>NC_059531.1:4043750-5385000 GCF_905147795.1 Pieris rapae
TTCATTAGGAATGTTGATAAATTATGTAATTATTATTATCTGACAATTATCATTTATTTTTTTAAATAATCCAACCAAATTAGAAAGTTACGCCATAGGTGCGCACCAAAAAAGTAACGAGATCATTCATCAGTAGATTTTACCTGTCATATTTTCCTCATACCGGACGCCTTATATATGAAAATCGATTCATAAGGAGTAAACTCCAAAAGTTTAAAAAAATAACTTTTATTGATAACATATTTTTTAATAGTAGATAACAACTCCATTATAGCAATAATATATGTAATTTAAAAACATAAAAAACAGCGTTTAATCGGATTGAGTATATCTCGTTGCAATTCGCGAGATAAGAACCACTTTAAAGGTTTTATTTATCGACATTTTTGTGGTGCTATCGCTTCATTTGCATGCCGATTCCCTTCGTGTTATTTGTAAAGCACTATGGGTAGAACGTAAGAAGATTTTGCTGTATCCAAAGGGGACATGGGATGGATGCATTTACCTAAACTGCTGGCATTCTCTGGACTTTTTATCCTGTATAGCTTATAATATATTTTCTTGAATATGTGTTCTCTTACAAAGCATAATTTAGGGAGTGTTTAAGTATTACGTACGAATTTAAAAGGGGGCAGGAGGGGCTTTTTATAAACCGTAACATAGCTAACATGGGTTGAAGGGTGGTTAACTGCGAGTTTAAATCCAACTTTGGTGTTGAAATTTAGGTGTAAACGAGCTGGCCAGGGGTTTTAAGGGGTACATTTATTAAGGGGGATTTTAGGGGGTACTTTATACGTGAAATTTATGTATTGTTCTTTAAAAAGCGGTTTTCAAAGCGCACCATGATGTTTAATTTCTCAACTCTCAATTATGAATTCTAAATTTCACCAACATTACTTAGATGGCTGGAAATCTCACAGTCCGTTTCACAGGGCAGTTTCTATTGCGAACTAGCGAACTGTGGAATCTCCCGGTGGGTGTCTTCCCTGAGCTTCCCAACTATTCAAAATTCCAGCATACTCCTCCATAAAAGGCCGGCAACGCACCCACTAAAAATGGGTGTCTACGGGCTGCAATGACTGCCCTCTTTAGGCGTTCCGCAGGCTCGTCTGCCCCCCTATTACATAAAAAAAACATATATATTAAGTTCCAATTAAAATTTTAATCGCAATTAATTCAATTCGATTAACGTTAAAATTATTTAAGTAATTAACTTATAATTAGTATACAAAGTTGAGTTTTTTATCGGCAATTGTCAAGATTATTGAAATATAGCAACAGGTGTGCTGAGAGAAAAGTCGTGTCCACATTAACTACGATAAAAATATATTTGAAGCATTATTTATTTATAATGTAATTTACGAGTATATATGTGTTTTTTGTAATAGGGTTTCAATTAAGCTAAAAAAAATTCCTATATTCATCCGAAACGGCTCGAACGATTCTTATGAAATTTATTATGCAAATTCAGTAGGTCTGAGAATCGGCTACTATCTATCTTTCGAAACCTTAAACGATTTGGGTGTCCAGCTCAAAAATTTATTTATTTATTCTTTAGACAATTTTTTATGTTTTTGTTTGTTTATCATACGGAATTCAAAATGTGTTAATAAAAATCTAATGAACTGTGAGGTTCATATAGAGAAAAAAATCACAGAAAAACCTAAAAAGTTTTCATTCCAGAAAACCGGACAGTCTCTGGGGTAGCATAGAATTTTTTTTCATGTTGGTATGTAATAAAAACGTAATTAAAATCATAGGAGGAACAAAATTCACAGAGGCAGCTAGGTTATATATAAAACTAAAATGATAATTTTACAGTTGTACACTTATAAACTTAAATTGGTTGTCTTTTGTTTTTTTTTTCATATATGGTATTGTTTCGCATTGAATAAAACCTCTCTAGAAATAAAGAACCTTCTCGTCATTAGAGGGAAGCGCACGCGCAACTGTAGAGGTGTACATTTAAGTGGCCATACACTATTAAATTGATAAAAATAAATTACGGTTAAAATTATTTTAATGTAATCTTTATCACCCTTTTGTGGAGTTTTTTTCAAATTAAATGACTTCCTAATTTGCATTACTTAAAAACGTGTTAGTTTATCTTTAGTTATTTTATGATAATTAAATTAGAGTTCATTTAGGCGATAAATTGTGGCCATAAACGTTGAACGCGACCTTTTCTGACAGCTGTCACCTGCTCTTTGACATATCTCAGATATATCTGACTAGCGAATCGCTCTGGCTTTGCACGGACTACTAGACTTTCCCCATGAATCATTCTAGATGTTGGTGAAATCCTACAGCATCGGACGTCGAGGTGATACGGTTGTACGTATTGTGCCTCATCTTCCGGAGTTCCACAATTCAGCGTTTTGAAAGCTCCAAGACCAACTAGGCTCCAGAAGATGAACCACTATATGGAAATTATATTCGTTTTTACAGCAAACACCAAAGCAAAATTAGAGAATTACAACAAATTAAATTCATAACTCTCGTTTAACTATAATTAATCAATAAAGCTTTTTTATAAATTTGACGATTAAATAATTCTTATTCTTGGGATTTGCTACAGGTCAAACAATTTATATGACTCAAAATTTGGACACTTCTTGGTTAAAAAGAGTGGCGGATAGTTTCTTGCCAGTTCTTCTTGTCCGCTCTATGCCCTTCTGCCCTGAATCAATTTAACATCTTTTCTGTTGACGTTCATAAGTGTACTTGATTACCTATATGAATAAATTTATTTTGAGTTTGAGTTTTCAGATTGAAAATAATTTGAGATCAGACCGTGACAGTCGATCAATATCCTATCTGCATCCCAATAACCAAACCCTACGAAGACAATCCATTTTTGGCGACGGATAGAATGCAATCTCTTCGCTCTTTACACTCATATTTGATAATCAATATAAACCAAATAAAGTAAATAAAACCGTACAAATAATATTAAAATATACGTGTCTTTGTTTAAAACATATCAAATAGCTTTTTAATTATTTATAAACTGTCGTAAGTTGAAATCTTAAGATAGGATATTGGCACAGTTGAACTGTCAATTTCATACAAAGGTCTATCCACATACACTGATCCGACCTACCATGAATAGCTTGTATCGACAGATGGCTATTACAATCCATCGATTGGTTATTGGCAAACTTTTATCAATATTTAGAATAAGATGTATATCTCAGATGATCAAAAATGGATTGAATAGGTAGGGTGTGGGCGTTAGTATATGTCTTAAATCTTGTTAGACTGATACTTAGTCTCTACAAGCCCTAAGCTCCAATGTTAAGTGTTTTTATAGCCTGATAAGGGAATTTTATTTCGCAGATAACATGATTTATATATATTTTAAATGATTATTTTATAACCACGCGTGTAGATTTTTAATTAATTTACAAATAAATTATGTGGAACCAGCTGCCCACTGAAGTAATTCCGAACTAATTCGACTTAGACTGCTTGAATAAAAGAGCGTCCCAATTCTTAAATGGCTGGCAACGCGCTTGTGAGACCTTTGGCATTGAGTGTGTCCATGGGCGGCGGTATACCTTAACATCTGATGAGCCTCCTGCCCGTTTGCCCCTGAATGAATTATTATTAAGGTAAACAAACCCCAATAGATGATCATGCACCAGTATATGATCACTCCATGTATTTGTCTCTTTTCTACAAAAACGCTGCACATCTACGTGACGTTTCATCCGTAAAATATTTACTCTCATATGACTAAAGAGGTTTCACTTCAAAGATTGAGTATTCAATGAAACACTAGTTCTAAGGTCAGTTTTTGATATTTCAAGACCAATACTCCATCAGAACGAGATACCTAGAAACATGGCAGGACTTAGAAACTCGCCTCGTTCGGTTTTATTTTACCGTGGACAGTACATAAATTGAACACATTATTACCGATGATTAAAAAGGGTAATTTAAAACATACAAACGACATTTAATGAAGCGAAAAACATTCTTTTCCTGTTTCGTTGAATTTGAATGCTATTAGGGATGCGAATTTACATAACTGCAGTGGATTGATGGGCGCCTGGTAACCGCAGCTGGCCTGATGCGCTGATAACGGACAGATGAATGAGACACGGGCCCTTTTGGAAACCGATATGCAAATATTTCTTCAACTTAAAAGGCATTAAAAAATAAAAGTATATTTTTATTTTTATTTTTTACTGCAGAGTTGTATGGGTGTGCGGTTGTAATATCTGAGGTCGTGTGTTCGAGCCCTTACCCAATAAATAATAACATCGCGAAGACCCTAGCTAGTCATGAAACATACAGAAGCTGAGACCAAGAGGGTTTGCGTCATTGGTGTTTTGTTACCATGGTAACTATAAGGAAATGGTTACCATGGTAACACGATTTAATTCAAAGGAAATAGTCTATTCACATATACTTATCCGACAGATGGCTATTACAATCCATCGAATGGTTATTGGCAAACTTTTATCAATATTTAGAATTGACATATTCTGTGTTCATATTTTTTGTGCCAATCGTTTTGTCTAAATACTAATTAATTATAAAAAAAACATTCTTAGGTATTTTTTTTTACTTCTTGCTTCTAATTTAATATGTTTTTCTCACAGTAGTTGCCTGGAAGAGATCTATTGATTAATATAAATTTATATTACATTCAATATAAACATAAATAATTTACATATCACTACATAATATTATAAAACAAAGTCGCTTTCTCTGTCCCTATGTCCCTTTGTATGATTAAATCTTTGAAACTACGCAACGGATTTTGCGGATTTTTTTAATAAATAGATTGATTCAAGAGGAAGGTTTAAATGTATAATAATATCCATTAAATAGTGGAGAAGTACTGTTATTTTTGAGATTTATAATGTGATGTCGTAAATAATTACATTTTTTCCGCTTACATTGCAAACGCAGACTGAACCCGAAGTTTTATCAAAATAATGTACTAAGTATTGTACACATTGAAAAGGTCATAAGCTTGAGATATTTTTAGTGTCGATTCGAAATGTATTTTACTTTGGCGTATCTAATGATTGGGGTCATCTTTAGAGTAGCGACTTAGATTAACTCCCACTCCCAAGTCTCCGCTCCTAGTACCTTAGTTTTCCGCTTCCATCCGCTACGATCCTTAATTTTGCATGGAAAAAGCTTTATGCTCCTGCGCATTTAACGTCTCTTTATTCATGCGTAGTTTAGTTAGTTTTGGCCCATATTGTGAACATATAGAATGTAAACAAAGAAACTGATACTAATATATCTGTTCAAAAGAGTACTGTGCAAATAAACATTAAATAAACAAAGGCAAGTACCCAAAAGTGTATCCTTCAGCGCATTAACCCTCAAGTTATTAATTTAAATGTAGTTTTAAACTGAGTGAGGAATGTCTGATCGCCGCGGGGCGCAGCAGTCGACTGGTTTTTGTTCGTAAACACTCGCTGAGGTATCGCCGGCCTTATTCCCGTTAGATATTTGAAATTAAATCATCTATGTATTGTATATACATACAATTCAATACAAATAATATAATAAATACATAAAAATATACCTAATAACTAACCTTAAAATTTAATAATTAAAAAATATTAATTATTAAAAGGAGTCCCTTTAGGCAAGGTTCCGAAGATACTAGCAGCGTTCCCCCTTTGAATAGTTAGACTAATTCTTTGTGCGAGGTAGCTGCCAGCTCTTCGTTCTCCTGTGATGTCGACTAACCTTTTTGATAATTCCCTAAAAAGCCTTAACGCGCTAGGACCCCACGGACCAAGGGTCTCGACACCGAATGGGACAAAATCATATTCAGAGCCTAGACCCCTGTATTTGCAGAATTTAGCTTTTTTTTTTGCATTGTATGGACATTTGCGTTACAAAGTGTAGCTCCTTCCAGAAGTTTAGAAGTTTTCTGAGCGCTCCGGCTTCACGGAACCCCGAGGATTTCTGATTGGGATGCCACAGCCACGTATTACTCTGCGTTGAAAAAGCAGCAGAAGGGACTGTCTTTTGCGCCTGACAAAAGATGTTTATTACGAAGGCAGTGGCCCGTAGTTGTCCCATCATTATTTTGATTAGTTTTGTTGAGGCTTTGATACTAGTGGAATTACGGCTGGCAGTGTCGTTTTGGACTGATTATATAATGTTAATTATTTCTTTGCTTATTTGATTAATCTCATTTTGCAGCTTTGTTTTATGTCTTTAGCAAGAGATTGGACACTATTAGATCAGCTGGTATTTGTAATGTTTCGCTGGATTTAAACAAACATTATTTATTAATTTACTATCTACTGCCAAATAATAATTATATATAGACGCAGTCTAATAATTAAGCAGATTTTGTCTCATGGCGAATATCGTGATATTAGAATATTCTGAATAAGGATGTGTGGCTCGAGTGATGAATGCGGTGGGCCGGCGTGGGGGGCGGGAGAGACCGATTATAAAACAATAAGACAGCCTTCATCGGAGTCGCGGATGTTAACTGATAGGGTTTGAGGGCAAATAATACTTACAGGCATTCTTATAATTCATTAATCGGAGGTAAAAAGGTGGCCTATGTTTGTTATTTATATTAACTACACTTTTGAGTGTCGGTAAAAATGTACATACATATATGCCGACAGTTTTAAATTGCCATATTTTTGCTTTGATTGTAATGTTGTGTTCATCATAAAGCAATTAACCTCCTTACAAATAGGTGCGTAGCCCACTCTTAAAGGCCGACAACGCACCACTAAAATGTTTGTCTATAGGCTGCGATGAATGCCCTATTTGGGTGTCCCGTAGGCTTGTTTATCCTTTTTACCTTCATGCACCTAAAGAAGATTCACTTCAAAACCAGTGGGACTACATTCCAAGTCTTTAGTTTTATGAATTATAATAGGCAAACTGATCAGCTTGCTAACACGTCTTTGACTTCTTGGGTCCATTGGGGCACACAGGAAACCTCTGTGATGAGAGTCGAAAGCGTACTAGGCCAACTCAATAAAAATTAATTGTTTAGATTTACGCCAATATTACTAATTACCAAAATAACTTTTCCTTACCTTTCTAAATACACTTTTTAAGTATTCCGACCAAGGCCTTACAAGCGGACCTTATAGAAATGAAATCTGCATCTGTTCATCATTTGTCAATCTTATAGGGAAGTAGGCGATCAGCCTGTGCCTGACGATGATTTCTTTTACCGTTCGAGTGAATGTTAAATGCGCACATAGAATGAAATTCACATATGCATATTGGTGCACAGCCGGGGATCAAACCTACAACTTCAGGAATGAGAATTACACTTAGAAGAAACAGTTCTAACTCGACTAGTTGTGTGTTTTGGACCTTTAAGACTATTTACTTATTTATTTCACTACTACATTTTTTCTATCTTAACAGTAACTACTAATACGATAGAATTCCAAAATAACTTCCACACCAACTATTCTAGATAAAAACATTAAAAAATTAAACCTAAATCTATCTATCCGTAACTAACAATATAGCAAGCAACTCTTGTGAAATCAGCCAGTGTACAAACAAATATTAATATTTTCGTTTTCTATTTCAGGTAAGTCTGAATGTTGCAGATGTTTAATATCTCGTAAGGTAAGTAAATTTTACGCTAACGAAAGTATACGAATATTAAATATATCCGCGTTTGCAAGCAACGACGTGCCCATCTTTTTGTGTTGAGGCCATTTTTAGTCAATAACATGGTGGGGATAAAACGAGTAGTGTAAGAAAAATAACTTGTCAAAGTTTAATTTTTACACACACTAACTGATAGATATATAAAATAAGACACTTTTAGCAGACATAAAAACTACAATTACTGTTAGCGTTAACTAACTAGTATATTTGTTTAAAACTAAGCTTTTAAGCTATTACTTAGATTTTATCGTGGGCTTTGAGGACGGCGACAGAATCAAGAAATTCCGTAACGATAAAAACCTAACACACGATTTCGCAATATAGGTGCGGCCAATACATGTTAGAGCGGGACAGAACGCATACTACGTCTCAGATCGGTCTAGCGTGATCGGTCGTAGCGAAAACGTAGCCTTTGCAGCCAGTATGTCTGATAGAGTGGTAGATTAAATTAATAACAAAGAAAAAACTTAAAAAATATAAAAAAGTACTGCATAAATAAACAATTATAGTTGCATAAGTTGATAAAAAATGCTATGTAATAGCTTTACAGTGGCAGTGCCCGAGCCACACGTTATTTTTTTTATTTAATTATTATTAGCTATCTCATAACATCTTTGTTGTTATGTCAGCTAATTACGTAATAAGAAAAATGGTCTCTTAAATAGCGACCTAATTATCCGAGTGTTTTTTATAGAACAGGGGCAAACGGGCATGTTGCTCAACTGATGTTAAGTGATACCTCCGCCCATGGACACTCCGCACTACACTACACTACACAACGCCCGAGGGCGTTGAGTGCGTTGCCGACCTTTTAAGAATTGGTTTAAATGGATCTCATATGTAACGGTTGACGAACTTTTATTGGAATTGTTTTGTTTACAAGTTATGTTTTTAATGGCATATATTTGGATATAACTTCCAAAATGTTTAGATTATATAAAATTGTTTTTTGGTGTTTTGTTATTAAACTCGTCCGAAATGGCTCTATCGAAACGATTATTATTCTTCATGCTCCTAAATTAAAAAGATAAACGAAGTTCGCGAGGGCAGCTAGTTTTTATATAAAAGTTTTTATCCTCAGTATCTACTTCTACTTCCCCCCCCCTTTCTTGAAATTTGGCTGGTGACGCCCCATAGGTACTTACAGTACAACATACGAATCTCTGGATTGACTGTGTCGAAATGAGTTATGACTATAGCATAGTGATTAAGACAGTGCCTGCCCTTGGGCGATCCTTGCTACCGCCTCTTCGTGTGTGGTCTCAGAATGCTATCTCACTAACCAGTGATTAGAATGTCAAGACGATATTTACGCAATGTACAATGTTGTTTGAAGCAACGACATTGTGATGTTTTGAATTTAGAATGGAATTAATACTTTCATCAATCTCTTGAATCCTGGTACATGGATTAGTATACAGTTACATGATATAGTTAGTTAGTTAACTAACTAACAGTTATTCTATGTTTAGAGTGTTAGTTAGTTGACTAACAGTTATAGTTCGTTGTGTGATGATGTAAAAGTGTGGGTATGTACGTGATGGTGTGTATGTGGGGTGTGCTCATGATGTGGGTGATTTTGCGCTATGGATATTCTTAATATACTTTTTAATTATTATATATTTCGTTTAAATACAGATAACAAAAGCAAATAATAAAAAAATATTTACTACATATCAGTACTGAAAGATGTCATGTTAATTACAATCAAAGAGTTTCTATTCAATATTTAAAAAGAGGTTTTATTACTATTTTTTTACTGTATTAAAAATCAGTGCCATCTAGGATTTTTAAATTTCGAATCACTTTGATGTACTGTATCAATGAAGGCGTAATTCGAGGGTCCATGTTTGATGGTACTTGAGATAATAAAATGAGTTTTTATAAGCCTCGTAAATTAATTGTTTATTGCACGATAAAACTAGCTTACGTTCATCGCTTGAAGTAACTCGATCCAGCTCAGTTAAGGATTAAATAAATCGAGAATAAATCTCTTGTAAAAATTCAAAGAAAAACACCTTTTTAATGGATTGCAGTTATGTATTATTATAATTATTTAAACATAATTTTAAATTTAACCGACGTTTCGCATCCTTTACAGCGTGCGTGGTCACGGTGACTTCAGTCAAATAATTATAATAATACATAACTTCAATACGTTAAAAAAGAGTTTTTCTTTAAAGTGTAAATGTTATGTTAATAAAAGACTACCATATTTTAATGGAACTATGGAACTATTCCCACTATAGATTACTCCTGGGAGCTTATTCTCTAACGTACAATACTTAATTTATTATTTATTTTAAAAGTGCACACTAACATATTTACTTAATCAAAATTCGCTATTAAAAGTTTTTGTTTCCGGCTTTACTTAGTATCCATTGCTTAAGCATTCAATATGTTAAAATCTATCGCCTATGACATTAAACAGAAGCCGAATTTAAAATATTATAATACAACACAACGATTTATTACCTGGCAATTTTTAATCAATTTCGCATGGGAACTCGCCAATAAATTTTCGAAAATTTCACTGACTTTTTACGAGAATTTTAATCGCTCCAATAAAATATTTTACAAGGGATTATCGCACTTATCACCGTAGTATTAAAGTCGACCAGCAGAAAGTTTATCCTGCAATAAAGATTGCGGTACTTTTGGCTTCACTTGGTCAAGTTAAACGGTATAGCGTTGTGGTAGAGGTGATTTTGTTTGTATCTTGCTTTAGGGCGTGGTACTAGTTAGCAAAGTGCATATTAGCGATGTAACAATCTTCTTGGCCCGCGCCTAATTGTAGGTTCTCAACGCCTCGAATAAACGCTGCCAGGGTTGCTACTATAAGGTTTTTGGATAATTTTATTTATATATTCCCGAAGACAGGTAGAGACTGATCTCTACCTGTCTTCGGAAGCAGTTCTTTTGGCACACTACGCTCTCCGATGCTCTTTGAGTTTCTCTAGTACCTTCTGGATTTGGTCCACTATAAGGTTCCTTTTTTTTTATGAGGTGGAAATGCACTTATGCAGGCCCGCATCAAGAATATCGAACTTGACGCGGGGACTGTGGGGCTGGATCTACACTCAAAACCCTCTGCTATTCAGAGGGGTAGCGAGACCCTACCCACTAAAACCACCTCAGCCCATCACACGCCCTTAAGATGGGCCCTCGGGGTTCGCTAGGCATTCTACCCAAGGCCACTATAAGGTACACCCAATCTGTCCTCATCCACGGTTGCCTTGTATATTAGTCAACTTAGGTAATCAATATGGTGTATCTTCGATTTACTTGAAATTTTAGTAAGATTAATTGTGAATATAAGGGTTTAAGGCATGAACAAACTCACTATGTGGAACTACTAACTCCTTCCAGAAACATTCACAACATTAAATTTCACTTGAAAGAAGTGAAACTGCTTTGTAAATTAATTATTACTAAGGTAAAGGTACCTAGGTAAATAGATGATCATGTACCAGTATATAATCACTCCGTCTATTTGTATATCTATATTCACACTTTACACACTGTATACGTATTAACGATAATATAGATAAAAAAATCTGCGTTAGCACCAGACGTTATGTAACAGAATTGCCATCTAAAGTTCTAATATGTAACTACTAAACGAATACATCAACCAATAGAGTGTATTTTTTCTCGTTCTCCCTTTCTCATTCTCTCTCAATCGGTCTCAATCGCTCTCTCCCTTTTCTTCCACAAAACGCTGCACATCTTTGTGACGTTTCATCCGTGTAAAGTTTACCCTCACACGCCTAAAGAAGTTTTACCTAGCAACTCAGCTGATAGCACCAATGCGGACTTTTGTTAGCATAAGCCCTACAGATGTGAATAAAATATCCAGTATGTGGTAGGGGCGTGTATAATCTGTCGGCGCGGTGTGTGGCGACCCTATGTTATACTTTGACGGGACCAATTGAAAAATAAACACAGATCCGCGATATACACGGCCGGGTTGTTGACTTGGCAGCGTTGGACTGGCGTAAGCTTGATTAGTGTTAACTTTGATAAGGGCCTCATAGCCTAGCGGTCTTTGTATGTGGCTGCTATAGTGAGGGGTACTGGGTTCGATTCCCGGTTCGAGTGTAAGTTTTCAATTTATTCTCGGCCTTTTGTAGGGTTGTACGGTACTTGGAAGTCGACCACGGTCAGCTACTCACCGAAATATTTCCGAATCAATTCGACTAAGGGTCATAAGTGTAACAATAATAGCTACTGCATGCCTTGCGTGAGTATCGATACACGGTATCACTTAACATTAGAGTAGTCCTATCTTTTTGCTTTTATTGTTCATGTTTTGCTGGACTGGAGACAGGAGTACTTTAGTTAAAGTAATAAAATCTTTGATTTATGGGTATACACCTAAAAATGAAAGGGCATATATGTATCGCATTACAGCGAGGTAATGCTGCTAGCGTTAAAGGTACACGACCACAGGAACTTTTAAATTTGTTTTATTCTTTTTTATTAAATTTTAATTATTTTTATTATTACTATGTAGATATATACATTAGATAAAGCAAATGAAGCAATGCACCCGAAGCACTCTCAAGTTCTAGAACTTACAATATCAGTTTGGAGCTTTTTATATATAACTTAGAAAATATTGGAAAACAACAAAAACAAATCAATACAAAATGACAATTTCTTCGCAAATGTTCACCTGTCGATACGGTAAACGGGTCCCTCAAAGAGCACATTTCAATGAAGATTTCGACTCGAATATTCGGATAATGGCATATTTTAGATTTTAAAATAAATAATGTCGGTAATTAAAAAGCCTTAACATATGGTTGTCAAATTTATTCGTGCGTTCAAACGCTTATTTCTTAATAAAGTAATAATAAAAGCCTTCATTGCTGTAATCACTTATACTAGTACATAAAAATGTTAAGTACTAATAAATTACATCTAATAATTCTTCGGCAAGTCATATTTTCTCTTATTCAGCTTGTCCTTGTCCTTTAAAAAGAGTGCCAAGAGTTTTTTTACGCCGGCTTTTTCTGTCGACCAACACCCTCTGTCTTCTTCGCCGATGAGAGATGTCAACAGGTTCGAATTTAATGACGTGGAATAAGTGATACCATGATGATCTTATGTTCCAAAATAAACGTATTTTATTTTAAGACAGAGGTCTTCTGTAGAACTTTCCACTCTTCTCTTCTCTGTATCTAGTTTTAGGTAGCCATATTATAGCCAGCTGCTCACACATTATCTTCCAATATTTTTATTGTTATCTTTGTTGTAAGCTCATGTTTAAAACAAATAAGCTTCAAACAAAATATTTGAATATAGAACAACCGCCGAACTTAATTCGTGTTTTGTTTGATTCACAAATGATAGATTGTTTTATAATTTTAAAACAACGGAATGGCTGTAGAGTGTGATTGATGTGTCTAGTTAATTAGTGATGGTTTTATACCATTTTGTACTTAGCGGGGGGTTGGGCCATTTGTATAATTTGGGTTACTTCACCTACGCTATGTTATCCTAGTAGGTACTTGTGCGATGTTGAACTTTGGGATTGGAGGTTCTAACTCCGAGTATGCGTTTAGTTAGGTGTTTGTTTGCTAGATAATATGACGTATGAACTATTGGGGTTGGGGGAGGAAGTATCTTTGATTTTCTTACTTGGTGTGTCAACAGTAATTATTTACTTTTTTACACATATAAGCCACACTTTGTCTATGCTTAAAAACAAAATGCGTCTTCGAGGATTCTTAAAAAAATACTTTTATGAACTAATACTAATAAATAATATAATACTTCTGAGAAAAGGAAGGGGAGGATAAATTGCAGAAAATCAGCTTACGTAATATATTTGAACGGCTATGTAAAAATACATGTACTATCTTATTTTATTTGGACACGAAAGTTCAAATAAACAATTACAATGCTCTAAAAATAAAGTTTTTTATTTAAATACTTGCACATTACACTCAAAATTACATTATTAAACTTTAATGGCAGAATGACCAGCGCTGTGGAACACTCTGCTCCTCAGCATAATGCTGAGCCAGGGCCATTTACAGCCACAGCACACACGCAATATATGCTTGAGACGGACCGAAGGGGAAAGGGAAAAAATAATATACCTCTCTTTATATCTTTTATTTAAATTTTTCTCTTTGATTACTGCTGTGTTGTGTATTTATGTGTGTGTGTTTTGTTTGTAATAAATAATATGTCTATGTCTATGTCTAAATCACATTGTCCTACCTGAAACGACTTTATATTTTAATCCCGATGAATTTGCCAACCGTGAAGACTGCTAGCGCCATCTAGTATATAATAAAGAAACATACTGGTTTCTTTACATGCATTTAATCGTAAAAACAGGGCGTTATACACCTTAAATAAAGATTTTAATACAAAACAAATATAGGTCACTACTCAATTAAGAATTAAGCGTTTGAACACACGCATATATTTGACATATCAATCAATTTGTAGATATCAATCAGGAACCAAACTTTTTAAATGTTTTAATTTTAATTTACTTTTATTATTACTATATAGGTTAAGACAATTGTACATACTAAACCTGCGATTGTTTTTTTTTATTTTTATAGAACAGGAGGCAAACGGGCTGATGTTAAGTGATACCGCCGCCCATAGACATTCTTAATGCCAGAGGGCTCGCGAGTGCGTCGCGGCCTTTTAAGAATTGGTACGTCCTAAGTCGAATTGATTGTAATAAATAAATAAAAAGAGTAGCTAAATTGATGTGATATAATGATAGACAGAGAATATGGTACAAAATTAGAACGTGCCTGTATCACGTCTGTATTTAACATTTGAAATATTAATGTTTGTAATTTATCTAAATCGGAATCGACTCCCGTTCCCCGCCGTGTGCCGAGCGCTAACCTATGACCCGAAACTATAATTCTTTGTAATTACACCAATATTGATTCGGTTATTTAACGGCCGGTACTAATATTTAGAGATATTTTATCTCAAATAAAACAATTTTATTTTATTTATTTCAGTTATCACATATGTCTTTGTTATATGTTAGAAGCTCACAATTTCACACTATTTTCAGTGGATTAGGTATGAGATAGGACTTAATACTATTTTAAAATGAATCACACACCGAATATATTCAGCCCTGCTACTGATACTCCGTATACATTTTTATTAAATTTTAAAATATTAAGGGCCTGTTTCACAATGTATGGATAAAGTGCCAAATAGTTATGCAACACATAAATTATTCGAAAGATAAAAGTTCCAAATAAGATACTTCGAATTTCATGACGTATAGCGCTATCTGACAGTCGTGAAACGCAAAAATACTATTTATCCTACGAATAAGTAATAAATAGCTTATTTGGAACTTATCCGGACATTGTGGAACAGGCCCAAAGTATCCAAAGTATTGAAAGATAATACATTCCGTAAGACTAATTATCGTTAAGGCCAATCCGTACTGTTAGGCCAAAAGGCCATTAAATAAACGCATGAAGTGATGTATGGCAGCGTATTATTGATTGTAATTATGCCGTGGGTAAAGCGCACGCGATGCAATTTATTGTTTTGCCGCAAAAGAGGTTTACGGCTCGTTCAATTGATTATATCAGAGACGTTCTATTGAATATGATAAGAAGAGAAATAAAATACAAATTGCAATACTAAACGTGAATTGAACATTTTCTTTGAAATTTTCATCTCCACCGGATAATGGAATAAAGGTTGCGAAACCTCTATTGTTTCGTTCAACTTCGTTTCGCAATTGTCACCCCAATGCTCATGAACGCCCAAACCCAATAACCTATCTCAATCCATTTTGTCAGATATATATTTTTTTTTCTTCGATCTACACCCCTGCCATTATATCATGTATAATTTCTTATATTTTTACTAAAACAGATATTGGTAATAAATGAATGAATGGGTGATGATGCACACAAAATGGTACTGTTTTAAATTTAATATTTATTTATTTATTTAATTATAAGTAATCTAACAGCTTATTAAATATATATTATTATAAAAAAAATACTAATACAATAAATAAAGCCAAAACAGATTACATAGATTAACAAATTATGTATAAAAAACAGAAAACAAGCAAGCGCATTAAAAGACAATTTTACATTTAAACTAGCGGATCCGACAGACGTTGTCCTGTCTACACGTCTTTAATTTCAAAATTTAAATTTTTAATAAGCCATTTTGATGAAAATTATTATTCAAATGTTATGACAATATCTAACGATCCAGCACATGGTCACACACGATATAACACAATGATAACAAAACTTTTTTTAAATTTCGGGACAGACTAAAATTAAAATTCGAATATTATTTAAAATTTGACACTGCGATGGTAGCGCCGTCTGTCGGATCCAATGTAAAACATTCCAAAATCAACAACAACTAATAAATTGAAAATTAATTAAAAAAACATTGTCCAGCGGACGAAATTGTGAATCTAAACCATTCCCAGATCCCCTTGAACACACACAAAAAATTTCGTCTAAATCGGTCCAGTCGTTTAGGAGGAGTTCAGTCACATACACACGCACACAAGAAATATATATATTAAGATTGAAAATGTAACTGAAATTTGACATATAATTCTCGCGCTACAGTTGCGAGAAGTTGATATATTTTATATATTGTAAAAAATTAGGCGTTGACATCGCGTGGATAACAGCATTCGACCGAGATACGACGCTTTTTTCATTCGCATTGTGGTTTGCCGCATGTATAAAACATTTTTACATGTGTCCATGCCAGACACGTCCAAGAATATAGAATACTCTTAGCTTTTTGTCTTTGCTTATAACTGACAATGTACTGCGAACCATGATAGCGTTTAATATGCTGTCATCGGAAATTCGTAGAAAATTCATTGATATATCGTTTGTATTTAAGATATTTTAACTGGCCAGTTGTTTATACCAACCGTTTATTTAACCATCGTGTCCTCTATAGATGTCTCAGGCATACAATAATCCCGTATCCCTTTTAGAAGAACGCGTTATGGCCAACTCACCGATATACTGATTGTGCATTCTGAGCTGGGTATGGATATCCATAGTTGCTTCCCTCATACCCTAAAACCGATTTTCCTTTCATTTTTGTAATTTCTTTTTTATCGTATATGTTATGTTTGCGCATATTTTTTGTAACATTATTCTGAGAGAGGGGAGAAAGGGAAATCGAGAAAAACCTAGGCTTGCCTAGAAGAGATCGCTTGTTAGCGATAAGGCCGCCCGTTGCATGCCTTGTAATTTTTATGTATTGTGTTTCTTTGCAACGAAGTGTGAATAAATAAATAAATAAATAAAAAACTCCTACCTTAAAGGCCGGCAACGCACCCACTAAAAATGGGTGTCTATAGGCTGGGATGACTGCCTTTTTGGGCGTCCCGCAGGCTCCTTTGCCCCCCTATAATATTAAAAAAACGCTATTGGTTGATAGTTACATATTAGAACTTTAGATGGAAATTCTGTCGCATTACGTCTTGTATTTTACTTTAATTTTCTTTTAAATACTTGAACGCCACCTGATCACATATGTTTTAATAGCTTTGTTTTGTTCTATTAGTTTTGTCTAAATATCGATATTTTTGCATTTCTTTCGCTTACCTACTGCAAATATTTTGTGATGGTGGTTGACTGGAAGAGTTCGCTCGAAGGCGATAAGGCTGCCAAACCTTCTGTTTTTTGTCAATTGTATTACATTTCTGTACATGCATCGAAGAGTAAATAAATAAATACTACTACGATAAAATACCTACACCGATAATATAACAATTATGTCCGAAGTATGCGGCCTATAGCATGTGAAGCCACGCCAAAAGTTGCCAGTAGAAATTCCTGGGAGGAATGTCAGGTCGAAAGAAGGTCTACATGACACGTTGAGATTTACGGCGCATTGTGTCCGCGATCTCTCCTGGATCTTTCCGAAAAACAGGAATGCGAATACACTTTCGGCATTTCAATGTATGCAAAAAGTTTTAACGATATATCGTTACGAAGTTACACTTAAACAAAAGTCGCACACTTTTTTAAGTAACTTTCAAAACTTAGGCAGGGAAATGGTCAGGGACGACCGGGGCAGTACCCCTGTCTCCCAGAACTGGAGGGAACTGATGGAATAGGTTTGCTTTATTGTACTCGCGTTTCGTGTGGTGAGAGATATTCCCGCAGTCGACCCCCATCTTAGGAAATATGAAGATGTAGAAGAAACTGTAATTACCCCAAGGGGGTACCACACGTGGTGGAGAGTCCCCATCTGGGCGTGGCAGAGGTTGTCCTTTGTTCTGGGGGAGGGATCTGCACTCTACGGTATTTTCGAAACAATTCCACTTTGGGACAAGAAAGGAGCGTAGCAATTTTTAGCGTTCTGACAATGTAGGAATGACAATGCACATAGGCGGCGATATAACTGAATCAGGAGAGTCTACTGCGCGTTTGATACATATAAAAAAAAACAGTTAATTAATGTCGTAAGCAATACTTAACATTACAATGTGTAATTTACTGCATTAATTTTTGACAACTAATATATGTGTCAATTTTGTAGAAATAATATTTTTTTAAATTTTCTAATATTTTTAATAGTTATTCTGCTAATATAAAACTATAATAATCGGTCCAGCCGTTCTCGAGTTATAATTTCAAACAAACCCGACGTTTTTTCTTGGATGACTGTGTTCACAAGAAGATGACGAAAATGGTGTGAAGGTGATTTAATAGTTTGTTTGTTGAATGTTTATACAATGCAATTTTACACTTATAGAAGTTATTAAAAACGCTTGGAACTTCTAGTAATGAAACGGGCTGGTGTCCTAGATGATTCGTGATATTAGCGTGGATTGTTGATTAATAGATAATTCAATATTTCACCGTTTGATTGATTACAAGTCGTCAAAAGCCGCATGGAGTCGTTACAATCGCACCGCATTTTCATTACGAACGCACTGCTATGAGTGATTATATATAATATATATAGTCTTATTACTGTATTTTATTGATTTAATATTAAGTTCTAATTTAACGTGTATGCATATGACATACAAGCAAATATGATGTCACAAATTTTACACTCACATCAATTATATTAAAAATAGGGATTAATAAAACTTTTTATTTTATTGTATATGACGCATTCAAATACTTACTTTAGGATAAGTGTTTAGACTTTAGAATATAAATTAGCCTAAAGTTGGATTAGATTTGTCTCCGTATTTAATAGAAATAAAAATAGGCTTCATTTAAGTATATAAGTAACCATGTGCAGTTATGGACGTCAACAGAAAAAATGTTCGATTCTAAATCTACCAGTTTGTAAGTCAAAGCAGTAGATCGGGCAAGAAACTGTCCTTTCAATCGCCAAGTTTTGAGTCATACCAATTGAGCCAAGTAAAAAAAGCCAAAGCTGGGCCAAATCATTCCCAAGGATTAGGTTCATTTAAATAATTGTCAAAATTATAAAAACCCTATTAATGTAGGTTTAACGAGAATTTTAAATTTAGTCAGTGATAAGTCTCTAATTTCGTTTGGGAGTTTGTTGTAAAAACGAATACAATTTCCATATAAGGAGTGGTTTATCTTCTGGAGCCCGATTGTGTCGAATGCTTAGATTAGTTCTCTTTTGAGTATTATACTATTTGTAACTACACTATACACAAGTTCTCGTCATTATGTTTTACACTAGTACTCAACTTCCCACTCAGTAAAAGCCTCCAAATTCTTCCCTTGTATCTATTTCTCGGGAAGGTAAACGGGTAGAAGTCTCATATGAACTCCTAGAATAAAAACCTCCTTACTAACTAAACTAACGTGCTCTCCGCGTCATGGGTTCGGTATTTTAATTTTTTTTTAATTCCGTAAATTTATAGAAAAATGTGGTATTTCCAGTAAAAAGGCAATAGTGGACGGCGAGTGGAGTCGTAACATAAATTGTGATGATACCATCTCCTTCAACCAAATGGAATTGAGATATCGAAAAATCAGCTTTATTACCATCTATTAAAGTATAATTCTCAGTGAATCAATGTTAGAGTGTTTTTAAGTATGTTACTAAATCGCTATGTTTTAATTTCTCAAAAAATCCGATCATTTGACGAGATATGAACTTTTGGAATATTTTTTTTTCTCAGCGGTTTGGTTGTTATGTTGCATTTGTAAAAATATGATCTGGGTATTAATTACATTCGAATGATGTATTCAATGAAGACACCTCGACGTTATTTAAAGAAGTTTTTCAAAAAAGAAATATACATTGAACGCTCCTAATTTTACATTTACTGCCAGTTCTCAAATCAAGGGCGTAGAACGGAAGAGAAGAACTGGTAATAAACGACCAGTCACCAGTAGCACCCGTTCACGAGTATGACGCATGGCCAGCCATCTGCCCACTCGCCATATTTTAGGGAGAGTGACAATCCGACGCATGGACACCACAGGCAATGACATTAAAGCGAGCATGACGAGCCTTGAAATGTGGACTGGGCTACACAAGAAAATAGTAATAATACTAAACTGAAAAACTGTATCTTTTTGAAACTAATCGGCGGATATGCAGTCAACTCACTCGCGACCCTCTGGCATTGTGAGTGTCCATGGACGGCGGTTATCACTTAAAATCGTTTAAAAATGTTGCTGTGCGAATTATTAGCTATTTATATATTTTCTATATTCCTACATAATTTTGAAATGATAATATAATAAAATTTATATGATATATTCGCGGATGTTTAGCGGACCTATGTGACGTCATTACAAAGAGTCGTGGAGTTGTGCTCGCGAGCTACTCGATTGTGGAGATGTTGAATGGTTCTGGTCTAGCGCCTTCTTAAATTATATAGTACTAGTGACCCGCCCCAGCTTCGCACGGGTGCAATGCTGATGAAAAGCAGGTTTTTATTATGTATTGTTATTTTCGTCGCTGGAAAGCTCCGATAATATACGCGTTTGATCGCTGCTAAATAAGCTGTAATGGGCTGTATAGATCTATATTAAATGAACAATGTATTCAAGGTATTTCATTGGTTAAGGGTTAATGCTGTATTGGTTAAAATTGCTTCGAAAATTAGCCATTTTTTGTCGTAAAAAGTAAATGAAAAAAAAAGTTATTGTGGGTTATCCATAAGAGATAGACATATACCATCACGGACTTTTCTGTAGACCTTTTCAATGTGTACAATACTTAGTACATTATTTTGATAAAACTCGTAGGGTTCAGCTTGCGTTTGCAATGTAAGCGGAAATTTTTTTATTATTTACGACATCACATTAGAAACCTCAAAAATAACAGTACTTCTCCACTATTTAATGGATGTTATTATACATATAAACCTTCCTCTTGAATCACTCTATCTATTAAAAAATCGCATCAGAATCCGTTGCGTAGTTTCAAAGATTTAAGCATACAAAGGGACATAGGGACAGAGAAAGCGGCTTTGTTTTATACTATGTAGTGATATCCTTTTTATAACATATTTTATATGTGATTGTCCTCGTTTAATATGTGTTATGTTTGAGACCGAATATTTAATAATAAAATAGTCGACTCTCCTGCCCGTATATAAATCTAATTTTTTATCCTCTATAAAAATTTTTTTTGCTCTTCACGGATTCAGTATCCGTTTAGTATATTTTGTTTTTTTTTTTGTTCCTGTTTAGTTTTTTCTTGTGAGCAGTGTTGGCCTAGTGGCTTCACCGTGCGACTCTCATACCTGAGGTCGTAGGTTCGAACCCCGGCTGTGCACCAATGGAGTTTCTTTATATGTGCGTGCGCATTTAACATTTGCTCGAACGGTGAAGGAAAACATCGTGAGGAAACCGACATGTCTTAGGCCCAAAAAGTCGACGACGTGTGTCAGGCACTGGAGGCTGATCACCTACTTGCCAAAAATGATCATGAAAAAGATTCAGAAATCTGAGGCCAAGACCTAAAGAGGTTGTAGCGCCACTGATTTTTTTTAGTTTCATCTTAATAACTATAATATGTATTTTTGCACTTCTTGCCTACCTGAATTTATTTAAGTATTATAAGCTTGTAAATTATTACATTGTTTTCTTCACTCATAGTGGTTGCCTAGAAGAGATCGCTTGAAAGCGATAAGGCCGCCTGCCCTCCTTTTCAATTAAATCATGTTAATTTTTTGTATTATATTTTTTTTATATTAAATGAATAAATAAATAAAATGCAATTCGGATTCGTATATGAATAGTAAAAATACGTTCGACTTGTCGAATACTAAAATTTTATTGACGCATACTTGACGCAATGTAAAGAAGAATTCTGTATCAATAAAAACGAGATGTCTTATTAAGCTGGCAGGTGTTTATCGTTAATTGGATAAAAACACTAGAACAACGAGAGGTTAAATTCCGTGTTAAATGTTTGTGAACATGTTTTGCGTGAGTTATGTGAGAACATTAATTAGTTACATATATATTTTTGTTAGTAATTAGAAGTAAACCAAATGTTAGTATCGAGTATGTATTAGTATTGTTGGCACAGTTAAACTGTCATTTTCATACAAAGGTCTATCCACATACACCGATCCGACCTACCATAGATATCTTGTATCGACAGATGGCTATTAAATTCTGTCGATTGGTTATTGGCACACTTTCATCAATATTTGGATTAGGAGGATGTGTATCTCAGATGGTCAAAAATGGATTGAGGTACGTTTTTGGGTTTGGGCATTAAACGATTACAACCCAGCTTCAAACAAAGAGGTTCAAATAACATACATTTGAACATACAAAAAAACTTCTAAGGTTTTATATTTTATACTTATTCTTAACAAGTTTTTTCAAGACCATAACTGTGCTTTCTTCGGGACGAATATTAAGACTTAAAATTGGACCTTTCTTGCATAGGTTTAAACATGCATTAACTTGTAAGGATATTAATTTAATCACTACATAGTATAAAACAAAGTCGCTTTCTCTGTCCCTTTGTATGCTTAAATCTTTGAAACTACGCAACGGATTTTGATGCGGTTTTTTAAATAGATAGAGTGATTCAAGAGGAAGGTTTATATGTATAAAAACATCCATTAAATAGTGGAAAAGTACTGTTATTTTTGAGGTTTCTAATGTGATGTCGTAAATAATTACATACTTTTCAACGGCGAAAACAAGGTCCTGCGGGTGATGGTTTTCCCGAAGTAAAAAAAAACGGATGCTCTTAGCAGAGTCTACGTGGTTCATCCCAACAACAGCGAATGCTTTTATCTGATTATGTTTTTATATACAACGTTAACAGTTTTTCTGTAGTGTACTTAGTATCAGCATTGCACCCGTGCGAAGCCGGGGCGGGTCGCTAGTTAAAACTAAACTCAAGTTATTAAAATAGTGAACGATTTAAGGTGCACCGGACGTCGAAAGAATGCGAAATTCCACCCGTATCACCTCGACGTCCGTTGTTCCACAACTGAGCGATTTTGAAGCAGTTTTTGCCTACTTTGTAGGAGTTGCCCATTGAATTATTTCCACCAATCATTTTAGGGTCCCTCATGACTGCGAACTGATTCTTAAAAGCCAATGAAGCTATTTACGAATTGGTACGCTCTGTTCTTGAAGGAGCCTAAGTCGAGTCGAGTCGAATTAGGCTACTTTAAAGTCGACTCGAGTCGAATTACGCTCCTTCAAGTTAAATGGAATCGTATTTGGCCCTTTCAAGTGATTTCCGGTTGAGCTTTAAAGGCCCTTAAGGCCAACAGCGAGATTCCATTCAAAGAAAAAACCTTTCAAGTCGAGTCGAATCGAATTACGCTCCTTCAAGTCGAGTCTAGGTGATACAGGTGGAATTTCGTATTCTGACAATGATAAAACGTTAAAGTGATATCTGATAGCAGATATTGTATTATATATTATTAAATGCGAATTTTTATCTTACGAAAGTATGTCAATTCTACCTGTTTGCTTAAGTCTGAAGTAAGATGCCACGGAGATGCCGTCTTGTGGTTTTTGCACAACATTGTATCAAGTAATTATCTTGTTAAAACTAATTGTGTTGTCAGGAGTTTATAAGTACTTTATCACAGTTAAGTTATTTTAGCTTTTTGTCATACGTTTAGAATGATAATTTAGTTTATAGTCGCTGGGAATTACATATTAATTTAGCCTCTGTTGATGCTAAATTGATTTATATAAAATACGCTTAAACGTACTAAGATGAAAAGTGTCAGCTACTAGGCGTCAGTGAAATTGATGTCTATGGTAGCCACAAATGCATTTTTTTTTTGCATCCTGCCTGTGTGGACACGACGCCAGAATTTTGCTATTCTGAGATCCAAAAAAAATGGAAACCAAGTGCACTTATTGACGGTAACAGCAAAGATGTTAAATTGATTCTTAATTCAAATTTTTTACCACTTCTCAAATCAGGGGCGTAGGTTGGGCAAGAAGAACTGGCTAGAAACTCACCGCCTCTCTTTTTAATCACCAAGTTTTGTGTCACACAAATTGTGTGAACTGCAGCAAATCAATCCCAAGGATTAGGATCATTCCAATAATCGTCAATTTTTTTAAAAGCTTTATTGATTAATTTACGTTTAACGAGAGTTGTGATTTTTTTCAGTGATCTCTTATTTCGTTTGGGTTTTTTTGGAAAAAAGAATACAATTTCCATATCAGAAGCGGTTTATCTTCTGGAGCCTGGTTGGTTGAAGGCTTGGATTCGTTACTGACTGACTGGATGTGCAGACACAAAAATAACCTCGGATAGTTAGTTGGAAGGTTGCTTTCGTATTCTACCTGAGCACCACTCTCATCCTGGGGTCATAGGTATTGAACTCCAATGTACTACCTATGTGCGCATTTACCGCTTGCTTGTGCGATGAAGGAAGACATCTGAAATCCAGCCGACGGCGTGTGTCACACACAGGCTGATCATCTACTTACATTTTGAGAATAAAGATCACAGAACATACAGAAATCCGAAGCCCAGATCTGAAAATGTTTTTTTGTCTCTTTAGGGCGCTACAAAAGAAAAGATGATTACTCTAGGCCACAGTAACTTGTCTATGGTACTCCACTGGGCCGGATCATGTTCTCCTTTTTGATACGGCCCTACAAGGCTATAAACTTATATGCGACCACCGGTCTGATACTCCGAGCATAGCGATACATTAATAAGACTGTCGAAGGTCTAACTCTAGTCTGACTCCTCCAAAATACTTCTTTCAATGTCCAAAGTATCACCTCACGAACAATGTATGTTTATATCTTAATGCTCAAATTGCCAAAAATTCTGTTTATTCTCCTCTCAGTCAGAGAATCTTCTTCTCTTAGTTTCCGTTACTCACTTCTCTGGTTCTGCGACCCAAAAGGTGTCTCCGAAACGCTGCCTTTCATCTGCCGCTGTTCCTCCCTGAAATCCTAATGCCCAAACGGACGGCTATATTCATTAACAAACTTTTCCATACATTTTCTTTAATACCCATTTCTCGATCACAGGGCTTTTGTTTTAAATGAGCTAAAATAGTGTATTATAGTCGTATATTAGCGTTTAATTGCGTTTGTGTTTGTTCAGCGGCCTATCAAAGGGCGTCCGGCACCGCGGGCTCCGTTTTTAGTGATTGATAAATCAGTGCAAGTTACTTTGCGGGTGCAGGGACGGATTCGTTTTATTTCATTTGTTTAATGACGTTAGTTATTGATGGAATAAAACATAGTGTATTTTAATTTCAATATAGAAAACATTAAAAATGATATGTATAGCTGTTAATAATATCTAATAGCGAGCAGTGTTAGACTAGTTTCAGCGTGCGACTCTCTTCCCTGAGATCGTAGGTCCAAACTCCGGCTGTGAACCAATTGCACTGCTGCATCTCTGACTTTCTTTCTGAACCTATGTATTTAATAATCGCTCGTTCGTTAAAGTTCGTTAAAACATCGGGCTTGGGTTAGATTTGACGGCGTGACAGGCATAGGAGACGGATCACCTACTTAACCATAAGATTGACAAATCATGACGAAACAGATACAGAAATGAGGCTCAGACCTAAAAAGTTTGTAACGTCACTGTGTTATTTATTTTATTATCAATAATTGTTCAAGCGAATCCGTCCCTGGTGCGCCATATCGCAATGAAAAATAAACGCCTCGAGCTCTCCATATAAAGAAATAAAAAGGCTTTTGAAATATTTGCAAAGCGATAATTCTGAACCTGATGTGGTATTTTAAAAGCATTCTAAACGATAACGTCTTATAATATACGAATTGTTTAAATTGCCATTTAAAACTAATGTCCTCCAAGGTTCGTTCAAGGCTTAAAAGGCCGACAACGCGTTCGAGCACTCTGTACTTAGTCACTTAACATAGGATGAGGCTCATGCCCCGGCTACGCACTTGCCTATTTTGAATATCACGAAATAGATGCAGTAATCTCTAGCTAGTCGAAATGATCCAAGAGATTTTTGTTTATGTAACTGGTGGCAGGTTTCATCTGGTCAAGTCATCTGGTGATAAGTGATACTGCCGCCCATAGGCACTCACATAGCCAGAGGTTTCGCAGGTGCGTTACCGGCCTTTTAAGAAAACATTAGTTTTAAATCGTATTTAAAATATGTAATTCGTTTATTATACGTACTCTATTATATTTTATAAAATGTTTCTCGATATTATAGTATTGGCATAGGCTGTAAGGATAATGTGTGTATTTTTGTAATAAATAAATAAATAAATAAAATACCTTAAACTACTTTCAAAATGCCTTAATATAGATTCGAGTTCTCTGGTCGAGAATAATTCGTGTACATATGGCAAGTAATGAAACGTCATCGATACAAGTCATTTGCCTAGCTGTTTAATCAACTGGCTGAATGTCTTTCAGGCCGTCAATCAAACGGCTAGACTGTTAATTGAACAGCTAATTGAGCTAGTTGGCTGCGACATATAATTACTCAGTCTTCCGAAACAGTTCTTTGGATTTTATTATTATTAATTAAATTAACATTTAATGGACAACTGTGATGTATAGTCATGCACTTAATGTAACAAAAGCAGATCTCCAGAGGGTGTAGTAATGAAATCCAAATTCGATTTGTGCGGGGCTAATGAGCCCTGCACTAACTGGATTACATATAACCTTATTACTCCCCTTCCACTCGATGATTTGTGATGCTCCATTCGATTATGAAATGTCTTTCCGATGGGCAAAGAAAGGCATTTTAACTTAATTTGTATACAATTGTTTGAAATTACTTTTTTTGTTTTTTTTTTATAGAGCAAACGGGCAGTAGGCTCACCTGATATTAAGTGATACCGCCGCTCATAGACACTGTCAATGCCAATAAAAAAATCTATTTTTACATTAACATAGCTATTAGATAATATATCATAAATACATATAACCTCTTCATAACTAATTATAAATAATGCATTTTTTGTGAATTACCTAAGTCAATACTGGCTTACACATCAATTATATGAGAACTTAGCAACATATCAAAGGAACTAAAGACACGACCACAAAATAAATAAAAATAAAAATAAAACAAAAACAAATTATTAATTACTAATAATATAAATAATAACTAAAACTAAAAAGATAAAATTAATAGTATTTGAAGTAAAAGCAGCAAATTATCACTCCCGTCTGTCACAATTCATTTTTGAAATTTGCATTACTTAGCGCTTAAGTCTCGACTTTGAAATAATACTTAGTTGTTTCTTAAATTAATTCCAGTTAGCGAGGTTTTCATGACTACTAAGTATTTATAAGTTTAGACTTTAGTAGTGTTGCTAAAATCAAAATTAATTTATCGTTCACAGAGCAAGATTTTGCAAGTCTGGTTTTATATTCAACAGAATATAAAACCAGACTTATATAAATTATATCCAGTCTTTAAAGAGGAGAGTGAGCTTCTTGTTAGTTCTTTTGTCCGTTCTTCGTCCATTCCACAAAAAAAAACATGGCGATTAAAAAGAGTGACGGAGAGATTATTGCCAGTTCTTATCTTCCGTTCTACACCCTTGATTTGATATCTTGCAGTGAATGTAAAATTAAAAGCATTTAATGTATATTTATTTTTCGATAAGTGAACTTATACATATGATTAAATTATTCTCTTGACTTTGACTAAATACTTCGTTATTAGATGAAACATAATGGTTTTAGGAGCCTTTAGACTTGGGAGCTTTTAATACATTTAAACCATACATAAAAGATTAACAGTCGTCATACGCAAAAACCTGTCAGAATACTTTTCGGGAATAGATGGCGTTAATATGGCAACATTATCATAGACTAGTAGTTATCTGTCAACTTGACGTGTCTTCCGCTAACCACAGTTGCTATATTTGAAATATTATGTAAATAACTTTAAAACTACCAAAATTTTCCAATTATTACCAAAAATAAGACTTGGCTGTATGGACTAATTCGAATCGATTATGAACTTAAAGTAATGTTTACGATTCAATCGTTTTATATTACTCCAATGTAATGTGATTTTCCAGTTATTATAACATAATTTATCGTATTAAAATACCAAATGCATAGTGCATTGTCAGTGCGGGTGTTTCAAATTTGATTGTATTCGTTTCCGGTCCACTGCGCTCCCTAGGCGACATTATTTCTCATTTGCCCCCTACGAGAGGGGATATAAAAGCAAGAATTGTCTATATGTAATTTTGTTTTAACGGAACTTAAATTAATGAGAATCTAATTTGAATAAAAATATAAACGCGAATTCATTGCGTCTACTAATTTTTTTCGGTTGTTTTTCGATTGATTTGAAAAATTCTTACGCAATTTAAACCCTATTTTATCTCTGATGAGATAGATTTCTCTCTGTCTGAAATTACGATAGTGTAAAGGGTGTGGAAAAGACCAATCAACATTTCTATTTCGCGTACACTGCGGAATCTAGTAATAGAGCAGAGTGATTTACTATATACATACAGAAGACATCACCAAAAAATATATTATTGCTTTTATAAATCTATTTATCGAGAAAATGTTTTAGAATGTAGAATATTGTACTAACTCAAGCATGATACGTTGTATATGTTGTTAATACATATATATTATATATATGTGTCGCTAGCAAATATTTTTCCCAGCATTTTTAATAAGTCAACTAGTTTTGTGTCCAGTTTTTAAACATATTTAAAAGCTTTTTATAAACTTCCAAAGCTAATATAACAAATGATTATTATAATCTCATCAGATTAGGGGGTGAAGATTCGTTCATTAGACAGAGATTGAACTGCCATTGTGTGTGTTTGGTCGCGTGTTGACATCGGATACGCTGTCGCCAGAGATTTGCGTGAAATTACTATAAAAATGTTTTTGCAATGCAGTTTTTAATGATGCCATTTGATGCAGGAAATGCAACTGCAAAATAGTCATAAATTAATATTTTCTCATTAAACAAAATTCCTTGATTTTTTTTTACTATGGGCTGGCAACCCATCGTTCACCTTGGTAGCCTATCGTGAAATTTGAGGATTGAACACACAATATTCGTGATGCAGAGATTCTAGTACTAGTTACTGGTAGATACCAGTTATAATAAAGCCCGTTTGGAATCTTAACAAATATAGGAATTTTTATATTGTTCCTTAATATCCTCACTTCATTCATATCAAATCAAATCAAAATATAATTCATATAGGTATCAGAACCCCTTCTACCCATGGCTTTCTTCTCTATTTTCTTATATCTTCTATCCCCCCTTTTTTAGATCGTCCACTCTTCTTTTCCTCGGTCGTTTCCATTGTATATACCAGGGACATATAACATCGAAAAATGCTACCTTGACACAGAATATTCAGAATCTTCAATTAATAAATCTCTAGTTGTACGACAATTAATATCCAATTTTTCACCAATTTAGTTGGAAAACAAAAAAGGAATTTGACAAATGTTTCCAGGATTTTTTAAATACTCTTAATACCTCATAACTCGTGTTTGGTAATGTTCCAGCCGCTGACAGCTGGCGTCATTAAATCAACGACGTGATAAGCCCGGGATTAGCGAGACTTAAAACTGATTTGCGGTTCACATATGTCTTACAGCTTAAAGACGAACAGTAAATTTTACTAACAGCTGGAGAAGTCAGGAGGCAAAACTATATTTTGTGAGCTTTTCATTAACAATTAGAAGTTATATAACAGTACGCCTTTCTTGGGTCCTTGGGTCCTTAAGGGTCCTTACCCTTAGTCGAATTGGTTCAGAAATATTTCAGTAGCTGCTTCTTTAAAATGGTCTAAAAAACGCCCATGGTTAGTCATTGACAGAGGACTCGCGAGTGTGTTGTCGGCCTTTTATCCCTTTCAAAATTAAAATCATTTATTATTTTGGGTAACACAATTATATACTTCAATAAAGAAATACATATTAAACGCTAAATCGTGGTAATTATACATTTATTGCTAGTTCTCAAATCAAGGGAGAGATAGTTGACGAGAAGAACTGGCAATAAACTCTGTGTCACTCTTTTTAATCGCCATTTTCTTTACAAAATGTTTGTGAGGAGCTGCAAACATTACACCATGTTCCTTGCTATTCCTTCTTTAATAAGGGAATTCGAGTTGACGAGACAAAATACAAAATCTATTTCACATAATATTATAATTTCCAGTTAATTTTGCATAATTATCGTGCGTGTTTGTTTGTGTGTTTATCAGAATCATTAAACGTCCGCGCAGCAGGGGTCGAGCGTGGCCTACCTGAATACCGCTACTTGCACCTTAATTAATCCACATATTTTTACTTATTTACGACTTGGCCACTCGCTAAATATATTTGTTTTATACAACGAGTTGTAGATTTTTCCTTTTGACTTTAATCAGCTTGCAAATACTATCGAGACTTGATCACAGCGAGTAATTGTAATAAATTGGTTTAAGAAGTTTTATTTATGTGTCTTAATTGCCTTAGAATTCTGTATTAAGCCTTTAATTTTATTAAGGGCCTGTTTCACAATGTCCGGATAAGTTCCAAATAAGCTATTTATTACTTATTGGTAGAATAAATAGTATTTTGCGTTTCACGACTGTCAGATAGCGCAATACGTCATGAAATGCGAAGTATCTTATTTGGAACTTTTATCTTTCGAATAATTTGTGTTGCATAGCTATTTGGCACTTTATCCATACATTGTGAAACAGGCCCTTAGTCTTGTTATTACTGCCACCCTGGTACTTTAAATCGGTATAATTATATTCATCCTACGTACTCAGAGTCCTATGTCCTATATACCCCTATGTGGGATGGATGGCGTCCACAGTGAGACCTCATTGAGCCTCGTATTTCAAGTTCTTCCAGCTCTCTTTGCCTCATCTGCTGTACGAGGCCAGGTTTGCTTGGGACGGCCAAACGTCCAATTTAGCACATGCTTGTGATAATTGGGATCTCTTTGAAGTACTGCTGAATCTGGATATCTTCTTAGGATCTTCTTGTGTCAGTTGATAACCAGAATACGAAAAAGAGAGCGGTTGACGAAGACTCTTTTAACATGTCCATTTATAATCAAAATTGTTTTAGCTACTATTTAATGCCTGTTCAGTTAACGACAGATTTAACACGGAATTAAAACCGATCAAATCAAAATGCCTCAAGTAATGAACATCTCAGAGTACCGTTTTGTTTTTAAGTTATTATTTATATACATGACTATGTTTAAATGTGTATATGAATGTTGCCACACTAATAATATGTATACATAATGTACACGACATTTAACTTTAAGATTATAACTGTTTATTCAAATTCAATTAGATTATCGTGTATCTAATTTCATATAAACACGATAGTTGATGTGTCGGTAACCGAATCCCGGACCGTATTAAGCCTGTTATATACACACATAACAAAGCATAAAGAATTGATAATGAGAAATCTTATCCTAGATGATGTCAGAGGCTGTAGTGGGTTTAATTTGGCTGCTTGTTCAGTAGGCCATTTTTGGGGACGGATAGAATGCAATCTCTTCGCTCTTTACACTCGTATTAAAGTTCGTTGTAAAACCTTACAAACATTTATTATTAAAATATACATGTCCATGTTTAAAATATGTATCAAATAAGCTTTTTAATTAACCATAGATAGCTTGTATCGACAGATGGCTATTACAATCCGTCGATTTGTTATTCGCACAGTTTTTGTCAATATTTGGATTAAGACGTCTACCAATCTCAGATGCTCAAAAATGGATTGAGATAGGTTATTGGGTTTGGGAGTAAAGCAATACGTTTAGGATCTCCGCCATTATGTTGTGGAATAGGCTGCCCAACTCCAAATCCGTTAGATTATGTATAGAATATTTATTTTAGATTAATGTTAGTGATTCTGAGACTTCTTACAATTTACTAATCACATTTCTTTATTTAGTTTTTTTTTCAATAAATAAATTATCACGATATTTTTCTTAGATGGGCTTAATTGAGAAAATCTGGTCTAATGTACCAGAGTTTGGTTTCGTTACCACGAAAACAAAGTTATAAATAAATTTGACTTACGGTCAATTTGTCTCTTTTCATCACAGCGTAAACATAATTATACAGAAAGAGACGAAAGAGTCTAGGTATGGATATATAAGCTCCTCGTTATAAGGAATATTATTATTAATTATTTTGCTATATTTAAAAAAATGAATCTTTCAAAGTAATAAGTACCTTTTTAAAATGGCTTGAGTGTGGGCATTTGGCGGATCGCTTGTGGCGCCGAAGACGTTAAGTCGGGTCTAGTGCGCGCGTGCGCATCGCTGCCTTGCACTCAAATAAGCTGGTACAAATCACAAGATGTAGCGAGTTTAATTAAGTATATTTAACATATAAATTAATTCAGTGCATTCTTTATAACGCAATTGCGATTTCAATAGTAAACTATTAATATATAGTAAACTATTAATAATAGTATACTTTCAATAGTAACTATTGCTAGCAGCTGATGCTAAACTAAATTCATCAATATATATTTTGCGAACTTCAAGGAGAGAATTACCCGCCTTTTGACCATTTGCTATTCATAACTCGATTACAAAGAATTGTTTCTTCATACTTAATTTAGGGGACTAATGAACAAACTAAAATCATATTTTCAATCTGTTAACGTGAATACCGTGAATACCGAATAACGTTCCGGACATAGAACACTGTTTTCTAAACAAGATCGTATTGACTACCATCTGTATCAATTGACGTCCGTCGTTACACAACCGAGGGTTTCTTAAGGCAATTTCTGTGCACTGTCGATGTGGACCAGCTGCCCACTGCGTATTTCCGAAACAATTCGACTTAGGGTCCTTCAAGAAAAGAGCGTACGAATTTTTAGAAGGCCGGCAGCGCGCTTGCGACCCTTCTGGCAGTGCGAGCGAAAACTTATCATGAAAAAACTATTTAATCCCGAATTTATTATAAACAATTCGCTTTTGAAAGATTAACATTAACACGCTATCGCTTGTTGCTTGTACCGCAGATTTTCAAACATCCAAAGCATTTGTCTTTGTCGATAACAAAGCGTAATACACTCGACTGCATCTTAGTGGAGGCCTACAAATTTTCCAAATGATTAAATTTCATATTCAATCTGGCTTCATATTATTATTTTGTTTTGTTTAATACAAAATTAAAAAGAACTCTGGTCTCCCACACAACACTGTGTGTGTAGGCGCAGATGGCTGATCTACTAAGCTAAATCATGCAACGGATATAGAAATCTGTGACTAATACCAGGGGATCATATAGTTATTGAAGGTATTAAGAATAATGCAATATATGGAGACGATTTTTGAAGGCATTATTCTATGTATTTAAAAAAGCTTGCCAACGGCACATAACATACATAACATATACGAATATTAAACATAACTTTAAATTATAAAAACTAAACGAAAATCTATTACATAGTATGAGGGAAGCTATGGATATGCAGCTTTATCAGAATGGTCAAAGGGTGGAAATTGATGTAAACTCTCACCATTTCTGGTAATTATAATATATTCATGGCAACGCACTCGCGAGCCCTCTGGCATTGAGAGTGTCCATGGGCGGCGGTATCACTTAACATCAGGTGAGCTTCCTGCCCGTTTGCCCCCTGTTCTATAAAAAAAAAAACATTTGACCTAGACTCTAGAGGTAAAACCGTTCCCCATCAATCTACTTAGTTGGACACGACAAAAACCTCCTTTAAAATACTCTTATACATTGCGATGTGAATGTCTTAATATAACCATTAAGTAATAATTCAGTGGTGATCGAAATGTTTTCAATTAAACGCGCGCCGCCTTTTTATCGCGCGCAAAAAGGGCCCATTACGATCGCCTTTTGTTGACAACAATGCTCGGAGAGCCTTAAATACGATAAAGGACGCGGTGAGGGCGCGGTCACTGTTATGGCGATTTATGCAAACGGGTTTTTAGTTTTGAAAAAAATCATGTGTTTATTTATACTTAAGAAAAACAAATAACATAAAAACCAGATTCAGATTAGAGGTTGGACCAATATTCCCTTGACACACAGGCTTAGGCACAACTCTTAAATCGATAAGAATCTATCTAAATAAAAGTTAATTTGTTGCATATTTGTCGAATTTGTGCAGTCGTCTTCGAGATTTTTTTGTTTATGCTTAATGTTTTATGGAGACAAAATTGCAACGAAAAATCTGTTTTTACTCCGCAAAAGCGAACGCCCTCTATGGGGTAGCAACATGCTCCATATGTACCAAAAACGTAGGCCTAATTAAAAATAAAATTAAGACGAAAGATACGGGGATAGTAATAAATACAATCGCTATGAAAAACGCCATCAGTCGCACCATCAGAGGCTAACCCCAACTCCAAAAGCGAAACAAAGAATGGTTTTTGAAACCAAATCCCTTCTTAACTCTATTGAGTACGCCGCCATATTGTCGAGTAACGCAATATCCTTTTGTGTAGTATCAGATAAGTTTTTGCTAAACATTTTTACTCATTTGATGAACACCTGGAGCATAACATTTCATTCCATTGTTCGTTTGCAAAGGTACTGTTGTCATGGTGATAGCTTAGTTGATTTTTTTAGTTCCATTGCCGTTGCGAAGAGATGTGGGATCTCTCTGCATCTTCTACCGCATTTAACATGGAGAGTGTTCAGAGTTGTTCGGACTAATACCTGCAGCTGAGTTTCAAAGTAAATTAACCGATTTGGTATTACTTAGATATCACAACTTTTTACTGTAGAAGAACTTAGTTCCGGAATTGGGTTTTACGAGTTATGTTTTGGTAGCATCTCATTTCCTTTTGAGGTATTTCAATATTTGGACTATTTTAACTGTCATAAGTTCTCGGTAATTACAGTATTTTAACTAATACTTGCGGTACGATTTATTTTTTAAAGTAAAGTAATTTAAGAAAATTTTAAAACTATGATCACAGAACTCCGATACCAGACATTGAACTAGAAACACTTAGTTCAATGTCTAATAATGTCTGTTATCCGTGAACGTTAAATTTAAATCTAGTTTATAAACTATCAAACCTATTTCTATATACAGTTTGACATATATGTAAAAAACTAGAATTATTGAGAGATAGATAGAGAAGATATGTTCGATATTCCTCAACCTGACTTTAAGGTATGTTTCAAATAATAATTTCTTATTACGTAAACGAAAATAACGTAACCATGGCAACGGAACAATGAGATTTATTATAATAAAAACACTTATAATAAATGTTTACATATCAATTCGCACTAATCCACCCCGCCCATTATCTGTTATTGTGAAACCATTGTGTTGACATGCATTGTCATCTCACCACGCCCTACCCACCCATCTACCCATTTTTTCATCTCGATGCTCTTTTATTATTAATAGTACTTTTATTTAGGATTGTTGGAGTAACTTTAAGAGGTTTGTTTCAACAAATTTTGAGCAGGTTATTTGATTTTAAAAACTGCAGATTAATTAGTGAGTATATACAGCGGTGAACTGTGTTGGTATAGTGACTTCATCCACAATTGATAGTTTTTTTTTAATTTTTGCCGCGCTATTTGGAACCACCTGCCTATGTATGGGAACCAACTCAACAGTGAGTCTCCAAACGGTGGTATTACTTAATATCAGATGAAACTCCTGATGTTAAGTGACACTCACATAGCCAAAAGGCTCACAAGTGCGTTGCCGGTCTTCTAAGGTTTTTTATTAGACTTGTAACGAAAAGTATATTCGGCAGTACACCGAATACCGAAAGTTAAAAAAAATTAAGACATAATACATATTGGCACAGTTAAACTGTCATTTTCATACAAAGATCTATCCACAGATATCGATCAGACCTACCATGAGTAGCTTGTATCGACAGATAGCTATTATAATCCATCGATTGATTTTTGCACACTTTTTACAATATTTGGATTAAGATGCCTATTTCTGATGGTCAAAAATTGATGGAGATAGGTTCTTTGGTTTGGGCGTAAGACAATACTAAAAGCCAAAAAAGATTACATAGATAAAGAATATAAGTATATGAAATAGAAAACAAGTAAGAATATTAATAAGAAACTAAAGAAAACTTAAATTTATCATTTGAAAAAACAAATAATACTAAGGGTCTGTTTCAGAATGTATGGATAAAGTACAAGTAAAGTTGCATAGCTATTTGAGCTATGCAACACATAAATTATTTGGAAAATAAAAGTTCCAAATAAGATACTTCGCGTTTCATGACGAATAGCGGTATCTGACAGTCGTGAAACGCAAAAATACTTTTTATCCTACCAATAAGTAATAAATAGCTTATTTGGAACTTATCCGGACATTGTAAAACAGGCCCTTAGAATTTAAAATTACTACTTAAACAAAATCAGAGTCTTCCCGCTTCTTCAAGTACTTCTGCATCTCTTCTTGACATATCCTGAAATTTGAAACTAATCAAGGAATGTCATCGTCATATTGAATTAACAAAAAATTAATGAAGGTTCAAACAATTTGAGGACGCGTTAAGAGACGGTTGATCGATATCACTAATTTAATAAGATACAAGTCGACGACACCAAACCCAAACCATAAAAATGTCGAGTCGACTCCGATCAATCTTGTTCCTGAGATCGGAGCTTCCAGATAACCCTTCCACGTACCATTAAACCTGTGACAAATATATACATGTTGTATTGATCCTTATTCGTATGAATTAAGGTGCATTATTGATTGAACAGCCCAAGAACGAACGCACTGCAAGGCGTTAACTGCGCGGGGACGCGTTGAAAGCTTTTACTTCTATCAGAAGCTTTTTGCGAAAGCTCTACTAGTGAGAGCCTTAATTGTTTTGACTGATACTGAATACGTTTATTACATCTTCACCAGCCTTTTGGCCACACAGATAAAATAACTACATTATTTATTTATTTAATCGGGAGGCTCATCTGATGTTAAGTGATACCGCCGCCCATGGACAATCAAATCCAGAGCGCTCACAAGAGAATGCTGAGAGAGCTGACAAGTCGCTGGGGACTGGGGATTCTAAACATTTGTTCTACAAATGCAACAGAACCAGTGCAACTCAAACTCCCCCCTACTGTATCCCCTACTGTCTCAAGGCATTAGTCAGAGGGGTAGGCGATCGAACTCTTCTCCTGCCATCGACCTCTTCCCAACCATTACCAATTTGTCGAGGCCATTCAGTTCTCTCCTGGCAATATTGGCCCGTTTGTAAATGATAGTTGACTGTCTTGTGGTGATCTTTAGCTACCTGAAAATGGACCTATTGGTTCTTTATGCAGTCCTAGTATTCTCCTTCAACGAATCTCTCAAATGTTTCTATTTTTTATTTTATTTAATATTATTTTTATTTAATAGTACAATGTTTTAACGATATTCTTTGTCTATTAGATATAATATTAATTAAAAATTGATAATAAATATTAATTTAAAAAGTATCGTCCCCGTGGCAGTGTATCTTTAATCCTGAAAAAATCCATTAAATTGGCTTCTGTATAGTTTAAGTGATTTCTTATCTACGTGTACCTGCCACGACTTTTACCTGTGGCATTTTATAAGAGCGTTTTACCGCAGTGCGGGCTAATCACAAGGCTCCAACAGCGAAGGCTCCTTTGAGCTCTTTGTTTTTCTGGATCGTTCGTGGCTCCGTTTTAATTAATGCGCATCACGTATTTTTTTCGTTGGCATTTTTTTGATACGCTTTTTGTATATTTTTTTGAAATATGTGAGTGGGTGATATCTCGTTGTCTCCTATTGTTTTCGATTTGATATATTTACGTCTGGGTTTTTAACCGTTGATTTTATTTGGAAGTTCTTTCACAGGGCTGGTCTGGAATGATTACCTGCCTTAAATGAAACAAAACTTTTAACAGTAATATGCAGACTCTAAAAAACAAACACCGATCAGAGTTTATTGCCAGTTTAGAGTTTATTGCCAGTTCTTCTCTTCCGTTCTACGCCCTTGATTTGAGAACTGGCAGTAAATGTAAAATTAGAAGCATTTGAATACATTAAATTTCTTTATTTTGACGTTCATAAGTGTACATTATGTTACCAATACGAATAAATGAATTTTGATTTGATTTGATTTTGATCATACCACAACGGAAACCTACATTTAAAAAAATGCTTTTCTTTCAGAGGCCCTTTCATCTTTAACCAATTTCTCAAAGCTGAAACAATCATTAACAATCTTAATAATAATAATTTATTTGCAAAAATATGGTAAAAAAATGTTATCTTGGTACAATCGAAATTCTGCATAATGGCGTGCAAATTTGCCTTCAAAGAAATAATACATAGAAGTTTACGAGTTATATTATTTATTCAATTCTTATATAACTTGTAGTGTAACACAATATTAAAATATATTTTGTAACGTTATCATATTAATATTAATTATAATGTTTCACGCAAATTATTGTTTATAGAATATTACATTTTACCAAAGTACATACTTTAGTACATTCAGTCGATATTTGAAAACTCTAGAAGGATGAATGTTTTTGATAAATTATAAAAAAGCAGAAAAGTACCCACTGAAGATGTCCATGGACTGCGATGACTGCCCTTTTATGGGCGTCCCGTAAGCTCATCTATTCTATAAAAAGAAAATTTTATTCCTTTTCCTAATTTAATGTCAGATAGACATCTTATGTCTAAATCTCTAGTATGTCTGTGTGTATATTGTTAGCGTATCTTTTAAATTAATATATAACTAATATTATCTAATCAGTCATCCACTGTCACAAGTCTGTCTGTGGTCAAGGTTTCTGTGGTTGGAAGCAGCTTTCAATGATAAAAGCTATTAAAACCTGTTAATAGTCCTACTGTAAATACAAAACAAAATATAATTAATGGCGTACAGAAATAGTTATTTTTATGTGAAGTAATTAACCACACAGATAACCGGAGATATATATAATGCATGACAGTTGTGTTCATCAATGTCCAAATAAACGGCTATAAAGTGAAGTGTCATGCGGATAGAAAGTGTCTACTAAGTGTTTTACACTTTACGTTTTAAATAAATCAGTGGCGCTTCTTACGCTCTACGCTCTTTAGGTCTTGGCCTCAGAATTCTGAATCTGTTTCATGATCATTTTTAAATCTAATAGGCAAATAGGTGATCAGCCTCCAGTGCCTGACTCACGTCGTCGACTTTTTGGGTCTAAGACATGTCGGTTTCCTCACGATGATTTCCTTCCCCGTTCGAGCAAATGTTAAATGCGCACATAGAAAGTCCATTGGTGCACAGCTCGGCAATCGGCATCGAACCTACGACCTCAGGTATGACAGTCGCACGCTGATGCCACTAGGCCAACACTGCTCTACACTTTACGTTTTACAAGTTTTCAATGAATAACAAATATTCTTAGTTCTGATAAAAATGCTATAACACATTTTGTTTGTATATATTCGGAAAATCTTTAACTACTTTAAAAAGAGAAAAAAATTAAATATGATTATTTTGGAACATAAGATCATCATGGTATCACTTATTCCACGTCATTAAATTCGATCCTGTTGGCATCCCTACTCATCGGCAAAGAAGACAGAGGGTGTTGGCCGAGAGAAAAGCTGGCGTAAAAAAAATCTCGGTACTCTTTTTAAAAAAAAGCAAATCATCAAACAATTCTACAATATTAAAAACAAATATTTAAAGATTTGCGCACGCGCAGTGAGTCTCTCAATAAGTTGGTCATCTTTATAAAGCTTACATCTCGTTAAAAATTAAACTCTATACCATTAATTATCTATTAACGACTGGATTCACCTTACTGGGAGATGAAATAAACAGTTAAACATCGGGTTATCGTAATCTGTAATCAGATGCGTGTACGAACAGCCATTCAGATATTTTACATTTTAAATTGTTATTACAGATTTGAATCTATTTATAAATCTTATTTGCAAGTTTCATCATTGGACGGCGATGAATACGAAATTCCATCAAGATGCATGTTAGAATGAACACAGTTGACTAAAATTAAGAAGGCTTATGGCGACGTGTATCTCGCTCGTATATAATATACATATTAATATTAAGTTTCTCATGTAAATATTTGTTTTTGTAATGAGAAATAAAGTTCTTTAAACATTATTATTACCTTGACGTCCGTATCACAACTATGCATTTGAGACATTAGCCGTGCACTATCAATGTTGAAACCAATAATTAATCCACAATCTGAGATTCACCGTAACAGTCGATCGATCTCCTATTTGCATCCCAATAACCAAACCCTTCGAAGACAATCCATTTTTGGCGACGGATAGAATGCAATCTCTTCGCTCTTTACACTCATATTTGACAATCAAAATAAACCAAATAAAGTAAATAAAACCGTACAAATAATATAAAAGAATACATGTCTATGCTTAACACATATCAAATGGCTTTTTAATTATTTTACTTATTTTTAATAGCTTTTTAAACTGGTAGTTAGTAGTTAAAACCTTAAGATAGGATATTGGCACAGTTGAACTGTCATTTTCATACAAAGGTCTATCCACATACACTGAACCGACCTACCATGGATAGCTTGTATCGACAGATGGCTATTACAGTCCGTCGATTAGTTATTGGCACACTTTTATAAATATTTAGAATAAGATGTCTCAGATGGTGAAAAATGGATTGAGATAGATTATTGGGTTTGGGCGTTAGGGTCCATCTTAAACTGACTTGGGAGTCTTTTGGCAATGTGTGTCTATGGGCAGCGATATCTCTTGTTTTTCTTAACATTCTTGTTATCATATCTATTATGTGTTTATCTATTTACCTCTTCTTCTTCTCCTTGGTCCATACAGTTGTCTTTAAAGTCCACATTTCTTAGATTAGCGTCATCAAATTCTATTTAAAATATTCATTATTTAATCTGCCTGCATGTTATTCCTTATGATCTTTGACGGCCGGTCCCCATTGGAGACGTGTTATTTGTGTATCTATTTGTCCGTCTGTCTCGTGTTACAGGTCCCGTGGGCCGGGATTACCACCCCACGCGTTCACTAAATAGTACACTAGAGATAGATACGAACTTTAATTGTATTGTATTCGACTTTTCGTACAATTTGTGTTTTGTTTGACGTTCAAGTATGCGAGCGATATTTGCAAATTATTGGGTAATTTTGATTCACTGCGTGCTATACAAGGGTCAATCTCGGAATTAATTTGATCTTCAATCATTCACGTATATTTTGCGTCTACCAGGTTTGCCTGGACTTTTGCCCATCATTATAATTTGCAAAGAATTACCAGTAATAGGTATGATATGAACATTATTTTGTGAAGAAACATCTTAAAGTGAATCATTGATAAAATTCTCTTTTGTGTACAGTTTGCAAAATGATAATTTAGTTAACATCTGTGAGCCCCAAAGGATGATGTTCAATCTCGGTCCGACAGAGAGCGCTGAAGTGGAAAATTGAAAAGGGATCGTGATGTTGGTGCAAACGATTTTGGACCTTTTGCGTTAATTTTAAGGTTGATATCGCAAATAACGATTTTCATTTTGGGGTTTTCGAAATGATTACAATATATATTTAGTACGAAACAAAAAAATTGGCAGATCGAGAGATTTGATGTCTTTTTTGGGGCCTACGGGACGGTGTAGGCAGCTAATGCAGTACGTGGACTCTCATTTTGTTTACCTTTAAGGAACGATTTAGATACATTTCTATGTACTTGGAAGATTTAGATTGGAGAAGCAAGCAAGCTTCCTTCCTCCACTTCTGTACTTTCGAGTTGGCAAGGTTTAGTACCTGGTTTAGTACCACCAAGTTCTGATGAGTTATCGTTTCTGCTGCTTTTGGATATATGTATGTGTGTGTGTATATAACATATACCTCGACAACCTTAGAATTGATTTTAATGATGAGCCTACCAGGCTATCAGAGTCTCAAGAATGTGTCATAACAAAGAGTCATTAATATTCCAATTTTAAAAATTGCAAACTTTTGTCTTGCAATTTCGAATAATAAATCTTTGTCAATTCCAAAAGAATATCCCTAACATGTAACACGATCGCTATTTGAAAAATAATGATGTCATCAAACACTAATCCCCAGGCTTTTATTTGGATTACATTTTTGCGATTTGGGGCTTATTTTTACAATTATAGATCCTATTTCAAACGGATAGGACCCTTATAACAATTTGTTCGCCTAAGTTGCAATTTTGCAGTTGTGTGAAATTTCACTTTTTGAATGTGGTATATGGTTCATTTTTGTGTGTGCTTGGTCGAGATACATTAGGCGTGTGATTTATTGGCGGGAAGCGTCGGAGTCAAAACATTGCTCTTTGCTGGCTCTATCTCTTGTTAGTAGGGTTGACACATGTTAACAATAATTTTTTTCTAGTAGTTTTATTCGCATTTGATTCTAGTAAATTGCTTTCTTCAGTAAATAGAACATTCTTTGTCTTAAGTCTCAATCGTGTCTCACTCATTTTCTGTAATAAAAAAAAATATTTTCGATTAATTCGACGTGTATGTATTTATGCACCCCTAGTACATTAAAGAAGACAAATATTAAATATGATGCATTCATTGCAGTAACATTTAAATGCAGTTCATTTTTATTGTTATCTATCTATCCATCCACATCAATGTTTTATTTAAAAAGCATGCCACCTATCTCCGACAATTTCGAGTCTTAAGATATTTTATATTTTGTAAATGGCAACCCTAAATTTGTACAAGGGCGTAGTCTCTCGGGAGCCTCTTGACGGTACTCTTCCGAATTACTCCCGCGATCCCCGTAGACCGGATTTAGTATTTTTTACAGCATCTGTTTCTATTTTATGTTTCACTTTGAAGTGCATTACAGTCATTAAGGCTCTACTCAGAGTCGTCAATTAGTAGGTCAGTTAAGTTATTTTATTTCTTTTATGTTTCTCGTATAGGTACTGTCTTCACATTGGGGGCCTACTGAAAATGAAAGACACTTTTGAAGTGAAACTTCTTTAGAATCGTTGTGATTTCAAACCGGATGCAACGGAAAAGCGACAGTAAAAAGAGACAGAAACATTAATTCATATGATTTAACGTGGGAGAAAATGAGATAGATAAACTTCTTTAGAATCGTCGTGATTTCAAACCGGATGCAGCGGTAAAGAGAGACAGAAACATAAATTCATAAGATTTAACGTGGGAGAAAATGAGATAGGAGGCATTATACAGCCTCTCTTTACTGCCGCTTTTTTATTTGATCGAATTTCAAACTTTCGTTGTTTTAGTTTTTGCCAAACTAAAGATTTATATTAAACTTATAAATTAAAATGTATCATTAAAATATACTGTTTTTATAGAACACACACATTTAGTTAGTGGAAAATGATTAATTTATATTTGATTAATTATAAAAACTTTGCTTTTAAAGGTTTCACTTTTACCATGTGTGAATTGCACATATGTTTTTTTCTATACAAATTTTTACCTAGTTATAGTCTTTTATTAACATAACTTTTACACATTTAAAGAAAAACACTTTTTTAACGGATCACCGTGACCCAGCACGCTATAAAGCACGCGAAACGTGGGATAAATTTAAAATTATGTTTAAATAATTATAAGTTTACAATAATACAAACTTTAATCCGTTAAAAAAGTGTTTTTCTTTAAATTTTTACCTATTTAGTCCCGTACAATTCCCGCATTGTTCAAGCGTCTTTATGCTGTATATAACTTTAATCGCCCCTATTGAACAGGCTGTATAATAGAACCCTTTTGCGTTCGTAAACAAATTAAAAGTAATAAAACAAGAGACGTTAACCCTTCGTACAATCAAATTACAACCCTCAGCGTTTTATAATCCCCTGGTACAGTTTTTATGTAGTGATGGATTGCTTTTCACTTTTAACGACTGCTTATTGTCGTATACTCCTCACCTGTTATTATTACCTGGTAATTAATTAAAAATAGATTAGTTAGCGTTTGGAGGTTGGCGGCGTTGGAACGCACAAAACAGTCTTCCACATACATGGTTCCGTCCCATCATTGATGGACTTTCTAACATTATTTCACAAGTTCCAAAAATGGATGAATCGGACCCGAATTTTTAATTTTATTTATTTATTTATTTATTCACACTTCTTTGCAAAGAATAACAAAATACATAAAATTACAAGGGATGCAATGGGCGGCCTTGTCGCTAACAAGCGATCTCTTCCAGGCAACCCTAGTAAGAAAAGAAAACTATAAAATAAAATGATGAGTGCAAGAAGTGTATAACCAGAAGTTATATATAAACAAATATATAATTATATTAATCAAATTAAATAAGTATATATTTTTATATAATTATATTAATCAAATTAAATAAGTATATATCTATAGAACCTTAATCTAGAAAAAATGAAAAAAAAAACAATAAATCCCCTGACCCCATTTGGCTGGTGGTGCTTTGCTGGTTTCCTCACATCTTCCTTCAACGTATGATATAATGCGCACATTGTCTGACCAAATGGCCCCATTATTTCGGGGATACATTTATAATAGTAATTATAAAATAAAGATCTTACTGATAGCTCTTATCATTTCAATATAAATTTGCATTAAACACATAATTTCAATTAAGTATATGGAAATTATTTTTGGTATCTTTTATTTAAATTAAATTTAAAAAAGTGTTAAAACATGTAAAAAACTAGTTGGATTTTTCGCAAGTACCTGGCAATTTCTCAAATGTATCTAATATCTAAAATAATATGTATATAATTTTATATAAATATGAATCTGCAATTCGAGGCAAGTCTACGACGTAATACAAATCTATGTGTGACTTGCGTTCCTTATTAAATTACAATTTATGAAATAAAACCTATGTACAGTTTGTGTATTTAAATAAAGCTTTGAGGAGTACACAACAGTCATTATAATTTGTATAGAAAATTAAAAACAATGTATATCATTCTCAAAGTTCGGTCAGGCGCATATATATACTGTAGTGATGTGTTTTACAACAATCTGTAACTTTATAATTTTGCAGGCTCTTAATGTGGTTTAAGTTTTAATTTTGGTTTGTTTATTACTGTTATTTTTATCTTTTAGTTTTAGTTATTATTTATATTATTAGTTATTACTAATAATTGTTTTTTTTGTGATCGTTTCTTTAGTTTTCCCTTTGATATATTGCTTAAGTTCTAATGTAATTGATGTGTATTCGTAAGTGTGTTAAATTTGTGTAAGTGATGTTTTTGAATGTATAAATAAATAAATAAATTTTGAAGTTAAATTTGTGATGTTTTTGAATGTATAAATAAATAGACTTTGAAAAAAATTATACCGTGGCGACGACTATAAGGAAAATTGATTTTATTTATGAAGCTTCTCATAGCGTAAAGCTATTAAGATATTGCCTGGGAACACCTGGCCCGACCTATAAATACGCACGATTTGGGGAGCGTTTAATGCGATCCTTCCATTAGGCGCCTAAATTATAAACAGCTACTTAAGCGACATTATTTTAAGATTTACACGTGCTACAATAAATGACTCAATTCTGAACGGAGAAGTACTTAGCAGACAGTACTCAGCTAACTACCGTTTTGTTGTAATAATAATATAATAATAAAAGCCTTCACTGACCATTTAGCTTAAATGCTATTATTATCAAACAGTAATATTCTTAAATCTAATTATATACTTACTGACTGACTTGTTATCGCTTTTACTTTTTAAGACCCCTTCATCACCCAATCAATACAAGGCAAATTCAATTATTCGAAATGTCTCGTTCTAAGACCAACTATTTACGAAAATCGGTTATGTATCGCATACCTACAGATTACAACATAAATTACCAGCAAATCGATATATTTAATGTGACTAAAAAATTCTTAAAAAAATATTTAAAAAACTCAGGTATCTTTTACTATTAATGGCTTCGTTTGTTCCTTCATATTAAATAATTTATATATTATTATATTTTAATCTACCAATCAATCAATCTTACAACTGTGCTTTGTAAAACTGTGCTATATGTTTCTGTTATAATGTGTATTCCGTTTTGGCTTTTGTGTGTAATGTAATTGTTTGGATATTGTATAGTGATTAGCTGTAGGAATACTTAAATGAATAAAATAAAAATAAAAAATAACGAAAATAATAATTTATTCTCAACCGCTTCGGTCAGGTTGTCTGTCGACATAGGCCTCCCCCAATTTGTTTTGTTGTACAGTGGTGTCGTAATCTTAGAACAAGGCACTTGTTTAACAAATCAAATTCATCGGACATCGAGGCAGAATACGAAAATCAACTCGCATCACCTCGATGTCCGTCGTTCCACAACTGAGTGTTAATTCTTATAAGGCCGGCACCGCACTCGCGAGCTAGTTGAGTGTCTATAGGCAGTAGGTGAATATGAGTGTTTGACTGTTGTAACTTAAAAAAATCTCTATATTGTCAATTTACATTTGTTATGAATTAAAGTTTTGATCCCGTTAAAGTATTTCTATCCCTCGGCTTCTGAATTTTTTATGTGGCATTGTGCCTCTGTCATTTGTTTTCATTATAACCCCTCACAAATTGAATAAGATCATAAAGTGTTTTTTTTTTATATTGTAACAGAGTTTGTTACATTTTTCTGCATAAAATGTCAAGTCACAATCGACCAAAAACTACGAAGTGATATTTCTACGCAGCGACTTTCTTGTTCTCAAGAGAATACTATGAAAGACCCACTATAATCGTTGTTTCAATAATCTGATTTTTTCTATGTTAGCCTACGAACGTTTCAGTCCATGTACCACACCTCACGTTTAATGAAGGCATGGGCAGGAGGCTCACCTGATGTTAAGTGATACCGCCGCCCATGGACTCTTGATGCCAGAGGGCTCGCGAGTGCGTTGCCGGCCCTGCCGGTCTGAAATTCCTTAGTAAACATGGAAGATACAGAGAGACCCCAGTCGTTGGACAATCGCGTTAGTATCTAACGTTTCGTTTTCCTAGAGGGTATTATGAATTATTAATGACTAGCAGACTCGGCCAAGCGTTGCTGTGGCTAAGGTTTTTGTTATATTACATAGTAATAAATTAATCAAGGGAAACCGTAGTAGAACTTATGTGAAACGTTGGTACCACGACACGGACCTAAACTAAACTACCTTTAACTCAGCGCCATCTGTTAGAATTTTATCAAATAATAAACAAATGTTAATGTTATCGTAATTTCAGTAAGGATGCCTATTTTTTTTGAAAATGAAATATAGCCTATGTCACTCAGGAATGATGTAGCTTTCCAACAGTGAAAGAATTTTTCAAATCTGCCAAGTAGTTTTGGAGCCTATTCAATTCATACAAACAAACAAAAAATCAAACCTTTCCTCTTTATAATATTAGTATAGACTAGCGATCCGCCCCGGCTTCGCACAGGTGCAATGCTGATACTAAATACACTACAGAAAATCTGTGAACGTTGTATATAAAAATGTGGGTTATCCATAAGAGATACACATATACCATCACGGACTTTTCTGTAGAACTTTTCAATGTGTACAATACTTAGTACATACATTATTTTGATAAAACTCGTAGGGTTCAGCCTGCGTTTGCAATGTAAACGGAAAAAATGTAATTAGTTACGACATCACATTAGAAACCTCAAAAATAACAGTACTTCTCTACTATTTAATGGGTGTTATTATACATATAAATCTTCCTCTTGAATCACTCTATCTATTAAAAAAACCGCATTAAAATCCGTTGCGTAGTTTCAAACATTTCAGCATACAAAGGGACATAGGGACAGAGAAAGCGACTTTGTTATATAATATGTAGTGATATGCTTAAAATTCATTATTTATTAACAGTACAATGGTATCTCCGTAATCACGCCATGTTAATAGCTGATTCTGGAGACTTATCACATACAATTCGACCTATGGTCCCTCAAGAAAGGAGCGTACCAATTCTTAAAAAGCCGGCAGCGCACTTGCGAGCCTTCTGGCAATGTAAGTGTTTATGTGCGGTATCACTTAGATGCCCGTTTGACTCATATTACATATAAACGATGTATGTATATTACAATTACATCAATCTCTTATCGGCGCAAGGTACCAATAAAACAGTAGTTAGGGCGTTGTCGGCCACACCCGTTTAGATAAAGTTTACGACGCTGTTTGTACTTACGGCTACTTTAAATTAGATGATTTCGTATATTGATTTTTATTACATTATGAATGACATCTTTACCGAGTCACTCGTTTGTTTCTTTCCGTCAAATTGTGTTTACACTGTGATAAAAAGGGACAGGTGATCGACAGTGGAATCACAGTATTGAAGAACAGTGGATGTGCACCATTGTACGGATATGTGTGCGTTTATTTTGGTGAAGTAGGAGAGTGAGAAAACCTTACTCACACTCTCTATTTCCGAACCAATTCGGCTTTGGGTTCATAAATCGGCAACTGGCCATGTGATTGTCCCAGGCATGGTAAAGATATTTTGTAATATATAAAATTCTCGTGTCGCGGTGTTTGTGGTTATAACCCTTAACATTTAGGGGGATGAAAAATAGATGTTGTCCGATTCTCAGACCTACTCAATATGCACACAAAATTTCATGAGAATCGGGAAAGCCGTTTCGGAGGAGTGTAACGAACATTATGACACGAGAATTTTATATATTAGATGAATTTTTATTTAAATATAATATCGTCTATGTGTACGTAAACTTACACTTAACTTAAGTATACACTTACCGGCACGTGCTCAAGTTTCAAGTGGCCCTCAAGCCTCTTATGGTACTTCAAATAAGTACCACTAATTTGTATATTTTCGCTGTTACGACCGATTTTACGAGAACTACAATTTGTAATAAAATTTTGATTTTAATAGAATGACTGGTTAGGTTAGGTTAGAAGGATAAGCGATGGTTGGAAGGATATTTATGTCAATGAAACTTTTTCAACAACTGAGCGTTTTTCTAGGCAGTTTTTGCCGCACTTTGTGGAACCAGCTGCCCACTGAAGTATTTCTGAACCAATTCGACTTAGGGTCCTTCAAGAAAAGAGCGTACCAATTCTTAAAAGGCCGGCAACGCACTCGCGAGCCCTCTGGCATTGAGAGTGTCCATGGGCGGCGGTATCACTTAACATCAGGTGAGCCTCTGCCTGATCACAAACAAAGAGTTTAAAACATGACTTAATTATGGGTTCTTATCTCTAATTCTAATTTATGTTACCTGTAAAGAGACATTATAACTGTAAATCAAAAGTCAAAATTCAAAAAATTTATTCATATAGGTAAAAAAACACTTGAACATCAATAAATAAATATATATGAAATGCTTTCTAATCTTACATTTACTGCCAGTTCTCAAATCAAGGGCGTAAAACGGACGAGAAGAACTGGTAAACTCTGCGTCACTTTTTTTTAACTAAAATCACAGTGTATCATTGTACACTTTAGTATACAAATTTTTTTAAGACAAATATACCACAGATAAGTTGAATTGTCAAGTCTGTAAATCTGTTTTTTACACATTTATGTGTAAATACAGCGTTAAAAATAAAATAAATTATATGCATATAGTTACTACATAAATCTATGAAATTACTTTAGATGGACCGCAAGCGAGCAAGTCTCAACCTTAAATAATTCAGCAGTAAATCGTTTAATTGAAATATTTGTGTTATTGAATTCCCGAAATACCTAGCGATCATTAGAAATTTACTAGCGAACGACGGGTGGTAGGCGCCGCGTAGTGGGTTCGACTCCCGGCTACCCACTGCGCCCACCCATATCATATAATAATTCACTTTTATAACTAATAACAAATTAATTTAAGATTTATTAATAACGGATCGTCATGTTTATGTGCTCTTCCTGGGAAAATGGGGAGAAAGTATGGTGTTTCTTCACTTGGTCCTGGCTAATGAAGCCAGCCGTTCAGAAGCTCAGAAGTTTTCTGGGCACATCGCTGGCATCTCTTCTCACTGATCCGAGGATTTCTGTTGGGAAGCCACAGCTACATTCCATGATTACGTGGGTGATCGATTCCTCTCCGATAAAACAGTCTCTGCACTGACTCTCGAACCAGGACAAAGAGAGGCCCATGAATGTCGCTAACTACTTGGAGATTAGTTCTGTTGTCGCTTAGAAATCGCTTTGACAGCGGGTTTACTGCTGGCAGTGCCATTTTGACCGTGTCTATGGTGAATCCAGGTTTGCACATATGAGAAGAGCAAAGGAATTCAGCTTGCGTTTAAAAAGAATTGGTGGTGGGGGAGGGAAGCTTTGTTAGTATCAAGACCCAGGGTCTGGGTGAACCGCGGGCGGAAGCCAAAAAATATGAATATCCATGAATTATTCTAATCATTTTTTACTTAATGAGCACAGGAAACGCTGCACTTTATATATAAATCATCCCACTTAGCACCTTTTTAAAAAAAAAATTGTCATCGAAATATACCAGGCGAGCATAAAAAGTTAATAGTTTATTTTAAGGATGAGAAAGTATGTGGCGCAGTTTGAGCTATGGGCTACGTCTTGCGTCTGTGTTTCGACCGTCCATCATACGTATATCGCTCTCGCTTGCACGCGTCTGTCTCCCTTTAACGATCAGCGCTTTAGTGCAGTTAACGCAAAAGTAGTGTCAACTAAAATTACGGTAGATCTGTAAGTTATACCGGATTTTATGACTTTTAATGAGTGGGCAAAATTAGGGTTTTAGAACTGGTTAAAACGATTGTAATTGTATATCTAAAGAGATTATATGATAGATTCTAACTTACACATTATATGTGTAAAAAGATTTTTATTACAAGACTCTTGTATTACTCTTTACTAGCGGGCTTAAATAAAAAAAACAAAAATGGAAACTGTAAATTAAAACCGTTTTCTACAAAACACTAAAAATTCATCAAAATCGGTCGAGCTGTATAAGTTTAGAAACATATGTGTAAAAAGGTTTTTATTAGAAGACTCTTGTATTACTCTTTACTAGCGGGCTTAAATAAAAAAAACAAAAATGGAAACTGTAAATTAAAACCGTTTTCTACAAAACACTAAAAATTCATCAAAATCGGTCGAGCTGTATAAGTTTAATTACAAACAAGAAGGCAATAGAAACATGTACAGACTATTAAACATTGTTTTTTTACAAGGGGCAAACGGGCATTGCCAGCTTTTTAAAAAATCACAACTCACTAAGTCGAATTGGTTCAGAAATACTTCAGTGCCTTAAATTATCAGTTGTGGAACTGACGTCCATAGTAAATGCGGTAGAACTTGCAGAGACTACCGCAATTACAGTAGACCTAGATAAAACGATGCGATAGTTGATTTTACACCGTTAGTGAGGGGTGGGTTTTTATTTTTACCGACGAGAGCCTTGAGCCGTTTCGAGATAAGTAAAAAATTTGCTTATTCTCTGTCGATTTGAAAAATGTCGTATGCGTCACGGTCGTTTCTCGCGTTTTTTACGTTTTTCGATTGGAGTAACACAGAAATGCTTTTTGGACGGTTCCCTTATCGCCTGTGAATGTTTGCGAGGAATTTAAAAATAATAATTTATTGTTTTGCGGATAAAATAAAGTGTTCTTTTTTCAAATGTTACGTACTCTTGTAATTCATGTGTCCTTAGTATATAAAATTCGTACATACTTTAATTAATCGCAACCTGAAACGGCTGGACCGATTTCGATGTATTTTGACATGTTTATTAAGGTAGTTTTCTTTTTAATATTTTTAATGGAACCTAAGTTACAAAAAAATTAATACGTTTAAGTTTAATCTCCTTTTATGTAGTCGGTTAAATATTGATTTCCGCTTGAAATTAACAATGTAACTTTTTCCATGAAAATTATAATTTTATAAATATGACAGCTGATATCCCATACAATGGTGGGATAATGTTTTTCTAAAAACGTACAAAGAAATATCTGTTTTTAGAGCAATTATCGTTATAATGCATCTTTTCGCGGCGCTCGCGCACTCCATTCTACTAAATATTCAATGTTTTCCACATCGATAAACACGTATTGTACGAATTGTAGCGTTTTTATAATTGGCTGTCTAAGTTATAGCGTTTTTGGCTTTTCTTACAACTGAAGTATTTATTAGCCAATTTGACTCGTCCTCCAAAAAAAGCGTACCAATTCCTGAATGGCCGGCAACGTACCCGCGCTCTGGCATTGAGATCGTCCATCGGCGGCGGTATCACTTAACATCAGATGAGACCTGTTTGCTCCCTATTCTATAAAAAAATTAAGACTTAGTGTGTTTCAAAAGAGTGCACTAAATATTTGAAGGCCGGTAAAGAACTCACGAGCTCTTTTGCATTGGGTGTCCATGGGCGGCGGTATTACTTAACATCAGGTAAGGTGAAAATAATAATTCCATGTGATATTTTTTGTAATATAGACGCCGTACCTATAGCCATAGTCCTTACTTGTTTCTTTTCTTACCTTTCTTATTGTGTGGCCTTTAATTATATATATTATGTTAAGTCAAGTATAAACTTCTTAAGCGTAGCTAATCCGTCGTACATACAATAAAAAAATATTTATCGCTGTCGCTTCTGCTAAACGCTTTCCCGCTGACAGTGTGGCAAGCGCGGCTCTGCGTGAGCGTCGTATCGTATTACTCGCTCGAATGATTTTAATATCCGCTTCACTTGTTCTCTAGTTGCTATCAAACCGCGATGTTCCGCCGTGACCCCATGTGTTATGAAGATTCTGGAAAAGGTTGGATGGGTCTATTTGTATTAGACTTTGTAATTCGATTTAAAATGTTTTTTTTTAAACTGTTTAACTGTTTAAAAAAACATTTTTATAGACGGAGTTTATTGCACTTTGAGAACTAAATGTAAATTTAAATTTGGAACAATTTTGCTTCATAATGTGTAAAATGAATTAATTATTTAATTTTTATTTTGTGCCAGAGTCTTACTACGATTTTGATTTTAGAATAAGCAGTAAATTTAAATTTAGAACAATTTTAAGAAACAGACGTCCTTCAGATATTATTACATTTTTAAATTTTTAGCAGATCTTTTTGTAGTTCAGTCTACGCTCTTTGAGAACTGGAAGTAAATTTAAATTTGGAACAATTTTATTTCATAAGTGAAATATGAATAATTGATTCAATTTTCATTTTCTGACAGATTTCTGCAACGATTGATTGAATTAGCAATAAATTTAAATTTAGAACAATTTTACAGACGTCCCTCCTAAGTGTATTTTTTCATTTTGTGGTAGTTTTTGATAGTTTTTTTTATTTGGGAACTGGCAGTACCTATAAGCATAAGTGTAGCTTGTTACCTTTTTTCCCTTGAAAGCATTACACGGCAGTGATCTATAACTTCTAAGAAGGTGATTAAATAGTTTGATAGCCATGGGGAATTTTTTTTTGTGTCGCTTTCTCACTACCTGTTGTTCTCCTTAGTTATCATAGTTAGTTATCTTAGTTATAAGAAGCCTAAGCCTAAACGATTAAAGCCACTTAACACCCAACAAAGAGGTTCCTTTATTCAAACACTCCTCCAACAACCGCAACAGAACGACACTCGGTTATTGTCTAAGTTATGAAATTATCGTTATATAGGTATCGCATCTATGACATTTCGCCTGCGCAGGAGCCGACCGACAAACCGATGTCATTTGTATAATATTACAATTTGCGGAGTGAATTATTCAGTGTTGCCATCGGTTGTATTTCCATACATTGTGGTTATTGAGGATAAATTTCATTCTAGTTACGAGATTGCATTTGCATAATTAAACATAGTTGTGATATTATTTGTTATCGAGCTTCTTCTAACGCGTGTATGAAGAGGTTTTAATTTCAAAAATTTGAATCCTCAAAAATTCTAGCACATTCTCGAGCAAAGCAAGGATTTGCCCTAATTTGGCACAGTAGGCCTAGGGTGGCAAGATGCGAAGGGCCAACACAGCAAGCAAAAATAAACCATAATTTTTAATTTTTTTTTAATATTCTTTCTTACACACCTTCACTTACCCTCACTATTTAAACTATCACACAACAGTCGAATTGGGTTGCACTTAGTTAAATGTATGGAATAATTTTTGTTTGTTTGTTTCCTTTTGTTATTTAAATGTAATTTGCATTCCATCTCTGGCTGTATTTTTAGTGTATCTATTTGTTATTATACGAGTATAATATGTTAGCTAGGATCGTAATCCTAATAAAAATAATAAAATATTTAGGGCCTGTTTCACAATGTCCGGATGAGTTCAAAATAAGCTATTTATTACTTATTGGTAGGATAAACTAGCGCTATTTGTCATGAAACGCGAAGTTTATTATTCGGAACTTTTATCTTCCAAATAATTTATTTGTTGCATAGCTAATTGGTACTTTATCCATACATTGTGAAACAGACTCTTAAAAATAGAATTATTTATTAATTTATATCGTAATATAAATTAATATTTTATTGTAAATAATTATATAATTCGATTATTTTCTTACTATATAAGTTAAATATTGTAAATACTATATTAAATGTTATAAAAGTGTGCAAAGTACAAATCAATAACTCAGTGTATTATGTGTGTATTTTTTTTAAATTCTGGACTCAAATTTCTGTATCTGTTCTGTTTTTGACGATGGCCTTTCTCTGACGATGTTTTCGCCACAGCTAGAACCTTCACAATACTGTTCTCAGCTGAAATCAATAGATTTTTGTTTGATACCTTGATTGATGTTTGCAGACGCCCAGATTATGTCGACAGCTCATTGTATTGCAAATACTTGAATATATTAGAATGTCTAGACGCACTAGTGTTTTGTGTTGTCATGGCCATTTCGGACTGAAGATCTTTGGACTAACTAGATTTTGTTTCAGGGCTTAACTCAGTTAAATCAATAACAGCGTTTGTTATGGATAACAATTATATGGGTAGATTTTATTTATTGATTCTTACATACATGTATAAAAAAAGAAAGCTGGGAACGCACTCGCATGTGGAAGGCATAGCCTGTTTCAATTCTAAAAAAGACGGCAACGCACTCGCGTGTGAAAGATATTCCCTAAATAAATTCTTAAAAAGCTGTCAATGCCGAGTGCATTGAATGCGGGAGACGTTGAAAAATTCAATTATTAAAAAACTGTCAACGCAGTCCCGAGCGAGAGACATTGCTTGATTCACTTCATAGCCAGCAACGCACTCGCTAAACATCTTAATATATCAAAATCTAATAAGTTTTGTTTTGCTCTTTTAGGCTAGTAATTAAAAAATATATATTAAATGTAAAGTGCAGGAATTGCATAACCAAAGCCACAAAAATAAAATTACTAGTTACACTAAATATTCTAATATGAATAAATAAATACTAAAAATAAGCGATAAGGCCGCCAGTTGCTCTCCTTTTTACTTAACTATAAATAAATAAATAAAAACATAAATAAAAATAATCTCACTTCATGAATTGCAATTACCTTTTTTTTGTTAGAAAAACTAACATCAATTAATTTTATTACGAGTGTCAATGTGCAAGTAGACGATCAGCCTCCTAAAACAAGCCGGTTTCCTCATGATGTTTTTCCTTCACAGTTCGATTGAATGTTACATGAGCATAGATTGGTATATAGTCGGGGATCGAATCTACAACCTCAAGTATGAGAATCACACTACAGCCACTAAGCTAACAGTAGAATAAATTTGCACCATTCATAAAAGAAAACTTGAATGAAAATCTTAAAATCAATACATGTTTGACGATCAGACTAAGAACAGATGTTTACCAAACAAAATGTTTTAGAACCTATTTGTTCGATTATCTAATCTTGTAACTTTAGTTTAACGGCCGATCGAAGTTAACGCCGCTATAGCGGTCGTTAATCAGTGCTTATTGATAACATTTACTGTGCTGTATCATAAAATGTCCATTGTATCGATTTTTGGATTAATTTGTGCTTTTTAATACAAGAAAAGTATTTTTCTCTTATAAGTATACTAACGACCCGCCCCGGCTTCGCACGGGTGCAATGCTGATACTAAATACACTACAGAAAATCTGTGAACGTTGTATATAAAAATGTGGGTTATTCATAAGAGATAGACATATACCATCACGGACTTTTCTGTAGAGGTTTTCAATGTGTACTAATTTAATACTAACGTAATACTTAGTACATTATTTTGATAAAACTCGTAGGGTTCAGCCTGCGTTTGCAATGTAAGCGGAAAAAATGTAAATATTTACGACATCACATTAGAAACCTCAAAAATAACAGTACTTCTCCACTATTTAATGGATGTTATTATACATATAAACCTTCCTCTTGAATCACACTATCTATTAAAAAAAACCGTTTCGCATCAAAATCCGTGGCGTAGTTTCAAAGATTTAAGCCTACAAAGGGACATAGGGACAGAGAAAGCGACTTTATTGAGCGATTTATTGGATACAACAACAACTACAAAATATCTTTATTCATCTAAATATGAATTGTAAATTTACATTTACTACCAGTTCGCAAGTCACGGGCATAGAGCGGGCAAGAAGAACTGGCAAGAAACTTTTCAATCGCCAAGTGTTTAATACAAATTGTTTGAACTGGAGCAAATAAATCCCAAGGATTAGTATCATTTAAGTATTCGTCACATTTATAAAAAGCTTTATTGATTTACTTTTAACGAGGGCTTTGAAATTATTTAGTAATAATTTAATAGGTTAAGTTAAATATCCTTGAGTAAATTAAAATGTTTATTTCCAACACATAAATTTAAAGTATTTATAATATTCTTAACCTGCATAGTAATAACAATAAATAGAAAGTTACGACAAAAACAACAAAAAAACTCCTGCCCGTTTGCCCCCTGTTCTATAAAAAAAAACGTTTGGCAGATTACCTTGATAACGCTGGCAGCATTTCATTTCATTTCCTAATTCAATTTTTAAAAGTGGCGGCGTCCATGCGTCGGGTTGTCTCTCTCCCTAAAATATGGCGAGGGGGCCAATGGCTGGCCATGCGTCATACTCGTGAACGGGTGCTACTTGTGGTGACTGGTCGTACTTGAGTTCGTGTTTGCGGTGATATTAGTTGTTTCTACTACGTCTTTGCGTGTTGTTCTCACGAGTACGTAAGTGCGTGCTCCTATTTCACCATGCCTTCTGCTGATAGAGGACAAATCTTTGTTTTTAATCTTTTTTTATTTTTTTATTCTTTATTACTCAATATGTCATATGGAACATGGTGTAGTGGTTGCAGCTCCTTACAAGCATTGTGTAAAAAAAAAACTTGGCGATTAAAAAGAGTGGCGGAGAGTTTATTGCCAGTTCTTCTCTTCCGTTCTACGCCCTTGATTTGAGAACTGGCAGTAAATGTAAAATTAAATTCATTTAATATTTCTTTTTTTGACGTTCATAAGTGTACATTGTTACCTACATGAATAAATAAATTTTGAATTTGAATTTGAATTTAAAAAGCTGGCAACAGACTCGCAGTGGAACACATTGCCATATCAATTCTTAAAAAGCTGGCAACGCACTGGTGCGTAGGATGTATTGCCAAAATCCATTCTTAAAAAGCAATCAACGAAATCGCGCGTCTCGCGCTTTCTTTAATAGATATAAAAACAGTGTTTAATGATAAAATCAAAACCCAATAAGTATTTTTTTGCTGCTAATTTGTATAAAACATTTAGTACACAAACCTTTAGTTGGATCACGTCTAAGTTATGCGCATGCGCATCCAGGGCCGTGAGAAGCTCGTAAATATAATAGTTTACGCGCACTTCTAGACTCTTGGCTGTTCGTGTAATGTTCACATGTCCTATAATATTCAGCTTCCGAAGACTAAATCAATAATTTTATATTTTCCTTACATAAATGTTAGGACCTGGATGACCGAGCTTTGCTCGTGTTTTTTTAATTTTTATCAATTGTTTTATTTGGAAATTATATTTAAATACGAATTACATACTAATAAAATGATAAAATATGAATAATATTTTTCGATCTTACCGACAGAATAATAAAAAATATGCACTGGTTATTTAAAGACAAAAAATATGAGTGTGTTATAAATTTTACTTTAAAAACTGTAGATATATAACTAGAATCTTGTTTATTATTAAATATTAAGGGCAAATATGTATTAAAGGAAAATATAATAAAAGGATTATATTCATAATCACATTTTAATTATCTTGCAAAATATAACCAGTGATAATCAAAATCAAATCAAAATGTCTAATAATTACATTTATATTTCTTTGTTATTTTTCTTCCAATAAAAAATGTAAGTTTATGTTTAAGTTAATAAAACACAAATAAAATGACATTTTCTATCATTTATTCCTAGCTAAATCGATTTATCGCCCCCGAAACCCTCTGTATACTAAATTTCATGAAAATCGTTAGAGCCGATTCCGAGATTCCAATTACATATATATATATACAGGAATTGCTCGTTTAAAGATATAAGATATTAAGAAACTTATGGCTAACCTCTATCATGGCATCAATAGGAACATGGCCATCGATTTTTAGAGTCTAAAGCAGTGTGCACCATTAGTGCCTGACATATTTCCGTGCCAATTCGACTTAGGATCCTTCGAGAAAAGTGTGTATCGAAATTTCTTTATTTATTTCTTTAATCTTTATTTATTTGTAATTATTTTTATAAATAAAATGGTAATTATTGATTGATATGATTTCTAACAAAAATTAATTTCATTAACAAAATTACACTTGTATGATAATGACAAAGACTTGGAGATTATATCCTCCAGTCGAAATTGAGGCTGGTGATGTCGGCGGATTGTCATATTCCCCGATGATACGGAAACTCAGTTGTATTAATCCGAACTCCTCAGATCACTGGCTGTGGTAGAAACTGGTTCAAAGATTTATCTTTCATTATTTGTGAAGTCATTTAATTCATCTTTATATATGTATATACACGGTGTCTCAAGCGAAAGTTCATTTAGTTGATCGATTAAAAAAAAGTTAGTCAGCCTTCTCTGCTCTGTGTCGTCAACTTTTTAAGTCTCTTTATTTTAAGTACAGTGGGCAAACGGGCATGAGGCTCACCTGAAGTTAAGTGATACTGCCGCCCATGGACACTCTCGATGCTAGAGGACTCGCTAGTGCGTTGCCGGCCTTTTACTATACTATAATAAAATAAAATACAAAAGCCCGTCCCATCCTCGGTATCAAAGACACCCCATCGCATCCCGCCCCACATTTTTAATTGTCCGGGGCAATCGTGATCACACGAGTGGCATCCCATAAGCCCGTCCCATCTTCCTAGAGTTCAACGACATCTCCGCTATTTTTTTTCTTTGCGATAGATTGCAATCAGCCCTAAGACTATGAGCGAATTTGTTTTGTGGTTTGTCATGTGGAGTGACTTCCCATTGGAAGCATCTACTCATCTTCCGCCTTGCGCTACTGCCGATCTTCTAGCTTCTAGAATATGGTGACGTTTCAGTCGTCTCACATACTGTATCCGCTATTTATATATATTTTTATTTTATTTATATTTTTATTTTTTGTACTCCTACAGCTAACACAAAATACATATAATATCAAACAAATACACCGAGAACATAGCCACAGATGGAATACATGATATACCTACATGATATGTAACTAAAAAGATTTACAAAAAGGAACAAACAAACAAAGTATTCAATACAATTAACTAACTGATTAAATTTAATTACTTACTTTTATTTATACTATTTATATTTAACTATATATATATATATATCTAAATTTATATTACGATTAAATTTATTTATATATTTTTTTTGTAGTATTTTTTTAATTTTACAATATGACATAGTAGATTGTATACTTGAAATTACCAAGTGCCATTTCCATTCTTTGTGTTCGAAAATAAATTGTATATCGCCTACATGCAACATTAAGGGGACATTTAATGTACTTCGGCGCAGTGTTCTCTCGTTTTGAGCGAAATAGCCGATAAATTAGGTACAAAAACGTGCGTAGGCGGGCAGCGACGGAACCTGTATTTGGTTTGTTTATTATATTTTTTAAGATATAGTACAGTAATATTATTTATGAGAACATTAATGATATCGTGACATATTAGAAATTCATATTTCACAATTGCAGGCTGCAGTTTCAACGTCCTATCTAAAGTTAGTAATTCCTTTTTGGGAAAAGGAATATTTTTCTTTAACAAAATACTAGAGCCTCTTTTATCTCTGCCTTTTAATAAATTTGAGAAATGTATTAAAGAAAAGCTGTGTAAAAAGGCTTACTATAAAGTTAACGATTATCTAGTTGATAAAAGGGCCTGAGACTAGAGCTAGACAGGCTACTTTTAATTAATTTGCGATATTTGTTTTAAAATAAGTATTGTTTGATGATTTGCTTTTATAAGCAGTGGCTTCAGCATGCGATTCTCATTCTTGAGGTCGTAGGTTCGATCCCCGGCTTTGTACGAATGGACTTTATCTATGCATGTAACATTCGCTTGAACGGAGAAGGAAAACATCGTAAGGATTGCCTTAGACCCAAAAAAGTTTCATACAGAAGCATATTCAGTAATCTGAGGTCCAGGCCTAATATTATAATTGATTTGTTTCATAAGTATTCCTAGACATGCATTTTTGATATAGTGCAGAGTAAATAATATATATAAGGTACAATCACTTGTACAGTTCTTCTTCTCTTCTTCTCATTCGTTTCGCTCTTGGCAGAGCGGTCGTGATCGCTATGTAGTAGAAGTAGAAGGCGCAGATGTAATGCGCTTCACGACGCTGCGCCACCGCTGCCTATTGGAGGTCATCCTGCTGCACTGATTCAGTGTTTCTCCTACGGCGGACTTAATCTGATCAGTCCAGCGTGTAGGTGACCTGCCGCGCGGTCTAGCGCCTTCCACCTTCCCCTGGACGACAAGGCGTTCTAAGGACTGATCGCCACGCCGAGATACGTGACCGAAGAATGTAAGGATGCGAGATTGTACTGTTGAAAATAGACGCTGCTTAACACCGAGTTCTTGAAGTATCGAGACGTTTGTACGAAACTCGGTCCACGATACCCCAAGCATCCTTCTCCAGCACCACATTTCGAGAGCGTCTATTTTCTGCCTTTCCACATCTCGCAAGGTCCACGTTTCGGCTGCGTACAGAAATATGGGGAATATGAGTGCCTTCACGAGCCTGGTCTTCGTGGCTTTTGTTATATCTCTGTTTCCTACTTGTACAGTACTAATACAATATTATGTACACATAACAAAAATCCATCCCTTTTCATTATTTATTTATAAAAAATATATTTATTATATATTAAAAACTTCGCAAGAAAATAATAGTTTAAAGTACCAGGCTATTATGATGGGTAAGGCATTCATTTTTAGGCCTATTGTCTCTTAATGAGATGGTAATCGGTGTGGCTTCGGAGCAATGTTGATGTGTATCTTTTTTACACACATCTACACTTCTATCTGACAACCAGCTAGTTCTATACACTGTCAGCTATAGTATAGATACCTCTAGAGAAGTTAGAGTAAGAGTCAGAATCGCGACTAAATTTTAAGTATATCGTCAAGAACGTATTGGTCAAGAATTTTTTTTAATTACTATTTTTAGCAAAACATGTAGGTATTGTCGTACATATTAGATAGAAGATTTCGTAATATGTATGTATGTTGTAGACTTAATAAATAAATAAATAAATAAGAATGTGGATTTTGACGTTTGAGTCATAGATCAAAGACCGGAGTGCTTAAATGCCGTTTAATGTCATTTGTGAGCCTTCTGGCATTGTTCTAACGGGGGTATTCTTAAACATAAGTCCTGCCTCGTTTGAAATTGTTAAAAAAGCTCTGAGTTCCCGCGTATTTTTTTTTCTAGAAGATGGCTGTTATACTGAATTGATACGGATGCAAAATTGTGTCTGCTGCATGGTTTTCGATACACGCAATTTAAAAAATGCGTTGCTTAACAAAAACGTACTTATATTTTTGTGGTTATATGATTAACTATATAGTTATACAACTGTATATATTGTAACAGTGTATATAGCTGTGTATATGTAGACAGTCAAAACTATTCGCCTTTTCTATTGCTTTAACTAAAACCAAAATATGATTTTGTATTATATTAGATGCATTTATGTAAGTCAAAGACATTTATAACAATTAGGCCTATTCAAAGTACAGTTTTGAAAGTCAAAATTACAAGATAAATTTTAAAAACATTTCTCTAGTTTACCTTCCAAAAGGTATTCATATGGAGAAGAAACTCAAATTAATAAATATGTATAGGTGAATTAGAATTACCTAATATATTAGAATACCATTGGATTTATTAGGTGGAATCATTATCTCTTAATACTTGGAATGTTGATCTTTTTATTTGTGTCCAAACCTTGTGCTACAGTATCAAGTATATTCGGACAATCTGCCACAAAACGTACTAATAAAGCTGGTGAAATTACGAACGGAAATAATTTATTATTAATTAAAAGCGTGTTTTGAAATTGTCTTCTCAGTTTAGTTATACATATATACTTAGCTTTTTTATTAAAATATTTATTTAAACATATTTTAACTTTGGTAATTTATGTCTACTTTTTGACTTTAGGTACGTATAAATAATTCAATATTAGGATTTTCATTCCCAGTATGTTTGGTACATGTATAAGGTCTGTCTCGCTAAATAAAATGATTATAGATTTTTCAAATATTTATTATAATAATATCCGATATAACTACTAAAGATTTCAGTCAAATAAATACACGATTTTTTTTATTAAATAACTAAAATTGTACAACAAGTAAGCTATTTACATTATATCACAAATAATATTCGAAACACCTACTAATAACTAACTGCTACTCACAGTTCATCGGCCGCGCCACTTTGTCACAACACATCACAGAACACAGTTCACAGCTTTTCGAAAGCTCGCGAATTTGTCAGCATCTCTCTCGTCAGACGCCACACCTGCTTGGCAGCGTTCTCCATAGCGGTCGGCGATTTCCCCTTGAATAGATCGACATGGGGCAAGAAGTAATGTGGACACCGGCGGCATTGCAGCGAAGAGATCAGCTGCAAGAAGATCCCGTTTATCCGATCCGCCAGTGCCGCTTCATCCCACTCGTGCTCGCGTGGATGCTTCTCGCACTCATATAACAGCAATGTCTTCATGTGGTAACACGTGACCGGGTTCCCTGGCAGCTCCAGATGCCGGTCGCGTATCGTCTTCAAAATGCTGAGACATTTGCGACGGCACCCGCCCTGTAGGAGCCGGTTCTCCGCCTCGAAGAAGCTCAGCACCCATGCGTCACCCTCCATAGCCGAATTTTTGCCTTGTAAAGTGAGACACTCTTTTGATAGGAGATCGAAACCCTCAGTCTTTACTTCCGCCACAATGTTGGGGTGCGGCCAGGGAATTGTGGGTAGCGGCCAGTGTGCTGCTGAACGTGGCCACAATCCTGCACACTTGAAGGCTGGTGTTATTTGGACGATATAGCGTTCACGGATCCGAAGCTTGACCTCCGTGGTCTCGGCTATCATCTTGACACAATCACGATAGGAACACTTATCGCAGGCCTGCGCCACCAGCGTCTGGAATCGTGAGCGGATCTTGCGCGCTGATAGGTATCCGGAAGCGGTGATGAACTCAACCCATAGAGACATGGATCGCTTGCGGCCGTCGCTCAGTTTGAGGACAGCACATCCAGGTAAAGAGCCGTCATCCACGAAGTTCAACACTCCCATCTGATTGAGGTAGATGATGATCTCGAATTCGTGGGGTGAGACCACTTCGAGGCCGTCAAAGCGGCCATTGTAGTCGGTCAACGAAGATATGAATCGCGGTTCCTGCAGCTCTACTTCTTTGAGCACATCCTGAACGATGCGGCACACCTCGTGAATGGTTTTGGCGATTTGGGCCTTGCGGCTGGCGACACGCTCGCTATAGTACTTGTTCATTTGGTAGACGAGCTTTGACTGCGCCGCCATCATCTCCGGTGGCACCAGCATCTTAGCTGCACATCCCGCGCCGCACGCACGCCTCGCCCGTTGCGCACTGACTGACGGCAGGTTAGCCGGGTCGCTCGTCGCTCGGGGTACGCCCATGGGGTCGACGCGTGGCAAATGAGAGGTACGTACGCCCTTCTCCCTCGCACTTAGGTCGGGTTTCACTTGAGGGAGGGAGAGGGCGTGAGGCGGGACGTTGTGATGTCGAGTATCGATTTGCCCCGCCTCCAATGTTCTATAGATTCAGTGAGACTATATTTTTTTCCGTCGGCACATCATCAGTCTATTAATGAGTTAAACGGATTGGATGTTAGCAGTTGTGTCATAACACTGAATGTTTAATCGTGTCGCTAATTAAACATATGAATATTTTGTCCATTCTCCATTGAGATCGCTTTTAATATATTCTGACTGGCTAATTACAGATTCGATAACGTATAACAAGGCCCACAGTAGTGACTGTCTTGTATGATAGTGACAAACATTGATGTTCTCTGTATGTAAAGAATCGTACACAATGTTCTTATTGCCGGCAACGCACTTGAGTGGCCATGGGCGATGTTATTAATTAACATACGGCGAGGTGTGCTGACCCCTGTATAAAAAAATATATAAGTAGTAGACGTAAGTCATATTATAATGACATTTTCAAAAAATTCACGTAAAAAACCAAGCTACAGAAAGTATGTGTCTTCAAAGCTAAATTATTGAAATCTTTCATAGCGAGCAGTGTTGGCCTAGTGGCTTCAGCTTACGACGGTATCCTTGAGATCGTAGGTTCGATCCCTGGCTGTGCTGCGGCCTTCTGTCCATGTCATTTGCTAGAAGGATGATCCAAATAGCCGATCACCTACTTGCCTATTAGATTGACATATGATCATAAAACAGATACAGAAATCTGAGGCCAAGACCTAAAAAGTGTGTAGCGCTACTGATTTTTTATAGTATTTTATTGAGACTCAAATTTCATATAATCTGATTCGAATCATCAATCTCCAATACAGTGTTGGTCTAGTGTCTTACGAGTGTGACTTAACCTTCAGCAGCTGTGTCCGAAAGGCCGTGTACCTACCGTAGATTTTGCTCTGATTCGCATTTAATTGTACGGCAAACATCGTGGGGAAACCGCCAACCCGAAATATTATTTCTATAAATATCAAAACTGATGCAAGTGACAAAGGAAATAATTTGAAGGCCATCTCTGCGTCGGTGGTCGTGTACTGTAATCCCACCTATAACGCGCTATCCCTGTAACGCGATTGGTGTCCCCTAATGGGCGATATTCCCCTCTTATAACGCGAATTCCTCAAGTTATATTTCTGTAGTGTAAAATTTATAATGATTTGTCTCGTCCAAATGTTTTGCGTTACTTTGCGCCTGTTTCAATCGTGTCGTATAATCAAACTGAATAACATTATTAAATCCGTGTTGGTGTTCCGCGTTATAGCGGCCCTATACGAATATTTATTTTATTTATTTATTTATTCCACGACATTATTCTCCATTGACAGTTACTACTAATTCGATAGAACTCCAAAATAATACCCACACCAATTATCCTACATAGGTAAAAAACATTAAAAAAAATTAAACTTACAACATTATTATTACACTATTAAACAACAATTTAGCAAGCAACTCTTGTGAACTCAGCCAGTGTACAAACAAATAGGTCTACCTCAATAGAAATTTTGTTAATCATATTAAGGGCCTGTTTTCACAATGTATGGATAAAGTGCCAAATAGCTATGCAACACATAAATTATTCGAAAGATAAAAGTTCCAAATAAGATACTTCACATTTCATGACGTATAGCGCTATCTGACCGTCGTGAAACCCAAAAATGGTGTTTATCCTACAAATAAGTAATAAATAGCTTATTTGGAACTTATCCGGATATTGTGAAACAGACACTAAATGTAATAAAAACTTTATGTAGTCCTTATACACTCAAATAGTATTTTTGGTATGTGCTCAATTATTTTACACATATAACCGAGTTTTTAATTGCTTAAATAGAAGTCAAGTGAGTTATGCAGAGTTCGTTCAGAGTGCTTGGATGCCTATTTCAGTCGCAATTGATGGTGGCTCGCGTCTTGATGGATTGCCCGCTATCACTTGATTTACGAACGTCCCCTGCCACACATGGTATATTAATTTATTCTATATTAGGATGGAAAAATTCTAATTGCGCTGTGATCAAAATTTGTTCCTTTATTCATAAGAGATTTTGCTGAATTTTTTTCTAGTAAATATAAGTATAATTAGAGATTAAGAACTCAGTTCATATTAAATAGTCTCATTGTTTACACTTTAAATGATCAAGAGCTTTTCTAGCTTTGGCGATAGATCACGATTCTTGAAGTGTATTCGTGTGATGTATTAGGTTAATAGTCTAAAATTCAAGTTAGACTAGTAATTAATTATTAAATTGATAGTAGAATTTTTAATTCAGAACTAAATTGCAATCAGCGTTGATCACTCGCTGTCTTTTCGTTGTACCCAGTTACAAAGCCAGCGGAAGTAAATAAATAGGCCTTTAGTATTTCCTGTATATATTACAGGTACGAGCTGTAGCTCGTCCTTAGTGCAAGTCTCAGAGTGGTCCAGAACAGAAGAGAGTGGGTCCAGGAATGGCTCGTACTTAATACATTCAAAAATACCAGGATATAATAAAGTTATAGGAACTAAAGGCTTAATTAAACACTATGTATAAAGAACTCTTAGTATTTTGATATTCTTAATTTAAATAGTCTAGGTTCCATCCCCGCGGGTGTCGTTAGCGCTTGCGCGATAATACAAGATGGCGGCGCGCTATCTCCGCCCACTTCCGGCGGATGTGATCCGATAAAGCCTCCCTACATAACCCCAACGTGTTACAACCATTAAACAATGTCAATTAGTGATAAAATAAATTAATCAGTACCTTTTTAATTAAAGAATTTCAAATGCGCATAGCATGATCGCTTAGTTACGTTTTTCTCTGTAAATCTAATTGCATTGTAATTATAATTGCTACATTGTTATTATAATTGTCTAAAGAATCAATTAGGTATAACAAACGTTTAAACAAAAAGATCTAAACTTTTTTTTAACAAGACATGTAAACATGCCTCTTCCAACTTCTACGGTGGCATAATTTGATTTGTTTCACAGGTTCAGCTGAAAATTGTCGTTTGTATTGTGTATACGTGGCAAGAAGATTTTAGTACATTGAAAATGATCTGTTTAATAAAAATCCACAAAAAGTAATAATTAGTACACAGAGGCACAACCTTGTTAGGTCGGGGCCTCAGATTTCTGTATCTGTTTCATGATCATTTGACAATCTAATAGGCAGGTAGTGCGTTGAATGCCTGACACACGCCGATTTCCTCACGATGTCACGACGAGCGAATATTAAATGCGCACTTAGAACATCCATTGGTGCACGGGTATCGAACCAACGACCTCAGATATAAGAGTCGCTCAATGAAGTTGAATGCAATGAATATCTTAAATGAATCCTTAAATTATCCATCATAAAATAGTCTTTGTATTTAGATTTTATATTTATCACTTATAAACATATTCACACCTAAAACAAACGAACGAAAAACAGTATTTATATTTTCTATAATTACTCAAAAATTTGCGTCATACGTTGACAAAGCTATTAAAATATCTCTCAAGATAACAAATGCGCGCACGCCGCCAATTTACGATCTTTAACTCAAAACAACTGCGACAATTATTAATATAGTGCTTCCAGTAAACTGTAGTTACAGTTAAACGGTAGATGTTAAGTTATATACAAGATCTTTTAACTAAATTTTTTTATATAGAACACAGGCAAACGGGCAGGAGGCTCACCTGATGTTAAGTGATACCGCCGCCCATGGACACTCTCGATGCCAGAGGGCTCGCGAGTGCGTTGCCGGCCTTTTAAGTACTATGTGAACATAGTTTCCGCTCTTTTGGTCGATGTCCTAGCTAATTATGTAAGCCTTCCCAGCCCAGAAGTTTACCACTTTGCAAGCATTATGAAGCGATTTCAGTACTCCGGGTGACTGATTCCAATGCGTCAAAACAGCCTTTATAGTACAAGAGACTGTTATGCCAAGGACAAATAGATGTTGAAAATACTAAAAGAATGCAATTTCTAAGTTTGTTTAGTTTTGTTTTATAAGTATAGAACAATGTCATATTTATGTTACACAAAAGAATTAAGAATACGCGTAGCAAGAATTAAAGTTTGAAGTCACTAGCACCTGCATGCCGCGGCTTATACGTTAGTTCAATGTGGCGCATTTAATATATAATATATATGATTTAGATATGAACATTATGTATTACATGTAAATGAACACTTTGGAAGCTTCTTCGTGGTGATCTCGCCCTTAATTTATTGTTGTAACAATGATTAATAATCAGGAAGCCTTTTTTTATTTATAGCAAAAAGTTAGTCGTTCGAGTAGATAATACCAACGCTTTCTAGATGCCACTGTCTTTGCCAATAGTCTGCCAGTCTTTTCCAGCTATTTCTATCAGTCAGCCCCCTTTTTAGTCGGGTGTTCACTTTCATTGTAGTTTAGCTTTGGTCTATCACATTTGATTTGTGTGTCTTTATATAAAGACGATTATTGTTGATGCTACAAACAAAATTCAGTAAAAATTGATCCAACGTACACTGAACACGAAACTATGCTATATAATATATACTATATAATACTTTGATATTTTCAAATTCTACACTTTCGCCAAAAACGAGATGAAATGTTTGTCGGAGAACGCGTGCGTTGATCACAGTATATTTATGGTGTATTGAATTCGCTATCGTGTCGGATGAGATATGCTCCCTCACGACCATCTGTCTTCCCCCACCACGGCCCCTCCCCCCTACTGTGGGGAGGGCCAGGCCCCGCCCAGCCGGGGAGATTTAGTCGACTGTTGTAAATTGCCCCTTATTACAATGATATAGGGACGCAATTACAATTCAAAGATATAAGCCCTATGCGCAAACTCGCTGTGCTTTGGAAGCTTTAAGCTTTCACATTTCGGTGCGACACCGCTTAATGATTTTTTGCAAGATATTTCGGCATCCACAATGCATGTATCTATCGTAAGTTCACACAGAATTGGTTTTTATGCCACATACTGATGGGAGATTATTGCTTGAATGGGTTTCAGTAGATGAAGACGTTTCCAGTGAGTGTAATTATGAAGATCGCTGATAAGTTTCTTTGTTTCGCAATTGTATTTAAGCGATATTAAATTATATTCGGACTTAACAATAAAAACATTTACGCAACTTGAATGTTTGATGAAGGTTTCAATAATGTTTTGATTCAAAAAACGTAAATTTAAAATCCCATAAAGAGTCCCCGTCCCGTTTTTGACTTCCGATATTAAAAAATTGTTTCACCTGCCTGCATCGAACCTAAAGCGTTGCATTTATGAGACATGTGCGTTTACTAAGCCTTTGTTGATTATATTTTTTTAATATTAATTATAATAAATTTAATACAACTTAATAATATTCGAGCAGTGTTGGCCAAGTGGCTTCAGCGTGCGACTCATACCTGAGGTCGTAGGTTCGATCCCCGGCTGTGCACCAATGGAGTTTCTTTCTATGTGCGCATTTAACATTTGCTCGAACGGTGAAGGAAAACATCGTGAGGAAACCGACATGTCTTAGACCCAAAAAGTCGACGACGTGTGTCAGGCACTGAAGGCTGATCCTACTATATTTTTCTAAATAAATATCTTTAAACAAGTTTGTCTATTGTACCTAATTTAAACTAATGGCCCATTTTGAGTCAAAGAATAAATGTTCACCTTTACCTGCTCTGTAGCAGAGATAGTCATAAATAAAGCATTTGTAACGACCCGTAGATACAGTAGGGCGAGGTAAAACTAATCACTGATAAGATAACTTGCGTTGTTTGACCTTAGGGTTTTTGTTATCTGTAGCGACACCTACAATCTATGACTGATGACGTCATACTCTGAAACGCGCTTTCGAAGTATTTCACGCTGAGTATATATACTTATCAACCATTGAGGGAAATTATTAGTCTCCACTACGACCTGGTGGGGAGCACCATAGCCCAATGGATGAAGTTGGCGTCCGAACGCCATTTCTGGCAAACGTCGTTTCGCCATGTATATCATTTATAATTAACAAATAGAGGTTGATCGTAGAGGGGTGAAAATTAGGGGTTTTATGATACAGCATTAGCAAATACATATTATTTGCTAATGCTGTACATCATAAAAAAAATTAAACCTTTTTTTTTTATCTAAAGTGAAAAACATTTTTTGCGGTGGATTACCTTTAACATTTAGGGAGATGAAAAACAGATGTCCGGTTCTCAGACCAACCCAATATGCACACAAAATTTCATGAGAATCGGGAAAGCCGTTTCGGAGGAGTTTAACCACAAACACCGCGACACGAGAATTTTATTTATAAGATAGAGTTCTAGATTTATTTAATTTTTAGTATATTAGTGTATATAACACATTAAACTACACTTACACACTGTTAAACTTATAGCTATATAATTTAAAAGGAAAATACAGAATTCACCAATTAGGTTCGTAATGGTTCATTAATATTTAATTATGGCAGGCCCATTATGGCACATGAGTTCCATCAAGGCGATTCGGTTGAGTGGTGACAAAACAATAACACGTGCGCCGGCGCATTTTGTATTTCTAAAGTAATTGTTTATTCGTATTTTGTGTAGTCAAAGAATCTCTGAATATTCTATTAATTGCTTGAATAAAAATCAGTTAAGCTTTATTTTTAGGTCCAGGCCTCACATTTCTGTATCTGTTTGAGGATCATTTATCAATCTAATAGACTAGTAGGAGACTACACTTGACACACGTCGACTTTATGGGTCTAAGGCAAGCCGCTAGCGATATTTTCATTCACCAAATGTTAAATTCGCACATTGGTGCACAGATGGGGATTGAACCTATGACCTCAGGGATGAGAGTCGCACGCTGAAGACACTAGACCAGTGATTCCCAAAGTGGTCAATATCGACCCCTAGGGGTCTATGACAACCTGCAAGGGGTCTACGTCAGCGAAAAAAAAATTTGGGGCATCTTAACACATACAGTGGTAGTACCTATTTACTTACATCATACTATCTTATAATATCATAACATATACATTATTTATAAATGTACCTATGTAGTAAAAAATGTATTATATATGTTTATAAAATTGTGGAAGTTGTAGGATGTTGGTATTCGCTTTGTGGTCGCAATACATTTTGAACTTGTAAAAACAAAAAAAATTTAAATTAAATTAATAAATTTTTTAACACTCAACTTCACTACAGTTAGAAATTTACAGGAAATCAATATCCGGTAAGTAGTAGGTCTACCCAACACGGAAAAACATGGCTAGAACTAAATAAAAGTTTGGGGAACTCTGCACAAGACAAACACCGATCTGAATAAATGACTAATTATACAAATATTCAAAGCCATTATACAATTTTAAAGTGTTTAGTATAAACTTTGTTATACATTGTAAACCAGATTTAATGATCAACAGAGGTGATAAAACATGTCAACGTTAAACCACAGATGTCTGGATATATTCTGGATTAACTCCCTCGGGAGATCTTCGTGTGATTTGTAGCAGTCATTACACATATCGAGGACTAGTGTAGTAAATATTGGGTGAAAATTAGTGTTAACGCATAATCGTCGTTTTTGGATTTTAGACAAAATAATTTTAATTCAATTGCGAGACAAATTACGCATTCCTAGGCAGAATATCAACTGTACGTTACGTTACGTTACGTACGTACAGAGGTATTACTGATATGACTTAGGGTGCTTCAAGAAAAGAGGGCCCGTAATTCTTAAAAGGCCAGCAACGCACTCGCGAGCCCTCTGGCATTGAGAGTGTCCATGGGCGGCGGTATCACTTAACATCAGGTGAGCCTCCTGCCGGTTTGCCCCCTGTTCTTTATAAAAAAATGAACTTTTTGAAGGCAAGGACAGGACAGAACTTCATAATTAATTTAATCAAATATCTCTTTAATTGTCGTAAAACGATTCGTCAATAAAGTTTTCGAAAATTCTTTTAATCGCAATTTATTTGCAAAGACTATACGAAGCTTTAGATTTCTCCTCTCATCTCTCTCTTCAATTGGTAACTCACACACTCTGAATGGATAGCAAGGAGTCATCTTTCTTGAAGGATCCTAAGTGGAATTGGTTCGGAAATACTTCAGTGGGCAGCTGGTTCCACAAAGTGGTAAATTTGTAAAGCAATGTTTCTTTTGTAAAGGGATCAGTAAAATACCTAAGATGGCAAAAGTGCATAGATAGCAATGGTGCAATTAGATTAATAAATATATTCTACTAGCTGACCCGGCGAACTTTGTTCCACCTTGGACGCCAAAAATGAGCAGATTTTTGATTTTATTAAGTTAATTGTTTTATTATATAAAGTTGTCAGGTGATCTAGCTGACCCGATAGTTATGACTATGAATAGTGTGTGAAGTTTAATAATTTAATATGGTGGTTAAGTAATTTTAAATTTTCTAATTTTCCGCGCAATTTCCTTAATTTTTTCTTTCATAAGAACCTTCTCCTGATAATAATGAACAGAACAAAAAAAGAATTTGCGAAATCGGTCCAGCCGTTATGGCGTGATGCCGTGACCAAAGGAAATAGCGATTCATTTTAATATATATAGAATTTGAAAAAAAAAATTGTCCTTCCATACATTACCATTTCATGTATATTCGTTCATATAATATGAGTATTTTGCAAAAGATAGTTTGTGTTAAACTTGTAATGGAAAAGTAAAATGCGAAACGATTTTAAATAAAGCCATTGCATTGTCAGATTTATTTGAACTGCATTTAAACAGAAATAGATTAAGTTATTTCTTTGTGCATTTGTAAGAGGGGGCGTAAGGGCCGGTGCAGATAGTGGAAGCTATCATAAGCTGTATAAGTTTGTATAAACAATTTTTTTTTAATGAACTCCATTTAATAATGTACTTATTACTATTAGTAATTTAGTTATAAAAGCAAGTTAGTATTAAATCAATAAATTAAACAAAAAAAGGCAAAATAAAGTCTGTACCTAAGTTCCTGGATTATCGGGGTGCTTTAAATAATAAACTTGCAACAGCACGATATAAATTCTATCGAATTAGTAGTAACTGTTTAGGTAGAATAATGTAGTGGAAAAATAAATAAATAAGCGAAATAATGAAATGTTAATTGCTATGTAACGAATTAATGCAAAGTAGCCGTTGAAGAGAGTGCCTACATTTGGCTGTAATCTCGCGACCCCGACCATTTAGCAAATCGCCACGCTTAGGAAACTAAGAAAGCCTGAGTAAGCAAAATGTACAGCCTTGGCTGGTATAGGGTCTAAAATCACAAAGCTGATAATGAAATAATCCAGATAGTGGAAGGACTATTATTATTATTTCTTAACTTATTCGACTTAAGACTTAAAGTTTCTTAATGTCATAACTGTATAGTTACTTTATTGGTCAGCGAATTTCTTTAATAAAACTTAATCTGTACTAACAAAAAAAAACTTAACAAAGCGAAAGCATTTGACACGGTCTATTTTTATTACACTCGCAGCTGCGCAGGTTGAAAATTCGGAGGCTAACATGAAAACAAAGTATAAATTTTGATTTGATTTTTTAATAGCCTTTGAAAGCGATTGTGGACGCAACAATGGTGGCGGTCATACTTTTTGATACCATTGGTCAATCAAAATATGCTTTAGATTCGGCGATTACCTCTGTATTTACACAATTTGATAGATTTAAGGGCTGCTCTTATGTCTCCATGTATTTTGCCCCACCCGTGAACACCAGATTTAGGTCCAGTATCAAAAACTAAGAGCATACTAAGAATCTTGGATGTCCAACACTAAATCTGTAGTCTGAATATAAATCTTAGATTAGCATTAACATAGCTTCGTTGTCTGCTACCATCTTTAATGCTAAGAGAAAATCAGTACAGAACATTATGAGTCTTTGGTGTTTAGAACTAGGGTTTAGTTTGAATTAATAGTTTTTCGGTGTTAGCTACTCGTAGAGTTGTCGGGTGATGTATGGAGATTTAATTAGAGTTTCCCGACACCGTCTCCGGCGATTAGCTGCCGACACACCGACTCTGACAGTTATATTTGGTTTTTTCCTACTGTCTACTTATTTAGATATTTGAATATCAATATTTATAGCAGAAATACCGCTACGACAGCGCTAACATCTTGTCAATCTAAGAGGCAAGTGGCTGATCAGCCTCCAGTGTCTGACACATGTGGACTTTTTGGCACTTAGGACCTTTTCTAACGCTGCTTAGGTTTTATTGTAGAAGTCAGTGTCCAGCCTGTAGTCGATTGAGAATTCTCGTCAAGAACAGGTTTCTTGCATCGGCTGTGTATGAAGCGGCGGTGTTTCGATTGTTTTAGTGCGTTGTTTGTGCAATTTTTGAGGGTAAAGGTGTTTTGTTGTATATTATGTCACTTTATTAAGTTAATTATAATTAACTAAATATTTTCGACTTCCTGGTTGACAGAAAAACTGTGTCCAGTTTATGTTGGAAACATAAACTGGACAAACTTCTACTATTAAGATTATTTATACAATAAATAAATAAAAAACAAATAAATAATAAGAATAATGGAAGAATGGGTTAATGGGTGAAGTAATGAAAACACTGACTGTTAGCGATAACTTTAAACACTACAATTAATGCGTGCACGTATTTCTGGGGTGGAACTGCATCATGCATATACTTCATAACGATAAGGCACGTAAGCTGGGGGTGTATTTCTACGCTCGGATAGGATAATGTTTTCATAAGAGAGCGAGTGATAAAAATTGTGCTCCTATCATTGTTAGTTCAGATTGTATTTGAACATTGACTAACTGATGGCACGGCTCACGTCGAAGAATACACCAACAGGACACAAGAATAATATTGTGTATGTGTGGTGTTAGTAGTATTTAAGATATTGTTTTTTGACAATAGTCAGAATTGAATACGACTCTTTCTCTTATTAATCGCTTCTCTCAAAGTGGCGAAGACTTCTTTAAACCCTTAATTATCGCGACCTGCCCAGGCCACTCCACTTTTATAAAGACAGACAGATACCATTGATTTCCACTTGCTGTGTATATATATACGGACCCTACCTCTCTCGCCTAATCCAAAGATTTGAATACTCTTGCGTGTTATTCTCACGAGTATGTAAGTGCGTGCTCCTATTTCACCATGCCTCCTGCTGATAGAGGACAAATCTTTGTTTTTAATTTATATTATTATTATTAATTACTTAAGATGTAATATGGAACATGGTGTAATGGTTGCAGCTCCTTACAAACAATGTGCAAAACAATTGAGTTTATTGCCAGTCCTTCTTTTCCGTTCTACGCTATTGATTTGGGAACTGGCAGTAAATGGAAAACGTGAATGAAGAAGCATTTATTATGTATTTCTTTTTGACGTTCATAAGTGTGTATTGTGATACCTAAATGAATAAATGATTTTGATTTGATTCGGTTATGGATAGTTTTTATATGTTCTTTTCTAGTATGCCTTGTTTAATTAACTGAACTGAACTAAAGTCATTCTTCTTGTCTTTTATTGTAATAGGATCGGCCATTGGTGTATTGCCGGGATATGAATGCAGGACTCAGGATTGATAAACGCTCGCCCAAGCTACCACTGCTCCTAAAATGTATCAAAATCACGTGACAATTAGCAATTTAAATTACCCTAATGTTAATAATTAAAGCGCCCCACAGCTTCCGGGGGTCCATAAGCACTTTAACCATAATGCACACAGTCACGCCATCGTCTATTATCTCTGAACACAGATTATGTGAATACAACAACTGTTTTGATATCTATGAACGGGGAGCGTGTGTTATGAAATACGTTCAAATAAATAAACTGCTGCGGATAAAATACTAATATTATAAACGCGAAAGTTTGTAAGTATGGATGGATGTTAGTCAGTCTTTCACGTAAAAACTAATGAATGGATTTTAATGAAACTTTATGATATTATAGCTAACAATAATCAGAATAACGATATTGTGTGAATTGTCCAAAATATCAAGAAAAATGGAGAAAATCTACCAATCTGAAGTATTTCCGAACCAATTCGACTTAGGGTCCTTCAAGAAAAAAACGTACAAATTATTAAAAGGCCGGCAACGCACTCGCGAGCACCCTATATCAGCGGTATCACTTAACATCAGGTAAGCCTCCTGCCTGTTTGCCCCCTGGTCTATAAAAAAGAATCTACGAGTACTATGCGCTACATTTACCTATATGTAATATATATATGATGGAAATCTGTATATAATATAGTCCTTGATAAGCCCGACACAGTATATATCTAATGTGTAATCCATTGTAGCCAAAATAGTGAACTAATAAGTACAATAAAAATTGTGTAATTAATTTAATGTCAATCAAATTTAAATATCTTTATTCATATAAGTAAATAAGTACACTAATGAATGTCCCAGGCTAATATTAAGCTACTCAAAGTACTATATCAACGCAGACGAAGCTACGGACACTCGCTATTTAAATAAAAATGTTTCACATATAAATCAATGTAATATATATTATATCGGAGCACCTGTATACTAGGCAAGCAGAAATCACACGCAATATTTCACTACTGTGTATCGCGTTGCATACGCATCACGCACTGAATAAACAAATACTTTTCCCGATCAGCACCTGATTACCCAGAATCTACTTGAACTTTTAATCTAGGTGCATGCAATAAAAGGCTGTATTTGTCCTTAGTTTAGATATCAAAATGAGGTGAGAAATTAATCTTAGTATCGGCGAGATTGAATCGTGCGTACCAGGTACACAGCGGAGCCTTGGAGATGGTTATCGCGGCTATAAATATGCCAGCGTAGTGACAAGTGCCCCCATTAGGACAAACCGGCAAAAAGTTGCGACCTCCTCGTACGGTCTGCATATCCGGTGACTGAACTCTGATGAAGAAATTGGTCTCCTTAGCGGAGTTATTAATTACAAATGATTGATGAAAGATGAAGGAATTTGTATTGAATAAAATAAAATATGTTGTCTTGATACTGTAAAATATAAATAGTCACTACATATTATAAAACAAAGTCGCTTTCTCTGTCCCTATGTCCCTTTGTATGCTTAAATCTTTGAAACTACGCAACGGATTTTGATGTGTTTTTTTTAATAGATAAGGTGATTCAAGAGGAAGGTTTATATGTATAATAACATCCATTAAATAGTGAAGTACTGTTATTTTTGAGGTTTCTAATGTGATGTCGTAAATAATTACATTTTTTCCGCTTACATGAAATTTTCTACATTTCTACATTTCTGCAAACGCAGACTGAACCCTACGAGTTTCATCAAAATAATGCACTAAGTTTGTACACATTGAAAAGGTCTACAGAAAAGTCCGTGATGGTATATGTCTATCTCTTATGGATAACTCACATTTTTATATACAACGTTCACAGATTTTCTGTAGTGTATTTAGTATCAGCATTGCACCCGTGCGAAGCCGGGGCGGGTCGCTAGTTAAATATATAATAAATTAGATCAGTAAGCAATTGATTTTATTAAGGCCCCATGACAATCCAAGCATCCATCTTGATAATAACAATCCTTTAATTTGAAACATTTGAAATGTCCAACGATAAAAATAACACAATTATGAACAAATCGAGGAAATGTTGATCGAATCGTCGACAGAAAAATGTCTAAATGCATCCGAAACTATTAAGACACGTCGTTCTCACTCGAGTTGGTTTTACGAGCTTCTAACAAGCTACTAAACACTGTTATATATAGTTTTTACTAAAATCCACTGTTTTAGCAGAAATTCAAATTCAGAATCATTTATTGGCAAAATGGCTCTCTCATTCAGATGTTTTTTGCTGTTAATAATTAATTCTTAATTCATTAATACTCCTTATAAAGGTAGGTACATTAGTTACGCGAGAATATGTGAAATTGTGTGCATTTAATGAATTAATAAATTATTCATTATCTGTTATCAGCAATCTAACGAATGGAATGTACGATTTCTAAGAATTCCTTACGTGAGCAGTCGTTTCAATTTTGTCGTTAATATAGAAACAAAATTTTAATGATAATGACGGAATATAATTAAAATTAAAATGATAATGAAATATCGTTATTTGTTGTGTAAAAATCGTACTTATAATAGAAAGAATCATTGATTTAGGGCCTGTTTCACAATGTATGGATAAAGTGCCAAATAGCTATGCAACACATAAATTATTCGAAAGATAAAAGTTCCAAATAAGATACTTCGAATTTCATGACGTATAGCGCTATCTGACAGTCGTGAAACGAAAAAATATCTCTTTATCACACTAATAAGTAACAAATAGCTTATTTGGGACTTATCCGGACATTGTGAAACAGGCCCTTAGTGTAATACATCAAATCTTCTTGAATCCATGATTATTTTAGGACCAGATATTCGATCGCTTGCTCACTGCTGATGACACGATGCTCCTGACAAGGTTGAGGCAGCACTGCTACTCATCTCTAAGATCCAGGTTAAATGATACATCGTGTGCGCCGTATCCCCTTGATCTATTTCTATTTTCCCGGTTCATGTCAGATTTTGATGGTTGTCTATTTGAAATATTGCAACACTCCGGAGTCAAATGTTTGACAGCCTTTGGCGACAGTCCTTTAAAATAGAAACCTGGTCCTAAGGGCCGTTTAAAAAGTAGGTAGCATAAAAAATATATATACATTTATTTTGGAATATCAATGGAATCGGAAGACATCCATACTCATCTGCATAATAACTAACTAACGAATTACGTACGTAATTCGCTGTTTTGCTGATGATTTTTCTTTTTCTCTATTTTAAGTTCCAACCTTGTTTGTAATTTTATTTTATTTTATTGTGTAATTATCTTATCTTGTTTATGTTTTTAATTTTGTGTTTTTTTTTAGCATAACTTATGTTTACATGAATTGTCATACATATTATTAGATATAAGATTTTATAAAATTATCAGTAGATTTAGTAATATGTATGATGTTGTAGACTTAATAAATAAATAAATAATTGTCAAGATACCTATAGGCCGGGAGAAAAAGCCGGCGTAAAAAACTCTCGGTAGTCCTTTATATTTTTTTAATATAGCAAATTAACTAGAAGAAGCCTGCCCAGTACTAGTCCCAGGCCCTTTTATCAACTATATAATCGTTAACTTTATAGTAAGCCCTTTTTACACAGCTTTAGTTTAATAAATTTCTTAAATTTATTAAAACGAATAAGAGAGCCTCTGAGATTTTATTAAAGAAAAGGATCCCTTTTCCCAAAAAAGAATTACTAACTTTAGATAGTCTAGTACGGGGAAATTGCAGCCTGCGTTTGTTCCGAGTATTAACATTGTGCGTAAGTTCTATTCAAACTTTGATCTGGCGTCTTGGGCAATAATCATTCTTAACACTAAGGCTAAAGATGAAAATATATCATCAGGAAAGCAGGTGCTGTCGCAGGGTATAATTCAGTCAAGAGTTGGTTAAAATTCATTGTTTCTCAACTTCTTCTTTTCTTTTTTCTTCTTCTTAAACGGCCTCCCTTCTGCCTCTAAATAAGTTCAATGTAACAGGGTTATATGAGACTATAAGAGGTTGTTTAGAATTAAATATAAATTTTTATTTACGTTTGTCCCTTATTATTTTCTAATATCTCAGGCAGGGAGAGACGCTGACAAATTGCCATACAATTGGACTAGACGTACCCCTCGTATTCTGCAGCAAAAACAACGCATAACATCCCGTCCACAGAAATAGAAAATTATATATGTGTTTGTGTTTCTGTTTTTATTATTGATTTTATTGGATAAAGATAGAGTGCGTATAAAAGTTCTGTATCATAATTCAATTCAATTTAATTTAAAGAACACGCGATGTATTCCATTAATGTACAATTTGCATTTTGATTACCATTTTCTATTTATCGAATTTTAATTATTACTAGCGGTCTTTGCGAACTTTATTTCCTCTTACGAACAAACCCAATAATTAATCCACAATCTTAGATTTTTTCAATCCGTGACAGTTGATTAATCTAGTATCTGCATCTCAATAACCAAACCCTACTGATGACAATCCATTTTTGGCGACGGATAGAATACAATCTCTTCGCTCTTAACACTCATATTTGATAATCAATATAAACCAAATAAAGTAAATAAAACCGTACAAATAATATTAAAATATACATGTCTATGTTTAAAACATATCAAGTAGCTTTTTAATTATTTTAAAAACTGGAGGATATTGGCACAGTTGAAGTTTACATACAAAGGTCTACCTACCTAACACCTAGACCGATCCGACCTACCATGAATAGCTTGTATCGACAGATCCGTCGATTAGTTATTGGCACACTTTTATCAATATTTGGATTAAGATGGTCTCCGATGGTCAAAAATGGATTGATATAGGTTATTGGTTAATATGATTTTACTTAGCCCACCTATATAGCCTACTACCAACATATTATTAAATACTTATCAATTTTTCTATCGATAAATAAATTATAAAAATAGTTAAACGTCGCTGTTTATTTAAAAGTCTAGGCTGTTAATGAAACTAGTTGGCTGCGTTTAGAGCAAAATACCGGTTATATTGACCAAAATCAAAGGTCCCGGCTGAGGTCTATTGTATTAGGTTCTTAATAACAACGTAATCGGCTGTTGCGACTATCGGTTATTACGACCAAATATGAATTCGATGTCGTTATAACAGATTTGGCTGAACTATCAATGTATTTAATAATTTATCCAGTTCAAGCTGTATTTTATGCTGGGAGTACGTTATCTTTACATATAATTATTTAGTTAATGTATACAATTATTGTATACATTTTTCAATTGGGACTACTCAAACACCACCTTCTTGTTATTTTCTATCATTTATTCCTAGCTAGATCGATTTATCGCCCCCGAAACCCCCCGTATATTCATGAAAATCGTTGGAGCCGATCCCGAGATTCCAATTATATATATAAACAAGAATTGCTCGTTTAAAGATATGCAATGAATTACTTTAGATGCAATTTTTCACGGCAGGCGTGTCCTGCTAATGCATCATAACACTTCAACAACAATTAATCATGCGATGCTAATGTGAGAAAGAACCAGCTGGTCTGCGTCATGTACTCTTGAGGGTCCCATCAGGTGATGACTGGTTTCGTCGCTTTTGGCGCTTTCTCATACTATTTTATCATTTCCCTAGAAGTTATGAGTGTCGTGCAAGGTGTTTTTTTTTTTAAAGCAAGGTGCTACCCAAGGAAGAGTATTCAGGCCATAAGTTTTAACAATAACTTATTTATTTATTTTATTTATTAACACTTCGTTGCATTACATAAAAGAAAAAAAATATTAAACATAATTTAATGAAAAGCAACTAGCGGCCTTATCGCTTTAGAGCGATTTTTTCCAGACAACGACTGTGAGTAAACGAAAAAAAAAATGTATTAAATTACATATGGTAGGCAAGAAGTGCAAAAATACATATTACAAATACAATAAGAAGAAAAAAAACATACTTAACGGAAACAAAAAAGATATAAAAATAAACTAAACTGATATGTTCAGTTTTCAATCAATAATTTATTTAGAAACCAAGTAGATTCTTACAGTATTTAACAGTTCAGTACAGAAATTTCGGGAAAAAGTACTGTAGGGAAAGTCTATTTTCATATAAAATAAAAATACTACTCAATTCCTGGAACATTATAGTGGCCAGTGAGAATTAGTTTTTTAGATTAGTAGTTGCGGATAGGTTTCAATAAGATTTCCTCTTAATCGCCTACTTCCTAAATCAATCAGTAAGGTGCTTTCAGACGTTATGTATAAAAAAATCTTATAACGTTTTTTCGCGATATTTAGTTTGTTTTTGTATCAGTTTTTTGAAGATACACTTTCAGTTGTGTCGTGTATTTTTAGAATTCTTAATGTCTCCGGACGTGCTGCCCTTTTACTATTAACAGACGATATGTCACCATTATAAAGATGTTTTATAGATAGATAGATATTTTTGTTCGGTCGCTTGACATTTTCAATTTATGACTCATAATAGTTAATATATGGGTTTTTATTTTACTAGCCACGCGGATAGACGTTATATTTTGATTGCTATTTTGTAATACATATTTTTATAGTCTGTTTCTGTGCCTATTATGTGGAACCATCTGCCCACTGAAGTATTTGCCCACCAATAGCGTACCAATTTAAAAAAGGCCAGCAACACACTTGCGAACCTTCTGGTATTGAGTGTGGGCAGCGCTATAAAAACATGCAAATTTCTTAAATACTATTTTAACATGTTACTAGGGCGACTGATAATTGAGCAGAAAAAAAAATGCAAATTTAATCAAATTTCTTTCTTTATTCCAGGTGTTGAAATACTGCGAACACCTGCACGGAAAATGGTACTTCAGCGAAATACGCGCCATATTTTCCAGACGTTACTTGCTGCAGAACACAGCCATCGAAATGTTCCTTGCGAGCAGAAGTAAGTATCTTCTATCGTTACGATGGTTTGATATGTCAGACGTTTTGACAAAAGAATATATTTGGCAAATCAGGATTTTTATTTATTCCCAGTAATAGGATTTCTCAGGGCTCTCAAATAGACTAAACTGCTTAAAATAAATATTAAACCTCTTAAATCCGAACGTCATTTAATTTATATTTGTTAGTTGTAAGAGTATTTTAAAGAAAAAAATAAAGCCTATTATTGGTTTCTTTCAAATACTCCTACTTAATAAAAATATATATACTAATTTAAACTAATTTAAGCTTAGTTAAATAAATTAAATCACAATTAGTCAAATGTATTAAATAATTTTTGTTTGTTTGTTCCCTTTTATAAATCTTTTTATTGTTAAATGTATCATGTATTCCATCTTTGGCTATATTCTCAGTGTATTTGTTTGTAATTATATATAAATTATGTTAGCTGTAGGAGTACTAAATAAATAAATAAATTTATAAATATCGCTGTATGTTATTTTAGCATCAATATTCTTCGCATTCCCGGACCAGACGACCGTGAAGAAGGTGATAAAGGCTCTTCCTCGTGTCGGAGTTGGTATCAAGTACGGCATTCCACAGACCAGGTAAGTCAATTTTAAAAGATACATAAATATTTTGGGATGATTCGTCGTGAATAAAATGTATGATAGCGACATCTTGTGTCGATATTTAAAACTATATGCACAAGCAATGAATTTATTACACGAGTGTGAGAATTTTTTTAAGATCCGATGATGACGCCATAGATGGCGCTACATGGATAACGAATAGGTTATGTGTTTATTATTTTACTGGAGCTATATTTATAAAGGTTGCGTGATTCTATATGCAATAATTATATAGGTTTCACTAGACAAATTAGTTGATGAATAATCGTGTCATTGTCTTACAAATATGTAGTCTAAATTATGCGATTCCTGTAATAGACATAGCTATATCACCATTATCCATACTTAAGCATTATATTTGACTAATATTAGAGTTTGTGCTAATTTATTAAATTAGCACGAACACTTAAAAAAATATTTCAAAGTTGAAAATAGCGCCACCTTGTAGTCGCGCATTGCAAATTATCAAAGTTTCGTTGGAAACGCGATAGAGGGCATTTTCATTAACTTGTTTATTTACTGATTACTTTTAATGCATTTTTTTAAATTATTTAATATTTTATTTTATACACAAATTGTGATTTTAATAGTTGGTTAGAATTATAACCCTTCAATGTTCTGTAATGTAATTTTATTATTGAAGTATCTGGTTTTCAGTGTTTTATCCCGAAGGCGGTAACAAAATGAAAAACAGTTCTATAACAACCTTGTATTTGATTCACACATTATTCTTTATAATACTTTATTTTAATATTTGTTATAAACATCACAGAAGTTATAAATATAATATAAAATTAGTTCTAAACCGATAAAATTAGCAACAATCATACTTTACTTAAACTAATTAACATTTGTACGAAATATTATAAAAATATACTTAACTAGTGCTTAGTTAACGTTACCTATTAACACAATATCACTATCACATTGGAATGTTGCAGTCAAATTCGCCGCGTTACTCGTAATACTGATAATAATTAACTATACTAAAATCTAATCACATTTTCCAGTCGGTAAAATATCGTTTTATTAAAAATGATAGATATATTTAAAACAGTGCCATCTCGTGTTACAAAACAAAAACTCATTCGCGTTGCTCAACAGTCTTATCGTGGGTCCACCTGTTGTCAAACAAATTATTGCTTTTTTCAAGGCACACAGCAGCCCCGGCGCTATGCCGCCGCTGCACCACATTACCCTCAACTGTTGACTTCTTCTCATCTCCGATCTCCGGATCTGCCTCTTTTTTATCTTCGTTAAATTGCTTCATAATCTCAGTCAAACTCTTCCCTTTAGTCTCTGGTAGGAACAAATAGCAGTACGCTGCACCCAGCAACGCACAGATGCCAAAAAGGTACAATGTCCCATTACTTGTGAGGTAGTACTCCAGCTGGGGGTATGTCTTTATGTTGAAGAAGATTAACATGTATGCGCAACATGCAGTAGCCCCGGACATGACGCCACGGATGTCTTGCGGATAGAGCTCTCCAGACATGATCCATGGCAGCTGTAGGAAGCCGACCATACTGACTGATACATGGAGTAGGACGCACGCCAGCTTCACCAGCGGTGGTCCCCGTAAGGAGTCGCATACAGCAGCGCCAAGCATAGTTATACCCAGAAGCAACCCGGATGTTGCTGCTAGAGTTTTACGCCTGAAGCTGTTGATCAAGCACGCACCAACAGCTCCCATGAACACTCTTACTCCCCCTACTATAATGGAAGCGGTGAACTCATTAACGCTCGTACCAACCGACTTGAAGAAGTCCACAGCATAGTAGAGTATCACATATATCCCTGACATCTCTTGAAACAAGAAGAAACCGATGAGCAATGCAAACGGTTTGAGCACACTCCGGCGTTTGAAGAGTCCTAGTTTTTGGCGAAACGTCATTTCCTCGTCATTCTTCCGGTCCTTGGTGAACTCCATGAGCTCCTGCTGAGCGGTGTTGTTGTTCTGCCGAAGCCAAAACATGGCATTGTAGGCTTCTTTCATCTGCCCTTTGGAGGCGAGCCATAAAGGTGACTCTGGCGCGAAATACATGAGGAACGGTGTGAGAAGGGAGACAGCGGCGCAGATGGCAGCGACTTTCCGCCAATGGACAAATGATCCCAGGGAGTAAACTATAAAAATTCCAGTGGATACCAATCCAGGGCCTAAAGCGCTTAATACGCCACGCTTTTCCGCTGTTGTGATCTCCGCTACGTAGATGTATGAGACGGTTGACATACCTGTAATGTTTATTGATAATGGTAATATGCAACTAAATAACTTTATAGATACAGTATTATTTCATCAATCAGAGACGACACGCTCGATTCTTAGCGTGACAGATTTAATTTCACCTTTTTAAAGCAAGTTTTGCAGGAAAATAATATTCCCATTTTTTTGCCTGTGATTATTTCAAAAATCAATTAATTTGTGTCGAAATAAATATTATCCTTTGAGTTATTGCAGACTGTATTTAGAATAAATGTTTCAAGTAATTATTAAAATTTACATTTCAACGCCACACTGACTTCAAAAACGATATCTAATTAGACGTACCTATAGTGAATCCTGTGATGAACCTCCCAACACAAAGAAAGATGTAAGTCTCCGAGAAGGCGATGACAAGCCAGCCGACAAGGTTAGGTAGGACTATTGACTGCAGGAGTAGTTTTCGACCCACTGCATCAACCATCATCCCACCAAGTAGCGCACCAATCGGATTTGATATCACACCCAAGCTCGCTGAAAAGAGTTAGAATATATGAAAGTTGTTTTTGGATTATACTAAAGCTTTTGACAGGGTATATCATAAAAATTACAATCGGTAGTCGGTGAAAGTTAATAAGAAAATTTCCATAGCAGAACCAATTGATGACGTGCCATGGTTGGATGATTACCAAAGCACGTCATGGCAACTTTATTGTTATTTGCAGTGCTGTCCAATGAAGCAGTGCGTTAGAACCCAAATGTGCAGATTTCTGTAGGAATGTGAGGCATGACAAAAACGATGAAGAAATTTAACGCGAACCATACGGGTTGCAGTCCCCAGATTTTAAATTAACTTACCAATCCATGAGCTTTGTTCGTAAGATATCTGTGGATATTCATGCGTGTACTGGGGCAGCAGAACCGCGGAGAAGCCTTGGCAGAACCCGACTGATATGTTGATAGACTGCGCTGCCAACGCCGCCAAAACCTGAAATAGAATTCCAATGAAAACTTAACACAAATATGTATCCAGATAATGTTACATACTTCTAAAAACATTATTAGTTCAGTACATCCGAGCCCGAAGAAAGCTAAATTCGAATATTATTTGTGTATAAATAGTCCAGTGCCTGGCGTTACTCAATGGAGAACATTGACATTGTGTTTCGTGCGTAAACACGGGAGCAGTGCCAAGATTTTTTTTCAAGTGAATACGGATTTGAAACGTGACCGACACACGTGGTGTTTGATGGGTGTTTCAGCGGATGTAAACATATTGAGGCAAATTTTTGGCTCGTTAATTATACTCGATTTTATGGGCTATGAAAGCGTAGAGCACACTGGCTCCAAGGCTGTTTGCTCACGCAGGGTTTCTTAGTTTTATACATTACCTAAATCATCGTTGGGCCCCGAAAGTATAGCCAGACGCTCGCATTCTTCAGCGTTATAAACTCAAACTCAAAAATATCTTTATTCATATAGGTAAACATGTACACTTATGAACGTCAAAAACTACAAATTAAATTCATTGTAAATTTTCATTTACAACCAGTTCGCAAGTCAAGAGCGTAGAGCGAGTAAGAAGAACTGGCAAGAAACTTTCCGCCACTCTTTTCAATTGCCAAGTTTTTAATACAAATTATTTGAACTGAAGCAAATCAATCCCAAGGATTAGGATCATTTAAGTATTCGTCACATTTTAAAAGGTTTTATTAATTAATTTACTTTTAACAAGGATTTTGAATTTATTTACTGATAGTTCTACTATAGTGATTCTGTTCATTGAGCAATAAATTATATTTTGGGTAAATTATATTTTACAATGTACATTACAAGTACTGGTTTCTGGTGTTTCTAGTTGACCCGGTAATCGTTGCTTCCCATATAAAGATTACAGTTAAATCTTACTAAAAATGGGGGGTAGAAGGGGCGTAAAATATATTTTAATAAAAAATGAGTTTGTGAGTTAAGTTTGGTTTTGTATGGATATGTTCAAATTAAACACTTTGTTTAAAACATGATTCGTTGATCATCCTTGTTTATTACCGCTGAATCAAGAACGATATAATGCTTATAGCAGACAGATGAAGGACTTAACAAAGAGAGTAGAAGACTTGCCTACAGGTTCTATATAGGAAACCGTTTAATAGGAAGTATTACTATGGACGTTTTCCAAATACACTTCCAAAAACAGGCAAACAATCAGGAGCTGATGTTAAGTGATACAGTGGAAACTGATGGGCCGCAAGTGTGTTGTCGGCATTTTTAAATTTGTACGCTTTACCTAAAGGATCCTAAGTTGAATTGGCACGAGAATACTTCATGATCTAGACGTCGTCCATTTTAATGGGCGTGCGTGCTAAATGGGTAATTTATATATTAAATATGTTGTTGATCGAGTTGACAGACGTTTATATAACTTGAGCGTTTATGTATAATATAGGTGTAACAAGCGGAACGATATTATGAGATGCTACACGGTTCTTATACCCTGGTACTTTGATCTTAATTTTTTCCCGGGTTTTTTTAAGATGTGGTTTTTGTGTATTCTAAAACTATTTTTAGTTTTTGTTTTGAAGTGTTTTAACACCAGAATGTTCGTGAAAAGTTAAAACAAAAAATCGGTTGCGCATCTCGAATGTCAATGTTACAGTCTAAAAATCCTATAATGCCTGCCCTGTGACTTCTGTGACTGACATGTCGAACTAACTTCTTCTACCTAAGACACATCATAACACTCTTTCGAACTTTAAAACTGGTCCTCAGTTTAGAGCCAATTTTGTCTATAATAACAATAATAATAAGAAATATATATATTTAAATGCCAAATATAAAATAAATTATAAATTGCTTTATAATGCAATATTTACGAAGTTTTAAGATACTCCCATGTAAATAAACAATTTTGTCCTAGACATCATTTGATTAATGTAATGATGACTTTAAAGTCAGAAATTCAGCATTGATAACGGTAAGTCCTAAATGTATTGTGAAACATTCATTGTTGTACAGAATAAACAAAGTTGCTTGAAATGATATATAATTCCACTTTGGAACAAACCAGTGATTATTTACACGCAAATTTAATGACAGGATTATGCGCGAACAACAGGAAACTTTTACAATACAATCATTTTTAAATTTATAATCTCTTCATACAATACAGTCCATTTGTAGCAATAATTTCTTTGTAAAAATTTAATTGCTAAGAATCGATTCTAAATTTGAATTAAATATTCACATTTTGAATACATAATTCAAATTTGGAATAGAACCATTGAAACCAAAACGTGATTTGCAGTACATTTTTATATGTACTACATGTGCGACATAATTAGGCGTGGACATTGTAATGCAGCCATTTTGTTCCCGTAAACATGTTACATACTATTAAATTCTTACATGAAATGTCAGTCACGGTCGTATGAAAATAAATTTAATGAGAAATCGTCGCGGTTACGGGTAAGACGAGAAAAATCGAGCGTGACCAATAAATTAAATTTAATAAATTTTAATTAAAATAATCAATTTATTTTGATTAAATGTGTATGATTTTTTTGTCCTTAGGGGTCGCGTCGTCCCTGTTTTTTATACACGTGCATTTTGTGATTGACATTATTTTGCGTTTCTGGCATCAAACCACAAGCCACAATGACAATAGATAAAATTTAGTTACAGCTAGTTAGATGATCATTATTTGATTTATATAGACAAGTGTCCTTTATTAATTACACTGACATTTTATAATCTTTTAAGAAATTGATCTAAATGCTTTAAACTGGTTTTATATGCGACCTAATATTTGTTTTACCATAAATCGACTGGAACAAAGAAACAAGTTATTGCTGGTATTTTGATAAGAAACACTGTTGATATATTTTTCTTACATAAAATTTATTTTCTTAATATTCAATTGAGTCACAATCCAAATTGGACTGAATTACGCCTGGCTGTAATTTATTGTAAATAAAAATTTAATTTCTTAAAATTTATTTGGGTTACATTCTATATTTGAATTACGTCCGTTTTTAAAAGTAAATACACATTTATTTTCATGATTTTAAACAAATTTGTTTAAATTTCGAATGTCCGACTATTAATTGAATTGTTTTTTCGATAGCTTCTAGAATCGAAATTCAAACAATTCAATCGGAACATGTAGTTGCTGAAATGTATTATATTAATAGATGCAATAAAACAGCTTCTTTTCATTGTATTATGTAATATTGTTGAATGATCGAGATGGTGACGATTTTATTTTATATTTTAATTCTTAAGCATAGTTCCCGCTATGACTCAATTCTGAATTTTGCTCTATGCTCTGTTGTTTCTTCAAGTATATCCAAAACGTATTATTGATGGTGGAATGTTCATGTCAATTGTCATAATAGCAATAATGAAGCGTAATTGTCTGTTTACCTATGGTTACCTTATTACTGAAACTGTTATGTAACCGATACTGCGTCAGACTTCCTTTTATATGAGATGCTTTGAGTATCATGTTGCACTTTCGACATATATGAAGATTTTGCAAAACAAACCTAAAGTGTATTGGGACGCCCACGACTAAGACCTAAGTACGACTCCCATATGTCAACGTTTTTGATTACTACGGAAACCATATTTCTTAAACATTTGTTTCACTGGTTTTAAAGTGACTGGATATTGCTAATATTATATTCGAAATAGAGAATAATTTTTGAATTAAGAATGTATTTTTTGAAAAATCAAATGTTCCAAAAATATTAAGTTGTTAAGAATTTATTTTAAATTAAGAATTGTTTATTTGTTAATAAATGATTTTAATTCATTAATATCTCGTCATCTATAATCTGTCATTCATCTGAACGAAGAGATATGATTTGAATTCCATATTTAAAAAAATTTTAATTTAAAAAATTGTGTTATCTAAAACTAACTATTAACAGCTTAAGGATATGAAATTCCATTTTCAAAAGAAATCCAACCATATTTTAAAGAAATTCCACATTTAAAAACACCATTTTAAATATGGAATGGATGTTTTTCCATTGATATAATTTTAAATTCGAGCGAAGAAATCTCGTTTTTTAAAAAAGGAATGACACTTAATGACGCCACGTGCGTAGTAGTTTGCATGATATGAAGCGAAAGGAACGAGGTCGTGCGTGTGCGTGTAGCCTTACAGTTGGTATTGAACTTGACCGCGTGCGAATTACGCTAGAGTCGTCGACCCTCAACATGAATTCTGTTCTGGTTTAATAAGTAAACACTTGACTGACTTTGTGGCGTATATCCAGAGATCCTACGTTTAATTTTTGGTGAAATAAATGTGTCAGTAAAGTCAAACTTTCGTAAGAAATTTTAAGTGTGTACACTCCTATACATTCCTGTACGCCTAGTACTTTAAGAGTGAAAAGCCTCGACCTTTACACGTTTTAGACTTAAAATTTAATCTATCTCTCTTATCTATAAAACATATATATACATATATAGCTCTCATATATTTGATAAATCTGTTCTTTGAAAGGCATAAATGGGTGTGGCTTATTTCCTTTTCAACCGACGGTCGAGGTTCACCGGAACTACATAATATCCGCATAATAAAATCTCTTCCGGTATATAAAATGTGACAACTATGAGGGTAAGACTCGTAAGTAAATTAGCAAAATCAACTATATGTTCTCTCGTGTTCTGCATAGGATGCTACAGAGGATGGCAACGCACCCTATGAAATGGGCGTCTATCCTATAAAAAACGAATTCTTAATGATCTGATCATAGTAGACAACTAGAAAAAAAATATCACGAAACAGATACAGATATGTGTGACCAAGGGTGTGTGTGTGTGTGTTTTGTATATGTTATACAAACTCATCAGAGCTTTGTTGTTAAGGAAAATATCTTATGCAATACTCGATATAGTTGCATTGAGTAAATTATTGAATATTCTACTATTTTTATCCACTTTGATACTTTGGTTACGAAAATGTTAGCTGAGGTTTTCCTTCCGAATTTCTAGGAATTAGTAAAATTGCTATTGCTATCCAATATGATGCTGGATTTAGAGGCCACAATAGAGAAAGGCCGGACACCCACTAGCGAGCCCTTCGGCATTAAGAGAGTCCAGACATAACGAAAATAACGGAAAACAATCTTGAAAAATACCGTCTAGTAAAATAAAAACCTTTTTATGTTTTTCCTATATATCTATCTTTGATTGATTTACCTTTGCCTACTACAGTATTTGTAGAAACAGAAATCATCTCTGAAATTATCATTGGCACTAATTTGGGATTTCTGTGGCCCTGAATCCTTAAGACCTCTAAACCCTACATAAGGTCCTTCAACTTTCAAACATACAAAAGGTACAAAGTGTCATTGATGTTCCTTATCATTGACAAAAGTGAATCTAAGCCAGTATCAGCTATTTCATTATATATATGTTATACATTACAAACATGATTGAAATGATGATGATGATGATCATATGAATCCTGTTTGCTAAATAATATTTAACTAGTTTTATATCAAGACAATTACACACGGCAAAAACATTTATGTCTGACTTTTTGTCTTGCAAATTATGCAAGTTTTTATCGCTGTCTTGTTTATGCCAAAAACTATGGTTATAGGTGGTCATGTAATTTAATTAACTTGAAGACTTAATCTACATACAAGTTGACCGATACGAAATAAATTAAGTCTAGAAAACGATTTACAATAAGCAAGAACAATGATCGACCTAATCAAAGGCTTTGCTTAAATCCTTATAAATTTTAGTCTTAAATATTGAGCAACATACTACGAAACCTGTCTGTTCTGTAGATACAAATAATAATTATTTTCCACTGAATGTTATATAAATAATTCTAGATACGCGTTAAAATTAACATCGGGCACTTTAAGTGGGGAAAACCGCCTGTTGATAATTTGATATTTACGCATCAAAATAAGACTAAAGATTTCTTATTAATTAAACACAGATTTAATTCGCAGACTATCACACTCATTAGAAATACTTTGATGGCATGAATTAACATATTAATGCCATGTAAGTATTTCTAAACAGTAAAGGGTTCTCCAGGCAGCGAAGTAATAAACATTGAGAAACATGTTAAATCCTCGAAACCTGGACTACTAACAGTGAAACATTCCTATTCCTTTTTTTTACAACATGATTATTAACACGTGTCGCTTTTAATCGGATTATCAGTATTTAACAATCGTTTAACGCATTAAATCTCTCAGTAATTATCAACCTGCATTGTTGTTTACATAACAGTTGTTTATAACGATATAATTTTAAACGCCAATTTTAAATTATTACCAAAAGAATCCTCACTCTCCTTTCTAAATACACATTTGTATACTTTTGTATACTGTCCCCTTGATCAAGTCATATAACTGGATCCTATAGAAATGCATAAAAATAAATAAGTCAGTGGCGCTACAACTTTTTAAGTCTCAAATTTCTGCATCTTTCATGATAACTTGTCTATTTTAATCTGATCGGCCTCCAGTGCCTGACACAAGCCGTCGACTTTCGGGGTCTAAGATATGTCGGTTTCCTCATGATATATACCTTCACTGTTCAAGCTAATGATAAATGTGCACATAGAATGTAAGGCCATTGGCGGACAGCCGGGGATCGGACCTACGATCTCAAGGATGAGAGTCAGTCCCTCAAGCCACTAGCCACCTTCACCAACACATAGAAATACCTAAATATATTGTGTATGTATGAGTTATGTATGAGTGTATGTATGAGTATGAGTATATGTATGAGTTAATACACACCATATAGAGGTCTCCATAGCGGCACACCTTCCAGAAGCCCTTGATGCTAGCAAGCATGGTGCGCGCGCGACGCTCGCCTACCCGCGCCGCCGCTACCCTCCTAAAAAGCGTAATACTTATAATTAATAGAGGGTAGGCAAATAATGCTTACAATGTATAGAATATTTGAGTTCAAATGACGAATAGAATCGAATTTAATTTGTTGACATATTCATATACAACTTACTGAAGAGAGCTAAAATATTATATAATATTTATAATACAAAACAGAGTCACGCTAATGTTTGTAATTAAACTATATGTTGTGAGTTTGCACCAATAGATGGCGTTATTACCAAACTTATATACAGTAAGAACTAGTAGAGTATCAAAATGTTATCTGCTAATATAATGTCTTAAAAGTTAATAATAATGAAGCCATTATTCTTTGAAACATTCATTCTTCTTTACAAAAGAAAAAAGCCTGGCACATTTTTCGCTTGAGCATCTTTTCTCCACCAACGTCTTTAATATCGTCAGCCCACCGAGCAAGAGGGCGACCTCTCTTTCTTTTCCCTGGTTGCCCTATATACCTATTACCCTCATTCTCTTACCAAACAAAAACCACTCGAGTTATGTATTTCATGTTATGTATTTTACACCTGTTAAAGATGTATTTCATTTATATGAGTATGTAAAGCAAAGATTATTATTCAAGAAATTAATGAATAATTATTAACTTTCTCCTCAGATAATTTACTTATGTTACAGACATAGGCAAACATTCTGGCATTGACATTAATAAAAATTATGTATAATGACTGTTTTTTTTTGTAACATGGATACAAGTCTTTTGGCCGAGAGTTCGAAATATTAGTGACGCCATCTATCGTCGCATTTGCAACATAGATTTTTTTGTTTATCGCCGTGTCAAAGAGTTTTTACAATATCAGAGGAGAGTATGAAATTCATCAATCTTTACCATTAGCCTTATCATTTGATAAGAACAATGTTTGTTTTAATGCGAATATAAGTTTTACACAATAATAAATCAACGCAAATGTAATAAAAAAAACAATAAAATAGTTTGTAGTATTATTAAACAAATATGTAATAACAAAAATATGTGAAATAAGATCAGCAACCAATTGATTTTGTCAAGCATGAAAAGAAAGACAAGGATACGAAAGGGAATGATGAGGTGGTTTGGCCATGTAGAATGAGAAGCAGGTAACAGGACATACAAGGCAACGGTGGATGATAGTGGGTTGGGAAGGGGTTGTCGTAAACTAAACCCAGGTCATAGTAGAAAAGGGAGAACCATACCCGACGCGTATGCATAGTCATGAATGGAGAGAAGTAAGCAGGACCGTAGCAGATATCCGTGTTCTCACTTCTCAATTCCTTCGGTAAAAGGCGTCGGGATTTTTTTTATATAGAACTGAGAGCAAACGGGCAGGAGGCTCACCTGATGTTAAGTGATTCCGCCGCCCATGGACACTCTCGATGCCAGAGGGCTCGCGAGTGCGTTGCCGGCCTTTTAAGAATTGGTAAGCTCTATCTTGAAGCAAAGAGCTAACCAATTGTTATACATCGCAAATTGAATTCTCGAAAATATGTGAGAAATTATTACGTAATATATTTTATCTCAAATTACATTCCCACATATTAAATTCAACAATGATATCAACAAGTCTTTATACAAACAAACTTTATTTAATTTTGTTTTATATACATTATGTGTATCAATATGACAGAAAAGTTGAGTTAAAGAGAATAAATGGATACACTTGGCAAATGATAAACGTCCCTATAACAAACAACATCTAATATCTTTTATTATATCTACTATTGATTTAGTTAGGGAAAATTTTGTCATCTTCCCATAAAACAAAATTCCTTTTATAAGAAATAGTCTATCGGCAACCCGAAAAACAGGTAGGCTAATGGAACCGCAGTCTGATAGAATAAGACAGGGAGTGAATATTGGATACACTTGGCGAATGATAGAGAAATTTAATTTAATTTATTTTTTTCTATAAAGTATATAATATGTCTCTCTAATAAAAGAGAGAATAAATATTGATTTAGTTTATATTCGATTATGTTTATGTAAAGCGCGTTTCACAAATTCAAAAGGGCAAGATAGACTATGTCAGAATGAACTGTAATTGGGACTCTAACTGAAATTTGGACGGCTAATGGCGAGATGTATCTCGCTGGCGAATATATACATATTAAGTTTCTCAATTAAATAAAATACATTTTTTTAAGACAAATAAAAGTCCTTTAAACATTATTGTAACATTGCCTGTTTATTTTTCAATTTTAGGAACTAGTACTGGTGCATCTCTTTTCAAGTTTTATTTGTTTACCTTATTAAATTAGAAAAATTCCAGAATATTGAACGATCAATTATCTATTCACTTAATTTAATTTTAATAGTTAACGGTAAACGGTGATTAGGGTAAATTAGATCAAAAATTTTAACTGTAAAATAATCGGGTTTTATTTAAACTAATACATCGTGTATACAGTTTATTTGTGTTTGGAAGGAATAAATCTTACTTCTAAAGAGATTTTTATTATATAATATATTTTTTTCATTATGTATCAATATGTCTTGTCTACAATTACAATATCAACCAAAATCTTGGTGATTAACAGGTATTCTTGCCAGTTTCTTGATGGCCTAAATTTGTGTACTCTTGTGATTCTCACCACTCCACCACTGAGGACGTAGGTTCGAGCCCCGGCTGTGGTACATGGAATTCCTATGTGCGCATTTAACATACGAACGAACGGTGTAAGAAAACATTGTGACAACACCAGCTTAAGATCCAAACAGTCGAAATATCACAGGCATGAGGCTGATCTTGTCTTGCCTAGATTGACAAATTATCATGAAACAGACAGATTTTGTTTACTTAGGGTCCTTCAAGAAAAGAGCGTACAAATTCTTAAAAGGCCGGCAACGCACTCGCGAGCCCTCTGGCATTGAGAGTGTCCATGGGCCCCCTTGCCCGTTTGCCCCCTCGAAATTTATAAGTTCATAATTAAATTCAAGTATATAATTCAATTAATTTTGTAATGTTTTTAATTTTTGCTTTATTTTATCTTAATTTAATTATTTTTTTGTGTATATAAGCAGTAAATCAGAATGTTGTATGCGCCTATAATTGGCACTTGGCTTGTTTGTGTTTATGACATTTTCCTTTGAATTATTGTTATGTAGAGGGAGGGTAAAACTTGCTGAGTTTCTTGCCCGTTCTTCTCAGAACAAGGCCTCCTGGTATTTTTGCGAACGGATGGCGTAGTTTTGCTCTTTCGCCATTTTAATTTTGTAAACGTTTTTGACATTCATAAGCATGCCCTAAGACGCATCTAAATTGAATAAATGAATTTTGATTTGATTTGTGTTACATGCATGTATCAGTGTCTTTGTTGGTGCAACAAATAAATACATAAAATATATATATAAGTATACATAGTAACACACATTTTGATTTAAACAATACAGTAATATACAATATATCACCCTCTGCGTCTCTTGAGAGCTATCGAGTGTGACGTCACTGATAGTGTTATCAGTATACGCTCCTTTAAATAATGCAGTTTATTGATTGAAAATAATATGCGACCTTATCAAACATTAAATGTTTACTAGACATACGCTGGCGCAAGGACCTGCTTTTCATTTAGAAAAGCTTGCTAAAGCTCCGAAGACTGATGACGAAATGCGCAAATAGAAAGTACATTGTGGCTAACGCTAGAACTCAATAATTAATCCACAATTGAAAACAATCTGAGATCAGATCGACAGTCGATCGATCTCCTATCTACAATATAACCAAACCCTACGAAGACAATCCATTTTTGGCGACGGATAGAATGCTCTTCGCTCTTTACACTCATATTTGATAATCAATATAAACCAAATAAAGTAATTGAAACCGTACAAATAATAATCAAATATACATGTCTATGTTTAAAACATATCAAATAGCTTTTTAATTATTTATAAACTGGCGTAAGTTAAAATCTTAAGATTGGATATTGGCACAGTTGAACTGTTTTCATACACCAATCCGATCCTACCATGGATAGCGTGTATCGACAGATGGCTATTATAATCCGTCGATTGTTTATTGCACAGTTTTATCAATATTTGGATTAAGATCTCAGACGGTCAAAAATGGATAGAAATAGGTTATTGGGTTTGGGCGTAAGCGAACACTGCTATAAACAAAGAAAAATTGATATCAAACTTAAACTCAGGAAACACAGTATCTGTTTGTCTATGTTATAGCCTTATGTTAGCTAAGTGTATGGCGAGTTTAAATTATTGCAGCCGCCCATGGTCACCTGCAACACCGGAGGTGCGCTGCCGACCTCTCAGGGTACTCTTTCATGGTTTTTATAGCTCATATCGGTTTGGAAATTCCTATGATAGCTGGTTCAACAAAGAGATGGTACGGGCAATAAGTGCCTTCGCTTCCATTGTACAACTTTTCTGTAGAACTCGAATATAACATCATATCATAGAAACCTATGACACAAATAATGTGGTTTTCTATTGGTGAAAGAATTTTTAAAATATGTACAGTGGATCCAGAGATACAAGCTTACAAACTTAAGCTCTTTATAAGTATAGATTTAATTTTAGCTTCAAACTCTGAATAAGGTTTAAACTCATTTAACTGTGATAGTTAGCTAATAGTGCAATTAAACCGAGTAATTTTAACCATTGATTAATAGTTTACGTAAAAAAATGTCGTAGTTAGTTTTAAAATGACATATTTATTATGTCATATTGACAATTTCAAACGCATATATTCTTTCCTATAAAATATATAACTAGTGTGTATTTTATGGTAGCGTTAACGAAAGAGACGAAAGAGCACTTTTTGAATTTAGTTCTTATTAATTCTAAATTAATTAATTAGAAAAATTTATAATTAATTAAGTAATTCTTACTAGTATGTTTGTAAATATCAATTTGTGTAAATAAATTTCTGTATTTTTCAAATAAAATTTAAAAATACTACATTCATGTAATAAGTTTTAGACATTACTTATTACTTAAAATAAAAAAAGTTGATAATTAAATGAAACAATAATTTACAATGAAAATTTGCTTGTATAACATATCACATGCATAATTAGATAACATAGATCCTAGATTATTATGTATATGTAATTAATTTATCTCCAACATTAAATACACATAATTCCGACACGAATCTCTATTTATGTCTGTATTTATTTAAAATCTACCAATATTCTTAAATTATTTGTATTAAAATCTTTCAAATCAAGAACACAATTTAAATATATCAGTTATTTGAATATCGATAAATATATGTATTTTATTTAATTAAATATCTATTTTATTTATAGCCTTATATCAGCTATATATATTATAGCTATTGTTTTTTGTTGTCTATGATAATTGATTCTGTGTGCCTACTGGCAAAGGCCTCCCCTAAAAATGGGGTTTAAGGCCATTTAAGGTTTATTATATATTACATAATATTTTTAATTTTATTATACATAAGGTACATTTGGGGGGTTAAATAAATCGTTATATATTACTTACTGGGCAATACTGTCGCAGGAGCCCCCCAACTTGGCGGATATCACAACACAAGCACAAAAGTCGTAAACACGCGAACAATGCGGTGTCGCAGATAGCACTGAAGTTTAGCCAGCGAGCGGTCTGCGCATGCGCATTTGCTGACACATTCTAACCTTGCTATGGGCGAACTAGAACTATATTTTTCTAACAGCAGTTTTTATAACAGGCGAAATTATCGCAAACGATCGTCATTAGTCTTTGGCGAATTAACTAAATGCTCATTTTGGACCTCTGTATTTGGAGAGCGCTTTGAAAGAGTTTTTGAAGTTATACTTCTTTTGGCGCGATGGAGAGAAATTATGAGAGTGAATTTTTACGATGCGCGCACACCAACACCTAAATTCGACATCGTAAAGATAGGTCTAGGTGGGATGGAAATCGATAACTATGTTCAAGTTGTAGATTCTAGTATTTTTATATTTAGAACACATGTTTCGTAACAGTACAATTAAACAGTGTGAATAAATAAATATTATTTCGGTGTTTTTAAATCAATTTCATATACGACGGTGATAGTATTTACTAATAATTTATTTATTTAAATAAATGATTTTTGATTAATTTTAATATTTATCGTCACTATTGCATTTTAGGTAAAAAAACATTTTTATTGAATACAATAATAGTTATTGTGTTCGTATATAGTTTCCACTGAAGTTTTTCCGAACCAATTCGACTTAGAACCGCACTTGCAAGCCTTCTGGTAATGTGTGTGTCCATGGGCGGTGGAATCACTTAATATCAAGTGAGTCTGTCTGCGCGTACGCGTTCTGTGACATTTAAAAAAATCACAGCGATACAATCTTCGTTTGTTTTTTGGCAGAGTCATCTTTTTCTTTGACTATTTCTGAAAGACCAGCAGGTTAGCCTTCTGACACTGACGTTTCAGAATAGGTACATTATTAAAACTATATATTACTTAAATAAAATTGTATACACTAATGTTAACACCCATCTCATTGCTCATCACCAAATTGCCCAACGTATATAATAATAATAAAGCCCGTTTAATTTCCAATTGCGAATAATATACAGCTTATATGTTTTACATTGTATACATTATTAATCTTGTTATATATCCTATATCCTTGTTATATATCCTAAATCAGTACTGTCGATCGGAACTCCTCCGCGGGTATTTCTAGCTTTTTCCAACTGACTCTGTCCATGACTTTCTTTCTCAAATAAATAAATAGAAGAGAAAAAATAATTAATCTTAATTGACGGTAAGTGAAATATAAAAACACTGAATATTTGAGCCAATAGATAATTTTTAAGTTATTAATTCAATGATAACATAACATTATGATAGATAAGGCTCGTACGTTTTTTTCAGTATGTATGTTACGTGACATTAATTAAAATGTCTACTTCGCATTATATGTTGAATTACGTGTGTAATTGATAATAGTCAAATAATAATTCCATATATGCCTATGAAATAATATGTTTATGTCCAACATCACCTCCGTAGCTGGAAATCTCCACAGTCCCACACAAGGCATTTTCTTTTGCGAACTAGTGAACTGTGGAATCGACTACCGGCGGGGGTCGTCGCTGAGATATACGACCTCCAACCCTATTATATAAAAAATGTAATAATTGTCAGAACCATCTGTATATGTAGTGTATTAGCTGCACTAAATATCTAAATGTATGAGAGAGAGCCCTAACAATCCAACAACACTAGTTCCAGATGTATCCTAATAAAAGAAAGAAAGAAAGAAAGAAATAACTTTATTAGACACAAAATACATTAATGTTTCTATAAAGTAGAGTGCACTGGCCCCCACACTAGGATTCCCTGTGTTGTGGGCAGCCAGTCTCTTCCTTTTACATCTAAACGTTACTTAATTAATTTTACTTAACAAATTTATACCTATACTATTTTTGTACGATAAGAATGTTTTCTGTATTAGTATAGGACAGCTTAACAAGATATTTTTTGAGTTTTTTAGTGAAAGTATTATTATTTTTAGTAAGTATGTATTAGTAATATAGATCGATCGGGTAGGATCAGAAGTTCAAGGTGGTGTGACACTCTAATGCTAACAGGATCACCACGAATCTAGAGCTTCGAGTCTCTGCCACTTTGAGAGGAAGCGAGAAATATTTTTTTTATAGAGCAGGCAAACGGGCAGGAGGCTCACCTGATGTTAAGTTATACCGCCGCCCATAGACACTCAATGCCAGAGGGCTTGCGAGTGCGTTGCCGGCCTTTTAAGAATTGGTAATATAAATAAGACCATATCTTGTGTGTCTTTGTGTAAGACTTGAAACAACCACAGTGTGAGCAGTTGGTCAATGTGCATTTGAAGAAGACAAAGTGCGTTGTTTATGGCAAATGGGCAGAAGGGCTGATGGCTCGTAGGTGTGTTGCGATTAGCGTTGCTAGTTGTCATTTATTCATGTAGGTAACACAATGTACACTTACGAACGTCAAAAAAGTAATATACATTGCTTCTTTTTCGTGCCCTTTTATTCAGTAATTTTCGCAATATTTTTTTAAATTGCGTTGAACCAATGAACCAATGAACTTGGTATTTAAGAAGCTTCTAGAGCATTAGTTCCGGACCAAAGTAACGACCCAAATTTGTCTCTGTCGTTATCGATACGCGAGAGAGAGATATAAGCAAAACAAGAATGATATGTCCTTCAATGCGAAATTTTATTGCATTTTATTTTGACTCGCATATATTATGACAATTCTGGTACAATGTGTTTTCATAACAGTAATAAGAGACTCATGATGAGGAGTCTGATGAATTTCCTACTCGTTCGTTGGTTCTGTTGACATCCACAGTTAGACATCTGGTTTCTACTAAATTTCCAGAAAGACTCCATCCAACACCTTCCTCAGGTCATCCGTACACTTAGTAGGAGGCCATAGCATTACTGATTGGTTCTCGTCGTCCATTCCAGAACTATTTGATCATTAATTAATATATAATATATACAATAAAAAAAATGGATTGGATTCTTTCCTTTTTTTGAAACAAATAAAAAAAATACATACATTTCGTATATTCTGGAGTCGTTTTAACAAAAAGGATTATCATGATTTAAAAATTATCGTTTAATACATTGTTCATTTAGTATTAAAATATTTTCTTTGTAAATTTTGTCATGTTAAAATCACTTTTGTGATTGATTGGCTGTTCTTTTGGGTTTTGTATGGTCAAGAGTGTGTTAAAAAAAACAAATGAGGCAGGATGCGACTACTAGTCAAGACATTGTTGTCAAGACACGAGAATGGATTATAAATGTAATAAAGATATTGTATTGTTATCCCGATGCACCCGCGCAAACATCATGTAAAATGCATACGTCAATATTTCGTCTTTGATAAATTGCCTTAGCGAGTACTACATGTTTAAATAAACGAGGATATAATATAAGTATGGCTTCAGCGTGCGAATCTCATACCTGAGGTCGTAGGTTCGATCCCCGGCTGTGCACCAATGGACTTTCTTTCTATGTGCGCATTTAACGTTTGCTCGAACGGTAAAGGAAAACATCGTGAGGAAACTGACATGTCTTAGACCCAAAAAGTCGACGACGTGTGTCAGGCACTGGAGACTGATCACCTACTTGCCTATTATATTTAAAAATGATCATGAAACAGATTCAGAAATCTAAGGTTGTAGCGCCACTGATTTATTTATTTTTATATATAAGTGATGTATGGCGTCATTAATTGTCGTTAGTCGTCATTAATAATGTCGTTAATGAATAATTCATTAAGTAATAATCTATCCCGGTATTGGGTGGAGAATTCGAAGAAATCCTATTATTCGAATTACACAATTTAATTGTTACATCGGAATTCACATTTTATTTTACATTCTGTCAATCCATCAAATGTTGTATGTGCTCTAAATGAATGTCATGTTTGCCTCTAATTGCTTGTCACATTCAAAATTGTATTTTGTATTTGTTTTTACCAATGTATTAGTGTGCCGAGCGTTGGCAAACTTTATCAATAAAAAATTTTTTTTAAAAAATCCTGACAATCATTTTTAGACTAGAACGCGTTGACAAATGACGTTATTCTATTATTTAGTTATATATAAGTTATATATAACTAAAAGCATATATCTAAAGATGGAATACATTATATGTACATATATACAAACACAAATAGCTTAAAACATTTACGAAATGAAAAAATTAATAAAACATTATGGTGTGTGAGTGGGTGTGTACATCAGATTGTGGGGCTCATGATGTAGGTGTTTTTACGCTTTGGATATTCTTAATACTTCTTTATGATTCCGCTATAGCTTAAACAAGTCAAGGCATGAATAGCGGTCGTTGTATGCGGCGCGATACAAATGTGTTTTTTTTATAAAACAGGGGGCAAACAGGCAGGAAGCTCACCTGATGTTAAGTGATACCGCTGCCCATGGACACTCTCAATGCCAAAGCGCTCGCGAGTGCGTTGCCAGCCTTTTAATAATTGGTACGCTCTTTTCTTGAAGGACCCTAAGTCGAATTGGTTCGGAAATAGTGGGCAGCTGGTTCCACAAAGTGGTGGTGCGCGGCAAAAACTGCCTTGAAAAACGCCTTGTTTTTTTGCTTAGTTGGTGTCGATGTGAGGAACGTGAAACAAAGCACGATTGCGGATTTGCTAAGCAGGAATACAGATGTGCAATGTTTCTAGTAGTGAACTGCAATTAATATTATCTGATATGATGTCATGTAGTAGCATTATATCGTAGTTTTCGTCGAGAGTCTAGTGTCAATATTAAAATTGTGACCAATCACAATTAAACGACGATCGTCTTTTGATTTATTTATTCATTAGTACTTCGTCGCAATAATATAATTAAATTGACAAAATTAAATGAAAAGGAGGGCAACTGGCGGTTTTATCGCTTTTGAGCGGTTGCCAGGCAACTGTGGAATTAAAAAAAAAAACATTAATCGTAGGTAAGTAAGAAGTGCAACATACCTATAGTTATTTACACAAAACTAATACAGAAACGAACATAAAAATCACGACAATTCTAGATCAGTCTCACGTCAGTTAGTACGAAAGTGAGGGTAAAGATGTTGACAGGAAATGGTTGTATAATAGAGATTTAAAGGAAGATAGAGAAGGAGATAAGAGATAGAGGATAGGGAATGAGATGAGATTTCAAGGATATAGTTTTCGGAAGAGCGTTAGCTATAGTGGGATAGGAAGGAGTTTAACAGGATGAAATATATTTACAATCAACCCCCAGGGCAGCGTATGGAGTATCGCTTCCACAATTAGGAGTCCGTAATAGATTACAGAGCTGAGTGGAAACACATGGAGAATGTATGCAGGGCAATATGTATATCTGACAGCGACAGGAGCTCGTAACCATGGATAAATTGTTCGTTTCCTTATATATATAAATAATCTCACATATTTAGTAAATTATTAAACGTATGTGCTTCCTACATTACAATCAAAAGGTCACGAACAATCACTTTCATAATCTATTAATAGAAAGATGTTGGACCATTTAAGAATTATTATTTTTGTATATATGTCGTTCTCTATTTTAAATATTTGATTCATATAAAAAATATGTTTATTATGGATTATAAGATACAGGTATCATTTATTCCACCTCATTAAATTTTAATCGGTAGACATCCCTACTCATCGGCAAAAAATACAGAGGGAAAAAGCCGGCGCAAAAAACTCTCGGTACTTTAAAATAGCAAATCAACATACAAACGATTATAAACAACATTTATTTTACATATTTTATAAAAGTGTAGAAGAACAGAGGCTACCACACGCGAATGCGGCTTCAATTTCATTTACCGATCTCGGGGCAGACTGAACGAACTTAAAGGTCAACAACGCACTTGCGAACCCTCTCACAATGATGGTGTTATTGTTTAACATCAAATCATCAGCCTCTGGCCCGTGTATTTAAATCATGGCTGTCATTTCACACTAATTATTTTAATAAATTTAAAATGTTGCTTTCCGACTACAACATAAGAATAGATTTGCAAAGATACTATGATCGTGACAACATATAAAACGAGACGCGGGAAGTCGGAAGTTATAATATTCATGTATAACATTATTCTCTTGAAAACTATGAATAATAACGCTGTTGTAGTTAAAAGAAACGCCAACATAAGATATCTTTTGTTTCGGTAATATTAACATACATTCACTAAAATAAATCAAATTCAAAATCGCAGTTCACGACGCCCTCATAATGTAATTCTACCTAAGTATAGAAACAAAACGGCAAAAAAAACATTGAGTGTTGGGGGAGTACTGCGGTATAATAGACTCCCACAAAATATGAAAAGTGCATAGCAATGTTTAAATTAATGTCAGAAGACCATCTATTTACTGATCCTAATCTACGGAAATGAAAGTTCACCCAAGTTCTACCACCACCACCATGTCATAAATTGTATCTTAAGGGATTATTAAAAGGCCGGTAACCCACTCGCGAGCCCTCTGGCGTTGAGTGTCCATGGGCGACTGTATCATTTAACATCAGGTGATATGATCTTAATATTTTAACTTACACAAATTTTTAAATAATTAAAAAGTTATTTTCGATATGTTTTAAACATAGACATGTATATTTTAATATTATTTGTACGGTTTTTACTTTATTTGTTTTACATTGATTATCAAATATGTCATTCTATCTGTCGCCAAAAATGGATTGGCTTCGAAGGGTTTGGTTATTGGGAGATACGAGATCGATCGACTGTCACGTCTGACATTCCACAATTTGAGATTGTGGATTAATAATTGGGTTCGGGCGTAAGTAAAAATGAATGTTAAAAATAATAATGAATGTATATTTTTATTTTTAAAAAAAACATTTTTCGGATACGAGAGCTAGGGTTGACTATGGTTTAACAAAATGAACGGGACTATCGCACGGATCCGAGTGGGCGGCAGGCTACTATGACCCCGCTCCACTCGGATCCGTGAAAAGTACTTAATGTTCTGGACCATTAAAAGTAGCAGATAAGCGAACCGTAGGTACGTAGAAGACTTTCAGTTCTAGGATTATAATAAAGAAAAATTATACATATGATACCGTTTTTTTGAATTGCACCATTGTATGTATATGCCTATTAACCTGCATCAGATAAGGAACTGTGTTTCAATATTATCACAACACACATTGATACAATATCGAGTACCCCGTCTCAGAGAATGTATACTTTGTTTGGTTCTCACAGGAATGTCGATCTGTTTGATTTGAGAATGACAATCCTGCTTCATCACTACATAGTATAAAACAAAAGCGCTTTCTCTGTCCCTATGTCCCTTTGTATGCTTAAATCTTTGAAACTACGCAACGGATTTTGATTCGGTTTTTTTAATAGATAGAAAGACCTTTCAAGAGAAAGGTATAATAACATCCATTAAATAGTGGAGAAGTACTGTTATTTTTGAGGTTTCTAATGTGCTGTCGTAAATAATTAAATTTTTTCCGCTTACATTGCAAACGCAGGCTGAACCCTACGAGTTTTATCAAAATAATGTACTAAGTATTGTACACATTGAAAAGGTCTACAGAAAAGTCCTTGATGGTATTTGTCTATATGGTATATGTGGCGTATATTATCGGAGCTTTCCAGCGACGGAAATAACAATACATAATAAAAACCTGCTTTTCATCAGCATTGTTGAGTCATTATAGTCAATGTTTATATGTAATTGTAGTGATATAATATGACATTAAAATATATATATTTTATGAAAATAATATTAATTATTATGTTTTACGCAAGTAATCATTTATTGATTTTTTCCAAAATCGATCTTTAAGAACCCTTATTTTATTGTAAAATATTTGTTTTTTGTTTTTTATATATACATGTGTCTTCACTAAGACATCATGGAACAATGGACTAATAAGTAATTTAAGAGTAGCCGAATTTCCTAAAAAGGATTGTTATCATGAGTAAGTGTCCAATAACACTACTTACAGTCTCTATTAAAGGGAAGAAGACACTCTGTTCTTGTGTTCTGAATTCTGAAAATCTTGGCTTAAACTAATATTAATATTCGCTCGAACGAAAACCTGACGAAAAACGGCATACCTTAGATCTTAGGCGACGGCTTGTGTCAGGCACAGGAGACCGATCACCCACTTGCCTATTTGACTGACAAATGATTATAAAACAGAAACACAAAATCCAGAAATCTGAGGCAATGACCTAAAAATCTTGTAGTGCCACTAATTTATTTATTTATAAATGTATTTTGGCAAAACATTGCCGTTTACACATCAGACGTAAATCGTAATTCTACGTACGCAGACGTATATTTAGAATATAACTAAAATAGTGGTTATAAATATAATAAATTATATAATATCCCCAAATAGATATTTTTTCAAACTCCTCAACTATTTTCAAAGAGTTAGCCGGTCAACTAATAAGTAATTAGGATTTTATCACGGATATTCAATTAATTTTGTAATGTTTTTAATTTTTGCTTTATTTTATCTTAATTTTTTTTGTGTATAAGCTTTATATAATCAGAATGTTGTATGCACCTATAATTGGGGTAGCACTAGGGTTGTGTTTATGTAACACAAACATGTATCAGTATCTACTTTGTTGGTGCAACAAATAAATAAATAAATAAAAAATAAACGTGAAAAAATCTAGGATTTAAAAATGGATACCAGAGTATTCATTTACTCATATCTAGTACGGACCAGAAGAACTTAAAATGAGGACAATCAGATACTTATGAAAATATTTTAAAGACAGCATATAATCGTGTGAAAGTGACATGGGTACATAAGATGGCGCCACCAGATTCATGCAACTTCCTCACAATCAAACAGGCCGCGAGAGGTCTCTTAGTGTTAAAGTCGCCTGTTCTTCCAAGCATCCGCGAGTATACACATAACACATAAGTACCTGGATGGCCGAGCTTTGCTCGGTATTTTTATTTTTTTATAAATTGTGTTTTTTGGAAATTATATTTAAGTACGAATTACATACTAATAAAATGATGAAATATAAACAATATAGAATATATATGCTGGAATAGCTTTAGTGTTGTTGTGTCGTTAAAGCAATTTAAAAAAATAGTATTATTATTCGCCGATAGGTGTCAGGAAGATTCATTTTTCAGTTTAAATTGGGACTTCTCAAACACCACCTTTTTGTTATTTTCTATCATTTATTCCTGGCTAGATCGATTTATCGCCCCCGAAACCCCCCGTATACTAAATTTCATGAAAATCGTTAGAGCCGATTCCGAGATTCCAATTATATATATATATATATACAAGAATTGCTCGTTTAAAGATATAAGATTATGTAGAAAATAATAGCAAATAACTGAGCAAGGTTTCTGAAACGACTCGGTGATCTCCATGGAGCTGCTAAAAATGTGTACCAAGTCAATTTTCACCACTGTTTTCTATTCACAATCTGTTAGCAGGACCTAAGCTCTCTCCATGATATCAAGAATGCAATAATGATTTAGCCCTTGCGACAATTAATGCGGAAACATAAGCAAGGATCTGTCTCCGTAATGAAATGAAACAAATCTTTGTTTTTAATTTATTTTATTATTATTAATTAAGATGTCATGTGAAACATGTTTTAATGGTTGCCTTACAAACATTGTGTAAAACAAAAACTTTGCGATGAAAAAGAGTGGCGGAGAGTTTATTGCCTGTTCTTCTCTTCTGTTCTACGCCCTTGATTTGAGAACTGGCAGTAAACGTTAAATTAGAAGCATTTAATATTTAATGTTGTATTTATTTTTTGTATATTTCTTTAAGTGATACCTATATGAATAAATTATTTTGAATTTAAATATAGCTCGTAGAATGATTTAATATATGGGTGGGTGAAAATTAAGCCTACATACTAGGACATCTCCAATAATAGCCCGGGTATCATCAAAGGTTTTCTCAAGGCTGTCGCAGGATGATCTTGATTATTCAGGACTTTGAGATGAAAACATGACTTCACATCTAATAAACACACATTACTTTACACTTAACAGAACCAAGAGCTTTAGTTCCTTCAAATAACGTACAAACTGTTAAAAGGCCGGCAACGCACTCGCGAGCCCTCTGACATTTAATGTCCATGGGTCCCTAAAAATAAAACATTTTTGAATAAAAATCACGGGCATTGTTCAATGGAATATAAACATTTGCTTTTCAAACGAATGATGAAAATGCAATTGTATAAAGAAACAATGTTACCAGTCATAATAAAGCCTCCGAGGTCGATTGCAGGTCATAACTGACCTGATATTTTGTGGACTAATTAAAAGCAGGCCAACTTATTATTTCGCTCAAGGTAGTGGTGACTTATTGCAATTAATTTATTTATTGGAATTATCCAAAGGAATGTTTCGTGTTTGAAAAAATGATAATATTAACACAGCGATAGCGTTTAAATGGCAACATCTATTGTTAAATGTTATCTGTCAATTTGATGTAGTCTTTGTATGTATATGTTGAAGAGTGTAGTGTAGTCCTGTATGGTATGTTTGGGTGTCTGGAAGAAGCTTTTAGTCTCTTTCTACCTCTCTCTGAGCGTCGTGGTCAACAAGCTGAGCCAGGTTTAGAGGTCTTGAGGCCTCGGAGCAATGCCATCTCCTCATCATGACTTTAATTTTGGATACCCCGCTTCTGAACACTGACTTGGTGCCTTGACCAAACCATTGTCTAAGATTCTTCTGCATCTGCAGCCAAGTCTCCTTCTACCACTCAAATTCACTTATGAACGTCAATGTTTTAACTAATTCTAAATTTACATTTACTAGCAGTTCGCAAGTCAAGGGCGGAGAACGGAAGAGAAGAACAGACAACTCTCCGCCACTTATTTTTATCGCCAAGTTTTTTGTTTTTACACAATGTTTGTAGGGCAACCATTATGCCATGTTCCACATGACATCCTCAGTAATAATAGTAATTATATAAATTAAAAGCAAAGATTTGTCCTCTATCAGCAGGAGGCATGGTGAAATTGCACGCACTTACATTGTCGTGGGAACGACACGCGTTGTGCTGCTTTATGTTTTTGGAGTAAGACTCGAAAAACAAACTCGGGAGACACATATGTCACTGATCTAAAACCTGCCAACGACTTAAACTTGACCCGTTGGTACTTGGTACATATAAGCCGACAAGTCTAACGGCCTGTTTCACAATGTATCACAATCACAATCCGGATAAGTTCCAAATAAGCTATTTGTTACTTATTTGTAGGATAAACAGTATTTTTGCGTTTCACGACTGTCAGATAGCCTATTTATCATGAAATGCCAAGTATCTTATTCGGAACTTTTATCTTTCGAATAATTTATGTGTTGCATAGCTATTTGGCACTTTATCCATACATTGTGAAACAGGCCCTAAGCCTGACTTAAACTTGACCCATTGGTATTTATAGCATAGTTTATGTAAGCTCCAATACCAGGAATTATGGGCACGGTAAGAAAAATGCAAATTATCAGCGGAATTAATTAATCAAACATTCTTCGGCTGATTCAATTAAGCCGACATTATGATTCCAATAATCAACCCGAATTACATTATGACGTTCCGTTTCCTTGCACAGAGTTGCGTTATTGAATTGCTATTGAAATAGACATGTAACTAGTAGTAGTTCCACAACTGAGCGTTTTTAAGGCAGTTACCGTTGTTAAAGGCACCAACACTATATGCAACCAGCTGCCCTTTCGAACCAGTTCGGAAATACTACAGAATAAAAGTATTTCTAATTCGACTTAGGGTACATGTATTTGTATATCTATATTCATACTTTACACACTATATACGTGCTAATAATAATATAATTAAATAAAAAATTGCGTCTACTGCGCAAGGCGTTATGCGACACAATTTCCAGCTCTTTATGTAACTACTAAACGATTACATCAACCAATAGCGTGTATTTATTCTCGATCTCCCTTTCTCACTCTCTCTCAATCGCTCCCTCCCGTTTCTTCGACAAAAACGCTGCGCATCTTCGTGACGATACGTCTGGTTTGCGAGGTATGAGAGCTTCTATTTAAGTCATCACTATTTTAAAAGTGGCGTGGGGAACGCGGTGGTTGGTCCGTGAGGGACCCTTCCAACTAAAACCCAACAGACAGGTCATCAGCCATCTGTTCTTTGATTTGAATATTTCCGAACCAATTCGACTTAGGGTCCTTCAAGAAAAGAGCGTACAAATTCTTAAAAGGCCGGCAACAAGCATCGAGAGTGTCCATGGGCGGCGGTATCACTTAACATCAAGTGAGCCTCCTACCCGTTTGCCCCCTGTTCTATAAAAAAAACCAAACCTCACGACGTATTTCCTTCACCATCATGCATACCTACTTCACCTAAGTCATCTTGAAACTAGGCTAAGTTTTTTAAAATACTTTCATTAAAATGTGTCAACAACTTTATCTGATATTTACTATTGATAAAGTAATATTGCTTTGTCTCAATTGTGTTTTATTTGTTGGTTGTTTCCGCAAACACAACTTTATCGGTTCAATGTCAAATCGTTGAGTGCGTTTACACTGTATTAAATATATCTAAACGCACACAACAGACCGTAACAAGTTGGAAATGCTTTTGATCAGTGTCGTCTACTCTCTCCAGTTGGTTTTTAAGCTATTGCATAGATTTTATCGCGGGCCTTGAGCGTGGGGACCGAATCCAGAAACTCTGTAACGAAAAAAACCTAACACCCCCCACTCCGACCGGCACAGCGGTGATAATTTTTAGACACGAGACAGACTATATACTAACCACAATCAGCTTCTCGTCTGCGCTTCCTGTCGTCCCAATTGACATCTAACAGACATCAAATTTCTATGTAATTTGTTATGTATACGTTTGTAGAATCGTCTACCAGAGAGATACGACCAATAACTATTCAAAGTTAGAGTGTGCTCCTCACTCAAAGACCGGCAACGCAACCTCTCAAAATGGGTAAAAAAAATCCATGGCCCGTTTGCCTATTATAAAAAAAATGTCGAAGCAGAAGTAGTGATTACATAGGCGTTATTGACTATCAAATAGTCGTTAATTTGTAGATCTATTAAAATACGTAAGTGTTAATAGTTACTTTACTGTTTCGAGTCATGTTTAAATTTTACTTGAACTTTCAGAGCACCTAATATTTTTATTCGCAAATAGCTTAGGCTCTAATAATTGGTAAATTAAAATTTTCTCACAAAGTTAATGTAATTCTTTGATAAATAAAGGTGTCATTGAACCGAAACCCAAGTATTAACTGATAACACGTTGTTAATTTATAGGCTCTGTGACATAATGACAATGTGTCTCACACTGTGTCTTTCTGTCAAAACCTTCTGACAATGTACATGGGAGTATCACCAAACATCAGATGAGACTCCTATTACATAAAAAAATACATTTTAAACGTCTAGACTAATTTAGCACATATGTAATGCTTTGCTGATATGGCTAAATCTAAAGAGTCCCATATGAACATGTATTGTACACTGTATTGTTTTGTATGCACTGCGCGTGTGCAGTACCATAAATCTAAAGTTGGCATTTACTAACTGCGTTTGATTCTTAAATAGTTCATATATACATTATAAAATCACTGATGATTCGTTTCGATTACTATGTAAATATAGTTGATGCATACAATGACTTTTACGAAATCAATGGTCGAAAATATTTATTCATGTCTTAGTAACTATATAAAAGTATTATTCACTATTTTACATATTTAATACATTTAACTAAATAATACCTAATTCGTCTGGTCGTCTCGTAATCTTCACACAGTAGTGTGAAGATGTGTGATAGGGTGAGTTTGTGGGGCTCATGATGTAGGTGATTTTTCGCTATGGATTATTAACACTCGTTTTATGATACTGTTCGTTGTAAACAATAATGTTGCATGATATTCAACAAGGTCTATTTAATTTATCAAAAAGTATTATTTTTATCTTACAAATCTTTTTATCTACAAAAAAAAAATATTAACAAAAAGAAGGATTTTTTTTTATAGTAACAAAGTACATTATAAGTATGTAATGTTATATAACTATAACACGTACTCAGCATAACGCTGAATATATAACACACCTGGCTCAGCTTATTTCCATCGCTGGTCATTTTGCCAGAGATCACAACAGCTAGTTTGCCCCAGACGCAAAAGAAGAAAAAGAATGATATAATAATAATTAGTAGACAAAATAATTATAATAAAATTATCAGTGTAAGCACCGAAGTCTCTCAATAAATAAATACAATGCAATTTTGTTAAAATTTGGCCTAAATAAGTCATGTTCGAATGCATATAACAATATTATAAACAAACACCGCGGATAATTCTACATAAATTTGTAAAGAATTACTTTTTTTAAATCGATTCAACCGTGAATGTAAGGAAATGTATTTAAATGAAATGATTGTGGGTGTTACGATTGTTTAAAGGTTACATTAAGGAAAGTAACAAGGATAAAAAACTAAACACGTCATAGATAAGGGCTAAATGTGCGATTAAAAAGAATTGACATTGACAACTGACAGCCGACAGGTGAAATTGTTTATTATCCAGGCGACAAGTGAAATTATATATTGAACGGCACAGCGGAATAACAGTCTTCTTTCTTTCGTCTACTTTGGGACGCCCTGTATAGATTACTATAATATTTTTTGACAGTTGAAATCTTCATCTTTCGCCGTAATTTTGGGATGCCCTGTATAAATCGATGCTTTTCGTTTGTCTAGCTAAAGATTGAATGGCTGGGCGGATTTGGATAATCATGATCTAGAAATATGTATGGTTCAGAGAAGCTTTAAAGTTTTTCTAATAAAACCTCGTCGATAAAGTCATCAAACGCGAAGTTTCTTATTCGGAACTTTTATCTTCCGAATAATGTATGTGTTGAATAGCTATTTGGTACTTTATCCATACATTGTGAAACAGGCCCTAAGCCTACCATTTTAATACATACCAACATATATTTATGCTAATCTAGAGATTATTCGATTTACCGGAATAAAAACTGCTTTTTCTTTGCAATTTTTATCTCCATAAAAACCTTCCTCAGAGTTCAAGGAAATATAAAAATTACTTGAATTGCTCCAGGCGTCTTCGAGTTTTGAGCTCAATAACATATTTTGCGATAAAAAAAAATTATATAGAATACATACACACGCATACTTTTCAAATTACTTTTTGGGTCTAAGGCAAGCTGATTCGCTCACGATGTTTCTGTTTTAGAGCGAATGTTAAACACACACACAGAAAGTCCATTGACATTGACACGTATGAGAGTTCCACGCTGCAGCCACTGGGCGAACACATAATTCCACATCCGGTAGAATTCACACGTGGTAGAATTTTATATATTAGTGAGAAATGTTAAGTTATAAGTTTAATATAAATCTTTAATTTGGCAAAAACTAAAACAATTTTATTTATATTGAAATTCGATAAAATGAAAAAGCGGCAGTAAAAAGAGGCTGTATAATGCCTCCTATCTCATTTTCTCCCACGTTAAATCTTATGTCAATACTCGGAACAAACGCAGGCTGCAATTTCCCCGTACTAGACTATGTAAAGTTAGTAATTCTTTTTTGGGGAAAGGGATACTATTCTTTAATAAAATCCCAGAGGCTCTTTTATCTCTGCCTTTTAATAAATTTAAGAAATGTATTAAAGAAAAGCTGTGTAAAAAGGCTTACTATAAAGTTATTGATTATCTAGTTGATAAAAGGGCCTGGGACTAGTGCTGGGCAGGCTGCCTCTAATTAATTTGATATACTTGTTTTAAATATTGTTTGATGATTTGCTTTTTTAAAAGAGTACCGAGAGTTTTTTACGCCGGCTTTTTCTCTCGGCCTACACCCTCTGTATTTGCCGATGAGTAGGGATGCCTACAAGTTTGAATTGATTGACGTGGAATAAGTGATACCTAGAAGATCTTATGTTCCAAAATAAACGTATTTTTTTTTATTTTTTTATTTTATGAATTTAAGTTTCTGTCTCTTTTTATTATCGCTTTTTCCGTTGCATCCGGTTTGAAATCACAATATAAAGAAGTTTCTCTATCTATCTCATTTTGTCCCACGTTAAATCTTATCTATTTATGTTTCTGTCTCTTTTTACTGTCGCTTTTTCCGTTGCCGTTGCATCCGGCTTAAATCACAACGATTCTAAAGAAGTTCCACTTCAAAATATACACATAAAATTAATAAATATTCAACTAATAGAACAAAAATGCTAACTTGTTACCACGCTTACAAATTATCTCTTTGATATTTACGCCAAGTAATAAAATGTGTGGGAGCACGGAAGAGCGCGTACGCCGACGCTAGCCTCCGTGGACCAAATCTCAATATCACTAAATCCTAAACTGGACACAATAAAAATCAATTATTCTGCTATTTCCGATTTTCGCGCGAGGACTTCCGCTAATTTCGTAACTTGAAAATGCCTTAAATGCCATAAGGAAACGAATTTAATTGTTTAAAAGGTCAATGACCCGTGTTCACTTATAGTTGTGTAAAATCTCAGTCATATTAAATATGTATATACTAATAATATCTGGTTTTAACTGCGTTTATGGAGTCTATTTGAAAAATATGCAAATGCCGTTTTCATGTTTACAAGGATTTTGTCTCTTTTAGCTTTTGAATCCCTGGAATTTAAATTTGATTTGAATTTGGAATGTCAGTGTTTAAAGTTTCAATCACCAAAGAGATTGCATATGAACATTGTATGAAAATATTGGCTGTTAATAAACCGCGCGCGAATTTAAAAAATATTAATAAAAACGCGCGAAACCCATTCTTTTATATTATTGTCTATTCCCAGATTTAAGATAGTACTAATGATGACATAATGTAATGTTTAAAAAATATTAGTGGAGCTATTTTATAAACTTCAACTGTGAATTGATGCAAGGTTTTAACTGTATAGACCTGACTCAATTCAGAATGGCGGCAATATACTCAAAGCAAGTCCTCTCCAACAATTGACTATGGTATACTTCTTGAGAAAAAGGCCCAGAGAGAGAGAGACCCTCGATCCCAATGGACTGAATGTACTAAAAATAATTAACGATAACTATACGAGCCAAGGCTGTACATTTTGATAAATGCCACGATGACAGCCTTGTATCAGTAATTCTTAGTTTTTGGAGTTACAACCCAACATTATTGCCAGACGTAGGCACTTTCTTCGACTGTTGCTTTCATTCTTTACATAGTAATTAACATTTCATTATTTCGCTTATATTCTATATATATGTTTGTACACAATTGGTGTATATAGTAAAAAATAAAATCCTCTTTTAAATAAAGCGCCCAATGACCCAGTAGACCGTATAGAAATTCGGAGCAATTATTTGAAAAAATAAAATATTCATTTTAATCTGTGGTAGTTTTTTATAAATTATAGACATTGGGACACAAGTGACGTACTTTATACTATGGTTCCGTCGTATATTTCATGATGAGATGCGTGATGTTATTAAATGTTTATAATAATGATTTTGTTTACAGACGCGCTTCCATGATGTCGCCGCGGCAGCTCATGCGAAACTCAAACATGACGCAGAAATGGCAACGGCGCGAAATTTCAAATTTCGAATACCTCATGTTCCTCAACACTATTGCAGGTTTGTTTACATTTATTATAGAGTATAGACTATAAAAACTTAATATATGTGTATAGAATAAATTTTCTGTAGATAATCAATAGGTGGTGCTGTCAAACAGCGTATACAATAGAGTAATCAAATACTTGGGGCCTGGTGGCCTAATGAAGCTGTCAACGTTTTAAGTGGATTTGATAATATAAAGTAGACATTATAAATATTTTGTTTGAAGTGAAACTTCTTTAGGCGCGATGGGGTAATTTTTTTACTGATTAAACACATTAATAATATCAGCGTCACAAACATGTGCAGCGTTTTTTCGACGAAAAGGGAGAGAGAGATTGAGACGATTAAGAGAGAGTGAGATAGGGCCAACGTAGAGTTTTTTACGCCGGCCGGCTTTTTCTCTCGGCCTCTGTCTTCTCTGCCGATGAGTAGGGATGCCTACAGGTTCGAATTTAATGACCTGGAATACGTGATACCTTGATGATATTATGTTCCAAAATAAACGTATTTTTTTTTAGAATGACTCCTAATACTTGCTATGGTCAAGAACAGAATCCCAATTTGTAAACAAAAGAACAGATTTCTAAGAAAGTTCGTATTCATAATGCCGACAGACAGTCGCTATGTACTGTACTCAAGCGATTTGTACATTCCCCTTATAAAAAACTATAAAAGATTTTCCGATTCTATAATCGTCGGACGCTTATGAGGCGCCTCTAATACGTAATATATCAATAATCATTATTCAATAATTCTTAACATACCAATGGCACATTTAAATCAGTTCAAGTGATTCGCTATATTTTAATAAATATTGCTGCGTTTTTTATTATATGTTACAGGTAGTGTTATTTGTACAACTAGCCAATAAGCCAACTATTGGACTGTGAAATTTTTGTTTAATTTGTGTATTGAGTATATATACTCAATACACAAATTAAACATACTAGCTACATACACTATAGTGTATGTAGCAAGCACCAGATAACTAAAAATAATAATAATTTATTTGCAAGAGTGTGGTACAAAATGGTGGTACAATCAAAAGTTCGCGTATTGTACACAAAATGGCGGGTAAATTTGTCTTAAAATGATTTTTATGTACCTACAGTAGTGATTAAATATCACATTGTTAAAATATAAATTATAATACCACTAATAAGATTAATAATATAATATAAATAATAATAATACCACCACCTGTAGCAATTTGAGTATAAGTCGCCAGTGCGTTGCCGGAAGCTTTTAAGAATTGGTACACTTTTTGGTATTTTCTTGACTCGAATTGATTCGGAAATACTTCAGTGGGCAGCTGTTTCCACATTGAAACTAGACTGAAAAATAGGGGTTAGTCGTAGAGGGGTGAAAATTATGGGTCGTATGTATTTTTGTATGGTATATCATAAAAAAATTAAAACATTTTTTTTGTCTAAAAGTACAAAATAAATATTGTGGTGAAAACCCCTTTTCACTTAGGGGTTTAAAAAAAATAGATACATTGTAGTTGATTCTGAGACCAATTGAATATGCATAATAAATTTCATAAGAATCGGTCGAGCCGTTTCGAATTAGTTATATATACAATTTTAACTACGGTAAGATGCGGTCCCTGTCTAGAAGAAGACTTATTCCAACTTTTTCCACTCTAATTTATTTTTTGCCATCGTCATCCAATTTCTTCGTCTGGACCACACCATATTTCATAATGGCTGTATAATATTTATATGTTTATACTGTAACATTCCGTCAACAGTGCGCATCGTATTACACACTCTTACATAATACTTTATACACAGAGTAGAAAAGTGCAAATTGACATTTAATAACAGATATTTATGCTACTATGTCACGAGAACAAGAAAATATATAAGCTCTAGTGACGTGATGACAAATGACGATCGTAATCGTGTGGACATTGAAGTATCTTTAATAATAATAATAAATTAAATCATTATCAAAGTAGAGTATACTATCATACTTTTGTCTCTTGACATACAAATATCCTAGCTTCTTTCAGTACTATTTATCGGAACCTCCCTGGTAATGGACTCCAGCTTTCTCTAGAAATGTCCATGGAATTCTTTCTCCATTCGCTTCCTGCTAATGCTTATATTGCTTCAATCCGCGTCTTTTGTTCGCCCTCTCTGTGTGCCCATTTAACATTTTCTAGCTGTTCTACTTCTAGAAGAAAAGCATCGTGATGAAACAGGCTTGCCTTAGACTCAAGAGGCGACAGCGTGTTTTTTATAGAACAGGGGGCAAACGGGCAGGAGGCTCACCTGATGTTAAGTGATACCGCCGCCCATGGACACTCTCAATGCCAGAGCTCGCGAGTGCGTTGCAGGAAAACAAGCCGTGTGTTACAGGTTACAGGACAGAATACAGAAATGTCAGGCGTTGAAAGGTTGGCGCCAGTGATCGTACTACTGTGACAATATGCAAATAAAAATCGAGAAGAGATTTTGAGTCTGTATCGTAACCACTGAGCCGTGGAGCAGCTATCTCCTTGTCCTACTTAATTTCGATCAAAGGACGTTGATAATGCTCTTCCTGTCGACTTTCATGATATATCTCATTGATAGCAATCTATGCATGTGACTTATCAATTTATTAGATTATTTAATCATGCGCGTGCGCTAGTACGAATATTTGTAAACAATTTGGGTGCAAAGGATAGAAACAGAGGCCTAGTGTTTACTCTATAGAGAGTTTGGGATTGATTTGATAAGACTAGCGGACACAAAGAAGTTTGTAATTATTCTAAGAACTGTTTAGGTACTATATTATGTATCTATTTATAAAAGACTGTCAATAGGCAGCACACTAATACATTGGTACAAGAAAAATAAAATAATATAACTGTAACAAGCACTGAAGAAGGCATAAACAAAAAGAGACGATAAAATTATAATTGAACTAAAATCGATTTCAAAGTGTGAGGGTATATATAATAACGTCAGTCAAAACTTCAATACTGTTAAAGCATAGAATTTATTTGATAGTCTGTGTGTAGTAATAGTAATTTCATTAAACTCTGACTGCCTCATTCAAAATTCGGGGTCATCATACAGAGTCAAATATAGACTTTCTTATGTCAAATTGTCAAGTCTAAAATGTCAGTGCTGCCATAGATAAAATCTTAAACACAATTTCCTTGTCGACGTTGCCAGGGCCATACATGGTTTATAAATTGATGGTGACTTTATTGTTTTCAATATTCTAAGTATTTGATAATAATGTCATTATTGTCAATCAGGAGGACAGGCCCCGCATACAAATGTCACTTGAAGGTTAGCGATTCAAAACAGATTATATATATCAAAGCATAACACTCCCCACTCAACCTGTGGAATTATTCGAAATATTCCAAAAATGGCATAGACGAGGCGAAATGTTTCCGGATTCGGAAGGATTCGTGATGATTGCCAAGATCAAGAAGTAGTGACGCAAAGAAAAATTTTTTTGAGCGTATTCAACGAAGAGAGATTCGAATCGACGAAGGGTCTTCCAGGATAAAGAGCCTAAAAAATTTAAAAGGCTGGCAACGCACTGCCTTCTGGTAATGTGGCTGTATCATGTAGGTGAGCCTCCTGTTCGTTTGAAAATACCAAATACGCAGGACAATTATCGGAAATACCCACATTGCTATATGACCCTTACCATGCAGAAGGATTATCAGCAACAAGGGGGATGTTTATAATGTGATTAATGGACTTCATTGAGAGTAATGTGACTTTATTGAAGCGAAGTGAAAAACCCATAATTAAAGTTAAAAGTGATACGTAACGGCCAGAGTACGAATACAACGTAGCGTATTTTTAAACAATATTAAGACATTATTTACAAACTAATAGCATCGAAATCTAATACTGTATTGGAGTTTAATTTCGTTGAAACTGTTTTTGATCGAAATATGATATGTGTAGTTCTGTAATTTAAGAATGACAATTAACACGTAAAAACTTGATGTTTGTTTATGAATGATGCGACGCCATCTTGTCTACAGAAGCGTTTTGGCGCGTTCTTGAAATTAGGAATATAATTTAACTTAACAGATATAAAAATTACTATTTGTAGGGATTTTAAAGTCATTAATAGATCATCTGAAATTTCTAGAATTTCTAGTGCACGTGTGTGTGTTAAAGCGAATGTGTGTTTGAATATTTTTAATGATAATTATAATATTTCAAAGTTGTACATTCGGATTGATTAATTGAGCAGTGTTGGCTTAGTGGCTTTAGCGTGCGATTCTCATCCTTGAAGTCGTAGGTTAGATCCCCGCCTGTGCACCTACGGACTTTCATTCTATGTACGCATTTATCATTCGCTTGAACTGTAAAGAAATGGCGTGTGTCAGGCACAGGAGGCTGATCACCTAGTTGCCTATTAGGTTGACAAATGATCATAAAACATATACAGAAATTAAGAGGCCCAGACGTTAGTTATAAAAAAAATTGTGTGTGTACTTATGTACACGCGTTAGAATTTATACTTCTTTATGGAAAAAAAATAACTAAAATGCAGTAGTGAATCAATCAAAAGGATTTTATTTAAATAAATAAATAATTAGTAAATACTATCACCGTCTTATATGAAATTGATTTAAAAACACCAAAATAATATTTGTTTATTCACACTGTATAATTGTACTGTTACGAAACACGTGTTCTAAATATTATATAAAATATACAACTTGAACATAGCTATCGATTTCCATGCCACCTAATCCTAACTTTACGATGGCGAATTTAGGTGTTGGATGTAGAATTCACTCTCATCATTTATCTGCATCGCGCCAAAAGACTTTAATAATACCCCACAATTAATAGGCATGCAAATGTCATAACTCATAATAACAGAAAAGTTATTTATAATTCTTGTCAAAACTCATAGTCTAAATAGCGTACATAAAGGTCTTTAAAAATTATGGATTATGCCCAAATTATCTTATACATTGGTGTACTAAGCCACTAATAAAATCTCCTGTACTCTACTGCACTTTTCTCATTTTTATAACTTAATAAATTTAATAATATTCGTTTTAATATAATATTTATGTTGTTCTTTATTGATAAACAATACTTATTTTAGATATCGTGACAATACAACGCGGTCACAGCGCGATTATAATAATGATTATTTAATGGCTGCTTATAAAATGGTGTCGATTTGTTATTTTCAATAATTTATTGAATCCTTATTCGGCTTATACTTTTATACCACACTGAGAAGGTAACTAACGAAAAACTGTGGGAGCCGATCAAGCGACGCAAGTCGAAATAGATAGACCAATAATAATACTCCGAAGATATTCCAATTATATCCGCAAGCATGTGCTTGATTGGAAAGCAAGGAAAGCGGAAGAGTTGCCGTCCCAAGAAAACCTGGTCTACAGTTGCAGATGAAGCAAAGAGCTGGAAAGACTTGGAGCGAGGTGAAATACGAGGCTTAAGATCTAACGCGATGGAGTCTCACTGCGGGCGCCCCCTGCCCCATCTAGGGATTATAGGACATTAATACACTGCTTCTGCCGCTTCCGAAAATACTGCCCCACAAAATGCTGTTCTATTTATTTATAAATACTTGCATACGCTCGTAACATTGGTACAAGAAAATAGAATACAATATTTAATAAATCGCGCATCGATCTTTCAAAATGGATACATTAACTACTTAATTTAAGATGTTATGTTTCATGATCATTTTGAAATCTAATAGGCAAATAGGTGATCAGCCTCCAGTGCCTGACACACGCCGTCGACTTTTTGGGTCTAAGACATGTCGGTTTCCTCACGATGTTTTCCTTCACCGATCGCAAATGTTAAATGCGCACATAGAAAGAAACTCCATTGGTACACAGCCGGGGATCGAACCTACGGTAGGTTAGGTATGAGAGTCGCACGCTGAAGCCACTAGGCCAACACTGCTCTATAAATATAAACACGCCCGTATACGTAATAAAAATCATAATTTTCTAGAATAATTATTTTATTTATATGTTGTTTTGACCCCTAGTAAAAAGTTTTGATATTGATAGTTTTGACATAAGATTGCATTTTATCGTTGGCGAAAAATAATGTCAAAACATCGTGTTTGCGGTCGTAGAAACTGTTATTAGAAAATATTGCGTATTTAAATCGCCTTGACATGATAAATATTTTTCTCGTATCGTTATCTTCAATGTAAACACAGATCGATAAATCCTATTTTTAATCCACCTATTTCAAGGATTTATTATTTTTATAAAAAAGGTCTTTAAAAAATATTCCTTTGTCTCTTTCGTCGAATTCAAAAATTTAGAATCTTATTATTTAAAAAAACGTTTGCGAACGTTATTATATTTATTGTTCAATTTTATTACCTTTGTTTGGTATGACATTTTTGTGTATATATATACTAATATTATGGAGCAAGTTATAATTGAAAGATATAGTCTATAACGAAGGTGTTACAGGTTTTAATTAATTTAAGTATGTCGAAACACATAAATAACCTCTAGATGTAAGCTTTTTTTTATTTTATTTTATTTATTTAAGTATTCCTACAGCTAATACATTAAACAATAACCAAACAATTACATTACACACAAAAGCCAAAACGGAATACACATATAAACAGAAACATAACATAACAGTTTTACAAAGCACAGAATCGAGATGGTTAATCAAAACATATATTCAACATGAAACAACAAACAAAGCCATTATTGGTAAAAGTTACCTGAATTTTTTAAAATATTTTTTTAAGAATTTTTTAGTCACATTAAATATATCGATTTGCTGGTAATTTATGTTGTAATCTGTAGGTATGCGATACATAACCGAGTTTCGTAAATTTCGTTTACTTGGGGAAATGCATTGGGTATACCCTTCAGCGGCGCGTCTGCTTGGTGCAGAAGGGTTATGTGGAACTCGCCATTGTGCATACCCACTAAAACCCCAAGGTACCACCAACAATCGCCTCATGCGGGATGCGGTAACAGCAGAGCTTTATCCGCTTCCCGGCATACGATGTAAAATATACCAAATACTTATTAGTAACATTAAATTTTAAATATATACACGCAAATTGTCATCCATATTTTAATATAGAACATATCAACAGAAATATCTCGACACAATTAAAAAAAAATCATTTTAAAAATCCCTAAAGCGTACTTTTTAAATAACACAAAACTTGATGGTAAGTGATACCACATAGTGTAATAATAAACAAAAACATTTTTAAACAAATTATTCAATTTATATACCATAACTTATTTATATATAATTTAGTAAATGCAACCTCTAATGAATAATAATTGTTTATTAAACACAAATTAACACATTTTAAAACCTTTATCAAGCATCATACAAACAATTTCTTTATGTAAATAACTGTTGCATATAATATATGTATGCAACAGTATGTATGTTGTAATAATATATGTTTTTTTTATATAATACTTACCGCTTAATAAACTCCGTGAGTATTTCAATCATCACACAACACATATACCACCCTTCGCGCCAATGCTATGTGTCAAACACAACTCGCGAAACGTCAAATCGGGTCGTTGAACTCGCTGCGTATTACTTTCGCTATTAAAATATTCGCGACAATTGCAAGGCGTGTGAGAGTGCCGATTGATGGACACCGAGTGGCTGTGGTCGGCGCACGCGCCGGGAACACTGGACCATATGACCTTATCGTTTGAGTCAGTGATATCAAACTGACCCAGCGTGCTATTTGTTGAAGTACTGAGGCCGAATATTAAAATGTGTTAACCGTAGATTCGTTTGGGGTAATCTATAGAAGTATTGCAGTAGAGATGTCCTATCACTAGGCGCTATAAAACAATACTTCCTGTCAGTTGTACACCAAAATCGCTCAAGGCGTTTAGGAGGTTACAATTAGGAGAGATGGTTTTATATATTACTACTAAAACACGAAAGTTTGATAAAACGTTACTTGGATATAGCGTACCAATTCTTAAATGGCCGGGAACGCACTTGCATCCCCTTTTGTATTGAGACTGTCTATGGCCGGTGGTATCACTTATCAGGTTTGCCCCCTGTTCAATAAAAAAAACTAAAAACAACAAATCTACGCCCATACTACTTTGTTTACTTAAGTGTGTACTTAAGTTTTTAGCGCTAGACTAACCAAAGATAAGTATATAGATCTATAATTTGCTATAGATTCCACAATCGACATTGAACTCTCTAATCTATGGCGTAGCGGCCTTTGAGGAAATAATTTCGAATTTCCTAACATATTGTTCACCGCACCGTGTCATGAAACTCATAAAACCTTATCAATACGTACTATTAAATAATAACCCTACAGCTAACATTAATTATATCTAACTAAAAGACTAGAAGATATATAGCAAAAGATAGAATAAATATGTATATACAAAAAAGCTTCATTCATTTACTACAAGAAAAATCAATATAAATTATTATATTAAAAAGAAAAAAAATAAACACCTACAGAGGGTAAAGTACAAGAAGTGCACAATAAAAATAACACAAAGATACTTAAAATAACATACAACTATAACTTAATTGAAATAAAATCTAAAGAAAATATATAAATAACTAGCAGACTCGGCCCAGCTTTGCTGTGGCTAAGGTTTTTGTTATAGTATTAAATAATAGTAAACTATTCAAGGGAAACGGTAGAAGAACTTATGCGAAAGGTTGGTACTTTTAACACAGCGCCATCTGTTAGAATTGTATAAAATAATGAACAAATAATTTTCAATAAAATAAAATTGCGACTATAATTAAAGATCTAAGCTATCCTATCTCTTAAGTTGGACCAGACTTCTCACGGTGTGCCAATTTAATTTAAAATCGGTTAAGTAGTTTAGGAGTCCATCGCGGACAAGCATCGTGACAGGAGATTTATATATATTAAGATAGTATGTATAAACTTCTTAATACTCCTAAAGCATCCCCCTTCTATGGTTGTATTTTCGTTTAGTTCGAAGAGCATTCGTCTATAGGTCGGCTGCCGTTTAAAGAATTCACGTAAAAAAATACGAAACATTTTTGCAACAAAAACAGCTAAAAACAAATTTTTCTCCGCATCGACGCTTCAACAAAAGAACGCTTTCTAAAGACATTTCTGCCACGCGCCATGTTTGTGGAACCTATAGAGTTATACCCGATTTCATTTTAATTAACCTTGAATCGTTTACTATGATATAGAACTGGATTTAGGTACGTCAGGGTTCGTATCGCCTAACAGTCAATTAATGTCGCGTTACAGATTAGCTAAACTTATAATAAGATGAATGAATGCTCGTAAATTTTTGAAATTTACGAGAAAGAGAGAAAAAAATAAAAGAGAGAGAAAGAATAAAAAATATAAAAACTCTGCATCTTCTACCGCATTTACCGATCCGAACAACTCCTCTGAACACTCTCCATGTTCAGAGGAGTTGTTCGGATAAATACCTGCAGCTGAGTTTCATCATCGGACGTCGAGGCAGAATACGAAATTCCACCCGTATCACCTCGACGTCCACCGTTCCACAACTGCGCGTCTTCTAAGGCAGTTTTTGCCGTGCACCACCACTTTGTGGAACCAGCTGAACCACTGAAGTATTTCCGAACCAATTCGACTTAGGGTCTTTCAAGAAAAGAGCGTACCAATTCTTAAAAGGCCGGCAACGCACTCGCGAGCCCTCTGGCATTGAGTGTCCATGGGCGGCGCTATCACTTAATATCAGGTGAGCCTCCTGCCCGTTTGCCCCATGTTCTATAAAAAACATTTTTGAGAAAAAGTATATGTCAAACCTTTTTCGTTCATCGTTATCTTAAACCAAAATACGCCATTACTTGAATATTGTGGATATATTTCTTATATTAATTTATTTATTTTATTTGAGGGGAGAGTAATTTTTGCCCTAGTTGCTGCAGCATGCTACTATTTTTCCTGAATCGTAGGTTCAAACTTTGCAGTTTGCACCTACGGAATTTCTTTCTGTACGCATTTAACGCTCGAAGGTAAACATCGTGATGAAACCGACTCGCATTAGACCCTATCTGAGACCCTATCGTATCTGAGATTAGACAAATGATCATGAAATAGACACAGAAATTTGTGGCCCAGACCAGAAAAGGATGTATCGCCACTGATTTATTTTTATTTATAATTTTAATAAGAAAGAAGAGTTTACCGTATCGACGGAATAGAAGAATATTCAATGTTTGACAGTTACGAACTCGTCAACAATTTTTATTGGATTTTGACAGTTTTCCAATGTTTTTTAAATATTCTGATATTATTGGACACAGACAGATACAGAAAAGAAAAAAACCATGAAACTTTCGAATAAAATGTTTAAAGAACTTTATTTTTCATTACAATAATGTATTTTACATGAGAAACTTTCTCGCCATTAGACGTCTATTTTAGTCTACTATGAAAGACGACTTTTATATATTAAGATAAATCTATAATCCGAGAAATTACAGCAGAAAATAAAAACATCAGCCATCAAACATATAACTAAAAATTTGACCTCAATTGAAAATATGACTTCAGTTTACTAAAATACACACAAATTCACAACTTTCTATTATACCATTGAATTAGTTTACGCGGAAACGCGGCGTCAGTTTCGCGATTGTCAAATGTCATTCTAGTTTTTTTTTATTGTTGTGTCTTTTAGACCTTACTCGTGAAACTGAAATTTTGTTAAGTTATAAGTAACTGCGGCATTTTGTATTTAATTAAATACATATTTAATAAATAAACAGTATCGAATGAACATAAATAATAATATGTTTATTTCTAAATACATATATTATTCTTTATTTTTATTTCAAAAATTCCCCCCTTATTTTTGCCAAGTATCTTATTGGGAACTTTTATCTTTCGAATAATTTATGTGTTGCATAGCTATTTCGCACTTTATCCATACATTGTGAAACAGGCCCTAAGTAGCTGTTTATATGTGGTCGTAGGAGTAATAGTGGACCCGTGTCGAATGCGCCTGCGATGTTTTCTGGAATCTAATTTAATAACAGCGTCCGACTTTGGCGTGATATATTATTTTAGTTTGTTTTTGAAATGAAAGTTTTATTTCAAACCTTTTGGTAATTTTTTTACGGATGAAACGTCACGAATATGTGCGGCGTTTTTGTCGAAAAAGAGGGAGAGAGCGATTGAGAGAGAGTGAGAAAGGGAGATAAAGAAAAAATACACGCTATTGGTTTAGCAGTTACATATTAGAACTTTAGATGGCAATGGAATGGAAGTACTTGCGAGTGATCATATACTGGTACATGATCATCTATTGGGGCATTTACCATAGTAATAAGTAATTTACAAAGAAGTTTCACTTCGTTGTACACACTTTTTTCTGTTTAATCATTAGTCTCTAACATTTTTTGGTTACAATTATTTTATATATTTCAGGACGAACATACAATGACCTAAACCAGTATCCGGTGTTCCCATACACGCTATTGGTTTAGCAGTTACATATTAGAACTTTAGATGGCAATGGAATGGAAGTACTTGCGAGTGATCATATACTGGTACATGATCATCTATTGGGGCTTTTACCATAGTAATAAGTAACTTACAAAGAAGTTTCACTTCGTTGTACACACTTTTTTCTGTTTAATCATTAGTCTCTAACATTTTTTGGTTACAATTATTTTATATATTTCAGGACGAACATACAATGACCTAAACCAGTATCCGGTGTTCCCATGGGTGCTGACCAACTACGAAAGTGAGGAGCTGGATCTAAGCCAACCCTCAAACTACCGGGACCTGTCCAAGGTAACATTTTGGTACATTCTAGAAGAATGTTTTGTCACGTTTTTCTCATTTGTCGAGCGATACAAGAGTGACAAGGATGGTTTGTATAGAAGAAGCGATATAAAGATCCTCAAATTCTTTGTGGCGACATCTATAATCTGCCGCCTGAATTAATATGGTTAAAATGTTTTCATTAAAAATAATAAATAAATCAATCAATTTTTTTTAAAGAAAATAGTACATTAATCACAAATAACATGTGTACACGCATGAGAAGTTTCGTTGGCGTAACAAGATGAAAATCTTTTCTAAAATTGTATTACACGTTTGTATAAAAAACTACAGTAACAATAGAAAAAACTAAAATGTTGCTAACTTCAGGGTGCCGATTTTTTGTGCGCGCGCATCGTAATAATTTACACTCATCATTTTAGCGCCAAAAGAAATATAACTTCAGAACCGCAGAATATAAAAATAACAATATTTTTTTAAATTTACCTAGATATTAATATCATAAGATCATTTTCATAATGTCATAATAATAAGTTATGTTATACGTATATAATTGTTGTCAAAGCTGAATACATATGATAAGGAAAAGAATTGTCTAATAAATATGAGATTTGTTGACGTGTTAACAAGCATCATAACACATGTGACGCCATTTTGTCTAGAGAACCGTTTTGGCGGGCTCTTTATGATTTAAATTTAAAAATACTTAACAAAATTAAAATTAACAACTTCTAAAGGTTTTAAGTCTAATAAATCAAAATTGTTTTATTAAATGCTTTGTTTCACGTTCGTTTTTATAACAAACTCCCAAGCGAAATTAGAGAATTATCACTAAATAAATTCAAAGCCCTCGTTAAAATTAAATTAATAAAGCTTTTTATAAATGTGACGAATACTTAAATGATCCTAATCCTTGGGATTGATTTGCTCCAGTTCAAACAATTTGTATTAAAAAACTTGGCGATTGAAAAGAGTGGCGGAAAGTTACTCGCCCGTTCTACGCTCTTGACTTGCGAACTGGTTGTAAATGTAAACTTACAATTAATTTAAATTTTTTGACGTTATAAGTGTATTTGTTTACCTATATGAATAAAGATATTTTGTTTGTTTGAATACCAACTATGCAAAAACCTCAGTTTTGTATCACGCAGCCCATATAACGATCATTATTTAGAAAAAAAGGATGATTCAAAATAGCGCTAAATCACCTACATTTGGTATTACATATTTTATTATTTTAGGTCATTTTTTTCTTTTCGTATACATACCTATATATAACATTTTTGGTATATATTCCATGGCTATATGTTTAATTTAATTGTTTTTTGTTGTATATAATTTATTGTTAACTGTTACAAATATAGTATATAATAGTTCCAGGATTGACAGGCGTGTTCTAATGTATAACTATATTTCAGCCAATCGGCGCTCTCAATCCGAGCCGTCGCGCCTACTTCGAAGAACGCTACAACACTTGGGAACATGAATCGACCCCGCCCTTCCACTATGGGACCCATTACTCGACAGCTGCGTTTGTACTCAACTGGCTTGTTAGAATTGTAAGTACAATTCCTTAATAACCTCTTTTTAAATCCTCTAGGTTCTAGTCTAGGTCTAGGTTCTCGTCGCCCTACGCATCGTGTGACTAATGTACTACATAATGCTGAAGACTAAAGGTGTGGTGGACTTGAGTTTTTGAATATGTTTAAGCATTTCTCCTTCGTTCTTGGACTAATCTGTATCATTACACTGTCAAATGGTTCGGATTTGCAGAATAAGTGACGAAAACAAAAGATATTTCGCTCGTATTAATCACCTGGACGTCCGTAGTTCCAAAACCGAGGTTTTGAAGACAGTTTTGCCATGCACCACCATTACGTGGAACCAATCCACTGAAGTAAGTAATATCCGTACCAGTTTGACTCAACTCTTCAAGAATAGTGCAGCGTACCGATTCCTAAAACACCAGCAACGCACTCGCGAGCCATCAGATAAGCCTCCTGCCTCCTGGCCCTATTTCTAGTAAAAAACACCAAATACAAAAAACTGGACAGTGATAAAAAACCTCGAATACGACATATTTTTCATTTAAAAGGAAATTATAATGTCTACAGTCTAACAATCAGACATTTGAACAGTGTCGGTCATTGTTTTAATCTCATAATTAATACTCAAAGTGGAGTAAATAGGTTAGTTAATGACAATAATTATATGATAAGCCAGCGAAAATGACGGAAAAGAGGTATTATATTGTTACTACTGTGCTTAAGAAATTGTTGCGAGGAGGAAATATTCGTGTTTAAATATTAAATTGTATTTGTATTAATTATTTGTAAGAACAATACGGCATCCATCAAAGTCCAAACATTTACACCTTAATCACAACCTGGTACCTAACAGACGGAAAAGTATGCATGTCTACTATGTATGTATGTATGTCTACTACTACTATGATTTGACTAAAAATTAGGAATTAAAAAAATACAACTAAAAACATATACAAGATAAGACAAATACACAATAAAATAAAATTACCAAATTTTTTTGGTAAAGCAGAGAAAAATAATCATCAGTAAAACAGCGAATTAGGTTCGAGAAAGGCACCCAACAATGCTTTCTCTAAAACCGATCAGGATCCGGAGAAGCTGTCTTCAATCCGTTAATGTCGCGAAGAATTCGAACGAGAGGTGTCTGAACTCCTAGGTTCGATACAATTTTTTATAATACGATTTATCTTAGCTTCAAAATAGGCTTCAGTGTCTGTCCAGCGAGCATTCTCTATGCGCATTTATTCACAATTAAAATTTATTAAACCGGTTTCATTCATATTGAACATTTTCAAAATATTATTGGGATACAGAAACGTGTATATTTCATACTAAAAAAACAATAAATAATGTATGTATGTACATTTAGTTATTTTAATTTTTCTATGTTACCAGGAACCCATGACTACAATGTTCCTAGCATTGCATGGCGGCAAGTTCGATCATCCAAACCGCCTCTTCTCATCTATCGCCCTATCTTGGAAGAACTGTCAACGTGACACGTCTGATGTGAAGGTAGGTTTGAAGTAGTTGTGGAGTATATGAAGAACATGCAAGATATATATTACCTAACATTGTATTAACGTAACAATACAATTACGTAATTTTTTTTCTTTAATTTATGGCAATAGTTATAACTTTATGCCAGGTTTAAGTAACAGGTAGGTTAAACTAACAAACTACACGCGAAAAAAACACATCAAAAGAAAACAACATAATATTTAAATAAATATAAAATATTAATATTAAAAGACATTTTATTTTAATTGGCGCGAAACGCGCAGCGCTACAGAGTACGGACGACTAAAACTGTAAATTGTCAACTGAACAAGGAAAAAGTAATAATAACTCCTTGGTTCAAAGTTTGTGGAATTGTTATGTTTAAATTTTGATATTCTGTGTTTATGCGTCATTAAAAAATCGTTTTGACGTTTTTGTATTTTGTATTGGGATTGAGTAATGATTACATTTAATTTAAAAATAAAACGAAAGAGTTATGCTACTTATATGGACTTTTGTCATTTGTTTTTAGCACTATTGTTTGTTGAGTGGTTGTCTATGAACTTCTGTAACTTCGTTAGATAGGAATAAAAAATATAATAAAATACGATTTGATTTTTTTATATATCGTGGTTTTTGCTTCTCCCCTCTCAAAAACACACATAAGTAAATAATAGTAAATACTCTGTTGTAGGTGAGGTTCGAACCAACACTGAATACATATTATACCTAAACTAGTCACCTGTATTATTATATAGTTCGTGAGAATTTTTGATTTCTATCAGCGGAAGTCAACGCTTCAAAAGATTGTTTTTTTTTATTAAATAACAATTGACGAAAATTTCGTTTTTTGCACAAAATACATCCGCAATTTTTTGCAAATTACACTAACGACTGTAGTAAGGAATATATAGATCTATATACTCTGGGTATATTACATTTAAATTTTTTTTTGTTCCTGTTAAGTATGTTTTTTTCCTTCTATTAGAAGTAAAATACATATGTATTTATTACAAATACAATTAAATTGTATTTGTAATACATATGTATTTTTGCACTTCTTGCCTATCTTATGTAATTTAATACATGTTTTTTTTCCTTTACTCACAGTGGTTGCCTGGAAGAAATCGCTCGAAAGCGATAAGGCTGCCAGTTGCTTATCATTAAATTATGTTAAATTTTTTTTATGTTATGCAACGAAGTATTAATAAATAAATAAATAACCTATGTTCAGTGGTTAGACTGCCTCCCTTTAGGTTGATAGACAGTACACCTTTCATCCACCACGTCGTTTGACACCCGTAATCAATACTTGGACCTCCAAAAATCAGTTTAAAGTTTTGAAGAAATGTATCCTCAACAGGAGCTGATACCAGAGCTCTTCTTCCTGCCTGAGATGTTGGTGAATAGTTCTGGATGTGACCTCCAACTGCCTGATAGTCCCTCGGGTGATGTCCAGCTGCCGCCATGGGCGTCTTCGCCGGAGGAGTTCGTTAGAGTCAATCGTATGGCGCTGGAGTCGGAATTTGTCTCCTGCCAATTGCATCAATGGATTGACCTTATTTTCGGATATAAGCAACGAGGTATACTTTTTGATAATTCTGTTTTTTTTTTAATACAGCCTGTAGTTAGCACAGATAATATATTACTAATTATACAAAATATATAGCCAAACATCAAAAGCATAATCTAAATATATAAAACAAAGTTGCGTTAGTTACACCACTTATAACACAAGATGTCAGTATCTCTTTTTTGGTGGATTCGTCTCCGCTCCGAATAGCAGAATAAGTAATAAAATATCGGATAATTTAATTAATTTTGCGAATGCAAACTGCACGTGGTGCCATCTGTTGACAAAACTACGTATCATTCATCGAATTCGTTACGGTACAAGAAATTCCGGTCTAAAGATAAATGAGGAGTTGCATGACTTAGCTTTGATCTTGATCGAAGATATTATGTTCATCAAAAAATGTTGTATATCAGAAGTGCTTTAACATTAACATGTAGTATTGGCGCTAGAGGGAAGATGCCTAATGTGTAAAACTGCCATTCTTCTTTCGCTTTGCAAGCAATAAAACATTCCTGTATTTGCAAAAAAGTTGTATTACCTTAATGAAATCCTAAATTAAGTTTAAATAAAGTTACCACGTTACTACACTGTCAGGCGGAACTAATTTAGCCGAGTCATCAAGAGGTTATTTGATTGTTAAGGGTATATTGATTTTAACTTTAAATTATACACATAGTATCATAGTCATCTCTTCGTAAATATTCTCTCCGCGATGGAAGACTGGTACCACAGGACCTGTAAAGTCCTATATGTTTCGCAGTTAAGTAGTTAAATTAGAGAGTTAATTGAATATCTAGACAGTTAATTAAAGATCAAGCTGACTTTTTAGTACATACCAACATGGAACATTTTCTATGATACCCCAGAGACTGTCCGGTTTTCCGGAATGAAAACTTTTTAAGTTAGGCAAAAATTAACGCGGGTAAAAGTCTAGTGACGCGCTATGGAGAATTTTGCACATGTTTACTGTGTAATCATTCCGCCCATGAGCACGTTAATAGCTAAGATTTTACGTCTCATGCTATATGATGGGCCAAACACGTGAGCATCTTAATCCATTAAATTATTGAAAATTGTTGAATTGTATCTAGCAAGCAGTGATGATCCAAGCACATAGTATTGTCTTTTATTAACATAACTTTTACACATTTAAAGAAAAACACTTTTTTAGCGGATTGAAGTTATGTATTAATAATACATAACTTCAATATGTAAACTTATAATTATTTAAACATAATTTTAAATAAAGAGGCTCTTTTATCCATTTAATAAATTTAAGAAACGTATTAAAGAACTAAAAAAAAGGCTTACTAAAGTTAGCGAATATCTAGTTGATAAAAGGGCCTGGGACTAGTGGGCACTACTTCTAATTAATTTGCTATATTTGTTTTAAAATAAGTATTGTTTATTTGCTTTTTTAAAAGAGTACGGAGAGTTTTTTACGTTGGCTTATCTCTCGGCCTACACCCTCTGTCTTTTATGCCGGTGAGTAGGGATGCCCTTTCAATTTTAATGACGTGGAATAAGTGATACCTGTAAAGTATTTTAAAACCAACATATTTATTTTATTGCGTGACTACAGTAAAAAATGTTGTCAGTCTATGTAAATTTAAACAATTTCAGGGCCTGAAGCAGTGCGTGCAACCAACGTATTCTACTACCTAACATACGAAGGTGGCGTAAGACTGGACCAAATCCCAGAGGGTGTCACACGCGCAGCAGTCGAAGAACAAATACGAAGCTTCGGCCAGACTCCAGCGCAACTTCTAAGCGAGCCGCACCCCCCGCGCGCTTCCCCCCTTCACCTGGCACCGCTGATGTTCTCAGCACCGCCTGACGACGTGTGCCTGCGACTGAAACTCCCGTCCAACGCTGCTGTCGTCCATGTCTCGGCTAACACGTATCCTCAGCTGGCGGCACCAGCGGCGTTGACTGTCAGCGCGGCTCGCGCGTTCGCCGCCCACCGATGGTTGGCAGGTGGATGTGCGCATGTCGCTGCCAGGCACCAGGACTTGGCGCCTCCGCATCATCCGCTAGTAATGGACCCGGTGTGGGGTAAGATTATATTTTATAACTAGCAGACTCGGCCAAGCGTTGCTGTGGTGTGGTTTTTGTTATATAATAATAATAATAATAGCCTTTATTCAGATACATTTTACATTATAAATTTTATATACATTTAAACAAATTTTCATTTTAATCTAATTCTGGTGCATCTGTGTGCCCTTTTTTGGCAAAGGCCTCCTCCAAATCCCGCCATTCCTCTCTACACTGTGCCACTCTCTGCCATGTACCACCTGCCGTTTTGTTATATTACATAGTAGTAAACTATTCAAGGGTACTTTTAACACAGCGCCATCTGTTAGAATTGTATCAAATAATAAACAAATAATTTGCAATCAAATGAAATTGCGACTATAATTAAAGATCTAAGTCATCCTATCTCTTAAGTTGGACCAGACTGCTCACGATGTGCCAATTTAATTTAAAATCGGTTAAGTAGTTATAGGAGTCCATCGCGGACAAACATCGTGACAGGAGATTTATATATATTAAGATAATTGTCAGGAGTATATGTATAGTAGAAGAGCAGTGTTGGCTTCAGTGCGTGACTCTTATACCCGAGGTCGTAGGTTCGATCCCCGGCTGTGCACCAATGGACTTCCTTTCTATGTACGCATTTAACATTTGCTCTTATAGACTTATTGACTTATTGGTATGTTTCCAGCTGCAGGTGGAACAGCTGCCCTCGCGCGTCGTCACCTCGGTGACAACTTCTCCCAGCGGGTCCGTGCTCGCACCAACTGCTTCGTCACAACCGTGGACTCGCGCTTCCTAATCGCGGCCGGCTTCTGGGACAACAGCTTCCGCGTCTTCTCAACTGACACCGGCAAGATCGTCCAAATAATCTTCGGCCACTATGGCGTTGTGACGTGCGTCGCTCGATCCGAATGCAATATCACATCGGACTGCTACATCGCATCTGGGTCTGAAGACTGTACCGTCTTATTGTGGCATTGGTCAGCCCGCGCTGGGGGAATAGTCGGGGAAGGTGACACGCCAGCACCGCGTGTCACACTCACAGGTCACGAGGCGGCTGTGGTAGCTGTGCTAGTGTCAGCGGAGCTCGGCTTGGTCGTGTCAGCCTCCGCGGACGGACCTGTGCTGGTGCATACGACGTTTGGTGAAGCGCTGCGCTCGCTCGAAGCTGGTTCGGGCGCGTCGTCGCCCCAGCAGTTGGCGTTAAGCCGTGAAGGGGTGGTAGTTGTGGCGTATAGGAAGGGACATCTGGCGGCTTTCTCGCTGAACGGACGCCTCCTGAGGCGGGAAACGCACGCCGATAGATTCAGATGCTTGGCGCTGTCGCGGTGTGGCGAATACCTTGTCTGTGGTGGCGATGCGGGCGTGGTGGAAGTGTGGCGAGCGTTTACACTGGCGCCGTTATACGCCTTCCCGCCGGCTGGGGCACCTGTATGCTCGCTGGCGCTTTCACATGATCAACGGTAAGTGTTTTTTTTTAAACCATGCTTTTATTAGAATATGGGGCGAATGGACAGGAGGCTCAGCTGATGGTAAATGATATCGCCGCCCTCAGACACTGACATTGCCAGAAGTCTCGAAGGTATTTTAAGAATTGGTATGCTCTTTTATTGAAGGGTCCTAAGTCGAATTGGTTTGGAAATACTTCAGTGGGCAGCTGATTCCACATAGTGGTGGCAAAAACTGTCTTTAAACGCTGTTTATGTAACGCACATAGTGGCGTTGCGACCTTGGGTGGCACCCTGTGCTGAAGTTGGTGGTATCATCGAAAGTAAAAAGCAATAAATTTTATATGATAAAGGACATGGATCAGTTATTAAAAGATCGCGAGTTTGAGACGGGGAATCCCCCACGACACCCCCCCCCCCCCCTTGCTACGGCACTGAACGTACATAACTTGTGATCTGAACAGCTTACCATCCAGATTATACCTAGAACTAAAAAGAAGTCTGCTGTTAACGCAATACAAAAGATACGTCTAGTAGAAACAAAAGAACACATTGATAAAATGCCAAACTGTCATCCATCAGTAAGCAGGACTAGACTGTATTTCATAATTATATTTTATTTTTAAAACTGAATAGTTTTAAGTATACTTAATATTTGTATTATAAATATTAATTTCAGGTACCTATTGGCTGGCCTCGAGAATGGTTCGCTAGTTGTTTTCCACATCGATTTCAACCGCTGGCATCACGAGTACCAGCAACGCTATTAACTTGTACCAGCAAATGTACTGAAGTATGGTAGAAAAAGTACTTAATTATACCAGCTAAAACAGTTATTTATACCAGCAAAAGTACTTAATTATTCCAGCAAAATTACTTAATTGTTCGAGCAAAACTACTTCATTATTGCAGCTAAAATACTTATTTATACTAGCATCGGTGCAATTGTAAACCGTTTAACCATACAACTGTCAAATGTAAAGTAGATAAAATCATTGTTAAGCGCATTTTAAATATATATTGCATTCAATATTATCTTAATTTTCAAATATTATAAATATTTTGTAGAAAAGTTTGATTTTAACTGAATTAAGAAATTTAATTATTTTTCATCTATGGACCGTAAATTTATTTGACAGTAGCAACGGATTTTGCTACTAAATATTTGTATAATCTGTATTTAAATGTATAATTGCGACGTAATTCCGGTATTATATTTTTGATCGTTAATATAATTGTTAATTTTGTTTATAATTGTATAAATTGTGTGAGATATTTTTAGTTATAAGTATTTCTTCACATTCCATTTATCGATGTGTACAATCACCGCAAATTGCTAATGACACATTAAAATTTTATTTGACAAACATTTCGAGATAATATAATTCATCAATCGATTAAATATGTAATAAAAAATATCAAAACAGATTTACAAAAAACTGTATTACAAAAAACAAAATGGTGGGTGTATTAGTAATCTGTGTATATTGTATTGATTAGTGCCATAGGTCAATTGAGTTGTAGCTATCATTATTATATTACTTTCCATTCCAAACATTGGTCTAATGTACTTAACTATTACACGGAGATGGAGGAGATGGAGGAGTATGGAGAAGTCATATTATAGCGGTCTTAATCTTTGCTCACATTGCTAAGTCAAACTTAAAGACTATGTTGCTTAGTGTAGCTCAGATTTAAATAAAATAAAATATTATGTATTAAGTTCTTCCTTAGCAGTCATTACAATGTTTCAATTTATTTTTTTCTAATCTGAACTAACCCTTAAGATAAAGTCTAGGAAATCTATGAAAATTCACTTTTGTCAGTACAGAAAACAGATTATGTCTATGGAGAGAATGAAAATAAAGTTCCAAAAAAAAAATTATGGGCCGGCTAAAGACTTTCGACCATACTGCCAAGTTTGACAAATTTTATTCTTTAAATATTTTTAAAACTATGAATTGATTGACAGGATTGTCGAATTGGCGCCAAAATCTAAATTTCGAATAATATGACTTCTCAATACGTACAGATGTAAAATTTTATATATTTTTATTTTATCTATGACTTTTATTGCGTCCATTATTTAAGTATTATTTTTTTTATTCGAAACATTCCTTAAATGAATTTTATTAGGTGATGGGTATTGGTACTTATTTAAAATTATTCCTCATGTTATTTTTATTTATTTAATTTTTATTAAACGTCGTGTTGACTTAATTTGCTTTTTATTTTCCTTTTCATAGACAACATTTTCTTTTACTAGTAAATTATGTTTGATTTTCGCAATACACGGTTAATGTAATAAATGTCAACCATGAGTTGCTTTTTAAACTTTTAATGCCAAACAAGAAATGTAATTAAACTAGTCGTATAGATTATGCGTAGACAAGTGATAGTCACGTATACTATGTAACACGACAGTTTGTTTTAAGCTCTATTACTTTGCGGCTGGCGACACGTCAGTTGAATTTGTATGAAATGAGTAGTGACATTTGACACGCGTCATTATTACTATACAATTAAATATGGCATGGATAATGAAAATAGCAAAGTTGGGCATATAGTGTAATATAAATGTACTTCGATTAAGGCATGCAGCGTGCAGCTACGTAATAGGCTCTGCATTATTATAAGAAACTGTTGTAATTATTATTAGTATAGAGTACAAGGTATTTTTGCATTGAATCCTTTGCACCGCTCTTCATTCTGTGATGTAGGTTTTACACTACACTATATTTGTAACTTATCCTACTTGTGCCAAAAACCATGAAAATAAATATCCCATTTAAATAAAAATAGTTACAAATTATTTTATATCGCAATTTTTAATCCACGTAATTTTTTTAAATGCAGTATGCGCAAATATATTCCCTGTTATTGTAGCATAAGTCTTATAGATTTATCGTTATTATTTGTTTGTTGCAAGATAAATACACGCTTTTAGATATAGAAACTAACTAACTCACCATGCTTCATATTCTTCTTTACATATAATATAATTTACGAATCACGAAGACCATACACGAACAGACTTGAAAGGAATTCCATAATTTATAAAAAAAATCAGTTTGGTAGTTTTTTAGTTAAAAACATGCGCTGTCGCTTACTTAGCATCCATGATGTCTTCGATTCACGGATGTCCAAGTGATGATTAACATGATGATTTTCTTGTGCATATGGAATGGAATCCTGCAGAAAATTATTGCACTAAATGCACTACAGAGACACTGGGAATCGCTTAAGCGCAGCTGCATCACACCGGCCATTTTGAGCACGCGGCATGCAATTCTGTCCATTAGATTTAAGCTAAATAAGATTCACGTCTAGAATATAATAGTCTTATGCACTCGTGACACATTAGTGTAGTATTTTCTATGCTCGATTACCATTATTATGACGTGGGAAGCCTCATAATAATCAGATCTAGCTACGTTAAAACATAAAGATATATTTCAGCTTGCGGCGACGCATACGCAACGTAACGTGCACCGGTAGCTTTTAGCTTTTAAATAGCTTCTAGCATAAAAAGAATATTTTGTATGTAATTGAAAATTAATCATGTTGATTAGAATAGGTTATATCTAGGTCTTCGTAGTTTTAGGAGAAGTTTGTTTGTTTTAGAATAATAATTAGGTAATGATTACGTGTGAACTATAATGGCAGTTTTTTTTTGTTTTTTTCTTAATTTGTCGCAGAAACTAACTTGACCATTGTTGTGTGTTTCCTAATATCGCTAGAACATATAAAAATAAGGTAAAACGGCTTTTGGTTACCCACTGAGTAAAATAAAGAAGTTTCATTTCAAAATACAACTATTGACAGAACAATGACAAACCAATGCCACGTTGATAACTATGTATTCAAAATGATTTTATGGCTGCTAACAGAAAGTATGAAACAAGAACATAATATTTATATGGTAAATGATAAGATGCTTTGAAATATACATGGCGTCAGTAGATTTTTTGTTTAATTCCACACATCAACATGTTCTTGGATTTTTTTTAAAGTTAATGTCGTTACAATACCTTTTACAATCCAATTAAATGATATACATTAGATTAATTTAACGTTTTATAGTATACCTATTTGTTATTGCACTTACATAACATTACCTGCTCCATTACAATATAGAAAAATTGTAAAATATTATTTTTCATTTACCCTAGTGATCTTAAGCTTAAGATCTTGTGTTTTTAGTGGCTATAATTAATATTAATTTAGTAAATATTGCATTTGACAACAAGGTGCAATTCGTTATCTATGTATTATATTGCTTTAAGTACACTACACGTTAGTTACTCTGTGGAGTTCTGTGACGTATGAACAGCGGCTGCGCACTATCCTTATTTAGCAAATATTATTTTATATTATTAACGATATTAAAATTTAAGTAATAATGTTTGTCGTTACGCTAAATACCTGGTGCGTTTGTAATTGATTAATACAAATAAATTGCAATTAAGTATATTTTCCAGTTTTATTTACACCTACTAGCGATAATATAAAAATGTTATATTTAATAAACTAAACTTATTTATCAGTGATTTGGTAATAAATTAATTAATAGTGATTGCAAAAAATTAAGTCTAAATTCATATAAATAATAAAATAAAATTCATAAGTAATATTTTGAAGGTCTTTGAATATATTATGTTGGAATGTTTTACGTGGGTGAGAAAATTTTTTCCCATCAAATGGGTCACGCCCGTTGGTAAACTACAATTTGGCTAGAACCACTTTCAAAGAGCATAATAGATAAATTAAACCTTTCTAATAAAGATGCCGGGAAGGCTGCACCAAAACAGTCACTCGTGTCATTGGGGGGCCCATAACCCCCCCGTCTCGATTTGATCAGACACAACTCAAACCAACTCAAAAAATCTTTATTCATATAGGTAAATAAGTACACTAATGAACGTCAAAAAATAATTGTAAATTTACATCTACTACCAGTTCGCAAGTCAAAGGCGTAGAGCGGGCAAGAAACGAGAATAAAAATAAATAATATAACAAAGCAAAACGAAATCATTATCTCGTGTATTCTTATATTATGTTCTTTTCATGTAATGGTAACATCATCTGCTGAAATGGATCACGTGTGTTCTAAATTTTAACAGCTGAAGATACGCGATACGCCAATAGCTCACTAGAATAATTTTATGTATGTGAGAATAGGTTAAATACTATTTATGATAATGTCTTTGAATAATAAAGCAGATTTGAATAATATAGCTCTGTTTTATTCATTTCTCGCTTTATCTCAAACAGCGAAGACTCCTTCAAGCCCTAAATTTTTGAGGCGACCTTGCCTAGTAGCTTAGAGATAATCACACCACCTCGAACCTTTGATCCTACCTGTAGGGCTCCATCTGTTACCTTAAGTCTCTTGGTACAGACATCCGGTGCTTATGTATATGTCACCGTAAGATTGTAAACATCGTTATATTACAATCTATCCAGTAAGATTGTAAACTATCGATAGATTGTGAACCGTATCATTATGATTGCAATTTAACGCATTAATTTTCGCTTGATTGTAATCTATCGATGGGAAGCGGTCAAATTGTGAACCGGCGTAGGACGGAATGCAACTCGCGCTCTGATTGGTTGAACGGTATGTGCCCCCGCCACCCCGGCCACACGTCATATTTGTTTGTTATTTCTATTTTGATAATTTGTGCTTAAAGGCATAATAATTGTTGATATTTTTGAAATTTTTAATTAGAATTTGTGTTTGTAGAATAAATATTTCGTTACAATTTGTTTCTAACATATTATGTCAGGATTTCTAATTTCCTATTAAATAATAAATTTATTTTATTTAAGTGACACGTCTATTTCATTTCTAAATGAAATGAGACCGACCAATCAGGAAGAACTTGCAGACAGTTGACAATTTGACGCGGGACAGATTGTAATTTAACGGTTTCACTTCGGTAGATTACAATATAGCGAAAAATGATGCGTTAAATTGCAATCATAATGATACGGTTCACAATCTATCGATACTTTACAATCTTACTAGATAGATTGTAATATAACGATGTTTACAATCTTACGGTGACATATATATTTATGTGTTCGGGTATGGTCTGTAGGGAGCCTGCAAATATTAAATTATCTTTATTTGCTTTCAAAACAGTCAAAAAATGTCACAATAACATATCATAAGTCAGATTATTATATTATTATATATAATATAGTACATATTATAAAATGTAATTAATGCAAATACAAAAATCAACCCGCATCGGCAGATATAAGTTATCTGTATACCGTTAAGTTTATCTATGCATATCTATTAATTGACAACCGACTTATATCAGCGTTGGTTACGTACAAGTGTCAAATTTTGCCAAATGTCAATTCGACCTTGACGTTAATTTCTTTTCAAGTTTAGCTCCGCTCTTTGCAATCATGGCGGTGAACAATATTTCTAAAAAACGAAAAGTATGTTGAGTTTTACTTACTAAAATTGTAAAATATAGTTGCAGTTACTTTTTATTAATTTAACTAAATGTGTGAAAATATATATTTATCTTAATTTATTACTACAAACTGTGATGTTAGTGGATGTGTTTTTTAGTACTCAATTGTGTTAGGTGATATTTCCCTGTGACCATTACACAATGTTTGGGTTGCTTACAGCTGCCCAGTATCTACTTGGAATTACATGTACTAGAAGACGTGTCATCTTATTTTAAGATTCATTCTTAAAATGTAGAAATCAAAACATAACCTCTTAAAACTTTTCAGTTCGTCGGAGACGGTGTATTTAAAGCCGAGTTAAATGAGTTTCTTACTCGAGAACTCGCGGAAGATGGTTACTCAGGTGTGGAAGTACGCGTGACTCCGACACGGTCGGAGATCATCATCATGGCCACCCGCACCCAGAGCGTGTTGGGAGAGAAAGGACGTCGCATCCGGGAACTAACATCAGTTGTGCAGAAGAGATTCAACATCCCTGAACAGTCTGTTGAGCTCTACGCAGAGAAGGTTGCCACTCGTGGTCTTTGCGCCATCGCTCAGGCTGAATCTCTCAGATACAAACTTATTGGAGGTTCGTAGACCATTAGTTTAAAATTTAGTGAAAGATTCTCTTCAAAATTCAAATGCAATACTCTCGTAAATCAAAAGATGTTTAGTTATCATCATTTAATTATTTCTGTCCAGGTTCAATATTCATCATTATCTGTAATAACTAATGAACTTATTTGTGTAAAAAACACAACATTACACTACTTTTTGTGACAAAAATGTTTCTAGATTATCTAGTATTCCAACTTAGCTTAACCTAGGAACAAATTTAAGTAAGTTTATAATCCTTGTACCCAAGATGTGGAAGGTTGATAAACAACTTTTCTTTCTTACGCCTCCATTATATTAATCCTAAATTTAAATAACTTTAATTCCTTACAAATATACCAATACCTTACAAATATAGCAACCATCTGTTGCTTACCAACCATTTGTTGATTTCCCAACAATCTTTTTTGTCTTATAGGTTTGGCTGTTAGACGTGCATGCTACGGAGTTCTGAGGTTCATCATGGAATCTGGTGCTCGTGGGTGTGAAGTTGTAGTATCAGGAAAGTTGAGAGGACAGAGGGCTAAATCCATGAAGTTTGTTGATGGGCTCATGATTCACTCAGGAGACCCCTGCAATGACTATGTCAATACTGCCACCAGACACGTACTTCTTAGACAAGGAGTGCTTGGTATCAAGGTAATTTAGTTGTTTTATAAATTAAATCTAATTAATAATCACATCTAACTTAATGTATACTATGGTTAATTAGTATGAATATTTATTTAAATGATGTATATTTGGGCCATTCTCTACTAACTGGAAACTTGTCTATTGACAGTTGTCCTAACCTTTTTTTTCTAAAAAATAAAAATATAATATGTTAAGTCGATAGATAGTTATAATATATAAATATTTAAACAAGAAACCATCGTAATTTTCCCTTATTTGTCGAATTTTAAGCAATTTTGTGAAAAAACGCGGCAGAGGACTGTTTTGCCACCCAGAGGAATGTTTTATCTACCCAGATACCAGTTTAAGTCAATGTTTATATGAATAAAAACACAATATTAGTTATTAAATGTAATTCAAATCAATTACCTTCTTTATTAAATACTGTATCACATACAGAAATATTTATATTTATTAGGAAGAAATTGCGAGTTTCGCTCTCTGAGTAACAAATTAAAATAATTATAATCAAAATTAAGCTTAGGTACAAAGAATCAGCCTTGTTTCCTTATCAATGCAGACTTATTTCTCAAAAACAGGTATATTAAAATAATAAAATATTCGTTTCCCTTTTAGGGCAATATCTGGGTTTGGCAACTTCTTTAATACTTTGTCAAAGGACACATCAGAAACATCATTTTCATCTACTCTGAACGTGTGTCCTTTGTCATCACAAATTTTTAAGAAGGTTACTGATAGTTCGCCTTCTTCCATATCTATCTTATTAATTACTGCAGCATAACAATATTCAGTGTTTCTTACTAGAAATTTAACCAAGACGTAATCACCGATGGTGTAATTCTGTTGGTTAATTGAACTAGGTCCAGCTAGTGCAGCGTCGTAGTCGGTCTTCATTGTGGGATCCTGTGAGTTGTCCATGTTTTCATTTTCAGAGTCTGTGTAAATATCATCTACGTTAAGTTTTGTCTTGTTTTTGTACTGTAACGCTCCTAAATTAAAATGCTGGCACTCGTCTTCACAATTGCAACTTAAACTTTTCATTATGAGTTTAGCGCATCTTGGAGCTGATTCCAGAGGACTTCTTAATATTTCAGCCTATATTTGATGTATTTTTAGAGTGCCATTAAAGTCTGTCTAAGTCTAAGTCTGCTGTTGTCATCATTTTCATAAAAGATTCGTACAGTTTTTATGCAATCAGATGAAATTTTGTCTTTGCGAGTCCGAAGCTTAGGTACTAAAACTGATTGACGTGCAGCTTTCTGAATTCTTTTATAAGATATAGCACTATCTTTGCTTCGCCATAACTTGTACTTGTGAATTAGTTTACCGGACAAGACTTTTCCGAAAATTTGTTTTTCTCGGCAGGTTTTTAAATTAGAGTAGTTTTCTTTCAGCTGTGCATTCAACACTTGACTTGAATGACTACTTCTCTGCGAGTTACTGGCGAATCACACATTTAAATAAGTTTAGTGTTAGGTGTGTCTACATTTTCCTTTGTCTTAGCTTTTTCCAAACGTTCTAATCTCTTCCTATACTTCTCGGATTTTTTTTGTAATACTCGATCTTTTTGTCTTTATCCTTTATAATTTTGTCACGTTTCTTTCTCGCATTACGCTTTCTCGCATTACTTGCATCACTTCATGGAGTGGTCATAGGACTCATAGGTAGTATTGATGGAGAGACAGAACATTAAGTAGGAGGAGAACCCTCGGTTTCGGGCGTATTTTGTCGTACAAAATTGTTTGTAATTTCTTTCAAAGCTTTTTTTTTACGCGATAGGTAGCACAGTGCTCTCTCCACTCTTTAGTCACAGCTTTGTGTTCACGTCGACTCATATCTTTAACTAGCTTTCTTGTGCCTTTTTCCTTCTTCCTTTGGTAGTTTCGTCGTTATTTTTCCTTCAATTGCTCTCTTTTTACAGGGTCATTTTTTAGCCGTTGATATCTTAACCTTTCAGCAATTCTTTTCTGCTCTTTTATTTCTTCTTTGGTTTTAGGTTTCTTCTTTGGTGGCATTGCGTCAATACTAAAACAATAAAATAAACTTTCAAAATTGAATTTAAAACGGTAGGGTTTAAAAATCCATATTAATAGAAAACAAGACCTGAATGAGCGTGGCATGCCTTTGTAAGAAAGAAAGAAGCTATCGACAAACAGTAGGTTAGTGCATACTATAAGGAATATTAATAAAATACACGGACGTCAAATAAAACAGTTCTCTGTTACATTGAACAGTTCTCTGTGTTATAAATTTCCAGAGGACTGTTGCACAGAGGACTGTTATTTTTACTTAAAAATGTCATACCACGTATGAGTTTAAATATATAACTTCATAACACTGAGACAGCTTTCAATTATCACACTAATCAATTTTTTGTTAAATAAATATAATTATAACACATAAAACACCGTTAAATAGACTTACCAGAGGAATGTTCACTCAACACTACAGAGACGTGGCTACCATACTGACGTGGAGTTGTCACTGCGCAAAATGGCGGCGATTTGTTTAGCATGGCGTCCGAGCAAACTTCACACTGTTAACGTTCGGTTTCAAAGGCAATGTAACCAGAATTGTCTTTAATATTTTTGTGGCGCGACATTCAAATTATGACACAGGACTGTTCAAAAAATTTCTGGACAAAATTCAAACACTAGTTTTTAGTACTAAAAAATTATCTAAAATAATAATTGTTTTTTGTTCACATGCATCAAATATTCTTTATGTTTTTATAGTGTTCAAAATTTTACTTTTTTAAATAGAACTTAGAAAAACCGAACCGACTCATACTCGATCCGGAATTAGGACATAACAGAGGACTGTTTTTAGTGGCCTTTAGACCGAATTTATGAAATGATTATGATTCTAAATATTGATTAAGCTTGACTCCTTAAGTAACAGGTTTTATATTATGTGTTTTAATAAATATGGCTATGCATTAATATAGCCAAAGTAAAAAAAAATGCTTGGACCATGATTTTCCTGTTAGCAGAGAAAGGCCCATTTATATATGAATATATATTTCTTAGTTTACTTGAATGATCAAAAAGTACACTTGAACTGAAGAGATATTAAAGTCCATTTGTTTATTTATATAGGAAACATTCTACTATATTGCTTTTTAGTTTGTAATTAAGGTGAGACAGTTTTTATGATAGAAAATGTTACAGCTAAATTTGAGTATTTATAAATAACAGACTGCTAAAAAATAATACTCATTTCAAAATAATGAATGAATTTTGCAGTTATAAATATTTCACAATATTTATTTTATTTTGTAATTTATTCTGAAACTAAGCTTTGTTTTTTGTATGTTGCAAAGATTTATTGAAACCTCAACAATATTGTTATATCATGTCACTCACCACACATTCTATTGCCGAAACTATGAAAATATATAAATGATAGTATTTGAATTTATAATATTCACAAAAGAAGTGGTTAGGGGACTTTAATAAGTAGGAAATAGTAGTTATTCAGCTATAAGTAAAGCAGTATCAGCCAATTATAGTTATCCACGATTTCAGGGAGTGCAGTTCCCATGAGCTGTGCTCTAATTAATTGTGGAATATTAATAGAGTTTGTTTTATTGGAGGGTTCATCTGTGTGAGCTCTGGTACGGTGCAAACCCTACAAATGTAATTATTAATTAACCTTTAGTTAATAAATTGCAAAGAAATAATTATTTTAACCAGCGTTTTACTCATGATCAGGTTGTACTTTCATTCAAATTAAATTCAATAAATATAAAATTTATAATTATATTGGTATGTACAATAATTTATAATAGGTATGTGTATTGTTAAAATATGAATTATTTATTTTCAATTGTACACAAGACAAATTAAACTGAAACTTGTCTTAAAAAAATATTTTATATAAACTTTACATTTAGTGAAAAAAAAATTTTAAAATTCACCTGGATAATGATTTTTAACAACTATATTATATATAAATATACACATTGCAGGTGAAGATTATGTTGCCATGGGACCAACAGGGCAAGAACGGACCCAAGAAGCCTCAGCCAGATCACATTCTTGTGACTGAGCCCAAGGATGAGCCAATTCCAACAGAGCCTGTCTCTGATGTGCGGTCATTGGCCCCTACAGCTCTTCCACCCGCTGTACCGCCCACATTACCCGCTGTGCAGCCCGCGATTGCGTAGACTGTATATAATATAAGACCAACCAACTAAAACTGTGTTTAATTTATTTCATCTTAAAACAACACCACAACCATTCTCATGAATACTGGGGATTTTATTTTATCTGTAGAATTTTATTGATAAACTCTGGGTCGTATGTGGTCTTTAACATGTCTGTATGGAGTTATAGGAAAAAGTGACTTCCTAAACAAATAGGAGTATTCCAATATGCAATACATGGAAATAATATACTAGAAAATGTACTTGAAAGTTTGTCAAGGCCCATGAAGATTCTATAAGGCAAATTATTCAAGATTAAACTAACAGGACAAAAATACTAGTTAAGCAACACGGAGCGTTCAAGTATTATGTTAAAAACAGGGGTTCCCCCTTTTTAAAACATTAAAATGATTTATTACTATAATTTTGTTCAATTAAACATAGCCAAATTTCAATAATAGTGTGTATATGTAATATAATGTAAATAATAATAGGTAATGGTTTTGAGTTAAATTCAGATTTACATTTTTTTAAATAATTCATTTTACAAATATTATATATGTTACTCAATATTACGATATATTATTCTTAAATTAGTTTAAAATAGCTTTATGGTACTGAAATAAAACAATATTAATGCAGATGCAATTTAATCAATAATTAAATGTAAATACAACAGAATATACTTTTCTTAAACATATTATATCCAAATAAAACGTGTGGTATTTAAATTACCTATTTGATTTATGACAATTTAATATTTTTTAGAAAATTACTTTTAGGTAAGTACTTAGTTTTATAAACAACATTTATGTATTTTCACTCACTAGTCACTACACAGTATCTGTAATAGTCATATTTTACTACCTTACAAATACAATCAAATACATACATAATATTAAGATGGCAAAAAATATTTTTACCATAAAAAATACAAGTGTTTTTGGAGTTATCATTTAATCAAGTTGCTAAAGCGATAAGGATTTCGTTGCCTATAAGTTTTACTATTATTGTACTTAGGATGCATAAAGATTTGAAATACACCGCTATAAAAGTTTGACAACAATTTACAATGTTTGAATTGAAACCTACATTATCAACCTGGCACCAAGAACTTTACGAATGAACATTATTTTGTAATTGCTAACTGAAACATCTTTCAGATTCATGAAACTCGATATTTATTTCAAAACTTTAATGAATTAGAGCAAAGTCAATGAAAATGTAGCTAAAAATATGCATAGGAGAAATCTTCGAACAATGACAAATATTAATAAATGCAGTATGTAAACGATTGTAATATTAAATCGATTAATATATTATGTTATTAAATTTTAAAAAAATCAAACAGATCGAGATCCAATATCAAGCGTTGCGTCGTTAACAAATTTTCGTAAATTAAACTTTTGAAACTATTTTTTATCTGTGAAAATTAAACAGTAGGTTTATGACTCTGTAGGGACAATTTAGGACATCAGTTCGAATACAGTCTATATCAGGATAAAACACTTTCAGCGCTTTGTTGACCTGTTCTCCAAAATTATACATCAAAGATACCTTAGATGAACTCTTATTCAAATTATGCTCGTCGTCATTATTTTCCGAGAGATTTTGTGATTTAGTATCTGTTATGTTAAAATAAGTTATGTCATTTTCCGAATTAACTAGATGTTTGGATTCCGGTGATTCCGTTGTAACTAGATGTTTGGATATGTCTTTAGATTCCGGTGTAACTAGATGTTTGGATATGTCTTTCTCTTTACGTTCAATGTCTGTATTATCTTCGGTTGAGATATCGTCTAAAACACCATTATTAAAATTATTTTTATCATCCACACCATTTACAATTTCATCAGGCACCGAATTTGATTCACCTAATATATCACGGGATGAGTCATCGTTCTCATTCTTGAATGTACTTTCATCTACAATGAAATGTGTATGATTGTGGCTTTTTACAGTTGGTGATTTGACATTTTCATCGACAGTTTGATGTTTGATAACAGAGTTTTCTAAACTTATATGATCCTCTTCCACGTCAGTGTTTGCAATTTTTTCCTTATTTCCATCAGTTTGTTCGATTTCTGACCTTTCTGCTATACCGGTGAAACCATCTGCGTATATTTTCATTAAATTTTTTCTATGTTTATCGAGCCCAGGTATTTTCTGCTTACGCTGATATTTAGCAGCTATATTTGATGGGGCAAGAATGATAGCTATGGGACCTGAGTTATGTTTCTTAATCCCTACCAGACTAAGGGAGCTATTGTCTTTCCTCTTGATCATTTGTGGATATACTCGTAGTATATTTCTGATATCTTCGTAGTTTAGATCTTCAGCATCCGAGTTTTGAGGATCGGGGAAGTCGGTGATACTGCGACATGAATGGAAGACTACTTGATGACACAAGATCAAAGTTAAAACTGGAAAATAAACACGTTTTATGAATAATTTTAGTTGGTACTGTGCACCAAATACTAGCAAACGAAGCCAACGGCGGATCCAGGGTTATGGGGTTCATATGGCTCAAGCTGGTTCCAGGACTAAGGTGGACCAGAATGATTCAATAATTTGTCACCATACAGATTTTATGTAACTACACACAATATCTTCAATATTTAATTAATTTAATATAATATAATAACTTTGTATGATGACAAACGAATAAGTTCTTGACTTGACCACGAATATGTGAACCCCTCCTGGCGCCAAAGCTGGGTCCGCCCTTGAACGAAGCACGCTTGTAATTCTTAATAGATCATCATACATTTTGGTGAATAATTAATCTGTTTAAAATAACTCGTTACAAAATTTTACTTACTATGAAGGGTTTCCATCATCTGCTCTGTCTTCGAGTTGAGACTCACACAGACTTCAATTCCTATAAATAGGATTTGTCTTCATTAAAGCGAATTTAGTTCCGGTACTAAAAATTTCATCAAGTGTCGATTAATTTTCTTAATATGAATTTATGAGTGATTTAATTACCTTATCACGAGAATTGGAGCTTAGAGAATGTTGTTCAATTTAAAATCTCGCAGTGTTGGGCTGTATCTGCGCTTCTATCAATTCTGTTGGTGCGTGGAACATGGAATATGGAACTGGCACCAGGTCAATAGAATTTTTGAGCGCCCTATATTCACTCGTACGTCGAAGGATAATATTAAGAGGTAATCAGCGTGTATACAGATTTATAAAAAAATTTAGAATTTATTAAGTCAATCATAAAATAACTAATTAATAACTACATAGCTGGCAGCTACCTCGCACAAAGAATTAGTCTAGCTATTCAAAGGGGGAACGCTGCCAGTATCTTCGGAACCTTGCCTAAAGGGACTCCTTTTAATAATATTTTTTAATAATTAAATTTTAAGGTTAGTTATTACATATATTTTTATGTATTATGTTTAGATAATTGTAGTTATACTTGTGAAGTCATATTATTTATCTTGTATAATTTTATGCATACTGCATTTTAGTAGGTACTATTAAATAAATAACTAATATGTGAAATAGAAGAGACTGGCTGCCCACGAGACGGAATCCTAGTTTGGTGGTACTAGTTCTTTTTATTTATAGGCAGGGACAAACGGGCAGAAGGCGCACGTTATGTTGGACATGGACACTCAATGCCTGAGGGCTCGCGAGTGCGTGTGTGTCCTTAGCTCTTTCTCTGTTAACTATAGATTATTTTTTATTGTGTAAGTATTTTAAGTGCCTGACTGACGATATTCAAGATAATAATGATATATGTAAGAAAATTTTAAGGGGAATGTTGATTTTTCATCGGCAAAATTAAACTGTGATAGGTGAATTTGATTATTATTATTATTATTTTTATATTGATATAGTCAAACATCAATAGTATATACGTAAAGGTGGTGTAATACATTTAGGGTCTGTTCCACAATGTCCGGATAAGTTCCAAATAAGCTATTTATTACTTATTGGTAGAATAATAATTTATTGCGTTGCGTTTCACGACTGTCAGATAGCGCTATTCGTCATGAAACGCGAAGTACCTTATTTGGAACCTTTATCTTTCGAATAATTTATGTGTTGCATAGCTATGTGCTACTGTATCCATAAATTGTGAAACAGGCCCTTAGTGTTATAGAAACGTGCATAGATATACTTTCTTATTGTCATTACTGAGAGGTATAGACAACAGAAGTTGAGAGAAGCCTACGTAAATAAGACAGCGAGGTATGATAAAATATAGAATAAAAATCAAAGTTCATTTTTCATTTCTTTAATTCATGCCAAATGATCCATCGGAATGTTACGATATAATTGAAGAGTAGTACTTTCATGCTATTAAACAAGAGATATTGTAAGAGGTTTGGGAAGATGGTAGGCGATTGGCTTGAACATTCTATTGTAGTAAGTGTAACGACGCTTGTGTGGCGTCACCGATGCTTTTACGGGCACCTTCACTGGAGGAACTGCTGACACACTTCGAGTACACTGAAAATATGTAACAATAAATAATAACGCTATAACTCATATTACAGTGAAACCTTGTTATACCTTGTAAAGGTATTTTGTGAAATTGTATAATACTATCGACGAAAATTTTTGATTTACGTTTTAAATGTAGTTTCAGAGCTGTCAGACTACTTATCTGTGTGAAATTTTACATATTTGACTGCGCTCAAGACGAGATTGGCTCTTCGAAGTAGAATATATTACCTGAATGATACTTAGTTCGAACTATATCACCTGTATGTCAAATCCAATACGTTTATAAAGTATAGTTCACAGACTTAGCGTTAAGTTCCGTTGTGATACGCTGAGAGTCGACATTTAACGTTAAGTATGAGATTCCGTATATTCAACATACGAGAGTCCCGCGTTATAGTTTCAACTGATTCTCACTCTTAGGGACTGGTTGACGGTACACTTCAGCAGTATTTTATCTGAAGCTTTATTTATTTATCCTTTATGGATGCATACCTTTTTATTTCAATGACTCGATGATAGCAATCAAAGTTACAGATCAGCGAGCGGTTTGGTATTGAGTATCATTTAATTTTGGATAAATAGTCATATTAATTTGATTCATCGTAAGACAAATCTTTAAAGCACTACATGTAAATACTACATAAAGTGAGACTGCAGCAATACAATGCGAATAATACAGGCCCTTACTACTATTATTTTTTTCATAAAATTCTGTTAGTTTCTGAACGTAATGAAAAGAATCGGATTTAAAACAATTTTATATTCAAAATATGACTGACAGCTGACACTGCGATATTGCCGCGCAAATTTGAATGAATAAAATTTGCTTAACGTTTTTAATTAGGTTTTTTTAAACTTATTTTTATACACGTTTCTATAAACATATTCCTGATAAATTGTTCGCGTTATAATATATATAAATTAGAAAATTTAATTTAATTTTCTTATCGCTAGAAACGTTGATCACTTTTCATATAAATCTTTATATATTTCAACGAACAGTTTTAGATAAACCTACCTACGCAAAGCTGTATTAAGCGTCAAGGGCAAGTAGAAAAGTGCATGATCTATACTATAACACTTGAGTCTCATTTTCTAAAAGCATTTAGACTAAGTGAGTAATGTGAATAGTATGAATTTTATTGAGTTCTAGCTACGCATTCTATATACGAATTAGTTCTATATACGAATCCTGAGATTAGCAGGAACACGTAAGCTTAAGCATAGTGCGTCCATCTTCTAGAGTCTAGACCAAAGTCACTGGTGAAGTGGTCAATACCCAGCCACTCGCCTAGTGTCATTATCCCCAAATCAGGTGCCATGTTGATTTGTGCGTGTACTAATAAATGATTTCGAGGTTCAAAAGTTGATAGAAATCCCGCACGACAACATGGTTAGAACGTTTTGTTTAAGTTACAATAATGTATTGAAAGGGTTATAATTAAACAAAGAGTAAGATATCAAAATGTTTATTAAGACAAATTCGATTATTGGCACAAAATTTTCTCACACATATTACAGTGAGATTGCTGTTTTGAACCAAACAAAAATTTCTTTCACCAAGTTTTACACGAATTAAAAAAATCGCAATAAGTGTTAAATGTGATCCTTTATACTTGTGAAAAACTTTAAGCCGATTTAAACATACCTCGAGTCGTCTTGAGAACTGTCAACTGTCAAACGTGACAGCCCTCGACACAGAGTGAGTGTACATTTGTCTACGGCCGGCTGTTGGTGAATGATTCAAAACAGCACTAAAAGCTCAAGTCAAATGGAAGAAATTGATTCGTAAAAAATTTCTTATTCTATCTAGTGCTTATCTAGGTGCAAAAATATTGTTATTGTCTTATGAAAATAGACTCGTGTGGACTTCAACAATTTTGTACCATTAAATCCAGAAGCATCGTATACATTAGGGATATTCACATAAATTATTGCAATAACAAATTATGACTAGCCTCCCGCGGGAGCATTAATGAAATTACATGAGAAATTTAAATAAAAATTAACACTAAGGCCGCTAACTCACAGGGTTGCCATGGCGACGTCGCTAGCTGCGTGTTCAAACAATTTGTATTGAAATGTGTGACAGCTCACTTTGGAAGCACAGCCAAGACCAAAGCCTCAAAAATCTTATTCTTTTTTCTTTCTGGAACCTTCTTCAAGTGAGTTCAGTGCTATATTTCAATACAAATTGTTTGTATCCGTCGCCATCGATGTCGCCATAGCATCCCGTTGAGTAAGCGGCCTAGTACTACACTAGCGTCGAATTTAATACTATACCTCTTAACTATCAAGAATATCGCATAGATTTTCAATACAATTTAATATTCGTGAATCTGTTTAGTTTATACGTGAGATTCAGAATCGAGATTAAGTATAGCTCACGCATGTCAAAAGTGACAATGACATGCACGAATCGTAGAGCTGTCACTTTATAAATGTAACATTAATTCTTAAATAAATAGAATTCTTCACTATTTTATTCATATAAATAAAAATAGATTGCAAATTAAAAATGAAAATAGAATTCAAATTATGAGCAGCGCTGTGGACATTATTGAACACAAACAAAATCTTGAACATTATTCATGCGTTTTACAAATTCTATGAAAATCTATGCGTGAAAACACTTACAATATCTAAAGCTAAAATACCACTGAATAGTAGATTTTATAATAAATAACGTATTTATAAAATCTACGAATTGGTATTATACGCGAAAAGGAACTTTGGGAGCAGTGTTTTAATCACAACAAATTACATATTTTGAAAATCCATAGACTTTTTGCTTTAAGACGCATTTTTTTTGAAGTTCTGTAACTGTTATTACTTTGTATTATTATTAAGTGCATTTAATATTGTACCGAAGTTATTGTTGTTCTTTGTCACCTAATATTTCTTACTCTGGTCGTATTCTTAAACTTGCCAAGAGCCTGCACTGTCATTTGTTTTGTTCAGTACATTTGTTCTCTATGGACATCGCTAAAGACAGTACTTATTTTTCTAATGCCAATTTGACATTATCAAGTTGTCTCTATCTTCAGAACTTACTACGTGAAATATGGATCATCTTGCCAATCATGGCGTATATGTCACAGCCTATTGGCTTAAATAGCCGTTAAACTAACGGCCTGAAAGATGTTCAGCCAGTTGATCAAACAGCTAGGCAAATGACTTGGATCGAAGACGTTTCATTACTTCCCTAGCCTACTGTTAAATTAAACATAAAAAGAAACTATCATGTCAATATGGCGTCGGCCTACCACAAATTTGATAGTGTTTTCCAAACTTTCATGAAAAACAACAAGTACAATGCAAGAGTGTATAGAATAATAATGTGAATTTGACTCGAGAAACTTAATTTTAAAAGAAATATTTTTTTATATAATTTGTTATTTTTTTCGATTCTGTTATCCAATGTTGTAACAAACGGTACGGCTGAATATCTTTCAGGCCGTTAGTTAAACGGCTAGGTTATTAATTGAACGGCTGATTAAGCTCTGACATATCCATTTGAACAATAAAGGATTCCCAAAATAACCAATGTGATGATTTCCAAGTGTGACGCATGCTTGTCACATTTATAAAAATGCCCCACAAGTTCCTTATGGAATGATTTATCTTGGCGGCACTTCTCTTGGTGGCGGACTTCTATATTTGGCTTTGATGTGAAGGAATGGCTTCTTGGGCGACGTAGGATCAGCAATCGTCGCTTCCAACGACAACCTTATACTCTCTTCTATAGCTGCCTGCGTGACTGGAGTGCTGCTGGCAGACAGACTCTTTTTCAAAGGCTTCGGAAAGTCATTTGTGGTGGCCAGACTCATGCTTCTCGTCTTCTTTCCATACGTGGGCAGCAGTTTCTTCGGCTCATTTATTGGCGTCGAGGCTAAACTTTGGCTTCGAGTTTTTCGCGCGTCAGGTACGCTTGATTTTCTGGCTTGGTTTAATCTCTCTGTGCCGCAGAATTTCTTATCGTTCTGGAGCGCTAGACTCATGCTGCGAGATTTTTTGGGCGTCGGCACGGACTTTCTCTGTTCCGGTCTGTTTATTGGTGTGTTTGGAGTGCTGAAACTGGCGGGGGCTGATTGCTTTCTCGGTTTCTCGTTCAGGGGTAGCGTTAACGCAGAACGATTTCTGACAACTGGTTTGTTGGGTGTGGATGTCTTTGGGGTGTTTTTGGATTTTTGCTTAAAAGGCTCGACAGGTGAGTCGATCGAAGCTTTGCTATGAGCTGGGGAAACGGAAGATTCTTTGAGGGAGGTTTTGCTACTCGATGGAGAGACGCTGTTCCGTGGGGTGATCTTTTCGGTGGTACTTGGGGATGTGGTGGTTCTATTGGGTGAGATACGGTTGGTGGGGGACGGTGAAGTTCTCTCCTTTGCGGTGTTGGAAGCGGGTGTGGGTGCGAGTGGCAGAAGGTCTCGGCGTCCTGGAGTGACAAGGCGCACCTGACAGGGCTCGTGACGAGATAGGAAGTGCTCCAAAGTGTCCCAGCCACCTCCGACACGGACCATCATGTGGCGGCCTTTTAGTAACTGAAAGATTTTATTTCTTTAGCTAGACTTCAGCAAGGAATATTTTTGCTTAAAAATAAACAGACTGTAATTTTTAGTTCTGATTGAAATTAAACATCTCGTATATAATCTCTAATGTTGTTTTAGTATTAGATTTTTATTTAAATTGTTTTTTAATTTCAATTTTAAGTTTTTATTTCTAAGTTTAATATGAATCTATAATATAGCCAAAAAAAAAATAGAAAAAAAAGAAAGCTGTATATTTCTATCTCATTTTCACCCTCTGAAATCTTATGAATTTATGTGTCTGTCTCTTTTTCGTTGCATCGACTTTCAAACCACAACGATTCTAAAGTTTTCACTTTAAACTAAACTAAAAAAGGTACGTCGCGCGTCAAGTGACGGCTTGTTCAATCATAAGACGTCATCTCATCACGATAATTTGTTTTGTGTGTGTGTTATCTTTGAAGTGTTGTGAATATGTGTGTAAATGTGGTAATTCACAGAATTTTTATTTATGTAACTTTAATGACGTTGTAGTTAATGACATTTGGCTCTTAATAATTTTAATGTAGTACAGTTGCTGAGTTTCTAGTCTTTTCTTCTCAGACCAAGGCTATTCGCAAAACTACCCTCTACGAATGGATGGCGTTGTCTGGCACGAATTTCGTAACAGTCATAAACACGCGATAAGACGCGTTTAAACTGAACAAACTGTATATTGATTGATTGATACATTTAAATCAAAACATACCCTTATAAAGACATTTCTGCCGGCGATGTTGTACCGCCCTTCGCCCACCTTCTTCACCTTCAATAGCCGTGAACATTTTCCAGATCCACATCTGCAACCACGCTCCAATAAACGTGTTATTGATTGCACCTGGAATCATATTACGAATATTTAATATGTAAGAACTGAGACAGAACTGGACGTTTGAAGGGTACGCCTATCCATTATTCGCCGCTGCTTAAGGGGAGAAAGGGGCAAACTCCTTTGCTGTTTTTCAAATGCTTTCTTAGTATTCGATCCCAGGACAACGTTCATTAACACAATTTTTTTCATTTCCCAGTTTCGATGCCCTTAAGCACAAAATTCAAATGATGCATTTGTGCTTTATTTTAATGGCTATTTCGAAGTCATTTAAATAAAGCACAAATAATAATAAAAAGTCTTTATTCATTTTAAGTACGTTTTCTTTTCAAAGTGTAAGATTTTGAAACCCTTTTAATTGAAAAAATCCTGTGTCAGGGTTCCCAGCTCTTCCATAAACAAACTTAAATACTTAAAACAATGACATTATTTAACCTATGTTTTTTAACCGTTTCTTTGAATTACAATTATTAAATTAATTAATAACTAATTATAATTATTATTAATTAATTAAAACATATTGTTTAAAAACTTATTAAAGTAATTTAAACCTTACCCTTTTGTCCAGCTCGTTGGTGGGTCTGAGAGGAACATCGGTGTCTGATGAACTATCCGAACGCGTGCTCGCCACTTCCACACTGTCCTCCACGCATACTTCATCTAAAACATATTTCAAGATAATTACAATTTAATGTTTATATATTTATGGAATAGCACAATACAATTTTGTATGAAAACTTAGCATAGCGAACTAGATGGGGACATGTTTAAAGTGTGTTAGTTATTTCGACTATGTATTTGCAAATTGCAGAATGTAAGTGAGTGCTCCTATTTCACCATGCCTCCTGCTGATAGAGGACAATTCTTTGTTTTTAATTTAAATTATTATTATTATTTAAGATGTAATGTGGAACATGGTGTAATGGTTGCAGCTCCTTACAAACGTTGTGTAAAACTAGGCGATTAAAAAGACTGGCGTAGACTCTATTGGCAGTTCTTCTCGCCCATTCTACGCCCTTGATTTGAGATCTGGCAGTAAATGTAAAATTAGAAGCATTTAATGTATATATGTATTATTTTGACGTTCACAAAAGTACATTGTGTTACATGAATAAATGATTTATGACTTTTGACTTTTTTGACTAATGCGTTTGAATTGTAGCTGTCGAGTCGATGGCGCGTTGCGTTTCATTGTGATTGGCCAAATTAAATTGAGTGTCGTGTGTCTTTGATTGGACTAGAGATGCTATTAATCAACGGAACAGTGGAGAATTGCAGTGTCTTTTGTTGTTCACTCAGTCTAGTTTTAATTCACAAAAATACACACACAATAGATACGTTTATGTTTAAAATTATATAACATATATAATATTAAATACATGAGACACATAATATCGCTACTGTGAACACAGCATACTGCGAACATATATAGAGAGACGGAGACGGCGAACGTCATTGTTAATGAGGATCTGTGCAACATACTGGTTCTGGCCCCTGGTACACACAACAGGTGGACTGACGATATCGTCAAGTTGGCTCCCAGTGGATGCAGAGGATATAGCAGGGCGTACTGGAAGCCCACAAATTGGACCAAATATGATGTATGGTATGGGCAGCGGTTTTTGTACAGAGTAGTAATGGGATTGGGGAATATGACGAATGATCCTAGCTTTAGGTTCACCCCTTACTTGTAATAAAAGGTATTCCATAAAACTCCATAAAAACAAGTAGGCAAAATGGATTATTGATATATATCCGAATCTGTTGCTTGCGAGGATCGACAGTAGGCCTTTTAATGCTGCAATTTGAGGCTATATCTTCACTTAGTTTTAATTCAAGTTATCAAATAATAGTCTGCTACACCGTGTCGTACTATGATCGTATAAAATTGTGACCGATACGTCGCCGACCTAAAGTCCATATAGCGTTAACATAGTGTTCTTATATGACATTATGATAAATAATATGATATTTGCATGCCTATTTAATATGGGTGATTATCCGGATTTTTATTGATATTTGATCTAAATTTACACTTTCTTTACAAATAAACGATTAATTGTTATTATTAACAATTCGTTTGCGCAGACGGAGTTTGATCATATGCGTAGTGAAGCTTTACACACAAATTTAATAGTATTTTTAGATATGCTAATTCATAAAATTTTATATATTATGTTATGTATATAATGTCTTATTACGAACATAACATATTTTACTCTACTCTCAATTGTTTTTTCCTTACTATTAGCGATTACCCCCATGAACACTTAATAATGTTACCCGTCTTTATATAGGTCTTGTATGTTGTATAGGAGGGGAAATTATTTTTTGTAGGAAACAATCTAGCTAAATAGAGTAACGGATTTTTTTAAAGACAAACGGGCAAGAGACTCACGCGATGTAAGTGATACCGCCCATGGGCACTCTCAATGCCAGAGGGCTCGCCTTTAAGAATTGGCACGCTCTTTCCTCGAAGGACCCTAAGTCTCATTGATTCAAAAAATACCACTATGTACGTGATACGCCTATGTTATTAGTATCTGCCTGTTATGAGTATTAATTTATCTATGCCTGATACATAGTTTGATCATGGTGTGACACGGTATAGACAGACTCATCTAAGTAAAATACTTACTCTCATTAGGTTCCAATGTTTGTTTCTCTTTTTTGGTTGGTCTGAAATAGAAAAAGAAATTTCTTAATCTTTATATAAATTACGTGTCACGTTGTTTGTCCGCTATGTACCCCAAACTACTTAACCGATTTCAATCAAATTTGCACAACCACACAATTTGATTTGAATGTTTTTTATATACGTTTGGGTCCTGTATGGTTTAGATAGTTGGCTGACACAGTGACTGCTCTTGTTTAATGGAATCTCGCTGTTGGCCTCAAGGGCCTTTACAGTTCAGCTAGCCCATTTCCGGAATTTGTGAGGCCATTGGCCATTTCCTGCGAGACTCCAGCCTCTGAACACTGAGATTGAGATCTGAGGCCCAGACATAATCGTGAGTACGAAGTGTCTCCATCATATAAATTCCAATAGATTTTTAAGATACAGTCAAACTCATTCATCATGTCAGGACTTTTAATCCCAACAAATCTTTATTTTCCCCTCATTATCAATTATACTTACTTATCAAGAGGTGGTGACGAGTCCCTGAACTGCCAGGCCGCTCCAGACATGGCTGAATCTAATCCCGAATCCCGTTCTTCCAGCGCGATTTCTTTCTCCAGCGCGACTAGGCCTGGAGGCTCTACGTTGAATTTCGTGGCCAGTCTGGCCACTTCGAGAAGACAGAGGATCACCTGTCGTGGTTGGTTGTGAAGGACTGAAATAGGAAAATTAATTGAAGACACTATAGACTAAACAACACGAAATATAACTTCAAAACAGATTCTCAGATACTCCACGCAAATATACCGTCGCAAAATGGTGCTAAATTTTCATTTACTGCCTGTTCTAAAATCAAGAACTTGGCATAAAACTGGCAATAATCTCCTAATTTTGCCACGTTACAAACTGTAAGGAACTGCATTACATTATCCGTCATTATAATCTTACCAAACCTCTCTAACTGATATAACCATCAAAGAGATCAATAGAAGAATAGCAAATAGATGGAAAAGATATTGGTCACTGAGGGAGATCATGAAAACAAAAGATTTCAGCAAAAAAATAAAGAGAAAAATCTTTAACGCATGTATCCTATCCTGCCTTACCTATAACTGCGAAACTTGGACACTATCCAAGCAGCACAGGGATATCCTAGCACACTGCCAAAGAGCCAAGGAAAGAAGTATGCTGAGCATAAGAAAAATAGATAAACAAATAAACGCAGACATATGAGCTAGAACAGGTGTGACAGACATTCTCACTAAGATTAACCAAATGGAGCAAAATGGAGCGTAATGGTACTCTAGAGACGGAAAACGAAGAAGAGGTCGACCACGCAAAAGATGGGAGGACGAACTGAAACTAACAGCAGGCAACAACAGGAGAAGAGTCGCAAAAGATAGAGAACAGTGGAAAGGGTTGGATGAGGCCTTTGCTAAGAAGCACACCGAACTCTGAGATGTGATGTGATGAGATGTACTGTGGGTATCGAAGAGTTTTCGGGATTAAAAGTCTACATTATTATTATTATTATCTTACCAAGGTCATCGCTTTCAAACAGCAAGTTCTCATGAACGCCCAATTCACGACAGAATGTGATGAAGTTCTCGGCGTTGTCCCTGGAGAAGAAGCTCCGCCTAGCTGCACGCTGCCAACATCTACCTCTTATCGCTGGCACCGGCTGAAAAGATATAATTGGTATCAGAATCAAGAAGAGATGAGAAGAAGAAGAATCGTCTCTTAGCATTAGGAAATAAAACAGTGGACCTTCTGAAAACCAGTAGTCCTTTTAGCCTTGGGCCTCAGAGTTCTGAATACGTTTTATGATTAGTCCATCTAATAGATAAGTAGGTAAACAGGCTCCTGTGCCTGACATTCACCGTAAACTTTTTGGGTTTGACGATTCTTCACGATGTTCGTCACCGTTCGAGCGAAAGCAAAACTTTATTAGACACAATATACAGAAATAATTAGATAAAGCCAATTAAAAAAAAATAGGTTAAATAATGTCATTTATGTAAGTAATTAAATTTGTTAATGGAAGAGCTGGGACACAGGTATTTATTACTTAAAAGGGTTTCCAAATCTTACACTTTGAAAATGTACCTTAAAATGAATAATGACTTTTATTACTATTTATTATTTAAAGCAAAAGGCAATTTAATCTGTTGTGGGCAGCCAGTCTCTTCCTTTTCACATGTAAACAGTATTTTAATTATTTTTTAGTTATTACATTTTAAGGCGATATTGTTTAATTAAACTATGTATAGACGTAATAATAGATAAAACATATTTATATATGTACAATATAAAGTACAGGTAGTTCACATCGATGTTTCAAAATGATGTGATTTTTAATAGTAATAATTTCTTAGATGCTTGTTTACAAATCTACACTAATATTATAAAGAGGAAAACTTTGTTTGTTTGTTTGATTGTAAAGAATAGGCTCATAAACTACTGGACCGATTTTAAAAATTCTTTCACCATTCGAAAGCTACATTATCCACGAGTAATATAGGCTATATTTAATTTTGAACAAAAATAGGGTTCCGTAAGATATTAGGGTTTTTCGGACACAAGGTGTAAAAAATCAACCAAAAAATAAAAAAAGGTGGTAGCATAGCAAAATGTTCCATGTTGGCATGTACTAAAAAGGTAGGCTAGGCATTAAGGAGAAACGAAGTTCGCGGAAGCAGCTAGTTTTTTATAAACTCACCCCAACTATAATCCCCTGGTCCAGTGCCTCCCGCGCCCGGTCATGTATGACGGCAGCCAGCTGACACAATTCAACACCGTTGTCCAGAACATCTAGAAAGTTCTCGCCCGTAAGATATGTTATACCTGGAAAAACAAAACAATATCTTAGCTCAAGCGTGAATAATTTCTATGGATTAGAAATTAGCCCTAAGCTTCAAAAGACGTGTAAACTGTATAAATACGATAATTGTTAGTTTGTGAGAGTATTTTGAATGTATATTTTTCGTGAAAAGATACTATATTAAATAATAAACTCAAATTCTATTAATTATTATATTTTAGACTTCCTATTTTTTATTTATTTGAAATGAAATGAAATGAAATCGATTATTTGCTAAAAATCCGTACAATTCGCCATATGCATGCAAATGTCATATTAATTTTTGTACTGTCATATAATTCAAACCTTTAATATAGTGTCATAATAATAGGTAAGTTAAATTGTTTATATATCATCATCATTGAAATCAGCTTATAAAAAATTGTTTCATCTAAATAACAGATGAGGGTATATTTTTCTAATCCCGGATCTTAGACTAATAACTCTTTAGCTAACATACATATAATTAAACTTACACTTACGCCCGCACCCAATAATTAATCCACAATCTCAGATTGAAAACAATCTGAGATCAGGCCGTGACAGTTAACCGATCTCCTATCTGTATCCCAATAATCAAACCCTACGAAGACATTCCATTTTTGGCGACGGATAGAATGGACCTTACGATGATATATTCAGGTGTCGGTGTGCGCGCGCATCGTAAAAATTCACTCTCATCATTTTTCACGATCGCACCAAAAGAAGAACTTCAACAATAAGTTATCAGGCAACATTTAGATTAGGTAGGCCTTTTCGGTAACAAGCGATCTCTTCCAGGCAACCCAAGAAAGGAATAAATACTAAGAGTACACTATAAATTACAATTACTTTAATAAAAAACGTATTAAACATAAATAAAAATAAAAGTTCACGTCAAATGCAGTGTTTTTACAGAAAATCTCTTATTGCTTTTCAAATAAAGATCAAATTCCTTTGTATATGACCACAAAGATACGTCCTTAAAGACATAATATATAATTTGTGGTCTAACTCTTTCTGTTAAGATCCACTTTGCAATATCGTAGTTCATACATCTATCGGTAGCTGTTAATATGAGCCGTTACATAACTGCGTCTAGATGCGCACGCGTCGCGACGCGTCGTTACCCTTTTGAGGAGACCGCAAACTTGTTTTTGTTTACTCTAGTTAAATCTTACTATTAATCTATTATAATACTTCGTTTCCTAAATGAAATTTGATTAAAAATGGCTAAATTTGATAAAAATAATAATAAAAATGTTGACAGGAATTGGTTGAATATAGTTAAATTAGAGAATTTGTAAATTATATAAAAAATCTAAATACATATTCTGAAATATACTATATATCTTTGTAAATTAATTAACAAATTTTTACAGAATTAGAATTAGAATTTATTTAATTGTAATAGAATTTTTACTATCATTTTTATATATTTTTGTTAATGGCTTCGAATATCTTCGACACAACCGTGGTACTGACAAAAAAAGATGGCGCGTAACGGAAAAATGTGACGCGTAACCGAAACATGTGACGCTAAATTTTTTTCCATCGCCGAAAAAAAATTTTAACTCCAAAAATCTTTATCAAAAAATATTATTGCGACATTATTTGGTCCTAATGGCTATAACAGGGGAGTCACCAGAAATGACCCACGTTCCATTCGGGCTACTACATTTAGCATCATAAACTAGTAATGAAAGACGGGTTTGACCAGTGTTCGAACAAGGAACTATATTAAATCGGCTACAAAAAATTAATTGCCATACAGGATGCCTCTGTTCCGTGTGTTGTATAAGACACAGACGGAAATATTTCAGTCTAACACACAATACACATTATTTATAATATTCTTAACCAACATATTTTTTTTTTATAGAACGGGGCAAACGGGCAGGAGGCTCAACTGATGTTAAGTGATACCGCCGCCCATGGACACTCTCAATGCAAAATGCTCGCGAGTGCGTTGCCGGCCTTTTAAAACGCTCTTTTCTTGAAGGACCCTAAGTCGAATTGGTAAATTTTGAAATAATACAAAATTGAACAATTAAAATAGAAAATTAAAACAAATTTCAAAGGTTTGGTCCCTGTAGCAGTAACCAAACCTACCATTGGCAGCATTACCTCGCTGTATTGCGATACTTATTCGAGAAAATAATAATAATAATCTTTATTTCTTCTCTCACATATACATACAAGGTTACAATGATTAAAACTAAGATGATAACATTTGATAGTGTTGAAAAGCACCTGCATCACAGGTCAGATCTACTAAATCATTAATTACCTGTACACTTGAATCCCCAGTCTAAAGAATAAAATGAAAGTTGGACAACATAATTTACTTATTAAATACCTAGTATTGTCTTCTATTTACATAACTTTTACACATTTAAAGAAAAACACTTTTTTACGGATTATAGTTATGTATTATTGTATTTAAACTTATAATTATTTGTACATAATTTTATATTTAAACCGACGTTTCGCGTGCTTTACAGCGTGCGTGGTCACGGTGACTGAAGACAAAGGTGTTAAATGTCAAAAAAGTATTACAGCTGCAGAAAATGTTGTGTTATCTGTATTTATTTCCCCGGAGTTGGTATCGACTAAAAGATGTAGGGTTTTTGCAGAAATTGCTCACGGTGTCCTCCATTTTCACTATAATACATAACTATAATCCGTAAAAAAGTGTTTTTCTTTAAATATTAAATACCTACTTTATATGTGTGTTAAGTTCGGTGGCGTCTGTTGTTAGGATGTTCGAATGTATGAAACTATGTTTGAAACAGGGTGACAACTCTTTTATCGTTTAAAACATGAGCCCATAAAATTGTGGGTATAACTTGACTTATTGAAGGATTCTTAAATCTAAGTTACACTTCTGTTACTTACAAAAAATATAAGTGTAGTCGATCTTTTGGACATTGGAGAATGTTATATTAAAACTAGCGGACCCGACAAACGTTGTCCTGTCTACACGTCTTTAATTTGAAAATTTCAAACCTTCTTTAATAAGCTAAAACATTCTGGACCATTTTGATGAAAATTATTATTCAAATGTTATGACAATATCTAACGATCCAGCACATGGTCTACAATAACACAATGATAACAAAACTTTTTTTTTAATTTGATCGCAGCTCTAACTGACGGGACAGACTAAAATTAAAATTCGAATATTATTTAAAATTTGACACTGCGATGGTAGCGCCGTCTGTCGGATCCAATGTAAAACATTCCAAAATCAACAACTACTAATAAATTAAAAATTAATTAAAAAAACATTGTCCAGCGGACAAAATTGTGAATATAAACCATTTAGATCCCCTTGAACACACACAAAAAAATTTCGTCAAAATCGGTCCAGTCGTTTGAGAGAAGTTCAGTGACATACACACTCACAGAAGAATTATATATATAAAGATTTACGTGGGAACTAAAGTGCTAATTTGGCTTCAAGTGTGCGATATTAATGTTAGGTTAAGGCGTCTAATGCTAAACAAAAAACCAAGTGTATGTAAATGTAGTTTAGCTCATTTAAGTGTAACGTAACCATTGATAAACAAAAAACCAAGAGATTACCCCAATCAATTGATATAAAAAAAGGGTTTTTTGTATATCCATGAACGTAACTATAACTCTCGCTTCAGGAGAACGAAGAGCTGGCAGCTACCTCGCACAAAGAATTAGTCTAGCTATTCAAAGGGGGAACGCTGCTAGTATCTTCGGAACCTTGCCTAAAGGGACTACTTTTAATAATATTTTTAATAATTAAATTTTAAGGTTAGTTATTAGGTATATTTTTATGTATTAAGTTATTTCTTAAGTTAATTATAAACTCTCGCTATATCTAGCTGAGGTGGCGGCAATCGGTAGGACATAGTTTTTTTTTTTTATTTAGCGGTGTTGTACACTTTTTTTGGTAATGGATAAATGGTCGCATCAGGACATGTGACATCGAAAATTCGTAAGACGGATGGAAAGTAGACAGCTGGCGCGGCGTATTTAATGTAATATAAATTGTCATACATGTACGATAGGGCAATAAATAAATATTGTATTCTACCACATAAATAATACTTTTATACTGATAATTAAAGAAATCATGCAAATTATTCCCTTACCATTCCAAAAGATAAAAAATGCACAAAATATTCCCGTCGTTTTTTTTTTAATTCTCTTCGCTGTTTTACTATGATTTAATGCCTAAGGTCAAAGAGAATAGACTTGAGACAGACCACTGCTATGTGGAAAAGTTTCCTGCAATAATTGTCTGCAGTAGAAAGTATTTGCCAAGCCCTGGCTTACGCTCATGAATAAGTGATGAGGATATCATTGGCGTAAGTCAACATATACACATTAAATGACGTCTATATACGATTTAATCTCAAATCTACCGGACCAATAGAAAGTTTTATAAGTAAGGTTTTTTAATTAACTTAATCTCTGTTCGTTCCCGGGGTTGGCGAGTCAAGCAAAATCTATTAATTAATGACGTCACGATCCTTAGAATAGCCCAGTTGGTCACCTATCAGGGAAGATGAGACTAGTGGAGGAACTGGAAGGATGCCTTCATTTGTTGGTCGTCTATGAGTATGTATAATAATAACATAAATATGATGTCACGCAAATTATAGTGCTCGAAAAAGGCTGTTTTATTAAAAGACCGCCTAAAAATAAAAATGGGTTTGTTTTTTAAACACAGACTGAAATTGTCTAAAACTTAATTATATACTTAACCTAACGGATCCGACAGACGTTTTCTTGCATGATATTTCAAGCGATTATATTAGGTATATTAAACAAAGTGTGAAAGTACCGACTGCAGCGCAATCTTCCGGGCTGAACATAACATAATTCAAATCGGTCCAGCCCTTTAAGAGGAGTTCAGTTACATACACACGCATATAATATAGCTTAGCTCTTTTAAGTTAGAACAAACTGAACTATGTGGGCAACTTTGATTGAAATCGGTTAAGTAGTTTGTATGTCCATAGCGGGCAAACAACGTGACACGTAATAATAATATGAAGATTAAAAAATTTCTTTTTCTATTTCAGACCAATCAAAAAAGAGAAACAAGCATTGGAATCTAATGAGAGTGAGTATTTTACTTAGAAGAGTGTCTATATCGTGTCATACCATGATCGAACTCTAACAAAATCAGTTGAAGGAAAAGAAGGAAAGAAAATATTTTTTTAGTAATGGAATATTTGGACGACTTGAAATTAATTTAATTCGGTTATTTTTTTATTGCATAATGTCCCTAGCGAACCTTGCATAGCAATGCAACTACAAGTTTTCGACCGGTTCCACTTGAAGCTTTTTATAAATCACAAGGGCAACACAACTTTAAAGATTTTGCAAACGGGATTCATAACTAGCGTTACGCAAATGGCGTGAAAATTGGAGGCGGCTTGATTGTATCCAAAAAAAATTTACAAAAATACTTCAATGAAAGAATTAATAATTATTATTTTTTTATTATTGTTATTTTGTGTGGTTATGTGTGTGTGTTTTGTTTGTAATAAATGTTATGTCTGTCTGTCGGTAATTTGAATTATACATATTAATATTAATACGCAGTACGTACGTAGGCGTTGGTACGCTCTTTTCTTGAAGGACCCTAAGTCGAATTAGTTCGGAAATACTTATTGCTTTTTATATTTTCAGGCCCCCGTGACTTAACGACTCGCATGTAGCAAATAGCGTATTATATTCAAAGTATAAAATTTATGCAAATCGTCGAAAACCATAACAGGACAGCGGATACGCGAAAACAGCTCACATCCGTCTCGCTAACGGAACTTCAAAACAATATCACAGATAATGGTTTAAGTATGTTATGACTAGTTGGACAGATTATTGAGGTATAAACTTCTTTAGCGGCGTTGTACATTTTTTTGGAATGGGTAAAAATGTTAAACTGGCGTGACCCGTGTTCTGACACGGGACCTGATCGAAAATTCGTAAGACGGATGGAGAGTAGGCAGCTGGCGCGTAAAAACAAATTGTCATGTTTGTGTACGATAGCGCAATAGATAAATATTGTATTTTACCACATAAATGATAGTACTCTTACACTGACAATTAAAGGAATTCGTGCAAAATTATTCCCTAATCATTCCAAACTATCAAAAATGCACAAACAAGAATCATTTATTCATATATAACATAATGTACACTTATAAACGTCAAAAAAAGAAATATTCATTAAATTCTAATTTAAATTTACTGTCAGTTCTCAAATCAAGGGCGTAGAACGGAAGAGAAGAACTGGCAATAAACTCTCCGCCACTCTTTTTAATCGCCAAGTTTTTTTTATATATAATGTTTGTAAGGAGCTGCAACCATTACACCAAGTTCCATATGACATCTTGAGTAATAAAGAATAATAAAATAAATTAAAAACAAAGATTTGTCCTCTATCAGCAGGAAGCATGGTGAAATAGGACCACGCACTTACATACTCGTAAGAACAACACGCAATTACGTAGAAACAACTAATATCACCGCATACACGAATTCAAATACGCCCAGTCACCACAAGTAGCACCCGTTCACGAGTATGACGCATGGCCAGCCATCGGCCCCCTCGCCATATTTTAGGGAATGAGAATATTCAAGTTTTCACTTCTGCCGGCACTCCCGGAGTGGAACCCGTCGTTTTTTGGAGCAAACCAACTGCCGCCCATACTTACATTGCCAGAATGTCTGCAACGTTTTAATAATTGGTAATCTTTTCTTGAAGGAACCTTTGTTGACTTGGTTCAGAAATACTTAAATTCAGAGGTAACAAATAAAGAGATTCTGATGATTTCATTTCAGTCTTTTGTTTACTAACGTTTTGTAACCGTTTTGAGGTTAACGTATCATCTGACGGTAACTTAACCCGACAGTTAAATGCCTCATTGCTCCAGTTAAACAGTACTAGTTACCGCTCACTATTATTATTACTTCCTCCGATCATAAACAAGTTTAGCCATTTCGACTTAGGGTCCTTCAAGAAAAGAGCGCATTCTTGAAAGGCCGGCAACGCACTCGCGACCCTTCTGGCATTGTGAGGTGAGCCCCATGTTCTATTATATAAATAGATTGGCGATAATAACAATACACCCACACGCACCTGTTTGGTGTTAACAAAAACAAACAAAAGAGCTCATTGATACGCCCTCCCACGCCGAATATGTACTATTATGTATAAAGCTGTGAACATATGTCTACAGATATCCTGCCTATTACAAAATCTAAATTAATTATATATCTAATATATAAAATTCTTGTGTCACGGGGTTAGTAACCGATCTCCTCCGAAACGGCTCGACCGATTCTCATGAAGTTTTGTGTGCGTATTATGAACGTAGTAGAACCCCAAAATTTTTTTATTTAATTTTTTAGACAAATTTTTTCGTTTTTACTTTTTTACGATACACCATACAAAAATACATGCAACCCTAAATTTTCACCCGTCTACAATAATCCCTTATGTTTTTTTGTTAATTATAAACTTTAATTTTTTGGCACAAAAACATGGCAAAACAACGTTTGCCGGGTCAGCTAGTTATGTATAAAGCTGTGAACATATGTCTACAGATATCCTGCCTATTACAAAATCTAAATTAATTATATATCTAATAAATAAAATTCTTGTGTCACGGGGTTAGTAACCGAACTCCTCCGAAACGGCTCGACCGATTCTCATCGAATTTTGTGTGCGTATTATGAACGTAGTAGAACCCCTGTATTTTTTTATTTATTTTTTAGACAAATTTTTTCGTTTTTATTTTTTTACGATACACCATACAAAAATACATGCAACCCTTAATTTTCACCCCTCTACAATCATCCCTTATGTTTTTTTCGTTAATTATAAACTTTAATTTTTTGGCACAAAAACATGGCAAAACAACGTTTGCCGGGTCAGCTAGTTAATTATAAAGCTGTGAATATATGTCTAAAGATATCCTGCCTATTACAAAATCTCGATATTGTGTTTGTGGTTAAAATCGAAGTTGTAAAGCTGGAAGTCTAAGAGAAGTTTTGGAGGCCAAGACTCTTAGTATCACAGAGCGGAGTGAGTTAATTTTAATTGCAAATACTTACAGACGCGATATACAAACATGTATATAAATAAGCCTTCGTCGATAATTAAATCAGTTCAAATCCCAATAAAACAATTGCATGACCTACTTACACACATGTGTACAATGTTCATATACCAAAAAAAATAACAATCGAGAAATATTAATTATAATTAGTTGCAATAATTGAAATAAATCAATAGTGCCTCGGATTTCAGTGTATTTTTCAAGATCATTTAATAGTAATAGCCTTTATTTCCAAAACTCAATACATGTTAAGTATCATTGATTTTTAATTGAGAAAAAATACACTTTAACATTTAGGTTTTGGTTTGTCCACCGTTGGACATAGGCCCTCCATCCGGTTCCACTTGTGTCTGTCGGGGGCCAAGCGCGGCCAGGAGACCCCGTCGAAGGCGGTGATGTCATCCGCAAGCATAAGTAATTTAATCTAATAGGCAAGTATAATCAGCCATTGCCTGACGCATGCTGTCGATGTTTTGGGCCTAAGGAAAGCTGGTTTCCTCTCTCGAAAGAGTCAAAGATCTTAAGAGGAAACCTTACCTATAATTTTATTGATCCAATCAGCCAAGTCCTCCTGTAATGGGAACAGCTGTCTGGCTTGTGAGTACAGAACCTTCTCCTTATAAAACTCCTCGTCTTCAGAACATGGCGTCTGCGCAGCCAGTGCACAGTCCGCCCTCTCGAAACTGCTCGACATTCTGCGATTTACCACCACTTCACCGCATCCTGTATGCCTGTTGGAGAATAATATATTAGTGCATACATAATCAAATCAATTCAAAAAAACACATTTATTCATATAATTAACATAATGTACACTTATGAACGTCAAAAAGAAGAAATATACATTAAATGATTATAATTTTTCATTTACTGCCAGTTCTCAAATCAAGGGCGTAGAACGGAAGAGAAGAACTGGCAATAAACTAATATATACTAATAAAATATTTTAATTATTACATTTTAAGGTTAGTTATAAGGTATATTAGAATTATCTACTCTAAATTATGTCGCTAAGTGAATTTATCATACATATGTACAAAATTAAACAACTATTATTATAAATATACGTTTTAAAAATAAAATATAATATAGTACATGTATAAAATATTTATATATCGCTACTGTGAATATATACTATATATTTGACGTAATTCAATGAAAATGAGGACAACTGGTGGCCTTATCAAAAGCGATCTCTTACAGGCTAACACTGTAAGAAAAAAAATTAGATTAGGTAAGCAAGAAGTGCAAAGATTCATAAGACATCTGATTATTTAGTTAATCGAAAAAAACAAAGCAATTAAAAGTCTTATCTATTTAACAGTCTGGTCCAACTTAAAAGATAGGATACCTTACATCTCAATTTAAACCCGCATTAATATTTTATTGCAAATATTTGTTTAGTATTTGATATAATTCTAACAGATGGCGCTGTGTTAAAAGTACCAACGTTTCACATAAGTTCTCCTACAGTTTCCCTTGAATAGTTTACTACTATGTAATAAAACAAAAACCTACAAAAAAGACGTCGATACCTAAGGTTAACAAGGTTGTAAAGCCACTTTTACCTCCAAGTGTAGATATTTCACACACATCACACAAAGCTTTCCACATATACTGGATCAACACAACCACTACTATCTTAATGCGAACACAATATTAACAGCTTCAAGAAAATACGAAACAATAAACCAACAACTCTGCTGCGTTAATGATAATAGTTTAATTAATTCAATTACTTAACAACCAATTTTATTTTTTCAGAATTAAACTGTTTATGTGCCTAATTAGGTTTTCGTTGAAGTAATTAAGCTATGCGTAACAGTTAAAAACCTTTTAATTAAACTGTTAATAACTAATAGGATTTAAAACTTGGGTGCCTACTAAAGTGCAATAAGCTACATGTCTAAGATCGATAGATTCGGGTGGAGATGAAAAGAAGAGAAAAAATAAAGGATACAGCGTTAAAAAAAAAATAAGGTGACAGATGTTACAATAACAATAAATAAATTAAAATGGAAATGGGCGGGGCAAGAGGAATAGAAAACTGAAGGAAAAATGTACAAAACTGATGCCCAAGGTATAGCAAATGAAAAAGAGGGAGGCAACCTACAAGGTGGATAGACCAAATGAAAGAAGCTGGTGCATGGTAGAGAGTGGTAAAGTGCAGAGAGGAATGGCAGGATTTGAAGGAGGCTTTAGCCAAAAATGGCACATAGATACACTAGAAGAAGATCCAAATGGAAATTTATTTAAATGTCAATGTATCTGAATTAAAGGCTAATTATTATAACAATTTTAAGCGAGTTAGTTATTAAAAAAAGCTATACACTATCCTTATAAGCCAATTAAATAATGTCGAAAATAAAAGCATATTAAAGATACACAATACCACTACTATGCGAATATAATATGTTAGTTATAAGATTTAGGAATATAAGTTTAATTTTTTAATGTTTTTATGTAGGATAATTGGTGTGGGAATTATTTTGGAATTCTATAGAATTAGTAGTCACTGTTACGATAGAAAAATGTAGTGGAATAAAAATAAAATAAAAAATAAAAAATAAAAAAAATCTTATAAGAATTTTTTTGGAAGTGACTTCTTTGGAAACTTTCTTTCTTTTTTCGTTACCTTTCTTCTTTCCCCTCGAAGGTGCTCTTGACGTACTCAAACGCGTTGGTCCTCTCAAAGGCGTTGAAGATCCTGTCATAATTTCCACTTAAAGGACGCTCGTATGTCTTATCAGGGCTAGTCACGGACCACGATGCCCGGCTGCCGATGGCCGTCGGTCCACAACGGTAGAATGCCATTATTGACACATCTGTAAATAAAAAAAATATTGAGGAATTTTTTGTATATATATATACAAAAATTCTATATATATAATATAATAATATACTAGCTGACCAGGTAAACTCGTTTTGCCAAGTATATCATTAATAATAAAAAATAGGGGTTGATCGTAGAGGGGTGAAAATTAGGAGTTGTAAGTATTTTTTAATATGTATCATAAAAAAAATTTCTTTTTATCTAAAATTGAAAAAAAAAATTAGGGGTGGATTGGATTACCCTTAACATTTAGGGGATGAAAAATAGATGTAAATTTCATGAGAATCGCGAAAGCCGTTTCGGGGAAGTTTAACCACAAACACCGTGACACGAGAATTTTATATATTAGATTTTTAAGTAAACCTATATTATACATATATTATATATATTTCGTTGCTACACATTAGGGTTGCCTGGAAGAAATCGATAAGGCCGCCCGAAGCCTTATAACTTTTGAAACCTGTTTTTTTTTTGTTATGTGTATGTTTTTGAATAAGGTAACAAGTATAAATTAATAAATACATGTAATTGAGTGATAATGTAGCATTAAAATGGTGAAAGTTTCACTACTTTTTGATTCAATTCGTTACAAACATACTAACAAATCTTTCCTCTACAGAAAACACTTTTTTAACAGATTGAAGCTATGTATTATAAACTTATTAAATTCTTCGACGTTTTCCGTGCTTTTCATGCGTGGTCTTTTGTCTTTCCTGTTTATAATATTAGTAACATGCTACCACTGAATAAAAACACACTTATATTGGGAATACACATATTTTATAATCATTATGATCATCAAATCATGTATAGCCATATAGGGCATCGCCTTGAACCTAGCAAAAAATCAGACAACATACCAAATATGATGGAAACGTGCGAGCTTTGTTCTTGCCGACAATACACGATTCATTTAATCGTTAAAAAACTACATTTTGGTATGGGATGCTACTTGTGTGGACATGTCAGCCCCGTCTCATCTCCCTTGGACGAAAGCTGGCTTTGGAGTACAGACTTTTGGGCCATGTAGTTCAAGTTCACATGGGCTAGTTAAAGTTTTAAATGAGGAAAAGCAAGCATTTGTTTTAATTTTCTATTATATAGGTTTATTTCCAATATATAAAATTCTCGTTTCACAAGGTTCGTTTCGTCCTCCGAAACGGCTCGACCGAATCTTTTGAATTTATGCATATTCAGTCAGAGAATCGGCTTCTATCTTTGAAACTGCTTAAGGGGCGTCCACCCAAAAAAAATTGTTATTATTTTATTTTATCTAAAATCTTTTGTTTTTTTTATAGACACAACATACCAAAATACATACATCCCTTAATTCATCTACTATCTATGATCACGCTTATTTTTTATTGTATTGTTAGTTAAGAACTTAAAACTTAACGTATGATACAGAAAAATCAAAGAAAAACCTAAAAAGTTTTCATTCCAGAAAACCGAACAGTCTCTGGAGTAGCATAGCAAAATGTTACATGTTGGCATATAATAAAAAAAGTAGGCAAGGCATTAAGGAGAAACGTTCGCGGGGAAACTAGTAAATAACAAAAGGAATATATAATAACTAGCAGACTCGGCCATGCTGTGGCTAAGGTTTTTGTTGTATTACATAGAAGTAAGCTATTCAAGGGTAGTTTTAACACTGCCATCTGTTAGAATTGTATCAAATAATAAACAAATAATTTACAATAAAATAAAATTGCGACTATAAATAAAGATCTAAGCTATCCTTTCTCTAAAGTTGGACCAGACTGCTCACGGTGTGCCAATTTAATTTAAAATCGGTTAAGTAGTTTAGGAGTCCATCGCGGACAAACATCGTGACAGGAGATTTATATATATTAAGATAATAAATGTTGTGTTGGAATTAAATAACAATGTATTCCACGTTTGATATATTTTCATAAAAAACATATCATCAAAGTTGAAGGAACTAATAAATTCCATTAAACACGCCCCACCCAAAACTTCTTCGCAAACTATTTATCATGGGATTGTTAAAAACCCCGCAGTAAGTCACGAAAACATTAACTTTCCCTCGACAATTTGTCGTAAATTGCATATATTATGGCGCTTCTAAACGGGCCATGTTTTGCTGCAATTGATGGCTGCAACACATGGCCCGGCAACATTGCAAACAATGTCAGCCACACTATGCAATGTTGCAGTAATGTCCCGGCCATATAGCCAAACATGTTTTGTGTAGCCACTTATGGCCGATATGGCCCCGATGGGTTGCCGAACGATCGCTAGGCTATCGAATTCAACTGCAATATTGCACAGCCAGTTCTATTGTTGTTTCAGTCACTCTCTTTGTTATGGCATAGTGTATCCTTTTCTACGCGACATGAAGTTTGCTATGAGTGAAGTGTGCCTGTTGCTATATTCTGTGTTTTGCGATCAGCTGGATTTTGACAACTACGTAAAAATGGTTACTGGTCTAACAAGACAATTACTGATTTTATTGAAGAAATACATTTGCACCCCGAGTTGTGGGATATAAAAACCGGCTCATAAAAAGATAGAAATTCTAAAAAAGATGCATGGAATGAAATCGCTGAAAAGTTTGGCATAACAAGTAACGAGGCTTACAAAAAATTCAGAAGCCTAAGAACTTACGCAAATAATGAGGAGAAAAAGAAGGAAAGTGGTAGTGCTGGCGGTAAAACAGTAAAGTGGTTTGCTTAAGATGCGATATCGTTTCTCTTTACTCAAAATACCACGAATATAGGATTACATAGTGAAAATGAAAACTTCTAACGTAAGTATCTTTAATAAAATATTTTAGTCATTATAAATGTACATATCTCTGTATTACGTATGTTATATATCGATTGATAAATTGAACTTCTTCCCTCGAAATCTTTTGCAACTTGTTTCCATTCTGTTACTCCTGACGGCATCTGAAAGGCTTAAAGATATACTAAAAATTTTATGCATTCACAGGCGACTGAAACTACATACTGACATCCGTGCTGACCCACGTGAAGTCGTAGAATCAGAAACAACCGACACTTTGAAAGCCGTCGATACTACTCCAAAACCACGTACTAAAAGGCTCAAATTATTATACGCGATGCTGGCGAAAATAAAAACGAATATGCTGCTACTAGATACCTATTATTATTAAATTTAAAAAGTACATAATAGTTACTACCTATGCGTAACATATTTAATAAACCTATGTTAACTTACCTGGATGTATTATTTTAATCCTTCTATAATAGCTGTACACACCTCTTGTATAAAAGTTGAAATCTAACACTCGGAACAGGTACATAAAACTTTTAAATGAATCTCCTGTTGCCAAAAACCGTAGAGTTATCGCAAATCTCGTGATGGCGATGAAACAGGTATTGCTGTTCTCATGTTTGTATCATTTCTTTTTATTTTTGGTCCAATTTTGTTTAAGAGAAAGTCAAAGTCGCCTTTTGAAATTCTAGCCAAGTTCTTGAATAATTTATTATCAAGGCTTATTACTGCTAGACTCAAATTGTCTACAGTTTCACGCCTATTTAAATAAGGTCGAATCCTTAATCTCTTCTTTTTCTGTTCTTTTAAAATTAATATAAGCTGCTGCGACAAGTGTGATTTCATCAGCCATTGTTGCCGGTATGTGTGGCCCGTTTAGGAGTCTGCATCATGGGCCATACTATTGCTAACATATTGCAACACATGGCCCGGCCATAGATTGCTCGGCCATCATCTGCATTAAAACATTTTTGTGATGGCCGGACAATTAATTGCCAATAGTGCAGCCATCAATTGCAGAAAAACATGGCCCGTTTAGAAGCCCCATTATTATAGAAATGGTTGCGGTAACAGTGCTTGGTACATAGGTTACAAAATAAATTTATGAGTTAACTAATGTAGACGTCATTAGACTTATTATCCTGTTATTTTTTTTTATAGAACCGGGGGCAAACGGGCAGGAGGCTCACCTGATGTTAAGTGATACCGCCGCCCATGGACACTCTCAATGCCAGAGGGCTCGCGAGTGCGTTGCCGACCTTTTAAGAATTGATACGCTCTTTTCTTGAAGGACCCTAAGTCGAATTGGTTCGGAAATACTTCAGTCGGCAGCTTGTTCCACAAAGCGGTGGTGCATGGCAAAAACTGCCTTGAAAAACGCGCAGTTGTGGAACGGTGGACGTCGAGGTGACACTGCGTTTAATAGTTAATAGATCTATGTATATGTCGCAGCCAATATTAGCCGTTTAATTAACAGCCTAGCCGTTTTACTAACGGCCTGAAAGATGTTCAGCCAGTTGATCAAACAGCTAGACAAATGACTTGGATCGATGACGTTTTATTACTTCCCTAGCCTGTTGACTGTTAATTTAACTAAAGAAATTATTCAAACTGTCAAAATGACGTCGGCTAACCACAACTTTGATGGTGTTTTCGTTTTAGGTCTTTGTGTCTGTCTTTGGTCTCGTGCTCTTTTTTAGGTCGATGGGTGATCGATCGACTGTACAATCAAAAATCTCAGATTGAAAACAATCTATTGTGGTGTTTGTGGATTAATTATTGGGTTGGGGCGTAAGTATAATTACAGTCAAATCCAAAGTTTTTGATAAGTTAGCCTCGGTCAATAGTATAACGCGCCTCATTAAAATCGATAAAAAAACATGTCGGCATGTTCGTATGTAAATTACTCCAAAAATGGATTGAACGCGTGATCATCGTAATTTCGTGATAAAAAACAATGTATTGTATTACAGTTTGAATAATTAATAAGGCTTTAAGGAAACACGATTAGTTTTTTTTAACTTTACGTTGAATTGTCTGTGTAATACACAATATATATCTAAGCCTTATATTATACTATAAGGCTTTTAAGGGAAATATCAAAAAGGTTATTCGACATCACAGGAGAACGAAGGGCTGGCAGCTACTTCGGAAAAAGATACTAAGATTTAATATATTTTAAAATGATTTGTACCGTTTTATTTACTTTATTTGGTTTATATTAATTATTAAATATAAGTGAGCGAAGAGTGTGCATTACACAATATAATTATTATTATGGCTTTATTGCTGACGATCTTGGTAAGCAGTCTAGTAATAAATCAATCAAATCAAATCAAAATCATTCATTCATAAAATATACATTGAGTGCATCTAATTTTACATTTACTGCCAGTTCTTAAATCAATGGCGAAGAACGAAAGAGAAGAACTGGCAATAAACTCTCTGCCACTCTTTTAAAACAACGTTTGTAAGGAGCTGCAACCATTACACCATGTTCCGTATTACTTCTTAAGTAATTAATAATAATAAAATAAATTAAATACAAAGATTTGTCCTCTATCAGCAGGAGGCATGGTGAAATAGGAGCACTTACATTCTCGTGGGAACAACACGCAATAGACGATGAGTCTAGAGATGATCCATCTGCCGGGGATCGAACTTACGACCTCAGGTATGAGAGTCGAATGAAGCCTAGACTATATAGTACTAGATATTACAAACTCAAAAATAATGGATTTCAATTCCGCCATATTAAAAATGTCGTCGAAGAACATGATTGCGTTTTATCAATAAACAAAACATGAATTGAGAATGGTACTCGCTGGTACGGGGCCGAAACATAAAAATGTAACTTCAATTGGTAGTCGTAATGTCGTTCTGTCATGCAAATCATTTGGAACTGAATCGTATTTAATTTTGGTATTACATCAGTTATATTATGATAATATCATTTTTTAATTAAGGCCAGATTTAAAGGTCTCGCGACAACAAAGTAGTAGAGACGGCCAAAAATATTATCCAAATAAAATTATAATTTTTTTCAGTCAAGTTTTTCAATCAATGATTTACTGTAAAACCAAGTATAGTGTAGTATTAAACTAACATATAAATATCAAAAGAAAAGTTGTTTACAGATACCGGCAAACATTTTGAACAAATGTCTTGCCTGCCTTGCCTTGCCTGCGCAGAAGCGATTTTGTTTTCTTTGTGTCCCACGGTGCGATACGATGCGCACACTTTGCCCCACTCCCTTGTTTAATTCTCATATGAAGAATTTTGCCGGTACCTGTACTAGTGTTTACTAGATGGAATTTAAAGCATTTTGACGTGACAACGTCTAATAATTCGATGGAGCCGGCTGCACGCACGAAAAAACATGACGCGAGCGGCGTTACCTCGCTCTGAGGTGTTCCATTTGAGGCTTGAAGTGCAAGCGAGAGCGCGAAAGGAGCGACAAAGAGGCACAACCGGCTGCGTTCATTCGTTAAAAAATTGTAATAATTTATTTATGAGTACAAATGAATGTAACTTGATTAATTCAATTGTGATTTCCATTTACTCCATCTCTATATATGTATATCCATACAAAATATCTGTCAAACAAATAAAATTAAAATTTCTTTTGAAAAATGCAACCATTTGAAAATTTCATCATGATTTTCTTATGACGTCACGTTCAACTATCGTCAGTAAACCGATTTTAGAGACAACCGATTTTTTTTTATTCTCTTTATTCTGGGGGCCCCACTATTTTACACTTTATATATTATAGATCAACAAATAATTCAGAGTATTTATAATATTCATAACCGCCGTAGTAAAAACAGAAAATTAAAGCAAATCTTAAAAGTTTGGCCCCTGTATCAGTGTATATTAAATATTAATATAATAATAATTTCTCGCTGTATACAACAAAATTAATATTAATAATTAAATATTACTGTAAAACTAAATAAATATATTAAACATTTTTATTCATAATAATTTCGTCTAATAGCGAACTCAACTTAAACAAATAATCTTGCAACAAAATGCGAAAATCAAATACGTATTAGTTAATATGTTAAAAGCATCCTACGCATATGATGCCCAATCACAAGGTTATAAGGGCCATACAAAAGCCCTTGAATTAAGACACCCACGCAGATTCTAGATTAGGTCAAGTTGATCAAGTATTTCGGATATCTAGTGCTAGCTACAGTTTCCTTATATAAAACTCTTTCATATAAGTATATTTTATAAAGGTCGGCAACGCACTCGCGAATGCGTCAGCGTCCTGCCCCTTTGCCGTCCGTTCTATAAAAGCATGTCAAAATATTTTCGAAATTTCTATTTACCTACTTCTAAAACTATAATTGTTGAATCAAAAACAAAAACATCGTGGTACCTAGAAAGTTATATAAATCGCTATTTAATCTTTCATCTGTTCAGTAAAATACATAATAAAGCCGTAAATATGTCCAAAGATAATCTGAAATATAATATTAACGACCTATCGATATTTGGATTACAATACAAAGATGAAAAGAATTTTCCAAATTATCGTCAGTCATTCTTGTACGATGTGATTTATTGATTCTCATAATGAAAAGAACTGTTTGCATTTATGAGTAGTGAACGCACAAATCAATTTTGCTAATTTCTAAGCTGCGGAATCGTCTCTTTCTAGGTATTTTTTGGATAAATATTAGTATTATAGTCTAATGTGTATCTAATGTAATATTTTTTTTAATTTGGATTTTTTGAAATGTCTTACAGGCTATATATGTTGTGGTTGCCCATATATGATCTAAATACTAGCCAACGCTATAAAGGTACCTTATTTTTTTAAGGCCTAATTTTTTAGAACAGGGGCCAAACGGGCAGGAGGCTCACCTGATGTTAAGAAATACCGCCGCCCATGAGCAATCTCTCTATGCAAGCAATGAGCAAGCTCTTAAACTTCAGATTGCAGCTGGAGGATTTCTGCGTTGGGATCCCATAAATATAAAATTGAAATATGTAGTAATATATGTATTTGTGTATATATATAATATAGTAGTAGTAATTTGACGATTACTTAAATGATCCTAATCCTTGTCCTAATGATTGATTTAATGCAAACAGTTTGACTCAAAACTTGGCGCTTAAAAAGAGGGGCGGAGAATTTCTTGCCAGATCTTCTTGCCCGCACTACCCCCTTTTTTTTTTTTTTTTTTTTGTTATTCGAGGTGGAAATGCATTTGCGCATCCCCTGCCCTAGGAAGTTGCAGGGGTATGTGGGACTCGACCCACACCAAAATCTCTGCTATTCAGAGACTGGGTGAACAATACCCACTAAAAACACCTCGACAAATACCTACAAAGCCGCGTTACAGAGGCTCTGGGGTCGCTATCGCATTCTACCGGGACCTCAACGGCATAATACACTCAAAAAGCTTCGGTGCAATACACTACATAAGAGGTAAGAGATGGGCATATCTTCTCCTATTTCCTCCCCGTCTTCTACCCCTAGGATTCGTCCTAAAGCGCTCCCTTTCTCGTTCTGCTGACTCCTTCTGTAGCATTACATGCTCACAGAAGGATACCACTGCATTCCATACCTCGTCACTGCCGAGCATTTTATTTACAACACAAGGTAAAGCAAGATTATAACCCACCACAGAACAAAGATTATGACGCAACTGAGACCACTGTGGACAATCCTCCAACGGCCCGCACTACACCCTAGCGAACTGGTAGTAAATGTAAATTCAGAATTAATTTATCTTCTTTTCTAACATTAATAAGTGTACTTATTTACCTATATTAATAAAGTAATTTTGGGTTTGAGTTTTGAGTATAATCTAAAACACGACTTTCATTGGTTAGGCGATAAAAATTGCTTACTGAGCTAGTTAAACAAATATTTTTTCAAATGGTTATTTAATACATTTAACACGTTTACAATAAGATATTAACTCAAATGCCATTATTTCTTCCTGTTTCGCGACATGCGATGTCTATTCGTAATAGGGCTGCCACGATCTTCGTGTGAATATGATTAAAAAAATGACAATAAAAATATATTTTGTATAAACAATATTCTTAACCTACATAGTAAGAAAAATAATTAAAACTTATATAAAATTTGGTTCCTGTACCTGAACCTGCGTTTATCAGCCTGCTATGCCAGACACACTTCGTCTTTTTCTAGGGAAAGCCAGTTTCCTCAAGATTTTTCCCATCACAGTTCAAGCAAATCTTAAATGCGCTTGTAGAAAATCCATTGATGCACAGCCAATCGAACATACGATCTCAGGGATGAGAATCGCACTTTCACGAGAAGCCACTAGGCTAACACTGCTCTTTTACACCGAAAATATAGGTCAGAACTGGACAGCTTCGAGAAAAGGATGGACGAAGATTGGACGCATTGCCGTGCCCCATTTTGTCAGCCCTAACACAGGACAATAGAAGTACAGTGCGTTGCACTCGACGCGCCTTAATTGGATAATCGAACCCGCTCTGAGCCACTCCTGAGCCTTCGATGGGATTGGTGGGACGAAGGCATCAGAAACAGTGCTGGAGACAAATTATCATGATATTATATTGCCATCTCAGAACTGATCCAAAACGATGAAACGGGGAGACCAAAAGAGCAATGGACAGAATTTAATTTCATGTCATTGAGTGTCCATGGGCATGGATGTGTATCACTTAACATCAACCACCAGCCCGTTAGTTCTATTAAAAAAAGTGTGTGCGCACAATGTCTGACACATGTCAGAAGTGAAACTTCTTAGTAAATTATTTATTACTAAGATAAAAGCCCCAATAGATGATCAAGTACCGGTATATGCTTACACACTGCATACGTGCTAATGATAATATCTAATATATAAAATTCTTGTGTCACGGGGTTAGTAACCGAACTCCTCCGAAACGGCTCGACCGATTCTCATGAAATTTTGTGTGCGTATTGGGTAGGTCTGAGAATCGAACAACCTCTATTTTTCATCCCCCTAAATGTCAAGGGTGGTCCACCCCTAAATTTATTTATTTATTTTTTAGACAAAATTTTTCGTTTTTATTTTTTTACGATACACCATACAAAAATACATGCAACCCTAAATTTTCACCCCTCTACAATCATGCTTTATGTTTTTTTTGTTAATTATAAACTTTAATTTTTTGGCACAAAAACATAGCAAAACAACGTTTGCCAGGTCAGCTAGTAAATAAATAAAAATCGGTCTTATTCGCTCTTTCCCTTTTCCTCGACAAAAACGTTGCACATCTTCGTGACGTTCCGTAAAAAAGTTTCTCTTTAAAAGTCATAAATTTATTCATAAGTGTAAACGAAATAGGTTATACGCTAGGTACCCGTCAAAATAGTTAAATTGAAAATGATTTAATAACGCAATGGGGTCGACAGTTATAATTGAAATAAATTGCATTTTAACGGCAACAATTGTACACCCAATTATGTCGTCAATAAATCAATCAGCACACTTTCCGTTACGCTACAAATATCAGATATAAGATATAACACGACTCAGATTACTCCAGTTATATATAGCCAAAAATTATAGACATGTAAATAGTAAAAGTTCTGCACATGTATTTGTAGCTTAAAAGGAATGATTTTTTATGTATTAGAATAAATTCAAAACTCTCGTTAAATTTAATTAATCAAGAAAAAAATTTATAAATTTAACGATTATTTAAATGATCCTAATCCTTGGCATTGATTTGTTCAAGTTGAAACAATTTGTATGTATCAATACTTGGCGATTAAAAATAGTGGCGGAACATATATTTACTGCCAGGTAAAGTAGTAGACTTGCGACATGGCAGTAAATGTAAATTTAAAAAAGTTACTAAGTTATTAAAACTAAGTTTATCTATGACAGGCGTCTGGTGTGTCTATGACGTTAGTCTATGTCACGGACTACAAAGTACAATGGTTTGTTATAATTGCGTGTTCACGTGATTAGTATATAAGTTGTGTAGGTATATATGTAATGGTGACCTTATTAATATTTAGTCCACCATTCTCAAGAGACTTGTAATAAATAGTAGTTTTAAAATTATTTTTAATGATTATAAAGAGAGGATAACCTCTCTAAAAACATGAATAATCACGTTAAGCTATTGCATAGATTTTATCGCGGCCTTTGAGCGCGGTGACCGAATCAAGAAATTCCGTAACGAAAAAAAACCTAACACACGATGACAAAATATAGGTGCAGCCAATACGCGTTAGAGCGGGACATAACGCATACTGCGTATTCACATCTCTCTGGCGAGATCGGTAACATAGTCTGATAGAGTGATAGATTGATTACATACATAGAAAAAAAATACTGCTTAAATAAAAACTAAATAAATAATGTATAAGTTGATAAAGTGAGTGCCACACGTTTTTTTGTTGAAGTCGCTTAATCGAAAGTCTCTCGTCGTCTAGTCTAGTCTAGTCGTCGGTAGTCCATTTCTATATATTTTTATAAATAAATTATGTCAATCTCTTCCTGTTGCAGGAACTGCTCATGTATCAATACCGGTGTGACACACGAGCCTAACCACAAATCCCTGTGCGACACCGCGAACCATTGTTACTTTCATTCAAATTACATTAACAGTTAAAGTAATTAATAAATATATTGTAAATACCAGTGGATATAATCCTTGGTCTTGTGAACGTATCTTAATCAAAGACAAAACTCATTTATTCATATAGGTAACACAATATACAGTTATGAATGTCAAAAAACGAAATATATATTAAATTTTACATTTACTGCCAGTTCTCATATCGTAGAACGGAAGAGAAGATACCGGTAATAAAATCTCCGCCACCTTTTTTCAATCGCCAAGTTTTTTTTTAAATCTTTTATTCATGTAAGTACTATAATGTACACTTATTGTACGTACTATATTTATGTGTATTTTATGTATCTACTGTATTTATTAATATAGTACAGTATCTAGTCAAACAAAAGTATTAAACCTTAAGTAATCAAAAGATCAGAAAACAAAATGGATCGTTTAATTTTAAATTGTCATTGACATTTCATTAATCGATTAGTTTGACCTTAAATCGCTTTCCAAGCTTCGGTGATTCTGTGAAATTTACTCATTATCTGTGGAATATTTAAAGGCCGGCGACACACTCGCGAGCCCTGGCATTGAGTCTCAATGACTATATATAGATATACAAATATATGACTCCATGTATTTGTATATCTATATTCACACTGTTTACACACTATATGTGAGCTAATGATAATATAAATGTATAAAAATCTTTGTTTACTGCACTCAACGTTATGTGACAGAATTTCCATCTTAAGTTCATATATGTAACAACTAAACATATACATTAACAAATAGCGTGTATTTTTTCTCGATCTCCCTTACTCTTTCAATCTTTCTTACTCTCCCACCTCTCGCTCCATTGTTTATTGCTTCATGCGACATTCGCTCTTTCGCACTCTCTCTCAATCGCTCTCGTTCGAAATCGTTCCTTTTCTTCAACGCTGCACATCTTCGTGACGCTAATATTATTTTTGCGTTTCATCCGTGAAAAAATAACTTGATGCGCCTAAAGAAGTTTCACTTCAAAAGTTAAATTGCCTGTGTTTAATATTCTCGTATCCGTGATGTCCAATGACATAGATTTACAAGCCAAGTTAGTATTTTGTTAATACAGCATCACAAACCCACTACCCTCAATGTTATCTTAGTTATAAGCTTATGTTCAAAGACAGTTGTTATCCATCTTCAAACAAGGTGTTTCATTGAAAATATGTGAACCGTTTTCAGTAACCGTTTAAGGCTAACTCCTGATTATCATGATTTTTGTTGAGGTCGGAAATCGTGCCAATAAAATAAAGCTCTAGACAGAAGCTTTTGAAGAACTTTTATGACTATTCTCTATATACATACTTCCATTAACAGTAGGTAAGAGTACAGACATGTCGATCAAAATTTTAGAATTACAAGTTATAAGCGATTTGTTTGAACTATATTTTAATATGCAGCATATTTATTTTTTAAAGTATATATGTTTACAATCTTTATTTCACAATTATGGCAAACATAAAAATGTTTAAAAAAATAATAATAATGTTACATATCCAATTTTTAGAGATTAGGTATCAGATTTCTCTCTATCTCTCAGAAACTTGGGATAAATAGTGTTTATTCTGTTAAGTATATACGCGAAGAATTTTAATTTTCTATTTACCATTTTAACTATTATTATAACTTAATAATATTGTTAAGAATAACAGATGCACAATTAAAAGTTTTCTAGCATAAAAAGTAGTATTAAAGCGGCTTTATAATTTTAAATCGCTGTATCTCTTGACTTAACACTAATTCATTGATAAACTTAGCCAATGGTGCAACGATGTGCAATGTAAACACAATGTGTTAAATGCACTGAACAGTGGCGGAAGCTTTGCACTTTGTTTATTGATTTAACGCTGTGAATACTAAAATAGATACACGCCTATGCGCCTTGGCTGGATCTAGCTGAATTTTGGATACGTTAGCGCTTTTTTACCGCAAAATCTAGTGCTTTTTGTCTAAGGGGTAAATAGAAAAAATCTAGCGTGTTTTAGATTCCTTTTAGAATCGGGACTTTGAATGCATATGTTTAATTATAACTAAAAATAGCTGTAAAGCTCTCATGTTTATAATACTAATAATTATTGTCTAGCAATAAATACCATAAAACAATAAAAAAAGGTAAAGTATGACTTTTTCTCGCTGTTTGCCTGAAGCTTGACAGTTGAGCCCACTTTAGTTTAATAGCTCAATTGCGAGGTGGTCTCCTGAAGAATGGCCGAACTGCAGCAGTCATCAATTAAGGCCTAGCTAACTGAAGTACGTAAGTAAGTAAGTAAGTAAGTAATAGCAAAACCGACCCTCAACCACCTCACTCATGTCCAAAACAACATTATTCTTTTACTTCAAATAAAGAACTTATCTATACTAATATTATAAAGAGGAAAGGTTTGATTTTTTGTTTGTTTGTTTGTATGAATTGAATAGGCTCCGAAACTACTTGGCAGATTTGAAAAATTCTTTCACTGTTGGAAAGCTACATCATTCCTGAGTGACATAGGCTATATTTCATTTTCAAAAAAATAGGCATCCTTACTAAAATTACGATAACATTAACATTTGTTTATTATTTGATACAATTCTAACAGATGGCGCTGAGTTAAAGGTAGTAGTTTGGCAAGACGACGTTTGCCAGGTCAGCTAGTACTGAATAACTTACTTTAGCTTAGCTTCCTCGGCCCCGGGGCGGAAGTCGCCGGGGAGGTTGGCCCACTAGCCAATTAAAAAAAAAACTGAAGTACGTAAAATACGAAGTAACTACTAAGTTGAAAGCTCACCTTCTCAGCCGGTGTGAGCAGGCGGGTAATTTATATTTTTTGAGATGGAATCTGGCCGTTGGCCGTAAAGGCATTTACCGTTTGGCTATGAGGCCCTTAAAGGATTATTGAATTACTGACCACAATAATTAAAGAAATAATGTCATTTCCAACTACTTCAATAAGACGTCTTGATTATTTTTTTTTAAGAACATAAACGGGAAGAAGTCTCATGTGATGTGAAATCCCCATCTCATAGCCGGAAGGTGTGCATTTATTTATTAAATTTCAACACATCGTATATATATATTTTGCAAACTATCTTTTCTATACAGGACATTTACAGTGGCCGTAATCGCGCCACCTATTGCTAAGTAGATGAACTAAATAAACTGTTATTAAACATATATGCACCGAATTTCTTTGTAAGTTTCTATTTTCAACAAAATGCAACTGAAGCAATAATTTATATAATAAATTAAAATTCCGCTTAATCACTGTAAATGCATATTGCAGACCGTGACGAATTACGCAACGCATTATATAAAATAGGTGAATTGGGTAATTATTTAATAAAATTTAAGTCTTTAATTTAACGGTTAGAAATCTAATTTAAACTCTCGTATTTGCCAACTGTTTATTAATTAAATATATATCAGTGGTCCTACAATCTCTTTAGGTCTTGGCCTTAGATTTCTGAATCTGTTTCATGATCATTTTTTAATCTTATAGGCAAGTAGGTGATCAGCCTCCAGTGCGGTTTCCTCACGATGTTTTCCTTCACCGTTCGAGCAATTGTTAAATGCGCACATAGAAACTCCATTCGTGCACAGCCGGGGATCGAACCTACGACCTCAGGAATGAGAGTCGCACGCTGAAGCCACTTGGCCAACACTGCTCTAAATATAAACTTATTATTATATTTAATTAAACATTTAGAATATAACCGACGTCTGACTAAAAATATATTGATTAATACTTACAAATATAATATAGCCAGTTGCTTTTCATTAAATTATGTTTAATATATTTTTTTTACCTTTTATGTAATGCAACGAAGTGTTAATAAATAATAAATAGTTGTGTTTATAAGTTTGTCTAGACTCTAGACTCTAGAGCAGTGATTCTCAACCTTTTTTTTGTCACGGCACATATTTAATGATTTTAAAGTTTGACGGCACACAATTAACGATTTTAAAATTTGGCGGCACACAAAGAAAAAGCTAAAAAATATTTACTGCCGCGGAGTGGTTGAGAATCACACTTCATATTCAGGCCAAAAACTCTGTGTAGTGTACTTGTCTATTAAAAATGAATAATCATGAAACGGATCTAAGGCCCAGACCACTCACACAACAAACCAACAGACTCTAAATGTAATCAGCTGATGTCGTGACCGCCATCTTGTTTTACTTTTCTGGTCAACACGCTGGCTTTCGGTACGACAGATAGTTAACGTTTACGACGCTGCTTTATTTTAATCAAAATGCTAGCGACTTGATTGAATATCGATCTTTAATTAACTGTCTTGAGATTCAATTAACTCCCTGATTTAACTACTTTACTACGACATATTATGTATATATAATTTTTAGAGTCACAACTGTTTCTAGAATAAACTATTGAATTATTCATTAAAATATTTTATCAATTTGACGAATACCTAAATGATCCTAAACATTGGGATTTATTCGCTCCAGTTTAAACAATTTGTATGACTCAAAACTTGGCGATTAAAACAGCGGTGGAGAGTTTCTTGCCAGTTCTTGCCTGCTCTACGCCCGTATTAATTCAACTTCTTTTCTGACGGTCATAAGTATACTATGTTAACCTAAATTTTTACGTTATTTTGAAAGGTATGAAGATCCTATGACTTTTATATAATAACTAGCAGACTCGGCCAAGCGTTGCTATGGCTTAGGTTTTTATTATTACATAGTAGTATTGTCTTTTATTTACATAACTTTTACACATTTAAAGAAAAACACTTTTTTATGGATTATAGTTATGTATTATATAATAAACTATTCAAGGGAAACGGTAGGAGAACTTATGTGAAACGTTGGTACTTTTAACACAGCGCCATCTGTTAGAATTGTATCAAATAATAAACAAATAATTTGCAATAAAATAATATTGCGACTATAAAACCAGACTGCTCACGGTGTGCCAATTTAATTTAAAATCGGTTAAGTAGTTTAGGATTCCATCGCGGACAAACATCGCGACAGGAGATTTATATATATATTAAGATTACGCTGTGATGAAAAGATATTATTTTAGAGTTTTCACATTAATGGCGTCTGCAGTCAAAGGAACATGGAAAGTATCTCAATTCAAACGATGTGGCACACAAGTGGGCCAATTGAGGTATGGTTGCTAATATAAGGGAAATGGACCATCAAACAGTTAAGCATCTCACGCACATAACACTAAAGATGCCGACTTCGCCCATGGACGTGACTTAAATTGTAATACAAAGTTTGTATTTGGTTCGATCAAAAATAAAAAAAAAGTATTTAGTATTTTTCAATTCTTAAAAGGCCGGCAACGCACTCGCGAACTCTCGCCCCTCCATTGAGAATGGTAAGTGCGAGCGAGACAGACAGATAAATATAATTTCAGACCCGAAGCATAGGTGATAGGTTACAGTTTTATATTATGTATATTATTGTATAAGTCGACTATAGTTTTATATTAAATTGTGTTTTTTGGAAATTATATTTAAGTACGTATTACATACTTACAATAATGATGAAATATAAAATGATGAAAAAAAAATTTTTTCGCAAGTCGCAACGACAGAAGGGAGATTTGTCTATGGGATCTTGTGAATACGCCTTAAGTTGTTTTGGACTCAATAGGACATTTGCTCATCACATCAATTGTCCTATTGCGCTGTGTTTAGTAATTTAATTTTCGCCATTCCGTTTAGTCTACGGTATTTTCAATTGTTTCAATTTAACACACTAATATACAGTATTTATAATATTCTTTACCTACTAATAATAATTATATGGGTAATGAAAAATAGATAAATTTAATTTCAGACTAGAGAATTGTATACGTCAGAATAAAAAAAAACACGAATAAAATGACGTTTCCTAGAAATGATTCCTAGCTAGATCGATTTATCGCCCCCGAAACACCCTGTATACTATATTTCATGGAAATCGTTGGAGCCGATTCCAAAATATATATATAGACCAATTATATATATACAAGAATTACTCGTTTATAAATAAATAAATAAAATAAAATCATTTATTTCAGACTAATTAATAAGTCCATAATATGTTGTTATTATAGTAAAACTTATAACTATGTTAGTAAAATTATTAAAAATATAAAAATATTTAATTCATTAGTTTACGTTGATGTTTTCGATATAAGATAAAGATTTGCTTAAAAGATTGGGGAAGTATTTTTTAAAAACCGCATTTTTGCGTTTTGCAATTTTTTCTACCTTTTATCGCTGTAATTTGAATTAACCTTCAATTACAGGAAGTGTTACACAATTAATTACGATTAGAATAATTTAAGTTTATTTGTGTTAATTATTACTTAGTTTCTGCTAATTAATTCAATTAAAAAATTATAGTATTGTCTTTTATTAACATAACTTTTACATATTTAAAGAAAAACACTTTTTTAACGGGTTAAAGTTATTTATTATTGTAATCTCTGGTCAATATAATAATACAACATTTTCTACAGCTGTGATACTTTTTTGACGCCTGCTATATCAGATAATCTTGTTTAAAAGTGTAAATAATTAATAATTAAAAATAATAAAACACTCACTACCTACAGAATGTTGAGTTCAATTATTGTGAAAAGTTTTATGATCTAATTCGAAGTATTTATTGAATACTATCGGTTTATTGTACAATTTTAGATGTCACTTTGCAATTTTTTTCTATCGAGAAAATTTAATAAAATTGGGATTTCGACTTAGTCACTAAGTAGCATTAGTTCTCAATTTTATCATATATTTATCACAATGTGATCAATTCAGTATTATGCATAAGCACTATATAAATTAGAGATTGAAAACTCGGCACTTGCCTTCCCACATCGCCCTAACACCTTTTATCATCAGTCACCGTGACCACGCACGCTGTAAAGCACGCAAACGTCGGTTAAATTTAAAATTATGTTTAAATAATTAAGTTAAATTTTTAATAATACATAACTCTAATCCGTTAAAAAAGTGGTTTTTTTTTAAATTATATTCGTGTCACCGAAATATACCAAAATTCGCAAGTCTATAAATTTCCTAGGAAATATTTCCTTTGAAATAAACGAAACGAATACGAAACATAATTTTAATCATAATCACGATTTTAAAAACGTGTTTTACATGCAGATAAATATAGACATAATCAGAGAAACCCTATGAAAGTTCATTAGAATACAAGTAATCCACTTTAACGTACCATAAATAGTATTTTTAATCTATTATTCAAATGTCTCACAAATAAATATTTTGGATTTTCAACGATTACAAAAGAAGCAATCGTTTGCAAATTTTATATTGTCTGTAAATGTTTAAATTCTCTGCACAAAGACACCAATTACGATCTAGCCTAAATTATTACTAACGGTGGAGGTCTTCCCTAAGAGATTCGACCTATATTCAAAATTCGCACCACTAAAATGGGTGTCTATGGGCTGCAATGACTGCCCTTTTTCGGCGTCCCACAGGCTCGTTTGTCCCCCTATTATATATATATATATAAAATACCTGCTCAATAAAATGGATATTTTGACAAAAACTATCTTGTGGACAATTTTTTCACTTAACGGGCGGGCACTAACAGCAATAAAATTAATTAATTGATAAATTCGAATGTTCTATGAAAATTAATGTAATTAAAAAAATTACAACCACAAAACCGTTTTACTACTTAGCTGGATATTTGCTTAACTTCTTGCAGCAAGAGTTCACACAGGAACTTATATATATATTATTTAGATTTAGCCCCAAGCGACGTATTCCTGTTCTCAGACCTCAAAAGAATGCTTACTCAGAATATTGCGGTAATAAATAGGTAATCTCCGAGACTAAAGCCTATTTTAAGGCTATAGACGACGGCTTGTGTCAGGCACAGATGGCTGATTGACTTGCCTATTTAAAAAAAATCAGTGGCGCTACAGCCTAATTAGGTCTTGGCCTCAGATTTTTGAATCCATTGCATGAACATTTTTAAATCTTATGGCAAGTAGGTGATCCTCCAGTGCCTGACACACGCCCTCGACTTTTTGTGTCTAAGACATGTCGGTATCCTCACGATGTTTTCCTTCACAGTTAGAGTAAATGTTAAATGCGCACATAGAAAGAAAGGGCATTGGTGCCTAGCCCGGGATTGAACCTACGACCTCAGGTATGACAGTCGCACGCTGAAGCCACTAGGCCAACACTGCCCTATTAGATAAACAAATAATCATGTAACAGATATCTGAGGCCCAGACATAAAGTTGTGGCGCCTCTGATTTGTTTACCAACCAACTATAACTTAACTGCATCAATTGGAATGCAGTCACACCGCGACAGTTCCGTACGACGTCCGTGACCACGGCCTGATGACCTCGACTCGTTTAGTGGTTACAATCGATTTACACGATTATTGAAATTTGATTAAAACCTTATAATTGGTTTTTATAACATTAAATATAAAAAAAGTCGAATATAAAAAATACATTGTTTTAAGCTATGCAATAAGATTTAGTCGCGGGCTATTAGTACGGCAACCGAATCAAGGAATTCCGTAACGATCATAAACCTAACACACGATGACGTATAATTGCGGCCAATACGCGTTAGAGTGGGACAGAACGCATACTGCGTCTCATCTCTCTGACGAGATCGGAGACGTAAGGTAAGCATGGCCGGTGCAGCAGGTACGCGTTAGAGTGAGATAGATTATATAGGCGTGTTACTCTGAGTCTGGTAGAATACTAGAGTAATAGAATAAATTAATGTCAAAAAAAATTACTCCATTAATAAAAAATAAATAAATTATTATTATTGCATAAGTTTATAAAAATGCTATGCCATAGCTTTACCGCGGCAATCAGCCCCACGTTTTTTTTAATTCATACATTCTCTCTTTACCAAAATTGATATAGAATAAAAAAACTGGTTTTTTTTAATATTTTTTGATGTGAACTTAAATAAATAAATAAAATTTAAAATGTTTCACGCTGGCTGCATTTTTGTATTGCGAAACTTATTCGCCGAGCGAGGACAGTTCCAGTTCTGGGATCACCGGTGTTAATAAAATAATCAAGATAGTAGCATCCTTTATTTAAAAACCCTATGCAATGGTAACCATGGTAACGGGAACGATTATCTATGACCCGATCCTTGAAAACTGTCACGTAACGCCCGCTGTCACTTTCACACTTTCCCGCCAAATCCAGTTAGTATTATTCAACCAGATATCAGGCTTTATCATTTAATCTCGTTAGTAAACATTTCACGTGATATTTCTGCATGATTTTGCGCAATGATAAAATAACTGTAATATTTGTAACATTACATAAGATAATTATTATGAAGCTACATTTGAATGTTTTTTTGTGTAACAAACAGGCAGAAAACTCGGGCGACTTTTTAAAAACATATTAACATTCTAGTATTGTGTTTTGTCCATAGTATTAACATTTATTTACATAACTGGTAAAAGGTAGGCTAGGCTAATGCCTAGCCTACCTTTTCAGTCCCTAATGGGAGATATATAAAAATAAATCAAATATATTAATTCCATATTTTTTGTTCAACCCTGGTTAAGAATCAACCAGTTATCCACTAGGTCAATATTAACAAACTCATTACTTAATGATCATTATGTAATAATTAATATGTTAATCTATCAATTAGTAATTACCGAGTAATTATATCGTCAATAATGACGTAATTATATACGTAAAAATTTATTAATAAATCAAGTTCAGTATGGCAGTTTATTTAGGGTTGACTATTTGGAAAATAATTTAGGTTCGTTAATTAACTTAGGTTCGACCCCGGGCTGTGCATCAATGGACTTTCTTTCTATGTGCTCATTTAACATTTGCTCGAACGCTGAAGAAAAACATTGTGAGGAAACCGACATCTCTTAGACCCAAAAAGTCGACGTGTGTCAGGCACTGAAGGCTGATCACCTACTTGCATATTAGATTTAATTATGATCATGAAACAGATTCAGAAATCTGAGGTTGTTGGTATGTATTGAGGTAGGCTAAGCAAAATCACATTAAGAAGAAACGAAGTTCGCGGTGCCGGTTTCAAAATAGCGTAGACACAGCCCTATAGACCCGCGTCAGCGATAATTATGGTGAAGTACAATCAAGTTATGTGTCTAATTGACGTCTAACGCCTCGTATTATCCAACTATGCGCTTTAAATAAACTAGTTATTTGCAGGACTCAGGCTCTTGAACCCACAGGTTATATTTAACCTAGTACACTTGTTAAAAGAATTTAACCTGGTTTTACATACTACAGACCGTAGGTTTTCTGTACGTCTGGCCACAATCCGACTAGACGTTAAGAGAGATTTTGGAGAGCACGCCGGGAGATGCCAATTTAACAGCCGCTTGAATGAACTCATATTAAACTGTCTAGGGATGCAACTGATGGCGAAGAATAAAAAGTATGACGAGCTAACCGCCAACCTCCAAGGCACCACAAGAAGAAGAAGAAGGGATGCACGAAGAAGACATTAGGAACACAATGAAGGACAAAACTCTGCTTCTAGGCAATGTTTGATTTACAGCGTATGATATTATTTTTAATTTCAGGCGTTGTTCTTAAAGGGGGCGTTCATGTATTACGTAAGTTCTGAAGGGGGGTTGGGGGGTTCTTAGATTTTCTTATTTGGTGATTACGTCATCAGTAATTATTTACTTTTTTACACATATTTCCCACACATTGTCTATGCTTGAAAGTGAAATGCATTTTCGAGCATTCCTACATGAATAAATAAATATTAGTACATAAATGTTAATACGTTTATGTACTAATATTTTTGAGGGATCGGCCCCAAATGGGTTAGTAAATATACATGCTTACAAAATAAAAGATCCTGAAAAGACCGGCAACGCACTCGCGAGCCCTCTGGCATTGAGTGTCCCTGAGCGGCGGTATCACTTATCATCAGGTGAGCCTCCTGCCCGTTTGCCCCCTGTTTTGTAAAATAAATCCTCTTGTCAACAAAAGTAAGCTAAGCTGAACGGCCCCATAGGCTATTTTAAATATTTTAATTTATTATTCATTGATTTCACAAAGGACTCGCCCAATCATGACTATGCTTTCTAGAGGTTCCTGTTTAAAAGAAAGAATTCGGAAGACAACAAAGATGTTTATGGATTAACAACTCATGCGCACTGTGAAAGTGTAGTAATTTAATTGGGCACGCGTTTCGGCGCATACGTTTAATAGGGTGACCAACGTACAAGATTAGTTTAATATTTTTCAAAAAAAAAATGATTTTTTTGAGTTCTAAAACTTTCTAAAAGTCAAATTGGTTTAAAATAGTCCAGTGGGCAGCTGATTCCACAAAGTGGTGGTGCGCGGCAAAAACTGCCTTTTAACACTCAGTTGTGGAAGAGACGTCCGATGATGAAACTCAGCTGAAATAATCTTTGAATAAACAGAAGTTGAATACACGACAAAGATAAGTGAAACCATAACCATGATTTAATGTATTGCTAATTTAAGAAAAAAAAATATCCCAAATTTTCAAAATACATATGAACTGTACAAGTCGGAAAGCGGAACCATTGCGTCAGTCGAGTGACCATCTGCCAGAGATTAGACCACTGCTAGACATACCGTAATTACAGTAGATTTACTGTCTTTTTGACCAAATACAGTTTCAACTCGTCAGGGAAATAAATTAACAAGCAGTCTCTTTCCATCGCAGCGTAAACTCAATTTGATAGAAAGAGACGAAATAGAAGAAATAGTAGTACTAGGAGAAATAGTAGAAATACTTGACTATTAGATTTAAAAAAGATCATGAAACAGATTCAGAAATCTGAGGCCAAGACCTAAGGAGGTTGTAGCGCCACTGATTTATTTATTTATTAAAAAAATATTCTCTCTAAACCTCTTCATCAGAGTTCATTTTAAATGAAATTCTCGAAGTGGTTTCGTGTTGTTCTGCCACTGAAAACACCTCATACAAAAAAGTTTTAAACTAATAATGATAATCTAGGAATATTTGTTTATGATGTTAATTATAATCGTAAGTTATAAATTATATTTCTTAGAAGCCGCACGATTTCTTCGACTTGCTTTCTCATCTAATCGAACTGGTATTGAAAGCTTACTATATTTGCGATTACTAATAACGAATCGTAGTAGAAAAGTATTTTTTCCCCGGTTTTAGGTATTTTTCAAAAAATATATATTATCCTAATAATATGAGAAGTTTTCATTTCAGTTAAAGGTACACTGCTACAGCGACGAAAATTAAAAAAAATATTATGTAGGTTACGAAAATTGTACATACTGTATAATAAATGGAAGCTTCTAATATAATTAGAATAATATTTTTTCTAAATCCGTAAATGATTTAAATTATGATTAATCTTGAATCTCATGGTCGTCGAACCCCGGCTTTGCAATGGTGAACAAAATATCGTAAGGAAACCTGTCTCAAATCACAGGGCAGAAGGCTGATCAGCAAATATCTGAGGCCAAGACAAAAAAAAAGTATTATTATAACTTTTTTTCTATTTTTTTTATTTATTTAGTTAGGCACTTGTACCTTTACATTTTGTTTTCAGTATGAAATAAATCTCTTGTTAGCGATAAGGTTGTATATGTAACCTATTTACCAGAATCAATATTCAATAAAGAAACGGTTTACAACTATAAAGTTACGAACATTATTTCTAGGTTAAGCTAATCAGTAGTCAAATGAGGCAATAGTTAGGTCATAAACGGTGCAATGATCCCTCGGTAAGTGGGTCCTGGGCCCAAAATGGCAGGACCTGACTCATGGTCAGATAAAAGGGTCCATATACATATTACATATGGTCAACAATAAAAAATAACTGAAAATCTTATGGTTTCTTACTCGTATCTTACTGGTTTTTTTAAATAATTAAAAGGCTATTTGATATGTTTTAAACATAGACATGTATATTTTAATATTATTTGTATGGTTTTATTTACTTTATTTGGTTTATATTGATAATCAAATGAGTGTAAAGAGCGAAGAGATTGCATTCTATCCGTCGCCATAAATGGATTGTCTTCGTAGGGTTTGGTTATCCGGATGCAAATACGACATCGATCGACTGTCACGGTCTGATCTCAGATTGTTTTCAATCTGAGTTTGTGGATTAATTATTGGTTTCGTGCGTAAAAGGGCCATCACAATCTACATAGATTAAGTCGAAATTCCTGATTATCTTCGTTCTTCTACCAGAACTAAGTTATATATTCTTACTAAATTTTAACAGTCAACAAATGTAGTCAATCCCAAATATTCCGATTAACGGCGAATCAATTTAGTGTGTAACGATATTCAGGCCGCGTTTACGATTTTTTACTCCAGCATGACAGTGCCTATCAATGGCTCAGTCATGCGTATTACCTAGATTCTAGATTCAGTAGGTCAGTTACATAAATACTGTTAGCACTACTTGTTTGCGTGGAAAAACATTTATATTGTCTTTGATTTACATTTGTTTAACGGCATGTTCTAGGCTATTTGACATAATCTAGACTAGTTCTGAAATACTGGACTGATTAAACAATCGTTCACCATTAGATACCGATTTTTATGTACATATTTATGTACATGTTTGGTTATCATTTGTCAATCTTATAGGCAAGTAGGTGATGAGACTTTTGTGTATAATACACGTCTTGTTTGGTTCCTTACGATGTTTTCTTTCACCGTTGGTAAATGCACACATTGTCATTCAAGATACACGTATAACACCAGTAAATTGTTACATAGAAAATTGTTTTAGCCATGCCTTGACGACGGCTTTGGATGTGAACACTTACCAAAAAGACGAAATCACACCATTATCAGCTAACACCTGAAAACAAAAGATATTAATTTAAAAAAAAAGTTTGTGTATCACTTTATCTTTTCTCCACATATATTTTGTATATACTTATAATTGTTTTATGTTCTGTGTGTGACGTGTGATATTTAATTTGTGTATGGGTGCCTAATGATTAAATAAAGCATTAAAAATTCGAATTAATAATATTATTATATTTTGCGGGCATTTACTCCTTCCGACGTCTACTTATGTTAAATTCAAAATCATTTATTAATTTAGGTAACACAATGTACACTGCATTGTGTAAATGAACATCAATAAAGATATTAAATGCTTCTAATTTTACATTTTCTGCCACAACTCAAGTCAAGGGCGTAGATCGGAAGAGAGGAACTGGCAATAAATTCTCCGCCACTCTTTTTAATCGCCAAGTTTTTTTACACAACGTTTGTAAGCTACAACCATTACATCATGTTCCATATGACATCTTGAGTAATAAAGAATAATAAAATAAATTAAAAACAAAGATTTGTCCTCTATCAGCAGGAGGCATGGTGAAATAGGACCACGCACTTACACACTTGTGGGTACAACACGCAAATATATAGACGAAATAATTAACATGACCACACAGATGAATTCAATTCCGACCGTTAAATACAACTATTACATATAATTTGAACCTTATACAGTATATAGATTATTTATATAAAGTAAAATACCGCTTGGCGATTTAAGACTAGCGTAGAATTTCTTCTTATTCCTTCTCTTTCTTCCTGTTTTATTTGGGAACTTGTAGCAATACTATACTATTGCTATACACAATGATTTTTGATACCTTCGGGATTTTTGAAGTCATTTAAAAACTGAAAGTGTCTTCACGATCACAAACCCATTCAAAATTCAATCGGAACTGGCCTTTCCGTTTCCTATTTGCGTGATTGAGAACTATTATCGTAATTACTGGATCCGTAACGAAAGTAGCTATTATATTGACCACTGAACAGAAACAAAATTGAAATTTCGTCAGCTGAAATCTACAGTAAAAGCCTTTTATTTCAGACAGTTTAAACATGTATATACATTTATATTTCTATCTTAAAAAAATGAGGCGATAGAAATGGCGCTAGACCGGACACACAACAAGAGATAACATATTGAAATGGAAAAAAAATATTACAGAATGGCAACCACGAGATTGAAAAAGGAAAAGAGGAAGACAGGGCAAGAGATGGGGACCGTATAACGAGAATAGTTAGAGTAATCTAACAGCAGATACGGGCAAGTCTAAGCATTGGTATGAGTCAAGTTTAAAAAATATTACATGAATATATAGGGTCAGGGAGCTTTGTACCAGATGGATTCACCAAAACTTTAACCGACGACCAGAAACTACTTAGCATTGACTGGTGTCGCCAATGACAATGCTTCAACACACTCCGCAAAACGGTGTAATATTTGACTATAGCGTCTGTCGAGATAATCCGCCATACAGTCCTGATATGCCGCCCTGCGACTTTCATTTATTCCCAGGAACTAAAGATAAAATTCGAGGTATTCACACGAGCCCTGAAGATACATCACAGTATAACCAGGCCCTACAATTTCATGAACTATCGATGTTAGTATAGATTTTTTTTTCATGTTATATTACAGGAGGTAGACGATCAGGAGGCTCATCCGATGTTAAGTGACAACTGCCAGAAGGCTCGCAAGCACGCTGCCGGCCTTTTAAGAATTGCTTTGCCTTAGACCCAAAAAGTCGTTGATAAGATTTATTAATTACTGTTAAGATAGAAAAATGTAGTGAAATAAATAAAATAAAATAAAAATAAAAAATAAAATTTATTTTATTATAAGTAATCTTACAGCTTATACATATTAAAAGAAAACACTAACGCAACACCGAACAAAACAGATTTCATAAATAAACAATATATATAAAAGAGATATCAAGCAAGTTCATTAATAGACAAAGATACATAAATAAAATAAAGTAAACCCAAATTTAAGATTTTAAGAATCGGTACGCCCTTTTCTTGAAGGATTCGAAGTCGAATTGGTTCAGAAATACTTCAGTGGGCAGCTGGTTCCACATCGTGGTGGTGGTGCGTGGCAGAAATTGCCTTAAGAATCGCTTAGTTGTGGAACGATGGACGTCAAGGTGATACGGGTTACCACCACCACTTTGTGGAACCAGCTGCCAACTGAAGTATTTCCGAACCAATTCGACTTAGGGTCCTTCAAGAAAAGAGCGTACCAATTCTTAAAAGGCCGGCAACGCACTCGCGAGCCCTCTGGCATTGAGAGTGTCCATGGGCGGCGGTATCACTTAACATCAGGTGAGTCTCCTGCCCGTTTGCCCCCTGTTCTATAAAAAAAAATACGGGTGGTATTTTGTACATAGATTCCGTATTCCATACCGCAGTCGTGGTCAATACTAAATTATGAAATTTAAGCAAATGCAAGAACAATAACAGGTTCACTTCAAGGGCGCGTGTGTTGACACTTGAAACACGTCTGAAACAATGGCCGACATAATTTACGACGCAAATATTATACTACAAGATTAATTTCATCGTAAAACTTATCGGAAAACAATGCAATGTTAAATCATATACATCATATCCAATAAAAACACACTCCAGAATTTCAATCGATTATTATAACGGCTACGATCGTAGATATAACATTAAAACAAACAAAAACACACACACAACCACACAGTAAGAATAATAAAAAAAAGAGATAATATATCAAAAAATATCCCTTTTCCCATTCGGTTCTTGAAGGACCCTAAGTCGAATTGGTTCGGAAATACTTCGGTCTTGATTATGAAATAAATTATTTAGCATTTAGTAAATTTCATTCTCTTGTAAAACCAATTAATACAATACAAATATTTAGTGCTATTTGACCCATAGGCAACCTGCCAGTAGGCTCGCAATCGCGTTGCCGGCCTTTTAAAAATGATTTCGAAAATAACACTCAATAGTTCAGGTAGGTGGTCCTACATTTGTCCACGGCAAAAACTGTCTCAAAACCGATACATTGTGGAATTTCCGTCTGATGATGAAAATGTTGAGTTAGGTCTTATATATGTAAACTCTACTCCAAGGTGTAACGGTAAGCAATATGTTATATATAACCATCAGTATGTCTAAAGTTAAAATTTTAAATTTTGTCATACTGTTATTCGCAGAATTACCCGACCTTTTCTATCACCGAGCAAGTATTTAATAAATAAATAAATATTATTAATAATAAAACAATATCTTCAAGGTTTGAAATCGCTTGACCGCAGTTTTCATCTTAAACCTTATCAATTGATAAGCAAGATTTTTCATTTACATTGCGCGGGCGTCATTCTTATCTTTACGCAAATATCCCATTGTTGTTATATCATAGTTAATACGTGCATTGTGTACGTGACACTCATTTCTGTACCTTCGAATCCTGTACAACAATAGACTTTAAAAATAAATAAATCAGAGGCGCTACAACCTCTTTAGGTCTTGGCCTCTGATTTCAGAATCTGTTTCATAATCATTTTTAAATCTAATAGGCAAGTAGGTGATCAGCCTCCAGTGCCTGACACACGTCGTCGACTTTTTGGGTCTAAAGCCGGTTTCCTCACGATGTTTTCCTTTACCGTTCGAGCAAATGTTAAATGCGCACATAGAAAGAAACTCCATTGGTGCACAGTCGGGGATCGAACCTACGACCTCAGGTATGAGAGTCGCACTCTAAATTTCATCGACATACACTGATCCGAACTGTCTTGGATAGCTTGTATCGACAGGTGGTTATTACAATGCGTCGACTATATTATAGACTATAGTCGTCGGTTATAGGCACACTTTTATCAATATTTGGATTAAGATGACTATCGTAGATGGTTAATAATGGATTGAGATAGGTTATTGAGATTGGGCGTTAGGGTCCTTCAATAATGGAGCGTACCGACTCTTAAACCGGCAACGCAAACGCGAACGATGTTCATGGCCTTACTCTGTACAAAAAATATGGGAAATACCAAAGTTTTCGATATAAAAAGGCGAGACTGTATTTAGTTAATTTCAGGCTAAACGTCAGTGTAAACTTTTGAGAAAAGTAATTAACTAAATATAACTGAACTATTTCCATCCCGCCATATTAACGACGTGCCAGTTCCGATCATGAACTATGGCTATACGTTATTTAAAACTTTTTTTTTATAGAACAGGGGGCAAACGGGCAGGAGACTCACCTGATGTTAAGTGATACCGCCGCCCATTCCCACACCCTCGATGCTAGAGGGCTCGCGAGTGCGTTGCCAGCCTTTTAAGAATTTGTACGCTCTTTTCTTGAAGGACCCTAAGGACCCTAACTTAAATAATTGTTATAAGTATTCATTAAATCTGTTTTATGAATCTTAAAAAGGGAATGGGAAAATATACAAAAAAAAGTTTGTTAAATTTCTTTGTTTTAAAAAATATAAATGTTTCGATAGTTATGCAGGTTACAAATATTTTTATTTAGAGTCATTAAAATATCAGAGTCAGCAAGCAATTTTTACACGCTATTCTTAATGGGCGGATAGATAGCCCCTATTTGCTATCGTTAATTTCTTTTAAAATCCCTCCATACGGAGGAGGGATTTTAAAAGAAATTAACAAGATACACAATTCCATGTGCCTCGTACGAACTCGGATTACCTGCATAATTCGCCAATGTTTCAGTTCAATGCTTCACTTCAGTATATCTTTCCCTCAAAGAGAAAGATGTAAGGAAGTAGAAGTACTTGAAGAAACGGAGTTTTTGACTTTGTTTAAGCAGTAATTTGCAATTTTAAGTAGTATTTGATGTTTTTAAATGTTAAATTTCGGTTTTCTTTCGTTTTTTTTTTATGTATCTTTGTCGATTAATGTACTTGCTAGTTTTCTGTTTCATATATATTGTTTAACTATGTAATCTGTTTTTTTTCTGTTTGGCTATTAGTGTTTTTGTCTTATAACATATACATAACATAATATATCTTATATGTGTGTATCTATTCCAATAGAATTTTGTTTTTTTGACGTGAGTTATTTATTTATTAAACGACGCATCTTAACGCTCTTTTATTTTTTTAAGGAACTACGACGGTAGGAATCCGGCTTATATTAAAGGAAATTTACCATTAATATTTGGGCTATACGACAAAAGAATCAGTAAAATTTCCGAGATTTACGCAGTCCAACAAATCATTATATGATATAGGCTGATAGTAGATAAAAGAAATGCAAATCGAATCAATAAAATCTTTTTACTTAGACCTGTTAGGTAATATTTATGTTACTAAATTAACATTTTTATTAATTCAACATATTTTTTTAAAATCTTCACTGAATAATTAATATTATTAATAATGAAATATTCGACTGTTACTATTATTGTGAAAGGTAACAGTGCACTTTAGACCCACTTAAGCGTGACTTAAAAATGACATTAAGATAACGCTCATATTAATTAATCACTGTCAAACAGTTGCTATATTTTTTTGTTATTGTTACAATAAATGTCACCACCATTAATTATTTTATAAACAATATTATTATTAACAATTTATAAATAAAAATACCAGCAAATAGATAAGACTTTTTAAATGTATTTAATATTTTTATGTAATAAATATTATTACTATGTAGGTAAATAATGTTATAAATAATCCATATTTGTTATAAAAATTATATTTCTCAAATTTCTGTAATATCATTTTTTAGACAAATAATTTATTACAATTTTTTATTTAATTATTATTATTACTTATTAGAAAATACAAAGTATTTATAATATTCTTAACCTATGTAGTTAAGAATATTATAAATATGTACATTGTATTTTCTATAATTTTACCATTTTCTTAAATTCTTTTTACTAAACAACGTTCAACATTTTAAACATAAATCCCTAATTAATATTTTAAACATTTTCGTATTTTTACATTTTAATTCCAAAACATTATTTTAAAAAGGTAATCGTTCCAGAAATAACTACTAAATAAACATTTAATAACGTATCATTATTAATTAAATTCTTATTTTAAAATTAATTAAACCTACCTTAATTAATAAATCCGTAAATAAGACACTTATATATCACAGCACAGCACTGTACCAAACAACTCTAAGGCGCACAGTCCACTGGTTGTGGTTACGCTGTCTCGACTCTCGGCTGAGGGATCGTGGACGGTGTCATGCGAGAGGGTAGCATTTCAATATTAATAATAATGTCTACATAGTTTTTTTTTATTTTGATTAAAAATAATTAAATACTTTATATTGTACAGATTACCAGTAGACTGTGAAATGTGTGTTTAAATTTATATGTAATATAAAAATATTGTGTCAGGAGTTTCTGTATAGTGTTTCAAGAACCAATCGACGGATGATAATAGCCATCTGTCGATACAAGATATCCATGGTAGTGTGATGAATTCTCACAGTAGGTCGGATCCGTATAAAAATTATTTTATTTTATAATTATTACCTTAGTATAAAAATTACAGTTCAACAGTGCCAATATCTTAAATTTTATTTGGTTTGCATTTAATAACAAATATGAGTGTAAACTCGGTAAAATGTCACGACAAAGAGGGAAGAGATTGCATTCTATCTGTCACCAAAATTGGAATGTCTTTTTAGGGTTTGGTTATTGGGATGCAGATAGGAGATCGATCGACTGTCACCATCTGTCAATCCACAATCTCAGATTGTTTTAAAAATGACATGAGAAATCCCATAAAATAGTTTTTTTTCGGAAAAGCAAATGTGGTAGCATAGCAAAATGTTCCATATGTTGATATGTAGATGAAAAAGGGAGACTAAGTAAAAAAAACATTTAAATGCGACATTGGTCGGGGACTGATTCTTCCTACAATTTTGATAATCATACGTCTATTAATTAATTTTAAACAAACGACAAATAGCATAAACCCCTCACAGCATCCGCAATATGAATCAATCAAATCTTTGCTCTCTTTCACTTGTTAACACTTTCTTTACATTAGAGCGAGACAGACGACTCATATCGCGCAGGCCCCCACTAAATAGTAAAACGGACGTCTTATTACTGATCGCGTGACAATTGTAATCGCAAATTGTACAATTACTGTCAGATCTTTATCGGCTGTAAATTAACAAATTAAGAATTACAGCAATTGTAATACCGGAACCCTTAATTAGGACCCATGGCGTTGCGTATAAATGTGGGGTCTCTCTGCATCTTCTACCAGATACGGATAGCATTCAGAGGAGCTGTTCGGATTAATACCTGCAGCTGAGTTTCTTCATCGGACGTCGAGGCAGAATACAAAATCTCATCCGTCATAACTGAGCGTTATTTAAGGTAGTTTATGTCCACCAACACTATGTGGAACCAGCTTCCCACTGGAACCAATTCAACTTAGGATCCTTCAAGAAATGAGCATATCAATTCTTAAAACCTGCAAGCCTTCTGGCAATGTGAGTGTCTATGGGCGGCATCATTTAACATCAGGTGAGGCGATTGTTGGTGGCGCCTTGGGGTTTTGGTGGGTATGCAATAGCATTAACACCACATAACCTGGCTCGCTCTAACTGCGCTATATCTAGACGATTTCCAGATAAACATACCCCCCCCACCCACAAAGTCACGCTGTGGAGGGTAATGCGTTTCTCCTCTAAGAAAAAAATTCTGTAAGCAGCATTTCAAGACAAGCATAATCTTCAGCAATGAAGACCAGAAGAATAGATTCGAACAATATATTATGTTTGGTTCCAAGCACGATTTTTACAATCGCTACCATACGCTATGCGATTAAGCATATTTCTAACGATTGTAAAAGCGATTTACCGTAATAGCCCCATCGAGTAGCGCCGGGGCAATCGATAAACTCGAGACAGTGTGAAAGTGCCTTAATGGCATTCAATATTTGTATTTATGGAGCTGTTATTAATTTTAAATCTAATGGTTAACAATATCTATAAAAAATCAATTAAATTCTTAACTGACTTAACCATGCAACTCTTAATTGTGCGATTAAATGAACCAAATATTAACTTTCCACGTACGTACTTTAGGGAAACGTGGCCGCCCAAAACAGGCAACGAAGCATCATCAGAAACGCCCAAGAACACAAAGGGCTCACGAATGCGTTACCGGCCTTTTAAGATTATCCTAAGTCAAATAAGTTTGGAAATACTTCAGCGTGCTGGTTCCACATAGTGGTGGTGCGCGGAAAGAACTTTAACCCTCAGTTGTAGAAAGACGGATGTCGAGGTGATACGAGCTATGCTCGCAAGAACAGCCCAAGCGAACTGCCTTCCTTGTCACTCCAAAATCAGTGGTGAAAAGCCTCACCTGTCCACAGCGTTGGTACTGAATACAGACTACAATATTATATTTTTTCATTATATTTGGTTTAGTCATCATTAATACACTTAAATCATTAAAACAACTAAAATAAATTTTAAAAAAAAATATTATGAAATAATCTTGTTCCGCTTCTCGTTCCCTTTTACATACCCAAACAACCTAGGCATTCGATGAAGTCTGCTGCCTCGGTCTCTTCTAACCCACACTGCCCATCCCTCTTATTTCTATCGCGTTTCCAGCATACTTCTTAACGCTCTCAATTCCACTGCATTTATAAGTGTATAGAGATTCCAACGCCTGAATCAAGTCATTGCTCATCCCGTGATAATTTTTACTCAAGAAATTTGTGGATAAAGTCAAACTGATAACCTTCGATAGTAATTAAGATAAGTTTTAGAGTTAAAAGAATGTCTCCAATTGGCCGATTTTGTCTAACAAAATGTTTATCTATAATATTATATTGAGCTTAATATGGCTTAATCTCTGGATCTACTGAACTGATTTTACAAAATATTGTACTAATAGAGAGACACGTTATTTGTGAGTATAAAAAGCTAAATATTAATCCATAAAAAGAAAAGACTTGCTGATGGTAAGAATTTGTACGCCGGAGAAAAAAACGGTTGAACAAAGACGTTTCTTACGAACTTATTCATGCATAGTTGTATTTGGTATTCACTCAAACTCGCGCGACAAAATAAAGTCTAAAATAGCGGAAAACTTCGAGCTTTTCTAGTAAGTTTTTCCAGTTTTCCTCATTATAAATTTCCAAGCGTAACTCTCTGTATTGTTGTATTTAAAAGTCCCTCTTCAAGTGAGCGGGTGAAAACTTTATTTACTTTGTCAAGTTGTGTAAATAATTTATATATAGTCCATTTCAGCTGTCAACGCATCTATGTACTTAGTTTTTGCTCTGATATGGCCACATATACAATCGAGAGACCGGCCTTTCTCAAAATATAAGATAGGAAGCTGATCACTAGTTTATAAAATAAGAAATGATAAAGGATACGGGTCCACAGCCATATAGGAACCACTGTATCATTCCATCAGCGTCATAACTGTCATATTCCTGCTCAGTATTCTATTCTTCTTGACAAATATACATTTAAAAGACTCCATTTTCTTGTCTCCAATAACTACCTATCCCTTCAAATTATTCAAGAATCTAGAAGCTTCAGCGACTTTCTATATGAACTCCTATTGTTAGAAATACATAATATTAATTTTATATTTGATTCGGCCAATCCTCACATTTTGTTTAGTCATTGTTGAGATTTACTCGTGTTAAGATACATTTTTATATATACTTTTTGTTAATTATATTTGTCAATACTTACGTCCACTATTTAGAATTTTATAGTAAGTGTTCAAGAACGTACCTAACTACCTACCTACCTAACTAACTAATAGAATTTCTCCAAATCCTTACAGCTGACAATAGTGTGCCTTTCTTCCTGGTAAAGAGACATTATAACAAGGTATGTACTCAGGACTTATAATTTAAGTAGGAATTGTGTATCGACCACTTCTATCGGCCACCGAACCGTTATTTGTGGTACACCTATAGTTGACAGAAAAAGACGGAATATTTTTTTAATTAAATAAACTTCTATAATTATCCATTTATATGCTTAGTACCTAGGGGATATGTGCGATGGCGAAGCTTGTGATACCAAGACCAAGAACCAGTGCTGTCTCCGACAATATCTTTATATGTTCGCAGAATGAGATCATAGTGATATTATGTATGTTTAATTATATATTTTATTTATTACATTATCATATTGGCTGTTCTGTAAGGTATTGTTAACAACTTAAATGACGTTGTGGTTTATGAAATTTTCTTTTGAATTATTGTATGTAAAGGGAGGATAAAACTTGCTGAGTTTCTTGCCCGTTCTTCTCAGAACGAGACCTCCTGGTAGTCTTGCGAACGGATGGCGTAGTTTTGCTCTTTCGCGAATTTTGTAAACGTTTTTGAAATTCAAAAAGTCTTAAGTCGCATCTAAATTGAATAAATAAATTTATATTTGATTTGATTTGATTATATTTTTGAATTAATAACAATAACTATAAACTGTTTGTAAATTTTAGTATAGTGGCTATATTATTTATTTCTATTATTAACGTGTTGTTCCCACGAGAATGTAAGTGCGTTCTTCTCACCATGCCTCCGTCTGATAGAGGACAGACCTTCGTTTTTAATTTATTTTTAATTAATTACTAAAGATGTCATGTGGAACATGCTGTAATGGTTGCTCCTAAGAAACATGACATGACATAAAAAACAGAGTTTATTGCCAGTTCTTCTCGTCTGATTTAAGCCATTGATTTGAGAACTGGCAGTAAGTGTAAAATAAGAAGCATTTAATAAGCACTTCTTTTTGACGTTTATAAGTGTTGTGTTACCTACATGAATAAATGATTTTTGACTTTTTTTTACTTAGACTTTAGAAATTCTACTGAACATAGAAATACAACCTAAGAGATGACGTGTTAAAGAGTTTGACAGTTAGTGAAAATACTACTTGGTTCCAGTCCATGATCTTTAATTCTCAAGTTAAATATAGTGTGAAATATGAAATTTACTGAGACTAAATAATGTTCCATTACAATTACTCTGGACCACTTTCGCGGGGCATAAAATTAACTGTGATTAATCTATCAGTTGACCCTGAGTCTGCGTGGGAACATTTTAACATATGTTCTTATTTTTTTAACTTTTTTATCAATTTGAGTAATGAGTATAAGGGCCTGTTTCACAATGTATGGATAAAGTACCAAATATCTATGCAACACGTAAATTATTCGAAAGATAAAATATCCGAATAATATACTTGGCATTTCATGACGAATAGCGCTATCTGACAGTCGTGAAACGCAAAAATAGTGTTTATCCTATCAATAAGTAATAAATAGTTTATTTGGAACTTATCCGGACATTGTGAAACAGGCCCTAATTCTTACAAGGGATTATTGCAATACAATGATGAAATGTATTACAACCAAACTTTTAAACGTTTAAACGTTAAGAATATTGTAAATATTTTATATTTGTTATTGTAATATTATTTTATTTATTATTTCTGCAACGTACTTATTCTACAAGCACGTAAAACTAATACCTGATTATAATTTAAAAAATCGGATCTCTAAGGATACATCGTTTATCACATCTCATCATTTTTTTTGAAGTTATACCTCTTTTGGCGCAATGGCGAAAAATGATGAGAGTGAATTTTTACGATGCGCGCGCACACCGACACCTAAATTCAACATCGTAAAGTTATGAGATATATAAGATAACTATGTTCAAGTTGTATATTCTAGTATTTTTATATTTAGAACACGTGTTTCGTAACAGTACAATTAAACAGTGTGAATAAATAAATTTTATTTTGGTGTTTTTAAATCAATTTCATATACGACGGTGATAGTATTTACTTAAAATTTATTTATTTAAATAAAATCTTTTTGTTTAATTTGAATATTTAACCTATACGCCAAAGAAGTAGGTATAACTTCTAACGCGTGTACATAAGTACATACACTCTTTTTTATTACAAACGCGCCTTTGACTACACCATGGCTGAGATATAAATTAGTAGAAATGTTTTATTTATCTTTTAAAAAGTCCTCAAACGCAGCTAGACAAGTGGCGTGGGAATGTGTATACACATGTATTTGAAGGGTGAAAATTAACTTGTCAAATAAGTTGTTGACAATTGACTTGTGTAATGTTTAAAGTCAGTTTGTATAATTTTGAAAAGGGTACCAAAGATACCGATCAATCTTCTTCTTGCCTTCTCCATCTTCACACGAAGGCGAAGTATTGTGCCCAGATGGCAAAATAAAAGCCATATTAAAAAAAAAAAGATTTCTTGCACTCATTTATTTATTTATTTCAAACATACACATTATCTCATATTAAAGTATATTGTAGTTGCAACTCTTATTAACAGTGGCGCCAGTTTTAAGTACTTAGATTAATATATTTTATGATAATTTGTCAATCTTATGGGCAAGTTTGTGATCAGCCTCTTGTGCCTGACACGCCGTCGACTTTTGGGTTGACTCAGTTTCCTCGCGAGGTTTTCATCATCGTTCCAACATGTATTAAAATCGCACGGTACTAGGCTAACATAAACGGGATAAGGTGAACAAAACTCAATAGATATGAATACTATACGACTAGATACAAATAAGTTGGTGACTAGGAATAATCAAGGAATTAGTATCGCAACACTAATTGACCATTTTAAATGTATTTTCATTTTCAATTTATGAAAAATATTACTTCTTTCTTGCATTCGAATCGAGGCTGGGTTAATATGTCAAACAAAATTACTTTTAATTTCATTTTCTTATAATTGTTTTTTATTCGTATCTTTGGTTACCTTTACTTTAAGGTTTGTTGTACGATTTGTGATTATTTGAGAACGACTACAATGATATGTTTACCTGAGGTATTGGTCTGCTGTAAGTGGGATTTTCGCCTTTTCTAAATAAAAAAGAAAAAGCCAAAGTCTGCAAATACAGGGGTCTAGGCTAGGCTGAATATGATTTTGTCCCATTCGGTGTCGAGACCCTTGGTCCGTGGGGTCCTAGCGCTATAAGGCGATTTAGAGAAATATCAAAAAGGTTAGTCGACATCACAGGAGACCGCAGAGCTGGCAGCTACCTCGGACAAAGAATTAGTCTAGCTATTCAAAGGGGGAACGCTACTAGTATCTTCGGAACCTTGCCTAAAGGGACTCCTTTTAATAATATTTTTTAATAATTAAATTTTAAGGTTAGTTATTAGATATATTTTTATGTATTATGTTATTTGTTTTGAATTGTATGTAAACAAATAAAATACGTTTATTTTGGAACATAAGATCATCATGGTATCACTTATTCCACGTCATTAAATTCGAGCCTGTTGGCATCCCTACTCATCGGCAAAGAAGACAGAGGGTGTTGACCGATAGAAAAATATATACAATAAAAAAATACAATATTTAAAACAAATATAGCAAATTAATTAGAAGTAGTCTGAGTAAATAGTCTTTAAACTAGACTAATTTTAACGTTCCTTAAATTAGTTTTAGAGATAACTCCCACCTGTTGATCCAAAAATAAGTTGCATGTGTAAAGGACTAAAATAGTCGATCAAGTATAGTTTCTAGTTACTGTGGTTTTACGACGATACATGTTAGATGAATGTATGTACTTCGTAATCCTACAGCTAAAATAACAAAAAACTATTATACTCAACATATAAACCTAAATTGTCATACATTTTAGATAAAAGAGTTTGTAACATGTACTGCTCATTTAGAGAAAATCTAATTACGCCCGAACCGAATTAATCCACAATCTCAGATTGTTTTCAATCTGAGATTTTTTTATAGAACAGGGGGCAAACGGGCAGGAGGCTCACCTGATATTAAGTGATTCCGCCGCCCATGGACACTCGAATTTTGACAGTCAGATCGATCTGTATCCCAATAACCAAACCCTACGAAGACATTTTGGCGACTAATGCAATCTCTTCGCTCTTTACACTCATATTTGATAATCAATATAAACCAAATAAAGTAAATAAAACCCGACAAATTATATTAAAATATACATGTCTACGTTTAAAACATATCAAATATCTTTTTAATTATTTTAAAAACTGGTGGAAGTTAAAATCTTAAGATATTGGCACAGTTGAACTGTCCATTTTCTTACAAAGGTTTATTTACCTACCATGGATAGCTTGTATCGACAGATGACTTTTACAGACTTTTAAATGGATTTAGATAGGTTAATAGGTTTGGGCATTATTCAGTTGAATCACATAATAACTTTGAATTGTCAACTCTACCGCCTGTTCGGACTCGCGAGCAGCACAGAAGAAGAAAGGCAAGAACCTCGGGCTAGTTTTATTTTATCGTCCTAAGTTATTTACAATGCTTAGGGCCTGTTTCACAATGTCCGGATAAGTTCCAAATAACCTATTTGTTACTTATTGGTATGATAAATAGTATTTTTGCGTTTCACGACTGTCAGATAGCGCTATTTGACATGAAATTCGAAGTACATCTTTTTTTTTTTATATAGAACAGGGGGCAAACGGAACCAATCAATCTTATTTGGAACTTTTATCTTTCGAATAATTTATGTGTTGCATAGCTATTTGACACTTTATCCATACATTGTGAAACAGGCCCTTATAGTTACAATTAAATTAAACAGTACTATGTATGATGTGGTAAAATTTATTAAATACATATACATATATACTTTTTTACGAATGGTAGGTATTGCTAACTAGCAAAGCAATGAAAACGTCAGTCTTGGAAAGCACTATAGGGCAATATTGCCCTGTCTAGACACGCGTACCGCAACTGTAATGTCGGGATCGATTTGTATGAACCACACACCCTTTGCGAAACAATGTAGATTACAGCAAAAACATAGATTACAAAATCTTTGTTTACTGGTACCAAAGACAATTGGTTAGAATAGTAGTTACCTGGAAAGTATCTGGAAGATGAAAATTGGTAATTTTTTGGCGTCATTTGAAGGCGTTGCCTTTCAAAAATCTTATATCCCCTAAACATACATGCTAGCTTGCTTGTCGCAAAACAAGCAAAATCATATTTCTATATTAGGAAATGCATTATGTGGAACGCAAACTTTATTTTTAACCCATCCCACTAAAACCTGATGAATACCTACTTCTACTTCTTTTTCTATGTACAATAAATCTGAATGAATATTCTCGCCCGCTCTACGCCCTTGACTTGCGACCTGGTAGTAAATGTATTAATTTGTTTTTTTTTTTGAAGTTCATAAGTGTACTTGTTTACCTATATGAATAAAGATATTTTGAGTTGAGTTTTGAGTTGAATGCGTTTACCAAGAAACATCCCATCTTTGTTCACTTGTGTGTAAACATTGTGAGAATGACAAAGGGCAATAAAAACCTGTATACTGAAACCATCACATCTATATTGTCTTTGGTTTATCAACTGCTGACACTGCATGACATACATTTTATAGCTGACGATGCGCGATACACCATTTCACGTACGTGTGAAAATATTAAAGTAAATCAGATTTGAATATAATGTTTAAAGAACTTTATTTCTCATTACAAAACAGAAATATTTTATTTACATGAGAAACTTAATATTAATATATATATATTATATATACGAGCGAGATACACGTCGCCATTAGCCGTAACAATTTCAGTCAGCTATGTTCATTCTTACATGCATCTTTAATGGCTTTTTGAATTTGTCAAACACTCCAATATTGCGAATTTGAGATGGTAATTGATTAAATAATTGATTCTTCTAGCGTTTTACTAAAGAATTGTCAGCCTCTTCAGACCCTTAATTATCAAGGTGACAATAGCTTTAAGAAAATCCCACCTTGATCCTCAGATCATACCCGCAGGGCTACGCCTGTTACCAAGTCTCTGAGTCTAACTACTCGAAAACATATTCGACGAAGAGTTCTTCAAATCTTCGAAGACCAATCCTTTTCCGCGCGGCTTGATCCCTTGGCGTTGCGTAGAGATGTGGGTCTCTCTGCATCTTCTACGGCATTTACGATAGTCTATTAGCTGCAGCTGAGTTTCATTATCGGACGTCAAGGCAAAGTATCACCATCTGTATCAGCTCGACGTCCGTCGTTCCACATCTAAGCGTTTTCTAAGGCAGTTTTTGCCGCGCACCAGCACTATGTGGAACCAGCTGCCCACTGAAGTATTTCCGAACCAACTGGACTTAGGTTCCTTCCAGATAAAAGCGTACTAATTCTTGAAAGGCCGGCAACGCACTTGTGAGCCTTTTTTTATAGAACAGGGGGCAAACGGGCAGGATCACATGATGTTAAATGCAGCCCGTGCTGAGCTGTAAAGGCCCTTAAGGCCAACAGCGAGATTCCATTCAAAAAAAAAAAAAAAAAAAAAGATGTTAAATGATACCGCCTCCCATGGACACTCGATGCCAGATGGCTCCTGGCAATGTGAGTGTCCATGGGCGGCGGTAGCACTTAAACTCAGGTGAGCTTCCGTTTATTACATTAAAAAAAACCCTTGCCTATAAAAAATTAATCCCTTCCCTGTGTGAGCATTACACGGCAGTGATCCATAACTTCTAGGAAGGAGACGCCTAACATTTTTTTGGATACATCGTTGATGATAATTCTATTTATGTTCCGTAAGTATTTATATACATAGAAACGGATAAAAAAATAATTTTGTCTGTCAACAGCAAGTGTTTTCACATCCTAAAAGATTCGGCTATGAATATAAATCTGTAGCTTTGATCTTCACACTGAGTGATGGTAAAATTAATCTAAGATATTTTTAACTCCCTCTGAATTATATAATATGAATGTTATCCTAGTACAATCATTCAACTCTGAGGTTTTTAATTTAAAGGGAAATAAAATCAAGACGATTCCACAGTCTAGTCAACGTGGAGTCCACGCCCCGCAGGGGGCTTTTAAAAAAATTATTTGTAATTTGAATTTAATATTTTTTACATAAAATTTTCTGTGTTTCGTGAACCTAAACATTTCTTCCTAAACCACTAAAGTTTTTTTCTTATTTTATTAAATATTGTTCCAAAGAGGAATTGACTGCAATCTTTCTAGAATTTTCCATTGGTTAGAGAACTTCTCAAATTGTTATTCCTAGGTATATTTCAGCTAGCCGAAGGAGAGAGAACGGAGAGACACTAAAAGATTCTTCTTTCTCTTTCAAAGTCTCTCCGTTCTCCTAAACAAATTAGTACCTTGATGGCCGAGCTTTGCTCGGTATTTTTATTTTTTTATAAATTGTGTTTTTGGAAATTATATATAAGTACGAATTACATACTAATAAAATGATGAAATATGAACAATATAGATTAAATATGCTGGAATAGCTTTAGTGTTGTTGTGTCGTTAAAGCAATTTAAACAAAAAATAGTATTATTATTCGCCAATAGATGTCAGGAAGATACATTTTTCAGTTTAAATTGGGACTACTCAAACACCACCTTTTTGTTATTTTCTATCATTTATTCCTAGCTAGATCGATTTATCGCTCCCGAAACCCCCCGTATACTAAATTTCATGAAAATCGTTGGAGCCGATCCCGAGATTCCAATTATATATATATATAATTGGAATAATATAATAATATAATATATATATATACAAGAATTGCTCGTTTAAAGATATAAGATATGCTTCTTCTTTCTCTTCTTTTTAACTTAAAAAGAATTATTCATTCGAAGGTTTCAAAAGCACGCAAATTACGCATCGCTTCCCTGACTCTGATGATGAATAGGATCGTAAAACAGCAACCACTAACATTAACTCAATGTTTATGTGTGGTCCATAGTTCTAATAAGAGCATCAGGTTATTCCTGGAACAACAAAATCTCTGCTCCGGTGTACATATGGCGTTTTTCACACGAAACGCCTGATTAATCAATTATCAAATTTTAAATATGATACTTGCATTACCTGTTAAAATTTTAATTCCACCATAAAAAACCTAATGACTAATTCATGTGTGTATGTTTTTTTTTCGTATAACAGGGGACAAACGAACAGGAGTCCACTGCTAGAAGGCTCGCTAATGCATTGCCGGCCTTTTAAGATAAGAAAAGAGCGTACCAATTCTTAAAAGGCCGGCAACGCACTCGCGAGCATTCTGGCATTGAGAGTGTCCATGGGCGTTATCACTTAACATCAGGTGAGCCTCCTGCCCGTTTGCCCCCTGTGCTATAAAAAAAATATATTTATCATATTAGGTTGTTAGATTTTAAAAGAGTGTCACATGTCAAAGAGTGATGGTTTATTGCTAGTTCTTCTATCGAGAAGGATATCGATCCTTGTTTTAAAAACAGAAATGTATAGTCACTATTAAAATCCGATGTTTTTTGTTAAAATCTGATTACTATTATTATTATTAAAATCTTATTAAGACGAAGCACTTAAAGTTAAAACAAACAAGTAATATAATTACAAGCTAAGCTATTGTCTCGCGTTTGTTTGTTATGTAATCTGTGCAAATAGCATTACAATGCACAGATGTCTAAATTTACCATTTCGTGTATTTATTAAACAACAGATGGCGTTGTGCGTATCAAGAACGCGATAATACAACGACATACATATAATATGTATGTAGTGTTTGAGATTTTTTTTTATTTCAGGCTGAGCTAAGCTCGCCAAACAGCCCGTACTGAGCTGTAAAGGCCCTTAAGGCCAACAGCGAGATTCCATTCCAAAAAAAAATAATTTAGATTTTATGTTTGTATTGACAACCTCTATCTATCTATGTGTATTGTTCTTTCCCGCGCTGCAGTGGTGTAGACTGCAGATTGCTCCTGTGACTACAGACTATAAGAGTATAGAACATACTCATAGATCATGGCTCGCCCCAGTATGGCGTACCACAGGCTTTGTATCAGTAGGGCGCTTGCATGGAATCACTACCCGAAGGGGAAATATGCCCCGAACGGGCGAAGCTCAACCCACTCGAGGTTAGACCTACTGTGCAGCAAAACCCACCCTGGATTTATATTGAACTTTATTATATACCGATCGACAATGCACGCGCGAGGCTTCATTGTAACATCAGCTGCCAGTATTTTCAAATACAACTTAGAAACCTTCGTGAAAAGAACGAAGCACTTAAGGTTGTGTTGGGCAGAAAATATTTTTATGTAACAGGCAAACGGGCAGGATCCTCACTTGATGTTAAGTGATACCGCCCATAGTCACTGACATTGCTAAAGGGCTCGCAAGTGCGTTGCCGGCCTTTTAACGGTTGGTGAACTGTTATCTAACTGCCTTCTCTTGCTCCATAAAACATGAAGATCCTCTTAGGCTATTTCTGATAGAGCAAGATGTACTTGACGCGACCATTCGTGACTCATTAGAATTTTTACAATAACAATCCAATTAATTTGCCAATTGTTCGTTTTATTTAAACAAATGTTCAATTAGAACAATTTTGCACATGTGTGAGGCACGGTTTTATTTAAACAAACATAACTTTATAAACTTGAATGGAATATTCGAGTATATTTTTTAAAACAACATTAATAAAATTGTATTCTGGTTTTTGTTAGATAAACTCGGTATATATAAAAAATAACCAGGGTAAACTTTTGTTTAATATAATGGTTAAATACAATGTTAGTTGTATTGTTGGTAGGTTAAAACAGTAGTTAATAATTTTAATTGCAATGTTGGCCTAGTGGCATCAGCGCGCGACTCTTATCGGTAATCGTAGGTTCGATCCCCGGCTGTGCACCAATGGACTGTCTATGTGCGAATTTAACATTCGAACGCTAAAGGAAAACATCGTAAGGAAACTTTCATATGATCAGTCCATCTGGTTGGTGGTCGGCCACGTGATTTGTCTCCTGTGTTACCATGATTTCCAAGTTCTTATCGCATCTGAGCATTGAAATACATATACCGAAAAGCTTACGCCTCTATGGTTTTGTATTCAGCCGAGCTTTAGAATAATAAGCTCACACAAATAACACTCGTAAACCAAATTCATAAAAGCTCTGAACCGGAAGTCTACGTATGCAAAACTTTTCGTATTCGACGATATCCATTCGCCTCTTACTAACAAATTTTGTTTAAACTGTGATGGAAAGGCACAGCACAATTTTTTGTGGAACTGATTCTTAAACTTTTTTGAACTTTACATATATTGAATGATGAATCCACTAGGGATGATATATAAGTGTATCGAAGGAGAGGTCTGGGGTTGACTATAGACTGGCCAGTGGTTTCTCTCCTGAGTCTCTTGGGTTGAATGCCCCCAGAGGGTCTATCTTAAATTAAGGCAGGGATGAAGGCTGAAGTTTTTTAGGGGATAGGGTATCATTTAGTAAGAATTTATAAGAAGAACAATTTTTTAGAAGTTTATTAAGAATTATCGAATGACAAAAACGAATTATGACATACTGGAGTTTGCGCTATCACTCTCTGAATCTCATCCTGACAGTATGAATTAAGTTCTGTTGTTTGTTGTTTTGAAGTCTGAACGGTTGGTCGCTTAAAATTCGACCAATCTATTTCGTGTCATTCAAAAGAAGCTGTCGTGTTTATATTCGGTCCGTCACACGTCAATGCAACTTCCTGTTGTGGCTTCCTTTTAGATCAGGTGATAAATAGAAATGTAACATTTTATTTTTATTTTATTAGTATTATGGGGATATGGTTGAAAGGGTGCAAAAGAAGTTCCTTAGAATCCTGTACAAACGAAGGTACAATTTTTTTCCTTACCTCTACCCTACTAAGTTCCTGATGGGGGTATTGGGGTACAATTCGTTAGAGCTTCGTAGGGATTTGGCTGTGGTAAGGTTTGGTCTAAACGTTATTAAAAACGAAACGGAAAGCGCATACTTGATGGGGGAAATCATCAGACTGTACGTTCCGGACAATTATTACCGCTGCCGGAGGCATAACCTCTTTGCTGTGCGTTCGGCTCGCACTGTCCAGCGTCAACAAGCTCCCATTCCTCGACTACTCTCGATGCTAAATGGGTTCCTCGACTCTTCACCGGAGAGTGACCTATTTGGTGAGCGTATGGCGGCAGTGTACTCTGATTTGAGGATATACTTGGAGAGTATTAGGGGTTAGAATAAACTGTGTTTTATGTTATTTTAATTAATTTTGTATTGTATATATTATAGTCTATTTTATTGTGAGTTTAGCCATGTCTGTAATTAATAAATAAATAAATAAATAAATTTTACTTATCTTCTGCAACGCTTTGGTTCGGTTTCATATAAAATAGATTCTGCCACGTTATTGTAAATATAGAAAATCTTGCCACAGACTGGTGTCTATTGTTTTTGGTATAACATAGAACGTTAAACCAATTTTTTTTAAATTGGTATTACAGAACGATAATCCTGGCTGTAAAATTTCAAAAAAAGAAGACGTTTTTTAAATAATCTGTGACTATTGTATTCATTACAAAAAATTGTCTAATTTATGATTTGACTTCCAAAATGAAATTTATTTTGTGCAACAGACTGGTTCTGGCCCTGCGAACAACCTTGACCTTCTTCACACATCCCCTAGGTACAAAGACATCGAGTTCTTGAAGACCATGGTTGGTCTTGTGTGCAAGTGAAATTTCTGTGCACCACTGTATTCTATGGGTCCAATGTGACACGGGGAATAGCCCTAGTCCTTATAAGTCTTCCTTTCTCAATCAAGGCTATATTAATAAAAGCGTCTTACTATTAATTATATTTTTAAAAAGGATGCGGGCCTCTCAATCTCCCCTTCACTGTTACCCCTTCAACAATTCTCAGCCATCGTTTACGTGGGGATATTTTTTTAATAAAACATTTTATACTATTAATTAACACTATGTCAACATTTCAGTAGTTGGAACGCCAAAGAAATAATTTATTTATTCCACTTCATTATTCTACCTTAACATATACTCTAAAATAATACCCAAACCACAATTATCCTACATAAAAGAACATTAAAAAATTATACTTATATGAAGTACCAAATAGCTATGTAACACATAAATTATTAGGAAGATAAAAGTTCCGAATAAGAAACTTCACACTTCATGACGAATAGCGCTATCTGACAGTCGTGAAACGCAACAACTATTGTTGCGTTTCACGACTGTCAGATGGTTTATCCTACCAATAAGTAATAAATTGCTTATTTGGAACTTATCCGGACATTGTGAAACAGACCCTAAATCTTATAACTAACAATATAGCAAGCAACTCTTGAGAACTCAGCCAGTGTACAAACAAATAGGTCTACCTCAATAAAAATTTCTTTAATTAGTATTTGTGTTGCCCGCGTGAGTGGCGCTTTGCTAACCAAGTTGGAATGTGCGCGCGGTACATCCAACAGTTTAGACATAAGTCTCAGGTTTCTACTTGTAGACCCAGTATCTCCAACATATCCAGATTATGAACCCGACCCCTAAGTATCTTAAATAAATACACTGACACAGCTAGCTCTCTTCTGAGGCGTAGCTGGTCGCCTTTAATTCCCACAGGTACTGAGATGGAAGAATTATTCAGGCCTTTTTTCTGAGGCAGTGACTACTTGATCTCCACTTGTTACGATAGCGAATCACCTCTCTCGCTCTTAATTATTATACTTAACGTTATTTTGTTAGAAGATTATTTATGTTAATATTTTATATTCGTTTATGTTCCTTCCACTTTGTTTTATAAAACAAAAAATGAAAATTTACATGAAGTAGCGCGTTTTAACGTATGACGTCATCGCAGTGATTTTCGCTAGATTATCGCGATGTAAAATAAAAGCGTAAAACAAAAATTGAAAAAAACGTTTGTTTTGTATAGGTATCAGTAACCCTAGGCTTATGTTGGGGGTCTTAGGGGCCCTTTATTCTGTCAAGGACTCACGCATGTGACGACAAATTTGCGGAACGAGTGATGTAAAATCATTTGTGTGACTATTGTTTTGCGTGAATTCTTTTTAGTATATTGTACTAAAAGGAACTAGGCCTTTTGAGCAAAACTAGTGTAGTGTATAAGTGCTGATATCGCGAACATAGTGTCTAATTAAGTCAACATAATATTACTTAGCCATAATTATTATTTACATTGTAATTCATGTAAAATACACAAAATATTATACTTATACATTATTTGTACTGTAATATCGTATTTGAAAAGTTCTTGTACTCTATATTTGGTATAGACAACACAATTTCATAGATATTTTTCGTCTATTAGTTATTTCCAAATGAGTTGATTAATTTTAAATGTAATACAGAGAATAAATATATAAGTTTAAAGGTACACTGGCACAGGACTAACTTTTTAAATTTGTTTAAATGTTCAATTTATCAATTTATTATTATTATTACTGTTGGTTAAGAATATTGTAAATACTATATTTGTGTCGGAATTAATGAGTTTATATCTAAACTAACTTTGTCTGCGCAGGATTAATATTAAGGATAGCTTACATAAAACACTAAAATTAATGACTATTTAAGATATATACATTTCCATTATACATTATATATTATGTGCAACTTTAGCGGTTTCGGAAGAGCACGCCAACACAGCTCGCAGATGGTATATTTTTCCTACTCGATATTTTGAACAATTCACACAATATCTTTATAAATAGTAGCCTATGTGTTATTTGAATGTATAAGCTATATTATTGTTCTAACTATAGCTCTATATAGCTATATCATTAAAACCCATTCAGTAGTTTTTACTTGAAAGAGTATCAAACATTTATCCATACTTACAAACTTTCGCGCTTATAATATTATTTAGATTTAATAGATTATATATTTCCAGACAATATACAATATACCTTAACCTACATTTAACAAATTTCAAAAAGATTGGATCCGTTGAAACTGGAATTTCCTCGTTGTATTGAGATTCCTTGAGTGAGAAATTAAAAAAAAAACATTTAGTCTCAAGTTTAGTTGAGTGACAAAAAAAATTAGTCTCTCGTGCGATGTGAGTTCAAAAATCTACTCTTAGGTAACATATAACTGCCTTTTACATAAGCGGTAATTTAAAAACTTACCTTTCTTTTGTGTGTACCAAGGCTTGTTGCTAAACCATAACTGATTCGTGTTAATTTGGTGAAGTTTTAATTGGTTTTCTATTATGAAATAACAAGGTTACCTGAAACAATTATAAACACTTTTAAAAACTTTAAGATACATATAACATTGATATTAGTTGTTTCTAATACGTATTTGCGTTGTTCTCACGAGTATGTAAGTGCGTGCTCCTATTTCACCATGCCTCCTGCTGATAGAGGACAAATCTTTGTTTTTAATTTATTTTATTATTCTTTATTACTCAATATGTCATATGGAACATGGTGTAATGGTTGCAGCTCCTTAAAAACGTTGTGTAAAAGAAAAAAACTTGGCGATTAAAAAGAGTGGCGGAGAGTTTATTGCCAGTTCTTCTCTTCCGTTCTACGCCCTTGATTTGAGAACTGTCAGTGAATTAAAAATTAGAAGCATTTAATGAATATTTCTTTTTTTTTGACGTTCATAAGTGTACATTATTTTACCTATATGAATAAATGATTTTTGAATTTGATTTAAAAGAGTATTATTTATTTCTATATTCTTAACGTACATAGTAATTTTTTTTTAGTTTGAGGCGCAAACTAGCTGCTGTCTCTGGCAGAATGACCAGCGCTGTGGAATACGTCTGCTCCACAGCATAATGCTGAGCTACAACCAGTTACAATTACAACCACAACACAGACAAAACTTAAAATGTAGCTTGTTCCTTATTTAATTTTTTTATATATTGTTATTATCACTACATAGTATAAAACAAAGTCGCTTTCTCTGTCCCTATGTCACTTTGTATGCTTAAAGTTTTTGAAACTACGCAACGGATTTTGATGCAGGTTTTTTTAATAGATAGAGTGATTCTAGAGGAAGGTTTATATCTATAATAACATTTATTAAATAGTGGAGAGTACTGTTATTTTTGAGCTTTCTAATGTGATATCGTAAATAATTACATTTTTTCCGCTTACATTGCAAACGCAGGCTGAACCCTACGAGTTTTATCAAAATAATGTCCTAAGTATTGTACACATTGAAAAGGTCTACAGAAAAGTCCGAGATGGTATATGTCTATCTCTTATGGATAACCCATATTTTTATATACAACGTTCACAGATTTTCAGTAGTGTATTTAGTATCAGCATTGCACCCGTGCGAAGCCGGGGCGGGTCGCTAGTTATTTATATATTATATCATTGTCTATGGTCCTAATGCTTGGTATTGATTTGCTCCAGCTCAAAAATTTAAGGCTGCTCTGCCTTACAAACAGTTTGTATGACTCAAAACTTGGCGATTAACAAGTGTGAAGAGTTTCTTGCCAGTTCTTGTCCGCTCTTCGCCCCTGACTTGGGAACTGCTAGTAAATTAAGAATCAATAATAATCTAACACTTTTTCTGTTGACATTCATAAGTGTTAATAATATTAATAAAGTTAAGTTGAGTTTGACTTTGAGTTTATTTTGTTACCAAAGACAATAAAAACAAATTAATTTTACGTAAACATGTTTGCGTGACATAAGTAGGTAGGTACGTCATAAGTCAGAAATTGACGTATTTTGTTCCGAAATTGCACAATCATAATTGTATTGGTTGTCATTAAACAAACGATATCGTGATAATTAATGTTCTGTCAAACTTTACGTTATCGATATAGTAATTAGTGTCATTAACAGGCATTTTATCGAGGAAAAAAATATTGTTAAATTTTAACTAAATATTTCTTTGGGAATCTTCTAGAAAAATATCGCTGGCCCGGGGCTCAAAAGCCTAACCACAAAATAATTTTTTTTCTGATGGTACCTAATGCTATTATTGTTCCGATAATAAGTTCATATATACACTTTATATGTGCATTTAAAATTGGCTCCAAATGTGAAGAAAAACATCAAGAGGAAACCAGATTCTTCTCTTATCTTTCTTTGTAACAAATATAACTTGTAATATCTATTAAAAAAACGTGTGGCACTCGGAGACTGCCGCAGTAAAGATGCATAGCATTTTATTCAACTTATGCAATTATAATTATTTATTTATTCAAAATTTTTTTTCTTTGATACCAATCTACCATTCTGTCAGACTAACACGCCTGTATAGTCTGTCCCGCTCTAACGCGTACGGCCAGCACACCTATCATCGTGTGTTAGGTTTTTATTTTCGTTACGGAATTTCTTGATACGGTCGCTGCGCTCAAAGTCAGCGATAAAATCTATGTAATGTAATAAAATAATTTTTTTTCACTAAATATACTTGATTAACTTAACAAAATAAATACAATAACAATCAAATTGTCCCTCTGTGGGGCATGAGCCCGACGTTAGGAAACACTGCCTGCTAACTGATAGGGTGGAATAGTGGCTTATAGCAATTAAATAAAACGTTAGTAATACTTCTAACACTGTGTTTATTATAAGAGAAAATATATAATATTTCTATAAATGACAACGCATCAAAAGTAAATAAAACATAATCCAAATTCAAACATAGTGCATCATAGACAATTGTATGTGGACAGCACCTTCTAACAGTAACTTGCCATTTTTATCTAGACATGGAACAGCCACCTAAAAATTTGTAGCGACACTGTTATTTTTTTTAAATCAAATCGTAAAAATAATTGACGGCGACAGAATTACAATTAAAGTTCAAGGATTGGTTTTATAGTATTCACCGCGCTCCATGTATGCTTCGACCTTAACACGTAAACACACAAATTGTATAATTTCTTTAAAGCTTTAATAATAATATTACCGACTCCAAAATACATTTTATACAGATTGCTAATATGTTTTGTTATGCTATTGCAATAAATTTCGTAACAAAAACAAAAACCTAACACACGATGAAGTAATATAGGTAAGGCGAATGCGCGTTAGAGTGGGACAGAACGCATACTGCGTCTCACATCGGTCTGGCGGTGTCGGTGACGTAGCGCAGGTGCGTTAGAGTGGGACAGAACGCATACTGCGTATTCATATCTCTCTGACGAGTTCGGTGACGTAGCGTAGCGCCGGTGCAGCCGATACGCGTTAGAGTGAGACAGACTATATAGGTTAATCTGGTAGATTAATATGATAAAACTGCTATGCAATTATGAATTGCTTATGAGATTGCTGTATCGCGGCAGTCCCCGAATGCCGCGAATACTTCCCGTGGTAAATGCGTTAGAAGATGCAGAGACACCCCACATCTTTACACAGTTGTTTTATAGTCTGTTGATTCTGTCTCGAATCTAAATCGATACATTTCAAAAATGAAGTCAGAGACAGACACATGTCAAAAATACGCTAACAAACTATGAATAACTGTAGACGCATATCACTGAAGCCAACTTAGGGGTTTTACCTCCAAATTTAGGACGATTCAAGATGTCTTGAGAGTTTTCCCACCAAATTTAGGGGGAATCAAGATGTCTTAGGCACGTTCTTATTTGAAATTCAACAAAAACTTTAGGGGTTTTAATCGATAATTAGGGGTTCTAAGTTGTTCCTAGGATGAGAATTCTGCAGGAGTTCACTGCCCATACGGTATGTTGCATACAAACTATTTTTAGCCACAAATACCTCATGAACCACAGATTAATTGATTTCCTGTAGTAGGTAGTAATTTCAGTAATTCATATTCATAAAGCGTGCGGTTTGAAGGCATGGCGGGCCAATTTGTTATACTTATAAAGACAAACCAGGTATTATATTATATTTATTTAACACTACCAATGGAACGCGGCTTCACTCGCGTAGATAAAAGTCTACTATGTCGGACAATAGACTATAATATTTTTGTTATCATAAAACTTTTATTATACTTCGTTTTGAATTACATCCATTCAGATTATTACATTCATAATCAATATACAGAGTTTACTTTAGAACAAATATATATCTAACACATATTTAAATCGTAACACCATATACATATAATGTCCGACATTAGTAATGTTGGTCCAGTTGTTTTGTGTTAAGAAATTACAAATATTCATACAAAAACGTTTCCTCTTTATAATACTTATTAGTATAGATTAAGAATTTGACGGATACATCAAGGACATAGAGTTTCGTCTACACTATAGACAATTCAGACAATGTTATCTGCGTAATTCGCCGATGTTTCGGCTTACTACAATATAAATTATGATGATGACATTTTCCATTTTCCACCTTACCAAAGAGGGTATAAGTAAATATTTTATAAAGCGGGAAGACCTAGTTTGGCTTTAAACTTATTTAGCAGTACACAATTTCTTTTTTTCTTTTATAGTTTGTTTAATGTTCAATTTCAGTTTTCTTTTATACATTAATGTATATAACTAATTAATGTTTCGTAAATTTTGTGTTACAATGTAATCCGTTTTGGCGCTGTATATTGTTTAAGTATTTGTGCAGTTGAAAGATTACTTATAAATTATAAAATGGAAAGATTTATGTTTTTGACAAAGGAGAGAGACACATAGATGCTAAATCTCATGTTTCTGAATTGTCTACAGATTATCTATAACATATCCGATCCGCATTGAATGTTGGCAGTATGTTCAATGACAATAGAACGTAACGCTATACTTGTTTCCTAGGTGTAAGACGTCGAGTAACAAAACAACTTTTGGGGTTTTTAATCAAACCTAACCTAATACTAGGTTGTAGTTGGCATCTTATTTTTCTTCTCTAGTGTCATCTCCTACCGAATATTGGCGATGGCTTCTATATACCTTGATGCTTTAACAAAATCATTGTGTGATTTTTCAACCAAGACGTGCGTCTGTGGCCAGGTCTCTACCTGCCAGTTTGGCATCTGTGCATAGACCAATTACCATGTCTATGAATATCAAACAGTACTACTACATATATCCAATTAAAAACGATGATATAGCACCATAAATATAATATTCCCACGCTCAAGGTCATGTTATTGTACAAGTAGTAATTATGATAACCGTCCGCTTCCGAAACACATTCAAACAAGTTAATATTTCCATTAAATTACAAAGACTACTATTTGCACTTGACAGTTATCATTGCAAAAGTCAAAATGACAAATGTCATCGTGTATCTCTTATTATATTACCCAACCGAGGCTTGGTTGGAATCCGCAAGGAAACGCAAGCGTTGTTGCCCCAAGAAAACCTGGCCTACAGTTGCTGATGAGGCAAACAGAGCCGGAAAGACTTGGAGCTAGGTGAAATACGAAGACCAAGACTGACAGCGATGGAGACACTGTGGACGCCCTCTGCCTTATTTAGGGATTGTAGGATATTTAGTCAAAAATTCATAGGTTAGGAAATTGGCACATGCAAGGGCACACAGATAAATACAACCTCATATTACGACAGATATATTGGATAGATAGATTATATATATATTCGAGGTCCTGCCGGTTATGCTTATTGTAAACTAAGAAATCTTTGCAACGATCATGGCTAAAAATAACCAAGTAATTCAACTACCATTTTAGGTCTCCGTATTCAGAATAATAAATCTAGCCGGCCCTCCTCACTAATTCAATAAATCAATTTCAAATATATGCAGCCGCTTATATTAAAACATTCAGCCATAAAAGGCTATGCGCTTGAAAATTATATGTATTAGTTTTCAATAACTCTTGTTTAATTGGAAAATTATTCATTTTATTTGTAATATATTGTCTTAATTGAATAAAACTATAAAAATATCTTTATTAGCTGTTTCTTGATAAATTTTCGATGCAAGTTCAACCAAGACGATATTAGGCGTTTTCCTTCACTGTAGAAGTTACGTACTATTTTTTATTGTAATACAATATACAATACTGTGTAATGTCTGCCTTCATTACCTCCAAATGCGACAAAACTATGGCTACAGATTGTAGACAAATTAATCTATGCTTTCTCGCGGTGCAATATAACCTTCTTCAACACAAATGTAATATGTAATTGAATTGCGATCATAGATTACAGAATTTTAATGACATTGGAAAATGCCATTACAGTTTACTGATGAAAGTGTTTGTACCACCAATGGCTGTTTCATAATAATTTCTGATAGCCTTTTGATACTTATTTTAAATTTATTATTAACAACATACATTACGCGTGTCCTTTATATATATAAAAAAAATAATAAAGCTTATATAATAAACACTTCCTGTATCGAAAAGTATTAACTGATTCGACAACAATTTTTTGCTGTACCAGGCGAGAAGCAACTTACGGGAGATTGTATACGAGGCCATAAACTGGTTTAAATTATGCTTTTGTTTTAAGTAATCAATCGATTAACGTTTAACCTTTCTGTGACCTTTAATTGTGTAATAATATTGTTAAATATGCCTTTTTGGTAAACTCAAAAATCATTACTTACTTGGTTTTATATTTCACAAATTCTGTTTAAAAAAATTTTGTCGTGTATGTAAAAATTCGTCATTATTATTAATTTGTACTTTATATGAGTATAGATAACACTCTTTATAGAAAAAGGGGCAAATGGGCAGTAGGCTCACATTTTAAGAATTTGTCTGATCTTTTCGTGATGGACGATAACTTCTTCAGTGGGCAGCTGATTCCACATAGTGGTAGTTCAAGGTTTCGATGATAAAACTTACTTGTACGGTAAGGAATCGACATATTATGTAAGACATAAAAATCGATCTCTGGCTACTAATAAAATTATTAATAAAACAAATTGAAAATGTAAACAACCATTTAATTGTAAGTGCGTATGGCAAACTACGACATACGAAATTTCTAGAAAAACCTAAAGAACAATCTTGAGACTGCTCTTTCTTAGGTTATAAGGACTGAAGTAAATTGCAAGAGACTGCGACACTCCTTCAAACAATGGCTCTTTCTTAAAAAATGCTTTTTGAGCTGCCTTAGCTTTATGAGCGCCTAGTACTCTAGTCTGTAGTCTGAATTATTTTGTGCTCTTTTATCTTAAGCTGAAATTAAGCTAAACATAATTTAAAAATACATAAGGAATTGTTTTTATGAATTAAATTTAATTGTTAAACTAATTTACCGTTCATTGTTTACCTGACTACCTGCTCAACAAAACAATTTTATCACAAGAGACTTAGTCATAGGCATTTATAATGCAGTAAAAAAAAATTCTTGTATAGGTATACGATAAAATGGGAAAGCATATTTAAAAACGGTCGTACATATACATAGCGATATTATAAATTGTTTAAATTGAATATGTAGGTAATGGCAGGCTACGCTTGACATGTGACGAAAAAGTTTCGGTCAATTTAGACATTTGAAGATACATACACAGTCCCATAAGCTAAAAATAATTATTCAAAACATAATTATAAATATTTAAAAGTTCATAAAACCATAATTATAAGTAATATTTAAAAGTATTGATACAATTTTTATAGATCATTTTATGATCTACTATTTTGGCCCAGGTACTTTTATGATATAATTTACCGTTTTGCTGGAAATCGCTTAAATACTCATTTTTTTGATCTTTGACATTCAATAAAAATAATCCATACACGGGAATGATGGGGAACTTTTAAATATTATTTATAATTATGTTTAGAACTATTTTACTAATTCATTTTCAGCTTGGGACTTTATGTACCTACACTCTCATTTTTTGGTCTAAATTGACTGGACTATTAGAATGGCTATTTAATTTTGGATTGTTTTCTGTTATGAAAAATGTAAACAGCGATACATCCTAGTGATAATATAAACACGCTATCGTTTGGGTCTATTCGTTTTCATCTCCACAATCAAGTGACTGCTCCCGCGCATAAAATAATATTGTCTGTGAACGTTATTTACATAAACCTGCATTATTCTTTTGAAAGACCGCTTTTGTGCCAAATAAAAAACTTAGTTTAAGACTTGAAAATAATTATTATCAATGTACCGGTTTTGACGAGGAAAGCTAGATCAAATCAATTAAAATAGTCTTAAAGTTTTCATTTACATCAAGTTCTCTACTACAAACTATCCGTCAAATTAGTTTGTTTTTTAATGTCTGTAATTATAATCTACGATTTATGGCTAAACTTACTATGTGGGTAACTAAAATGCTATTTAAACTTCATCCGAACTTACTACAATAAAACAAAAGAAATCTTACCGAAATTTTTAAATCAGCAAATCTTAGGTGCAAACATAACAGCCGTTCCAAAACAGTGCACAATACACTCTCACTAATTAATTATCAAACTTAAATTCGCGTGTTATTTTACGATCGTTTTATTGCGCGGTGTAACACTACCTCACTCTTCGACTGCTCACAGCAGAGTGCTCACTAGGGATGGCGATCTGAGATCGATTAATCGAAGAATCGATTTTTCGAGCAGAAAATATCGATTTTTTAAATCGATATGAAGTACTGTGTCGATTCACTGAATCGATATATCACCCTTGAAAATCGACATTCGATTTTTTCTGTTTTGGTATAAACCATACAATTATTTGCATTTAGTTGAATGTGCCTGAATTATAAGAGTGCTGCCAGTTAAAGAGTTAACTACTCATAAACTCGCGAGATGGCTGTCCTATCCTTTACTCGCCTCACTTTAATAAAAAAGTTACGTTTGTAGTCTTTGACTTTATGTATTTATAATCTGTGACGATTGATATTGCATTATTCATTTGTTGTTGTCGTTTAATGAATACTGTTATTAGCGTAATATAAGTATTTTCATGATCGATTTTCATCAGATTTTCATGTAGTGTTTGTTGCGAAATAAAAACTAATTGAGAGTAGGTAAGTAAATAAGTAAAGCGCTTCTTATTTTTTACTTTGACGCTATTATTTTCAGTTTGTTCTGTTAGTTGTGATTATCATTTAAATTTACTTTTACACAGGAATAATCAGCATTGAAATAACTAATAAGTAATATGTGGAATTCTTATTGATGGAAGTGTTCATACTTCATTCACGATTACTTTATGTCCAATTATCTATTTAACGTCAAAGCATCAAATTATTCATCTTGTTTACAGAAAAAATAGTAAAGCTCCCATTATCATTTTAAAAATAAACTATCGCTTTTACTCTAATTTTATTTCAATCAAGTAATCGCCAGGCTAGGGATGGCGATTCTTTCCGAAAAATATCAATTTTTAAAGCAATTCGTATCTTAATTAATCGATTCACATTTATTTACCAGTTATAATTCCCAATGCTTAATATTTAAACTTTTAACTCTTACCTTATTTTTTACTTTTTTGCAATCAATAAAAACATTCAGTATATAAATACTTATTTTTTTTTATAGTTGATCTTATAGTTTAATACGGTAATAAAAATAATTGTTATTTTTGAATTCCCTGATTTTATTGATAAGATATCGTTAATTGCAATATTAATCTTGTTTTTAGTAAAATTGATACAAATTTACATTGTAAACGCAAACTTGAAAAAAAGATCGATTTTTTAAGAATCGATTTTGTAGGCCTCGATTTTTTCGTGAATCGATTAATTAGACTACGATTCGAATCGATTTAAAAATCGATCTTTTTCGTAAAGAATCGCCATCCCTAGTGCTCACTTCAGTGCTGAACAAAATAATGAATAAAGAACCCGAAACTCGGAACGATGATCGATGACTGTATGTGACGGAATGAGAGAAAGAATACTGGTTTATTTATAAAGCGCTGCATTGCTTTTATAAGTTAGCGTTATACTTATACTTAGAATGTGCAGCACTGAAGCTGCTTATAAGAGTTAAAGTGGCAACGCGAGATGCCTGAAAATTCTAAATTCATATTGCTTTTTTACGCATTACTTGTGACGTTTTAATCGGAAGAAGGATATACATATTATGTCCATTTCTGAAATAAACGTCAAAGTGTGTTTGTGTATGAGTATGAGTCAAGAACCCTGAATTTTAAATTGTGATATAAACAACTAAGAATGTGAGCTAATTTCATGAATTTATTTGTTTTTAGCCGAAATTAAGCAACATGTATTTATTAAGGTATAACTTAATAAATACTAATTAATTGATTGCGCCAAAAAAAAATATAACAAAATGAAGTACGTACTAAATATAGTATAATAGTAAGAAATGTTTAATTATATTAATATACAATGACAAACTAAAAACTAACCTTAAAATTTAATTATTAAAAAATATTATTAAAAGGAGTCCCTTTAGGCAAGGTTCCGAAGATACTAGCAGCGTTCCCCCTTTGAATAGCTAGAGTAAGTCTTTGTACATGTTGTTACTTACTTTATTATAAACATTATAATATTATATTATATTTATCCGACCCTCATGATTTAAACCGAAATCTACACATATGTTTATTGTCCCTTTCTATCACATTGTGTTTAGGCTATGATAAAACGAGAGCAGCAAAGAGTAATATATTTTTATATTCTTAAAATGTCAGTTATCAAATTTATAACATTTTAAATCTAGTGTGGCTAGGTGTGGTCATTAAAAAATTATCTTTTTATTTATTTTTAGGCCTGGGCCTCAGATTTCTCTTTCATGATCAGTTGTCTAATAAGCGAGTAGGCAATAGGCCTGACACACACCGTAGACTTTTTGAGTCTAAGGCAAGTCGGTTTCCTCACGATTATTTCCTTCACTGTTCGATTATTAAGGCCCATATATAAAGCCCATTGGTGCATGGTTCGAACCTAGGAACTGAGGGATTGAAGTCGCACGCTGAAGATCAGCTCTGGTCTGCTTTCGTGTGAACATTTGCAGCTCTCAAAAAACATAAACAAAAAGGTTGAATACATCTTACCTTTGGTCATTTTTGGTTATTTGTTATGAATGACAATTGACAACAATATCTCCCCGAAGCGTGTGAACGGATGTCAATTGTGAACCCGAAACGTGTTGTTTTAATCAGTGCCAGACTTACCGCAATTACAGTAGATACTGTATTTCTTGACTTAAAAACAATGTATATGTTACTGTAAAAGTTCGAACTACGGTTAATCTTAAGATTTAAGTGTAAGTCTTAGGATTTACCGACATGAGTTGGTAAATGTAAGTTTTCTGAAAATACGAGGACGTTTTCGAGCTTTTACCATTCGAATTCAGTATATGCTAGGTTTTACCACTGCCAGCTGGTAGATGTTGGTTTTCTACAAATACGTATTTAAAAAATAAATTGATCAAATCAGTCACAGCTAAATTCATATAATTATTGTCTAGATTCTTCTATTGTACTTTTTATTAAACTTTGGAAAATGCCATCAAAGTTGTGTTTTTTTTAATATCATCTAGCCGTTAGATCAACAACTGGCTGAATATCTTTCAGGCCGATTGTTAAACGGCATCGTTTATTTAATTTAAATTACGCTAGTTGGCTGTGATATATATATTATATATACCATGTTTACATATATAATTAATATATATTGTATAAGCATATGAAAAATTGGAATACTAAACATTCTATCATATTCCTTTAGTATAAATAGTCTTCTTATTTATATAAAATTATTTAAAGTACAATATGAAATGTTAAAAAAAACGAATAAAACCTGTAAGAATATATAAAAGTGTTTTTTGAACAGAGGAATTTTAGGGTGGCAGTTTCCATGAAAGTTTATCACTATTAAACAGGAAAGTTTAAAACAAAAGATATACTTGCATCATAATGAAAATAATATGCTGTATGCAATAATGGTTAACATAATATAATACATTATTGTAGCAAATTTAGGCATCGATATTAAGCGATCTACTTTTTCATGCAAAACATGTTATATTCACCACTATGTAATAGGTCTATATTATTATTATTAATATGTTATCTACACACTTGCAGCTCAATAATCTTATTTGCGGATTTGGAGTAATTAACAAACCTCTTAAAAGAGTTCAAAGAGAGTGCACAAATAACACTTTTCGGAAGCCTATCCAGTTAGCCACTACTCAATTTAGAAGAAAGTGCTTTAAAGAATTTTTCTTTTATGAAGTGGTTCACAGTTTAAAGAACTACCCTATATCTATCAAATGTGTGTTCCCACTTAAAATAAAGTTTGAAAAATCTACTGTATTTTTAAATCTACTGATTTGAATCCTACCGCAGTTAATTAAAAACATACAATTTGCGCATTAAGTCATATACAGTTCACATATTAATTAAAGTCATAACTTTCCTTACATTTTTGAGATAATTAGGCGAAAGTGAAGTCACATTTCGTAACGTTTTGTGAGTTTTAAGTGTATGTGGGAATATGGTTAGAAAATGCGTCAATTGCAGTTAAATTTGAGTTCCTACGCATTTTTCTACTATACATAATTACAACGTGCTAGATTTCGTTAAATTTCTCATCCATCTTTATTATACTCAACATAAACTCAATTTGTCAGAAACAGATAGAGCACTTGCATGAAATAATGAAATTAGATTGAATTAGAAGAGGTATCACTTTTGTCTATTAATAGATATTAAAATAAATTCAAAAAAATATAAAAATAACTTCAAAATTGGTCCTGAAAAAAAACGGTTCATTATTTTCTACAAATAAAAACTTTTCGCACTAACCTCTTTAAAGTGAATCGTTTTTCGTATATATTCATATGAATAGACTGAGTTAAAAATAGACGAAAACAACGCAAAGTGTGTTGCCTAGCAACAGATAAATTGGAGGGAAAAAACAAACGTGACATATTCCAATTTCAAATCGCAATATGCACCGAACACATTTTTTATTATTTGATTCTCATTCTTATATGATCATTACAACCTCTTTTTAATGTAAATATGGGCCAGTTAACATCAAAACATTGCAATGCCCTTTTGTTTATACCTCACGAAGCGCCGCGCCCTACACATATAGGGCTATCTTAGGCGTGGACTAGAAATTTCACGGGTCATTGAACTGGACAATGCACAATGCGACATTCTATGGCAATATTTTAACATTTTATGACAAAGACTGTATACCAAGAATTATTCTTGACAAAATTGCACTGGGACTTGCGACTCTGATGCTCTGCAAAACTTGCACTATGAAACACCCAAAAAGGGATTGCCCGATTTCACGACCCATGGGGACGTTAGGATGCATTTGAGAGAAAAGTATACTTTTCTTTAAAAAATTAGAGGTATCTTCTAAGAAAGGTCGATACTCTAGTTCGCAAAAAAAATGTCTTGTGAAGTGGCCCGTGGATATCCAGCCATCAGCCTCCTTTTGCGAAGGTCCAGGTGTGAATTAAATCTTCATAGTAAGACCTTCCTCAGAGTTCAAGGACTAAACAACACTCGAAGTGTGGTTCAGCCGTATTAGCAACATATTTTGCGATACATTTTTATTTATATCGTAAATATAACTTTAATGCAATATATTTAAAGAAAAAAAAACCACGTAAAATAATTATAAATTTATAATACATAGTCGACAATCCGTTGAAAAAATGTTTTCTTTAAATGTGAAAAAGTTATGTTAATACAAGACAATTTAATGCTATATTTATATCTCACCATAATATAGTCCTTAATACACTTCAAGCTGTCATTTGCAGCGTATAGCGATCTCATTAGCGCAAACAAAATGGCGTATAATAAAGTAGTAGTAACAGGTGTGGGCACACGAGCCACGAGTGTACAGGATGTCCGGACTCACCCCACACATACCCCATGTGTGGGGTGAGCTGATTGAGTACACTTGTGTTTCATTATAAGGGCAGGTAGGTTAAACTGACCGAGTAAATCGTAACTAATTATTACAACATAGGCAGATAGACCTATTTTTGTGGCCATAGGTCAGAATATGATAAATGCAATTTCATTACTATATTCATGTCCTATAACCCCTAGAGGGCGTCCACAGCGAGTCTCCATCGCATTCGGTCTTGCGCCTCGTGTTTCACCTAGCTCCAAGTCTTACCAGCTCTCTTTGCCTCGTCCGCTACTGTACGGCGCCAGGTTTGTTTGGGACGGCCACGCCTTCGCTTTCCTTGCGGGTTCCAATCAAGCGCCTGCTTGGGAATATGATTGGGATCCCTTCTGTGTATGGCCTATCCAATTCCACTTGCGCCTCTTGATCTGCTGACTGATCGGGGTTTCTCGGCACCGCTCCCAAAGTTGCTCGTTGGAGATTTTTTCAGGCCAGTAGAAAATAAATTTCATTACTATACAAGACATTAATTTAGGGTGTAATGCAAATACCAACAAACAAATGTGTAATTAAGTATCCAAACTAATTTATAAATGTTAATGTATGTCATTAGATTCAACCTGACAACACCACGGCATCGAAAGCTTTTTATTGTTAGAAATTTTTTACACACACTAAACGCCTGAGAAGTCAACAGTTGGTTAATTTAAATATATACATTTTAATATTTATTTAATAAGGATACAAAACAGATACATCTCGATATATAAAAAAAATCTAATATACCTAATAACTCACCTTAAAATTTAATAATTAAAATATGTTATTAAAAGGAGTCCCTTTAGGCAAGGTTCCGAATATGCTGGCAGCGTTCCCATGAAGATGGGAAGGGATACTAATATTCTAATAGATCTATCTTCTATTATTGTTAAGAAGTGTGTGTATTTGTACACACTACATAATGTTTTGTAATGTTTTCACATAAAAACTAGAAAGCTGCATTTCAAGAAAAATAGGGATACCCAAATTAAATAATAGGCCTTTGTATGAAAATGACAGTTCAACTGTGCCAATATCCTAAGATTATAACTTAAACAAGTTTTTAAAATAATTAAAAAGCTATTTGATATGTTTTAAACATCGGCATGTATATTTTAGTATTATTTGTACGGTTTTATTTACTTTATTTGGTTTATAATGATTATCAAATATGAGTGTAAAAGCGAAGATTGCAATCTATACGTCGCCAAAATTGGATTGTCTTCGTAAGGTTTGGTTATTGGGATGCAGATGGGAGATCGATCGACAGTCACGGTCTGATCTCTTTATCGTTCTACCGATATATCGGTTTGAAACCTTTGAATAATATATTTTAGTTATATTTTAGTTTGGAACCTTGCCTAAAGGGACTCCTTTTAATAATATTTTTTAATAATTAAATTTTAAGGTTAGTTATTAGATATATTTTTATGTATTATGTTTTTTTTAGTTATTACATTTTAAAGTTTTATTTTAAATGAGTATTGTGTATGCAGTGAATATTAATATATTTATCCCCAAAATAAAGCGATCCGAATGTGAAAATTTTAAATAAAAAAATGGTATAGATGTAATAAAGTTTTTTTTCTTCATCTAAACAAACTTACTAAAGCACACAGAAATGCGTCATTAAAAAGTATGTGGACTTAGTTTTTCACGAAAGCTCGTTAGCGTCGGCCTCGTGACATATTTCTTCTTAAAAGCTTCTCTTAAAGCTTTCAAAAGTTTTATTGACGAGAAACTGTGACTTGAATTCTGGTTAACATAAAGTCAAATCCAAAAATCATTTTTTCATGTAGGTAGCACTGTACACTTATGAAGGTCAAAAAAAGAAATGTAAATTAAATGATTAAAATTTTCAGTTCTCAAATCAAGGGCGTAGAATGGAAGAGAAGAACTGGCAATAAACTCTCCGCCACTCTTTTTAAGATTGTTGACAAAGATTGTTGCCTTCCAAAAATAAATAAAACTTTTAGAACCTAAAAAACAATAAAAAAACACAATTTTCTTAACCCTGTACTTTAATAATAATTAAAAATTAATAAAAAGAAAATTTAAAAACGAATTTAAATAGTTTGATCCCTTTGCCAGTGTTAGTGTAACGCTGGCAGCATTTCCTCGCTGTATTGCCTCGCTGTATCTTCATAAGCGTGGAAAGCACCAACTGGGGTCATCTAGTACCCAGCCCCAACTTCAATCTTTAAATAGCTGTGCACTTGTACCCCATGCCCCAAGAGTCTGTTTACTCCAAAAGAAACAACATCGGATATTGTAACTATTGTATAAAAAAAAAGATTAAAAAAAATACATTTTAATGCTTTTGATCTTGTTACAAATATTATATATTGCGCGTTGTGTCAGCTGTCAATTTTTCTTATCCATAAAGAAGGTTGGTATACCTATATTTCAAGTATGTCTGAGAAGAAGCGAGAAATGATTTGGAGTTTATTAGTAATCATAACAATCAAATATGTAGTATTTACAATTTTCTTAACCTACATAGTAAAAATTAAAACAAATACAGAGCAATATTCAAATCTGATTTATTACTACAAAACAATATCCTAAATACTACTTACTTATACATACATAATTCTTCTGGGGAATCTTCAGCTGTCAACATTTAGTACATATTTTAAATTACTCTTCTGAGTTGTCATTGTATCGCAGCTTTAGCTATTAAAGTATATAACATATGAGCTGTGTCAGCAGTTGGTCGATGTTCAAATCTGAACAACATCAACAAAATATCAGACTCAAAAGAGTGATTAAGTCGCATTTAAACGTACTCGCATCAAGCGCAGGCTGCAATTTCCGCGTACTAGACTATCTAAAGTTAGTAATTCTTTTTTGGGAAAATGGATACTCTTCTTTAATAAAATCCCAGAGGCTCTTTTAATAAATTTAAGAAATGTATTAAAGAAAAGCTGTGTAAAAACGATAACTATAAAGTTAACGATTATCTAGTTGATTAAAAGGCCTGGGACTAGTGCTGGGCAGGCTACTTCTAATGAATTTGCTATATTTGTTTTAAAATAAGTGTTGTTTGCCATTTTGTGTCATGATTTAATAAGGATAGGATATCCGTTTCAGTCTCCAAATCTGAAGCTGTAAGATCGAATCTGCAGCGTGAACGCTCAAAGCATAGTTCGAATCCACTCAAAGTTCATTTAAGCCCATATGTACTGCAATGCGGAGCCTGCAATGCAGTATCCGGGGTTGATATTGCCCGGGAAAAACCGATGTGTGTATGTTCACCGACTTTTTAACAGATGATTAAATGTACGGCTTTACATATTTGTATTTTTGAGCGCAGACGAACAATTTCAAATTAAAACAAATTTTAAAGTGTGGCAGAGTACTTCTAACGCTGGCACCATTTCCTCGCTGTATTGCGATAATGGTTCAGCGAGGAAAGCACCAGCCCAGGGTAACCTGGTACTATACCAGGCTTCAATTAAATCTTTAATTATCGCCAGTACACTTGAACCCCACGTGCCAAGAGACTACTCCAAAGATAGGTGTCTTTGGGTTGCGATGCCTGCCCTTTTTGGGCGTCCCGCAGGCTCGTTTGCCTTATATGTATATAAAAAGAAAACGTTATTACTGATACGTTGAAAAACTATCTCAAATACATATAAAAATTTAAATTAAAAAAAATATTATATGCATTAAATAAATAATGCCTCACCGTATTTAACGAATGACTATTTAAAACAGGCTTAAAGAACACTTAACGATCCGTTAAATTTGTGGTTAAATGTGACTGATTGATCACTTCAACGTCTCTTGTTAGGTTTTTGGATAAACGTTACAATTTGTTAACGTTAAACGTTTGGTTTTATGTGAAATTCTAGGACCTAGGTTATATTTTCGAAAATAATTATTTCAGATACCACCTTGAACCTCAGATCCTGTCCGTAGGTTTCCGCCTACCTTAGATCTCTTGGTGCAGACATCCTGTGCTTATTTATATATTTAGGTATTCATTATTTATGTGTTAGGGATGTACCCTGTAGAGGCTTAGAGATCCGTAGAATTGTTATCACATAAAATTTATTGCTTTTAACTTTCGATGGCGTGACACCACCAACTTCCGCAATCCAAGGTAGCTACGCCACTGAATATAGGTCCTATTTCTATATACATTTCACTAGCTGGTGGGCTGTATAGTTATTCTCGTTATTAGCTACATATGAATAACTCAAAATAATATTTAGACATATTTTTGAAAATTTTATTGTCACCCTATTTGTCATATATTTTAGAATAGATACATTGTAACTTATAATTTAAATAATAATAATATAATTTAGGTATACTATATGGTTATAATATGGAGATAAGATATATATGGATGGATATGGAGATAAGGCAAAAGGAGTAGAGGAGAGGAGTGGCAGGAGTGATGTGGAACAGAGTGGCCCAAGAAAGGTATGAATGGAAAAGGTTGGAGGAGGTCTTTGCCAACTGGCAAACAGATCTGCAAAAAAACAGCAAGATACAAATATTAGAATAGTTTTTTTCTTAACCTTCTAATACTTAGTTTAATGTAATCTATGTTTATATGTGTACCTAAACAGTTGATCTGAATAAAAGGCTATATTATTATTATATATGGTCCTGCAAAAAATAGTAAAAAACATGTGTGCACTTATGTACACGCCTTAAAAATTACACTTCTTTATCGTGAACTCAAAATAATTTTATTCGTATAAGTAAACAAGTACACTTATGAACCTTAAATTAATTGTAAATTTACATTTACTACCACTTCGCAAATCAAGGGCATAGAGCGCGTAATAAGATAGAAATCTTTTCAAACATTATCTTAAGCCATTCTATGTTTGTAGAATAAACTATTTTTATCAAAGAAGTTTAACTTCAAAAACTAATGAGACAAGCGACCTGTACCGGCCTTATTATTTGTATATAATTTTTTAAATTTATATCGGTGAGAGAATTTTTAATATCGGCCCAGTTGTTTTAGTTTCTTCCCTTTATTAATATGACGAGCTCCAAACAGTTAAAACATGTTGATGACGGTCAATACTTAAGTAAAATTGAGATTATTGCGCGTAAATTAAAAAAATGTGTACTTAAATATATTAAAACGATAAAACTAAACTAATACTTTCGGTATTAATATAAAAAATATTTTTATATGTTTATAATGAAATAAAATAAATAAAAATATGTGGGCGTGATAACTTTATTTCACAGAACGTAACGTTGAACACCAATTTGACAGAAAAAAAAATCCGTGATAATTATGAGATAATTAATAAATAAAAAGATATGACTATAGATATAAACTAGAGACTAATTCTATAATATAAATAAATTAAATAAAAAAAGTATTTATTCATTTTAAGTAGGTACAGCTTTCTTTGTATATAATATATATTTTAACAATATAATTTAAATAACCAACTACATTTAGAATCATGTTTAACATTGATAAAGTTCCGGGATACCGTAATACAATTTAATTGTATGTGCAATGCGCAGTTGCATATTTATGGCATATTAGTTTAATCGTTAAGTAAACATAAACCTACACCACCCCCGCTGTAATTAACACCATTGTACCAGGAAATCTGCGTTATTCTAGTCTGTTCGAGATTGTATCATATGAGACACAAGTAGGGGGCTTATAAAAAAAAGAATATTGATGAACCAATGAATTACTCTTAGTCTTTGAATTGAGGAATGGTTTGGTTAAATGACTAAGTCATCAATCAGCCATGATTATCACCAATGTTCATAAGGATATGGTAGACTCATGGTACTATAAGTAAAAGGTCTGAAGTTTTCGCAACCCTTTGCTGGAACTGGATATATCTGTCCCATCGAGGAGTGAGAGTTGTGATATTAATAGAATGAAGTGCGTCTCCAATATAAGAATATTATAAAAGACCCAACGCTGAGTTTTGATGTTTGAAGTTGACACTATACGCCTAGACCTAGAGCATCGTCAATATTACAATGATCTAGATTCTAGAGCACACTATAGTCTGTAGGGAAGATGTAAATTGTCCTAATCGTTGGCTAATTGTCATTCTCAGTTGTCAGCTGTATTTTGAATTTTTAAATTTGCCAAATTTTACAGGATTTTTATTGAAAATTACATAAATAAATTTTGTTGAATTGAACCTTTTCAAAACCGTGTTGTAGTATTTATCAATATGTTTGCTAAACCGTACAAATTGAAATCCACAAATACTCTCAAAAATTCAGAGAAGTAAGTGCGGTTAGATTGCTTATTTTTACTTTTTTGTTCAATTACTAGAAAAATTATAGCTAAATAGCCTTATATATATATCTTTTTTACAGAAAACACTTGATACAGAGGCTTGAAAAAGGATTTCCGTCAGTCAACGAGGAAAAATTTAAAGAAATTGTGCCAAACAAGTCGACATGTAATTTCATGAAGTTAGTATTACATTCCGGAGAAACGGCCGGTGTTTATGCTGTGGATGGTGTGCCAATGATCATTGATACTGGAGAGGCATTAGTTCCTACTGTTTGCGCACTTTGGAAAGTCCCTGATTTAATACCAACAATAGTAATACACTCTCCTGTTCTAAGCAAGGTATAATTTGACTATTCTATAATATATTGTCTCTATATTGATATAATTTTAATTAAAAAATAAGCAAATTGTTGTATAAATTATTAATATTTTTAATATTTTTTTATACAGGCCATTAAGCTGGAATTTTCGTAAGGGTGATGTAAAGAAACAATACTGACACTTAGCATTTTTAGGACTTCTTAATGAATATCTTTTAATAGACATATACACAAATGGCTGCAGGATTTTTTATTTATACAAAAATATATAATATGTAAAGATAGAATTTTCTTTATAAATTATGATTAGTATATTATGTCTGTATCTGTGTCTTCTATAAAACAAACTAGAAACAAATATTGTACTGCCAGACACATCTAGAATGAAAGAAAATATAAAAATCAGACTATATTAAGAATAATAGATGTGCTCAATATTACAGGTCCAAGGTGGAGTACCACTTTATGCCCCTGGAGTTGTCACAGACCCTACAAACTTTCCAAGATTCAATAAAGGATCATTACTTGCAGTATGTACAGACAGTAATGCAGCAGCAGCTATTGTTGGGCGGGCCACAATGTCTTCAGGAAACCTTCTAATAGCATCTATGTTGGTAATTTACTTACACTTTTATAATACAAAACAGTTTTAGAGTTTTAATTTAAACAACACAAATATTGTATGTTCCTTGTTTTTTAGCCAAATCTTATTGAAATTTTGACAGATCAATGTTAATATCTTTGAAATAAAATGGGGTTCAAGTTATATGTAAGTTTATCCAATTTTATGTAAGCTAATAACATAATATGTTAATCATTGAATATGATCCTTCTACTCATTCTCACTATATATTATTTAAAATTGTTTACCTAGTACCAATTTTTGCACTTGATGTTTATATTTAGTTTTTGTTATTTTTTTTCAAACCGGGCGCAAACGGGCAGGAGGCTCACTTGATGTTAAGTGATACCACCACCCATGGACACTCTCAATACCCGAGGGCTTGCGAGTGTGTTGCCCGTTGCGTGCTACCTTTTAAGAAATGGTACACTCTTGAAGCACCTCAGTTGAATTGGTTTGGAGTTGTTCTCCTATTTCAGTTTACATTTTGTTTTGTTTAATATGTGATATTTAATTAATATATTCCGAATACCAGTTGATCTAGAGTTATTGGTCTGATTTTGATTGGTGACTTGTGCGCCTGACATTACATGGTCTTAGACATGCCTTGAGTAATTTTCCTTTACCTTATAAGTGAATATTGTGTTGACAAATAAATTGCCACTCACCCATTGAACACAGTACTTTCAGATGATGAATAGCTAAAATCTATGTATTTTTTAAATTTCAGGGGAACATGTTTAGAAGTTTTACATGTAATAGGCGACAATTTATGTAAGGAACTTAAGTTTAACAAGATAGAACGGCCAAAACTACAGCATGGATTAAATGTAAACTCCGTTATACAAGATATGGGTCAGGTATTATCTTTTAAAATACTAAATTATTTTTTTTATGTGAGTTTGATTTTACATAATTTGATGAATTTTAATTTGAAAGATTTTCAACAATGGTTCTCTGACAGTAATTAATGTTATTAATTTGGGCTTAATGAATATGTATGAATATATATAATACTTAGCTGCATTACGTTTGATAAAATTGTTATTGAAGATACACACAAAATTTTTGTGAGTATATTTGTATGAGTATGTTATATAATTATAACCTTGTGGTTTCATCTATATGTTTAAGATAAATTTCATTTTAAAACTAATTAAACTCAGCTCCCCAATTCTCATGTTTAATTATGATTTAAATGAAATAATTTATTACAGCTTAACCTACAAGTGAAAGAGGAGTGGCCCAGCTTGGTACCTGAAGCTCCGGTTGCGAATGAACCTAGATTAATCCCAGATAGTGTAACGGATAATAAAATAATAGAAGAAACACAAATTGTAGAAGACACAATTGCAACTGGTAAGACTAATATTTATTAAACTTGCTTGAGCAGTGTTGGCCTAGTGACTTCAGCGTGCTAATTTCATCCCAGAGGTCGTAGGTTCGATCGCCGGGTCTGCACCGATGGACTTTCTTATCATTCGCTCGAACAGTGATACATATTAAGAAACTTGACTTAACCCAAAAGTCGATGGTGAGTGTCAAGCACATGGTCACCTACTTGCCTATTCGATTATTAACTATCATCGGAATCACTTTCATAAATGCCTTAATAAATTTTACTAAGAGACGGAGAAAATAGATATTTTGAACACAATAACAGAATATTATTGTAACAAATACTTGTCTAAAACTTAAAAGACATGGACTTACTGTAGTTATAGTCTCGAATAAAGGCCTTTTTTTTATTTAATTTATTTTTAGTAAAAAATATATAGTAAAACTTTACACAAATTACTTTTTTTTAACTTAAGTGTCTTTCAGAATGTTCTGATACAGAAGAGAGTATACCGAGTGACATGGATGGCTTATTGAGATGGTGTCTTCTCTCATTTCTCAAAATACACGGAAAAGATGTTGAATTACCTCTCAAAACCAACCTTTTATATAAGTAAGTTGTATTCAAATATAAATGTATGTATGTATACTTATTGCATAGATGCATATTTTTTAATGTAATTTTTTTTTTCTTTGGTTTACGGTGCATGTAAACTTTTTAATGGAAAAAAATAATAACATTTATTTTTTGTAATTATTTTTCTTGATAGCTGTTTACAATTTTTTTAAGTATTTAATTTCAAATTAAACAGATATATACAGTCAAAATCTGTTATAACGACATTGAAGGGACTACTCATATTTAGTCGTTATAACCGATAGTCGTAATAGCCGATAACATATTTATTAAGAACCTAATACAGAAGAATTCAGCCGGGACCATTGATGTTGGTCAATATAACCGGTATGTTGTTCTAAACGATGTCGTCGAAAACGGTTTTGACTGTAAATAACATTTATTACTTACAAAACACACACAGACACACAAAAAAAATTCTTAAAAAAAAAAAAACAAGTTATGTTTTAAGCGTGTGTGTTGGTGTTGTAACTGACCCTGACTCAGCATTATGCTGAGGAGCAGAGAGTTCCACAGCGCTGGTCATTCTGCCAGAGACCACATCAGCTAGTTTGCGGTTCAGACGCATATACAAATTTTTCATCATTTCTGTGTTTCTGTGTTTTGTTAGTAATATATTATTCATTATTATTGTCAAATTTCAGGAATTATCTGATGCCACTATGCCCTCCAGACCGTACCATAGATGTGAAGAAATCCTCTTTTAAGAAAATGGGCAAGTTCCTGGAGGCAATGCAAAGGGTAAGAATATATGTGTTCTATCGAATTAATAGTAACTGCTAAGGTAGAATAATGTAGTGGAATAAATAAATAAATATATTTATATTATACTACTACTGAATGCTCATCTGATGTTAAGTGATACCGACGCCCATGGGCACTCAAAACACTTTTAAGCTAACGCTTTCTTCTTAAGTCGAATTGGTTCAAAAATACTTCAGTGGGCAGCTGGTTCCACATAGTGGTATATATAAAGTATATAAGATTTAAACAGTTTATATACAATTTTCAAATGGTTGTTACTTCTACGTCCTATACGATAAAGTAACATAAAAAGATACTATATTTTTCGAAAGGACACCAGTAACGCTTTTTAGGTCTAGGCCTAGGCGTGATCATTTCTTTTATCTAATGGTTAAAGATTATCATACATCATCATCATCATACCATATATACAGGCTATTGGTGCACGGGGAACGAACCCACGACCCATAGTGAGACTCGCACGTTATATTCTAAGCCAATACTTATACTATATCTTAATAAGTTAATAGTAAAAAAAAAGTGTATGTTTTACTTCTTTGGCGTATGGAAAAAAATAACTACAAAGTGATTAACGATAAATATTAAAATTAATCAAAAAGATTTTATTTAAATAAATAAATTATAAGTAAATACTATCACCGTCGTATATGAAATTGATTTAAAAACACCAAAATAATATTTATTTATTCACACTGTTTAATTGAACTGTTACGAAACACGTGTTCTAAATATAAAGATACTAGAATATACAACTTGAACATAGTTATCGATGTCCATGCCACCTAGACCTAACTTTACGATGTCGAATTGAGGTGTCGGTGTGCGTGCATCGTAAAAATTCACTCTCATCATTTTTCTCCATCGCGCCAAAAGAAGTATAACTTAAAAAATATCTGCAGGAAGGTCTAGTAGAAGTGAAGGAGATAGAAAAAGGTGTTGACGCACTGGTGTCGGTGCAATTGTCGCACCCGGCAGTGCGTTCACACACCGCTGTGAAGCCAACGGTGTCTGCGCCCGTACTCGAGTATCAACCACCGGTAGTGCGTGAATTGTATTGTATTACGGCACATGTATTGGAACTGTTTTTGCCACTCAAGTAAGTATTAAAATATACGATACAGTATTAATTCAAGAAATACCCTCATTTTTAGGCTAAAGTAATTTATTTAAAAATAATCTAAAGTAATTTAATTTAAAAAAATTGGACCAAGTATTTTTAAGCTAAAGTAATTTAATTTAAAAAAAAATTGAACCAAGTATTTTTAGCTGAAGTATTTATTTAATAAATACTTTGAATCAAGTATTTTTATTACTAATTAGTTATATTTTTTATATTATTTACTCAAATAATATAAAAAATTAAATATTTATTAATATTAATTGTTGTAATAAGTACATTTATTTTAATAATATCACTAATTATATGAATAAAAAATTTTTTTTTTAATATCTTGAAAAATCTTTAGAAATTGTTTGTTTTTTTTCGTATTCTAATTAAAAATTGATAAAAATATTAAAGATTTTATACATATTTTTAGAAAGGGCACACCCCTACCGGCGAATGAAGTGCGTAAAACTGTACGCGATTACGTGAAAAGCAAACAGCTGGACGCAGGTCGCGGCTCTGTCAAAATTGATGCGACTCTCGCTAGAGCTACCGGGATTAAGGAACAGGTATGCCACTTTGACATCTTATTTTGACTAACTGATTTTTGACAGTTCATTTTACTTTAAATAGGTATTTAATTTTAATTTAATTTTAAAGTTCCTGTTTTTCCTGTGAAAATTTAAAAAAAAAAATGGGTTTCTCTGGGAGACCGACCTATATGCCTATAGCGTATGGGGGGAGGCTAGTATACTCTGATTTGAGGGTATACTTGAAGGGGATAAGAGGTTTCCAAAGCCAATTTCGTTAATAACTTTATTGTATTATTTATGTTATTTTATAATTAATTAATTTATATTTACATATTTCGGTAAGTTTTTATTCTGATTTTGGCTGTAAGTAAACAAATAAATCTGCCATTATCACGTTAACTCCTTTTTTACAGAAATTTACTGAATGCTTACAAATCATATATAAATATAAAAAAAAGAGTAGCGGAGAGTTTATTGCCAGTTCTTCTCTTCCGTTCTACACCGCTGATTTGAGAACTGGCTGTAAATTCACAATTAATTTGTTTTTTTTGACGTTCATAAGTGTATACCTATATGAATAAAGATATTTTTATTTTTGTATATTCTTCGACAGGCTCTTACAAAATGGGATGAGCTCATGATTGGTCTTCTGTCTCATATGACAGCGAGCACAGAACTAGTTTTTGCTGACGGTACATCAAGACTTATTAAGACGAGGATTGATCCAATACAGATGCAGGTTTTCACCAGGAGTGGGAATAAAAAGGTAATGTCTGTGTTGAAACACACATGTCATACTAGGTGCTTAACGCCCAAACCCAATAACCTATCTCAATCCATTTTTGACCTTAATTGATTTTGATCTTAATCCAAATTGATGAAAGTGTGCCAATAACCAATCGACGGATTGTAATAGCCATCTGTCGATACAAGCTATCCATGGTAGGTCGGATCGCTGTATGTGGATAGACCTTTGTATGAAAATGATAGTTCAACCGTGCCAATATCCTATCTTAAGATTTTATTGTTAATTCCGTGTTTTGTTTTATTGTAAATAAGGCTAGGCTTGTTGCCTAGGGAACTCGTTAAACGTCTCGTTCAGTCACTTGTCTGACGAAACTTTAGCGACTTGATTGGATATCGATCTTTAATTAACTGTCTAGAGATTCAATTAACTCTCTGATTTAACTACTTTACTGCGACATATCCCTTCCCGTAGGATGTTTGCCTATTCTATAAAATAAATATTCTATTTTATTAGGTGAAAATGATAACCTTTTTTTAAAGTCGTTAAAAAATACAAATAATATCAAAATATATTTATCGCAATTTTCATCCACCAGGTGACACTAGTTTCGAATCTAGAAGCGTTCGGATTCGTTTTACCGACCCTTGCCCAAGAGTGCCAACGCGCAGTGGCGGCCTCTTGCGGAGTCACTCGGTCTTCTGGAGCCAGCCATGATCAGCTAATGTTGCAGGGAGATCAGGTGAGATTGGAATTTAGTTATTGTATACTTTAATCTATTATGTACAGAAATTATAATTGTTTTGGTGTTTAAGGGAAAAATTATTAGAGTAAATATTTACTATGCGCCGTCACGAAAAACCGACACCCTGAAGTTAGCTATTGTAACTATAGTTCAGGGTTAATAAGTTTAAGAAATCCGACCATTCGTACTTTACTAACTTGAAATGTAATCGTTAATTTTATGTCAATAATAACACCCAAGCCTCGAATATCTTAAACCTCCTTCATGCACCATCAGGGAACACAGGAACAAGTGGTTTTTTCTTTTTCTTTCTATTTAAATTGGACTTGTTTATACCATTTTATAAGCACCAATTCTTTTTTAACATTTAGGTCACTTTAAACAAGAGCAGCGTCACAGACAGAATCAATAACTTTACATATACATATTATAAAAGACAATATACAAAACAGAAAACTGAAATTAAATAAACTACAGTTTAGTATTTTTTCAATTTTAAATGAAAAGGATTTTTTACTATATGCATAATAGTCAAACTATTATAAATTAAATTAATTTTCAAGATATTTTATACTTTAATTTATTGAAAAAAACTTTTTATCTAGAGTTTTTTTACATGAAATTCGTAGTTAACCTGTTTTTTTTTATTTTCTATGTAATATGTACAAGAACTTTAAAATGTATTTTATTACATTTCTGATCTCTAGGATTTCATTTGAAATAGTATAATTTAGTGACTATAAAATGGTGAAACTTATTTATTAGTAATATTATGCTTTTTATTTACTTTTGGGAGTAATTGATAACTAAATTAATAAAACAGAAGTCCTTTGTAAGAATTTATTTGTTTAAGTAAAAAAAAATTATTATATATTTCATTTATTATGTAAGAATTAATGAGTTTGTTTCTTTCAGACACACTTCATGGCAAAGCTTCTTATTGAAAAATATGGTCTTCCCAAGAAATATCTAGATGGTGCAGACAAAGCTCTTAATAAGAAGAAATAATTGTTTAAGACAAAAATAAAATGTTGATTTACATAAAATTTATTTATTTCCAAAATACTACAATTTTCTTAACCTATTATGGCAATTTTTGTAAAGCCCAAATTATTTAATAAAACTATTCTATGGAAGACAAAATTAAAATAATGTTATTCATAATAATCTCATTTACATAGCACATAGAAATTATATCTATAATTTTATAAGAAAATACATTTTATTCAAACTAATTCTAATACATTTTATAAGTCAAATACACATAATATAATTTTGATTAAATTTCTTAACTAATTAAGGTGGGTTATGTCCGTTATCGAATTTACAATAAGACAAAATTAAAAACTAAGGAAGCATTAAGCTGCTTTATACCACAACCATTAAAATTAATAATTTCTTAATTAATATTGATTTTGGAGATCTAAATTTTCGTTGATGAAGACATAAATTTAAATGGAGTCTTAAATGGTAGAAGAGACTTACGTTTAGTTTTTTTAACTGCTGGGGTTGGAAGGGATTCTGGCTGACGAATAGACCTTGTTCTTTCAAAAGTGCTTTCTCCAACCTCTGTACTCCATTGGCTTTTGCTTGATATGATTGAGCATCTTGATATGTTTGAAGACTTAGATGTTATACTAGTTTTAGATGGAGTCTTCCTTAGATTACTCTTATTTGTTACATCAGAGAAAATATCACTTATTCTTGCTTGTTTATTGGGAGACGAGTGACACCAATCACTACCTCTTTTCTCAGATTTATCTACATTTAGATACTTAAACTTATTGATGTCCTGTCTTGGTACTTGATATCCTTCCTTATCTATATTATCTAGTTCATAAAAAGTTAATGTAACACTCTCATCACTGTCAACAAAGGGATTGTTTGGAGTGAAGTGAACTTTCTTTGTAGATAAATCAGGGAATAGGTTTCGAGGCATGTTTTCTTTAGTTATCTTGGCTGCTGTGATAATCATGCTGCTGTCTCCATTGTCTGCTGATAGTGAGCTGTCTAGGTCTTCATAGGCATAACTTTTCCTGCGTCCACGAGAACGTACAGAGCCACTACGCCGGCGGGGACGTCGTGACATCCACTGTTTTTTCTCATCAATGTGATTGATTTCAGGGGGCAAAGTAATGCCATTACTGTCTTTGACAGGGGTCTTACTAATACAAACTAGTTTAGTACTGGGGCTGTTCTTGATTTCTTTAGCTAGTAGGTCTCTCTCCCTTAGATTTAATGATTCTTCCCTCTGCCTCAATGCTACTAAGCGAGACATCCACTGATGGCTAAGAGTTTCTTGAGATACTTTTTGGGCATCATCAATAAAGGTAACAGGTTCACTGTAAGGTTTTCTGCTTCTAGGAACATAACCAGGCAGCTCTAATGCTAATGCAGCTACTGTTGGAGATAGACATTCAGTATTCAAGTTGGTGTGTGGTGTATTATTTTGCTTCTGTCTCCGAGACACTATGTTGCAGTAAATGGGGCTGTCATCTAAAAGATGAGTTCTTGGGAGAGGTTTGATTTTCTTACACATATCCACAACTTTCTCTGAATCACATTTATTGACTCCAGAACTTGTGTAGTTGAACTTTAAAAGAATCTCAGATATATGTTTTGGAATTTTTAAAGTATCTGTGTTTGTTAAGACTGTAGGGTGATACAGGACTACATCTGGACGTAATGTAGTATTTCTGTCCTCGATTATGAAGTTAATGACATCCTTGAGGTCGTCACTGTATTGTACCATGAACTCTTGTTCGTGTGGTATTTTTTCGGATCCACAACACAGAGACTTGATTAAATACCCAACTTGCTGCATAACATCTTGAGGGATGAATTTTGGTGGATCTAAATCAAAGCTATTAATACGCAGTTCGCAGTTAGGGCTCACGAAAATCGATGCTGGCGTAATGCATTTTTGTAACGTCACAAATTCTAAATTTTTCAGTTCTCTGCAAGCCCTTACCACTTCCAATAGCGTATACCATATAAAATCTTCTGAAAAATATTTTCCATCCTCCCTTGAGACATCGATTAATTCTTGTAACGTTTGCCAAGGGTTGTATTCGAGAACAAAGTACAATGTCTTTGTTGGGCCGTGGAGAATTGTGTCGTAGTAACGTAGCAAGCTGCCTGATAACAATTTACCTATGGATTTCACTTCACCAACTACATTTTGAATTTGTTCACTGGAATATGCAGAGCAATTGTACGCCTTCCAAGCAAATATGTTGTTAGTGACCTTGTGCTTCACTTTGTAGAACGTACCACCGCAAAACACGTCAAGAACTTGATAATCTCTAAGCTTATCGGCCATTATTATATAATTTGTACCTTTTTATTTAATTTCCCGCATTTTGTAACCGAAACAGGGCCCCCCAATTTTCAAACTGAATCAACGTCCAACGGTCAAAAGTAGTGTTGTCTATAAATCGGCTTTAGTCGGAAATAAGTTTGAAAAACCGTTATTTTTTTGTATCTGTATACACAATGCTGCCTGCAATTATTACGAAATCAATTATATACTTAATATATATAAACAGGATAATTTTCATGTCGATTTTCAATTATATATAAGTATTGTTGATAATTATTTTATATTTAACCGGTTTACGGAATAGAATTGAAACACATATCTACAAGGCATATCATGGGTATAATTTAGGAAATATAGGACTTTACTGCCTCAACGATTACGTTAATTAAATATTTTTAGAAATTTGTTTGTTTGTTTAAAAATAATTTTTCATATGGAATAAAGTTAGTTACTAAAAAGTTATAAACGCTCGTGTTAATGACTATAATTATAATTAAAAGATTATTTTACTTTGGAGGAAATCGAGTTTCATGTTTGTGTTCACACAAATTAGATAATTTTTTCCCTAAAAACTTTACCGTCATTTTGAAATGAAATATTTATATGAGTTTAGAAACATTGGAAAACAAGTATTGAATGAGAATATGTTTATATAAACCTAATCATTGTCATAACAATAACAATAATTGGATACAGAGGGAACATAGCTGCCTATATCAACGGCAATAGCCCATAGGCTATTGCCATTGATATAGGCAGCTATGAATCTAGCCATCGTATGTAACAGTGTAAGAAGAAAGATTTATGCCATAATAACAAACTCCCTGCTTAAGAAAATAATATTTATGTTAGGTTACGGATGCTAATTGGTAAAAAATTTCTACCAATTACTATGGCATTTTATTTAGGATTAAATATAAATTCTCATTAATTAATTTTATTTTGTATTATGAAAATACTTTCAAATGTAAAATGTCAGAATTATCCAATTATATAATATTATATTTATATAAAGAAATTTAAGCAAAATCGCCAGTTTTATAAGATGGCAACATTGGGTTACTACCTAAGAGGCTTATTACACTATGCGATATTCAGACTGACTTAGTAAGACTGTCTTAAAATCTAATTAGCAAGCTCGCTATTACACTAGACTGAATACCGCATGCTAACTCATTTTTACTCATTTGCAAAGCGTACGTAGTCGGTGACGGATGTCGCCATGTGACTTAAGAAACTACCTTAGAGTAGGAGCTGCCGAGTTTGAATGACTATTAAAATGTTATATTAGTAATTTATATTATTATATGTAATTTAATAGATACTCCATACATTCAATATGGCAATAAAAATGGCATGTCTCGGTACAAATCAAGAACAGAACCAGGCTGGCACACTTTAGTATGTTGTCATTAGAGAATCGCAGAAAATTAATTAAATTTATTGACACATCGTTTGCAGCTAAGATATGCTATAATAAGATTGATTGTCCGAACCTTCTTTCTAAATTTAAGATTCATGTTTGTTTTTACCAATGTATCAGTGTGTCGAGCGTTGGCTAACTTTATCTATAAAAAATAAAAAACATTCCAAAGTACTTTTTTTTCTTGCGAACACGCCATGGTGCACGCGGCCACAGAAAAAAAAATGTACAAACGTCTTTGCTCTGCGACTGCCGCGCGCTGACTGAATGATTTAGCGTGCTAAGTCTTATTACACTACACGATATTCAGCAAGTAAGCCAGTAAGCACCGCCGAACCCATTCGGTCGGTCTAATTAGACAGGCTAACTGGCTAACTCTTATTACACTAGGCTGAATCTTAATAAGACTGTCTGAATATCGCGTGGTGTAATAAGCCTTTAACTACTTAAAGACTAGCTCAAAGTTTACTTACGAAAAACTTTGCTTAGTGTACACTTAGCATAAACTATGATTTGGTATTTTAACGGTAAGATTAAGCTAAGCACAAGCTAAGACAGAAAATGACAAAATACAAAGTAATGTTTTTTATTATCCTTTAAAAAAGTATAACAATAACAAATATTTAAACGTCTAAAACGGTACACATTTATTGATATCAATTTATTTTATTATTGTAATAACTAGAATTTTACAAGTAACCTTTAGAAAAATTATTTAAAAGTTAAATGACATAATTACAGAGATGACAATAATTTTATTATGTAGAACGGATTGCATTGTTATGACAACTTGTATTTACAATTCAAAATTTTCAATCGCTTTTTCACTTTTGCTGTTTCTGTTTGTGTTGGAGCTGTTACAAATGTTTAATCTTACTTTAAAACAACGACTGGCTTTGTGACTTGGACCTGGACCTGGCTTTATCGAAAGTGACATAATGGAGAATAATGTGGTCCCCACTATATTATTAATATTTCTATTTACCTAATTACTATTTCTTTAACCATCTGTTTACGATATAATTTAAGATTAATTAGTTTGTTCGACTTAATGTATCCCTATTCTTAAACGACAAAACCCAAACCTTTTTAAACATCTGTTTACGATAAGTTAAGATTTATTAGTTGTTCCATTTAATGTGTCCCTATTTTTAAACGACAATACCCAAACCTTTAAGTATCAAGTTACAATTTATTATAGAGAGAGTTCTATCTTCAAAAGAAAACATTGAAAGCATAGGAACTGCAGCCGATATGAACCAAAACTATATGTTCAGAACGAATACAACCAAAATGAAGCTAGGACTACGGTCAAAATTGACAAATACCAGTAATATTATGATTGCTTGTGCTGTATTGCATAATATAGGTATACAGAGATGGGATGCTTGGATGATGGTCATCTTTCTGATCAGACACCAGAAGTTGAAGAACACTGAAACAATGAAATATCTCCTACTGGTCTAGCGTTCCGGCAATCCGTGATTGCCCAATTAAACTACGTTTTTGGTAATAAAGAAAATCAAAACAAAACTTATTGTATTTTAATCATTTATTTTTCGATTCTTTCTTTTACTGGAAAACTTCTAATAATAGTTTATTTATTTGTTGAAGAAATTCTATTTCTAACTGATTTTAAATGTTCCATTTCTATCTCATATTTTTTTTTGTTGTTGTCCAGCTCTTGCCACAGCAACTTTTTTTAAGGTCCCAAAATGATGGTTTATTTTTTCTGCTTGCTGATTCACTTTTAGTTGTGGTGGTAGCTATATGCTTCTACGGACACAGAAAAGCTCCACCCCAAGGCGCAGACATAATTGTCAGTGGAGTAGTCATCCGGGTTGGTACCACGCTTAAATACCTAGGGCTGATTCTCGACCCACGGTGGACTTTCAGACCACATTTCGCAGCACTTGCCCCTCAGCTCACCGCCACCGCAAACATGCTCTCGCGCATAATGCCGAACCTCGGCGGGCCGAATGGGGGGTGTCGCCACCTTTACGCAAATGCGATCCGGGCGAAAGCACTCTACGGGTGCCCAATATGGGCCGACAAACTTACCAGGCACAATCGCACGATTCTCAGGCAGTCGCAGCGAGTGATCGCAGCCAGGGTTGCGAGGGCGTACCGCACTGTGTCCTATGACGCAGTGTGTGTCATAGCCGGTACCGCACCCTGGCATCTCGACGCGGTTGCTTTTAGCGAAGTATATTGGCGGAGAGCCGAAACCAGGGAAAGAGGAAGCAACCCCACACTGGAAGAAATAAACGCTTGGCGAGCCCTGGAAGCCCAAGAAATGCTAGCAGAGTGGGAAAAGGAGCTGGCGGGAGCGACTGCCGGTAAATATACTATAGAAGCCCTCAGACCCCTGCTCCAACACTGGGTAAGGAGGCGCTGGGGCCAGCTCAGCTATCGTCTTGTGCAGATCCTGTCCGGACACGGATGTTTCGGTAGTTATCTGCACAGAGTAGTAGGGTGTGAAGAGGCACCAACCTGCCACCACTGTGCCGGAGACAGCCCGGATGACGCCCAGCATACGCTGAGAGACTGCCCAGCATGGGACGTGGAAAGGGGACCGTTGCTGGATGCACTCCAGGGCGAGGACGCAACACTTCCAAATGTATTGAAGGTTTTAGTGAGCGCGAGAAATGACGGCCCGTGGAAAATATTTTATAATTTCTGCGAGGCGGTCATGAAAATAAAAGAAGAGGCGGAAAGGACCAGGGAGCTTTGTCCCGATGCCCATCCGCGACGGCGAAGAAAACCACAGGCGCGTCGCATAAACGCGCGACGCGCTCACCAAATTCTCGCCGCCTAAAAAGTGCCTAAGCGGGGAGCAGGGGTCCATGCGTCTAAAAGAAGGGATGATGACCCATCCCTGCAAGTACTGGACCCGATCTCCCCTAGCTATTTGTAAATGCGTATGGCCCGGTCTGTGAAAGATGCTTGCTGTGTCAAGCATCCTCACAAATCAACAATGGGCGGGAAGAGGCGGACGCAACCGCCGCATCGCGTGTTGGGAAGCGGATAAGGCTCTGCTGTTACCGCATCCCGCATAAGGCGATTGTTGGTGGCACCTTGGGGTTTTAGTGGGTATGCACAATGGCGAGTCCCACATAATCCTTCTGCACCAAGCAGTCGCGCCGCGGAAGGGTATGCGCAAAGCATTTCCCCAAGTAAAAAAAAAAAAAAAAAAAACATATTTAAATGTGGCCTCTATACTGGACGCTCTTGCCCTCTTTGGTCTCCAGCTTTCATTATCATTGTCATGATCAGTACCAGCTAAAAAAGTAAACAGTCTAATAAGTAAACATTTAGAAATGTCTTTTAATGGCTAAGATAACCATAAAATTTTTGCCGCGGGCTTGTACCTAACTAGAGAATGAAGTGTATGAAGATCTTTGTCATTTTCTTACAGCATATTGATATTTATGGATAGTGTATGTTGGTGGATTACTTACAGTCACACGTTAGAGTTATTAAATTCCATTGTCAATTAATCCCAATCCTCTTGTTTATTTTTGGGAAACGGCATCCGTCTTCCTGTTCTCCAGAATGTCAATCTTGGACTGCACCAACTGTACGAGCAGTTGCCTCTCAAACTCCGACTAGGGCTTCAGTTTTGCCAATTTTCTCCAGTTTTTTGCGCGAGTCCGGTCCGAGTGAGAATAGCCGTGGTCAGTCATTTAGCAGGTACAAAATCCGTTGAGCAAGCAGGGTCGTCAGGTAATAAGAGGTGGAAGATTAATATTTTTAGGCCAACGAAAATAACAGATTGAAGCGAGAGTTGAAGTTAGTTTGAATATTGTTGTCAAGATATGCCAGTGCTATAGGGCAGATACGACGAAATAAAAAGTCAAGTAAAAGATATGATGGCAAAGTAAATTTTGGGCCATTATTTTTGTTAGGCTTATAGTCAAAGTTTTTGGTAAGTCGTCGATTTCGTGGACCTGAGATTAAGCTAAGCCAACACTCAGAGAGATTCGTAGTCTGCTCTATAAATACCAAATATGACTTAACTTGAAAGTTTAGCCTGAGCAAAGTGTAAGTGCGCATAAGGGTCTGTTTCACAATGTCCGGATAAGTTCGAAATAAGCTATTTATTACTTATTGGTAAAACAGTATTTTTACGTTTCACGACTGTCAGGTAGCGCGAAATTTCTTCAGAACCTTTACCTTCTGAATAATTTATGTGTTGCATAGCTATTTGGTTATAAATAGCAATATATTAGTTATTGTATTGTCGTGAGGTTTCCAAAGTAGAGTCCATATCTTTAACTCATGGATTGAATGAAGCTGTAATTAATCCATCTCACTTTTAAATTGATAATTACTGTGCAAAAAGTAAAAGGTTGAATTGTGTAAGTATAAAGTTGTTACTTTATGCTTATAACTTTATATAATATAAATGTAAATATAAATATTGTACAGGAAGCTAGGTCATAGCCCTGTTGGTTATAAATAGCAATATATTAGTTATTGTATTGTTGTGAGGTTTCCAAATTAGAGTCCAGATTTTAACACATAGATTGAATGAAGGTGTATTAATCCATCTCACTTTAAAATTGATAATTACTGTGCAAAAAGTAAAAGGTTGAATTGTGTAAGTATAAAGTTGTTACTTTATGTTTATAAGTTTATGTAATATAAATGTAAATATAAAATATTGTACAGGAAGCTAGGTCATAACCCTGTTGGTTGTAAATAGCAATATGTTAGGTATTGTATTGTTGTGAGGTTTCCAAATTAGAGTCCAGATTTTTAACACACGAATTGAATGAAGTTGTATTAATCCATCTCACTTTTTAAATTGATAATAATTACTGTATAAAAAGTAAAAGGTTGAATTGTGTAAGTATAAAGTTGTTATACAGTAATACCCCGACTTACGCTACCTCGACTTACGCGAATTCGGAGTTACGCGATTTTCTCGTCTATTCGTTTTTTGTTTGAACGCCGCGCAGTTAAAGTCAAGCGGCGGCGTTTGTGTCTGAACTCTGACTCCCCCCGCCCGCATTGTTATTCGTTCAGTTTACAACAAGCACAGACGTGTAGTGATGTAAACTGTGTAGGATAGTGATGATGTTCAAGAGCTTGTGGATTCACACAATGAGGAGGTCACAAATGATGAGCTCATATCAATGCGTGAACAAGAGGAAGAAATTGATAATCATGATTCTTTGGATTGAAGAGAATCAATTGGAAGATCAAATGACAGTTGGAAACTTGACAGAAGCCCTCAGTTCGATTGAAAAAGGGTTAACAATTTTGGAAAGCATAGACTCCAATTAAGAGCGCATTTTTGTTACAAAACATGGATTAAAAAATTAGTAGGATGCTTCGAGGAGATATACGGGAGAGGAAAACGACTTTGTAATTACAATTTATCAAACCTTCTACATCAAACTAACTTCGGATTGCGTTTATACACTCTATTAATATAGTTTGTCATATTATCTAGAATGAGATACTAATTATTTCCTAAACTATTGCTTTATTTAGTCTCCAGTCCCAATTAAACATACTTTGTATGTCTTTATATGCAAATTTGTACCCCGACTTACGCGAATTCGACTTACGCGGATAGCGCTCAGTCCCACCTATCGCGTAAGTCCGGGGTATTACTGTACCTTCAAACTTCAACTGTCTGTTTTAAACATTTGTAAATTACATAAATTGTCTAAAAGAAACCTGACTAAGCAACTGGCAGTAACAGTTATTCATGTATGAAATTAACAGGAATAGTGTAGTATTGTTACTATTAGCAAAACTGTCAAATTAAATCATTTGAAACACTATTACTTAATAAACAAAATAAAAAACAAAAAAAAAGAAGTGGACATTATCCACTGCAGGCTATTCAATGATAACATTTATACAATAAACATTCTGAAATTGTCTGTACATAACTAACTGCAAGTGAAGAGGTGATGTGCAAATTCTATTATAAAGTTTAACGTCGCTGAACAGTAATATACATTATAACAATACTGATACAACCAACACGTCATTTGCGCACTAGCCAACGGTTGAATTACGTTCCAATAGACGATAGAAGGATAGATATACGCAAAGTAAAACGTTTTGTTGCAACATGAATACTACAGGAATGCAAGAAGATATTATGGTGAGGTTATTTGAAATGATGAAACTAGAACTCCATGAACAAACCGCAACTATTACCAAGAACGTAACTGAAGGTATCATGCGCACTATAGATGAAAAATTACAACCAATTTTAGAAGAAAACAAATGCCTAAAAACTGAGATACAAAAATTGAACGAAAAGGTTAGACATTTAGAAGATAAAAATAAGAAAAATAATTTGATCTTACACGGTATTAAAGAAACAGAAAAAAATCACCAAAAATTACTTAACACAATAAAAGAAACCTTGAAAAATCTAGATATTAACATCGATAACTACGAAATAAATAACTACTATAGACTGGGAAGGAAAAAAGACGAGAAAAAAGTAAGACCAATACTTATAACTTTTACGTCATTCCAAAAAAAGATAACAATATTGAAAAATAAAATGAAAATGTCTAAACATACTTATATAACTGAAGATTTTTCGAAGGAAACGATGGAATTGCGTAAAAACCTGCAAGAAAAATTAAAACAAGAAAAACAAAATGGAAAAGACGCATTCATTCGAAACAACAAAATTGTAATAAGAGAAACTTCAGATACAGAAAAAAGAAAGAGAGAAAACTCGACGTCACCTGACAACATACACTTCGGTGGCTCGAAAAAGATCATTGCTCCTCCAAAACTGCACAAAACGAACGCATTTGAGTATATGAGGGCAAGACTATCACCCACACAACAACATCAACAAGTGTCAGGAGATAACAACAAAAATATAGTAGCCCCCGCAAAACTGCAAAGAACTGACCCATTCGCATGCATGAGGTCTAGATCACATTCTTTGACTGAAACAACAAAACCAAAAGCTTAGCAATCTCGAGACATCGGTAACCGGACAAAAACAACAATTACAAGCACAGAACATTTGGAAAAGGAAAATCGCCCCAACCCGGCTGGTCACCGTGGGGCAAGAGACCAATACCCCCTAGGATTGCCCCCTCCCAAAAAACACAACATACATACATATGCACACAAGGCAATCATACTGATGGGAGATTTCAATGGCCAGATTGGTACAAGATTAACAAACGAAAATAACATACTAGGCCAATTCAGCACAGGAAAAAGAAATGATAACGGACAAAGACTAATACACCTGGCACAGGCACATAACCTTAGGATATTAAATAGTTTATGTAAGAAAAACAAAAATAAAAAAAATGGACCTGGATTTCTCCAGACGGGAACGTGAAAAATGAGATAGATTTCATATTGTCAAATAAACCTAAATTCTTCAAGGATGGGAAAGCCTAGGGGAGGCCTATGCCAAAAGGCAAACTGATACCGAAAATTGAAATAAATCTAATGTATATTTGTTACAGGTTAATCAGTAATAAAGGCTATTTTTATTTTATTTATTTTATTTTATAGCTATTTGGTACTTTATCCATACATTGTGATATATGTTAGCAAATAATTTATTAGAGAATTATAAGACAGATTACAGACCACTAAATTGTCTGACGTAAAAGTTTAGGAATTAGGAAAAAGGTTAAATATTAACTGTTCGTGCCTTGCGGAATCCATGGACTAAGGGCCTGTTTCACAATGTATGGATAAAGTACCAAATAGCTATGCAACACATAAATTATGCGAAAGATAAAAGTTCCGAATAAGATACTTCTCCTTTCATGACAATAAGCGTTATCTGACAGTCGTGAAACGCAAAAATACTGTTTATCCTATCAATAAGTAATAAATAGCTTATTTGGAACTAATATATTTATCTTTTTATGTGCGCTGTGCTACTAATGTACTTGGAAGAAAAATATCTAATAACGACATCTTATGTCACTGCAAGTTGCAACCTACCCTTATCTATCCTTGTTTAAAATATGCTGAATCTTTTGCGGATTGAAAATTAGACGAACTAGATTAGTATATATTATTAGTTGTAACTAAATAAAAGTAAAATGCGTATAGTAAAAATCTTATGAATATTAATTATTAAGGGGTCATTGATTTTCTTATTTGGTGATTACGTCATTGTAATTATTTACTTTTTATTGTCATTTCACGTTGCCTATGTTTAAAAACGAAATGCATTTTCGAAGATTCCTACAAAAAATTAATACGTATATATAAAAAAAAACTTGAGAGGTGTTAAAGACACCAGGATGGAACGAAAATGCTTTCGATTAATTAGTAAAGGAATTGTAATATAATTTTTATTTTTTTAAGTAGTTTTAGAAATAATATTTTTTATTATTAACAAATACAATATTATTTTAACTTAATCAGTAGTAGGCTTTAGTAATAATTGGCTTGTGGTAATTAAAGTAGGAAACATATGTTTGGAATTCTATTTTATTTATATCTTTAAAAAACTGCATCGATGGTAGTATTATATTTTGTTGTTTTCATTTCTTATCCCTAGGAAAAGTAAAAAAAGACATCACGAGGTGTTCCCAGGCGGTCACCCATCCAAGTGCTGACCTCGCCCGACGTTGCTTAACTTCGGTGATCGGTCGAGAACCGGTGTATTACAACAACTATAGCCAAGTGTCGTGACAATTTTACATGAGGATTTTTTCCGTTTAGCCCCCTTTCACAACGCCCGATAAGGAACTTCATACCAATATTTTTTTTAGGGCTTAGCTGACTTTTGCTGACAAGAGGAAAGGGGGGATAAAATGCAGTAAATCTGTACGCCTTGAACGCCTCTAACTGGGGAGTGAAAGTTATATAATCATTAAATAAAACAAAAGTACATATGGAATTAAAAATATTTTATTAGTGAGTATAAGCGTGTACGCGGCACATCTGACTAGCGGTTTCCAAATATATATCACATGATTTATTTTTCCAATGATAAAATTAAAAAACGGTTCACAAATTTTTAATACTAATTTAACCTTACAGCACAAGCATATACCACAGGAGCTAACAAAATAAAATTCACGCTCCATTCATATGCTGTAAATTTTAAAATTACACAAAAACATAAGCCTTTAATTGTAATCAAAAATTGTGCGAACGTAAGCCACTACACTACACTATTTCTATTATTTTGATAACTAAATAATTTATTTACATTAACTTTGTATACAAGAATCATTGACTAGAAACCATATGGAAACGTTAACAAAACGAATAATCGATATTATTTTACAGGAACATCACTATTTACCGATTTATTGACATTAGGGCATGGAATGAACAGTTTCCATCTTTGGTAACGCATTTGAACGACACTATCACAATTATTAAATTTTACACAATGGACTTTCCGAGGTTATTATTAAAGTATACAAAAACATAATAACACAAATATGTCATTACATTTTTCTATTAACGCTATCATGTGACATAAGAGAGAATTTTCAAATTTTAAAACAACACTACAATTAACTAATATCACTCGCCACGAACACAAGTCCGAAGCAATAAATAAAATTTACTAAAAACAATAACGATAAAATATTATACAAAATAAACCTAAATAATTATCGAAATTCGGTTAGCTGTAAAACAAATGACAGTCTGGCTATTTTGAAATAGGGCTTCATAGTTAGCACAGGCGTTGCCCACCAACGCCATACGAAGATGATTGTTAAGAGCGTGACAGAGCGTGAGCTAATGTCATTCTGACAGCCAGCTAGCCAATTGATGTCACGTTGTATAATCTGTGCACATCAAATGTCAGCGTACGTAGGTCTTTGGCGCTTCGGGTTGACTTTGGAGGATCCAGTTACACACAATTTTATGGAATTCGAATTTCAAAAAACCGATAAACGAGGTTATAAAAGTGACCATAGAGAAAGTCTATGGCTATCTGTCAAGAGTGATGTTTGACGATACTTATTTCTGAATAGCCTTAAACGTCAAAATTCGTATGAAACTGAGCCTTTCCATATTGTGATTAAAAAAAACAAAATTCATCTAATTAAAAACAACTTTGCGTATGAATACTGGAAATTGAATGAGATCATTAAGTCACATGGCTCGTGACAATTTATTAAATACTATTAATATTTACATCGACGCCTGCGTTCGCATATGACACAACTAAATTAAAATATATAAATTTATTAAAACACAATTTTGTGCGGCTGAGAGAGACCAAAACATCTATTAAATATTTTCTCTCAGCTAAAGTGTCATATGAACCCCGCTTTCCCCTTTTATCAATATATGCGCGAAGCGAGTGACAAGTTTGACTTGAAGGCCTCTCAAAAAACTCCTTGAGAAAAGTATTTTGACAGATCTGTGACAATGTCGATACACAATTTAGAGTTCGGGCCTAAAACAAAATCTCCAGAAACACTTTGCTTTGAATCTATGACGTTCATGATGGTTTTTTCACACAAAAAATGTTTTAATATAAAATTCATACCGTCGACATATTACCTTCAAGTGGCCATTAAGATGACAACTGACATCTGTCACTGTCAAACTTGACACATTCATGAGCTATATATTCATCGCAGTGCTTCAAAGCCAAGCATTCGTTACAATTTCGTATAAAATCGGCAAACACAAAACCGATATTTAAGATGCGAGTCGTTCCGATTTAAAAGAATCGTAACAAAATTTTGCGAACTAATTATTTTCAATTATTTAATAAACAATCATAACACTACCGCTTCTATAGACTTTTAGATAGATTCTACAAATGCAAACGAATATATGAAAAAACCTACATTTACACACAGTTTTATGGAATTCGAATTTCAAAAAACCGATAAACGAGGTCATCAAAGTGACCATAGACAAAGTCTATGGCTACATAGTGTTGTATTAGATAACTATTTATTTTTATTATCTGTATAACTTCATAGAAAATAAATGATAAATAAAGGTGCTAATATTTCTGTTGATGTTAAGAACTCAAAAATTGCCTCAGATTTCTTATATTATACAATAGATTAGTTCGCAAAATTTGTGTGTCTTAGTTTTAAATGTATATTGTGATTGTCACAAAAGACAATTAAACTTATTCTAGACGGCAACCCTGTTTTGATTTCCATAAAGTTATCGGAACGGTATCATACAGTCGACGTAAAATAAATTTATCATATGTATGAAAAATTAATTTTTCGCTCACAAATTGTTATATGAGAAATTTATAGAATTAACTAAAACCGCTTATAAAACTTTAGGACACGTCTCTGTGTTCCACCAAATAAGTTTGACATTTTTGACAACACCCAGAATATTAAATTGCAATTGTCAATATTTTTAATCGTTATAAATCTAAAGAATTTTACTTGAAACAGGCATACAGTTTATTGCCAAAAAAAAAATTACAGAAATAAATGTTTTAGCAATCATAATTTAATTGCATTGTTTAGATTTTTGTATTAAAACAGAATTAATTATACATAAATAATAATTCTATATAAATATTGACAATTGCAAAATACTCTTATTACACGGCCTATTCAATAGAATTTAGAAAAAGGCAATCATTCTACAAATGCAAATAAACATGAGAAGACATTTACAAACAGTATTTTGAAATTCGAATTTCAAAAAACCGATAAACGTAATTACGAAAGTGACCATCGACAACCTCTATGGATGCATAGTGTTGTATTAGATAACCGATTTTCAAAAATCGGTAATCATAATCATATTATAATTAATAAATTATGTTATATAGGTACTATTATCTAATATTAATTTAATTATTAAATATACAGATTTTTTCGCATTATTTTTCTTTTTTTTGTTGACTTTGAAAATAACTTCTTTCCTCTAAATTCTATTGGAATAGTCACCGTCTCTTTTTATCACAGTATAAAGACCATTTGAGAGAAAGAGACGAGTGATACAAGTATAGCTCGTATAAGCAGATAAGTCTATTGTTAAGGCTTATGTATAAGGGTCTACCGCACACCAGCGGTACCAAGTCTATGTAATGCGGATGGTGGTCTAGGCTTTCCGCTGACGCGACGTGTTTCCGGTACTTCCTTTTTAACTGGAACTTCCACTGACTGAAATTATATAATACTAGATTAAACATTTGATAAATACAAACATTATATTTTTATTTTGTGTAAGATTTGGAAACCCTTTTAAGTAAAAAATACCTGTGTCTGGGTTCCCAGCTCTTCCATAAGCAAACTTAATTCTTAATTACTTAAACTAATTACGTTATTTAACTGACATTTCCCTGATATTAATACAGTCATTTAATTCTGGGGTGTACAAATATGAATGTAAACTGGTATCTTTATTTCAGTAACAACTATTAGCTTTCTGTACTCTGATTTGTAATTCCGTAGAATCAGACAGCTGTCATTTTTTGACATGTTAGAGATTACAAACCTTTTTGGCCGGGCACATTTTTACAATTTTATTCAAACATTTTATTTGTTAATGAATGTATCAATTTTTTTTTAATTACAGTCACATTTACTTTAAAGTTGGATTTACGGCGACTGGTAATTACGTCCCTTTTCATCACAAACCCTTTTCGTAATAAACGCAGAAGTAAAGATAACCTTTGGTTTTTTAAAAGGTTTACTAAACCTGGAATTAATAGACAGTGAACTAAGTCTAGAAATAACTTACTAACTGGCTTCCTAACGCCCACAAAGGGGCAATTCGAAAATATATTTCACGTGGCCCTAAATTTTTTATTATGTTTTGAATGATTTAAGTTTCTTAGTTAAACAATTTTTTACATATTAATTAGGAACATTCCTTCAGACTTTGCGATAAATACATCATTATTTTCGATTGTCACTTTGACAGATGACAAACACTAATGACTAGTGACATCATAAAGAGTGTTGCCATTTTAAGAAATTTGTTCCAATAGTGTTGCGGAATATTTTGATGGCATTTTCATAATGGCAACACTAAGTAAATTGTAGACAAATAATTCCCAACTTTTGGTTGAGAGATACTCAAACTTATCCTTTTAAAGTATTTTAAAAAAAGTACCTTATTCATGGGTACCTTATTAAAAGGCACCTTGGTGATGGTGGTCTGGGGCCTCTGCGGGGGGTAGTTCCGCACTGTGGATGGCAGGGGTATGGGCCGTAAGTCCAGCAAATTCTCAGAACGACGTGTTGGGGTATTGGTGTCGGTCGCTGAGTGGGGTCTTCTCGCACCTGGGGTCGCCACTGGACGGACTGATAGGGGCTCGGCACCGCTGGAAAATGGGATTAAATGTTATGGGACTCAAAGGCAGCAACACACCCGCCCCGCGTTCTAGTTTGTCTATGGAGGACGGTGAGCAGATAAAAGTGCGTGCGTAAGTACACATGTCATAAATGAATTTCTTTTGTAAATTAATTATTACTAAGGTAAAAGCCCCAATAGATGATCATGTACCAGTATATACACACTCTATGTATTTGTATATCTATATTCACACTGTTTATACACTGTATATGTGCTAATGAAATATATAAAATAAAATAAAAAAATCTGAGTTTACTGCACAAGACGTTATGCGACAGAATTGCCATCTAAAGTTCTAATATGTAATTAAACCAGTTTATTGCCAGTTCTTCTCTTCCGTTCTACGCCCTTGATTTGATAACTGGCAGTAAATGTAAATTTACAAATAATTTAATTTTTTCGAAGTTTATAAGTGTACTTATTTACCTATATGAATAAAGATATTTTGTTTGTTTGTTGGTTTAAACGATTACATCAACCAATAGCGTGTATTTTTTCTCAATATCCCTTTCTCACTCTCTCAATCGCTCTCTCCCTCTCTTCGACTAAAATGCTGCACATCTTCGTGACGTTTCGTAAAAAAATACCCTCATGCGCCTAGTTTTTTTTAAAATAATGAAATAAAATCTAGTAAATTTTACCTTTGAGGCAGCTCCCAGCCATCAGCATCATCATTATACCTAAGCCTCATGACGGTGGGCCTTCCCGCGTCCGGGACGAAGCTGTCGGCCAACAAAAGCCGGCGACGCAACTCCGCTATCAACGCCGCCTGCAGAGCCTCCTGCTCGCGTCTCTCGGAGTCGTGTGCTTCTCTTTGCTCCACCATTTCTTCGCGTAACGAGGCGTATTTCGCGAGGCACCGCTTTAATCTGATAACCATAGACAAACAAGTAGAGTAGAAATACCATGACTACTGAGGGGCCGTTCAAGGATTACATAGGCACTATAATACAATATTCAATAGAAAAACTACTATATACATCAAATCATCACTACATATTATAAAACAATGTCGCTTTCTCTGTCCCTATGTCCCTTTGTATGCTTAAATCTTTGAAACTACGTAACGGATTTTGATGCGGTTTTTTTTAATAGATAGAGTGATTCAAGAGGAAGGTTTATATATATAATAACATCCATTAAATAGTGGAGAAGTACTGTTATTTCTGAGGTTTCTAATGTGGTGTCGTAAATAATTACATTTTTTCCGCTTACATTGCAAACGCAGGCTGAACCCTACGAGTTTTATCAAAATAATGTCCTAAGTATTGTACACATTGAAAAGGTCTACAGAAAAGTACGTGATGGTATTTTTACATACAACGTTCACAGATTTTCTGTAGTGTATTTAGTATCAGCATTGCACCCGTGCGAAGCCGGGGCAGGTCGCTAGTAACTTATATAATAACTAGCAGATTGGCCAAGCGTTGCTGTGGCTAAGATTTTTTGTTATATTACATAGTAGTAAACTATTCAAGGGAAACTAGGAGAACTTATGTGAAACGTTGGTACTTTGAAAACAGCGCCATCTGTTAGAATTATATCAAATTATAAACAAATAATTTGCAATAAAATAAAATTGCGACTATAATTAAAGATCTAAGTCATCCCATCTCTTAAGTTGGACCAGACTGCTCACGGTGTGCCAATTTAATTTAAAATCGGTTAAGTAGTTTAGGAGTCCATCGCGGACAAACATCGTGACAGGAGATTTATATATATTAAGATTATGTAATTACTTTAGAGGGGGGGTGGGGGGGCCTTTGATTTTCTTATTTGGTGATGACGTGGACAGTAATTATTAAGTTCTTTACACATAGTCTATGCTTGAAATCTAAATGCATTTTTGAGGATTCCTATAAAACTTAATACGTTTTTCAATTATTATAGATAAATTAAATATAGATAAATATAGAAAAAAATATAGATAAATTGCAGTTAATCTTACATAATACTGATTTTGATGAAATAAAAAAAATTAATAAACAGTGCTACAACTTTTTAGGCCTTAGCCTCAGATTTATGATCATTTGTCAATCAAATAGACCAGTAGGCGATCATCCTCCTGTGCCTGACGCAAGCTTTTCGGTCTGTTCATAGTTACATAACGTGTTTAAACGCGTGTGTGTGTGTTGGTGTGGTAATACATGTATAACGTGTGTTTACCTCTGGGTTTTATGATCAACCTCCTGTTGAAGCGTGGTAAAGGTATTCGTAACTATCGCCGTCGTCTCCTCCTCCAAATCTATCTTTTGCTGCATCTCTATCTCTCTCTTTTTCCTCTCCGTTATCTCCATGTGCCTCTGTTGGAGGATAACTTGGCTTTCATTCAAATTGTTGAGGAGGTCTTTCCCGCCACCACCCTGGACCAATCGGTCTTCTAAGGCCTGGATTTGATGCTCCAGTTCTTCCGTTTTGGTCTTCTCTTGTTCTATTGTTGATTCTGCTAGAATGTGCTCGCTCTTCAAACTCGCTGTTTCTTCTTCAGCTGGAAGATGTTAAAGATTATATTAAAGGAGAATTGCAGGCCTGCATTTTTAATCCTAAAAACCTTTTTTTTGTTCATTAGCTATTGATATATTGTATAATATGTCAGTCAATTCTATATCGATAAATATTCAGATTGGTCGAAGGAAGATGGAGCTGTTAAAAGGCAGAGATAAAAGAGCCTCTGGGATTTTATTAAAGAAAAGTATCCCTTTCCCCAAAAAAGAATTACTAACTTTAGACAGTCTAGTACGGGGAAATTGCAGCTAGATTATCGCTAACTTTATAGTAAGCCTTTTTACACAGCTTTTCTTTAATACATTTCTTAAATTTATTAAAAGGCAGAGATAAAAGAGCCTCTGGGATTTTATTAAAGAAAAGTATCCCTTTCCCCAAAAAAGAATTACTAACTTTAGACAGTCTAGTACGGGGAAATTGCAGCTAGATTATCGCTAACTTTATAGTAAGCCTTTTTACACAGCTTTTCTTTAATACATTTCTTAAATTTATTAAAAGGCAGATACAAAAGAGCCTCTGGGATTTTATTAAAGAGTTTTCCCTTTTCCCAAAAAATCCTAACTTCAGATGGTCTAGTACGGGGAAATTGCAGCTAGATAATCACTAACTTTATAGTTAGCCTTTTTACACAGCTTTTCTTTAATGCATTTTTTAAATTTATTAAAAGGCAGAGACAATATAGCCTCTGGGATTTTATTTAAGAAGAGTATCTCTTTTCCCAAATAAATCCTAACTTTAGATGGTCTAGTACGGGGAAATTGCAGCCTGCGTTTGTTCCGACTATTAACATTGTGTGTTGTATGTAGTATACTTATATTTTTGTATACATACATAATATTTTCATAAATATATTGCGAGTGAAAGGTAATCTTAATATCCTTGAATTTATCTCTCAGAGATTCCCTACATTTTAAATTATAGTTTTTTAATTTTACGAATATCTAAATGATCCAAATCTAAGCAATTAATTGATTGTTCAAAAAGATATTAAGCGACCTATTTAATTGAATATAGCCTCCTTAATTGTTTTATTTGTTTTTTTGACGTTCAACGTTCGTTCGTACGTTCGTTCGTTCAAGTGTACATCACTTACATGTTTACCTATATGAATAAAGATATTTTGAGTTTTGAGTTTTTTGAGTTAAATACTCACAGTCTTGTGGTGTGGTCTTCGTGCGAATTCGCGGTGGTTTTTTCCGCTTTTCAATCGCTTTTCGCTGTTCGATGAGTGACCGAAGTCTTTCGATTTCCGCCTGATATTCCCGTAGTTTGGCATCTTTCGGATCTTCATTGCGGACTGGTTTGTTCTTGATGGCTGCAAATATTTGGAAACGGTTCACATAGATCCTCTCACTATAGGGACACTGATTTGGATATAGACAACTTTTAACGAAACACACAAAACAATAATCAAAAAAGTGTGTGTACTTATGTATACGCGTTAGAAGTTATACTTCTTTGGCGTATGGAAAAAAATAACTAAAATGCAGTAGTGATTAACGATAATTAAAATTAATCAAAAAACATTTTATATAAATAAATAAATTATTAGTAAATACTATCTCCGTCGTATATGTAATTGATTTAAAAACACCAAAATAATATTTATATATTATTAAATATAAAAATACTAGAATATACAACTTCAACATAGTTATCGATTTCCATGCAACCTAGACCTAACTTTACGATGTCGAATTGAGGTGTTGTTGGAAAAAATGAAAAAGGGTACATTTTAAGTGTGTTATGTGTGTGTTAAGATTTGAAGTAGCCCTGACTCAGCATAACGCAGTGGAGTAGACGTGATTTCATATATAGAATAATAAATTTAATTTTCCTCTTCACAATGTCGACATATTTGTATGTTTTCAAAGTAAATTTACAGTAGCGATATTGTGTATATTATGTGTTTAATTTTATATACATATGTACTTCATTATATTTTATTAAATGCTTCTCGACATCTTGCCTGTTCTACGCCCTGGACTTGCGAACTAATTTTTTTTTTTGACGTTCATAAGTGTACTTGTTTATCTATATGAATAGAGATATTTTTTATTTGAAATTATCGTATTGGCATAGGCTGTTCATTATAATTTTAACGACAATAATACAACTATATTATAAAAGCTAAACTTTAAAGTTTCATATATAATATCACTTATATTCTACCGTACATTTTGGTCCTTCGAGCCGGATTTTTTAAAATTTGGAATAGAGTAAATATTACCTTTAGCTCTATGGGCGTATCTTAGGGTAGTAACAGTCTCATCGTAGTTGTATGATGCTGGACCAATATTGGCTATCATAATCGTCTTACTATTCCCACCGAGAGAATCTTGCAGGATTCGAGTTAGCTTCGAATCCCTGAAAAAAGAAAAATTAAGGTAACACAACATCGAAGAATTAAGAATAAAATGGAATAGCAAACGAACACCTGAAACATTAGGAGGTTTGCAAGTGCGTTGCCGTCCTAAGGGTAGTACGTTCTCTTGAAGAACCCTAGATTATAATGTTACAAAAACCTCTGCAATTGCAGCTGTATCCATAAAGAGATACGCAAGAAGTGTCTTGAACATCGGTCAATCGTTTGTTTAAAAGCCGGCAACGCATTCGCGAGTCCTTTGACATTAAGTTCCATGGGCGGTGGTAATACTTATCAGGTGGGTCCGTTTGCTTCCTGTTCTAAAAAAAAATTGTTTTGAAAACAACTAGGGTTTTAATATGGGACTCTCATACCTGAGGTCCAAGGTTCGAAACGTGCACAAACAAACGCAATTCGTACTGTGATTTACTTGTCTATTAAGATAGCAAAGATAACAGATTTCTGAGGCCCAGAACTAAAAGGTTCTAGCGCTACTTTATTAACTTAACAGCCTACCTATAAGGCACATGTGGGCTATTCTCAGCAAGGGCGGATATGACATTCCCCAAAGATGATAGGGCTTGGTTGATTCTAGCCGCCTCCCGGAGACGATCAGCCGATGCGCCAGTCTTGCGTTGACGCTCGCTACCAGCCAGATCCACCAGGTTGAGTTTACCAACTCTGAAAAATCACGTCAGAAACAATCAATCAATCAAATCAAAATTTATTTATTCAGTTTAGATGCGACTTAAGGCATGCTTATGAATGTCAAAAGCGTTTACAAAATTCGCGAAAGAGCAAAACTACGCCATCCGTTCGCAAGACTACCAGGAGGTCTTGTTCTCAGAAGAACGGGCAAGAATCTCAGCAAGTTTTATCCTCCCTTTACATACAATAATTCAAAAGAAAATGTCATAAACCACAACGTCATTTAATTCAATATTAATTTTACGGAATAAAATTTTGAAGTTTTGAAAGATTTTAGGGTACCTTTTAGTATTACTTAAATTTCTAACTATATATGTTTATAAAATATAGTCTAAATCATTATAATGTATAATTTTTTATTTGCGAAATTTAAGGCAAATTTAATTTAATGTTTATTTAAAAAACACTTGAAATTTTATGGAACTATATATATTGTATATTATGTTTATACAAAAGTTGGGATGTTTTTTCAGTATTTATTTAATTTAAAAAATAATTGTCTAGGTCACAATAGTTAATAAATTTTGTTTTGCTAAAGTAAAGGATTATTTATTATAGTTTTTATTTCAATAACTTATTAAATTTTATGGAATATATTTTAAAACGATATTTGGGTATGATTTTAAAGTATTTATTAAACCTTAAAAATATATATCTAAATAATAGTTAATAATTTGTATTAATAGTAAATAAAAGGTATTTTATTTAAAATGTCATGCAAAATCCAACTCCAGCCCTCAAAATATCTGCAAGGTACGCGATAAGAAATAGAAAAAAATAGATAAGACGAAGTTATAAATTAGTTATAACCATACAATTTAAAAAATCGTTCACGTTCTATATAGATATGTAATTCTAATTATTTTCTTTCAACAACAGTTTTTTATAACCCCGAAACTAGGTCACATGTTTCCATGGCAACGTAAAATGCCACAGCAACACAGCATTTCGATATCTATATTGAGTTTCAAACAATGTTAAATTAATATTAAAAGCGTTGGTCTAAAAAGTTCGTAATGTGGGACATAGATGGCGCTTCTATCAAAATTGACACGAATGATTTTTAACCTTAGTCAAATCAAATCGAAATAATTTTTCATTTAGGTAATACGTACCATATAATAATATACTATACTATAAATAACATACGTACGTAATGAACGTCAAAAGAAATATATATTAAATTCTTGTAATCTTACGTTTACTGCCTGTATTTTATTAATATATAATCTGTTTTAAATAATAATAAATGGGCAGTCATACTAAAGATCCTATTGTGTTAATACGTTCCATATACCACCCGTTAATTAAAGTTATGCAGAATTTCTATCACCTCAATATTTCAATTACTTTTGCCTGGGGGAGTTTGAACTAGCCAAGGTTATAGATCCCAGATGGTCAAAGTATCCATCGTCGGTATCACTTGTATCACGCACACACACGCACACACAAAACACACCAAATTTATTTTTACGACTCCGTTTGCAATGTTTTCTTTTAGCACTTACTTATTTTCCTCTATTGTATCTTATGACAATAACTACGTGTTCCGGTCCGGTGGTAGAAAGGCTGTCTATCTATCACTCAGGTCTCCTTTTACAGAGACCAGTCTCTCATATACACTTCTAAATGTTATCATCTTAGTTGAATCATAATAACCTTGTATGTATATGTGAGACAAGAAATAAAGATTAATTATTATTATTATCTAACGTCCGAGCCTTCTGTCTCCCCTATAAAAAACCCTATACATCATTAAATGTATGAAGCAAAATACTATTACACAGTCAGCCTACTGTTATGCAAAACATTCAAGTGTGAATGGCCCCTCAGTTAAATATTTTCATTGAAACTTCCGTTGGGGTCCAAACAAGGACAAATTGGGGACAAATATATCATTGTATCAAATACAGTCCCTGCAATCAATACATTTTAATCTCTGTTCTTTCTCTAGAAGTCATGTTGATGTCACAGTAATTTCCTCCACTCCCTCTTGTCTTTGACAAGCGTCATGTAAGACTGGCCTGAACTGCAGTTCAGTGAGTAGGGAATCGAGGTGAAATCCTCCATATTCCAGTTACATTAAGTTTTTCTAGACTTTCTGGGCGTTCAATGTTCAAAGGATTCGTTGATAAAGGATTGGACTGAAAGCGCCGAAACACAAGGAAGTAACCGTCGCATGGTTTCTCTTCTTATCCAGGGAATCCTCAAACTTTAATAATTCCATGTTATAAGTTTAAGGAGCATTCAGGCCCAATGCTTTAGAAGCAAAGCGCCGAAATAATGCTACTCAAAGTAGCCGTCTTCTGGTTTGCTTTCCAAAAAATCTACAAATTTAAGGCAATTTTTGCAGCTCCTTCAAAACATTTTGTGACAAAACTTGGCGATTTTACGGTTTTTCATACTGCCGATAAAGGACAAATCTTTGTTTTAAATTTTATTATAACTAATTAACTATTAATTACTTAAGATGACATGTGAAACGTGGTGAAATTGTTGCAGCTTACAAACGTTGTGTAAAACAAAAAAACTTGCCGATTAAAAAGAGTTGCGGGGAGTTTATTGCCAGTTCTCTTCCGTTCTACACCCTTCATTTGAGAACTGGCAATCACCGCTGCCGGTTGCGCGTCGTGAGTTGTTGTAATGTACCAATTAATATAGTCACCGTCCCGTCCGCTGTTTGACCAAACCTTTAGCATTTGATATTTAATACGTATTTCTTTATTGACGTTCATACATGTAAATTGTGTTACCTGAATGAATAAATGCTTTAGAATTTTACGTATTAAATTGAATAGTACTGTGTGACGTCTAAATTAACAACTTAGAACGCGCTTCTTCTATATGCTCTAGGGCGTGGAATCTTGGGTCCGAATATCTGGAATCCTTCGACATCTTACATAGTAGATGTATGTTTGAAATATCTTAGACTTGGATATTCGTATGCGGTCTGCATATGAAATACCGTGCTGGAAGAATACAGAAGAAAAGGAAACTGGAACATTTCGGACACATCTTTAACACAACTAATCATTTAGGCCAAAGTAGCAGAGGAAGACCTGGCGCCTTGGCCGAGCTGGGTTAAAGAATCTTAGACAATGATCTGAAAGCACCAAGTCATTCTTCAGAAGCGTGCAATCCAAAATTAAAGTAGCCATAATCGGCAACCTTCCAAAGGAGATGGCACTCATAAAAAGGTTCTGTGTACAATGTTTGTAACGATCGTTGTGAGTTGGAAAAACATTCTCGGGGCTTTCAAAGACGCTGTTCACTGATACACACCTGCATGAAAATCGCCATCAGACACGGAGAGCTTTAAACTAATGAACTTTTAACAACTTCTTTTATTTTGGAAAACGTTTTTCGAACAACACTTTCTAAAGAATATCATGAAGTATTGTCAACATTCTAGGCTTTTGAATTTCGAATCGCCGTCGAAGTTCTGATGTTACTGGCACTAAACGGGAAAGCCCAGGATCGATTAACGATGACGTCACTGATTTAGAGCCATATATAACAAAGCAAGCGGAAGCGAATTAATTAGTCTGTATGAAATAAACAAAAGATTTCGAACAATGCATACGTTATTGAGAAATACTCAATTAAAATTATTCAACGATTTTAATTTTATCCTTTTTCTTTTAATTTTGCATACCTTCTTATTTAGGTTTAATATCTTTCAACAGTACTATAAGACATTATAAATTTATGTAGGCATATATTTGCTTTTCTTTTTGTATGGACAACTTGAGCTACACGCCGCGTATAAAGAACTGAACGGGCAATTATAATCTATGTAGAATATCTATACGTTCGAGGTGTCAATACACTGATAGTGGCGTATGACATTGACGTTTACCAACACTTGACATATCTTAGTTGTTGTCACAGGTATATTTAAATGGACCAGAGGGTAAACGGGCAGATGTGTCCTATGATGTTAACTGATCATGGACATTCAAAGGCTCGCGAGTACGTTGTGGGCCTTGTAACATTAAAACCATAGGTTTAACTTGTGTGTTATAGATGAGATGAATTTTTATTAATTTATAGTGCAAACGTTCTCCCCACTTAATTGACATAATAATTCAAGTTGATTATCAATACCACGTGTAATTTTTCTGTGTATTTTCAAGAATAGCTTCTTCCTGTGACAGATAGGTCCAAGGTGTTTCTTGTAAAATTTTATAAGCTGACAGAATTCATAAGCTGTATCTTAATTTGTATTTGTATTACACCAGACTAGTAGTCTTTATATATTATCTTACATACATTTCCCCTCTAGTAACAGCTGATGGGACCAATATAATAGTGGAGAAGCGTCAGTCCGCCATTTTAATTACATCTGACATAAGCTTTCGCCATGTTTGCGTATGTCAGATTGTCGCACTGGTATATGCGCTGTTTTGAATTTCGAGCTCAATTTATTTGCATATTGACAGTTATCGCACTATTGTCCATGCGCTGTTTTGAATTTCGAACTCATCTATTTGTTTGTGAATTGACTTGTCGCACTATTGTCTATGCGCTGTTAGGAATTTAGAACTCCTCAGATTGTTTCCGTATGTCCAGTTGTTACACTTGCGGTTTTTGAATTTCGAACTTTTTATAACACTTTGCACAGAATTTATAAATACACACAATATGTATTAAGAGATCTGCAATGGCTCCATCTTGAGAGTTCAAACTGTTATGCAACTTGTCCACCTTGCAAGCCGAGTATCGACCGACTGAACTAATACGACGTAATGTACTGTATAATCCTGTTATGTCTCTGACCTAACTCTTTACCACTAATAATTATATTCATTTATTTACACTTAGTTGCAAGAAACTACAGTTAAAATAATCAGGCGGCCTTATCGCTTCCGATAGATCTCTTCCAGGCAACACTGTAAGGCCGGTTTTCTCACGTTTACCTGCACCGTACGAGCTTTATATGCGCATAGAAAGTCCATTGGTGCAAGGTTCAAACCTACGACCTCGGAGATGTCACACGTTGAAGCTACAGGAGGCTGATCACCTACTTGCCTGATAGATTGTCAAATGATCATGAAACAGATTCAGAAATCTGAGGCTGAGACCCAATTAGTGTTTAAGCGTCTCTGATTTTCTAATTTTTTGAAGTTCGATTCGAAACGGGTCTATTTCCCATCTCTGTTGTGTAGACACACATTAAAATAGGATATAATTTTGGGACCACATTCTGCTTTGGTTGTATCACCACGACGTTCGTCGTTCCACAACTGAGTGTTAGAAGGCAGTTTTTCCACCACTATGTGGATTCAGCATTACACCGAAGTATATCCGATTTGATAGAGTCCTTCAAGTAAAGAAGGCCCCAATTCTTGGCCGGCATGAGTACTCTGCCATTAAAACTGTCCACGCGGCGGGACCTGTATCACCGAATAGCGCATGATTTCTGATTCTATCGTAAATATAGAATACACACACAGTATCAATTGCATTGCGGTGAGCCCCATTGTTTTGATTTTGTGGTTAAAACAAAGTGTAGTTTCATATGCATACGAATTATACACTAACACGGATGTGACTATGTTTAGTGTAAGAAACTTTTTGAAGTTATACTATTTTGGCGCGTTAGGGAAAAATTATGAGAATTAATTTTTACGAGGCTCGCGCACACCGTCACAAAAAACCGACCCCCCGAACACCGTCACTAAAAACCGACACCCTGAAGTAAGCTATAGTCCACTTTAGACACAAACGACACTAACAATAGTATTTTCTATTGTTAGTGTCCTTTCTACAAACATAGAATAAGGCAAAAGATAATATTTTTGAAAAGATTTTTATCTTGTTACACCAAAGAAGTATAACTTCTAACGCGTGCACACAAGTAGACATCGTTTTTTTTATTAAAGGCAGGCATGTTGCGTTGCCGGCCTGTAAAAGGAATGCCCTTTTTAAAGTGTAAATCTTATCTCCGAAAAAGACGTACACAGGAAGTCTTTTCCACATCTGATGTTTTCATTTATTTATTTATTCACACTTCGTTGCAAAGAAACACAAATAACACAAGACAAAAAAATTACAAGGGATGCAGTGGGAAAAAAATGAATACTAGAAGTGCATAACCGGAAGTTATATAAAAACCTTAATCTAGACAAAAACAAAAAATAGAATATGAATAACTAACTAAAACTAATAAGCTAATCTTAAGGATTCATGAATTGCTAATAACGATGTAATACAAAAGAAGAGGAAATACATGAATTAAACAGGTCACGATTGATCAGGATATGAGAAGGTTAGGAAATGTTTATATAGAAGAGTTTTAAAAGGCGATAGGGAGGAAGCCAATCGTATAGAATTGGGCAGCCTATTCCACAGCTAAATGGCAGAAATTCTAAATGAATTGCCGATGAAGGATGTGCTGTGGGATGGAATTTCCAATAGACTGGAATGGAAGAGAACACCATATAGTTAGGTTTTTCAGGCAGTTAAAATACAAATAAGATAATTTATTTATTAATAGCATAACATTACTTAGGGCCTGTTTCACAATGTATGGATAAAGTGCCAAATAACTATGCAACACATGTATTCGAAAGATAAAAGTTCCGAATAAGATACTTGGCATTTCATGACAAATAGCACTATCTGACAGTCGTGAAACGCAAAAATACTGTTTATCCTACAAATAAGTAATAAATTGCTTATTTGGAACTTATCCGGACATTGTGAAACAAACCCTTAGCTTTTTTATTTATAGATTTAAGAAATAGATAGTGGATTAGGAAAAGAATTAGTCGACCTCGAATGTATAGTTACTAAAAACTTCAATAGTTACGCAATCAATAAAAACTTCAGCCTTCACGGTACAAATACCTTCACTGAAAAACACGTTACAAATCCTTGAGTTTCCAAGGATTATTAGGTACTCCAGGATCGGATAGATTTAAACTTGCCAGGCGTTTTAATTCCCTATAAAATTGCATTTATTTTTATTTTTAATGGGCAGATAAGGAACAGAAAAGTAGAATAAGAAAGTTTTGTTCCACTTTTGGTGCCCAAGGTACACGTAAAAAGATTTAGAAGGTAGATAGTCCTGATTAAATAAACAGCAGGTCTACGAGAGAGATATTATTAATGGGCGGGGCACATGGTTAAAGGACCAGAAAAGTGGAACAAGAAATTCTGTTCTTCTATTGGTGCCCAAGGAAAACGCAAAAAGATTTAGTACTTAGATAGACCAGATTAGGGAAACAGCAGGTACATGGAAGAGAGTGGCACAGTTTAGACAGAAGTGGAGGGATTTGGAGGCCTTTCCCAAAAAATTACTGGTATGGTACTGAATACCATGGAACGGAACCCCTTCAAGGGTAAAAGTCTCCTCCAACTTTAACCAAATAAGTTATTAAAAAATATTGTTATGCAATTCTATGCATATTATTAAATTTATGACCGGTGACGTCAGTAGACGTCGTCCACCCTCTTGACAAGGCCACTAGAACCTTCGTGTCGAGCAAAATCAATAAATAACGTTTTAATTGGACTATAGCGGTGATTGTTAAGCTGATTGAAAGGGTTACTTCTGGAAGGACGGTTCTCCAACCTAAAGGCCGATACCGAACCAGTCTTGGTACTGACTGGCCAGAAGGCCCACCGGATAAGTTCGATAAATTGTAGGTATATATGCTTATTTATTTAATTATAAGAAATCTTACAACTTATACATATTATAAGACAATACAGAAAGCCAAAACAGATTACATAGATAAACAATATATTATGAAACAAAAAACAAGTAAGTATGTATAATAGTCAAATATACATAAAAAAACTAAAGAAAACTGAAACTTTATATTTGAAACAACAAATAATATACTTAGTTAGAAAAACTTCGTTGGACACTATTTTAGTTGACGGATTTTGAGGGAGTTTCGAGGTTTTATTTACTTTATAAAGTTTATATTGATTGTGAAATATGAGTGTAAAGAGCGAAGAGATTGCATTCTATCCGTAGCCAAAAACGGATTGTCTTCATAGAGTTTGTTTATTGACTGCAGACAGGAGATCTATCGACTGTCACGAATGAAAACAATCCGAGATTGTAGATTAATTATTAGGTTCGGGCGATTAATAAATAAAAAAACGTTTACCTTGTCAAACTATTGCAATCCATTGCAGCACTATTTTAAGAAGTCAAACACGTATGATTAAGTCTTAGGTCACTGGATGAGTGTTTTGAACACGTCATTTATTCCCGGCCACATCCCACGCTGATTTTGCCAATTGTACATGTTGGGTCCATTAAATTTGTCTATTCTATTCTAAGTCCGAGTCTAATAGTAATTATTCATCTAAATTCTGATGACCATAAAAAGCATTTACAATCTTTTCTTTTAATATTACTAACAGACTCGGCAAAGCGTTGACTGTGGCTAAGATTTTTGTTATATAACATAATAGTAAACTATTCAAGGGGAACGGTAGGAGAACTTATGTGAAAGGTAGATAGATAGCTTATGTGAAACGTTGGTACTTTTAACACAGCGCCAACTGTTAGAATTGTATGAGATGCTGCCATGTGGAGTGGGTTTCCATTGGAAGCATCTACTCATCCACAACCTAGAGCTACTGCCGGTCTTCTAACTGGTGACGTTTCAGCCGCCTCACATACTTCACACATGGAGAGTTAGCTATCCAGTTCGTTCCGGTGTCAGATTTCCACTCTTTGTAATGAGGTGGCAGTCTCCGGATTTCCTATTTGATTTTTCTCATTTCAAGGTGATCGTAAACTTCATCGTTTGTTATGTACCATAATGCTTTTGAAATTGCTCTTTGGATCACAGTGTTTAAAAAAGAGTTTTAGCCTGCTGGGCAGGCTACTTCTTATGAATTTGCTTATTTGTATTGTTTTTATCGCTTTTTTAAAAGAGTACGAGTTTTTTACGCCGGCTTTTTCTCTCGGCATACCCCATCTGTCTTCTTTGCCGGTGAGTAGGTATGCCTACAGATTCAAATTTAATGACGTGGAATAAGTGATACCCTGATGATCTTATGTTCCAAAATAAGCATATTTTATTTATTTACATAATCTGCAATATCTTGTCTCATAACTTATTAGGAATCAGTCTTCCTTTAAACCATAGTTTTCATGTAAAATTAGCTATCCTATTCATGTAATTTGTCCTTGTAGCTTTGCCCTTGACAGGTACTAAGTGGGAATGAGTGTAATTGACTCACTGACGCCCTCTTGCGTCTGGACTTGACGGTCCAGCGTGTTTTATGTCCGATGTTTTACAATTGGGGCGGGTCATGAGCTCTTGCTTTGGTTTAATTTTCTTTGAATGTAACGGTATGGCCTGGTCCACCCGGAAAAGAAGGTACCCGGTCTTGATGAATTGACAGAATTCTTGGATTAACCAAGAAAATTGGAGGTGTTGACAACTAAGGAAAGTATATCCTTATTATAATTAAATATACGTTTTGATTATGTGTCTATATTCATAATAGTTTTTTTTGCTTTAAAAGTTTTGCCAAAAAAAAACTCTTTTATACGCATTAGAATTGCGTTATAAAAAAGGAATAAATATATAACCTCCTGTTCTAGAGGTATATTTAGTAGTTATTAAAATGTCTGGCCATGAAAAAGGTGAAAAATACGTGAATCTATCACCAAAAACAGCTGGACACTTTCCTTTATTAAAATATACCTAATCTTGATTTTGCATCAGACAAATAAACACAAGAATCTTAACACACACTTGATTCAAATACTCAAATCCTTTTGTTGACATCTGTTAATAACAACATCTGAAAATAAACAAAAGCATTATCTCATGTATGACCGTATTAGTTTAGGATGAGTAACAAACTAACAAAAGGGCAATGTTCTCACTTGTCTTACTTATGCAAACGCTGTACTAAAATCACTAATATCAAGCGCATTTGATTTATAAGGATTTGTTCCTGATTCTATAGGACATTAACGTAAAATTTATTCGGTATTTTTAATTAATTGATGTATTTAAAAGATCATCAGACTCAGAAATCTGCGGCTATCCAGAGTTAGGATTTGGTAAATTTTTATCATGCATAATGTGCCAGACCTCATACATTAATCGCCTTACAATAGCACTTAATGTATTGAAAAAGGTCACAGGATCGAATCCATTGAAGAATCCAGATTGATTGATTTTCAATCGACTCAAAAAAGACGATTGTTGAGATTTAGTTGGATAACGTTAGATGCATTTTTATATATACTGTTTTGTTCATTACTTGCCAATAGTTACGTCCTCCATTGAGACTTCTATAGTGAGTGTTTTTGTGCGTGTTCGTGAACTATTTTTGAAAGGCAAGGTACAGCATCAGTCTAACCTCTTTTTGTTCCCAAACTAACAATTTCTCCACATCCTTACGGCTGACGTCATTTTGTGCCTTTCGTCTTAATAAGAAGCAGTACATTGAGGTATCTACTCAGAACTTTATTATAAGATTATGTATCGACGGCCACCGAACCTTTGTGGTACATAATTTTTTGGTTAGTGAATGTTGTGAATAAAATTAGTTTGTTAATTAAATTTCGTAAAATCCCCCAATTTGAGACGAATACACAGAATCATTGGGAACAATCCAAGTTCCATCAAAAAACCGTTCAAAATGAAATTTTCGTATTTTCGCCCCCGACACGAGTTACAAGTTATAGATGTCTGTGTTTGTATGACATCATTGCGTCTAAACGACTGGGCTGTCGTCTTATAAGGGAGCGTGATCGAGGCGCTTGGGTAGAATTTATGAAGATCTGTTTGAGAAGGCTTTCAATTAGAAATTGATTGGGTAATTTCAGACATAACTCCTCCGTTTCTGGAACGTTCTGGATCTATTAACCTGCCGAGAGGTCTTAGAGTAAGGAATAGAAGGTGCAAAGCAATCATTTAAAAATTAAGTTTCTATTTAGTTATAGCTTTTTTGTGGTTGTTTGTGTTATTTTTACTTTGCTAGTTAGAAATTTGTAAGTTTTATATAATTAATGTGTATGTCTGTAAAATTTGTAAAGCCATATTTTCTTGTGAGTTTTAGGCTATGAAATAAACAAAAAATGTATACGTAAGAAGTGAAATTTATTTATGAACCTTTTTTTCGAAAAATGATCTACTACTGCAACTTTACAGAAGTTGGTTAGATAAAGTTTAAAAGGCTTTAATTATCATAGACTTGAATACAAATAATACAATTATCTCACTTTACTTTTTACTACTAAGATAATTAGAGAATTTCATTAATTTTAATATAATTATTACTATCATTGTTATCGTCATTATATATTTTTGTTATTAATGGCTTCAAATCTCTTGTAATCAACCGTGAGACAAGAAAAAGATGGCGCGTAACGGAAAAATGTGACGATTTTTTTTTCTAACGCCGATTAAGTAGTTTCACTTCAATAACTTTTAATTCTCCTACAAATACGAGGCTTAGACAAAAATTTTATTATATATTATATAATAAAAATTATGTCTAAGCCTTTTAGTACATATTGAAGTCACAGAGTCAGAAATATTCGCCGATAATGGGTAATTACTATAGACATAAAGATCATCAACTGATACTCTGATGATAAAACTAGAAGATACTTTTGTGTTACCTCCAAACAACGCCATTATTTTAGAAAATCGTGATTGCCAAGCGATTAACATCAATTTTCGTTATTTTCTTCAAGTAAATAATTACTATAATTGCCTGCATTTCGAAACGATTTGGCGTAATTATGAACGATTAATGAATATCTATTTGAAAATATAACTGTGTATATGTATAAATATATTCAGTAAGTCACACTTACATACACGACAATATTTATACATTTACGAGGGTAGTTTAAAGATATTTTTTTTAGTACATAAACAGATTTATAAATAGGATGTTAAACCCTTGAAATAAATTGACGTACATTGAGTGCAGAGTTGTGCATGAACTTTGCTTAAATATTGGCGCACAATTTGTTATTATTCGAGTCGACGACCAAAACAAACATTTGTGCCGTACGCTGTGCAACACTGTAGCGCACAGTTCAGTAAAGGTACCGGCAAACTTCTTGAGCATCAAACAAGGGGGAAGTTATATTTTTTTGGGAAAAGGTATACTTTTCTTTAAAAAAATCCCAGAGTCTCTTTTATCTCACTTGCCTTTTAATAGATTTAAGAAATGTATTAAAGAAAAGCTGTGTAAGAAGGCTTACTATAAAGTTATCGATTATCTGTTAAAAGGGCCTGGGACTAGTGCTAGGCAGTCTACTTCTAATTAATTTGCTATATTTGTTTTGAAATAAGTGTTTATGATTTGCTAATTTAAAAGAATACCGAGTTTTTTACGCCGGCTTTCTCTCGGCCAACACCCTCATCTTCTTTGCCGATGAGTAGGGATGCCTAGAGATTCAAATTTAATGACGCGGAATAGTGATCTTATATTAAAAAACAAACATTTTTTTTATCGCATCGCGGGACACAAACGTCAACTGATTTACCAAACACGACGGACACGTCACTCTCCCCTACTGACACCTAAAAATCGCTTCTAGGCAGGCAAGAAGATTCTAGAAGTTTTCCGGTATCTGTATCGTTGTTCAGAACCCAGAATCATATACATCGAACAGCCGTCTATTACGTCGCCAAATAATTTAAAATAATTACAGCATCTCAATCATTTTGTTATTATTATTATAATTATATATACATTTAAGATTTTATAACCTTGTAACTAGACTTTGCAACCAAGTCTTATTATTTAATATTACAGCTGTATCCTGATAGAGCACGACTACTATCTTGAACAACATGTAGGCTAACCTTCCTCAACTACATATCACGCATGAACACCTGTAAACAAAGGACCCGAGTCTCATGACACATCGCTGTGATAAGCACTGTTAATTTATGCTGAAGTAACTGTTGTGCGCATAAAATTATACAAAAAAGTGCATGCGTACAAAGTACACATGTCATAAGTGAAGCTTCTTTGTAAATTAATTATTACTAAGGTAAAAGCCCCAATGGATGATGTACCAGTATTTGATCACTCCATGAATTAGTATATCTATATTCACACTGTTTATACACTGTATACATGCTAATGATAATACATATAATTAAAAAATCTGCGTTTACTGAATACAGTTATAGATGTTAGTATATAGATGTTATGCGACAGAATTGCCATCTAAAGTTCTCATACTACTAAACGAATACAGCAACTATAGTATATTTCTCTCGATCTCCCTTTCACACTCTCTCAATCTGTCTCAATCGCTCTCTTTCCCTTTCCTTCGACAAAAACGTTGCACATCTTCGTGACGTTTAATTGGTGAAAAAGTAACCCCCATGCCCGTAAAGTCAGGTCACATAAAAAAAATGAGTTTGAGTTTTTCTTGAGATCTCGCCGTGGGCCTGAGGGACCGGAAAACTCAACTTGGCTTTTCCCCCAATTAGCGCGAGTGGTGGTCAAACGCCTGAAGGGCAGACGGAAGCTCACTGAAGTGAGTTAAACACATATTTATTACACAAAACACATAGAACAAACTTACCGTATTCTATCAGTGGAGCGATGCGCCGTCTCCACAGTTACCAGGAACACAGCGTGACTTCTAGAAGAGTGCTCATTCATATCGGTCCTCCCAGATGCCCTGTTCTTGTTCCCAGCCCTCATCAGCCTCACCATTTCAGCGGCAGATTTGCAAACTATTGACGTCATCTCCGGTATGTAGAAGCCGTTAAGTTCCTGTAAAAAATCAACATATATATTTATTTATTTTGTACTCCTACAGCTAACACAAAATACATATAATAGCAAACAAATACACCGAAAACATAGCCACAGATGGAATACATGATACATTATATAACAAAAAAGATTTACAAAAGGGAACAAACAAACAAATATATATAGTTTAATAAAAAAATAGATATCTGATGTTATGCAATAGTTAAACCGTGTTTTTTAAACGGGTTCGTTCAGTTTACAAATCTCAATTGTCGGGTTTAAATAACAAGTACCAGGGATGTATAAACAAACGGAGATCGGCACGTAATAATAATAATTTGGAACTAAAAATCTCGGACTGGGCCTCATATCAAATATTGATAAAATTGTGCCAATAACCAATCGACGGATTGTAATAGCCATCTGTCGATACAAGCTATCCATGGTAGGGTAGACTTTTGTATGAAAATGACATATGGGATGCAGATGGGAGATCGATCGACTGACACGGATCTCAGATTGTTTTCAATCATTTTGTGGTTTAATTATATATAATGTTTATATATACAAATGACCAAAACGGTCATTTGTATATACACACTATACTACTACTATACTCGGTACTATACCGACGAACATTACATAAGCTAGATTGAGTTTTACGTAATGTGTAAAATTCCACGATTTTTAAATATCCTTTACAAATTTAAAAATACATTTTTTTTAAATGTTATCTAGATAATTTTTTATACTCTTCAGTGAAAAGAGCGGCAGACAAAATCCAGCCCTTGAGCATGAGTTGAGCCAGTAGAAGGTTCAGAGGAAGGCAAAAGAATGGTTAAGTGAAAGATTCAACATGACTTGTGGTAGAGATACATTTTTTTACTAGCTATCCCCCCCAGGCGACGACTTACGCCCAATCCCAATAACCTATCCCAATCTAAGATAGACATCTTAATACGAATATTGATAATAGTGTCCCAATAACCAAACTACGAATTGTTATAGCCATATGTCGATACATGCTATCCATGGTAGCTCGGATCGGTGTATGTGGATAGACTTTTGTATAAAAATGACAGTTCATCTGTGCCAATATCCTTTTTAAGATTTCTTACAACAGAAACTTATAACAGTTTTTAAAATAATGAAAAAGCTATTTGATATGTTTTAAACATAGACATGTATAATTTAATATTATTTGTACGGTTTTATTTACTTTATTTGTTTTATATGGATTATCAAACATGAGTGTAAAGAGCGAAGAGATTGCATTCTATCCGTCGACAAAAATGCATTGTTTGTGTAGGGTTCGGTTATTGGGATACAGATAGAAGATCTATCGACTGTCACGGTGTGATTTATTTGATTGTTTGCAATCTGAGATTGTGGATTAATTATTGGGTTCGGGTGTAAGAGACGATTGACGTTAGTCCTAAAGCACATCTAATAATATTGCAGCTGTTAAGTAATTTTTAGATCGTGCACTTATTACGAAGAATTGCAGACCAAAATCGCAGAAGAAACTAAAAAATACGCCAATTGATGAACCTCCTCCAGTTACCAAGTTATGTACCAATTAACTTTTATTACATATAAAAATTCGTACAATGCCGCACGCGTCGCTGAACACATATAATTGACACACATTTCAAAGGAATTCAATGTTTTGATTGAATTACATATATTTTCTAAATACGCTCAATTATGTAGCTGTTTTTAGTTTATTATTTCGTCATTCTACAGTTAACATACATATTATTATTATTTTTTGTTTTAAACTAAAAATGTTTGGAATGTTTTCCTTCTTGATTTTATAAAAAAAACTATTTGTGAAGATTTGTAATTGGCCCACAATGTTATTTATATATACATCTATTTCTGTATTGTGCTGTGAATCTTTTGAATAAAAAAAAATATACTAAAGATATTGTCAAAGATATACACATGATGACTGAAACTCAAATGTGTTGCTAAAACATATAATTTAAGAAAAAACATTTAGAGTGTGCTATTTTACTTAAAAAAAATAAATGTTATAAAAATTCTAAATTAAATGACAAGCTAAAATTAGCGTTCCACAGACTAACAAACAAATTAAATGAAACGTTAGTTAATAATCTAAAGAATCTCGTCTAAGAAATATAAAGAATTCTTTAGAATTTTATATGTATGTTGTGTAATTAATATAATCTATATAGTCAGGCGAGTATAGACTTTTCATTTATTATTTATTCAAACTTCGTGGCAAGGAAACACAAATAACAATATGCAACGAGCGGCCTTATCGCTTACAAGCGATCTCTTCCAGGCAACCCAACTCTTTTTGTTCTATATTTAGATTATCGTTTACTAAAACCTAAATATAACAAACAAATTTTTCATTGTTAATTTTTCAAACACAAACTGTATGAGGTTATGAGGTCAAATACGTTTTAACATCCTATTTAGCGTCTATGTATTGAATGGCTAGTAATATTCAAATACGATCTTCCAAAAGGATGGAGAAGGTTTGCCAAGGATAGAGAGACGTGGAAACCATTGGGGGGGCCTGTCGACAGACAACCTGACCAATGCGGTTGATTATAAATTATTATTTTTGCTATGTAAATTAGATTTAAGAATATTACTGTTTAAAAAAAATAGCATGTGATTTAAAATGGTCAGAGAATAAAGGGCTTTTATTATTATTATTATATTCAAATATATCTTACAGTAGAAGCTAGTTATATTTCCAAAATCATTTTGACATAATTTCAACACTCAGAAACTAGGTAAAATATTAATTGTTCACCGATTTTATATACAAAAATTATCGACCCCACTTTTGATTCAGCGAAAAGATTATATAATATTTTTATTAATTATCAAAAATGTTGCAACAGTTGTATAATTGTTTGAAGATGAAAGTGAATATGACCTTGAGTGGAATTTTACTCATTACATAAAGTATAAAATAAAAAATGTGTAATATTCCGCGATTTTTAAAAATCTTTTACAAATTAAGTATTTTCTTTTTAATATATTATCTAAAGAACACGCGACTATGGCGGGTTGATGACATTTTAAAAGACTTAGGGCCTGTTTCACAATGTCCGGATAAGTTCCAAATCCTACAAATAAGTAATAAATAGCTATTTATTACTTATTTGTAGGATAAACAGTATTTTTGCGTTTCACGACTGTCAGATAGCGCTATTCGTCATAAAATGCCAAGTATCTTATTCGGATCTTTTATATTTCGAATAATTTATGTGTTGCATAGCTATTTGGTTCTTTATCCATACATTGTGAAACAGGAACTTAAGGTCAGAAAAACAGTCAATTATTACAATAATAGTTATTGTTAGTTTTGAATTTTATCTATCGCATATTCTTCACCCAATGCTTCTTTTCCTTCAGAGTCCCTTTCTTCATGAAACACTTTAAAATATAATTTTCACTTACTTATTAAAACTTTGAACATTCACTAAAAATCTCCTAACAATGTATAGATAAAGAAAATATTTTTTTTATATAACATGGCAGGAGGCTCACCCGGTATAAAGTGAAACCACCCATGGACACTCAATGCCAGAGGGCTTGCGAGTGCGTTGCTGGCTTTTTAAATTACTTCTAATATTTAAATTTTATTCAAAACAATGTTGTTAATTGAAAATCCTTAATATTGAGTAAGCACTTTGTGTACGTGAGATAACATTAATGAGGAAAACATACAAAACTAACATATAACATATATGATGTCCTAAGAAACACAATGTTTAATATTGTTATGTCACAAGACTCCGCGCATTTAGCCTGTATTACGCCCAAACCCATTAACATACCTCAATCCATTTCTGACCATCTGAGATAGACATCTTAAGCCAAATATTGATAGGTGTGCCAGTAACCAATCGACGGATTGTAATAGCCAATCGATACATGCTATCTATGGTAGGATCGGTGTATGTCGATAGAAATTATAGTATATTGTACAGTAAGTTGTAACAACAGTTGTAAGTATATTGATACAGATGAACTGTCATTTTATGACAGTTCATCTGTATCAATATACTATCTTAAGATTTTAACTTACAACAGTTTTTAAAATAATTAAAACGATATTTGATATGTTTTAAACATAGACTTGTATATTTTAATGTTATTAGTACGGTTTTATTTACTTTATCGTTTTATATTGATTTTTGGTTTATATTGATTATTAAATATGAGGGTAAAGAGCGAAGAGATTGAATTCTTTCCGTCGCCAAAAATGGATTGTCTTCGCAGGGTTTGGTTATTGACTGCAGATTTAAGATCGATCGACTGTCACGGTAACCCAATAATTAATCCACAATCTCACATAGTTTTTAATTGTGGATTAATTATTGGGTTCGGGCGTTAAAGTAACAGTTTAAGAATGGCCTAATTGACCAGAATTTGGATTCCCGAATTGTTTTTGTTTTATTCTGTTAAATATTCAGACTAATATAGCCGTACCTTACCTAATTTTAAGCCGATACGTGGCGATATCAAACAATAAAATAATTATGTATTTATTAGCAGTAATAATATTTTTATCTGATTGACCCTGAAGAATTACAGATATGTCAGATTAATTATCTAATCACCTATTGCTTCTTGAGTTTTATATGGCTATTTAAGAATTGGTACGCTCTTTTTAAGTTGAATTGGATCGGAATTAAATTTTGGATATTAACTAGTGTTACAAATAGCGGCAAAAACTGCTTTAAATATCTGTCAGGTGTCAAAGTACAATTTTCTTTCATTATTTACTAGTATTTCATTAGAAATATAATCCGGCTGAAGAAGCATAAACCGGCCTTCCGATATTTTCTCATGACTGAGTCCGGTTTCCGACGCCGGACCGGAGCTGTAGAGAAAGCGTCCTAGCTGTAGAACGGCGGACGTCGAGGTGATACGGATGGTATTTTGTGTTCTGCCTTGACGTCCGATAGAGATACTCAGCTGCAGGTATTAACACCTCTGAACACTCTCCATGGTATATGCGGTAGAAGATGCAGAGAGACCCCACATGTCTACGCAACGCCAAGGAATCAAGTCGCACGAAAAGTGACTGGTTGTTGACGATTCGAATAGAAGGTGATGTCTGAAGTTTATTCTCTATCGACGACGACGTTCAACGACGAAACTCTCTATTCATCTATTTAATATTGTATCTAAATCTATTTCTTTTGTGTTTATAATATTTATTTTCGCTACAAAACTGTACTAACAAATCTATTCACAAACAATCGCAGAAGTTTTTCGTTCTGTATCTCCACAGTTAGTGGACCGATCTAAATGAACAAGTTTTCAAATGATTCGGGTTTTGAGTATTTTATTTTATTCTCTTAGACAAGTCAATAAAAAATATGAAATATTAATACTTTATAGTGAAGGAGTTCGTATAGTGTTTACATCAGAAAAACACCGCTATTTGATTTATTTCACGTTGAGTAAAGCCTTCGATGGGTCTAAAATATCCAAATACATTTGTGATACAATATTTGTACACGATTGTACTAATATTTCCTATTTGTTTAACTGATGGTAGTATTGTAGTTAGCCAATCATTACAAAATACTTGGGTCGCATGGATCGTGAGCAAGATATCTTTTTATGCAAATTCATAGAGACATGAAAAGCATGTTCTTTATTGAAACAAAAACAAAATATATAAAGATGTTTTCATACAACTATACTGTATAGCACGCGAAATAAACTCTACACTATCCCCTTCGATTTGGTCGCCTCGAATCGTCTGATCAGCAAAGGGATCTCTATCTTTGTCATATCTATGAAACATTTTAAGGAAATTGATGACATGTGTTAGACAGAACTCTGATACACTCATCCATAAAATAAATTAAGTATCAAAAAACCAACGCGTCCGCTGAGGGACAATACCTATACTTTTCATAGAAGAGGTAGAAGAAGAATAAATATAAATAACATAAATAGCTAAATAATCATATGCAGAGCAATGACCTCTTACAGGGTATTAAAATTGTAGTCCCATATTCGTTCCCTAGGTCTAAAATCATCAATATTTTCCAAGTTCCTTCTGCCAAAACCAACCTAGGCGTTCAGGCACCTCTCGTTCGAATTCTTCGCAACTATAACGGATTGAACACAGCTTATCCGGAACTGGGTATATTCGGTAGTGGGCTGATCGGTTTTAGAGAAAGCATTGTTGGGTGCCTTTCTCGAACCTAATTCGCTGTTTTGCTGATGATTTTTTTTTCTCTGCTTTACCAAAAATTTTTGGTAATTTTATTTTATTGTGTATTTGTCTTATCTTGTATATGTTTTTAATTATATTTTTTTTAAATTCCTATTTTAAGCTAACTTATGTTTACATATATTGTCGTACATATTACATAGAAGATTTTATACAATTATCAGTAAAATTCGTAATATGTATGATGTTGTAGATTAAATAAATAAATAAATAAGAAGAGGTTCAAGGCAGCTTCTACTAACTATATCGAACTTGCATACAAAAAACTACCAGACCGATTTCACGCCGATTTCCTGTTAGCTGAGTAAATAACCAGTAAAAAACGCGTTTACATTCGTTTTAATCTTAAGTTAAAGTTTAATTAATTGAATTGCAGTTAAAAAACCTTATCTCGACCTATTGCGTAAACTAGGTGTAATTGCATTTAGAGCAAAAAATCTGTGTCTATTTATGTATCAACCAAAAATTTCTTTATTAAGTAAGTAGTCCTAAATCTACATTTTAGTACATCCCTTTTAAGTTTTAGAACCTGTGTTAGGGATGAGCACTCTTTCCTATATGTTGATTAAGTTACTTACCTACTTAAGTTCTTAAAAAACAAAACAGTGTATGTACTTAAATAGGTAATCAAATAAATAACAAATTTTAAAACCCAATATCTGGCAAAAGTTGATATTCAATCGTAATAAGTACACAAGTAGGGTAGATAAAAATTCAATAGAAAGATCGCACCATCGTCTTTTGATTGAGTGTAAGATATGATGTATATCTAATGTATATGAATCCCAAATAAGAATAATTTTAACCCCACTAACAGGAAAGTACGAAAAATAACATAGTAAACACACTTTGAGGTGTCAATAAAATCTCCCAAATGTGCAACCTAGTCGAAGGCCTTTTAAAAATCAATATACGAACAACACAGTTGCATGACTTAAACCAGTCCATACAAATGGGTTCCTTGGGTAGAATGCATAGCGAACCCCGAGGGCCCATCTTAAGGGCGTGTGATGGGCTGAGGTGTTTTTAGTGGGTAGGGTCTCGCTACCCCTCTGAATAGCAGAGGGATTTGAGTGTAGATCCAGCCCCACAGTCCCCGCGTCAAGTTCGACATTCTTGATGCGGACCTGCATTAGTGTATTTCCACCAGATTAAAAAAAAATACAAATGGATTGAATCTCGAAATTTTTTTTACATTCTTCTCCAGTAACGAATACTTTGTGTTGATGATAAGTATATGCATATAAGGCTTTGTGTATACAGCTATCTCTATTAGTATAGCCTGATTTGCCTTAGATTATTTGAACGTTCAAGTAATTCTCCAATAACGGAATATAAAATTGTTAGAAATTCTTAATATAAAGCTTGACTACCTTTGTGTGTTGTAAATGATTAAAGGACTGTGGAAAGGCTCTGTCGCGGATAGGTCAAGTCACATAAAAAACGGAAAATCCGAACCATTCGAAGAAGAAAATATAAAACGTTGAGAATATTCATGTTTGGTCTCTGTCTGACAAATTGTGTTTACATTGTGATGAAAACAGACAGAAGCTACAACTAAAACAGTGCCTTCAGAGTGGTTGCAAGTCCTCATGCAGATGAATGAAGATCTGCACAAGTGTGTCAAATGTCTTTTTTAACCAGGTGGGGCGGATATACGCCTATATCACCATAGTTAGAGAACCGGCTGTTGACATTTGTCCAAGACACGTTGTCCAAACATCACTTATCATTGACACACTGACATATACTAACGAACCATCCCTTCACACGGCCAACCGTTTAACCTAACCTAAACTTTCCTCATGATTTCAATCTAGTATTGAGCCTAATTCTCTCCTTAGTCTAGATTTCTGGTGAAAACGATCTCTCGAATGTCATTGTCTCTTATCGTTGACAGCGTTCAAAAATCTTCTTTTAGACTTTAGAAATCTAACAAGAAAGACTTATAATTTTGTCGCTTAATATCACACACACAAATAACGTGACTTTCTATTAGTGAAAACATTTTCAAAATCGCTTCAGCAACTCCAAGGATTCCTAGACCCTCACAATGTTTTACTTCCCCAGCTATTACGATTACAGTTAATTATTTGACATTTGCACAATGATTGTTCAGTTCGTATTCCACTTTCTAAGACACATAACTCTTTATAGTTACATATTACTGAAATTAGGCAAAGAAGAAAATTCTCATTTAATCTCAATACACTTATTGGGTCGCAGAGACAGCTGAGTTAATGTGAAATTTAGGTGGGACGATTCAAGGATTCGTACCCCATAATCTACCTAAATAGCGGGAAAGGATTAGGAAAATTTGGCGTGGACGAGAGATCAGTGGAAGAATTTGGAGGAGGCCTTCACTCCATCGGACGTCGTGTACTGTTAAACATGGACATGGTATGGAATTGGAATGGAGAATGGAGTCTATCTAATACTAGAATACAGGCAATTTTTACTAACCTGCCCTCGTATGGTGAGCTTCTTACAATCCTTGGACAGAAGATCCCTTACATCTTCCAGATACAACTCGACATATGAACACGACACTAGATGGGTCACATCCGGACTGGCAGTGTTCTCTATATGAGCCCACATATGTCTAAACGTTCGTGGTATTATGCCTTCATCGTCAGCAGTTCCTTCCATTGTGTGAGTCTTGCCGGTACCAGTTTGGCCATAAGCGAAGACGCAACCGTTGAAGCCATCCAGAACTGACGCGACGAGGGGTCTGACCTGTAAATAACATCAATTTATTCCAGAACACTGTGACCATTCTAATCAAATCAAATCAAAATATCTTTATTCATATAGGTAAACATGTACACTTATGAACGTCAAGAAAAACAAACTTAATTGTAAATTTACATTTACAACCAGTTCGCAAGCCAAGGGCGTAGAGCAGGTAAGAAGAACTGGCAAGAAACTTTCCGCCACTCTTTTCAATCGCCAAGTTTTTAATACAAATTGTTTGAACTGGAGCAAATCAATCCCAAGGATTAGGATCATTTAAGTATTATATCATTGGACAGTGAAATATAACCATGGATCCTTAAGCGTATGGGCTAAAGAGCAGAACGTACGCGTAGCATCCAGCAGAGGAAAGTCATATCTTGACGACATCCTTCGTCACCATAGCGGAGGTCAAAATGGACAGGGGTCTGTTTAGATTGGAAACGTACGAGATTTTGGATTGAATGCCGACGTGGAGGCACCGCAAGTAAAAGAACTATCTTATAAAGTGGACTTTAAATAACAATTATATTCTATATAACTGCTTATATATTTCAGTTTTCTTTTTTTATCTCTAAGGGCCTGTTTCACAATGTCCGGATAAGTTCCAAATAAGCTATTTATCACTTATTGGTAGGATAAACAGTATTTTTGCGTTTCACTGCCGTCACATAGCGCTATTCGTCATGAAGATTATTTAGTAGCTGTAAGATTATTTATAAATAAATAAACATTTTTTTCCATACAGGTAACGCTCGCCTAAAATATAGCTAAAAATAACGGCAGGTATCAAATTATTAAGACCCAAAAAAAGGATCTATACATCATTAATCACGTACCTAACTCATCCAAAATTAAACTATTAATGTTCTATTATGTAGATAAAAATCAGGAAATATTCCATCACTAAGGGTTTCTTTAGTTATTTTTTTTAAATTGATTCTTTAATCCACCCAGCGACAGTAAGGATATAACATGAGTCGACATTAGAAATAAATCAATCAGTGGAACTTATTAGGTCTGGGCCTAAGATTTGATTTGACATGATGACACTCATCTGATATTAATCGGAACTCTGAACACTCCTCTAAAATGCGGTAGAAAATACCACTACAAATCACGAAGAGTGTATGAACCAAGACTATACATTTTGCTCTCTCAGGCTTTCTTAGTTTTATAAACGTGGTGATTTCCTAAATCGTCGAGTTGAAAGAAAGTATAGCCACACGCAGGCACTCTCGTCTGTTACATTGTATTGATGGCTGGAAATCTTCAACAGTCCATTTCACAAGGCATTTTCTTTTGCGAACTACCGAACTGTGGAATCGACTACCGGCGGGGGTTTTCCTTGAGAGATACCTCCAACAATTCAAAATTCGAGGGCACTTCTCCCTTAAAGGCCGGCAACGCACCGACTAAAACTGGGTGTCTATGTGCTGCGATGATTGCCTTTTTGTGCGTCCCGCGGGCTCGTTTGCCCTTATTATATATTTTTAAATAATTCACTTGTCTGGTTAATGTAGAGTAAAAATAAAATCCTCTATTATTTATGGCACATCGATTACCCAGGAACCGTACATTTTCAATAAATTAAACCTGCTTGGTAAAATTTGATGCATACATTACATTAAACACTTGAATAGAATCAAGTACAGTAAATGATTCAAAATGCTATTTATATTAAACACTGAACAAAACGAAAATGTACTTTAAGTATTAAATACCGGTACCCTGGGGTAACGAGATTCTTTATTTTCCTTGTTTTTAAAATAATAATAATAATAAAAGTGTAATTTAGATACTTATTTACATTTAAACGCATTTCTATTTCAATATTTTTGACGTGACAGCGTCTTATAATTCGTATGAGCCGGCTGCACGCACGAAAAAACATGACGCCTGCGGCGTTACCTCGCTCTGAGGCGTTCCATTTAAGGCTTGAAGTGTAAGCGAGAGCGCGGAACGAGCGACAAAGAGGTACAATCGTTCGTAGAACCAATATAAACCAAATAAAGTAGAAGTAAAGATGTCTGTCTCAGATGCTAAAAAATGGATTGAGATGATGAATATTTAAAAAAAATAGTAATAATAATATTAAACATTATCTTAATATTAAAAAAAAATGTTTAATGTTTTGACGGTATCACTTAACATCAGATGAGCGTCCTGCCCATTTGCCCCCAGTCCAAAAAAAATCATTAAAAATTTTAATAAATCAAAAAAGTAAACATTTAAATGTAGTTGCACAATCGTTTACAATAATGGCGCATCTGAAAATCACCGATTGTGTAAACTGACGTAATTGCAAGCTTTGTGCGCACGCGCAACCTTGAGTGCCAACTGCTTTTGATTTTACGACCATCTGTTTTTTACTAGCGTTTCCTTTTTATTCGAACAATTCTTATTTAGTATTGTCTTTTATTAACAAAACTTTTACACATTTAAAGAAAAAACACTACAAAATTATATTAAGTAATTCGTTTGCACCAGCACCTAATCTACACATTAATCAATTTTAATTTTAAAATATTTAATAATAATAAAAAAACGGTTCAAATACGGGATAGAGACAGTCCTTCCGGGACATTTTAAACTAAGCCTAAAATACGGGACGTCCCGGGAGATACGGTACGTCTGACAACGCTAGTTAAAGAGTCTTCACCCACTACAACTGTCTTGTTAGACGTCAATTTCATTTTCACTGACCTTGTGCAAAAATAAAATGATAGACCGGATTGGTATCTTGCCAACTTGTCTAAAGAAATTTAGTCTTCTGCAAATTGCTTCTATTTCAATGATCAAAATATACAAAGTGATTAGTTTCCAACCGTATCACCTGTAAGTCCTGAACTGAGAGTTTTAAGTCAATTTTTGCCGCGCACGACCACTATGTGACCAATTTAATGAGGTCCTTCAATTCCTAAAGGGCCGGCATCGCATATGAGTCTATTTTTTTTTTTATAGAACCGGTGGCAAACGGGCAGGAGGCTCTCCTGATGTTAAGTGATACCGCCGCCCATGGACACTCTCAATGCCAGAGGGCTCGCGAGTGCGTTGCCGACCTTTTAAGTCTATGAGTGGCTTCAGCGTGCGACTCTCAAACCTGAGGTCGTAGGTTCGATCCCCGGCTGTGCACCAATGGAGTTTCTTTCTATGTGCTCATTTAACATTTGCTCGAACGGTGAAGGAAAACATCGTTAGGAAACCGACATGCCGTAGACCCAAAAAGTCGACGACGTGTATCAGGCACTGGAGGCTGATCACCTACTTGCCTATTAAAAAAATGATCATGTAACAGATTCAGAAATCTGAGCCCAAGACCTAAGGAGGTCGTAGCGCCACTGATTTATTTATTTATTTTATCAGATTACGTCCTTGTCGTAATTTATTACGTAATTATTTAACCTGACAACATACTGATTATATCAATATTACAAATGTTTTATGTTTTAAATAAATACATTGGCTTGGCCATTAAAATATTTTTATATATTACCGTGCTCCCCGTGTGTTAACGGATAAACTTCAAAAACTACTGTATATATACTTATATATATATATATCATATATAATGCATTTTCTATAACATATGTTACAAGTTTTCTAAAGTAGTAAGTATTCTAAAATATATGAAAATTATAGTAAAAAAAATAATAATACAAATACCATGTATTTGTATTCACACTGTATACGTGCTTATGATAATATAAAAAAATCTAAACCTGCGTTTACTATACAAGTCAGTACGCGCCAGAATTTCCATCTAAAGTTCTAATATGAACTAGACGATTTACACTTTCTCGATTTCTCACTCTCTCAATCGCTCTCTCCCTTTCTTTCGACAAAAACGCTGCACATATTCGTGACGTTCCGTAAAAATTTTACCCTCATGCGCCAAAGAAGATTCACTTCAAAAATAACAAATCTTTTAACTAATCGAAATCGTTATACCCAAGTGATTGAATATTTCCTGATTTTTACCTACATAATAGAATACTAATGGTTTAATTTTGGGTGACTTACGTGAATAATGATGTAAAGATTCTTTTGAATTTTTAGAAACCACAGCTTATATAATTTTATTTCAATTCTATATTATTCTGCATTCGATGCCCAATATAGTGTAATACGAGTGAGAAAATTGAAATCATGTGTTCAAAAAGGTTTATTTATATTTACTTCATCCCAATGCAACTATAAATTAAATAAATAAAAATATTTAAAATTAGTTCTATATTTAACGCTTTATTAAAAGCAATATCAAATACAGCAAGAATATTTGATTTTTAAGTTACCAATTCGACCTTGGTAAGGTTAAAAATAACATTGCACAGATCAATAAAAACGATAATTTATTAATAAATACTTATTTGGAAACTCGTGGGCTGGTTAATGGATTACTCATATTTGTGCTTTATAACAAAAATTTACATTTAAAATAAAAATTGTCACTCCGTGTCACTGAAGTATTTACGAACCAATTCGGCTTTCCTTCAAGGATGAGTGTACGAATTCTTAAAAGACCACCTACCCAGGAGTATCCATCATTTAACAGATGAAGCCCTTTGCAGAATAAAAAAATAACTTAACCTTCTTTCAGATTAGCCAAAGTTTAAACATGTATGGGGTATTGTGTTAATGTTACAATAAAATACTTTGTGACATATTATTGTTTAAGTAGTAGTTTTAAATTCTAAGTAAGTATTATTTGTAATTTTTAAATGTTAAATTTTAGTTTACTTCAGTTTTTTTTAATGTATCTTTTTCTATTAATGGACTTGCTTGTTTTCTGTTTAATATATATATTAGATTGTTTATGTATGTAATCTGTTTTGGCTTTCTGTATTGTCTTAGTGTTTTGTATTATAATATGTATAAGTATAAGCAGTGAGATTACTTATAATTAAATAAATTAATTAATTAAAACTATAGCGACATATACTTGATAAGACATAAGCCCTTAATGCTGAAATCCATGATGATGATGGATCCCTGGTAGATATCACTCAAAAATGATGAGGACGTTCCCTCCCTACTAAAACTGTACTGTACTATTTCTTGCAAGTGAAAATAAAAAGATAAAAGATGGTAACGAATACATCGTTATAATTTTCTATCTCAACTGGATCAATTACGAAAATTCTTTCACCATTCTAATTATTCTAATCTTCTGAGGAATAATGACTAATATAGGCCATATTAATTTTCCGCTTATCAGCCCATACCCAAAAGGTACCACTCACCAATGCTGTATCTTCAAAGACCTTGTATATGTTATCTGGTCAAATCATACTACAAAAACCTACACATTACTACGAATATCATTAAGCCAATTATGTTGAAGGTTAAAACTCTCGCCCACGTATCATTAACACTTAAAATAGAAACATCACTTCAACAGTTATGTTAGATAACAATACTTGATACATGAATGAACAAATGTGCTCATCCAAGAGAAGTGGAAGACTTCTGCTGTATTTGAGCCTCTACTCTGTATCTTCCAAGAGCGTAGCGTACAGAGTAGCTTAAACTTGCAGCTTTATTGGGGAGGAGTAACCTTCCTCCACCCATTGGCTGGTTGCCAGCAAACTCCAACTTTACTCATATAGTTCACCCAGTGCACTTATAAAAGTCCTCAGAAAAGATGTTAAATTAATTCTAAATTTACATTTACTACCATAGTTCGCAAAGGCGTAGAGCGGGCAAGCAGAACTGGTAAGAAACACTCCGCCACTCTTTTTTATCGCCACTGTTTGCAGCAAATCAATCACAAGGATTAGGATCATTTAAATATTAATATAGCTTTATTGATTAATTTCAGATTCCTAAATGTATGAACACGATAAACTCAAAAGTAATATGGATTTTGGTAAGGCTATTGATAGACAGTATGATGCTTGAAGTTTAATATTAAAATATAATATACTTCATTATATTTTTTAAGGTCCTTACAGGTAAATAATATAATGCGGAAATGGAGAGACTGGGGCTGCGTGTGCCAAATAACAAAACTGGGCGTGGTAAGCGATCTCAACTGCTGGCAGTGCCTCGGGCGTGTACGAACCTACTCAGAGAAGCACCATTTACGCGCGTCTTGCGTACCCTAAATATTATTGCGTGTGAGACAGATGTATTTTTTTTATAGAGCAGGGGGCAAACGGGCAGGAGGCTCACCTGATATTAAGTGATATCCGCCGCCCATGGACTCTCTCGATACTAGAGAGCTCGCGAGTGAGTTGCCGGCCGTCGAATCGAATTTAGGATTAAATTAAGTTAATTTATTTTATTTTATTTAGTATTTAGTTGCACACTGTTTGAATTCACAAGAATTGCATTATTTATTATTAGTTATTACGTGGTTTTAAGTTTTTACTTGTTATGTTTGTATTTTTTTTTAGCTTAAGTAGTTTTCTATTGTATTAGTAAGTATAAAGTTACTGTGAAAATAGGTAATAAATAAATTATTGAAGAGTTGCAAATAATTCCAAAGCGATCCACATGGGCGAGAGAATTTAATCAAAATCATGAATCACCTAGTCTTTGAAGTTCAATAAATCTTTTTATGGAGGCTATTGAACAGCCTTCATTGTTACCAAGGTTAGGAGGAAGCGTTGCAACTTCATGTGGGAGGCTGTTTTACTGAATAACATTTTGATATTATGTCACTTCTTCGTGACATTGTTTGTTCAAAGGAATGATCTATACCAATATTATAACGAGGTTAAAAGGTTCTAGTACCACTAGATGTTTCATCAGGAACTTACGCCCAAGGACAAACTGATTATCAGTGTATATTCTGTTGAACTAGTTTAAGTTATTATTTTATATTTTATAAAACCTATTATTATATTAACCCGAAAAGTTTAAAGACATCTTCGGATTTGCGACGGCTAACATACCAAATAAAATAATAATTATTAGGTTTTAATCTCTCTTTCTCTCTCTCCTTTATGCATTCAACCCTATTATAAGTATCCTAAAAAAAGCTAGGATGCGTTTATAATAAAAAAAACTAAATGTTATCAGACAATTCACCTCAACTTAATCCAGTATGGAGTACCCAAAGCTTTTAAATTTATCAGATAAATCCATTAAGACTAATAAAAGTGCAAAGAATATTCATGATACACGTGCTGCGAGATAAAAATATCATTAGCACTGCAAAGTGATTTCAATAAGAATTTTATACATATTAATTCAAAGGTGTACGTGTACACTGAACTCCTCTTAAACAGCTGGACCGATTTGAATGAATTTTTTGTGTTTTTTTTATATAATAGGGGGCCAAACGAGCCAGCCAGGATAGTCATCGCAGCCCATAGACACCCATTTTTAGTGGATGCGTTGCCGGCCTTTAAGGGCTTTTATTTGATTAATTAATGTTTTAAAATTGTATTATATACACAAAAACAGCAATACTGCTTCTAATCGATGTCTACAATCCAGGAAAAATAGAAAAATGGTAAAAGAAAACTGCGTAAAAAATTTTTATAATTTTGACAGATTTTTGACGAGCGCTTTAACAAGCGTTATGTCAATCAATTTACATAAAGCAATTGTTATATACATCAAACATTCATCAGGAATCACACTATTTAATGTCGCACCAGAACATGTCTAACAGTTTTTTAATTTAGTATAAATTTCACAAAAATTACGAAAATTTTTACGATATCGTAAAAACAGTAGAGATAGATTTATTAAATACACTAATGCATTTTTTTTACTAACCTTCAATAAAAGATTATTTTTTTATAATAATTTTGGAAACAAGTCCAAAAGAAGGTCACAGGCGATTCTTGAAATATAATCTTTTAGAAAGGTCAAAATATTACATTCGACCGTGAAGAAAAACTAAACAGTTTTTAAGATTAATTTGCAGCGATCGCGAAAGACATGCATCAGCAAAGATTTCTAGATCTTATATCTTTAAACGAGCAATTCGATACGATATATATATATATATATATACTTAATTGGAATCTCGGAATCGGTTCCAACGATTTTCATGAAATTTATTGTTCGGGGGGTTTTGGGGGCGATGAATCGATATAGGTAGGAATCATTTCTAGAAAATGTCATTTTATTCGTGTTTTATCAGCTTACAAAGATACAACATAAGATTCTTTTTTTTGTATGTTGAAAAATATTATTCATTTTTCATCATTTTATTTTTATGTAATTCGTACTTAAATATAATTTCCAAAAAACACAATTTATAAAAAAAAAATATTCCGAGCAAAGCTCGATCATCCATCCTACTGTTATTGATATAATTATGTCGTTTGCATCAATACTTTCTGAAGGCCCTTAGTAAAAATTCTAACTAAAAATTAACTTACCATTTCATCGTAAATAGTCTTGGTATCGGCTGTGCAGTCGTACGCTGCATCGTAGGTGAACAGCTTATCCTGGCCTTTTGGATTGTCGACTTGCACTGCTCCACGTTCCGGCCACACCTTTACAACCTGTTACAGACATTATTGCTATTATTTTTCATATAGGTCATTAATGCATATTAGAAAACATATTGGCTCTAACATGGAACCTTTGTAAACACCATATTGTAAATATTTAATTAAAGTATGTATCTATAGATTTTCACATATTTTTAGAAGGCTGAATGATGACCGCCCATGGGCACCAATTGGATTCTTTACATGCAAACGATGAAAGGGCTTTTGGTGGAGATGTAACCAGTGCGACTTGTTACAATATTCATATACATGCAAATAAGTGAAGTATCATGTATGGAACAACTCCCAAATAGATATTTGAAAGATTTGCATTGATAAGTCTAATCTGTACCTATAGGACAACCGCAATTAATCAAATATGTAATCGATTCATAAATGCAGATTCTGCTTAGCTTCCACCACCATTTAGTAAAGCAGAAAGTTGAAGAAGGCTTAGTATTATTTCAGTTAGCACCCAAAATATTATTATTGTTATGTTTATAATATATATAACTTCTATATGAACTAATCTTTGTGTACCATGTCAATTGTTAGACGATATTTTCTCTAGACACATTTTGTATTACCTAAGAACAAACGCACCACATGCACTTCTAACTTTTAATAGACCAAAATATATATTTTAATCGTAAAGGGAAGGTAACACTTAGAGCAGAGGCCTAACAAAATATCGACATGATTCTTCCAATAGGGCTGATATATAACTTGGGATTGCACGACACACAAACTCCATATTAAACTTTGGATCTATCGCGGGGATATTTGGTATCGCCATAACAACGAAGAAATTCAGCCAAAATTTGGCTCCACTAGTGGAAGAATAATACTCTTAAACATCAGGCTCTAAGAGCAATAATAGGCTGGAACTTGATATAGGTAACAAGTATCTTTAATCCTTTTGTTGGTTGTGTTAAGCCTTTGGCTTGAATGTAGGAAAACCTAGCAGTGTGACCTAGCATTTAGGTCATCGGGCGAGGACGTAAAGCCTAGCAATTAGCACCTGCCTAGGATTACCATTCCACTTTCATTTAAAATTCGTAAGTCTTCCTTCAACCCTCTTTAACAGGAAATTTAAATTAATGGTTGATATTTCGGAATGATGCGCAATAAAAATGTATCTACTTAAACTAGGTGTAGTCGCATTTTTACATCTTTGTCATTTATAATTTATGAAAAAAGTAAGAAAGAAACAGATTATAATTACTAAAGCGAGGATATTTACCAGAGAACAGCGAAAAGCAAAAAAAAATTCACTGAAGATTTGTGAATTACGTCATTTGTTTCAATCAGCTTTATACTTACTTAGCTTGAATACTAATTCTATAAAAATAGGAAGAGTGTAATCCGGCCTATTTGCGAATTTGGATCGTGTTGCATCGTTTCCAAATTCAACGTGAGCAAATCACCAGGAAATCCTTAAAATTCTATAAAATACCACTATTGTGTTAATTATAGGAAGTAAACTCTGCTTAAATATATTAATTAAACTTTTTATTGGCTTTTAAATTTTAGTTTATACATATTTTATTTGTTATTATTGCTATTCTTTTCTTTTTATTTTTATTATATATTAGTTACAGTAACGTTTGTTTTGAGTTTTTTTGTTTTTTTTTTCGTTAATTATTTTGCATTTTTGTACTTTACCCTATGTTGGTGTTTCTTTTTCGTTGTTTCACATTAGGGTTGCCTGAATGAAATCGCTTGTAAGCGATAAGGCCGCCCGTTGCCTTTATCTTTTGTTAAATGTTTTTTTATGTGTATGGTTTTGTATAAGGTAATAAATAAATAATTTAGTAAAACCGTTCCACTTGTAAAGGAATTATCTGCTTAATCTATTATAATAAGCGTTAAATGAGGAATTACGCTCGATTAGGCACCAATTCATGTGTCTAGGTTCGTATGGCGTGTCTAAACACGAATACACGAATGTGTCTGAATTAAATATTAAATTGAGAAATAGTTAACTCTTATTCAACCCCTAGATTGAATAAGTGTAACCTATTGTGGATGCATAGTGTGTTTGTTTTGAGTTTTATTTTTGACTTTGTTTTTATTGTAAGGATGTTTCTGTTTGGTTTTCGAATAAATAAATAAATAAGCTAAGATACCTAGATTGAATTAAGCTTCCCTGATTCCATGGCAACGAATAAAAATTTGGTTGAGGTGAGAATTGTTTCCATGTAAAGTTAAAATAATATTAGAAAATCTAAATAAAACCCTCAATTATTTTTCAGTAAAACGATGGCTGGCTCACACGTCATGCTTGTGAATACCGCTTCCGGAAACTGGACTGCGAGGATCCGGTTCAGTTTTGTAAATACAAATAAAGAACGGGCCATGTCTCCCTTCTTCTGGTTTCATCTATCTTCTGTTTGCCATAGTCATTTTGTATGATGAATTGTCTCGGCTTACGCCATCTTTCTTCTTTGCCGATAAAAAAAACGTTTATTTTAGAACATAAGATCATCATGGTATCACTTATTCCACGTCATTAAATCTATCTCTATCTTCTTATCCATCTAGTCATTGATTAGTAGGGATGTCTACTAAGACAAACTTAATGACGTGGAATACTAATTCCAGTATCACTTGATACTTGTATCTTATGTTCCATAAAAACATATTTTGTTTAAACAAAACACTGTGTTAGGTGTGAACTAAACCACACAATGTCAACGAAGCGTGCCTACGTGCATCGTGTGCCGCCAATAACCGTGAAATATCAATCATTATGTAACCTGCTGTCATGTTAATGTAATAATTTCCATACGACTTCGTTCGAGTGGAAATAACGGCATTAGGCGTAAACATTTACTCACATGGATTTTTTCAACCGATAAAATTTATTGGTAATAAACGTATCTCAGGAGTGAGAATTAAATTTCGGGAACCTGTGACTCCGCGTGTAACTTTCATTGAATTGTCGGAATTATTGAATCCTGAAACGCTATTGCCAGTGGCGGTTTTTTGCCGCCCTTGACATGTCCAAGATAATTTTTACAATCAAAAAATTTCGTTGAAATTGCACATTATTGGGTTTGATTTCTGATGCTGATTTCAAGATTATAAACCATCCAGTTCGCAGACTCGAACCAGTAGTAGGACTGACATGTTGATAGGGTAAACGGGAATTTCACACATTTCACTCATAGTGTGCGAAAGTCTATTACTGGTTGGTGGGCAGCGAACTAGCTGATTTAATCTAGAATATGGAATTTGGCTACACCAAATGTACAAGTGAGAGAGAAAGTCATTGGCAAAATTTTTGCAGTTATCTATAAAACATCAGAAAACCGTCATGTAGATTTTTTTTTAATTTCTAGGAGGTTCAAGAATTCCCTAGTCTGTAGCCTGCTGATAAATCAGCCACTGCTATCACCACTTTCAAGTATAAAAAGGATTACAACTTACAACGGTTATAATGTTAGACAACATTTTTTAAATACAAATTACAAGATAATTTGTATCAGATAAATGTTCTATATGACAAAGTTTACATTCGAAATTACATGATTTTTAATTAAATTAACTAGTTTTATTATCATTAGCTATCAACAATTATAATATTGTAGTCCACTTGTTTGGTTTTCAAGATTTCGTCATTGCTGATTTGGGTTATGCTTTCGACAGGGTAACCCACCTCTACATTCCGAATATAAAAAAGATTATTTACAAGTGCAATAAGCAGCCAATCCAAAATTTCCTTAAGCATACTTCTGTATTTCTCAGGCACTGATTACCTTTTACATCTGATCTTAATTAGTACATATTATTAGTAAATACCACCACCTATTAACAAGTGTTAAGTTAGGCACCTACACCGTTCACACCTGTAATTTGCCATCAAATTTGTTCACAGCTTTTGTCGATAGACGATCGTACCAGGCCTTTTCTTCGTGTTTTACTCGTTTCTTCCCCTATGGATAATGTGTGACACATTCAATAAATCACAAATTGAAGAAAAAACAATTTATTCTAAGCAACTTATACAATTAACAGTAATAAAATAAAATATTGCATTTATTTATATGAAGCCGGGTAAAAAGCCTTCTCCGAGGCAATCCATTCCCAATACAGACCTGTGACAACGAAGCATTACAGAGGCGAGGGAAGCTGAAATGTTGTGAAAATAAGAGAGCTGCCTGGAAGCAAGCTAGTTTCTTACGCTGGATGTCCTCTGCCCCACTTAGAGGACATAGGACTTTATTCCATTCTTTTCTATCCGTGATCACAATTACACATACGCACACCAATATATATATTATATATATCTGCCAGCCGTTGATGGCATTTTTTTTTTCAAATTAAATATTTAAGTACCTAAATAGTTAAATATAGCGATAACTTACTGTTCGTACGTACTATAACCGTAATTTAATTAATGAATTGTTTTATTAAGTACTTATTTTATGTTTAATACGTATTAAGGAATATAACATTTCCTACAAGTCATACAACGTACTTTGTTTATACAAAAAACTATAAGCAAAGTTTGGACAATAATAAGCCTTTTAAGTATATTTCAGTCTCTTTTTATCAAATTGTATTTACGTTGTGATGAAAAGAGACAAAAAACTTTATGCAGAAACTGATTTATATTTTGTATACTGATCTTACTTAGAGATGTATGTATGTTAGACATGCCCAAACTGATTTATTTTAAAGCAATGGGCAAACGAGCCCACGGGACGCCCATAAAGGGCTCTCAGGAGGAGTATGCTCTCTTTTAAAACAATTATAGACAGCTATAATATAACAACAATAATTCAATTGTCATCTGTCAACTTATGGCAGTCGCCAACGCTGAAAAGCACTCGAGAAAAAGGCGTCGCGTTAAGGTAGGGCTTCTTAGAGTTGACAATTCGCTGTTGTAAAACGAAGGAAAAAAAAATTACAAATTATTTCTTTAAGTCGATTTAAAAAAAACATTTTTGGCGGGTTAGTGAAAAACTAATTATAAATTTTCACGATGCACACGCACACCGTCACAAAACACCGACAACCTTAAGTGAGCTATAGTCAACATTTTAGTTTTTTCCATCATTAGCGTCGTTTTATCTACAAACGTAGAATAAAAGTTTTGACATTGTCTTGATACGATAAAGTATCAAGACGCGTCTACATTCACATACGTTTTTTTGCTACTAAAATCAAGACGAGATGTAATACATTTTAACCGGTGGTTTATAAATATTGCAATAAATGCAAAGATGAAAGTAATCATGACCTTGTGGTTTTACGTAACGCGTCCCGCGGTCGAAACGCACTGGGCACTGATGCTATTATTACGTATTTAATCAGCCTATAACATATCCAATATTCATGAAGAAAATACTCATCAAAAGGGCTATTTGAAATTTTGAATATCATTTTAGATTACTAATTAGTGACTATAGACTGAGCAGTGTTGGCCTAGTGGCTTCAGCGTGCGACTCTCATACCTGAGGTCGTAGATTCGATCCCGGGCTGTGCATCAATGGGCTTTCAAAGTGTTTCAAATGTTTTAAAGAAAACTTCGTGAGGAAACCGACATGACCAAAAAAGTCGACGACGTGTGTTAGGCACTGGAGGCTGATCACCAACTTGCTACATTTAAAAATAATCATGAAACAGATTCAGAAATCTGAAGCCAGGACCTAAAGAGGTTGTAGCGCCACTGATTTATTTGACTATAGACTGTAAAAATAAATCAGTGGCGCTATCTTTTTAGGTCTAGGCCTCAGATTTCTGTATCTCTTTCATGCTCAATTGTCACTCTAATAGGCAAGGATCAGTCTCCTGTGTCCTACAAACGCCGACTTCTTCACGATTGCATTCACCGGGAACCTTCAATCGGGTACCTACGATTAGGGATGAGACTCGTTAAAACCACTAGGTCAACACTGCTGTCGTAAGCCGCCGGGGAGGTAGGCCCACTCGGCAATAAAAAAAAAAAACAAAAAAAAAATTGCTCTGTATACAATCATAAACTATAGAGGACAGTAGTAACAAAACTCTTTAACTACAATTTCTTTTGTACACGTAAAAATATCAAATAACGAGGTCACGAAAACATTGTATAGCATTGCCCGCATTTTTTATTCTATTTATTGACAAAAAGAAAAATCCTCGTGACGGAAGGTCATTGAACCTTTCCCTTACATTGAAAAGGCAGTTCATTTTAACAAGCCTGTTGTCAACACAATGCTTGTCCTATATATTTAATGATTAATATATAGGACTTATAATAGATTAAAAAAAGATATTATTGAAATAAATAAATTATTATTATGTTCGGCACCGAACTTGGCAAGAGTCGTTAGATGCGCAGAAGTCGTTTTTTAGGTCTCTTTGGTAGTCAAGCGGGACGCGGGGTATGACGTAGCGCCGATCACAGCGCGCTATTGGTGCGTTAGTCGACCCTTGCCTCCCGCACCGCGTTTACATTTCGATTACACTTGCCGGCACGAAAGTTGTACCATTTGTTTTGTTGACTTTTTGGTACGAGTTCAGTTTTAAATTAAGTTTTAATTTTGTTTTGGTTTTGTTAATTGTTGTTGTTTTAAATTTAGTTTTTGTAACGTTTATTACAATGCCAGGACCAAATACCGTTTTACGCAGACATGCCAGAAAAATTTAATTAAAATACTAATTATATATTATTAAAATAATTTTTAATAATAATATTTTTTTTACTTAATTAAAAAATGCATATTATGTTTTATTTATAACACCTAATAAATGTCACGAATTCCTCTGCTTTGTTTATATACAAGATTTAAAATAAATGATGGCAATAACCATAATGACAATCAATAAAAGTGAACAGTTTTTGTTCCACTAAGTGTACGATGCGCGAACTTGCCCCCACTACGCCAAAACCTTGCCAACTACCGCGCCGGGGACTATAGTAAATACTGTCACCGTCGTATATGAAATTGATTTAAAAACACCAAAATATTTATTCACACTGTTTAATTGTACTGTTACGAAACACGTGTTCTAAATATAAAAATACTAGAATATACAACTTAATCATAGTTATCGATGTCCATCCCAATTAGATCTAACTTTACGATGTCGAATTTAAGTGTTGGTGTGCGCGCATCGTAAAAATTCACTCACATCATTTTTCTCCATCGCGTCAAAAGTATAACTTCAAAAATTGTATTCGTCTTTACAACAAACTACCAAGCAACATTAGAGAATTATCACTGATTAAATTCAACATTATCGTTTAACGTTAACGACGAATATTAAATGATCTTTGGGATTGATTTGCTTCAGCTCGAACAATTTGTACGACTCAAAACTTAACGATTACAGAGTTGCGGAGAGTTTCATGCCAGTTCTTCTTGGGTTATACGCCCTTGATTTGCGAACTGCTCATTTAAATTTAGAACTAATTAGACATCTTTTTTTTATTTTTGAATAAAACTATATCGTATGTATAGGTATAACTATATCGTATCAATGGGAAACAAATTCAACAATCATGACTAATGCCGACGGTTTTGGTAAAGATTTTCCGTTTATGTACAAATATTCGTATAAAACATAACTCCAGGCATGTGGTTTTATATGGGACATACTTATTTGGACTGAACGATTATGGCCATGTCAAGATAGCCAATAAACTGATTTTAATGAGGGACTCGCAAGTGATATCGAGTGTAGTACAGTTAATATAAACATGTGTTCAAATTAAAATAGTTAAGTAATACTTAACATCAGGTGAGCCTCCTGCCCGTTTGCCTCCGGTTCTATAAAAAAAACTAACGCTTTCAAAAGCGTAACAATTATTAAAAAGTCGGAAACGCACTTGCGTATTACATCAAATGAGCTTCCTGCCTGTTTGTCCCGTTATTTAAAACATTTTTAACGCGTTTCTAGAAGTGGGAAAAGACATTTTTTTAAACCCGCCCAAAAGCAACAAAAACTAGTATAGCGAATATAATAAAATCTTTGTTTAATGAAAATACTGATGAAAGGCAGATTATTAAACATTATGTTTAAACAAAAAAGTTACACGACATAAATTTTACTTTGAGCCCATATTTCCTCATCATAAACAACTACCAACATGTTGACACATAAAATTAAATGTTCAATAGACGATAAGCAGAAAACAAACGAACGATTTCTTTTACGTTAATTTTTAGTTAAGTATATCATAGCAACACAGGTACGAATCAAACAAAGCCTCAATATTAAATTAGTAAAAATAAGAGCACGTTGATTAATCATTAATATAAGTACCATTGTTGTTTATTTTAAAACTCATAAAAATCCTTAGAACGCCAATCAATTCTTGTGTTTGAAGTAAAACTTATTTAGACACATGAGGGTAAAATTTTTACGAAACGTCACGAAGATGTGCAGCGTTTTCGAAGAAAAGGGAGAGAGCGTTTGAGACCGATTGAGAGAGAGTGAGAAAGGGAGATCGATACAAAAACACGCTATTGGTTGATGTATTCGTTTAGTAGTTACATATTAGAACTTTAGATGGCAATTATGTCATAACGTCTTGTGCAGTAAACGCAAAGTTTAAATTTATTTATATTATCATTAGCATGTATACAGTTTGAACATAGATAGATGATTTATTAGGACTTTTTAATTTAAAATACAAAGTATAGGTGAGTACCAACTACAATACGTAGTAAGTACGCACTTTTCTCAAAAAAGCCTCAATTATTGGTTCGGAAATTCGTCAGTGGGTAGCGGGTTTCACATAGTGGTGGTCCGCGAGAAAAACTGCCTTAAAAAATTCAGTTGCAGAACGACGTTTGACGGAATTACGTATTTCTCGACGTGCGAAACTAAATTTGCAATTCGTACGGCTATTCGGGTATTCAAACCCCAGCTGTGCAATATAATATAACAAAAATATCGTAAGCAGACCTATCCTAATCTTAGTTAATATCCTTATGTCAGAAACAAAAGACTGGTCTTAGGAAAAATTATCAATGAAACATATTAAAAAATGTATTAATATACTAAATTTCAAAGTCAAGACTTCTCTGCTCAGTTTGACATACAAGGGTCATACTTAGCGCTGTGCTTTGACTAATCTCACCCTAAGACAGTTAACAGGTTATTCCGCCAGTAGATCTTTATGTTTATATACTACAGGATTAATTTATGTCCATTCAGATAATTATAATCACGCAATGCTGTCTAATTAATAGACCTTCATTAGGAATATAAAATCCCTTTTAGCATAAATGCATTAATTAATTCACTATGCCAATGTAAACATTTAAGCAAACAATCCTTATTAGGAATGTCATTTACATACATGTATTAGATGTAAACAGTTTAACAGGAAATTTTATTTATGGAATACACAAGGTTATTAGTTGAATATTTGATAACAGATATATCTTGTAAAGTAGGTGGGTACCACAAAACCCCTATCAATGGTAATAAATATAATCATTAATCATTATTTTAAAAATATAACAACCTCCTAAGTGAGGGTACTTGTAAAAAAAGTTTAATGAGTTATTTAATAATTTCAATAAACTCAGCTGTATTTTGTAAACATTGTCTTTGTATTTAAGTAAACATAATTACACTATGATTCAGAACTAGATCTCCATGAGTCAGTTAACTGTGGATTTTAAACAAAAGCAATAAAAATAATGGTATTGATAATGAACCTTTTTGTATAATAATAAAAATATTTAATTTCAATAAGAAATCTTGTAATGTTGGTCAAGGATGCATTACGGTTGGATGAAACAAGAGCTTATTTCTATATTTTTAACAATACATATTTCAATAATTATTAGGGGCATCGTATTGTTTGTATGACGCTAATAACGTACGCTGTATGACTTTGTATGGGCGTAAAATCGTCTTAGCCCACGTAGGTATAACACGTGAATCATATTTAATCTAATCATAGAAATTATTCAAGATTTCGGCTATCAGAAAATCATAAATGCCGTAACATTGAAAAATTATTTGCGCGTATATAAGTTATCGATATAAAATAAATCGTTGCGAAACATGATAAATAACTTGTGCGAATTTTCTTTTACAAAATATTGCGTGCAATATTATTGTTTATCGATAGCCTGGTAGATGTTTTAAGACGACGCACTAGGTTTGCGCATCCCTGGTTCCCCAAATCAACAAAACAAATCTTACCTCTTCATAACTCTCGTTCTTTTCCCTTTCAGACAGAGGTCGGCATCGGACAACCACCTTAACACACTCATTCAGAGCCGTTCGTGGTCTAGCCGACTTCTCCATCTTCAGCCACTTATAATATTACTGCTAAATTTTATACTCAATCTAGAAAATATCGATCCATCCAGGGTGCACGTTTAACATCACCGATTTATTTAATCAACACACAAATTTCACTAATTTATCCACGATTTAATAATTAATCAACTGATCAAAACAATAAAATTATAAACAGGTGTATTACAATGTAGAAAAATAAATAAAATCGTAAAATTCGAATTCCGCTTTTTCATATCACACCACATCGAACGGACATTTCTATGCAACTGACGTTTATTTTCAGATTTGCAACGATTTTTTGTTGTGACAGTTTTACGTTCAGAAACATTCCAATAATAATAAAAAAGGATAGCCTTGTATTAACCGTTTAGTTTGTTTTAACTTTTTCCTTAAAAAGTCTAATATGAGTTAAGTTATAAAAATTGAACCAGAAAATTAAAATAAATTCCAAAAACACAAATAATAAGATAAACTAAACTTCCAAATCTATAAATGCGTCAGAAACGTGAGAGTGACACATGGAAATATATATGACAATTGACATTATTATTAATGGATTTATTTATTTCGCTAATAATTCTTAGATCATTTGAATTTTGAGCTAATTTGATAGTTCATAAAAGTTACATAGAGTGTATAGTATTTAGAAACGTTTAATATCATTTTTTGGCTTATTTTTTGTCCAGTTCAAGAACAATGACAACTCTTACAATCAGTTTAAAACGTCCTAGTAAAGTTTATCATGAAGGCGTACGTGTTGTTTTGACTTTAAAATTTATTTAAACATAATGTATGAATGAATGTGCAAATAACTGAATAGTTATTCCAGGAAGTCATAGCCGGTGTTGTAGTCGTTAAAAGCAACAGCGATGTAAGACATGAAGGCTTGGTACTCGTCATGGAAGGCTCGGTCAATTTACAAATAAGTTCCAAAAATGCTGGTATTTTTGATGCCTTCTCGAACAGTATTAAAGTAAGTTTAATAAATAGAAGAATTAGAAGGGCTGTGTAAAATTATTATAAATATTCAAAACAATACCACCAATTAATTTGGATGTTAATATACCCTTATTTTTATATTTAATATTATTATACTCACTAGGTTTAACTGTGAAGTCTTCAAATAAAAATTTAATAAATCTGTATAAAACTCTTAAACACTGTTGACCATTTATTTTGGTTCTGTACCTTGTCCAATCTTGTAATGAAAATCTTAGTAGAGCAATATACATTGGAATTGTTGGAAACATATATATGAAATTAGAATTTTAATTATTTATACATATAACCTGGTGTACCTTTCACCCACATTAGGTGAATTTCTTAGGATTGATACTCAGGAGCACTTATTAAAACAATTTTTTATTTTCTATATGAAATATGAATATTATGGATATATTTATATAAAAAAACATCATCTAAATTCACCGATGCTAGCTGAAATGTAAAATTCAGGTTTTTTTGTATGTTTTAGCCCATTACATTAATTAATACCTCTATGGAAATTGTCCCTGCTGGAAAAATACCAGTAGGTGTCACTGAAATCCCATTTGAGATGCCACTCAAAGGTGAACAATATTTTTAGCATAATAATGTAGAGAAGGGGTGTTGGTCTAATGGTTCGACTGTGCTATGTTTTGAGACTATGTTCATGCGTTCAAATATACACAGTGCACTACTGGATTTTACTATGCCTAAAATTATCTCTTGGTCATATGGCAAAGCGAGAAAAATGGGAACAACCATCAATTAAATTCAATTAAAAAGTTATTTATTGTGTCTTAGAGTCCTAAAAGCAAGTGTAAAATGCGCACAAAGAAACAGGGCACATAGAAAAAAAGTCCATTGGAGCACAGCCGGGAAGCTAACTTATGATCTCAGGGATTAGAGTCACCTTCTAAAGCCATTTGGCCAACACTGCTATATACATCTCGAAATCTTATACATTTTGAAATGAAGTCAGTCTACTGGGACTATTAGACGTTATATATGGTATATAACTGATTAATTTATAATTCATATTATAATTAAGTTATCTATTGTAAGCAAACTTCTTTTCTAGGAAGACCGAGCTCGGCTGGGCCGGGTCTATTGGAAACATATCATGGAGTTTTTGTGAATGTTATGTACACAATTCAATGCAGTATGAAAAGGTCATTTTTAAATAAACCCCTAAATGCAGTATGCCAATTTTTTGTACAATATAAGCATGTGAGTATGTTATACATTCTTATAGCTTTTTTTATCACATTGCTATGGCTATATAGATGCATTTATTAATTTTGTAATCCTACATCTAACAAATATTATATATATATTAACAAAGAATTATGCAAAATATAGCCAAAGATGGAATATTAACCTACAAAAGTTTCATGGCATGTGTAATTTGTATGCACACTACTTATTTTTAAGTATACAGTTTTCTTTATTAAAATGTCAAAAATAAATTTAAAAAATATATAAAATTCATATGATTTAACTAGTTAGAACTACAAAGTTCTTGAAATTGAACAGTCGTTAACACGATTTTTTGCATTTCCCTTGACATTCGATATAAAAAGATACCACTGTACTTAATTTGCTATCATAAAAACTTAGGCGTATTTATTTCAAGATTGTAAAACTTTTGATTCTCGTTAAGGTCATTTGTCAAAATTTTGACATTTATTTTATACTTTACAAGTTGTTATATTTGATAATAATTGTTCATGAAATATAGTCTTTTAAACCATAAGAATGCGTATTTATCGAGGATGGAATCTCTTTATTATTATGTTACTAGTCAAATTAAAACAAATGAAATCGTGATTTATGTTTTTATTTAATCAATCATAAGGGTATTAATTACATAAATTATTTTATTATATAAATAAAATATTTTAGCAAGAACCAGGACCTCTTAAGCCAGTGCGATGCGAGATAACTCCTGCATCTATTCGTGCGTCTGGCCCCGCTTCGAGAGCGTCAATGCCAAATTTTCAGCTCTATGCAGAAATTGACACTACAGTGTGTGCCCTTGACAAACCGATTACAGGAAAGGTGAGTTATTTCTATAATCATTAGATTGTCTCTGCTCGGGCCAAATGTAAAGTTATCTTTGTTTTTAATTTATTTTTTTATTCTTTATTACTCTGAAATACTGCTGAAGTAGCCGTCTTCTGGTTATTTTTCTTAGCTTTCCAAAAAATCTACAAATTTTAAGCAATTTTTGCAGCTCCTACGAAACATTTTGTGACTAAACTTGGCGATTTTACGGTTTTGCCTACTGCTGATAAGGGACAAATCTTTGTTTTAAATTTTATTAAAATTAATTAAGTATTAATTACTTAAGATGTCATATGGAACATGGTGTAATGGTTGCAGCTCATTACTCCTCAGCTAATTATACCTCTCACTATATCTTTTATTTATATTTTTCTCTTTGATTATTGTTATTTTGTGTATTTATGTGTGTGTGTTTTAAATTAAAAAAATAATAATTTGAGATCGAGAAATTACTACACTTACGAAGTACAAAAAAAACTGTTCGAATCAAAATCAAATCAAAAATTATTTATTCATATAGCTAACATAATGTACACTCATGAACGTCAAAGAAAAGAAATATACATGAAATGATTCTAATTTTACATTTACTGCCAGTTCTCAAATCAAGGGCGTAAAACGGAAGAGAAGAACTGGCAATAAACTCTCCGCCACTCTTTTTAATCGCCAAGTTTTTTTTACACATTGTTTGTAAGAAGCTGCAACCATTACACCATATTCCATATGACATCTTGATTAATAAAGAATAATAAAATAAATTAAAAACAAAGATTTGTCCTCTATCAGCAGGGGGCATGGTGAAATAGGAGCACGCACATACATACTCGTGAGACTCTCTCTTAGTCGCACATACATATTATAGTATTTTGAGTGAAGAAACTTATGTTTGTTTAAAAAATAACTTTCAGATTCGTGTAGATGATTGCTCGGTGCAGATAAAATCTATTGAACTTCAACTAGTGAGAGTTGAGACCTGTGGTTCATCAGAGGGATACTCAAGAGATGGTATGTTTAAATATAATCTGTGGAAAAAAATGTTACCGAACATAAACAATAATTTTTAGCTGATCTGTCATACGTCACCTCATAGTAAATACAGTCTAAACTGAAAAAGTTGTCTATGAAGAAATTCGTGTCTTGACGTTGGGAAAATATCAAAGTAAATGTCAAAGTCGTATTTTTGTTTATTTTAATTTAGTTATTTAGAATGGGTCCAGACGTTCTCGAATTAATGAACCATGCGTTTCATATACAACTGTTTTGTACTTTATTATTTATATTTATAGGATATTGGCGCCAATAGGCATATTAAAGTACAAGGAAAAACTTGATAATTCAGAGATCCACTTTTCCATACAAACAAACTAGGTAAAATTAGTCAATAAATTTAACACAATATTCATGGCTTTCTTTCTCCAAATTTAATGTTCTTTTCCTTCTTCTCCTTAGTCCTTTAAATATAGCGTGGTTTTATGAGAGATTTGGCAACTTTTTAATAGCCTTTCTTATGTCAAATTATTATCTGTCACTGAGGCTGACTCAGGCTCTCCCCTTGATCACGACTGCTGCGAATCTGGACGCTTAGATTTATTTGATTCGAGAAACGCCACCCTAAGTGATACCAAATAAAAATAGGTAAAAAAACATTTTAAGTTAAACGGTTTTATGTTAAACATACATTGCAATGTTTAAGATAAATGTACTAAAAACAAAAAAATAATAAAATAGATACAGTCGTGGGAATTATAAACATATGCATAGACTAGATAGACTAAAATAAAACCGTGGGGCACGTCAATTTTCTTTATTTTCTAGTTTTTAGTTTTTATTTCGCATTCTGTTTAATTCATTTAGTGCTTCATTATTGCAAGGTTTCTTGCCCGTTATTTATAGTATATTGTATTCTGCTTGTTGAGCCCTTTTATTTGATACCCATATTGATGGGATTAATAAAACATAAATTATCCGCCATTTTGTAGCGGCGGTATTTATAATGATAATGAACAAACATAATTGTATTGTCACCAAAATCCAAAGTGTATACAAAATTTCAGATTAATCGGTTGATAGGAAGAGGGTGAAATTTGAATTACTAAATTTGACCCAAGAAAAAAGAATAAAACAAACGGGGCTGAGCTAAATAAAACCGTTTAAAAATCACTCCTGCGCAGGCTAGGACATTTGTTCATGATGTTTGCCGGTATCTGTTAAACATTGTTTATTTTACGTAATTTCTAAAACAGCGACAGAGATACAAATCATTCAAGTGGGTGAAGGAGACGTCTGTCGCTCCCGAGATGTGCCTCTATACATGGTGTTACCCCGGCTTTTCACGTGTCCCACCACAACAACTACCAATTTTAAAATAGGTAAGACTATATATTAGGTTGCGATTAAAAAGAGTGGCGGAGTCTATTGCCAGTTCTTCTCTTCCGTTCTACGTCCTATGAGAACTGGCAGTAAATGTAAAATTAAATTCATTTAATATTTATTTTCGTTGACGTTCATAAGTGTACATTGTTACCTACGTGAATAAATAAATTTTGAATTTTATTAAGAATGTTTTATCTGTAAGTGCCATACCTCACCGAGACGCTATGACCAGTGACGTTGCCATGGCTACGCCAAATCGCGTCGCCAACACAAAATCAAAACTAAATTAAAATGATAATTATTATTTTATTTAGGGCCTGTTTCACAATGTATGGATAAAGTGCCAAATAGCTATGCAACCCATAAATTATTCGAAAGATAAAAGTTCCAAATAAGAAACTTCGAATTTCATGACGTATAGCACTATCTGACAGTCGTGAAACGCAAAAATACTATTTATCCTACCAATAAGTAACGAATAGCTTATTTGGAACTTATCCGGACATTGTGAAACAGGCCCTTATTAATTTAAATTAAATTTTATGTAAAATATTGAAAATTAGAAGAGCAAGAAGCCTTATAAACTTTTTTTGTTTTCTGAAGTTTAATGTTTAATGATGTAATTAGTATAGTGTGTACTAAATTAAAATACTGGTTTTCATAGCAACGCAAATGTTTATTTGAACTTTCAATTATTCTATTCTAAATAAAATAACATATATTTTCTTGTATATTAAAAAAACAGCAATTCGTTATTATTGGCATATCGTATAGTTCTTCTAATTCCCCAATTTTAAAAGGTTTCCGCCTATTTCTGGATCGAGTAAACTCCTGTAATTAATAAATTGGAGGTCTAACCACATAGTAATAACATACATAAATATATTGTTTCAGAGTTCGAGCTTAATATTTCGGTGATATTTGAAGATGATTATTTAGTTACAGAAAACTTTCCAATACTGTTGTTGAGATGTAGATAATAATTAAATTATATTAATAAAAGGTTGTTTTATATTACGTAATAAGACCGCTTGAAGATATTCAAAAGATTAAAAGAAATAAATATAAATCAGTGGAGTTTTGAGTTTTGATTTTATAAGAGCTTTATTTTTTATTACAAAAATGTATTTATATGAGAAACTTAATATACGACAGTCGCCATCAGCCGTCCTAATTTTACTCTCGAACCCAATAATTAATCCACAATCTGAGTTAGAAAACAATCTGAGATTGTCAGACCGTGACAGTCGATCGATCTCCTATCTGCATACCAATAACCAAACCGTACGAAGATAATCCATTTTTAGCGACGGATAGAATGCAATCTCTTCGCTCTTTACACTCATATTTGATATTCAATATAAAACATATAATGTAAATAAAGGCGTACAAATAATATTAAAATATAACATGTAATGTTTAAAACAAATGAAATAGCTTTTTAATTATTTTGAAAACTGGTGTAAGTTAAAATCATAAGATATGATATTGCCACAGTTGAACTGTCATTTTCATACAATGATACATATGAATACTTACAAAGAATTAAAGAAAATACATACAAAGAAATAACCACATACACCGATCCGACCGATTTCGTCGATTGCTTATTGGCACACTTTTGTCAATATTAGATTAAGATGTCTATCTCAGATCTCAGGCCAAAAAGGAAAAGAAATGTTTTTGGATTTGGGCCTTAGTCATCAGCTCCATTTTGATGGACAGTTCTTTGTATTGTAGGTAACATTATCGAAAGAATATAAAAAAGTTTCTACGTCTAAACATTCATAGTGGAAAATATAATAGTGCCCATGTAAACAGAATTCAAAAGCAATAATCTTATTCGAGATTTTGTGCCAGTAGCTAGTATGAGTGCAGTGCATGAGTGTATTTCAAACTAATCAAATTCGAGATCGTTGTTATTTGAAAACGCGATACTTTGTCGTAAGTACACATTCTTCCTGTTCACTACGGCTGAATGTAAATGCGGCATTAGACATGTCGGTTTCCTACTCCGGCAGGCTACTTCTAATTAATTTGCTAAATTTGTTTTAAATATTGTAGAATTGTTTGATGATTTACTTTTTTTTTAAGAGTACCGAGAGTTTTTTACGCCGGCTTTATCTCTCGGCCAACACCCTCTGTCTTCTTTGCCGATGAGTAGGGATGCCAACAGGCTCGAATTTAGTGACATGGAATAAGTGATACCATCATGATCCTATGTTCCAAATAAACGTATTTCATTTCATTTCTCACGATGTTTTCCTTCACCGTTCGAGCAAATGTTAATTGCGCACATAGAAAGAAACTCCATTGGTGCATGATCGAACCTACGAATTTACTTAATGTTTTTCATTGACAATTTCCTAATAATTCATTGCTAAAAACTTTCATTTTATTCTCAATTATTTAAAATACTACAATTCATGATACTCATAAAATATGTATGTTGAATAGGAAGTATTTGTTTGGAAGAATTTTAGAAAAGGATAATGATGGTGAGGGTAAAAAAAACGTTGGAAATTACTTCCAAAAACTTTATTATTCTATAATTATTTACAATATCTTAAAATCTAGCACACAATATAACTGAAAGAAGTATTATACACAAACTAAGCACTCTAACACTGTAAAATGCAATGCAAAATTTCGTAAAATTTGTTAAAATGTCATACATAAAACGAATTATTTTTAAATCTATGAAGTGACAGTATCACTACGAGCCAAGAGTGTACAATTTGCTTTTTTTTATAGAAAAGGGGGCAAATGGGCAGGAGGCTCACCTGATGTTAAATGATACCGCCGCCCATGGACACTCTCAATGACAGATACTCGTGGTATAGTCCCCGGCACGTTAGTTGGCAAGGTTTTGGCGTAGTGGGGGCAAGTTCGCGCATCGTACACTTAGTGGAACAAAAACTGTTCACTTTTATTGATTGTCATTATGGTTATTGCCATCATTTATTTTTAATCTTGTATATAAACAAAGCAGAGGAATTCGTGACATTTATTAGGTGTTATAAATAAAACATAATATGCATTTTTTAATTAAAAAAAATATTATTATTAAAAATTATTTTAATAATGTATAATTAGTATTTTAATTAAATTTTTCTGGCATGTCTGCGTAAAACGGTATTTGGTCCTGGCATTGTAATAAACGTTACAAAAACTAAATTTAAAACAACAACAATTAACAAAACCAAAACAAAACTTAATTTAAAACTGAACTCGTACCAAAAAGTCAATAAAACAAATGGTACAACTTTCGTGCCGGCAAGTGTAATCGAAATGTAAACGCGGTGCGGGAGGCAAGGGTCGACTAACGCACCAATAGCGCGCTGTGATCGGCGCTACGTCATACCCCGCGTCCCGCTTTACCACCAAAGAGACCTAAAAAACGACTTCTGCGCATCTAACGACTCTTGCCAAGTTACGTGCCGAAAATTATATCTTAGTTTTATAAGCGTGAAGATTTTTTAAATCGTTAAAGTACCGTCCTGAGATTATTAATGAAGGCACTCCCTTCAACTGTTATATTAAATTATATACAATACATGGCAATTAACATTTCATTATTTAGCTTATATTCCGTTGTATGCGAGTTGTTAATGTAGTAAAAATAAAATTATCTACATATTATATAAATCAGCCCGATTACCTAGGAACTGTACAATCACTTTGTTTTGTAATAAATAGAGTGTATAAAGATATTCAATTGGAATATTTATCAAAATATAATTTATATGGAGTTAAAAGCATAGTGAGTGCAACACAGACATCGAAGAACAGAAGAGATATGATTAACGACCAAGTAGGCACTGGAGTGTCATACATCTGATATAATAGATTAAGTTAGGTACTGTACCTAACACTATATGTATGCATATATATTAGAATTATATATATATATATATTTATTATAATGGGTGTCAGTAATTTAGGCTTAGTTATGTTCCTTGGGTAGAATGCCCAGCGAGGGCATTCTACATAGAATCTTAATGGCGTGTGAAGGGCCGAGTTATTTTTAATGGGTGGGGTCTCGTTACCCCTCTGAATAAAGGGATTTGAGTGTAGAATCTCACAATCCCCGCTTCAAGCTCTATATTCTTTATGCGGGCCTGCATAAGTGCATTCAAATTCAAATCATTTATTTGCTAGAATTAGTCTTACAATTAGTTACATAAATTACAAAAATCCGCCACATAAGAATAGGCATGCAAATGTCATCTTATATTTTATTTATTTGATCTATTGAATAACAAGACTAGTTATTAAATCTTACATTTAGAAAAATACATTTAGAAAAATGACAGCGCAGAGTTAGTTAGACACCAATATTTGTAAAAATTCCTATCCAAAAAATACAACGATTTAAACGTTAGGCTTCTTTTTCTTATATTTAATAACATCTGAAGTGATGTTCCCCACGTTAATTTCAAACCTATGATCTAGGTAGTCGCCCACGCTATAAAAGCACCCTGCTTTTAAGATATATATATATCGCCGGCAAAGAATAAAACGCTCAACTCCAGTTGTCGGAAATTATCAACGCAAGTTTTTCTACGCACATTGTTTAATAAATGTTGTAAAAAAAATTTCCTGTTTCCTCCAGAGAATGCAGGCTGGCCATATGCGCTGATGAAGAGGTAAGCTTACAAATCGTACTATGGTGTGGAGTTATGAGTGCTATAATCGTTTTCCAGTCATCAAATCAAATTATTTATTTTTTTATTATTTTTTTTAATTTAACGTTTTGTCAAGGCTCATATTGAAACAACTTTTCCGTATTTAAGATTATCAAGTCTTTATTATTAAAGTGAAACTTTTATGACATCGTCTCAAACTTTTTGGTCTGTGTGGCGCATGTCGCGTGACGGTCGGCCGCGGAGTAGGGATAAAGTGACAGACGCTCGTCATAGCAGCCAAGGCCAATATGGCGGCGCACATAGTTCGCAGCAGCTGACCGTGTAGTGTATAGACTATTATTCATTTGTGCCAGTGCTCTACGCTATTTTAATATATTGTATATAATCTAAATAATTGTTAAGTATTATGTATGTCGTACTCTCTAAGACACAGAATTCAATAAAAATATTAGTTGGAGACTTCTACTTTTATTATTTCCCATTATCATTCCAATTTTCCAAGTATAAAATTAAGATTGATGAAGCGATTTTATACCCTTAATGGAATATTATTCCAAAAATGTTTAGTTAAATGTCTATAATATAAAAAAAGTTTCACTTTTACCGTGGTTTCATAAAACCACACAACATTTTCTTAACAATATTGAATTTAAATTTAATTTATATCAAATATGATCTCATTTTTTTAAACATCGTTCAAAGCACCGTAATTAAGTCGTTAAGTGATCCCGCCCATGGCCACCCAAGCCTTTGAACAATTGGTATACGCAGATAAATAGCCACCTCGCGTCATTGTCGTCAAATCAGGTGCCAAGTTGATTTGTGTGTAGTACCCTCTTTTTTAAATTAAGACAAATTGGTTTGGAAATACTTTAGCTGAAGTATTATATCATTAGTGGTACAACATAGTGGTAAACCATAAACACAGCCTTAAAAACCACTCAGTTGTGGACAGACGTCAAGGTCGACGTCCGATGATGAACCTCAGCTGCTACGAAAAAAAAAATCTGACTTGTAATAGTTACATCCTCCCTCGCAAGGGGGATGCTTAAACCCGCTCGAGCATGAGTCTCCATCGGGTGGTTTGTTTGTTCGCGCCCTGCTGATACAGGGCGGTACGGGGGCGGGCTAATAGCCCTTGGTGGGGGCTGCTGCGCGCGAGGAACAATGGCTCGACTCGCTGCGCGCAGCCGATAATAAAAAAAATCGTATGAGGGTAGATGTTTTATAGAGGTTGTGATACTGATCCGTCTGAGGGTAGATTATTAGGGGGTGGGGTAGGAGAAGGTAGAAGGGGGGGAGTTGGGACAGGTCGTGGTACGACGTTATTGCGGCAAAGGCCGAAGAACTGTGATGGGCGTACTGCGCGCTTAAGGGCATCGAATCTGCAAAAAAAATTGTGCCTTTAATTTGAGATGGGTTTTTATTAGGTCTTGGCCTCAGATTTCTGTATCTGTTACATTAATAACTATCAATCAAATAGGCTAAAAAAATAATATAAAATTTTTTGTTAAAGAGCCGGCAACGCTCTCGCGAGCCCTCTGGCATTGAGAGTGTTCATGGGCGGCGTTATCACTTAACATCAGGTGAGCCTCCTGCCCGTTTGCCCCCTGTTCTATAAAAAAAAAATAGGCAGGTGATTGTAATGTCGACACTTCAGTGGAGAAAGAAATTGTAACCAATACTTAAAATTAACAAGTTCTCTTTTTACTCACCTCCAACCAACATGCGCCATACAACAAACGCATAGAGCGATACTCCAAGCATATCCCGGAAACCATGAAAACTCGACCGAAGCCGGGCCACTCAATTGTATGTTTTTGGTACGGGTGACGGTCACCAAATCGTGCATATATCCACCTAAAACGGAAAAGTGTCATCTGTCAAAGGAACTCAAGACTTCAATGTCGTTATAATTTTGTCAACAGTCAAAATTATAACGACATTGAAGGCACTACTCATCTACACTAATATTATAAAGAGGAAAACTTTGTTTGTTTGATTGTAATGAATAGGCTCATAAACTACTGGACCGATTTTGAAAATTCTTTCACCATTCGAAAGCTACATTATCCACGAGTAATATAGGCTATATTTAATTTTGAACAAAAATAGGGTTCCGTAAGATATTAGGGTTTTTCGGACACAAGGTGTAAAAAATCAACCAAAAAAACTTACTTATTTTGCGTACCCTGCCTAAACTATTAAAGATAGAACCATAAAATGTTCAAAGTAATTGTAGATCTTATAAATATCTACAAAAAAATCCGCGACACACTAATCCCCCCCCCCCCCCTTCTAGTTATTCATTCATTGATTTAACATATATCTGAACATATCCATAAAAGCCACCACCCAACTTAACTTCCGTAAAAACCTGTGGCGTGTGTAATATACACAGCATTTTGTATCAATTATAATTATTTATGCAGTTTTTTTTATATTAATTCAATCTACCACTCTACCAGACTAACACGCCTATACAGTCTCTCACGCGTATGCATTCTGTCCCGCTCTAACGCATATTGGCCGCGTATATTACATCATCGTGTGTTAGGTTTATTTTCGTTACGGAATTTCTTGATTCAATAAATAAAATAAAGTCTACACTATCTTAAAAATTAATTAAACTAATTGTAAAACTTCTCACCCAAGTTAATATAATTTGAATGCACTCCCTCAGAGGACATAGCGAACATATTCTCTCTTCGCGCGATTTCAGTCGAACAAGATACACAACACAGGACACTATTCTGGGAACAATGTGTAATTTTATTAATAAATCCTACTAATATTATATACACGAAATTTTAGTATGGATGGATGTTTGTTACTGTTTCGCGTAAACTACTGAATGCATATTAATGAAACTGTAATGTATATATGTATGTGTGTGTAACAATAATAACGGATAATTTATTTCAGTTGTACATTTGGTAGTAATAAATTGATTGCTAAATGAAAATAGATATTTTAATCGCTTCTGGTATTTAAAGTACATATATTATAAGTGTTGAAAATATATCTTTACAAATATTGATGAGTTATTCTGATGTATTTAAGCTATATTATTGTAAAGTTTCATTAAAATTCATTCAGTAGTTTTTACGTTAAAGTGTATCAAACAGAGGTACATCCAAACTTACAACTTTTCGCGTTCATAATATAGCGTGTCTAGAAAAAAAATATTTAAACAACCTAACTTAAGACACCAATGATTAAAAAGAATTAAAATTACACATTTCCTAAAAAAAACAATTAATTATAAATATATTAAATTATTATTTTACTTACCAATCCAATAAGACGGACTTCCATATGCAGCCTTAGTAAAGCATCGTCCACCATGAACAGCGCCAGTCTGTCTCTCGGTGTGAGAGTCAGATTCGATGCAGTCCAAAAAGATAAAGAGACCGGCTCTTCTGGTATTGACGCTAAAATATACAAAAGTCAAAATTTATTTATTCATAGAAGTAGGTAACATAATGTACACTTATGAACGTCAAAAAAAGAAATATTAAATGAATCTAATTTAACAGTTACTGCCAGTTCTCAAATCAAGGGCGTAGAACGGAAGAGAAGACCTGGCAATAAACTCTCCGCCACTCTTTTTAATCGCCAAGTTTTTTTTCTTTTACACAACGTTTGTAAGGAGCTGCAACCATTACACCATGTTCCATATGACATATTGAGTAATAAAGAATAATAAAATAAATTAAAAACAAAGATTTCTCCTCTTATCTTATCAGCAGGAGGCATGGTGAAATAGGAGCACGCACTTACATACTCGAGGGAACAACACGCAAATACGTAGTATAAACAACTAATATCACCGCATACACGAATTCAAGTACGACCAGTCACCACAAGTAGCACCCGTTCACGAGTATGACGCATGGCCAGCCATCGGCCCCCTCGCCATATTTTAGGGAGAGAGACAACCCGACGCATGGACGCCGCCACATACCAAAGACATATTCTGATATTATAAAGTCCAGTCCACTATTATAGACCAGGACTTATCGACGCGTTAGCTGGGACACATTGATCGCATGGGTCAAGATTGGGACGGAAGATTATTAAAGCCGGAGACCTAGATGGAACAACAGTATCTCAGATGAAAACAGATATTTGGTGGTACATAACATAGCACTGCCAGTATCTCGTTTCAGAATGATACTGTGGAAGAAGAATGGAACTGCTCCTTCAACATAATGCAAGGATCCTCGTTCAGACTAACCGCGGACTAACCGCGGACAGACTAACTGGCTCAAAGGTCTTAGTTGATGTAGATGTATAAATTGTAGATTTATAAGTTTAGTTGTATGTGTATAAGTTGCAGGCGTATAGGTTGAATGGGTATAAGTTAGGTGTATAGGTTTTAGGTGTATAAGTTTTAGGTATATAAGTTTTAGGTATATAAGTTTAAGGTGTATAAGTATTAGGTGTATAAGTTTTAGGTATATAAGTTTAAGGTGTATAAGTATTAGGTGTATAAGTTTTAGGTATATTAGTTTAAGGTGTATAAGTATTACGTGTATAAGTTGTAGGTGTATAAGTTATATGTATATAATTAGAAATACTACATGAACTGCGGTCTCGATGACTTTTGGTTAATATTAATTAAAATAAGAAATAACTAAGTACTTACTTTTAACAATATTCCTGAAATATTCCTTTATTGTCTGTTTCATTCGATGAAAGTCGAATATGTCATAGACAAAATGTGGCCAGGTTGTCATCGCCGAATCTATTACGCGAAAGCGATTATCAGCCAACCTAAAATTTTTAAATTTTACCTTAAAGAGCTGTGGTATATAGCCAGAGCGCAAATAAATCTCTCTATTTTTCCAGCCGCGCACCGCAACTATGAGATACCAGATCCTTATAGCTTGAACGAAGGTCCCAAAATTATTAAAGGATAGAGAGCAAATGGTCAGGAGGCTAATTCGATGTAAAGTGATACCGACAAACAATCAAATCAGTTTAAAAACAATTTGATAGAAAGTCACAACTATATGTTCAATTATTTCGATTTTTTTATAATTTATTATTCAATAGTTGCTATTCTTTTTATATTAATTTAAATTTTTATATTTTTTTACCATATATAAAACATATTTCAATAAAGTATATAACATGTCTACATGGACTGTGTCCAGTTTATGTTTCCACCATACAAACTTCTACTATTTAAGATTATTTATACAATAAATAAATAAATAATAAAAAAAAAAACATAAATTTGTTTATACCAACATAGTTCGTTCTCGTCTCCAATGATCGAGGCTGGGAAGTCGCACCTGCTGTAAGGGATCCCCAAGTTGCACTTCAGGTAATATTAATATTTCTACCAATTTCATTCTAAAAAAAAAATATTAAATTAGTATTTATATGTAAGTAATATAAGTTTTTTTCATAAGCGATTCTTAAATGGTACACCACTAGCCACTAGTCTACCACTAATATAATTATATTATTATACACATTATAGGTATGTACTATAATTTAATTGAAACTGAAACTTTTTTTTTTCTAAATACAAAGTAGTCTGTGGTAGAATTTACTGCTCTGTCCGCTTTGACTCCATTTGACAGAATGAAATGTGTTATTTTGTGAAATCTGTTAAACGTTATAGATATTATATTAATTAAATAATATAATAATTTGAAAATAATAATTAATTTATTAAAAAATTCATAGTTGAAATGTCAATGTCATTCATGTGACACAAAATGGTCTTTGCCGTCTAATATCTTGGATATCATTTTGTCTAGAGAAGCGTTTTGGCGGGAATATAAATATTTAACTTATATAACAGAATTAATTACAATTTGTTTGGTTTTTATAGTGGCGTACAAAAAATCTGAAAGGTTTCATAAAATGTCTGGCGTCCCATTGAGTCTTCACTGTCAAATGTCAATAATTTGATACGTAAATCTCAGTCAGAAAGACCGCGTCATTTGGTGTTATGCTGCACTTATGGCTTAAATTTATACTTCAATGTATCTTAATGCATGTACACTTGACATGGATTCAATCCCGTAACCCCAAATGGGCATGCCATTCTTATAATGATTTTTCGACACAAATAGATGTTTCATCCGAGTGAAACAATAATTCCAGTAGGTAATCGAATTCAGGACCTTAGTTTAAGTTTTTGCACAGCTTACCTGTCATACAAGTGTATAGGTTTTGACATTTTTGGCATTACTTTAAACCTAAATCTATGACTTGCTCGAGACCGAAATGACAATGTTTGTGGTGAATTGGTATCGCTTGCTTCAATCACTTCACATAATACACCATACCCAGAAATGTATGTACACGTTTCACTGAAAAAAAAATGATTTATATATCTTTATTTATTTATTTTTTATTTATTTACACTTCGTTGCTAAAGAAATACAAACAACACAATATATATAAATTACAAGGGATGCAACGGGCCGCCTTATCGCTAACAAGCGATGTCTTCCAGGTACTTATTATAAAGAGGACACATTTGTATGTTTGTAAGACATGCAACTCAGCAAGGTAGAAAAGTCTTTCACATTTAGATCACAAAATATTTGAACATAAATAAATGTCTGACAGGTTACGGTTACAATATGCTCTACATATGACTCCATTTCCAATAGGTTTTTTAAATATATATTTTCTAAAAATTAGTAATAATAGGAGCCTCATCTGATATTATGTCATACTCATGGACACTCACACTGCTAAAACATGACAAGTGTGTTGATGGACATGACTTATTTAAGCAATCACACAACTGTATAAATTGATCACTGCCTTAAGCTTTATGATCGACACACCATTCTTAAGATAAAATTATGATGAATTATTTGGAGTATGAAAGATTAAAATATTTGTCGATCTTAAATTGAATACCAATTATTATACTATATTTTCTTACTCAGGACAAAGCAATCCAAAGATTTTATCATTATCCAATGCCTGTGATATCACAGCAATATCTTGTGTATCTGTAAGCAGCATTGGTACTGTTTCTCCAGGAAATACTGCTCCATGGTGTGCCATAACTGGAATTTTTCCTGTCCATCCAGGCTCCAGGTCAGGTCTTCCAGTGATTGCAACAAGATCTTGACTCAGATACTAAAATATATATAATAAAATGGTTCTAAAAACATGTGAGTAAAATGAGCATTAAAAACTTAAAATGTATATGGCAGTGATTAGATATTTATAAGTTGCTCTAGTTACTATCTAGGCTCTAGCTTACACAGAACAAATAAAAATTTGGACTTTGCACATCTGAGATTGAAGTATTAATTTTGAATTAAAAAGGTAATAATGTAATAATAAAAATGAATTAAAAAGGTAAAAAGGTAATAATGCTCTTGCACCATTTAAACGTCCAACCATCAATAACAAACTTGTCCAGGCTCAAATTAGGATAGTTATACAAAATAACATTACATAGAATAGCAGTCAGGCGCATGTCTAGATTATTATAAGGAATACTTACCTTCATGCTTATGAAACTTTTATTATTTTTAAGCAGTATTTTAAAAATAAATCGTAAGAAGGATGAGTATGTCGCCATCTTTTAGGTTTGGTACTTACTGAATGTGATGCCGCAAGGGTAATATCGAATTCTTCAGCCTCTAGTTCCAGATTTTGCATTTCTTCAGATGTTTCACTTCCCGAACTCCGATCCTCCTCATTCTCACTTACAGTGCCTTATAAACATTTCCGCACATATTATTTTATAAAGAAACAATGTCGCAACGCAATATCATAAAAAATGCTTTTATTCTCACCCTCATCCATATTTGAGAGGTAAATATGAAGATATGAATTTATCAATAATATTAATTTAATTTATGTAAATTAACTCAAGTTGTACAAATCACACAGTCCAACCTGAAACAATTAAAGAAACGATAACAATTATGTACTAAAATAGTAAACACGAATAACACGATCTGACGATTGACAACGAAACCTAACATTGACAGCTGACTCTTGACAGCTGACACCACTGACAAATTAAGTAAGTTTATTAGTATCGTTACCGGTTACACTAACGCTAAATTAATTTAAATTAACAACACTTAGGATTGAAAAAAAAATATATTTATTTATTTATTTATTTCACTACATTTTTCTATCTTAACAGTAATTACTAATACGATAGAATTCCAACACAAACACACCCATTACAAAACATCCCACACCAACTATTCTAGATAAAAACATTAAAAAATTAAACTTATATTCCTAAATCTATCTATCCATAACTAACAATATAGCTAGCAACTCTTGTGAACTCAGCCAGTGTACAAACAAATAGGTCCACCTCAATAGAAACTCTGTTCACTATCCGTATTGCCCGCGTGAGTGGCGCTTTGCTAATCAAGTTGGAATGTACGCGCGGTACATCCAAAAGTTTAGACGTAAGTCTCAGGTTTCTACTTGGTACCCGTAGACGCAGCCTCTCCATTATATCCGGATTATGCACCCTACCCGTAAGAATCTTAAATAAATAAACTGACACAGCTAGCTCTCTTCTGAGGCCTAGCTGGTCGTATCCCACCATACCCAGAACAAACAGGGTCGGGTACATAAGCGGATACAAGGGATACACTCCATACAGTCTCTTGTAGAGATAGCGAGTGAAATTTATTTTGTACTCGCTCTAACATGAGACTGTATTTAGTCTCATATGGGGCCCACACCATTGCGTTGCACTCCAAGTGACTTCTCACTAGCGCGTTGTATAAGATTTTGATCGCACCGATGTTCTCAAAGCCACAAGCTTTGAGAATATAAAAAGGTATAAAAATAAAGCGTAAAATATGGTCAGTTGCCTACTTTTACCTATTTACAGTATTTACTTCTGCAGCATCTTTTCGGGGTAGCGCCGCGGCACCTAATTATCTATCAAGTACCTTTATATAGTTGGCCTCCTAAATTCCTAACTTTAAAAGACTAATAGCATTTTGCAAATAACTCTTAACTTGCAAAACTTAATATGTACTTCAGAAATCAGTGAACCAAAGTCTTAACATTCTCTTATTTCGATAGAAAATAATCTTATTCCTGTACAATTCTTTTCAACTAAGTAACATTTTAAATATTTATCTCTTTCGTCAAATGAAAATGTAATGTAAAAAGACTGTAGGTACGCTGCTGATGCGGCAATTTATTATGTATAATGAGTTTCAAGTAAAGTTTTGCACTATTGAACAGTCTTTATTTATCAGTGTATATATATCATAACATCCCCTAAAAGACTTTACAAAGTTATGCACCTCCTTCCTTTTTCAATGTGTTTTCATTTGTTTACCGCATTAGAACATATTAATGACTATTGTATTCTGTTAAATACGAGCAAAAAATACATAATATTTATTATGACGCGATGTGGATGTCACACAGTGGAAGTGATAATCCTGCAAGCGTCGCGTCGGGACCGACGTTTTCCGTCCCGCTGTCTGTTTTACTACCTACTAAGACGAATATAAATATAATACAAGTGTAGCGTCGTGCTTATGCCCCGTTCGCACTCCGTTTCGTCATACTTTTCCGTTGACTGTCATGGACAAGGCACACAGAGCCGTCGCGGTCGGCGCGGCTCTTTGTGACATGTCCATTAATTAGTACATTACAATGGCTCACGTTGCGCCAGCTTCGCGTCAACGACACAAATCTTGTGATTTCTTGTCACAAAATGAACAAACAGAACAGACTACTACTCTGTATAGAGCTTTATTTCGGTTAATATAGTCAATTGTCAAAATGAAGTGAGCAATCAAATTTATTATTGACTTATGTACATCAGATTTGTCATGTGTTATTTGATTTTGACTTTCGTCTCAATTTTTCTTAAACGCACATCTTGTGATTGTAATGAGATAAAATTACGATAGTGCTTTTTATAAACAAATGTTATGTTGAAATGAGATTAAACGGTGTTTAAAAAGACTGAATCAGCAAAATGTATCGGAAAATTTTGTGGTGTTACGTATTTTTATTGACATCATTTGATATATCTCCTTACTCGAAGTTGACAGCCCAGGGGAAGAGCCATGGTAAAATCGATTTCTCATCTTCCAAATACATGAGTACCAATTATGTGAGAAACATGTACTAGATGTTTATTTAAGTAATTTTCGAAATAAAAACCTTGCAAGTAAAATCTTACGAATGTTGAAAGCATTCTCTAGGAACGAAATTAAATATATTTTGTGACTTCACGCGATGTTATTTTTGACTAGCGCTGTTGTTTTTTCTGTATATATTTGGTTATTTTTGGATTTGTGATGGGATAAATACGTAGTTTTGGCGGTAAAGATGCAACAAGGCGGATGCAATGTGCAGCGCGCAAGTTGCGCATACCGTCCGAGTTGCGTACAAGACCGACATTCAATTATTGAATAACTTTTTGTAATATTATGCCGAAGCGTAGCTGTTATCACTTCCGCCCCTTATCATTTGAGTATTGTTTATTGTAAGACAATGTTAGTAATGTTGTTTAAAATGTTTTTAAATGTGGGATTTTCTTAAATTTCATATAACTAGAGTATATTGTAATATATATTGGACAATAATTGCTTACAGGTGCTTCAGTGCAGGACTCTATCACAGAAGGGATTGCATTTCAAGTAAGTTGTAAATCATATAATTTTTTATAGTTTCACAATTTAAATAATTAAACATAAAATGAATATATAAAATTAATTGTTTAACTATAATCTATTAAAAAAATGTAATAAACTTTTATATGGTATTAAACTCAATATATTTATTTTTTTAATATATATAAAATGTGCCGTAATAATTAATCCAGATATTATAATTTATTTAACTAAAATAAAATTATATAGATATTAAAAATGTAACAGATAGCAGACGAATGATGTTAAAAAAACATAGTAATAAAGCTGAAGTACATAATCATTGAACCTTTTTATTTTACATTGTTTTAGTCAATACGTTTGTATCGACTAAAACAATGATAATAATGTATACATTAAAAAAATCAATACTTAAGCTCTTCTATTCAATATAATCTTAAATAATAATAATGGCGCATTTATTCAAATGATTTGTGTTGGAAGTCAACCCATGTGTTCTGACCAATTGTGCACTGTTTAATTCTTTAATACCACTAAGCCATTTAAAAATATCATACTTACAGATGTTATTTGTTTGTTTTGGTAGATTTTTATTTATAATAGATCTTGCTTATAAACTAAGTTGATTAGCATCAGAAATCATAGAGATCATTTATCTATTAAGAGATAAATGATTATATATTAATTAATCGAATTGAATTATTTATAATTTTTTAATAATAATTTATATTCCAAAAATCGGTTATCTTTAATATATTTTGTCTGCAATATATAAACGGTAGATCCCTTATAATCTGACTGACAATATATTTAACTCTACCTTCATTTCAAATTCTTAAAAGTAATTGATATTTGCATTAATTAGCATACACAACATGGAGCAGATCCCATTTATTCATCTTCAAATATATTATTTTCATAATATGATTATTGCAAATTAAGAGCATTATTGAAATGAAAGATGACCATGAAAAAACTAGTTTGACAACTACAATGTCAACAAGAACATTAGCCAAATAGTTATAGTATAGTAGCAAAGTAAGCAATCATGAAAATTATTGGTAGTTTATTTAATTTGTTGGTCATTAGTGGTTTGAGATTACGACAAAAGGAGTCTATAAGACATTGAAGATTTGAGAACTGTCATGAAACTTTACTGAAAATTATTATAATTAGACATAGACGTAGATATAGGTTTCAGGCTACAATTTCCGCGTACTATACTATCGAAAGTTAGTAATTCTTTTTTGGGAAAAGGGATACTTTTCTTTATAAAATCCCAGCGGCTCTTTTATCTCTGCCTTTTAATAAATTTAAGAAATGTATTAAAGAAAAGCTGTGTAAAAAGCCTTACTATAAAGTTAACGATTATCTAGTTGATAAAAGGACCTGGGACTAATGCTAGACAAGTTTTAATATAAGTGTTGTTTCATGATTTGCTTTATGAAAAGAGTACCGAGAGTTTTGTACGTCGGTTTTTACTTTCGGTCTACTGTCTTTGCCGATGAGTAGAGATGCCTACAGATTCAAATTTATTGCCGCGGAATAAGTGATACCTATATTCCATAGAAAACATATTTTATTTTATTTATATTTTTTATATTACATAGACATAACATTTCTTACTTACAAAACAAACACAAAATACTTATAATCTAGAAAAAAATAATCAATCAAATCAAGTTAAAATTCATTTATTCAATTTAGATGCGTCTTAGGGCAGACAGATTTAAAATAATATATTCATGTAGGTACCACAATGTTCACTTATGAACGTTAAATAACAAATACCTATATATTAAATATTTCTTATTTTATATTTACTACCAGTTTTCAAATAAAGGGATAGTATGAGAAGAACTAGGCAACAAACTCTCCGCCTCTCTTTTTAATCGCCATTTTTTGTTTTATACAATGTTTGTAAGGTGCTGCAACTATTACCCCATGTTCTACATGATATCTTAAGTAATTAATAATAATAAAATAAATCAGAAAGAAAGATTTATCGTCTATTAGCAGAAGGCATGGTGAAATAGGAGCATGCACTTAGATTCTCGTGGGAACAACACAATACCTTTTCATCACACCGACTCAGACGTGATATAAAAATAAAAAACTTGTTTTTTGTTAAATCTCAACATAAAATTTTAGGTTATGTGAAAAAAAAAAGTTTAAATACAAAAGTTGTAGATTTTTTTATTATCTACAACCTTGCCACTTGACTTTTTTCCATAGGACTTTTAGTTTTGCCGGAAATCGAGATAAACCGCTTTTACCCTTAAAAAATCACTTCTTCCCCTTCCCGACCTCGAAAATTTTCCTTTCATTTTTATAATATTCTCTCTTTCCAATGATTTGTTTTCTACTATTTTTTTTTTGGTTTCAAAAATTTTCGACTCTGGTCTACAGTCAACAACTTGCATATATGTATATATTTCATTAACTAACGAATACTTATGAACATAAAGAAAAGTGGCAATACAGCCAATCAACCTTCTGTGCCTGATACATTACCGTCAAATTTTTGGGTCTCAGGTCAAATCAAATCAAAATATCTTTATTCATATAGGTAAACTTTTACACTTATGAACGTCGAGAAAAACAAATTAAATTAATCGTAAATTTACATTTACAACCTAAAGGTAAGGCGGGTTCCTCGCTCTGTTCTTTTCCGTAGCAGGCACATAGAAAGTCCAAGGTTTTCAGCGGGGGATCGAACCTCCGACCATTGTTCACCTAATTATCGAAATAAAAGAAAACAGCACAATTTTAGAATTACAAATTACGTAGGCCGAGCAAAGGCAGGAAAAGTACACATTTGTGAATATGTTTACTATTTTCCTTCCAGAAGATATTAAGAGTGAGATCATTTTTGTGTAGGAATGGGGCGCAGACTCCATGTCAGTGGACAGCAACGAGGCAGGCGAAGGCGTGGAGGGCGTGGCGCTCTGGCCTCCAGCTCTACACTTTGGGCGCTCCGCCCTCGCAGAGCCACACACACAATTGGTTACGCTAACGAATATGGCAAACACAACGTTGCACCTCGCTTCTGTGGCGGGGACTACGCCAGACTTCCACGCTTCGTTCTTTGATTCCAAGGTTTGTATGGTTTTTTCCACCCCTAAATATATAGCCTACATTTTTAATAAAATATGTGGCTACAGCATTGATGACTATACCCCGAAAATACAAAAATAAAATGTATATCATGGGCATGTTTCTGCAGTATTTTTATGGCCTCTTTATTTCCAAAAGGAATAATATATTTTAAACAAGTTTATCATATCAAAACAAATAAAAAATCATTTATTCATATAGGTAACATAATGTACACTTATGAACGTCAAAAAGAAAGAAATATACATTAAATGACTCTAATTTTACATTTACTGCCAGTTCTCAAATCGTAGAACGGAAGAAAAGAAATGGTAATAAACTCTCCGCCACTCTTTTTAATTGCCAAGTTTTTTTTACACAATGTTTGTAAGGAGCTAAAACCATTACACCATGTTCCATATGACATCATATGATTAATTATTACATAATATTATGTCCATGCATTATAAATAAACTAATACTATTTCAATTATCCTTACATTCAAATTCCAATCATAATTAGTAATTTCAATGTCAATAAATTTTTAGTATAAATAAATTAAAAAACTGCAACAGTATATGGACTAATTATTTTGTCTTTACTCGGTATATATAAGGGGCTTGGCTAGAACTTATAACCAAAAACAGACACAAAAAAGGGACGCACATATCGAGCAATATATATTGAGAGATAAATATTGAGATATATTGCCGTGGCCACGGCTGGGACACTAAATTGTATACTAAAAATACTGCATAGTCTAGCCCGTTTGCCCCCTGTTCTATAAAAAAAAATGCTGGCCAACCACACCCTTCCTATTCCTTGGCAATCCTAGGCAACAAGACTAAAATAACCTAATATTTTAGTCTTGTTGCCTAGGATTGCCATTTACAATAAAACAAAACGGAATTTCCGAGCCCTTAGTTCTTCACGATCACGAACGAAGTAACAAAACAAATGAAATAATCATGGCGGAGTCGACAACGTGCTTACAATTTTACCAAAGACAATTTGAAACAAAAACTCTAAAAGTAATCTAAAGCTGTTGTCGTGACCGCCATCTTGTTTTACATTATTAACTTCGGTCAGACAAACAGTTAAATGTTTCCGATGCTGCTTTATTTCAATTAAAATGCTAGCGACTTCATTGAATATCTATCTTTTATTAACTGTCTAGAGATTCAATTAACTCTCTGATTTAACTATACTGCGCCATGTACATACGTGGCTATAACTGAAATCTCAGCGCTATAACACTGCAAGTCCAACTCTGAAATTTAATATACATTTTTGATGCATATTTGAAATTACCTCCTTTACTGAGTCAACGACAAAATCTTTAAAGGTTTTTAATCGACTTTTAGGGATTTTTGAAGTAAATCTTATGGGAAACATTCTGTTGGAGTTGGCTTTCAATCTAAAATAAAAGCCAATTTTAATATGGATTTTGTAATGGCCATGACTGTTATCATTCGTTATATAGACACGAATTAAATTGATACAAATCTAGCCATTATTGTAATTTCATAGAATATTTTACACAGAACGCCAAGTGTAGCTACCGTGCATACATATAATCTGTTTTGATATTTTGACAGCTGCGGTTGTTACGAAGAAATGTGTGTCATTGTTTTACTGACATTTTTATTACATTTTTGCAATGCGGTATGTTTTTTTTAAACCTTTCTATAACTACATTGAAAAAATAACTTAGTATGACTTAATATGTGGGGATGTAAAACGAAAGAGTTTCATGTAATGACGCCTTTGACAGTTCGCATGTACATTGACAATTGACAATTATGTCACTTAACATTGACGTATTCGTTTAGAAATTGTTCTTACTAACGGGGGGCTAACGGGCAAGAGATTCAACTCATATCAAGTGCGTTGTCAGCCTTTTAAGACTACACTCTACTTGAATGAGTAAGTCGGATTGATTCGGAAATACTTCAGTGGGCAGCTGGTTCCACATAGCGGCAGATCGACCCTAATTGACAAGAGTGTGCAATAAGTGAATAAAATTTCCAGACGAAACAAATAAAACTAACATATGAAATTACAAAATAAAAAATACAAGAAATTAAGTAACTACTATAGGCACTAACATATAATTTAATTTTTCAACATGTAACACGAAGAGATCCAAAATATAGAAAAATTTATCGTTATTGGTAGAGTGGGGGGTACCTCCAGGCTACCCTACTCACTGGACTGATCAAATAAAGGCTCTTACAGGTCTTACCCAGGCTTCAAAGGCTAAAGAAGAAGAAGCACTGAGAAGAAAAGAAAAGAGCGAGATTGGGGTGCGGGAAGAGTTCGATTCTTGTCATGAGATGGAATTGGAGGCAAGCTCGAACTTTTCCTGCGTTTCAGTTTTGCGTCATCTACAGAAGAAAAGAAATTCTTACCGTTTTAGAATATTTATACAATTTGTGTATCCTCAATAAAGACTTTATTATTAAGATTTTGTTTAATGTATGCTGAGTATTCTATTGTTATAATATGATAAATGATTTCTAGTCCTAATCTCGACCAATGTTGTTTTCTATAGAAAGTTTAATTATTATTTTTTTTAGGCGGAAGGCCAACGTTTCTATACAATTTGGCTTTCCGTTATTTTTAGAAAAATGTCCAATTTTTATATACAGTCGACTCTAGGTAATATGAAATTTTCAGTTCCTTGAACAATACTCGATAAATTATATTATTTTTTTATTATAGAACAGGGGGCAAACGGGCAGGAGGCTCACCTGTGTTAAGTGATACCGCCGCTCATGGACATTCAATGCCAGGCGGCTCGCGAGTGCGTTGCCGACCTATTAAGAATTAGTACGCTCTTTTCTTGAAGGACCCTAAAATTAAGGAATTTCATGCTCGCTAACGTGCAATAATTTTAAGTATTTTTTTTTAGAATTTGTAGTGTATCAACAATAGACATGTCAATTGTCAAACTCTTTGGACATTGACAGACACAAGTCGCTGACTAAAAAAAAGATTCCTGTCGAAATAAATATCTGTACCGAAAGCACATTAGCAGGTGGCAAGTTGATTTCTGCGTGTAGTAATTTGTTTTTTGTTGCTAGTCAGTAGAATAGAATTAGACCGAAACCCTCCAAAAAGCAGAAAATGAAAAAAAAACACCTCACGTAATTTATGGACGCCCCCTTAGGGAACAACATGGGGTAGAGTGGCCTTAGAAAGGCCAGAATGGAGTAGATTGGAGGAGGCCTTTGCCTGGCAAGCGGACAAGCAGAAATGGAAGAAAGAATCAATCTACGAAAAATAAAGAATACGCTGAAATGTCCGATAAAAAAGGTTATTATTATTATTCCAGTCAATACCACCTCAGGGCAATACCAGCTTTAGCGTGGTGTACCTGGGGCGGAGGGAGGGGCTCGTCACAGCCCATCTTTACATTCATACTTCGCTTGGAGTACACAAATATCCTGTGAGTTATCTTTTGTTACATTTCCAACATTGTCAATGTAATGAATTCAAATTTATTCAAAGAAAATTATATTTTAATTTGAACCGGCTTTGATTTTGTGGGATGCAATTTAAAATGTCTGGAAATTTCTTGGAAAATTTAGAAATATTGACAATCAGAAATAGTTAAACTTCCAACAGATTTCGTTAAATTATGTTGAAATAGAGATTTACCAATGCATTTCTATAATGATTATATATAATCTTAGTTTTTAAACAAAAAACCTTAATTAGAATAATTATATTTATTAATATGTGAAGACAAGTAAAGTAATTAATACCTGAAATAATTTTAGAAACAACATTATATGTTTATTTTATGAAAGGACTTTAAAACCTAAATTAAAATCCGAAAATATTCAAACAAAAAAATGCTTGTAAAAATTTAAATGACTAGCTAAAACTCGCGCCTTTTTTCACAGACTAACAAATTCTCAAAATCTTTGACAGCTGACATAAAAGAAGGATAATTATTTCTTTACATGTATGTGTGTCGGATAAAGTGCTTATTACACTATGCGATATTCAGACTGGCTTAGTAAGACTGTCTTAAAATCTAATTAGCAAGCTCGCTATTACACTAGACTGAATACCGCATGCTAACTCATTTTTACTCATTTGCAAAGCGTACGTAGTCGGTGACGGATGTCGCCATGTGACTTAAGAAACTACCTTAGAGTAGGAGCTGCCGAGTTTGAATGACTATTAAAATGTTATATTAGTAATTTATATTATTATATGTAATTTAATAGATACTCCATACATTCAATATGGCAATAAAAATGGCATGTCTCGGTACAAATCAAGAACAGAACCAGGCTGGCACACTTTAGTATGTTGTCATTAGAGAATCGCAGAAAATTTATTTAAATTTATTGACACATCGTTTGCAGCTAAGATATTCTATAATAAGATTGATTGTCCGAACCTTCTTTCTAAATTTAAGATTCATGTTTGTTTTTACCAATGTATCAGTGTGTCGAGCGTTGGCTAACTTTATCTATAAAAAATAAAAAACATTCCAAAGTACTTAGTTTTCTTGCGAACACTCCATGGTGCACGCGGCCACAGAAAACAAACATATACAAACGTCTTTGCTCTGCGACTGCCGCGCGCTGACTGAATGATTTAGCGTGCTAAGTCTTATTACACTACACGATATTCAGCAAGCAAGCCAGTAAGCACCGCCGAACCCATTCGGTCGGTCTAATTAGACAGGCTAACTGGCTAACTCTTATTACACTAGGCTGAATCTCAGTAAGACTGTCTGAATATCGCGTGGTGTAATAAGCCTTTAACCATAACTTTTTAGTATAATGTTAACCTCTTGAATATATTATTATATATCTGTGTGTGTTTTCGTTTTCTGTGAAGTCATTTTTGTTTTGGGTTAACTCTGCTTAGATGAAATTCAATCCATCGCCGTGTTAAGGCTTAGAACGACATTGGCGGAATTGTGATTTACACAGAAGCCATTAAAAATAAAGTGAAGTGAAGTGTGTGTCGGATAATTTTTAAATTTGGTATTCAGGTGTCAGCGATAGGCGTGGCCAGCGAATATGACGTTTGGCCACTTGTTGGATTGCGTGTACCTCACAATGCATCTGTCGAACCGGAGCTTACCTTGTATAATCCCACCGATAAAACTATACAGGTATATACAGGACTATATGTCCGAAATGAAAGGCTTTGTATTGTTATCGCTGTTTTTTTTATATATTTTTGGTAATGTTTCAGAAATTGTTTTTTTCTTAATTTTTGCTGAAATTTAATTAATTTTTCCGATTTATTTCTTACGAGGCTGAAAATTTACACGACACCTGTCTGATCACCAACTTGCCTATTTACGCACGAACTCAATAATTAATCCACAATCTCAGATTGAAATCAATCAGACCGTGACAGTCGATCGATCTCCTATCTGCATCCCAATAACCAAACCCTACGAAGACAATCCATTTTTGGCGACGGATAGAATGCAATCTCTTCGCTCTTTACACTCATATTTGATAATCAATATAAACCAAATAAAGTAAATAAAATATACATGTCTATGTTCAAAACATATCAAATATCTTTTTAATTATTTTAAAATCTGGTGTAAGTTCAAATCTTAAGATATAGGCACAGTTGAACTGTCATTTTCATACAAAGGTACCTACCTACCATGGATAGCTTGTATCGATTACAATCCGTCGATTGGTTATTGGCACACTTTTATCAATATTTGGATGAAGATGTCTATTTCAGTTGGTCAAAATGGATTGAGATAGATTATTGGGTTTGGGCGTAATAACCCACGAAATTTGAAGATGAACGGATGCAGCTGTAACATGTTTTTGTAGGTGAGCGAAGTGTACTCCTCTGGCGGATGGCTAGGTCTTCGCCTCGCTAGTGGGGAGTCCCGAGCCCCACGAGATATCTGGACCATCCCTCCCAGGGAGCGGCGGGCCCTCGTCCGATTAAGGGTTTCTCCCACTCACAAACAGCCCTTGGCTGCGTATGTGCGGTGAGTACATGTTTTTATTATACTCAATCGGCGTTTTGCTGTGTAAAGATTGTAACATTGTTAGTAGAAGGGTGGAAATTATGTATTTTTTTAGAAAAAAACTTTTTACTTTTTTTGGGTCTTAAAATATAACATATTCTTGGATTTAATAGACACAAAAAATTCATTATAATCAGTCAATCCGCAAAAACGGATGCGTACCTACATGTTAAGTGTGCAATAACCTAAATCCCAAAACTATACCCTGGGACAGGTACCGGCAAACTTCTTGAGCATTAAACAAAAGAGTGGGGGAAAGTTTGCGCATTGTATCGAAGCGCTGAACACAAACGTCAACTGATTCACCAAACAAGCGATCGACGATCGACACGTCACTCTCTCTCTCTCTCTCCACCAAAGAATGAGGCAATCATCTTTTTTCTTTGACTTCTGCCATTCTTTACCTTAGATGGCCGATCCTCGATAGGAAATACCCACTGAGCTGATTGTTTTTTGTTTTCGGGTACGTAGCAATATATCCAGCATTCACCTGTGACGATGTCAAATACATGATTTGAGTCACCGCCGTTATCTAATTTATTTATTTATTTATTTACACTTTGTTGCATTACATAAAAGGAAAATATTAAACATAATTTAATGACAAGCAACTGGCGGCCTTATCGCTTTAGAGCGATTTCTTCCAGACAACCACTGTTAGTAAAGGAAAAAAACCACTATGAGTATATTAGATAAGGTAGGCAAGAAGTGCAAAAATAAAAAGGGAAAAAAAAAACAAAACATACTTAACAGAAACAAAAAGAAATAAAAATAAACTAAACTGATACAAGTTACATAAAACAAAACAAAAAGTAAACAGTGCACATGAATCATGACAATCTAAGATGAAGAAGATCGGTCTCATATTTGGCGACACCAGTTCATGCGAAGGTGTTTCTGGTCGTCGGTTAAAGTATGGTGAATCCATCTGGTACAAAGCTTCCTGATACCGAAATATTCGAGTAATATTTTTTGAATTTGACTCATACCAATGCCAAGGCTTGCCCATATCTGCCGATAGGTCACTCTTATTTTCCTCTCACACAGCACTGATGTTATCTTCAGTAGTCGCTGTTAAAGGAGGTGCCTCACGCTAATCGTCGCCTATCATCATAGATTTGTTGTTGAGTAAACCCACATCGAGTATAATCATAATAAATCTCTCGCATTATGTTCAATTTCACGTGTAACAAGAATTTTAGATTTGCCGCCAATTCACGAAATCCAATGACAAATGAAGCTAATATACTATGTTATTAGGTTACCGAAGAGTTATAATAATAAAAATCAAAACAGTTTTGACTAGCAATGTTTGTAACTGTCCAGTTTCTAAACATTTTCAATGTTATGTGTTCTATCTTTGGCTATATGTTTATTGTAATGGTTTTTGTTATATATATAAAATTTATGTTATATGTAGAAATATTAATTAAATTATAAGACATAATCATAATTATAGGAACAGTTAAGTTGTTTATAACTGTTGTCAAAACTTATGGTCTAAGTACTGTGCCTATAAAGACACCTTGCTTTTAATAACCACCTTACCCTTCAAAGCCCCACGGCAATGATCTATAACTTATATATAATACTTATATATATATATTGCTTAGAAGGTGATTAAATAGTTTAATAGCCATGCCGTAACAATTTTTAAAAACATTCTGGTGCATGGAGGCACCCACGATGTTGGATACCTTTGTAGAAAGCTTTAGTAATGTCTGCAACTTTTGGTAGAAAGAATTACAAATGTTCGTCTTTATAAGTGATATTCTTTCTTCCAGGATCAAGGCGAACATCCCGGGCGGTGGTTTAGTAGTGTGCGTGGAAGCCCGTAGTGCACCACCCGGGGAACACACGAGACCGCTGCATTTGAGGCTTCGCCCCCGGGGCTCCAACGATCCTGAGCATTCGGTGAGTCGATCACATCCGTTTTGCAAGGCTGCTTACTTTTGTTTGTTGTGTTTCATTTTGTTTGTTTATTACTGTTATTTTTTATATTTTAGTTTCAGTTGTTATTTGTTTTGTGGTTGTTTGTTTTGCTTCTGAAGCGAACACTTCTTTATCGTTGCAAAAATTACCGTCATATTTTACGTTACGCGTCACATTTTTAGGTTACGCGCCATCTTTTTCTTGTGGTTTATGTTCTTATGTAATTGATGTGTATGTGTGATATCATTGCAGTAAATTTGCTTACCTAATACTTGATCGGCCCCAGACAGCAGAGCAAATTTATATAATAAAGTGTTAATATAAATAATTTATTGAACCAAACAAAATAAAAAACGGGGTTCCAGGTGTTCGTGGAGGCGGCGAACAGTGCAGCATCTGGCGTGAGGCTAGACGCAGCTCTAGACGCGGCCAGCTGCTGGCGAAGCGCCCCAGCACCTCCGCCGCCTTGTGCCCATGCGCATGTCGCTAATGGTCAGTAAGATCTATTTATTTAACGGCTATTTCCATAATTTATATTCATGTTTGTCTTTAAAATTCATAAATAATATCGAAATGTGCAATCATTAGTGTTTTTTCATCGAAATCGGTTCAGCAGTTTCTGATAGCATTTTTGGAGGGGGTATAATAGAGGTACCCCCTCACACGTATTTATATATACCATGTTTTTTTTAATTATATATGACATTATGTAGTTGATAAAAGGGCCTGAGACTAGTGCTGGGTAGGCTACTTCTAATACATTTGCTATATTTGTTTTAAATATTGTTGTATTGTTTGATGATTTTCTTTTTTTTAAAAAGAGTACCGAGAGTTTTTCTCTCGACAACACCCTCTGTCTTCTTTTCCAATGAGTAGGGATAGATACATACAGTTTTTACACACTAAACAACATTTGAAAATCTGAAACACAATCACGTCTCTATACAGCATTTTACACTAAATATCAACCACACAACATTAAATATTAAACTAATATTAAACTTAATGACAAAAAAAATATTATTATGTAATCTTATATATAAAATTCTTGTGACACGGGGTCAGTAACCGAACTCCTCCGAAACGGCTCGACCGATTCTCATGAAATTTTGTGTGCGTATTGGGTAGGTCCGAGAATCGAACAACATCTATTTTTCATCCCCCTAAATGTTAAGGGTGGTCCACCCCTAAATTTTTTAGACAAAATTTTTCGTTTTTATTTTTTTACGATACAACATACAAAAATACATGCAACCGTAAATTTTCACCCCTCTACAATCATCCCTTATGTTTTTTTGTTAATTATAAACTTTAATTTTTTGGCACAAAAACATGGCATAACAACGTTTGCCGGGTCAGCTAGTATATATATATATATATATATTTCACATACTGCGGACAATTCTGGGATATATTATAAATGAGACCTTGATGTACTTATGTTCCAAAATAAACATATTTTATTTAATTTCCAGGTGGTGCAGACGTCCATAGTGGAGCACATCTGACTGTGCTGAAGTCACATTTGGAGCCGTTTGAGGATTTCACTCGAGTCGCGAAACTCACGTTTAACTGTAAGTTTAATTTTAACTAACACGGGTTTTCTGTTGAAAATTACGGAAATAGCTGGAATGGCTGATTCCAAGTGTCTTAATTGAACGGATGGAATGTGGACATCCGATAGTGAATGTAGTATTTTGACCAAATTCTGAGGATAATTATTTGACAAATGGTGACTTTCACCAGTATAATACGCGTAATAGAACTAATTTGAGTGTGCGACCAATCAGGCTCCAGAAGATAAACCACTCCTTATATGGAAATTGTATTCGTTTCCTATTCGTTCACTAAATAAATTCAAAGCCCTTCTTAAAAGTAAATTAATTAATAAAGCCTTTTATAAATGTGACGAATACTTTAATGATCCTAATCCTTGGGATTGATTTGCTACAGTTCAAACAATTTGTATTAAAAACTTGGCGATTGAAAAGAGTGGCGGAGAGTTTCTTGCCAGTTCTTGCCCGCTCTACGCCCTTGACTTACGAACTGGTAGTAAAATGTTAATTAAGCATCAATTTAACTTTTTAATTTTTCTGTTGACGTAAAAACGTAAAGTATATAGTATTGTCCTTTATTAACATAACTTTTACACATTTAAAGAAATCACTTTTTTTACGGATTATAGTTAAAAGTAATAGTTAAATAATTGTAAGTACCAATTCTTAAAAGGCCGGCAACGCACTCGCGAGCTTTCTGGCATTGAGTGTCCATGGGCGGCGGTATCACTTAACATCAGGTGAGCCTGTTCGTTTGCCCCCTGTTCTATAAAAAAATAATATAATAATACATAACTATAATCCGTAAAAAAGTGTTTTTCTTTTAATATAAAGTATGTTGAGGACAAATCTTTGTTTTTAATTTATTATTATTTATTACTCAATATGTCATATGGAACATGGTGTAGTGGTTGCAGCTCCTTACAAACAATGTGTAAAAAAACTTGGCGATTAAAAAGAGTGGCGGAGAGTTTATTGCCAGTTCTTCTCTTCCGATCTACGTCCTATGAGAACTGGCAGTAAATATAAAATTAGAAGCATTTATTCATTCATTATACATTATGTTACCAAAATGAATAAATGATTTTTTCAAATGATATCAAATCAAAAAGTGTGTGTGTGTATAGTGTGTGTGAGATTTTAGATTTATATGGTACATTCAAAAGTTGTGACTACCACCTCAGAGTCTTGTCTGGTACCCGGAGACCCGGTTCATTATATCCAAAAAATACTGTAAAGTTTCATTACAGATGCAGAGCTTTGGGCAATGTCCCGCCAGAAGGTGGACGAGCAAAGTAATGGCGAGAGCAAAGAGGGCGTGGCCTGGTGTGGGGGCTGCGTCCGCCTGGGTAAGGCATCCGTGCCATACAGCCTCACACTCTTGCCCGGGACGCTCGCCTTTCAACCGGATAAGCTCGAGTGAGTCTCTTGTTATCTCTATTTTTATTTGTATAAGTTTCTGGTGTGTCAGTGTCTGGGCGAATATATAATGATATATCTTAATATATATATATTTCTTGTGTGCGTGTGTATGTGACTGAACTCCTCCTAAACGACTGGACCGATTTAGACGAAATTTTTTGTGTGTGTTCGAGGGGATCTGGGAATGGTTTAGATTCACAATTTTGTCCGCTGGACAATGTTTTTTTTAATTAATTTTTAATTTATTAGTAGTTGTTGATTTTGGAATGTTTTACATTGGATCCGACAGACGGCGCTACCATCGCAGTGTCAAATTTTAAATAATATTCGAATTTTAATTTTAGTCTGTCCCGAAATTTAAAAAAAGTTTTGTTATCATTGTGTTATATCGTGTGTGACCATGTGCTGGATCGTTAGATATTGTCATAACATTTGAATAATAATTTTCATCAAAATGGCTTATTAAAAATTGAAATTTTGAAATTAAAGACGTGAAGACAGGACAACGTCTGTCGGATCCGCTAGTAGATATATAATAGTTGAGTATAAAATTGACACATTTTTTTTATGTTCAAAACATTAGAGTATGATTGTGTAAGATTATTACGTCAATAATTCAGTACACACACACACACTCACACAATCACAGCAAACGCACATGTGGTTTCCTTATCTTATATATAAAATTCTTGTGTCACGGGGTTAGTAACCGAACTCCTCAAAAACGGCTCGACCGATTCTTATGAAATTTTGTGTGCGTATTGGGTAGGTCCGAGAATCGAACAACATCTATTTTTCATCCCCCTAAATGTTAAGGGTGGTCCACCCCTAAATTTTTTTATTTATTTTTTAGACAAAGTTTTTCGTTTATTTTTTTATGAATTTTTTTACGATACACCATACAAAAATACATGCAACCCTAAATTTTCACCTTTCTACAATCATCCCTTATGTTTTTTTGTTAATTATAAACTTTAATTTTTTGGCCACAAAACATGGTAAAACAATGTTTGCGGGGTCAGCTAGTTTGTATGTATGTATGTATGTATATACATTCATTATGTGTATACTATTATAGATAAATGTATATATTTGCTTATTTTGTTAACGTCATAACCATAATTGTCTATTCTCTATGATTTATTATCTTTTGTCGATGTGGAGGCCTGATGTAACACAGGTGCTATAACCTTTAACAGGCATCAGTCTCACATAAACAATAATTATCCCTCAAAAGATGAATGACAATTATTTACATACATTAATAAATAGTTGTAACTTATCATGTATGTAGTTTTGTGATAAAATAAAATATAAAGATCTTTGTTATTATTAATTAATTACTATAAACTTTAATTATTATTTTTTTATTTATCTTATATATTATAACTTTTTTGTTTCTCTTAAGTATGTTTTTTCCTTATTGTATTTGTATTATGTATTTATGCACTTCTTGCCTATCTTATGTAATTTACTCACAGTGGTTGTCTGGAAGAAATCGCTCAAAAGCGATAAGGCCGCCAGTTGCTTTTCATTAAATTATGTTTAATATTTCCTTTTATGCAACGAAGTGTTAATAAATAAATAATTAATAAATGGTGGATATATCATCTTCATTATCATTGGAATAGTTCTTTCAATCTTCTCATTAGGCCTTTGCATAATTGTTTTTTTAGTATAATAACGTCTGATGAGAAGTCAGCGTTCATGGAGCATGAAGTCTTCGCCCACAATCACTTTGAGATGCCGCTTCGTATCACTGCGGTGCATCTGCCTGACGAGGTGTTGCCATTTTTCGAGGTAAATATTTTTTTTTGGGTAAAAATTCGTTATCTTGTCTGTTATCTATTGGCGGATTTTTTTTAAAAGGGAGCGTTCAAGTATTACGTAACGTAAAAATGGGGGGGGGGGGTTATTTTTGAAAAGTTAGAGCCCTCTTTTTAATGAATGTGGAATACAGAGTACTATTACCTGAGATAGGTACAAACATATTCCGTCGACACATCGGCGTCAACGTCAAGAAAAATGTTACGCTGCGTTACATAGGGGGGGAGGTTCTAAAGTCTTCAAAAATTGCGTTGCGTAATATTTGAACGCTCCCTAATAATTAAACTTCGAAAATATATATGAAGACGAATAACATAATAATTTTACATAATGATCTCTGTCACGATCTCCATTTTCCTCCTTTTCTACCTCTCAGCCCTTCTCCCTCTTTCCCACTGTTTTTACCAGTCTCTCTCTTTCTCTAGGTTACTCACTATCTCGTTCCATCTTTATATCTCTCTCTTTTCCTCGTATATCTTTCTTTCCCACTGTCTTTATCTGTCTCTCCCTCTCTTTCTCTAAGTAACCCACTATCTCGATCCATCTTTATATCTCTCTCTTTTCCTCGTATTTCTTTCTTCCTCCTTTTCTCTTTTCCTCAATAGCTATATACTCATTTTCCATTTCTTTTCCTCTCCTACTCTATTATATCTCTTCCCTCTCTTTTATCTCCCTCTTACCTAGCTTCTCTCTCTCTCCCTCTGTATAAATAGCAATTATTCCATCGCATGATGTGTACATATGTTTCAAGGTTAAAAGAAACACGCCCCTGCTGCTAAACCCGGGTGCTTTAAGCTCGCTCCTCACTCTGCGTCTGCATACGTTGCCAGATACGATTGATACGCGTATAACAGTACACACGAATCTCTCGCAGTATCATATACCGCTGCGGCTTTATAATGGGAATTTGTCATTTGTAAGTATTTTTTAATTTGTGGTTATGGAATTAAGTAATATATTGTTTAGAGAACTTCATTTCTTATTACAAAAAAAAAATGTTTTCTTTACATGAGAAACTTAATCTTATATAAAATTCTCGTGTCGCGGTGTTTGTGGTTAGACTCCTCCGAAACGGCTTGACCGATTCTCATAAAATTTTGTGTGCATATTGGGTATGTCTGAGAAACGGACAACATCTATTTTTCATATTATTTTGTAATTTTTAGATAAATTTTTATTTTTGTATCAACTTTATTAACAACATTAAAAAATACACATACAACCCTAAATTATCAACCCTCTACGATCAACCCCTATTTTTGATTATAAATGTACATGGCAAAACGTTTGCCAGGTTAGCTAGTATGTATATATCAGATATACACGTCTTCATAAGCCGTATTAATTTTAGTTAACTGTGTTCATTCTAACACATATCTTTACTGCATTTTTGATATTCAAACACACCAATATTGCGATTTTGAGATGGTAATTGATTAAATAAATGCACACCCTCATACCTAATAGATTTCTTCAAATAATTTGTACGCGGCTTCGGTAAGATAAGCAAACTCGCTCGACGAGTATTGCGGGTCGTTGTGTATTTGATTTTTTTTATTGACTTATTATTCTTAAAAAAATGATATGCAATCATATTATTGGAATTGTATTCGTTTTTACAACAAATTCCCAAACGAAATTGTACGCCCTTGACTTGCGAACTGGTTGTAAAATGTAAATTTACAATTAATTTAATTTGTTTTTTTTGACGTTCATAAGTGTACTTGTTTACCTAAATGAATAAAGATATTTTGATTTTATTATTGTTTACCAAGTGTTGCTACAAATACTTACAAACACACACACTCCTATCGAAGCATGTTTTTAGCTTGCTGCAAAAAAAAATAACACATTATTCACATTAAAATGAAAAGTTGACTTATCAACAATATATGTTATTTAATATATAAATAATATATTTAAGATCTCTGGACGGCCAACGAAATCGCCATTTTAATCATCTATTTAATATTGGTATTTAGGAATGGGATTGGCCTAATTCGGACGCGAATTTGGACTTGGGCGTGGTCGGTACGTCGACGACATGGCGTGTAGGTCTGCGGCTGCGCAACCGCGCCTGCGTTGAACTTTGCGTCACCGGCCTAAGTGCAACGTTGCCGGGGGCCTCTGCCACTCTCACTAATGCTGTGCCGGTGAGAATTATTTTGATGTTTGCTTATAATTGTAGTAAGACCTCATACCTGAGGTCATAGGTTCAATCCCTGGCTGTGCAGTAATGGACTTTCTTTGCGAATTTAACATTCGCTCGAACAGTGAAGCAAAACATTGGGAGGACATTGGTTTGTCTCAGACCCAAAAAGCCGACTACGTATCAGCCTACGAGGCTGATTAAATTGACAAATTATCACGTGAATATGAAAATGTACGCACTACCAAACATTATTGCATCTTGTCATTTATATTAATACTTGTTGTTTTTTCTTTATAAAGTTTGCCAACGCTCGGCGCACTGATACATTGGTAAAAACCAACACACAATTCAAATCTCCTCTATCTCTCTATCTATTTAGAGCACATACAAATATCATGAGCATATGCATAGATAATGTCATGAGCATTTCTCCTCGTTAGTTCTATTACATCATCTCTTCTTTTGTCGTCCTATTCATCTCTTTTATTCAGTCCATCTTTTATCCTGCGTTCTATATATATCATAGACATAGACATATAATTTATTACAAACAAAACACACACACATAAATACACAACACAGCAGTAATAAAAGAGAAAAAAATTAAATAAAAGATATAATGAGAGGTATATTATTTTTTTTCCATTTCCCATTCGGTTCGTCTGAAGTATGTAATGCGTGTGTGTTGGTGTTGTAACTGACCCTGACTCAGCATTATGCTGAGGAGCAGAGTGTTCCACAGCGCTGGTCATCCTACCAGAGACCACATCAGCTAGTTTGCGCCTCAGTCGCAAAAAAAAAGAATATATTAATACTCAGTAGGAAATGATAATAATAGTATTATTGAAACTTAGCAATATCGGTAACAAAGTCTTGTGTAATATAGTGTGAAGTAAATAGGTAAAATTGAAGGTTAAAATAAGAATAATTGTTAAGTTTTATTATTACAATTTATTTTTTCTTTTTTTTTTCTTTTCTTTTTTTCTTTTTTTTTGCGGATTAAAAACTAGATTTCGTGGGATTTTTGTTGAGTTAATAGATAAGTTCTATAGCTGCGACCAAAATTAGACTTTAATTTAAGACCCTTCAGCGGAGGAGGGATATAATTCCAACACTTCGTCGCACTATATTTAAAACTCCCACGAAATGAAGCTGTCCTGAAGACACGAAATGAAGATGCTTTGGAATGGCGAGCTCATGAGTACAACTCCTTACACATACAATACAGAACTGTTAATGATCTGTATACGAAATACAGATTATTAACAAAATTTCCATTGAGGTGGACCTATTTGTTTGTACGCTGGCTGAGTTCACAAGAGTTGCTTGCTATATTGTAATTTTTTAATGTTTGTATGTAGGTTAGTTGGTGTGGGTAATATAATGGAATTCTATCGCATTAGTTGTAACTGTAAAGATAGGAAAATTTAATGGAAAATAAATAAATAAATTATTTGTTGCTTGTTGACAGTTATCATACAATATTAATTGTTAACAGCAATGCGTCCCGCCCTACGGTTGGTCGAAAGCCTGGCTGCGAGTGGTGGCACCAGCCCGGGAAGGCGTGGTAGTGGGATCGATACGTGCGCAAACGGCGTACGCGTATACGCACGCGTCGCTGACGCTACGAGCGCACAGCGGACGACTTGCGGCCATATCGCCGGTGTTGCCAGCTGCCGCACCTGTATGAGTTTATTATTATTAAACAAATTCTATATCTTTTTGATCATTGAACTTAATATGGGGCCGTTCATAAAATACGGGGTCTGGCCGAGTGTGACAAGATGTGACAAGGGGGGAGGGGGGGGTATAGGGCAGCGTGACGTTCGCCGTTTATTATTTTTTGACATGAGCGCTAGCTCTGTGGCGCGACTCTAGATATTTCGGCCCATTTAGAAAATCCTTGGACTGCTGAATAATAGAAATATTATTTATTATTTATATGTTCGTTATGAAAGATATTTATTAATTTATTTAAAGTTTATTATAATAACTAAATAAATGTTTTTAATTTTCAGAATTTGTCTACTATCATTTAGAATTTATCATACTCAGCAGGGGGGGGGTCTTAGTTTTTGTGATGAAATATTTCTAGGGGGGGTCACAAAAAGTGTGACACAGCGTGACTATGGGGGGGGGAGGGGGTCAAAAAAAGCTGATTTCAGTGTGACGTATTTTATGAGCGGCCCCTATGATTTAATTAAATTTTCAATATTCTGAGAAAATTGTTAGTTTTTAGTATATACTCAAATTTTCATATTGGTACAAAGTAAACTTATGATAGTCAACAGAAAATACGACAACATAGCTACGAGCATACCATCCCATTTGGCTGATCGATCCTAAGTTCGATTCTCGTTGAAACAATATTGCTATATTTCAGATACACAAAACTTGTAATATAGCTAAATGTAATGTTCCAGTATGCAGGTTCGGTGGCGCCACTTGTGATAGACAGCACGATGTCTCTTTGGATGAAGGTCACAGGGGTGTCATACGTCGACACACACACACAAGACGCACTCAAATTTGTGTAAGTGTTTTTTCACGCGCAATTTATGAAAACATACAAAACTTTATTAATGATAATTATTTATTTATTTATTTATCCTACTTTATTTTTGAAATATGTATTTAAAGAAAAAACTTTTAGTTTTTTATTTTACTGGAAAACAATCACTTTTACCCCATTTCTTTTAAAAACCAAACAGTTCTAACAAATAAATATTCAAATTTAAATGATAGTTAAAAAAGTAGTGTCTTCTCCATATTAAAACATTAGTTAACAGATAATAGATAATCAAAAAAGAATCTTATCTAAGTAATATAATTTTTTGCTTCTTTTGGTGCGATGGAGAAAAATTGATATAGATAGAATAAGACGGTATAAATAGTATTTACTAATAATTTATTTATTTAAATAAAATCTTTTTGATTAATTTTAATATTTATCGCTAATCACTACTGCATTTTAGTTATTTTTTTCCATACGCCAAAGAAGTATAAATTCTAACGCGTGTAACATTTATATATAAATGCATATTTTTAGACAGGAGTTAAAAGATCGTATTGGCCCCAAAAATATTACTTATATTTTGAAAAAAATAAATTAGAGCTGTCACGGGACGCCTGGCAGATGTGAAACATCGATATTATTTTGTAAAAGTAATATGCAGAAAAGAACAGACTGTGATAGGAACTAAATATGTCATAATGATAAAATCAAATATTACGATTTTTTCCAGATAACGATGACTATTTGTTGAATAAACATTATTTTTATTAAATATTTTTAATGTGAAATTTACTACTGCATATAGACTGTAATCATATAGCGTGGCGACGCGTTGCCACGGCATGCGTCGCCACGCCAGAAATCGGTTTTACGTGCGGCTATAGATGTTTCACATCAAAATAGAATTTTTATGTTTATTTCTTTCCCAAATGTATAAAAAAAAATGTATAAATTTCAGCCCACTAGATAGTACAGAGGTGGGCCCAGGTCGACATACAGTGGGCCACATTCATTATGAACCCGAGAAACTCTGCGAACCCAATTGCTATACGGGACTGCCTTTGGACTCTTCGGGTGAGTATCTTCTCTAATTCTTCTCTTCTGTTTATACTCGGAACAAACGCAGGCTGCAATTTCCCCGTACTAGACTATCTAAAGTTTTGTCTTTTTTTGGAAAAGGGATACTCTTCTTTAATAAAATCCCAGAGGCTCTTTTATCTCTCCCTTTTAATTAATTTAAGAAATGTATTAAAGAAACGCTGTGTAAAAAGCTTACTATAAAGTTTTATTATCTAGTTGATGGCCTGGGACTAGTGCTGGACAGGCTACTTCTAATTAATTTGCTATATTTGTTTTAAAATAAGTATTGTTTGATGATTTGCTTTTTTAAAATGAGTACCGAGAGTTTTTTACACCGGCTTTTTCTCTCGGCCTACACCCTCCGTCTTTGCCGATGAGTAGGGATGCCTACAGGTTCGAATTGATTCACGTGGAATAAGTGATATCTGTATCTAATGGATCATAATAAACATATTTTTATTTGATTTAATCTTATAGTATATTAGTGAAACTAAAAATTTGTTTCTTTAACCGGTACACTTTTGACAGCGCTGTCGTGATCACTATGTAGTAGTGGTAATAGAAGGATCGTGATGCGCTTCTCATATCTCGTTGCCTATAAGAGGTCATCCTGTCTCATACTATTTAAAGAATGTTTAAACCAAAGCTACCACTATGTGGAACCAGCTAACCACCGAAGTATTTCAGAAACAATTCTTAAAAACCCGTGTTTTTTTTAAAGATTTGAGCGATTTATTGGATTTTCTCCTGTAAATTGCTTTTAGTAGCAATTTTTTTTTCTTTTTTTTTTTTTACTACGGAAGCAATTGCAATCGTCGTATTTACATCTGATCATATATGCATCAGACATCAGTCGCTGTTCCTAGAGTAGTCTCTTACACTGGTCCAGGAATCCAACTTAAGATCGACTGAGGAGGAAAACCTTCACTTCTCTAATGAGCTCTTTGACGAGATCTTGAATCCATTTCAGATTATTTTTTGTTAACTATAAAAATTGTTATTTCTGTTTTTTTTAAACACAACAAATATTTTTGGCTTCCTAGACAAGATGGCGTCGCGCCAGTCTCTATGACGTAACATGCTTGTAAACAATAACTACACACTACAATTTGACAAGTGACATTATTTACACGCATGATGCGTCTTCGTCGATTCGAATAATTGTGACCATTTTGTGTCACGTGATTGCCGTTTTAATATTTAATTATATTTTATATTAAATTTTTATTAAATTTATAATTTTATTTTTATTTAATTTATAATTTATACTCTCAATTTACACTATTTAGATGATATAACGATTTTCAGCTGGTCTATTGTGGTTGGAGCGGTCCAAGGGAAAAAACTGGGCGGACACAATCCGTGCAGACATACATGCGTTGCAGACACGCCTGGAACAGTTTGGGAATAGTTTGACTCACACAAACTACTCTATATATCTACATACAACACAGGTATTTAAAAGTACCGTGTACTTTTAAAACGCATTTTCTTATTACTACTACTACTCGTGTATTTTTATAACCATATGGTTCTTCAACAAAAGTTTTTAACTTTTACAGTTAATTTGACTAAAATGACTATGATTTTTATTAAAGCTTCCATATACCTTATTTGTTGTTTAATTTTCAGGTGATTCAAACACCTGTCGACGTAATGATAGAACACAAGTGGCCACGCCTTATCGTAAGCAGTGGTGTGGTCGACCCCAATGCGACAAGTTCCCTTAAAAATGGGGAAAGTGAGGCAAACGGAGCAAGTGGGTCTAAAGAGTTGGGGGGCGTGGGTCTGGTCCCTGTTGGGGGGCGTGGGCTCGTGTGGCTGCGCGTCCGGAATCCTTCGAGTAAGCCGATTATGGTACAGCCAGTCTTGGCCCCGACTTTAACTGACGTATTGCCTAAAGAGTAAGTTTTGTGTGTTATAATTATTAAGTTATAAACAGCATGTGTGTATGAGCGTATTATGCCAAAAAAAATGTGTTAGCAATCTAAAAAAAATCTTCAAAATCGGTCCCGCCGTTTCGGAGTTTATTAAGATATACATACATAGGTCTTGGTCAGGTTTGCAAAACGTATTTATGTATTCAGGGCGGGTGGTGAATCGGGCTGGTGTAAAACCACCGCCTGTGTCTGGTCGGACTCCTTCTCAATAGAGGAGTGGAGGGGGGTGAAGGGGGAGGCGAGGGCGTGGGAGGGGGACGTAGTGTGGCTGGAGCCGCGGGCGGAGGTGGACGTGCGTGTCAACTTTACGCCCAAGCAGGCTGCGAGTTTGACTACGTATTTGTATTTAAGGTATGGATTTCATTATTTTGTGAAAACGTCTACATCGACGGACGCTGGCTGCACGTACGAAAAAGCATGACTCATTGTCCTGTTACGCTCATTGTCCCGTTACACTCGTTGTCCCATTACGCTCATTGTGCACTTGTCGTAACTATCTCTCTTTCACTCGCTATGCGTCCGAGGGTTTACTCACGAGGATACAAAATAGCGATAGCTTAATAAAAATAATTACATTTATTCCTAAAAGTATATTTAATTCAATAAAAAATTGGAGTATATATGTCGCAGCCAACTAGCTGAATTATCCGTTCAATTAACAGCCTAGCCGTTTTCACTAAACGGCGGCCAGAAACAAAAGATGATTATTTGAGACAACCAATTTAATCGTAAATAATAATTTGTAAAAACATGATCCTAAGATGTAACTTTGACACAAATGTATTTTTGACATGTATTATAATTCGATGAGGCCGGCTGCACGCACGGAAAAACATGACTCATGCGGCGTTACCTCGCTCTGAGGCGTTCTATTTAAGGCTTAAAGTGCAAGCGTATTATGATTTCCATTTACCTCCTCTATAACCATACAAAATATCTATCGAACAAATAAAATTAAAATATTTTGAAAAATGCAACCATTCCGTCAGTATTTTCTTATGACGTCACGTTCAAATATCAGTAAACCGACTTTACAGACAACCGATTTTTTTTAGGAATAACTTGACGATATTAGAAGGCGTACAGTTAAACGGTGTGGGAGCGGTGCCAAGCTTCGATTTGGGTGGAAGAAGACCTGGACCATCCTCGATATTTCATTTTGAGGTTAGTTTTTTTATTGAACAGGGTTTTTTTGTTTGTTGAAAAAAAATAAAAAAAATTGTGAGATATGTAAAGTCCCTGGACACGATGGCAAAGGAGTAGATTAAAATATTAAAAAAAACCTGATGTGATGTGGTGCACATGGACACTTAATGAAAGAATGCGTTGCCAGTTATTTAAGAATATTGGTACGTTATGAAGAACTGATGCCCATGGACACTGACATTGACAGAAGGCTTGCAGGTTTTAGGTAAAGGCTTGCGTTATCGGCATATTAACAAGTTGTATGCCAAAAGTCGAATTCGTTCGGAAATATTTCATTGTGTAAAAATAGGTAGATATGTGGGTACCCCACTCTTGAGCGCTGTCAAATATGTCAAACTTACAGAAAAAATCGTTTGACAGCTCTTAAAACTTCATATTTAATTGACGTTATAGAATACATACTTATTAAATTTATTTCTCAATTTTTCAAAAAAATTATTAACTTGGAAATATACTGTTTTTATTGATTCAGCCGTAATAAATAGAAAAATTGGATATGTATTTTTTTTTATTTGATTAATGTAGGTACGTATTTCCAGGTGGAAGAGTGTGTGTCGAGCACCCGTTCCGCGGTTGTTCGACGGCGCATAGTTGCTCGCAACACTGGTAGAGTTTCCATCCACCTTCACGGGTGGGACATTTCCCGCCAAGGGTGCCGCGGACGGGGCTTCCGCGTCTACCCCTGCGCCCCCTTAACCCTCGCCCCCAATCAGACCGCCCCCATACACCTCGCCTTCACCCCAGACTACACCCTTTCCCGCCAGTCCGCGAAGCTTCGGCTCCTTTCCGACCTAGGTCCCGTCGAGTACACCCTACTGGCCACGGTTCCCGTTAAACTCCTGACCCGCTGTGCCCCCACGTTCCCGAAACACCCATGGGACGCCCCCATTCGAAATTTTGTCAATACCCTCACATTTATAATACTCGCCGTCCTCCTATTCACCGCTGTGTATGACTCTGAGAGACTTCTACGCAGAGCGAGATCCACCCGAGCGCCATCTATCCGTCCCCCCTTAGATCTTCGAGAAATCGCGGCGACCACCACGGTCACCCAACCCCCGCCCCCCAGAGCCCCTCCATCGAGGCGTAAGCGCCCGACGAGAAGAACAGACCCTCGTGCAGAAAGAATTGCCTTCGAAAGATGGCGCACGGAAGTTCTGAGACGCACAGACGACGATTCTTCCCGCTCCAGTGAGGATCTGGAAGAGAAAGAGAAGAAAGAAGAGGTAGTTGAAAAGGAGCCAGAGAAACCAGAGGAGATTGAGGTGTCCAGCGCGTCTGACGAATCCACTCAGGTGGATGAGCAGGACAACGATGAAGCTTATACGGCAGATGCGGAGTTGGACGCGCGCGATTCACCCGAAGAAACCATAGTGGAGCCAAAAATAAGCCCAATTAGGACGCAATCCCCTCCCAAGGTTCAAGTTACCCGACGCTCCCCTAACAATCGGCGGGAGAGACGAAACGACGAGACTGTCAGGAAGAACATTCGCCCACATGTGAGGAAGGAGAAACGCCGAACGCAGAGGGCTACAACCCCGCCGAGGTCCGTCACCGTGAAGGAGAACGTTGAACCAGGGGAGATTGGGGAAAGCAGGGGCAATGTCCGTTGGGGGGCGTCGTGGAGTTCAGTCGTCGCGGGGCCCCCGCTTGCCCCCATTGGGTCGGACGTCCGTAGGCGAGAGAATAATACTGACAACTCCCTGTTCTACTACAACGGGGCACCGGAGCCGCCTAGGCCGGAGCCCGAGTTCGCCTGGAGGCCTGCGATTGGAACACCTGAGAGATTGCCATTTACGCCGTCCACGTCCACTAGGGATTTCCTTGGTAAGACTTTTTTATTTAATTTTAAAAGTTTAAATAACTAAAGTATATTATAATAGTATGGTTTAACTGAGTGTAATATTTCCAGACGATACCCCAACATACAACAATATAGGTTCCGTATGGGGGGCAAACAATGCCTGGTGTTGGGGTGGCGCCCCCATGCGTCCGCCCCCTGGCTTCGCCCAGCAAGCCCCTCGCCCTTATGACCCGTTCCGCTCTTTGGCTTCCATTTGGGCCCCAGCCCCCCACGATTGGCACATCAATCCCCCCAACGATGATGAACAGAACAACTAAATTATCGTTTATAGTCAGTTATATCTAAGTAACTTATTAACTAAAAGTCGACCTTTGCATACTTGATCGTATTATTGATCGTGCCCCAAGAATAAATCATGCCCCAAATATAAAGAAAGATAAGTAATATAATAAGTGATAAAACCCCATTTATCCATTCAGTGGGAAATATCTGCTTAGACTAGTTTGTGGGCTGCACAAATTACACAGATTATGCGATTTTTTTAAATTTTATAACTGTCAAAACTTATTTTGACAGCGTTACTAAGATATTAACTGCTATAACGGTATTACGGTTATACGGCAATGTAAGATAAATGTAATTTTTAAGATAAGTAAAAAAGAAACTCAACCACTTTTTAAATTGCCATTATAATCGTGTACTTGTTAAATATAGCTTTTTGTTTTAAATGCTGAGTAAAATTGATCACTGGTTGGTCACAAACGTCAACAGATAGATTAGTAACTGAAGACATTTTGAAAAAACATTCGGTGCCTTTCAGCTGTCAAAACTTGACATTGATGTATTCAAAAGCACGAAGCTGTCGTTTAGTTTCCGTGAAGGTTTTAGTTTCAAGCAAACAAGAACAAGCTATATTTTACAAGGAAAGGTGACCTCGCTTTTACAATGGACTCTGATATTAAAGTTTATTAAATGTTGTAACGGAAGATGTGTTTGGTGATGTCTAGTCATGGTTTCACATCACCGGGCCATTATCAAATGTGAACAAACCAATGTAATATGTCCGTTCTTGAATGAAGTTTGACAATTGACTAATGGAAATTGGCGGGAAATGTTTGAAATATTTTTACCGATCGAATTGCGTAATTGCTAAACGTAGCTCAAAATTTTACCGCGGAACTTACAGACAAGATGGCGGATTTTTATCAGCTGTTTATTTGTCGAGGTAATAATATTTTTTTAAGACGTGACTAAATGATTGTCTGTGACAATTATGTTCGTTAAATTAGGGGCACGCGATACGAAATCATTGGTAAGAATTTTTAAACATTGTTCTGTTAATTAAATATGGTTTATTTAGGATTGGCTTTTGGCAACATCCTATTATCTCTTTCAAAACTTCTTTCAAGGAACGGACATAAAAATGCAGTATGAAATGACGAGTCATGTGTGTTTTGTTCCGAAGATACTGTTTTTGTAATTGAACAAACTTATTATTACAAATTGTATGTTACAACTAAAATAAACTTTGCTACAAATGAAGTTTTTTAATGGCTCCACAGAAAATGGTCATGGCGTGACCGTATTTCAAAACGTCAACAACTGTTTGTCTGATTTTATTTTCAAAGTATTTGGAATTTTTACAATTCAAAGTAAAAGATCCTTTCAACCTTCCCAAGGTCAATTCATGCCTTTTTGACTTCAACCACGTCATTTAAAGTGAATATATTAACAATTTAGAGTTCGCTATATTATATCTTAAAAACTATTTCTTTACCCTGTAAGCTAGTCTAACTTGATAATATAGGATTAAAATCCCTAGTTTGATGAATTATTTTGTTTGGAAGGCATTTTGAAAACGTCGCTTGTTAAAATGGCGGCAATCATGGTGGTAGTTGTATACGTTTTGAAGTACGAGCTTTTTACCTATTTGCACTAAAAATTGGGCAAAATTTAAGGTTCCTAATTTAGTTAAGTTGTTTTAGTTTTAAAATTTGTGTTTTTTTATAATATCTGATGGATTTAGTGCAAATGGGGGTGTGTTAATGACACCATAACCAAAAGGCAAGATGTTTTAAATACTCGAGAATTGTAATTGCGACATTATTGCGTTTAACAATGCGCAATGGTCAGTCTTGCTTTTACGGTAATGGAAATATAAGGTTACCGCGTAATAGATAAATAGGGAATGTAGACGCCACAAACTAAAGAAGGCATTTAACTTCATAGACTAGGCTACCCATTACATTGCCTCGTAGGCGTACTATGAACAGTATTCAGGCGCAAAAAAGTTCATTACGATTTACGACGTTGGTCACCAAGCGGTCAAACATAGTATATGGAAATACAAAAAGTGTTTTGACATGTAACAGTGTAATGGGGATACTGCCCAAGTGAAATTTGAATCAAATGTTGGTTCGCCCAAAGGCAGACTGATGACTATTCATAAATAACACTTTTCATACAGACACGAGATGTCAATGCATCTCGTGTCTGTATGAAAAGTGTTAATGTTTTTGATGGTTATAAACCCTTTATAATATAGGGGTTTAATGTTATAATTGCGTAAAAGGTCTATGAAGTGTTGTGTCGTTTTAGCGCGAATATTGCGCGCCAAAACATTTTTCAAATTGACATTGACATTAACAATTAATGCTTCTAAATCTATCGAAGCTAATGCACAAACAGTGTTAGAGCCAAAAAAAAACTATGCAATGTCTATTAACAATAATACTAATGTGAATTTCAACAATCAAAACTCGCCACTATATAAAGGTTTATAACGTTTTTATATGTCCTTTAGGTTAAAGTTTACAATTCAATACCTAACCTAACCTAACAAAACTAGATAATAATTCGTTTTTTCGACGCTAGATTCGTACATACTCAGTATAATCAAATTCAAGGTATTGAATTGTAAACCCAACCCGACCTTTAGCATTAAAATCGAGCTTGGAAAAAAACATGTTTAAAGGGGCAAGGTAGATTGGGAGATGTATTGGATTTGTTGAAATTAGAAACTTTGCTGATACTAGAATCTCATTTGGCGTATGGACTCAGGTAACCTGTTTAATTTTAAGTTGTCATTTAAGGTATTTTTACAAAGAATTCGCTAGTCGTGACCACAAACCTGTCTCTTGAAGACTGAATAAATATTTCTTTACGGCGTTTCTTGTTTAATTTATCTTTTACATTTATAGACCAATATTTATCATAATCTGTTGAGAAGTTTTAAGAGAGTTACAACCAAAATTAATAACTGAATATTTTTAATCCAAGATAAAAGAATCTTGAATTGTTCACGATTTTCTTATCGAAGGTTTTGGTAATGTAATATAACTTTTTAAGGAGGCAATGTATGAAAATATTGTAGCGAAACCTGTACGCTACGTACATTGATGACATCATACCCCGCTGAGTTAAATTAATACTTCCCGACCTGGTGGGTCACCGAACTAGTCAGTGGTTCGAGTTGAGGATTCGATCTAGGTCGTAGGACACGCCTGTCTTCCTCGCCGCTATCATCAGGGCTTTTCAAAAATCCGCGACCCATTAAATTACTAAAAATTAGATTTTTCCGTAAAAACTAAGTTTTTATAGCAAGTTTCCACGAGATATTTGCTGTCATAATCACATTGTGAATTTTATTAATTATTATTGATAAGGTACGGCAACGCACTCGCGAGCTCAAGGTAGCTTTACATTATCCCTAGATCCATTATTTACGAAACGGAAAGCTTCTTTTAAAGAACCTATAGGATAAATGTTTAAAATATTTAAGACCATATTAGTCACATTTATATCAAATCATTAACAGTAAATGATGGTCCAGAGCTTAGTTAAATTATTACATAATTATATTTATATAATTACTATCTCTCTAACCTACATAATAACCATAACAAATAATAATTAGTGAAATAACGTTAAAGCGATACTATCGGAGAGGTGAGACCTGCAGAGGCCTTATCATGAAATTACTAGTTTCATTAATGTTTCATAAGTTTCATAATGGCAGTTTCTGTATTATGTTTACAAAATATGTATTTTTATGAGAAACTTAATATATAAACGTCGCCATCCTAATTTTAGGCTACTAGGCTGGAGACAAGAACAGACCAATCGAGAGTTCAGACCACCCTAGGCCATTTATCGGGTTACCCTGATTTTTTTAAAATTAAATAGTTTCTGAAAAATCACATTATACGTACATAAGCGAGAACACTGTAAGTTTTTGCTGGCGGAGTGTGGAGTGCAAGTAACTTTTAACTCTTTTAGTGCTGAAAAAGACCTTTGCAGCTGCAGTTCATATTAGTATTTTGAGTTTTTGACAGATTTGTACTTGTAGATCCAGTACACAGTTCATGTAGTCTTGGTCTAGTTGAAATATGAAGGGAATGATGCATAGGATCTAGCGATCTCAGCGCGCCCTAGGCTGCAGCCTAATTAGGCTAAGGGTTAATCAAGCCCTAATCATGAAAATGCGCTAAGATTGCGTATTTCAGATGGTAATTGATTAAAGAATTGCACACCCTCATACTTAATAGATTTCTTCAATTAATTTGTACGTGGCTTCGGCAAGCGAACTCGCTCGATGAATATTGTGTGTTTGATTTTTTAAATGATAAGCTACTATGGAAAGTTATTTAATTTCTTTTAAATTAATAGACAAATGCTCCATAAACATAGTGTAATCTGTATATTACGTCACTGAACAAAATCATATATTCAACAACCGTTGATAATTTTAGCAAATTTTTTAGTTATTGTTATTTATCTCAATAGGTGTAATGCTATGTAAAAAGTTTGAAAGACAATCTAAACCAAGCAAAGCCAATTGATTTCTATGTGTTAAGGGGTCTTTTGTTTTTAAAAATTGTATCTAAATAGTGCGTTACTATTGTATATTCTGATTCTCAGCTATTGCACTGAATCTATCTTAACAGTGCAAACAGAACACACACACAAACCCTTCAATTAAAATGGTACTTCAAAATAAATTTTATTTAATCATCAAATAAAGAAAGTAAGGGTTATTAAGATAAAAACAAAATTGTTTCCATATTCTTTATGAAGTCTTGAAACAAATTTTCTAAAAACTGGTTGCAATTTCTTTTGACACAAATCGTTGATCAAAAGTCACCATTCACATCCAAACATTGAAAATGTCAAAGATATAATCCAAAATAAATACAATAAATTCTCAATATCTATATTTTGTTGAATAGTCCTTTGGTGAGACTACTAAACCACGGCCTTTTCTAGCCCCTCTGTATACTGTCTCTATAATATCTATCATTTCTTGCTTATCTTCTAATGGCCAATTGATTTTGTTATTATTACCAGTTCCAAGATCAATCATTATATGTTTGTTTCTAAAGAAAAACATCACTGTGCAGGGATCATACAATTCGTACCTGTAAATTAAAATAAATGTTATATATGTTTTGTAACACAATTTGAAAGTAATAAAAGTGTTTCTCAGATATGGTATCTTTCTTATTCTAAATATATATTTAAGTTCATATTTACAATGTCAGAAATTAATATGTACTTACATTTTGTTGAAATCAGGGACTTCTGTGATGTCTACCAGGTAAATTACAGCAAAATTCTTTACTTTTTCTGCAATACTGTACAACACTTCATCCATTTTCATACAGGTTGGGTCCCAGTCATGACCAAACCGTATCACCTAAACATAAAATTCTATATAAGTATATATATATATATGATTTAATATAGCAAATCAATAACATTTTGGTTGTTTATGGTAGGGGTTATAAAATGTCAATACTATTTATATATAAATATTTTCATGTATTTGTAGACGTAAAAGATTTTTTCAAGGATTTTTGTACGAGAAGTGGCTTTAGCTTAAAAATTTAGCTTACCACAACACGATCTTCTTCCGAAAGAATTGCTTGATCGACTTGCCAGCCATTATGCAAATGTCCCAACATATAACTCATAGTGAATGTTTTTAAATAAGGTTCTTTAAATTAACCACAACTCACAAACAAAAATATTCAGTATCTAACGTGAAATAAAGTAAAAATATTGTTATTTGGTTATTATGTATATGTAAGTCAATAGTCATCACTCATCTATTCAAAAAAGTGTATCGTTTGTCGTTGACGGAATTCAACGATGACACAATGACATTGAGTTTAAAATTAATAAACATGATATAATCTGTGAAACTTTTAGTTTTTAGGAAATACAACTTAACCGCTTTAAAACGTTTGATAAGCACTTTTAGATTTAATTTATAATCATAGTACTATCGAAAACCTTTATCTAATGACTAAAGTTTTATAAAACTACATAGTACATACTTAATATACAATGTACATATATGTACATGTATATATAAATATACAATGTATGTAACATTTGCAACATGTTACGGTCATTATATTAAAATATAGCTTTTTTTAACGTTGACGCCATAGGCGGACTTCTAGCTTGGAAATGAATGATCGACTGTCGAAAGTTAGCTCTTATTCTTAGCTGCAGTATAAAACTTGGATGACGGGTAATTTATTTTCTAACATGTTTTAAAATTTGGAACTCATTTATAATAACCACTGAATTACTCTGATGATGGGTATTTTAATGATTATTAATCTGATGATGACATTACCTATAGTATTACCAATTGTTTATGAAACTTGTTAAAATGCTGAATTCAACACATTGGCGGTGACAATCTAGATTTAACTTTCAAGGGCTTCATTTAATCCGTCAAGACCTAAGAACCCTTATAGTGTCATTCACACATTTATGCTATAGTTATAATTCTACCTTAAGTCAATGATATTCATTAAAAAACCGTAATTTAAATATAGATAGCTTTTTAATGGGTCAAGAGGAAAATAGGTAACATAAAGGGCTAACATAGAAACCTGCAATACGAGCTTGCAAGTACACCACTTGCCTTTTAGGTGGCCCTACGTTCATCTCTTGAACCAATCCATGTTTTGGAAGTGCCTGGAATTGCACCAGATTCTTATTCTTGAGGTACACAAGGCCTGTCTAAAAACTCAGTTTTAAAAAGCCAAGGTGAAATGGTGATTTCGCATCGCCTTTATAACATAATATTTATTGCTAGTTCTTCTCTTCCGTTCTACGCCCTTGACTTGAGAACTGACAGTAGATGTAAAATTAGAAGCATTTAAATAGATTAAATTTCTTTTTTTTGACGTTCATAAGTGTACAGAATGTTACCAACATGAATAAATGATTTTGAATTTGATTTTTTTTAATTTAAATGTATGTATATGACATAAAGGAGTTGACCTGGTCAAGTTTACGACTCGGTCGATCAATCTCCGTATTAATAGATTCTTTGTTTAGTCCGGAAATATATCCTGAAGAATCAACTCGTTTTGGCGTCAATAGATGAAATAAACGTAGACAATTTTATGTCGTAAATTGTCTGTATATATTTTCAGATTTTGTAGGAAAAAGTTTTTTTAGTGAATTTTACTATCGTATATAACATAAACAGCGTGTATATATTTAAGCCTTGTCTTGCTTGCTATCGCAGAATTTTAAGAATATCCATAGCGCTGAATTAGCTGCATCATGAGCCCACCCCATATACACACTAACTTTTACACCATCACACAACACAACCGAATAAGATATTACTTAGTTAAAGGTAATGAATAATTTTTGTTGCTTTTTCAATCTTTGGCTATATCTTTAGTATATTGTTCCCACTTCCCACTAGAATGTAAGTGCGTGCTCCTTTTTCACCATGCCTCCTGCTGATGAGGATCTTTGAAAATGTGATACAAATTTTTATTTTTATATATTTTATCATGATATATTACTTAAGATGCTATGTGGAATGTTATGATTGCAGCTCCTTACAAACGTGTAAAACAAAAACACATGGCGATTAAAAAGTGTGGCGGAGAGTTTATTGCCAGTTCTACACTTCCGTTCTACGCCCTTGATTTAAGAACTGGCAGTAAATGTAAAATTACAAGCATTTAATATACATTTATTTTTTGCCGTTCATAAGTGTAAATTGTGTTTCCTATATAAATTATTTTTAATTTGAATTTTATGCGTATAACGAATACATTTTTATATAATGTATCAACTACCGATTAAAAAATTTATACATTCACAAACAATGTTGAACATCTTCTAAACCTACCTTATACTGAAACGGAAAATATTCTTGTGCAACAGTTGTTTATTAAAATGTAAGTGTTATGTAAAAAATATTATGTCAGTTACGGTTTATATATACAGTGGAAGTTCCTGGGGGCTAGTGCACTTTATTTTAAGTAAACATCCTTTTATATAAGATATACATAATACTTACAATAAAGATTTTTTCTTCCTTATGTTAAGTCATGTATAATGTTTAAAACGTGTTTGATGGATCGCATAATAAAAAAAATGATAATTATAATAAATATTTAATGCTATGTTAACGACGAAGAGAGTGCCTGCGTCTATACTACTTATTAGGTAATTACCAGGCTTATAAACAAAATTTACAATTTACAACCTGGAAAAAAAATCAAGGTTTTTTTCTATGCTTAAAAGTCTATAAATACAACACTTTTTAATCACTATCACCAGCAATAGGGTCCGACATGAGCCCTAACCTTACTGAAATCCAGTCCTGGGTGGTTTCTTCTTTTCTTTTTCTTCTTTCTTCTGAAATGCAAAGCCTTGGCTCGTACAGGCAAAAGAACAAAGATTGTTTATATGCTAAAAGTCTATAAATAGATAACTTTTTAATCACGTCGTTTTTTTTGAGGGGAATGCATTTGGGCACAGAGTGTGGGACTCGCTCTAGAAGCCTTACCCGCTAAACCCCTCCCACCAATCACGTCACTGTTGGGGTAACTTGGGGTCGCGTAAGCATTCTACCAGGAGACCCCGTGACTGGCTGCTGCAGCAACCATCTTCCATTACATTGACATCGCCTTAGAAGTCTTTACAGTAGGGTTGAATTTCTTGCACCCAACACGTGATTCGCCGCCATATGAGCCCTAACCTAACTGAAATCCAGTCCTGGCTGGTTTCCTCTCAATTGTACAGTATCTCTTAATAATATTTTATTAATAATATTTTGTACAGAATTTGTACGATTTAGTTAATGTGACATCATGTTCTATCCGCATTTATCGAATTTTGTTTACACACCATTCGAGTTTGTTTATAAATTCGGCCGTGAAGGAACTTGGCAGAGCGCCATTGTAAGCCAAACAAAATTCTCGCTGAAAAAAAGTGATTACTCAGTTTGCTTGATTTGCATAAATGGGTCGGTCGCTTCGCGTGTTGCATGTCATAAGGGTCCATTGTGATTAACACGTGTGTGTATCTGTGTTCTTGTGTGTAATTGCTGTGGAAAGTGTACCAAAATAGATGCAAGTATTGATTCCCTATATTTAAGCGTTGTAGATAAAAATAGCATTGCTCAATATGTTTTAAATCTTAAATATTTGAAGTTAAGGCTCATTTTCGTTTGTAGTTTTTCTTTAACAAAGAAACAGTAATTCACTTGAATTACTGTTTCGTTTAATACGTAAAAACTAATGAGTACTTTATTTATTATGTAAATGACATTTTCAAGGCGTAGATTTTCTGTATAAGGAAAAAAATAATGGCACTGCTTCCTTTTGAGGTCTGGGCCTCAGATTTCTGTATCTGTTTCATGATCAATCAATCTAATAGACAAGTCAGCTCAGCTGATCAGCCTCCTGTGCCTGACACATAATGGATTTTTTGTGTCAAAGGCCGGTTTTCTTACGATATTATCCTTCACCGTTCGATTGAATGTTAAATGCGCATAAACTCCATTGGTGCACAGCCGGGATTGAACTTACTACCTTAGGGATGAGATCGCATGCTAAAATAAGGCTAATACTGTAACAGTTTCCTTACAAATAATAATTAAAAATGGTTTAATTAAAAATTAAAAGAAATATTGGCCCTATCACAGTGCACCTTTAACACTGGCAGCATTTCCTCGCTGTGTTGTGTGTGTGTGTGTGTGAGCGAGGAAAGAAACAGCTCTAGGGTCACCGGTACTGCAAAGCCCCAACTTCAATCTATAATTATTATTAGTACAAAAAAAAAAATAAAAAAATAGTGGCGCTACAATCTTTAGGTCTTGGCCTCAGATTTCTGAATCTGTTTCATGATCATTTTGAAATCTAATAGGCAAGTAGATGATCAGTCTCCAGTGCCTGACACACGTCGTCGACTTTTTGGGTCTAAGACATGTCGGTTTCCTCACGATGTTTTCCTTCACCGTTCGAGCAAATGTTAAATGCGCACATAGATATAAATTCCATTGGTGTACAGCCGGGAATCGAACCTACGACCTCAGGTAGTTGCACGCTGAAGCCACTAGACCAACACTGCTCTTATATTAGTACAATTATGTTTATTAATATTGTCCTTTATAATTCCATAATAAATCCTTCAAACATTCAGGTAACATATTTGCGAATGATATTAAAGAATCCTGGCGATCTAATAACTTAATTGGCGTAACCCAGACTCGTATACTTTGATACCGCTATATTGGACAAACGTTGCAAATATAACGTTTGTACAACCCCATCTTTTTCTAATTTTTCTCAACGATCGTTCTCTTTTCTGGGCTGTTACTTGTATAACAAACTCAACAAAACTCTCAATATATATCCTAAAACAAAAAAATGTGTAAAGCAAACAATTCATAAATTTTTACTTACCTTGAGCTATGATCAAACAGAAATTCTACTAGAAGTAATAAAATAATTTCCACATAATATGTTCTTGTCATGTCACACACACCCTTTAACACTCACTAACACACGCATGCGTACCCTTCCCCACTATCACACACAAATACACACACACTCACATACACAATCCCTTACAAACTTCCTTTTTGTTATGTATATGACTTGCTATGGAATGGAAGCCTGGTTATCCATATTACAGGTTCTTACCTAGTTTGGAAACCAGTCTCCCAATACTGTCACTATATTATGAATTATTATGGTTAATGTTTAAGGGAGAAAAATAAATAAATAATTATTATTATTATATTTAACTAATTCAACGATTTTGTAGGAGTATGGAGGCTGTTTACCCTGCTGCTGCATCAGCTCTTACACGAGGAAGACGACGCAAACGCACCGAGCCACGACAGAGACATCGTACGATGCCTGTCACATTTGCTGAAATTAAGGTGAGGCGGTTAATCATGAGGCTGTGCATCAATGGATTGTGTTTCTATATATTTTTTATGTAACAGGAGGGAAACGGGCAGGAGACTCAACTGATGTTTAATGATAAGTGCCCATGGGCACTCGCAAGTGTGTCACCGGCCTTTCAATTATTACGCTGTTTTCTTGAAGGACCCTTTCGGAAATATTTTTTCCTTCAAAACTTGCAGTGTTAACTGCGCACACAGAAAGGCACTTCAGTGTCGGAATCTACGATCTCAGTGATGATCCATACGCTCAAGTCACAAGACCAACACTACTAACTTCTGCTTTATTTCCAGGAAGTTGATGAGGACAAAGAGGACGAGCAGATCCCAATGACAGCTTCCAACATATCGATCCCCAGCGTTGAAGAGCGACGTCGAAAACCTGATCTCCTAGATGAAACCCTCGGAAGGCAGTTCACAGAATTTCGCAACAGGAGAACTCGCAGACGTCGTGACATCATCCACGAACCAGATGAGATAGAGGATCACGAAACCAGCGATCAAAGTGAACCCACATAGATCGTCACTATTGTATGCGATGTTTAGATTGGTGTATTTATATGTGGCCGCTACACGGACTGTCTTTTCGGCTTATAGAAATTTTTATAGGCCTCCTGTTGAACAAAAGATGTGAATCTGTTATCAGTTTCTTCAATTCCTTTATCAAGCGTTGATTGCACATAGATATGCGTGTTAAAGCACGAAGATGATCTTGTAGTATCTGCTTAAACGCGCTGTTTAAAAATACTTAGCCAGTCAAATATCTCTCAAGGAGTTGCACCAGTGTTTTGTAATGGAGTCGCAATAACTGTGGATTCCATCAATAAAAATAATAATTTTATAGTTATGGCCGTATAAAATATTCTATCTTAATGTTTAAATCGTTATATAATTATAATAATTGTCTTAAACATTTGAAATCATAAAAACTAGCAACCATTTTGTAGCAAACAGCTGATCATAATCCGCCATCTTGTTTAGCAATAGATTCTGACGTTAGAATCAGTGATGCTTTTGGTGATTTCTTCCCAAGTTTAGGGGGAAATATAACGGTTATTTTATGTAACTTTTAACGCATGATTAAGTTATATTAAGCCTAGAGCTCAACTGAAATATAAAAAAATACTCCAACATGGATATTTTATACTTGAATATATTTTTGATGTATACTTAAAGTTACCTCTTGAACCAAGTGTACAACAAAAATTAGGCGTTTATAATCAATATTTAGAGATATTTGATTGGGGAATGTTTTTTCGGAGTTGGCAAAAGTTGAGACGTGGAGATGGCTAATGACTCAATGCAATATGTTATATATAATACTTATATTTATCAATAAATGTGGAATAGGTTTAAGGAACTTTTGTAATTCAATTTATTAATAAACATTAGAAAAAATAATGAAGATTTTTCATTTATCAAATGGGTAATAAAAATATATCACCATATATATATAGCTACTGTTATAAATAATTTTCAATAAACATTTTCATTGTTATGGTAAATGTAAAATAAAAGTAGCCTTTCTTGGAGTACTGCACTACACTAAACGACACTAAGTCTATGTCATTATTATTTAAGGCCTGTATTCACTTTGATTAGTTTGAGTGCAAGTGGTTAGTGATTGAGGATGATAAGTGCAGGTGTGTGTGCAAGTGTCCAATTATTGTTTAGTGGCTCTGTTAAGTAAGAGGTGTTAAGAAGTATCTACAGAAGTAGTACACATATATCTTATATCTTTAAACGAGCAATTCTTGTATATATATATATTGAATGGAATCTCGGGATCGGCTCCGATTTTCATGAAATTTAGTATACGGGGGGTTTCGGGGGCGATAAATCGATCTAGCTAGGAATAAATGATAGAAAATAACAAAAAGGTGGTGTTTGAGTATTCCCAATTTAAACTGAAAAATGTATCTTCTTGACATCTATCAGCGAATAATAATACTATTTTTTGTTTAAATTGCTTAAACGACACAACAACACTAAAGAAATTCAGCATATATATTCTATACAGTTCATATTTCATCATTTTATTAGTATGTAATTCGTGCTTAAATATAATTTCCAAAAAACACAATTTATAAAAAAATAAAAATACCGAGCTAAGCTCGGCCATACAGGTACACTTACAGTGTTAATAAGTAGATGACTTCTGCACCAAGAAACACATACGGCGCCCTACGGGTAGGAGCAAGGTTCGATGTGGTGGGATTATCTCAAAGCTATCGGGCTTCACCACGATTTTTAAGGGGCTTTAACTTTGAAGTACTCTTCGCTACTTTGAGAGGAAGCGAGAATGAATAAGACAGAGCTATATTCAAATCTGATTTATTGTCATTAAACGATATACTAAATACTAATTACACCTATTCACACATACATTTATGGGTGTTCTATATTTTTATAAATCACAACCCATTTTTATCTTTGTTAAATTGATATATTTCTTCACAAACAACGGTAATTAATTTATATTCTTATAGAAAGGCTCATAGGAAAAATGCATGCTCACTCATCTTAAAAGTCTGTTCTGAGTGACGTCTGTTTTCTTCTTTTCTAAGTGTCCTGTATTTATATTGCCACATACATCAAAATCGTATAGAAAATACTACACCATATAGTATGTATATTTTAGTGCGTATCTACGATACGCTACACATTATATTCTAGTAAGCTATTGTTAAAATGTAGTACGACCACAGTCTCAGTAGTTAATCAATGTTTGTTTTTTATAAAAAAAAGGTTCAAATGAAATTTGAAGATCTGACAAATCTCTTCGACTGTCAGATTTATTTCAATTATATTATTATTAGTTTAAAAATGATTTTCTTACACAATACAAATAGTATTTACAATATCTATACTAATATTATAAAGAGGAAAGGTTTGATTTTTTGTTTGTTTGTTTGTTTGTTTGAATTGAATAGGCTCCGAAACTACTTGGCAGATTTGAAAAATTCTTTCACTGTTGGAAAGCTACATCATTCCTGAGTGACATAGGCTATATTTCATTTTCAAAAAAAAATAGGCATCCTTACTAAAATTACGATAACATTAACATTTGTTTATTATTTGATACAATTCTAACAGATGGCGCTGAGTTAAAGGTAATTTAGTTTAGGTCCGTGTCGTGGTACCAACGTTTCACATAAGTTCTCCTACGGTTTCCCTTGATTAATTTACTACTATGTAATATAACAAAAACCTTAGCCACAGCAACGCTTGGCCGAGTCTGCTAGTTCTTAATATAGTCATAAAAATGTATATAAATAAAAATAAAAAGCACAAAACTCATGGTTTTTTTTAATTCAGGAAAGCGAGCAGCGATAGCTATATGTTCCATATGTTGGTAAGTAGCTACTAGAAAGGTAGGCTGAGTAAAAAAATCATAATCGAAACTATAATAATTAAAGTTGTTAATTAAAAATTGATAATAGAAAATGGTAATCAAGATACAAATTGTACTTTCATGGAATGCATCGGTTGTTGAACGAACCAAACTATAATGAAATCACATTTTCTTTGATTGTATGGAACTTTAGTAAATTCTCAATTTTTACTCTTTAGTACTAAACACGCCTCTAATATTGAATATATGAGGGACAAATGAGATAAGCATTGCTATTCTGAAGATCCGATTGCAATTCTAACGCAATCTCGAAGTAAGCACCGCTATTTTTGGATGTAACTAAATAAAACTTATCTCTTAGTAGTATTCATGAAACATAACCTATGAATGGATCTTTCAAAATAGCAATGCTCATCTCATTTGTTCCTCAAATTTACAGTAATAGAGCAGTGTTGAACTAGTACTTTAGCGTGGGATTCTCATCACTGAGGTCATGGGTTCGAACCCCAGCTGTGCATCGATGGACGTTCTATGTGTTAGTTTACACTCTGTGTTAGTGAAGAAAATATCGTGAGGAAACCGGCTCGCTTTAGACCCAAACCCTTTCTTTTGTCAACTAGTGAACTGTGGAGTCGACTCCCGGTATTATCCCTCGGAAAAACTAATTTCTAAAGTTTAAAGTCGGTTAGCCTATGAGGCTACTCTTTAGCCACATAGGCCGACCACGCATTTCCTAGAAAGGGTATCTTTAGGCTGCCTAGGCTGTGACGACAGCTTTTTTTTAGGTGTTTCCTAGGCTCGTTAGCTCCTCAATTCTTAAAAAACTTGAATATCTTGGGCATCAACTGTCCCTCCCTGCTGCCCCATGTCATTCCTAATCAGTTAGGAATCTAATAGAGGTTAATAAAACAGACATATACATACTGGTAGGCAAATAAAAGCAAAGATTTTTCAATACTTTAATTTTACTGTAAAACCAGTCATTCATACATTTTACGTACTAAATAATATCTATTAATAAATAGAAAATGTATTCTAACAAATAAATTATTATTATTATTAAAATAACAATCATGCCTACGGTACAACATCGTAAATTATTCTTGTCACTAAAACATGATGCACACGGGCCACGCGAATTTATTTTAAATTTTCATTCACAAAAATACAAACATTATCCTTACTATGTCAAGTGTCAAAAATTAAATAAGATACACATTATCGCTACTGTGTATACCCTCTGCAAACATATAAAGATATCAAGATCATAGAAGACAGCATTGAGTAAGCGAAACCTTTGTTAACTGGGATCTCTGCAACAGACTGGTTCCATCTCTTGGTATCGCCAACGACCTTGGCCTTCCGCGTCACTCATATCCCCAAAGAAACCAAGTTCTTGCAGAACACTTGGGTTGATCACCCTCGCAAGACTAAATATAAACCAATTACTTACGTCCCATCTGGATTCTAATTGCATGTTGAGCGTTTTAACTTTAGCTTACTTTTCTTTCTTCCTTTTATTTAACAATAATTATTCAAACATAATTATAGTTAAATCAGCATACTATCAGCCGATTAATCTGAGGATCTTTAAAAACCTGGATGAATACGCTATTTCATATATGGTCCTTCGAGCCGGAGTGTATTCGGTGAACTAAGAATGATTTATTCTTTATGATTCAAGGCTAATTCGCACCAACGCGACCTTATTAAAAAATTAACAACTCTACAATATAAAATCCTAGTTTGTATATAGTAATTTAAATAACATTGTTAAATACTGTTTCAAATATTCACATCAAAATTTACAAATAATATCACTTCATACATTTAATTCTATACTCATATATTTTACTATAACACACTTACTTAATAATACTGTACATAATTATTTGTCATGTTGGCTTATCTACGTTTGAGGGTAGTTTCAAAGTTGGCTCTTCATGCGACAGCGATAATGGACGGTAGTTTAAGACACATCTATTTTTTTGATAGAGCCAAGAGCTGCAATGGCGACTGTACTCTCGTATCAGATAATGATGTTTAATGCTGTGGGCTATTAAATAAAAATAACGAACTAATGAATTCAATTAATTACACTTTGAAACAGCAAACATAAACAGAATCTTTAACGATGTACAGGCGCCAAAATACTAAAAGATCTTTAAAAATATATATATCTTTTGGGAATTTCCATTTTCAATAATAACAAGAACTGTCCAGATCCAATAACATTCAGTAACTTTTTAAAATATATCCGATATTGTTTATGGTTTTTATTACATCTGAAAACCCCACATCGGCTTAATTTTTGGTACCTACATATTATATCTTATCCATAAATATATGTAACAAAACAATTTATTTAACACTATATTATGTACTATATTTATATACAATTAAAACATGGGGGCTCCCACATAAAGTCTTTATTAAGTTTAAACTGTATTTCGTGTTGTTTGTCATGGTTACTTAGTAATTTTCTAATTGTCTATGGTCATATTCTGTTCACTGTGGCCACCAACCTAATACTAATCTGTGATAAACGTTTTGCTAATTTATTTTAAGTCACACTCTTCTGGCTGAATCTCCGTTTCAGCCGCTGATGGTATGGTATGCAAAAGACGTGGTGGTGGCAAAGCGACAGGCGAAGCCGGGGGCTCATCTGCCACAATCGCTGGCTGTCGTGTTAGTCGAGGTCTGGAGCCAGTGGTCGTTGCGCTACCGCCTGACCTGGATGTCCTCCAAGTCCCAGTGGATGCCGTCGCGTTGGACCCAGACGAATCATTACGAGATGAGGACAGGTTGGAGTCCTGCGAGGTTTTTCTTGCTACGAGCCAGGACGCGGCTCTCCGCGGTGGGGGAGGGGGACGGCCGTAGGTCCGCCAAGAGTCTGAACGGGACGAAGAAAATTCCACTGATGAAGACACTGAACCAGTGCGAGCTGGTGCTGTCGGGACCTGGCGTGGAGTAGGAGGTGCTGGGGTGGTGGATCGACGTCCACAGGCTCGAAGCCAACGTAGGAGCCTTTCACCGCTCGCTTCTCCAGAAGCAGTATTCGTATTAGTTTCACTGACAACAGGAGCGCTTGTTGGCAACAGTCTTCGACAGGCACACGTCGTCCCATGTTGTCCCCTGGACGATCTTTCCGCCAAACTGTTAGTGTTAGCCGGAGTCTGTCTATTACTGAAGTTAGACGAATGCCTACACCTTCCTATACCTCTGGTAACTCTTGACTCCTCTATCGCTTTACACACCAGAGCACAGTCCTTCTTAAACTGCTTCGTCAGGATCGCATACAGAAACGGATTGCAGCAAGAATTTAATGGCAGAACAAATACAGTGAAGACTTTGGCTTCCTCCAATGATACCAATTGCGCTCCAAACGCCGCAGTCAAAGCGAAGAACGCTATAGGGGACCAGCACAAGAAATCCGTGAAGACCAGAAGAGCCATTCGTTTTGCTATCCGAGAGTCGTTTGAGTTCCAAGCCTGCGATCCGCGGATCGCGCAGTACATTTTAAGGTAGCATCCAAGCAGGACCAGGAAAGCGATTCCGTTGATAACCAATAGAGCGACCACGTAGCTGAGGGAGACGGCTGTACTGGTCTCAAAGGGAAGGCAGACAGCGAATTTTCTATAGTCCGACACGCCCAACAGTGGTAAGGAAGCCGCTGTCAGTGAAAACGCCCATCCAGCCGCCATCACAACAGCAGCGTGTCTGAGAGACAATCTCTTGTTTAAATGCATGGCGTGGGTGATCGCGTAGTTTCTTTCCAGGGTTATAACAGCGAGGGTGTAAACAGAGAGTTCGGAAGAGAGCACTCCTAAAAATCCAGCGAGGCGGCATCCGCCAGACATTTGCCAGGCGATGGCATGAGCTCGAAATTCTCCCAAAGTACCAGCGTCGACCACCGCTAGGAAACCTGAAGATTGAAGGGATATTATTAAATATTCCGTTTGATTTTTTTTATAATGATAAAACAATTGCTGCTGTGGTCTCTTGTAGTGTGTCCAGCTCTGTGGAACACTCTGATCCTCAGCATAATGCTGAGACCAATTCCAACCACAGCACACACGCATTACATATGTATCATATATGTATTATATTATGTGAGAGACTGGTCTCTGTAACAGGAGACCTTAGTGACAGATAGCCAGCCTCTCCATCACCAGACCGGAACACGTACAATCAGGTCATTGTCATATAATATACAATAGAAGAAAAAAGTAAATGCCAAAAGAACTACTAGGATAAAGTACCCGTTATTTATTTATTTATTTATTTAATTATAAGTCTAACCATCTATCTGACAGCTACTTAATACATATTATTATACAAAATACAAATGCAATACACAAAGCCAAAACAGATTACACAGATTAACAAATTATGTATTAAAAAACAGAAAACAAGCATTAAAAGACAAAGTTACATTTAAAAGAAAAACAAAAGAATAAAATTAAAAACTGCAAATTTAAAAAAAAGCAACAAATAATACTAAGAATTTATTAATATCTACTACTTAAGTAAAAAACTACTACTTAAAAAATCGGAGTCTTCCCGCTTCTCAAAGTACTTCTTGACATCTCTCTTTTTGAGGTAGGAAAGATCAATTTGAAGCACAAATGTGAAATTCAAGGTTTGCAGACTATACAACATTACAGAACATAACAAGAATTTTCAAAGCAAGAAAAACATTTTAAAATTTTAAACTATTTACCCAAATAGATTCCCATGAAGAAGTCAGCGGCAGCCAGATTCGTCACCAAGAACCTGGGTACGTCTATACGGCTTCTGCTGAACACCAAGACGAACACCACGGTACCGTTCCCCAACAGCGCGAGTAGGAACACGGCCCATACACCGCACCGAAGTGTCCACCAGTCAAATAGGTCCACGCAAGGAAGGAATGGGCCTGAATAAATTTAAGCAATACTTAAGTTCGGTGGTGGTAGGTAGATGTTAAAAAAAAAAAACACAAATAGGGGGGAAAAAAAATTATATATATATAAATGGAAAAAAAAATATACAAAAGGAGAAAAAGGGAGGAGAGAAAAAAAAATTATAATAATAATTAAAAAAAAAAAAAAAGACTAATTACTAGTGTGGTGTGTAATTATTTACATTTTAATGTGTGTTAAGTAAACAGAGAGAGTCGTGAAAGCGGCAGTCGCTAGACGGGGCGCGGTGAAAAGGCCTAGCTGTTACCCGCCCTCGTCTCAGTCAGTGGGCCCTGGTGGTTTTAGTGGGTATGGGGTCATCGTATTTTACGGCCTTGACCCCCACACTCCCCGCGCCACTTAACAACTTGCCCAGGCGCGGGCGCCCGTAATCGGGTTTCCCCAGGTAAAAAAAAAAAAAAAGGTAGATGTTCAAATAAACGAAAAAAAAAACAAAAAACTTTGAAGCTAACTGTCATCTGCTTTTCATCTTTTTTTTAGTGAAACTTTTCTAGATGAGGATAATTTTTTTAGAAAACGTCACGAATGTGTGCAGCGTTTTTGTCAACGAAAAGGGACACAGCGATTGAGAGAGAGTGAGAAAGGGAGATCGAGAAACAATACACGCTGTTGGTTGATGTGCTAAAGGACTCAGTTTCCGCTTCTAAGACCTTGAAGTGGTCCTTTATTTAAAAGCTTTAAATAATAATAATACATCGTTTATTTGCAAGGAAGTGGTACATTTAGATCTTTTATTTTGAACTCTTGGTACTTCGATCTACAGTAGAACTCCAATTATCCGAATCTCAAAAAATTGCCCGAAAGCGTTTGAAGACCGCAAAACAGCTTACATTGACGGAGATGTTTAAAAAACAATGATTTTTATTTCTAAACTTGTACATAAGTACATTTTATTTATATTTAAAACATGTGAAAATTTCATGTTTCTTTCATTTAATTCAATAAAAAAAATAGTGCAATATCGAAACGTAGCTTTTATTCTTTCTAATGGCAACTTTAAAAAAAATCCGATTATCCGAATATTTGATTATCCGAATGGGTCCCCATTAATTCGGATAATTGGAGTTATACTGTATGTAACTTGAGTTTCAAAGTATGAAGAATGTTCTAAAAATACCTGGTAGTGGTAAACAGCGAACTTGTCTTCCAGCTGAACGAACCTCAACTCCACTCCAGGTCCCAGGTGCCGGTAGACGAGAGCCACGTTCGCCTGTTGCGTTTACTGCAATATTTGCATAGGTTTTATATAACGTCCATTTTGTGGTAGAGAGAAACTAAACATGCAGGAAATGGAAATATGCTGGTCCTGCTCCAAAGGCAATCATCACACACACACACATCACATCACATCACATCACATCACCCAGCCTTGACAAAATCTATTGGTTGCTGATCTAATTTTACATATTTTTCTTATTTTTTGTTGTATAATACTACAAACGCATTATTTTATGATAATCTCACACACTGTTTTATAGCTTTTTTATTACAGTTTAATGTATAATATTCTACAGTTACGATATTTGTAAATATATGAGGAACATGTATACTAACAATACAATAATATATCTGTATAGTAATTTTATGCTGGGAGTACATTTTCTTCACATATAATTATTTAATTAATTTATACAAATATTGTAAATATTAAAAAGAGTATGTGTGGAGTTTCTTGCCCAAAACTACCTTTTGGAAGAGGTAAGTAGAATCATCTTTATATATCGATGAGAAGGGATGCCTACAGGTTCAATTTTAATGACGTGGAATAAATGATACCTGTCTATCTTATTTATTTAGTCCTCCTACAGCTAACATAAATTATACATAATGACACACAAATACATTGAGAATATAGCCAAATATGGAATACATGATATATTTAACAATAAAAAGATTTAAAAAAGGGAATAAACAATCAAAAAATATTTTTTAATACAGTTGCTCAAAAAGTGGCATATTGCAGGGAGGTATAGCGTTCGGAAAGTGGGCTATTACACACTCGTGCTTTTTCTTTGCCATTCCCGCACTCGTGCGTTTTCTTTGCCAACTGTCAAAACAATGTGTATTAAAAAGAAAAAACCAACCACGAAGGTTTTATTAAAAAGATTCATAGAAGTTTTTATGATATATGATTTCTAAATATTATAAAAATTGGATTCAATAAGGTCGGTTAGGTTTCTTTTCATTTCTTATCAATTAAAAAAATATTAAAAAGAATTTTATAATATATACAAATACGTATTTTTAAAAAGTTTACTAATAATTGGATTCAATAAGTTAGGTTAGGTTTATTTTATTTCATATCAATAAAAAAATATTAAAAAGAAAAAACTAACTATGAAGTTTTTACTAAAAAAAATCACAGAAGTTTTTATGATTCATTCAAATATTTTTAAAAGAAGCTACTATTTGTTTCAATATCAGATTTAATGATTGGACTCAATGAGTTAGATTTGGTTTTCTTTCAATAAAAATAGTTTACTGAAGAATTGGCTGTATGGGCCAAGTTCCCTTTGCCTACCCAGAATGGGTGAAGAAAAGAAAAATCAAGCTTTGCTCATATTCTTTGCGGTTGGCGCCATTTTCCAAAAATGTTCTTTCGAGTTGAGTTATTTGTTGCACAAAATGAGTAATTTCGACGATATTTTATTTGAATGAATACCACCCGAACGCAGTATAATTGCACAAAATGCTTCGGAGAACAATTTACCGGAAACATATAAGTCGCTACATATCTACGTGCAACGAATTTATTCCGTAGAGAGAATAGAAAAAAAGCAAATAGTTTAATTAAATTGCTTAATTTTTTCGCAACTGTATTAAAAATAGTCGTTCAGTACACGTGCGGTACCGTCATTGCAACTTGTCCCGACTGTCAACCCTCACCTTCGGCTGCGCCTCGGCTCGGGTAGACATTCGTCGGAACTCGTTGCAATGACAGGCTTTCCGCACTTGTAATGAAATATACTATAATACATTTGACTAATTGTGATTTAATTTATTTAACTAAGCTTAAATTAGTTGTAGTTATTATGTTCCATAATAAACGTATTTTATCAATTTTTATACTTTATGTAACGTTTAAAAGTTGCATTATAGGTGGTCTAATTGGAATAAATGATTTGTGAACTGTTGATTCGAACTAATAATGTAAAATGTAAATAAAGATAAATTTGCGCGCCATTGTGTATGGCAGAATATGTGATTTACGATTGTACCACCTTAACATTTTGTACCATATTCTTGTACATGTTATTCAATAAATTTTAAATTTGGCGCCATCAGCAATTATAGAATACATCACTTGTTGTCTATGATCTATCCATATCTATGATTTCTGATTAACAATAAAATATAATTAACACAGTGATTAATAAAATACTCGTTTCATTTAACAATACACATTAATAATATTTATTTATTTCTCACAAAAACTTACAAAACTTCATAACATGATATGTTACTGTAAAGTATCTAAATAATTGTCATTCTTCTTTGGAGTAATTGTTTTAACACATTAGAAAATACTTACAATAATGTGGCCATATGTCAGTGGCATTCGCCCAGGCTGCTAAGTCCACATGTGCTGGGGGAAGCAGAACCAGATCACTGAATCCCTCTCTCTCCCATTCCTCACCACTTCCCGTCTCCTCCATAAGTGGAAGGAACTCGCAGCAGTGGTAAGCGTAGGAGAGGACCAGGGTCTAGAGTTTGGAACGTCAAGATATATATCATATACAGTCAAAATCTGTTATAACGACATTGAAGGGACTACTCATATTTAGTCGTTATAACCGATAGTCGTAATAGCCGATAACATATTTATTAAGAACCTAATAACCGAGGAATTCAGCCGGGACCATTGATGTTGGTCAATATAACCGGTATGTTCTTCTAAACGATGTCGTCGAAAACGGTGACTGTATATCATATTATGTATATATCACCAACGTAAGGTTTTCCCAGCTGTTCACCAATGGGCTTTCTGCCTATGTGCATTTAATATTCGTTCGAAGAAGGAAAACATCGAGAGGAATGTCTTGCCTTAGACCCAAAAAGTCGACGACGTATCAGGCACAGGCTCAGCCTTTATAGGCAAGTAAGTGTACTAAGTGACACTTACTTGCCTATTCGATTGACAAATGATCATGGATTCAGAAATCTGAGGCCCAGTTTTAGAAAGGTTTAAGTAAGAGCCACTGATTTTGTATTTATTGATGACCTCACAAATGGGTTAGAACTAACTTCGAATACCTTTTAATCACTACATATTATAAAACAAAGTCGCTTTCTCTGTCCCTATGTCCCTTTGTATGCTTAAATCTTTGAAACTACGCAACGGATTTTGATGCGAGTTTTATCAAAATAATGTACTAAGTATTGTACACATTGAAAAGGTCTACAGAAAAGTCCGTGAAGATATGTCTATCTCTTATGGATAACCCATATTTTTATATACAACGTTCACAGATTTTCTGTAGTGTATTTAGTATCAGCATTGCACCCGGGCGAAGCCAGGGTGGGTCGCTAGTATAACTTATTCTTATAAGTACTCTTGTACTCTCCAGAAAGGGATATCCATATCTAATAAAAGATTAAACCGATTTTGATGAAACTTTTACCTTAGTTGGAATACCTGATATGATTTTTATTACTTAATTAGTTTCAATATTTTATATTTCAACTTGTAATTAATTTTATAATAATTAAGAATTCTGGATTAAGCTCAGCCTGAAGCTGTTATTTTAAACCCTAATTCCAGACTTAAGTATCTCTCCCGTATGTCAAAATCCAATATTGTTCTCATCTGGTCATCTCATAGTGCCTTCTTTCAAAGGTTGGAGATCTGGTCTGGACTGGCTTCATCTAGTGGTAATATTAAGTAAAGTTGTTCTCGTTTAATGATTTCAACGCCATCTGGTAACCCAGTAGGTAGTTTATCATTTTCCCTAACCCCAGCGAGAGCTAATCTCTCTCTCTCTATCTAAAATGACAGAAGAGCGTGTACTTTACTTGTATCCTGGGGAATAGTTCTGGAGGGTGGAAGTGGCGTAGATTTGGATTATTGTGGGCCTTCAAGTGGAGGAGTTTCTGCAGACCACTGGCTGGTAGGCTGGGAAACACATTGTTGCCTACATTCCTAAAATTAAATATGATTTATTAGATCTGGTGTATTTAACAAATGCTATGATTAGTGATTACTCACACACATATAAATACACAATATTAAACAGTTATAGATACAAATATTTAAACTATTTCTTTTAGTATAGGAACTGCATAACCAGTCAGTTAACTCAACGGACAATTAAAAATGTCTGTTCATTATTTCCATACAACTATATGACCAGATTTTAAGTGATACCATGCACACTCAATGCCAGAGAGACTCGCGAGTGCGTTGCCGGCCTTTATTTCCATACACTCATATGACCAGATTTTAAGTGATACCACGGATACTCAATGCCAGGGAGGCTCGCGAGTGAGTTGCCGGCCTTTATTTCCATACAATCATATTACCAGATTTTAAGTGATACCATGGACACTCAATGCCAGTGAGGCTCGCGAGTGCGTTGCCGGCCTTTATTTCCATACACTCATATGACCAGATTTTAAGTGATACCACGGATACTCAATGCCAGAGAGGCTCGCGAGTGCGTTGCCGGCCTTTATTTCCATACAACTATATCACCAGATTTTAAGTGATACCATGCACACTCAATGCCAGAGAGACTCGCGAGTGCGTTGCCGGCCTTTTTTTTCCATACAACTATATTACCACATTTTATGTGATACCACGGATACTCAATGCCAGAGAGGATCGCGAGTGCGTTGGCGGCCTTTATTTCCATACAACTATATTACCACATTTTATGTGATACCACGGATACTCAATGCCAGAGAGGATCGCGAGTGCGTTGGCGGCCTTTATTTCCATACAACTATATGTCCAGATTTTAAGTGATACAATGGACACTCAATGCCAGAGAGGCTCGCGAGTGCGTTGCCGGCCTTTATTTCCATACAAATATATGACCAGATTTTAAGTGATACCATGCACACTCAATGCCAGAGAGGCTCGCGAGTGCGTTGCCGGCCTTTATTTCCATACAACTATATTACCACATTTTATGTGATACCACGGATACTCAATGCCAGAGAGGATCGCGAGTGTTACTGTATATGTTACAATTGCTTTTAAATATAAATCTTAAGTATAAATATATTTAGGTGTGAGAAACTTCTCTTATACTTACAAGTCTTCCAATTTAGTGATCGGGACGAACGCCTCTAAATCTATATGTTCGATTTGATTGTCTTCCAGGTCTCTGTAATACAATAAATCATACTGTTTAGTTACAGGCATATATATAACATTTATTACTACGAGTATACAATCGTTAAAAAAACATTTATCTACCCCCTACCAACTCTTAAAAACCCCTCAAGATGTGATTGCCCCTTTATGTATAAGTGGGGGGGACCCCCTTAGCATCACTGCTGCTTATTAGTATTTTCAATTCATACTTCAATGAAGTCTCAGAACTAAATCGTATCATTAAAACTTCGTAAATAACATTAAATCTGTAAGACAAGTTTCGTAACTAACGAACATATTTTGCATAACCGGAACTCGAATACAAAAGCGACAATTATTCTAAGGATAAATAATCCTTCTGAATTAATGTATTTCTATTCAAATATTCTATCTTAATAATTATTAATAATGCGATAGAAAATATAATACCTACACCTAATATGGCAATAAATACTTTTACATAAAAACTTTTTTGTTTGTAAACTTTTTTATTTTATTTCAACTTTTTAATTATTTTGAATTTGGAATAAAAAAAAAAACATTTTGCACCATTTCACATACTTATTTTTTGTGTACATTATCAAATAACAATACGGGTGTTAAAGAATGTTCGTATATATTCACAACAAAGTAAACTCAATTATTTGTATACATTGATAATCAAATGTCATATGTTATTATTTATATATATGTAAATTCTTTACTGGTTTTGGAAGATTCCACCTACATTCTACCTTTTTGCCATAATAAGGGTTTATAATAATTTACCGAAAGCACTAAAAGATTTTCCGACTAGCCATTAAAAATCGACTTGTTGTTATTACTTTTAGATATAATGTTTATTCAATATATGATTAATTGCGTAAGACACTGTAGTTGATATAAATTTAATAATGTACGATACAAACTATATAAGAATTGACCAATTCATATAACTAATAATGTAAAACGTAAAATTCCTTTAAGGACAAATTTCCGCGCTATTGTGTGGAAGGATATGAGAACTAATGATTGTACCACCTTACACATTTTTGTAGCATAATAAATTCTTGCAACAAACTATTATTATTATTACATACAACATATAAATATTTCGATAGACGTCAAACTTGTGATGTTAATTTTTTATTTCAATATAAATCTATACATTGATGTTTCCGTTTTTCATGAGGTTAAAATAAAAACGAAAACATGGTGGTGTTGCGCGGCAAAAACTCATGTGTGGAAAAAAGTCAACAACCTCTGTCAATTGTCACTTGATATGAATTGCACAGAAAACTTATTGCATGTTATTGCTGACACTCCCGATATTTGCGAAAGATTAAAAAGTATTCAATTCCTATAATTACATACATTAATATTTATGGGTCATTGTTGAGATAAATGAAATTGCAGATTACCAAATTTAAAATTTAGGTCGACTCGAAGATAATTCATGTCCATAACAGGCGATCATTGGTATCGTAATTGCCATCTTTAATTTGTAATATTGTCTTTGGTGGCAATACTACAGCATAGATTGCCACGTGAAATTAGCAGGAATGTGTTGGTCCTTTATTTCCTAACGCCATTCTCATGCGTTAAAAAGGGATAAAACTATATTTGTTACGTTACGTAGAATCGCTGACTTTGACAAACACGAAACAATTGCAACTAAAATGCTTAAATGCATTGAAATTTAATAAATGAGAAAAGCACATGAGTGAAACATAGATGTCTCTTTCACTCATATACATAAGTCATGTAACGCGAGACTTTGTAGATGGTTTGTATGCTTTAGTTCTTCTATTCCTGTAAGCTAGGCACGATCAGAGTAGATATCACCAGTATCATCGTCCTTTTATGAAACCCTCCATGCTTCTGTGTAAGGAGGAGGAATGGATTCGAAGGAATATATTAAAAAACGTATTTTGTATTTTTGAAGTGAAACTTCTTTAGACACATGTGGGTAATTTTTTTACGAAACGTCACGAAGATGTGCAGCGTTCTGTCGTGAGAAAAATAAATGCACGCTATTGGTTGATGTATTCGTTGAGTAGTAAGAACATTATATGAAAATTTTGTCACATAACATCTTGTGCAGTAAACGCATATTTTTTTTTATTTATGCTTTCATTAGCTCGTATACAGTGTGAATATAGATATACAAATACCTAGATGCTGTGATCATATGGTGGTATATAATCATCTATTGGTTTTACCTTAGTTATAATTAATTTACAAAGAAGTTTCGTTTCTGACATATGTGTATATACTTTGTACGCACGAACTTTTCTTGTTCTACTTACAGTAATTGAAGCCGGTTGGTTTGCAAGAATGCATCAGATGGTATCTTCTTGATGCGGTTCCTAGCCAGCATCAGATCGTGAAGGCGTCGCAAACCTCTCAACGCACCATTCCCAATCGTCGTTATTTTGTTATCTGACAAATCCCTGTAATTAAAAATATTGAAATAACATTTGTTCATACATTACAGAGGAAAAACATACATCTTTCTATGTCTAGTGGATCTGAGTTCATTAAAAAAAATCGGAAAGCTACTAACTAGCAATAAACTCTCTGCCACTCTTTGTAATCGCCAAGATTTTTTTGCCTATATTCAAATACTAATATAATACTCACAGGACCCGAAGTTCCGAACATTCATGAAGATCAGGTACTTCGTCCAGTTGGTTTGATCTTACATCCCTGAAAAAAAAAACAATATGGGATATTGGTTTGAAATTGGAAATACATACGTCAAAAATACCGGAGGTTAGCATAGCGTTATTTAGAGGTCGCGTTAGATTTCTAGACATCTCGTATAACCTCCATTTATCCTGAATACAACAGCAAGAGTTAGAAAAAACTCGAACTAATAAATCCTTTTGTAGAAACACATCTTTTTACAAAAAAAAAATATTACCAATGACTGCCCTAGTATTAGAGAATTAAAAGCATTGTGTTCATTTAGATAACTCGAGAGATATAGATAAGATATATAGAGAAATAAATAGATAGATGATTTGAAACCTAGAAGATTCTAACAGAAGAAATGAAGATGCAGTTCGAACAGAGGTATAATCCCGGAGGATCTCTGATTCAGCTGTGGAGAAGCCCCCTCTGGGCATCCACCAGCAAAACATGTATCATTCCATGGTGAACGCACAGACTGCTCTTCGTTATCTTGGCAACTCTTAAAGGCCGGCAACGCAGCATTGAGAGTGTCCAAAACCGTATCACTTAAAATCAGGCGAGATGATATAACAATAAAGATTTGAAACATCGTATCGTATATTCCTATTAAAATTCTCGCTTAATAGCGATCAATCAACCTGATTGCATATTGCATTGTTGGCAGGACGCTTACAGCCCACTCACTAAATTATAGTACAGAAATAATCTAATTACTATGAGAGATACAAGCAATACCCGCGTGCTTGACTGCTTACGTAGGAAGTAAAATTTAAAAGTTTTATACAGGTACAGAATTCTTCGTATTTCATTCACTAAAGGCAGCTGTTTCGGAAGTGAAACTCTTAAGGCGCATGAGGATAATTTTCTTAAGGATGAAACGTCACGAAGATGTGCAGCGTTGGAAGAAAAGGGAGAGAGTGATAGAGACCGATTGAGAGAGAGTGAGAAAGGGAATCAAGAAAAAGTACACGCTATTGGTTGATGTTTTCGTTTAGTAGTTAAATATAAGAACTTTAGATGGCAAGTGCAAAACTTTGAAACAGTTACATTCATTGGAAGGAAACGCGATTTCAGTTTTTAATTCTCAGTCTCTCTCTATTAGGTACTCGATAAAATATCTTCACATTGAACAATCTTTCCGGATCTTAGAGACGCTCATCACAAAGCTCATCAAAATGCCATTCCTTCCTCTGACCTTTCTCTGACGAGATTTAGAAAATTTAGGGGTGATGGACCTTTTTTCTGCTACACTATTTGCTTCCATTTTCAAATTCAAGTCGATACCTTTTCCATACTTCTAGACAAAATTTGAAAAGTTTTATGGCATTTGAAAGATCACCTTTCAAATGCTTTAGAGTTTAGACTGTGCTTTAGAGGCTGCATCGATATTAAGTAGGATCTTAGAAATTACATCCTCTATCATTTAATGCACCTCAATCACCCAGGAACCGTACAGTTACATCACAATTTTTACACTATTATAAACATAATCAAACATATGATCCGTTGGAATGTCAATGTTATTATTTTATATATAGACCAACACTACATTTTCATATATTATAACTGAATTAAATGATAACATTATGAGCTTGGATAATTCAAATTTGAATATGATTATTACGTTGTGATATGAGGGATTGATTAGATCTTTGTAATTGAATTGCAGCTCGGATATAGAACGACGTTTTAAGCCTTGACTAGTTTAAGCTATCGCGGAATCTTAATAATATTTAATACTCCTTCTACTAAGAATATCCATAGCGCAAAATCACCTGCATCATCAACCCCACATTTACACCATCACACAACACTGCCAAATTAGATATTAATATGCTTAATATATTAATAATTTTATTGTACTGTCTTTTATTAACATATTTACACATTTAAAGAAAAAAATTCAATAATACATAGCTCATCATTCAGGTAAAAAAGTGTCTTTCTTTAAGTTTTTATCCCTTTTGTAAATGTTTGAACGTTTTTGTGTATACCATCATTGGCTATGTTTTATGTTACTTTAATTTTAAGGTTAGTTATTAGGTATATTTTTATGTATTATGTTATTTGTATTGAATAAAGTATTGTTTTAAGTTATACTATAATAGTGCATCTCGGCATATTAGAACCTATCGTTAATTCTTGTGCCTATTATTATGAGCAGTCTTGTCTTCGCTAGAGAACACCTACTTGGCTATTTCCAAGATTTACCTTTTAAAATAGCGTATGAACATTCTGTTTAGAATCTTGACATAACCGCGCATCTGCTTTAGTTGCTAATTTGCCCCATGTTGTTTACGTATTAATCAATACGATTAATCTTCATTGAACAAGAAGTGCGGTCGAGTCGGAGTAGGGAATTAAATCTAAAACCGGTTCTGGCACATGCGCACGGGCACACCACGCGATCTCCCAAGCCTGATAGGGTGGACTAGTGGCTATAGCAATTAAATAAAACGTTACTAATAATAAGAGAAAATATATAATCAATCTATAAATGACAACGCACATCAATAGAAAAGAGAAACATAATCCAAATTCAAACGTAGGTAGTGCATCATAGACAATTATATGTTTTTTTTTTTTTTGAATCACTGACCACTGTAATTACCATCCTCGGCCTAGGACGTATTGCTACGTTCTAAACCTACACAGTTTCCTTTCTATAGTTCCATGCCCTCTGCATACTATAGAAATTCAACCGTGCCCACCATGTACGGTTTAAGCACTCGCCCGGTACCGTACAACCCTACCAAAGGCCGAGGATAAATTGAAAACTTATCCTTGAACCGGGAATCGAACCCAGTACCCCTCACCACAGCGGCCACATACAAAGACTGCTAGGCTATCAGGCCCTAGACAATTATATGACGACAGCACCTTCCAACAAAGCCAAGGTTATAATCTCGCAGGAGACGCCCTTGTGCAGGCGCGAGAAAGCCATTTCGCCAAAACAGCCCGGTAATATATAATAATAGCTTACGGGCAATCTTTGTTTACCTTTGAAGTGTTTATGTAAAATGAGAGAAGCGAAAGACTGATGATTAACATGATTTTGAATGGTCATTAATGGAGTATTTAATATCATTTCCTTGATCTAGTTAGTTAGTTTTGTTTCTAAAAACATCACGAAAGATATGCAGATATCTGAAGCCCACACTTTCTGGGTCTCATACTGCCTTCTTCATGTTTTCCTTCATCATACGATAAACGACAAAAGACATTGGACCACAAGCTTAGGGATATGAGTCAATCAGACAGTCCAATCCTTTTTTTTTTATAGAACAGGGGGCAAACGGGCAGGAGGCTCACCTGATGTAAAGCAAAACTTTTCTCCATTCTAGCATATTCCCTACAAGAAAAAGAGTAGGTTACTTACAATGCCCGTAGCTGAGGTACATGGGCACATAAATGGGTTGGCAGCTTGGTGAGTCTTGCACGGTCCACTCGGAGCGTCCGAAGACGTGTAGATCCGTTCAGTGATGGAACATCAGGTAGACCACGGGCTTCTGATAGGATACTGGAAAGATATCATTTAATATCAGGTAATTATTAACGTCTTAGTATTGTCTTTTATTAAAATAACTATTACACATTTAAAGAAAAACACTTTTTTACGGATTAAAATTTTTGCACTCGCGAGCCCTCTGACATCGAGAGTGTCCATGTTCTATAAAAATAAAATAAAGTTATGTATTATTGTATTTAAACATAATTTTAAATTTAACCGACGTTTTGTGTGCTTTACAGCGTGCGTGGTCACGGTGACTGAAGACAAAGGTTAAATGTCAAAAAGTATGACAGCTGTAGAAAATGTTGTATTATCTGTATTTATTTCCCCGGAGTTGGTATCGACAAAAAGATGTAGGGTTTCTGCAGAAATTGCTCACGGTCTCCTCCATTTTCACGGATTGTTATGTTTAAATAGTGATAAGTTTAAATACATAACTTTAATCCGTAAAAAGTGTTTTTCTTTAAATATTAACGTCTTCTTAAAACTCCTAATTTCGAACGTAGGTAAAATTAATTGTTCTAAATTCAAATTGAAGGTGAATACGACTGTTATTTATGTAAATGCTAGTAATTATATTTTATAAGTTATATTTATTAAAATAATACGCGAATTAAACCTGGTCGAAGGTTTAGTTCAGCTGCTAAACTAATGTGACCCTGTTCCATAACCGACTCTTACAAATATGGTTTATCAGTTAATTACATTTTATAGACTAATTAAACGCGCGTATATGGGATTGGAGCTTGTTAAAATATTTTTAGAATATAGACATTATAGTCAGAAGCATTTTAAATATCATTTAATTTAAATTGACGTGCGACTCTCATACCTGAGGTCGTAGGTTCGATCCCCGGCTGTGCAGTAATGGACTTTCTTTCTATGTGCGCAATTAACATTTGCGTGAACGGTGAAGGAAAACATCGTGAGGAAACCGACATGTCTCAGAAATAAAAAGTCGACGACGTGTGTCAGGCACTGAAGCCTGATCACTTACTTGCCTATTAGATTTAAAAAATGATCATGAAACAGATTCAAAAATCTGAGGCTAAGAACTAAAGAGGTTGTAGCGCCACTTTTTATATTATTTTTTATCAAATACAATTTTTTTTTGAACGAACGTCAAAAGTTCCTATACGCGCGTTGCGAAAGGGCGCTAGACGGAAAAAATTAAGACTAAAAATTGTAACGATACTTTTTTGCTATAGTTGAATTATTTTATATTTTCGTAACAGCAACCGCCAACGTCCATACCACGTTGAATACACCGGTTCTCGTCCGATCACCGAAGTTAAGCAACGTCGGGCGAGGTCAGTACTTGGATGGGTGACCGCCTGGGAACACCTCGTGATGTTGGCTTTTTTTTCTTTGCGTCTTATATTTTTATCTTTTTTTTGCGTATTTTTGGAATCACTGAACTAATTTAGTCTTGTTTTCGTTTCGAGAGATCAAACGTACATCAGAATCCCTGACAATAAGGGGCCCCGAGTTTCCTCGCAAAATACCATTAAATCATCAACTAACTTTAAAACATATTCATTATATCAATTTAAAAATAATGTTTCAGGAAAATATCATGAAATTCTGTGAATTCAAAACTTTGTGAACCAAATGAGAGAGAGAGAAAATGAAAACATCTGAATAACGAAATTCAAAATATGCTCATTATTGCCACATAATTTATATTTAGGTTATTTTAAGCCATCTCAAGCTTGTACAACGCTTTGGTTAGAAGTATGTTGGAGTGTAACTCGGCTGTTTGGGCTCCGCATGAAGCTAAATACTGCCTTATGTTGGAGCGCATACAGAATAAATTTGCACGACACCTCTATAACAGACTGTATGGCGTCTATCCTTACTATCCTTTAATGTACCCAACATTATTTGTATTAGGGATGGTGGGGTACAACAAATTGGAACCCAGATGGGACTTACGGTACTCCAGGAACCGGGCTTCTTAGTACCTATGGGATATGTGCGACGGCGAAGGCCTAGGTTATTTGCGATACCAAAGGCAAGAATCAGTCTGTTGCACAGATCCCCGTTATCCAGGACGTTGCGCCTACTAAATGCTGTCTCCGATACTATCGACATATTTGTATGTTCGCAGACTGAATGCACAGTAGCGATATTGTGTAAATTATGTGTCTAATTTTTATGTACATTATTATATTTTTATTTACTATTATATTTTTATTAAGTGTTTGTTAGAAACTACTGTATTTTATTTCAGGGGTCGTTGATTTCTTTGAGAAAATTGATAAAGAAAATGGAAAACTGAAATGTCATCTCCTTTTCAAGTTTATCGACATGTCGGAAATTATTCATGACTTTGCGTCACACGCCGGATGTAGGTTTTACGTGTGATAAGGCAGATTATACACTAAAATATTTTACGACTGACAAAAGTTATAAAAAAATAACTAAGACAAGGATTTAAAACTAAGCTTCTAACACTAGAGCTGGTGTTTTCCTCGCTCAACCAATTCGACTTAGGGTCCTTCAAGAAAAGAGCATACCAATTCTTAATAGGCCGACAACGCACTCGCAAGCCCTCTGGCATTGAGAGTGTCCATGGACGGCGGTATCACTTAACATCAGGTGAGCCTCCTGCCCGTTTGCCCCCTGTTCTACAAAAAAAGCCTATTTCATTTATAGATATAGTCTGGCGAAGTCTGTCCTTACGGTCTGACCAACGACAACATGCCTATTTCTTTTTATATACAGCCGACATTCCTTTACCGATACTTCGACATATAACTCAAACGTAAAATAATTTATTCATATAGTGTAACCAAATATATATGAAAATCAACAAAAAAGGTGTTTAATGTTTCTAAATTTACATTTGCTACCAGTTCACAAGTCAATAGCGTAGAGCTAGCAAGAAGAACTAACTAAAACTCTTCGCCACTATATTGAAAGTATGTTTGTATTGATACGTTGTTTAGTTCCACGGTCTTTAATTACGAAAAAAAACAGTCGTAGCTTCAAATCGCGGCGGTTAAACCGCTGGTTGGTAAAACCCCTTCAACTAACGACATTGTCAAGTTGTGTCCGAGAAACACATTAAGTGGTATTTGTAGCGGGGTCAAGCGAGTGCCATCTTATCGTGTAATGACTTTAGCTCTTAATGTTTTGTCTTGATATGTGATAATATGAAACACTTTAAACGAACCCCTCACAGCGTTGAGGCAGTTCAGGTATTACGTAAGCACTAAAGGGGGGAGGATTATATGTGCTCTAAATGAATCTCATGTTGTCAAGTGCTTGTCACATTAACAATTGTATTTTGTGTTTGTTTTTACCAATGTATCAGTGTGCTGAGCTTTGGCAAACTTTATCAATAAAAAAAAATTAAAAAAAAAAGTATTTACATTTTTACACATATAACCCACACATTGTCTATGCTTTATAACGAAATGCATTTTCGAGGATTCATACAAAAATTTTAGTACAATTATTTTTGAGAGTTTTGCTTACTTTTGCTGACAAGGGCGGAAGGGGGGGGGGGGATAAATTCCAGTAAATCAGCTTACGTAATTGAACGGCCCCCTTCGAGCGCCACCAGTATCAGTAATACGTGTCAGACCTGCTACTAATAATATTAATTAAAGACAGTTAATAAAATATTCACATTTTTTTATACCTATCTGCAATCAGCCTTTTGGCTTTTACAAGATTTTATAAGCAATTAGATGCAATTAAATGATTTTGTTCGAAGGAAAAAATAATGGCTTCGCAACGCAAGTGGACGGGTATTGTAAGTGTGGAAGAGTTGCTACATCTGGCGCAGGACGAGACACGCTTCAGGAAACTGACGGCCAACCTCCAGTAATGGAGAGGCACTTGAAGAAGAAGAAGAAGAAATGATTTTGTAGCAAATCCAAAAAAATATTTTTCTTCCATAGCTCGCAAACTATCAAACTGCGCCATGTTGGCCTTCTCAGCCGAAATATGCAGTTTCCAAAAGGGGGTTGACATCTGAAGTCTCCTTTTTTATTGTTCTTCATTTCTCGACGGTGGTATTTCCCAAATATTTGTGGACTTACTACAGCTTAGATTTGTTATAAATTTCTTTCTGTATCATTGATAGATACCCCTTCACGCGAAGGCCTCATAGAGATCTATCCATGGGTTTCTTTCTCTATTCGCTTCCTGCTAACGCTTCGCAAAACGGACCAAATTTGAGTCTAGTTACGGAAATTGAGCCCACCTACCGGCTAATGCTTATATTCTATCTATCTTTAAGACACCTTCCTCTTTTTCTTCTACTTGGTCCTTATCATAGTTGTATTTAAAGTTACACTTTTATCTGTGCATATAGCTTTGTGTCTCTCCTATTGTCACTTCTGTTTCCGGTCTATACCTTTGTTTCTTAAGTCCTATTACTTTATATGGAAATCTAAATTCACTGTCAACATTTACCAATCGCACTACAACCTGGAACGCACCCCCTTCTCTTCCTAAGAAATCTTCAAGTTTCTTGGGAAGAAGAGAAGTACTCCGTCGGAGCCTTATTTATAATACAACCATTATTCCAACTTAAAATTCATAAAAATGTTACTAAAACAATGCTAGCTAAAGCGAAAGCTAATCAAAAATAGCATGATAAAAATAAGACACTTATTGCAGTTTATTTATTGGATTTTTAAACTTTAGAAATAAAGGTTTATTCGAGTGTAAATATTATCTGAAGTGCGGTGCAAAAGACAGCCGGGAAAAGAGGTCAACCACTTTATTGCTTCAGCAAAGGAATCGGTTTTCGTTATAATTTTATCGCTATTTTAGATTTGTGTCAAGGAAATTACAGGTAGAATTCTCGCATTCGTTATGTTTCCGACTAGTTATTTTTGCTCTCAAACATCACGTGTTACGTAATATCTGGATTCGAGATGAATACTAAGACTTCCATAAGGACACAAACGTGTTCATACTATTGTTTTTTTTAATTTTTAATCATAGAACAGGGGGCAAACGGGCAGAAGGCTCATCTGATGTTAAGTGATACTAAGATAGTTACAGGTAAAAAATCTACTTTCGGCACTTTGTTACAATAGTATCTTTTGGAAAACTTTAGAAAAACTTGGAAATTGGAAACCAGACGGGACTAACAGTCGGCCTGAAACTCTTGAGGTGGGTAGTGTGCAACCCATGTATGCTCCAAGAAATGGGTATCTTTGTGCCAATAGGACATTAGATATATGCCGACAGCGAAGGCCTTAGGTTATTTGAAGGACCAGGATATCTAGGGACAGAACCAGTTGTACATGTCCCTGTTATCAAAGACGTTGCTACTGAATGCTGTCTCCGACATATATGGACATATTTGTATGTTCGCAGAATGAATTTACAGTAGCGCTACTGTGTTGTGTATATTATTATAGGCATTATCGTATTGGCATAGTCTGTAAGGATGTATGTATTTTTTTGTAATAAAGAATAAATAAATTAATATTATAAATACAACCAGTATGTATATACAATACAATACCCTAGTTTTAAAATAACCTTCACAAGTTTATTTCCATCTGAACTTCTGAAACAGCTAGTGGTAAACAGAGACAGAACGTCGCCACAGATTGGAAAACAAAAGTTGTAAAACTTTTGTAAACAAGATATTTTCAACTAAGTTGCAAACTTTGAATTTAGAACGCAAAGACATACATTTTTAATCTGTGTAGCGTTGAGTAAAGCGAAATTAGAGGCCAGATTTATGTTTTTTTTGTAACTACCGCCATGTTTATTTTTTATAATACATGTGTCTTTCTAACGCCTAGACCCAATAACCGATCTCGATCCATTTTTGAGCATCTGCCATGGACATCTTATTCCTAATATTGTTAAAAGTTTTTCAATAAATAATCGACGTATTGTAATTGCCATCTATCGATACCAGCTAACCATGGTAGATCGGATCGGTGTATGTGGATAGACCTTTCTATGAAAATGACAGTTCAGCTGTGCCAATATCCTATCTTAAGATTTAAGATTCTACTTACAGTGTGGTTAGTCTGGGCAGGTGTTCAACCGCCTGTGGGTGCAATCGAGAAAGGGGATTCCCCCGAAGTTCCAGACGGGTCAGCCGCGAACACGTCTGCAACCCCATAGCGACTTCCTCTATTCTGTTGTTTGCTAATGACCTGCATTCAAAATCCAGATGAATATAGGAAGCTTCTATATATATATTAGCCTAGAGGCTTTAGTCTGCGACTGTCATCTGTGAGATCGTAGGTTCAATTTCCGGTTGTGCACCAATGCATTTGACATTCACTCTAACATTGAAGAAAAACATCGTGAGGAAACTTGCCTTAGATCGATGGTGTGTGTAAGGCATAAGAGGTTGACTACCTACTTACCTATTAGACTAACAAATTAGTATGAGATCCAGACCTCAGCATTCCCTTTTGTATCCTTGTCATTTATTACATTAGATAAATTAATATCCTTTTGGGACAAATTTGCACGCCATTATGTGTGGCAGAACTTTAGATTGTGCCACCATGTTATTTTGGTACAATATTCTTGCAAAAAAAAAAAATGTTATGTTTGCTACTTACAAATCTTCTAACATTGGTAGTAGGTGGATGGCAGGTGGCAACTCCGTCAGCAGGTTATCTTCAAGACGTCTGTAGAACAGAATATTAATTTATTCCGCACTGTTCACTCTCTCTTTGTCTCTTTCTATACGTTGTGATAGAAAGAGACAAAGTTAATGTTAAAGTGATTTGTATTTATCAACTCAAAATTGTACAACTGAGTTTAACTGTAAGACAATTATACTTAATAAATATAAGAGTAGATATAGATAAGAGAGTTACTAAAACTAAAAGTTTGTCTTTATCTACGGCTGATTTATCTGCCATTTTGAATCCAGTGAACAAGCTATCTCTTACAACTTAATTACTAACATCGATGAAAATATTTTTTTTTATAGAACAGGCGGCAAGCAGGCTCACGTGATGTTAAGTGATACCGCCGACCATGGACACTCCTGATGCTAGAAGGCTCGCGAGTGCGTTTCCGGCCTTTTAAGAATTTTTATAATATAATATTGATGTGTTGTACAAGTCTGCCAACTAATCACCTTATCATCAATTATGTTTTCATTTATATTCGCGGGGCTATTTCTGTATTTGTTAATAAAACAAAAACCCCAGAGAGGTGACAATGAACTGAATATAGCTAGCACAGATAGAAGGTAGACTTTAAATATGTGAAGGATTAAGGGGAAGAAGGAGAAAGGGTGCCCTAATATATATACCAGGAAACGAATGGAGAAGGGTTAGAGATATGTGGGAAAAGCTGAAGCCCCCTGCAGGGATTCCGATCAATGGTACTCAAGGATGTCAGGATATCGATTAAAAAAAATGTGTACATAACATATCGTAACGCCATATCCCGCTAGGACCCCACGGACCAAGGATCTCGACACCGAATGGGACAAAATCATATATTCGTAACCATATATTCAAGATTTGTCGGAAGATTGGAAATAAACAGGTTTTATTATTATGTATGTATGTTGGGAAATTCATAATAATACTGAATTATTCCAACAAGCGGTATTTATATATAATAAATAAAATTGCGGCCCTTTCAAGAGAAATAGAGGTATTCAGTATGATAAATGTTTTCGTAACGTATCGTACGGGAAAAAATGGCTACAAAATCTTATAATTATTTTCAATTTGCGGGACTTAGGTTCCCCATGGTTAGCCATTACTAATAAAGAACATTTACTCTTTACAAATCACTTGTCAATTTTAGAGTATGCTACTGTTATCTGGTCACCACATTACACACGTGTATAATTTTTTTTATAGAACAGGGGGCAAACGGGCAGAAGGCTCACCTGATGTTAAGTGATACCGCCGCCCATGGACACTCCTGATGCTAGAGGGCTCGCGAGTGCGTTGCCGGCCTTTTAAGAATTTGTACGCTCTTTTCTATTAAAACAGTTCAAAAACGTTTCTTTAGAATGCTTTGCAATCGTCTACACTTACTACTACTCGTGTACGTTAAATACGTACATACGTAGCCTACGTACGTACGTATAACGTTTGGACTATTTCAATTTGAATACTTCTAAAACTCCGACGTGACTTCATTGATCTAGTTTATTTAAATAAAATATTCACTCTAATCCTATTTCACCATGCCTCCTGCTGATAGAGGACAATTCTTTGTTTTTAATTAATTTCATTCTTTATTTCTGAAGATGTCATATGGAACTTGGTGTAATGGTTGCAGCTCCTTACAAACGTTATGTAAAAGAAAAAACTTGGCGATTAAAAAGAGTAGCGGAGAGTTTATTACCAGTTCTTGTCTTTTGTTCTACGCCATTGAGAAATGGCAGTAAATGTAAAATAAGAAACATTTTTATATATTTCTTTTTTTGACGTTCATAAGTGTACATTGTATATGTATGAATAAATGATTTTTGACTTTAATTGTTTTTTTTTACATTATATACTTATATTACATTAAATAATACATTATAATTACTATTTATAATATAAGTATATATTATATACTTCCTTTTGTGAAGGAATACAAAAAATAGACTTAAATACTTTCCAGACTATAAAATAATTCCTATCGTAAACAAAGGCTCAAGATGAAATAAATCATGAATATTATCTCAGTGGGTGCAAATAAAGTGAAAAATTGCATCCCCTGCGTTATTAATAGCGAGTGTAAGAAATATGGCTCATAGCTGATTTAAGACTGTTTTATAAATCTTATTTATTACTAGAAACCCGCAATTTCGTCTATGCAGTATTAATAATTGTCCAAATGATGTAGCGTGAAAGATATATTTTATCTACTTTATGCCAGAAGCGATAGAAGTATCTATTTTCATTTAGAAATCAATTTATTCCTACCAAATGTGCATTTGAAATAAATTATTAATGATTATTGTAGTTATGGTTTACTATTTTGACTATAATACACATTAGATATATATATATTGAGGTGGGCTTTTCTGTAATAAAAATATTTCCCTCATACATATGTATATAACTTTAACGGTTTTGGCAGCGCACGCCGTAGACTTTGTTACTTACTTGAAAATTAAAATTATAATTTAGAAAAAAAAAACAAACCCAAATAAAAAACGTTTTGGAACATTTATATTATAATTATTTTCTATTTATCATATTTTTAATTATTATTAGTACTTCGAAGGTTAAGAATATTTAAAAATATTAATTAACAAAATTACATACACAATCGTGGTAAGTATTTAAAATCACTGTTTCCTACGGAAAATACCTATTTAAATCCGCTCTAAAAGACTAACTATTTGTGACCAATACAAACTGAATTTGGTACTTAAAAAAGACAATTCTCAAATATACAAATCGAACAGAATTACACGTAGCAGGGATAGCCTCCTTTTTTAAGATGGTTAAAAATAGAATTTGCTTGTTATATCGTAAAGCCTAACATACAAAAAACTATATAAATCGTATGATTTATAGCTTTAAACTTTAATCTTTTGTCTTTAAAATTGAACCCATCAACCCTGAACCATCACTAACTGGACGTCGTTATCTTCAGCTGCCATAATGTCCGAAATGGGTTCTAGCACGACTGGCTTTTATTGCTGACACAATTGTCTTATCTAGATTATCGTACTGATGGGCGTGGTAAAACAAAAAAAAAGAGGGGGCATCTTTATAGGTGTTGTCTACATTTTTTAATGGGACAGACTAAGGCATTTAAACTCAAATGATTTTTTTTTGGAGATAGTAATAATAATAAAGACCATTTATTTCCAACAACCTAAAATAACAATTTTATCTTATAACTATTCATCTAAAATTATTAGAGCTTCATGAAGGGTAAATGCCTCCTCTAGTTCAATACATGATTTGCTATTTTTGAAGTGAAACTTTTATGACATCGTCTCAAATTTTTTGGTCTATGTGGCGCATGTCGCGTGACGGTCGGCCGCGGAGTAGGGATAAAGTGAAAGGCGCTCGTCATAGCAGCCAAGGCCAATATGGCGGCGCACATATTTCGCAGCAGCTGACCGTGTAGTGTATAGACTATTATTCATTTGTGCCAGTGCTCCACGCTATTTTAATATGTGTATATAATCTAAATAATTGTTAAGTATTATGTATGTCGTACTCTCTAAGACACAGAATTCAATAAAAATATTAGTTGGAGACTTAGTCAACTTTTATTAGTCCCATTATCATTCCAATTTTCCAAGTATAAAATAAAGATTGATAAAGCGATTTTATACCGTTAATGGAATATTATTCCAAAAATTTTAAGTTAAATGTCTATAATGTGAAAAAAACCACACAACATTTTTTTGCTTTTCTGCTCTTTATCAGCTACTTGAATACGTCGATTCATCTGTTCCGTCCAGGACCTGACACCATACAAATGTCTGGAGATAATATAGTGTAAATAACTTTACATAGCAATTGCAACGCTTCTTTGCTAACAAAAATAATTTAAATATTTATTCCAAACACGTACTTTATGTTGTAATCCTATTTGCAAACAATGCTTCTTGGAAATTAATACCGCCCAACAAGATATATACATATTCATTATCCCACTTCACCCTTCAGATAAGTCAATTGTATATTATGTAAAAAGAGCAGTGTTGGCCTAGTGGCTTCAGCGTGTGACTCTCATACCCGAGGTCGTAGGTTCGATCCCCGGCTGTGCACCAATGGACTTTCTTTCTATGTGCGCATTTAAAATTTGCTCGAACGGTGAAGCAAAACATCGTGAGGAAACCGACATGTCTTAGACCCAAAAAGTCGACGACGTGTGTCAGTCACTGAAGGCTCATCACCTACTTGCCTATTAGATTTAAAAATGATCATGAAACAGATTCAGAAATCTGAGGCTAAGACCTAGAGAGGTTGTAGCGCCTTTTTTTATTATATTTCTATTGTATTAATATTAAGTTACTGTAAAAATAGGAAAAAAGGAAAATAAATAATATTTTTATTTGTTCATCAAATCTAAATTCCTCTTTCAATCTTTCTTATCTATATTGAGATTAAATATAATAAATAAATAGTTGCGTATAAATGGCGCCAAACGCGCTAATCAGGCACAGATAAGAAATGTCATAGATTATATCAAATTCTGTGTTTTCTGTAATTAATAAATTAAATTCTTTAATAATCTTCAGATTAAAACAAAAAAAAATCCAACCTCAATCTAAAATTATAAATATTGCGTTTAAATGCAAAAAATACGAAAGAATACAAAATACAGAAATTACAAAGGCTATTCTTATATCCTATCCTAGTCAATAATTTGAGACGAGTTCTAGATGTTACGTAGTAAAATGACAGCGCAGAGTTAGTTATACACCAATATTTGTAATAATTCTTATCTAAAAAATAATTTATGGCGGAAATCCAAAAAAAATTGCCTAAAGAAGCTGTGGGAATTTTCCGAAAGCATCTATTGGAGCAGCGTAATATAGAGTTGTAAAGAACTGAGAAAGAAAATAAGTTAAGTATCTTAGTTTCGGGATTAAAAAATATTAAGTATAGGAGTTGAAGGAGATGAGAGTCGCGGATTTTTTTTATAGAACAGGGGGCAAACGGGCAGGAGGCTCATCTGATGTTAAGTGATACCGCCGCCCATGGACACTCTCAATGCCAGAGGGCTCGCGAGTGCGTTTCCGGCCTTTTAAGAATTTGTACGCTCACGCTGTGTAACTTGTAAATATTGTAAGTACTGTGTATTTGTGTGTTTGAAAGAAATATAATTATTCTATTTTTAAACTAATTTAACAGTTAAAATCAATAGAGATTATCATATCGCTGGTGCGCTAATAAATAAACTCCTACGCACAAGAGCGTGATAAGATTATCTGGAATTGGTAAATAGACCAAGGTTTTTGGCACAGCAGGCTATGCATTTGCGTTTCCCGGAAGACCTGTGTTAATGTTAAATAGTTTTTCACACCTTTTACAGCAAAAGAAACAAATAATATTTAAAAATGTAAAAACATTCACAAATAACATGACTCCGACATGTCGAAATCGAAAAAGTATCTAATTAAAATAACACTTTTATATTTTTATAGGACAGGGGGCAAACGGGCAGGAGGCTCACCTGATGTTAAGTGATTACGCCGCCCATGGACACTCTCGATGGTAAAGGGCTCGCGAGTGCGTTGCCGGCCTTTTAAGAATTGGTACGCTCTTTTCTTGAAGGACCCTAAGTCGAATAGGTTTGGAAATACTTCAGTAGGCAGCTGGTTCCACAAAGTTGTGTTGCGCGGCAAAAACTGCCTTGAAAAACGCGCAGTTGTGGAACGGCGGACTTCCGATAACAAAACATATCTATAGTGCGACTTAATAGACTACCACTACTACGGTATCACGAGAAAAACCGCGTGGCATAGCTAGTTTGTAAATAAATGTGATACTTACAATACACGTAGTGCCGGCGTTTGGACGAACGAGTTGGGGCCAATGTGTGAGATCCGGTTGCGTTTTAGTATTCTGTAAAAAAAGTAAAAAATAAAATAAAAAAAGGGGGCAATTTTTATTTGTATTTATGGGTCAAGAGAATAAAATGTATAAACTTTTAACTAGTATATGAAAAAAATCACGTCAAATTTAGTATCTTTTTCTCTATCTTTCTTCTCCTTTTTTGTGAAGGCGATTAAAAACTATATTTTATTGTTGAAAGTAAATTAATCAATTTCTATAAATTTGTCGATTATTTAAGTGATCCTAATTATAGGGATTTGCTCCAAGTGAAACAACTTGTTTAACTCAAAACTTGGCGCTTCAAAAGAGAGGGAGAGACTTAGTCTACTTTTATTAGTCCCATTATAATTCCAATTTTCCAAGTATAAAATTAAGATTGATAAAGCGATTTTATAGCCATAATGGAATATTATTCCAAAATTTTTCTGTTAAATGTCTATAATGTGAAAAAGTTTCACTTTTACCGTTGTCTCATAAAACCATACAATCCTATTTTTTTTAATAGAATCTCTCGATTGCCTTGACAGTTCAGCTCAGGATATTTGATTGGAACGTCCGGATTCGATACGCATGTCGGGTTCCTGCTACGGACCTTTTTTGTCGGAAAACAAAAACGGGTTGGTGTGTTAATAATTAAGTAGTTCTGGTCAAGGTGTGGATACTTACTTCATCTATTGGGCTTTTTTATAAAGGAAGTTAAAATACACAATTGCAGGCCCGCGAGGATATGCAGAGCGTATGCTAGGGACTGTGGGGATGGTTAACTCTTATCCCTCTGCTATTCAGAGGGGAGAAACCTGACACACTAAAAATTCCTCCTGCCACCTCCATATCGCCTCATCTATTGGGCTATGTTAGTTCCAGGTCGTGGTGAAGATCACGATTCCTCACCTATGGCACGCCAGTTATGAGAATCGCGACTGAAGCGGCAGTGTGTCTATAGCCGAAGGATGTACGAGGGGTCACAATGCGTGAAGACTACGCTAGTGTAGGTCATGCCTGATAACTGATTTCGAGAAAATCGTGTTCCAAATTTAAACAGCTAAATAGTAATTTTAAATCTTATCTTATCTTATATCTTTAAACGAGCAATTCTTGTATATATATGTAATTGGAAGCTCGGAATCGGCTCCAACGATTTTCATGAAATTTAGTATACTAGTTTCGGGGGCGATAAATCGATCTAGCTAGGAATCATTTCTAGAAACTGTTATTTTATTTGTGTTTTATCAACTTAAACATAGAATTGCACGTTTAAACAATATAATTGAAAATAATTATCTTTATTCGATAATTATATTCCTATTTCATAATTTTATTTGTATGTAATTCGTACTTAATAAAATTTCCAAAAAACACGATTTATAAAAAAAAATACCGATCTAAGCTCGGACATCCAGGTCCTCTTATATCTTTAAACGAGCAATTCTTGTATATATATGTAATTGGAATCTCGGAATCGGCTCCAACGATTTTCATGAAATTTAGTATACGGGGGCGATAAATCGGTCTAGCTAGGAATCACTTCTAGAAAATGTTATTTTATTCGTGTTTTATTTTTGATTATTCTATCGGCAAGATCGAAAAATATTATTCATATTTCATCATTTTATTAGTATGTAATTCGTACTTAAATATAATTTTCAAAAAACACAATTTAAAAAAAAATACCGAGCAAGGCTCGGTCATCCAGGTACTGTATATTATTTGACCATTGATATTGCTGACACGGCTCACGTTGTTGTTAAATCGTTAATAGCTGAATATGCGCAATACAATAACAGATCACAAGAATAATATTATCTGTTAAATAAGTTTAAAAAGTATTAAATTTATTACTTTATAACAATAAATCAGATTTCAATATAGCTCTGTCTTATTCATTTCTCGTTTCCTCTCAAAGTGGCGACGACTACTTCAAACTCTTATTGTGGTGATGAATTATGATGATTGAACCTTGAACCTCTGGTCCTACCGGTAGGGCATTATCAGTTACTTTACGTCTCTTGGTGCAGACATCCGTACTTATTAATACTATCTGGTTGTTAGGTTCTTTCATCTTACCCTCTCATATATTTAGTTATCTAGTGCAGCATACATTACATATACTAAACAGATACTCCTGACATTCAATACATATAAATATAAACACACATTTCACAATTCACTGGCTAGCAAACTGTACAACGTAATAATAATAATTGTCCTAAACCGCACGTTTATATGTAGACAATTATTTTTTTTAGATTAAGGCATATTGGTTTTTCAGGTCGCGCACAATTTACGTAATAGACAATTCGGAATGAGCTCGAATACAAATAAAACTGTTTGCTGTAAACACAATACCAGTATTGCTAAGTTGCTATATTGTCTATTTATGCAAAGATTGGGACCGAAGCTATGACTATGAGTTTTAATATTCTGAGAGTTTTCTGCAGTTATCCTGACGTAACGTTTTTGTGAAGTTATACTTGTTTAGGCCCGTTATGAAATATTGATGAGAGTGAGTTTTTACGATGCGCGCGCACCGTGACACAAAATTAACAGAATGAAGTTAGTGGCGCATGTTGGCACGCACGCCGCCTCTGTTCACTGTGTATTTATATTTATAATATTTATCCTATATTATAATATAGTAAATATTATTATATAATTAACGTTAAATATTTATTATTAATTATTTAATATTAAAAAAAATGTAATAAAACCTTTATTGAAAAATTTGTGATAAAAAGTAAAATCGAACATCATTCAATACACAATCACATCATGAAATACGAGCAAGCGGGCAGGGGGCGCGTCTGATGTGAAATGATACATGCCCATGGACACTCTCAATGCCTGTAGGGTCGTGAATGCTTCGAGACGATTTCGAGAACGAGAGTTTCCGTTAAAGCTCTGCCTAAGTGGTTATTACATACAGTTATAAAAGCAGTTGTTACATATTAGATGATCAGAGGTTTTTTAGTATTGGGCTTTCCCGCCAAATTAAAAAAAAACTAAATTGATCGAGTGCCTGTGATAATGTGTTTATTGAAATGCAAATTAATAAATAGGAAAATCTTGTCTTAATTCCGCTGACTCTGCGACCAAAATCTGATATGGCAATAAAAAGCACTCCTATGCCACCTACCAATTGCTGATACTCTGATACTTCCATCACAGTTCCTCCTTTACATCTATCTAGCGATACCTTAGCCGACTTACTGGGCTCCATAACCCGACTCCTCCAGCGACCTGATCTTATTATCTTTATTTTGTATTTTCCAGTTATGCTGGGTTGTTCTTAGTCTTCTATTTTATCATTTATTCGGACACTCCATCACATTTCAGTGACCCTACCATTTTACGCAATATTTTGCGTTACATAGTTTCTCCTCTTACATGGTTAGCGTCCAAATGTTTAGCCGTACATTAAGACCGGAATATATTTATTTTAAATTACAGCATTATATATATATTTTATTGTAATTGTACCACTATCTTAGCAAGTAAATGATTCATTTCATTTTAAAGTAATATTTGCCTGAAAAGTTTTCAATCTGTCCATTTTTCGAAAATAACAACACTTATCCCACATATTCTAAAAATCTGGTCACCCTACGATAGTGGAACTACGTCTGTATCAATAAGCAGTATCTCAATTCGGATAGCGATCACAAGAATTCAATGTTTCTATTATGGTAATACATTTTTATGTTACCCGTAAGAAACAGTGAATCAGTCGGCAATCTCTGTGAATTCATCAATTTTGTTGACTTGAGTTGAATTGGTTATTTAATTATCATTTTGGTGTTTTTTTTCTCTCGATACTGTGGGATAATTTAGGCAAGAAACAGACGGGATCTCAAGACCTAAGCCTGACCGAATTTTTTTTTTTTTTTAGATTATATTAAGAAGGTTTTATGGAGTTGTGCCAAAATAGAAAAACTCTATAAGGAAACTAAATCATAGTGATTTTACTAATGAAATCTCTCGCCTATCTCTGTCAAAGCTATTTGACACCATGAAAAACTGTTATACGTTGTAATCTGTATAAAAGATGGCTTTTAAAAGTCCTAGGAATTAAATTAATTAAGTTAAATATATAAAAAAAACTTAAGACATAGATTTTTGCATGTCAGTCCCGGTCTTGCTTGTCTGAATAAATCTCATAATAAATTTTATTTTGTTCAGAGACTATTTTTGAACGAAATATCAGGTTTTTTATTTATTTGTATTATATGAAAATGTTTATGGTACGTTTCATGTACTGGTAAGACGCCATCTTGAATTAGCGTTTTGGTGGGTTATTTTTATGAATGTTACAAACAATGAATGAACAACGCAAATTTAATAGAAAATAACAATTTGTAATACTAAAACAACTAATAAATAATCTGAAAAGAATCGAATAGCTGATGAAAAGAGTACACTACTTAGAATAAGTTTTTATTAAGGTTTAATATTTATCGTAAGAAAGCTATCAAGATAACAATTTGCATAGATAAATCCTAAAAAAAGCTTTTTGTGAAAAAATTACTTAGAACTAAATAGAAAGTTAAAGGTAGTTAATAATAATTCATTTCCAACAGACAAATATACGGCATATACAATATTCTTAACCTGCATAGTAATAAAAATAATAACTAAAACAATCAATAAAGTTTGGTTCCCGTGGCAGTGTATCTTTAAAGCAGCATTTCCGATACTTTCTTTTGTGATGAAAGAACTAGCTCTGAGGTTACCGTTTAATTTTTTATTTTATTTTAATTTTTTAATTAGCGTTAAGCGTTAATTAAGGTTTAATTAGCGACTGTGCATTGGACCCACGGCCCGAGAGGATCTTTTCCAAAGTATATTTTAAAGTTGCGTGTTTCTATATAATCGCTTTTTTTTAAAAGAGTACCGAGAGTTTTTTACGCCGGCTTTTTCTCTTGGCCAACACCCTCTGTCTTCTTTGCCGATGAGTAGGGATGCCACCAGGTTCGAATTTAATTACGGTGAATAAGTGATACCATGATGATATTTTGTTCCAAAATAAATATTTTTTTAAATATATATTTTCTAACGTTTAATATGCAAAGTGTAAAAGAATTGTACTCAAGAACAGAAACTTTAATAGAAACTGCAGGTAGATATTGAAGATTGGATATTCTTTTTAGTATATAAAAAAAAAAATCTGTGGCGCTACAATCGAAAATACACATAGAAAGAAAGTCCATTGGTGCACAGCCCGGGATCGAACCTACGACCTCAGGTATGAGAGTCGCACGCTGAAGCCACTAGGCTGACATTACTCACACTTTTTAGTAAACAACTTAGATTTAAATTACTTATAAGTTAGGGTAGATCGTTATGTTAAATATCTTTGTGCAGAGAATTTATTTTAAAAAATATGCAAAGAGCTTTTGTCTGACATAAAAAGCGAACAGTGTCTATATAAAGAAACAACAAAGCCTGCGGATTATGAGTAAATTGTGGTTTATTGCATAATTTATCAAGGGAAATGAAGCAAGTTGCGTTTATCAGGAATAAAAATTTCCATGTAATTTACAAGCCGTTATAATAAAGATATACTTAATAGATATCTCAACTAAATAGTAGCAGATATATACTTTACGACATTTTCCTTTGAATTACAATAATTGTAGAGAGATGTAGAGGGAGGATAAAACTTGCTGAGTTTCTTGCGCGTTCTTCTCAGAACAAGGCCTCCTGGTAGTTTTGCGAACAGATGGCGTAGTCTTGCTCTTTCGCGAATTTTGTAAACGTTTTTGACATTCATAAGCATGCCTTAAGTCGCATCTAAATTGAATAAATAAATTTTGATTTTGATACATAAGTATCAAAAATTTAAATTTAAATACACACACTTTTTCTTATAGAACAGGGGGCAAACGGGTAGAAGGCTATTCTGATGTTAAGTGATACCGCCCATGGACAATTCAAGAGAATTGCAACGCTGTTTTCTTAAAGGATGTTAAATCGAATTGGTTTGGAAATATTTCAGTGGGAATCTGGTTTTACATAGTGGTGGTACGCGGCAAGAACTGCCTGTTCAGTTGTGTTAATTTGCTATCATGTCAGATCTCGGAGACATGCCCTGCAACCTGAACAAGGCAGTCTCTGCCAGCACCATGTCCTCAATTCTGCTGAACTGGATATATTTGCAATGTGTTTGAGAGGACTGAGAGACGAATGTATAAAAAATCTACTTTTGATAGAATTTGATTTGATTCTTCAATTGCCTTCGATACAACGTTCAAAGCGGTTTTCCGAGACGGCTTCAGTTTCGATTACCACTTCATCAGCGCAAAACTTCTCTCCAGCTAGCATTCTCTTGAGGTCTGAGAACAGGGGAAATGTCGCTGGGGGCAAAGGAGAATACGATGGATGGAAGCAATTCATCAGAATCAGCACTTTCTTCATCGTCAAATGGAATCATATTTACGCAATTTTTAAATATTTTGTATCATAACATTCCTGATTATATTACTCCAAAGTTCGTTGAGGATATAGGATACTCATATTATGTAAAAATTTATTTATTTATTTCACTATATAATAAATAAAAAATAAATAAATAAATCAGTGGCACTACAACCTTTTTAGGTCTGTGCCTCAGATTTCTGTATATGTTTAATGATTATTTGTCTATTTATTTTTATTCATTTATTTATTGAGTTGATGAGACGACATCATACATATATATAAGTCTATTGATTATTTTACAAAATCTTTCATTTAAAATGTTTGACAAATAAAAATTAAAAAATCAATTTAAACATATATTAAATAAGGACAGAATAAAAAAACGAGAAATTTTTGGTACTTAAAGCAGAAAAAAAAAACATCAGCATAACAGCAAATTAGGTTCGAGAAAGGCACCCAACAATGCTTTCGCTGAATATGCAATTTGGTGATCAGCCTCCTGTGACTGACGGTAACTTTTTGGATCTAAGGACGCTTTCCTCACGATGTTTTCCTTCACCGTTCGAGCAAATGTTTAATGCGCACATAGAAAGAAGACGTTCCTGGAACATTGGCTCACAACCAGGGATCGAAATCGTTAGGGATAAAAATCGCACGTTAAAGCCACTAGGCCACTGTCATATAATGTAATATATCATATACAATAATACTATATTCGGTGTCGAGACCCTTGGTCCGTGGAGTCCTAGCGCATTAAAGCTTTTTAGGGAATTATCAAAAAGGTTAGTCGACATCACAGGAGAACGAAGAGCTGGCAGCTACCTCGCACAAAGAATTAGTCTAGCTATTCAAAGGGGGAACGCTGCTAGTATCTTCGGAACCTTGCCTAAAGGGACTCCTTTTAATAATATTTTTTAATAATTAAATTTTAAGGTTAGTTAGATATATTTTTATGTATTATGTTATTTGTTTTGAATAATATCTAAATATAGGTATAGGTAATAAAAGATATGATATCATCAATAATACTTAGAAGCCGTTTTTAATGGATACTGAAAATCTCAAATTATTACCTATAAAATAATCGAAAGTTAATAAAATAATGACATAAAATCTTTTTATTACTGACCATTTGGCGGATTCAGTCTGTTTGTAAGATAAAGTTTTAAAGTCGTATACAGGATGGTAGAATAAACCGCAAATCGTAAAACCGCAAAACTTCTATTTTCAAGTAATGGAAAAGCACGTCATTCTTTTTCTACTTACATATATGAATCCGAAAGTATAAAGTAATAGGAAATAATATGAAAGAACAAGTATTTATTAGGTTAAACGGTTTTATTGAAAATAATTAAAATTAAAACATGTAAACCCGCCATTTTGTAGCAGCGGCCATCTCGTATTTACAATATTGTCGGCGGCCATATTAGATTTTTTTTTATATTATTTGTATTGCACAAACCGAGCTATAACCAAAAGGAAAAAACTTTATACTGCTATATCTATATAAAGGAAGTATTGATAAAAAAAAATCTGCATTATTGTAGCGGTGGTTTGTCTTAAGCTGCGGACCAAATTTGAGATCAATCATCAACATTGAAGAAGGTGAAACTTCAATCACTACATTTGTCTCAAACGAATCAGCTGAAAAATTATTAGAAGTGTCACCCTGTTGGAGGTTGAACGTGTTAGTAATGCCACTTGTCACATGTGAAGTGACAGTTTCGAATATTGGAATGTCTATTTAAATGCTATAAATATAATTGTTTTATGATATGAAAACTAACTTCTCATAAACACGGATAGTTTAACATCCTAGGGTTTTATAAACAATATTTGTAATATATGTTAACCAAGAGGTCTTTAAATTGCCCCTCGCACCCAGAGGCCAGTTCTTCAAATTGTAACCGTTCAACACACCCTGTGTATAGACAAAAATAAACTTCTCAAATTAAATTGGGTGGCGCTGAGTTGACAGACGATAAAATCTATTTTAACGCATTTCGTGGGATTGTAGTAACTACTGTTTAGACATAAAAACATTTTATTGCTGAAAGCCTGACGTCATCAAGGACTATAGATTTTTTGGCCTTTGGAGACGGCTGGTTTAAGTAGGTCTTTCATGAAAGCCAGTGGTGCTATGACCTAATATATATATTGCTATTTTATGCTACAAACCTATACTACCACACAAAAGTATTTGGCCACCTACAAGCATACATGTATACCAAATTTTAAAGAAATAATTTATAAGGTTTCATTAGTTGTAAGACACTGAAAAATACTTATCTACAGTACAATCGTAAATAGCTTGCTGTATCAGTTTTATAATTATTTACCAAAATAATATACATACGTAAGTACATAGACTTTTAGTCTATTATACGAACCTACAGCTCGCTTATCTGCTAGTTTTAATGGTCCAGTGAATAGGCTATCTCGCTCTTACAACTTTATTACCAACATTGATGAAAATATTGATGTGCTTTACAACAGTCTACCAATATTCCGTAACTTTGTTTTGCAGGCTCTTAAATCTGAATGTGATTTAAGTTTTAATTTTGTTTGTTTCTTACTGTATTTTTATCTTTTAGTTTTAGTTAATATTTATATTATTAGTTATTATCAATATTTTGTTTTTGTTTATTTTATGGTCGTTTTTTTAGTTTTTCCCATATATATATTGCTTAGGTTCTAATGTAATTGATGTGTATGTGTGTGTTAAATTTGTGAAGTCATATTTTTTTGTATTTTTTAGGCATACACATTGTTTTAGAATGTAAATATAAATAAACAAAATAATTATCGGCAAGTAACATCAGCCTCCAGTGCCTGACACACGTCGTCGACTTTTTGGGTCTAAGACAAGCCTGTTTCCTCACGATGTTTTCATTCACCGTCCGAGCGAATGATTAATGCACACATAGAAAGAAACCTACGACCTGAAGGATGAGAGCTACACGCTGAAGCCACTAGGCAGACATTGCTCCGTTATATTAAAAGACTCATTAGACCCTAACCCATGAACCCTGCTCTCCGAAACTAGAGAACTCCACCGCTATTAGCGAGTGATGGATTATAATAAATTATCTGATCATAAATTTATTTTTTTCTCTCTGCTGCTTAAAGATGTCATAGGCACGAACCTTTTTAAATTTGTATTATTTATTAATAAAAAGAAGAAAATTGTAAGTACTGTATTTTATTTTATAGAACAGTGGGCAAACGGGCAGGAGGCTCACCTGATGTTAAGTGCCCCGCCGCCCATGGACACTCTCAATGCCAGAGGGCTCGTGAGTGCGTTGCCCGCTCTTTTCTTGAAGGACCCTAAGTCGATATATATTTGATTGTTTATTTTAATAAAAGATAACTACAGATATTTATTGTTTCATTATTAATTCTCGATTTTTCTACGCAATACTAGAACGAAGTCACTTCTGAAAGTGTTAACACACAATTATTTAAATTATTATCACCCTTCAACTACTTTTATTGTCAATATCATTAGCTTCTCTAACACAATTTGACATACACAACACTAACACAAATTGTCTCCGACAATCAAACTACACGCAGAAGTGTCATTATCGCCAAATCAGGTTGATTTGTGCGTGTACATGTACAAAACAGAGATTGCACACACTAGGATTCCCTGTGCCGTGGGCAGCTCACGAAGTAGCCGTCTTTTTTCTTTTTTTTGATGTGAAACATCTATAGCCGCACGTAAAACCGATTTCTGGCGTGGCGACGCATGCCGTGGCGACGCATCGCCACGCTATATGATATACAGTCTAAATGCAGTAGTAAATTTCACATTAAAAATATTTAATGAAAATAATGTTTATTCAACAAATAGTCATCGTTATCTGGAAAAAAAACGTAATATTTGATTTTATCACTATGACATATTTAGTTCCTATCGCAATCTGTTCTTTTCTGCATATTACTTTTACAAAATAATGTCGATGTTTCACATCTGCCAGGCGTCCCGTGACAGATCACATTTTTTTATGTAATGCATACGGGTTGAAGGATACCACCTATGGCCACACTCTGTATCAAACTAATCACTCATATAGCCAGAACGCCGGCCTGTCCCTAAGTCCAAAAAAGGTTCCAGTTTACATGTTAATTTTCAACATAATCCTTTTATAATTAAACTACACGAGAATAATACTTTCCAATTAAGCAATATGACAGGTTGAATGTATAAAGTTTTGAGTCGTTAGTGGAAATTTTGTTTTTAACAGTGGTTAAAGATGAAAGCCTCTTAAGTAATGTATTACCCAAGATTATATATGTATATTGAGAGCTGTAGAGAGATGTAATTTCTATAATATCTCATCTTTTCGCCTACATATAGATTACCTTTTAAGATTTATCATTACAGATGATTACAGTCATATTCTTTTCTATATCGGCGCTGAAATATGAACTATCGTCGCCATTTTGGTATCCAACATCTTATAAAAATCTTATTTAAATGTATTTATTTTTATACGTAAAGGAAAGTTTGGATTATCGAAAGGTTCTAATTGCTAGGTTAAAAGATATTATATTAATAGTAGGTAAGCGTAACAAATCTATCATATCAGTTGTTCCTAAGTTTGTGTCACATTTATTAAGCCTAGAACTGTATTTTCTAGATATCTTGCTTTATTTAATAAATTATTAAGTTGGAATTTATTATTCCCCTTTTCATGGTTAATTTTTATTTACTGGTAATACTAACATTCATGACAGCGACGCACATACCGGCCAAGAATGTTATAGCTTATTTAAATAAATGCGTTATATTTCCCGCCATATTATAGTAGCGGCCATTTTGGATTTCCGTGACAAAACAATTTATTCGTTGTATAACTGTAAAATGTACAAATGTATATATTAAGGGTCTGTTTCACAATGTCCGGATAAGTTCCAAATAAGCTATTTATTACTTATTTGTAGGATAAACAGTATTTTTGCGTTTCACGACTGTCAGATAGTGCTATTTGTCATGAAATGCGAAGTATCTTATTGGGAACTTTTATCTTTCGAATAATTTATGTGTTGCATAGCTATTTACTTTTTAGTACTTTATCCGTACATTGTGAAACAGGCCCTAAGTTTAATTTAACGCGAATATAAATATATTTTCACGTCATTGTGGCTCAGTAAATTCATTTCAAGCCAAGTGTACAAGTATGTACTAAGATAGGCGGTCGTTGACCCCGCCTTCGCAGACTGGACACTAAATACTGTTTATCACCCCATTGCGAATACTCTCAGACAAAAATTTTGTAAAAGGATTATACTCGTTACAAATTACGTTATTTATACATTAGCCGAAACGTTGCTATTATAGATTTATCAATATGTTTTTATTGTGAAACTTCTTTAGGCGCATGAGGGTTATGTTTACGGAACGTCACGAAGATGTGCAGCGTTTTTGTCGAAAGAAAGGGAGAGAGCGATTGAGACCGATTGAGAGAGAGTGAGTAAGGGAGATCGAGAAAAAATACACGCTATTTGTTGATGTATTCGTTTAATAATTACATATTAGAACTTTAGATGAAAATTCTGTCGCATAACTTGTCTTGTGCAGTAAACGCATAGTTTTTATTTATTATCATTAGCACGTATACAGTGTCTAATAATTGTGAATATAGATATACAAATATATGAAGTATATATATATATATATATATATATATATATATGCTGGTACATGATCATCTATTTTGGCTTTAACCTTAGTAATAATTAATTAACAAGAAGTTTCACTTCTGAGGTGTATTATGTACGCACGCACGCACATTTTTTTTATGGCAAACGGAAAATTAGCTGTAACTGTCAGAAGCCTCGCTAATAGCGTTGCGGGCAATTACTTCTTTTCGAATACTATTAAGATACAATCATGTAGTGAAATAAACAAATAATAAAAAATATACTTCGGAAGAACTTCTTTGACCTACTGAAAACACTCGGAAATTCAAATTCATTTCATCTGTATCACAGGTTACAAACATTGACACGATAATTTTGTATATATTGATTTTTATTGATGCAATTCAACTAATATTAAAAGTTAATTGTAGTGATGCATCTTTCATCTTCTATCGCCACCTCAGTTATATTAAAAAAACCCAGTGGCGCTTCAACCTTTTTAGCTCTGGGCTTCACATTTCTGTATCTGTTTTATGATCATTTGTCAATCCAATAAGCAAATCGGTAATCAGCCTCTTGTGCCTGACACACGCAACTTTTTGCGTCAAAGCAAGCAAGCCTCACAATGTAGTACAACAGCTGCCCACTGAAGTATTTCCGAACCAATTCGACTTAGGGTCCTTCAAGAAAAGAGCGTACCAATTCTTAAAAGGCTGGCAACGCACTCGCGAGCTGGCATTGAGTGTCCATGGGCTTTAACACTTAACATCAGATGAGCCTCCTGCCCGTTTGCCCCTTGTTCTATAAAAAAATGTTTTTCTTCATTGTTCAAATGTTAAATGCGCACATAGAAAATCCTTTGGTTCATAGTCGGGGAGCGAATCTACTACCTCAAGGATGAGAGTCGGACGCTGAAGATAGTTCAAAACAAACAATAATATTCAATGTAACACCCAAACACCTTCATATTTCATTGAAATAGAACAGAAACATTATAATACAAATGGAAACGCGGCCAATTTGTCTACAACAATGGAGATCCGAGATTATACATCTCATAAAAGACAGTGTTTCATGAAAACAATTGTTAAATCTCTGTATATTTGAATATCTTTGTATGAATCACTGTCAAATGTTAAATATTTGTGACAACTGACATATTGGTCTAGTTAGGCTAGCATGCTTATGTGGTCTTTGGTTCAATCTCGGATAAAGAAAATAGTTTTTCATTCATTTTTTTATATTTTTTTATTTCATAATAGAAATCACTCAAAGTTATTTTGTGGTTTTGCAATGTAGTTTAAATTAACTTATTTTTTTAAATTGTTTTTGTTTGTTTTATACGCTTCTTATAATTTTGTTGTCCTATTTAATAGTAAAAAATTACGTTTAATAGTTGCTTATCAAAAAGGCGTCAACAAAGTAGGAATAGACTTGCTTTTCCAGATAACTTCATAAAATTGCTCACTCATTTATTTGGGAATTAATACAGATATATAACGCAGATACGCACTCGCGAGCCCTCTGGCATTGAGAGTGTCCATGGGCGGTATCACTTAACATCAGGTGAGTCTCCTGCCCGTTTGCCCCCAGTTCTATAAAAAAAAACTTCAGTTGTAAATAAATAGTAGTAAAGGAAATCCTAATAAAAAAAGGATATTGTACAGTTCAAGAATACAAAGACGATAACAATGTGTCACTAATGCCGTTAAAAGATAGTGAGATGGCGTAAATTTGGCATACATAAGTGTACTGTACCTAAATGAATACATGACTTTTGAAGTTGAATTTGAAACGAGCAGAAGGCGCATCTGATGGCAAGTGATACTGCCCTTAACATACAGAAAAGGCGTAAGTGAAGGCGCGGCGCAGGCGCAGAGCCGACGTGGAACAGATAAGGCACGGATGCGGCTTTAATTATATTAGTCTAAGATCCGGGATAAGAAAAATATACCCTCATCTGTTATTTAGATGAAACAATTTTTTATAAGCTGATTTCAATATCATGAACTTATAAAAACAACCTCTGCCATCATAAGCCTGCTGCAATTAATAGTAATTAATTAATTAACAAATAATTTATTTTTAATTTCTTCCCTCTCATGTTAATTACATGTAGTAAGTTAAAACCGTCAATATTTGATATTATATACCTCACTGTAGTAGGCACCCATCTCTATGATTGCTATACTTACCTGCAGCCAGGTGAGAAAAGGTAAATAAATGAAGCTAATTCCCTCACATGTTAATTAAAAAATCTAAGTACAGTAATAAACGGCGTCGAATTCTACACATAATAATGTTTGGCTACCTTATAAAAGGCTGATGCAGCCAAAGATAAATAATAAAAATCAAAATTAGTGGCAGCTATGGGAGCTCATTGCAAAGAGAGAGAATAATACTGTAATATACAGTATTATTCTCTCTCTTTGCTTAAACCTTAAACGAACAAAGACAAAACTCATGCGCGCGCACCACAGGCTCATTCAAACGTAATAGAATAGAGAGAGATGAGAATTGGAGTATAAGAAAGATAGACAGAAAGGAAGCTCTAAATTTTTACGAAATATTTAGAATTTTCGGAATAGTGTGCAATATTAAAAAAAAAAATACTTTTGAGAAAATTTACAGAAATAGTTTACACTTACCGTGAAGTTTTCTTAATGCTTCAATCATTAAATTGTTTTATAAATTTCCTTAATTATATTTTTATGCGCCGAAATTAATTAGAAAAAAATTAACACAGAAGGTTTAAAATGTTTGTTGTATTTATTATTATATATTTCTAATCCCGGATCTTAGACTATATCAAAGAGGCGAGGAGACGGCACAAAGAGTAATCGTGATAGAATGTCTTCCTTTTGAAATGACGAAGATGCGTTCGCTTTGCTGCAACTCATGTGCGCCGCGGAAAAGGCGATGAAACGACGTGCTTGTGCCACGCCGCGTGACTATATATATAATTATTGACAACGTGCCTTTACGTACATTTTGTATTGACGCGTTTTGAAGCGGCACGATGCTTGCGACTTTTCTGTGTGTTTCGCGTTTAATGGACACTCTCATTGACAGAAGGCAAATGCGAAGCCAGCGTGTTAGAATATGTAAGCTCTATTTTTGAAGGACACTAAGTCAGAAATACTTTGGTGCAAAGGTTCCACATAGTCGGGGACGCTTGACGAAAACCCGCTTTTTTGTAGGACGATGATGAAACTCAGCTGCAAGCCCAAAATGAGGTATTACGACCCGTAGACCGATCTGGATGATGTACATGTGTCGCCAACTTTAATATCAGCTCTTATAGAAAGCTTTGAATAAGAAATACACTACCTAAAGTCTTGGTTATTTCAAACGAATATTGTCAAGTTCTTTCAACAAATTGAACATTTCAATTGCGGTTATAAATTAGACTTTAAATGATATAACAGAGGTCTTAAACTAAAATATATCGGCGATGTAACGCAACAGTGAACGCACCACAATAGACGCGAAAGCGGAAAGCGATTTGTGCGCATAATTTATTTTTTCTCTCAAACATAGTACATGATACAAGGAGGACAATAATGTACTTTATTTATTGAAAACATATACATGTGTGAAAATGACATGAGATAAATTAATGACCAGATAAATGCATAAATGAGTAAGTATGGAGCTTCATGCACATTCTCCTCCATATGAAACTACCTTTTAGGTAGTAGTCTAATTAGCTTCAACTAAATGATTTGATGATGCCATGAGTTAGTAGTATCGGTGACCCCAGGGCTAATACTTTCCTCACTCAATAACTATCGTAATACAGCGAGGAAAAGCCAGCGTTAATACACGGTACACTACCAGAGGGAACATTATTGACTTTCTGAAAATCATTACAATTGATGGAAATTGTTTAAATTATGCAGTTATATAATCTTTATTTATTTTAACACTTACTTTTTAGGCCTTCTTAATTAGTCTAATTGAAATAAATATTTTGACTTGACACAACACAACTCACTCACAAGGGGGACTCCTTGTATTGAAGTCGCACGGGTACTCCAAGCACAGCGAATACATATTGTAAATACATAATTATGTAGAAATAAAGAAGATTTAAATTTAGAAGACTTGACTGAAATTTCCAACACATACGCATACAGTATTTTAAAAAATTACCCTACTTTTTTTTTACAGGACAAACCAAATTTGTATTATCTCTTCGGGTGTGTCACATTAAAATTTGTATTTCAGTTGTCATGTATCAGTGTGCTGATCGGAGCAATTGTTTATCAATAAAAACAGTACTAATTCGGCTTTTATAGTAATTATAATGAAGAATTTATATAAGTATATGAATTTTTATTAGGAGATGAGAATACGCTAAACGCTACCCATGTGAACAAACCCTTATCTTAAAGAAAATTCCGTCGTGTCTCATTTAGCAGCAAGTAGTTTTCCAGTCTGGTTTATTTAATCAAAACGCCCAAGGGATCTGAACAACACGTGAAAATTCATTTAATTTATCGCGCAATTATGTAATTAAATGAGTTTCATTGCTCCTCGGAAAATTAAGTTTGCATTGCGTGTTTTAAGTGTGATTAGGTATTTTATAGGTTGACTTAATCAGGGTATTACAGTCCTTTAAAAGCCCTTTAATGGAGACGTGGAATATACAAAACTCTGTAGATATACTAGTATAGTTCGCCAAACATCAATGCTTTAATAACACGGTAAGGCATTTGGGAGCCAAACACACATTGCCAAATTTTCTGGCAATGTGTGTTCACACATGGTACACACACACATGTGTGGTGTCACTTAACATCAGGTGAGCAAAAAACCACTCACGAAATTATTTTTATCAGTTTTTGACTTAACTACTTTAGCGGTGTTGTACACTTTTTTAAACGGTAAAAAATGTTAAACTGACGTCAGGACACGGGACCTGATCGAAAATTCGTAAGACGGATGGAGAGAAGACAGCTGGCGCGGCGTATTTAATGTTATATAAATTGTCATACGTATACGATAGCGCAATAAATAAATATTGTATCCTACCACATTAATTATAGTACTTTTATACTGATATAATTAAAGCAATTCGTTCAAAATTCCCAAATTATCAAAAATGCACAAGGTTAATATACAAGTTTTCACTTCTGCAGGCACGCCTGTCGTTTTTTAAACAAATTAAATTTCCTTCCTCAAAATGCTTTCACTAACTAATAGTTGTCAAATTTATGAGTCTTTTGAAGGGCTAACTAAAAATCATATTAATTTAATACTGGTAGCGTCATCTAAGTGTCAGTCTACGTTTTTTCAGCGATTCTAAATCCTCTGTATTAAGAATGAAGCTAATTTTAAAATAAAGTAAATATATTCTTTAGTCCTAAAAGTATATTGGTATATTTGCAGCTCCTTACAAACGTTGTGTAAATAAAAAACTTGGCGATTAAAAAGAGTGGCGGAGAGTTTATTGCCAGTTCTTCTCTTCCGTTATGCTCCCTGATTTGAGAACTGGCAGTGAATGTAAAATTAGAAGCATTGTATATTTATTTTTTGACGATCATAAGTGTACAATGTTACCTACATGAATAAATGATTTTGAATTTTGAATTTTGACTATATAACAATAAGCGTGTTAATATATTTTTTTTTTATAGAACAGGGGGAAAACGGGCAGGAGGCTCACCTATCACCTGATGTAAAGTGATGAGACTTTCAATGCCAGAGGACTCGCGAGTGCGTTGCCTTCCTTTTAAGAATCGGTACGCATTTTACTTGAAGGACCCTAAGTCGAATTCGTTCTGAAATACTTCAGTGGGCAGCTGGTTCCACAAAGTAAAATATATACATATATATGATATAATACATATATATTATATTATATATATATATATGTATATTAATAACTTTAAGAACCGCTTAGCGACTCATAAATGATATTTGCTACAAACTACAACTTCCTTGTCTCAAAATCTAATACATTTATCACGTACGGGAGTCAGATTTAGCGCTGAGATTGTTCCATTTGTACGGTGTGATTCGGAGCTGACAAATTATATTATATTACTATTGTTTATGGTATCTATGGTAAGATATTTTTACTAATCAATGAAGCTAGAGTGAATGTACCTTAACAAAACATATATTAGTGTCATTGGAAACTGCAGGCACTTTAGTTAAGTAATTGCAAGTTGAAAAGTACTTGTTTACTTGTAAATTTCATGTACATATATAAGTACATAGTACCTGGATGGCCGAGATTTGCTCGGTATTTTTATTTTTTATAAATTGTGTTTTTGGAAATTATATACAAGTACGAATTACATACTAATAAAATGATGAGATATGAACAATATAGATTATATATGCTGGAATAGCTTTAGTGTTGTTGTGTCGTTAAAACAATTTATTGCGAAAAAAATAGTATAATTATTCGGTGATAGATTTCAGGAAGATACATTTTTCAGTTTGAATTGGGACTTCTCAAACACCACCTTTTTGTTATTTTATATCATTTATTCCTAGCTAGATCGATTTATCGCCCCCGAAACCGTCTGTATACTAAATTTCATGAAAATCGTTGGAGCCGATTCCGAGATTCCAATTATATATATATACAAGAATTGCTCGTTTAAAGATATAAGATAAGATATAGGAACCAAGATTCGTACACGATTCACGTTCGTGTGCTGTATATCAGACGATCGAATGCTTACTCTATCCCCACTATATCAAATTAGTTAAGTATTCGTAGAGCATTCCTTCATTGTTCTTGGTACGTTCACAAAGTTTCTATGGAACATTAGATAGAGCGCGCGAAGTTACAGCGTTCTTGCGTGCGCCTTTGAGCTGTCTCAGCGTGTTTGTGTTCTTCTTTAGCTTTAGCTCTGTGTTTTATGTAATTCGACTTTTACATACACACTGTGTATTTTAAGTATGTAATTTTGTTTTGCTTAATAAATTTCTTGTTTACTTTTGTTTCGTCTGCAAACTTTTAATTGTTGTGTACTCTTGTGAATTTACACATCTGTAAGAGTATTTTTATAAATAGATAAATATTTGAGTGTTTGTAATGTTTTCACACAAAGCTATAGCTGAGTTTATTTGATGTAAATCTACCTTTACATCCACACTGTTGATGCAAAATTAATCGTAATTTTACATTACACTAGTCTGGACCTGGCCTAAGGTTATGTAAATGTATTTGGTTAGTAAATAAAAAAAATAAAAAAGCATGTCGGCAGGTATACAAATAAATTCAGCTGATAAGCGTAACTGTCGACAAACTCCCCCATATTATTCTGATTTCAACCTTATCGGTCATTCACCTTTAATAGGTGTTTCATGTTTCGTGCGTAGTTAATAAATAAGTATTTTGAAATAAACATTTCTTATTTGTATACAAAAAATCTGTCACCGCTGTGAAAACTATTGATATTAGAACATAAAAATGTTGTACAGTATTATATATCGAACCGATATCTAGAAAAATGAACCCATGGGCCCAATTGTATGTTGGCCTATTCCGTGTCGGAACTCTTAAACATGAAATTATTTTGTTTTGAACTTCCCTTCCCTAAGACACTGAAGTTCTTCAAATAAATATTTTTAATATTATAGATGACAGTTTTACATTTTGTATATTTGATTATATTTTTAATAATTTTTTTTATTTAATGAAAACACGTTTTCAACGGATTGAAGCTATGTACATATTATATAAGTCTCGAGACAAACAACTCGCAAAAATAGAGGACACCGTGAGTCAATTCTGCAAAACCCCTTCATCTTGTCGATATCAACTCCGGGGAACTAAATACAGACAATAACTTTTTTCTACAGCTGTGATACTTTTCTGACATTCAACACCCATTATGTAAAATAATTATTAATTTATACATAGCTTCAATCCGTTGAAAAAGGGTAGCACGCATTGTGGCACGGATAGTATATCATATAACAGTGTTTCTTTAGTGGCTTCAGCGTGAGAATATCATCCCTAAGGTCGTAGGTTCGATTCCCGGCCAATGGACTTTCTATGCGAGCATTTAAGATTCCTTCAAACGGTGAAGGATAACATCATGTGGAATGTGCTGCCTGAGGCCCAAAAAGTCGACGGCGTGTGTCAGGCACAGAAGGCTTCTTGTCTATTAGATTAACGAAGACAAACGGATACAGAAATCTGAGGCCAAGACCTAAAAAGATTGTAGAGTCATTGATTTATATTTTTATTTGTAAGTGTTGAATTGCAGGAACAATAGCTGTATTAAAGTGAATTGTCGAAATTAATGGTCTATGACAAGTGATTTATATTTTATGACGTACTTAGCGACAGACTTTTGTCAATAGAACGGCGTAAATGCGATTTGGCAGTTTTATTACCATAATAACAATAACTATTACAACGAACTTCAAGTTGGACATATAAGTTTGGTCTAAAAGAACATGATCTTGGCAAGTTTGGTAGTTTTGTGTTCTTAATATAAAAATGTATTCACTTTATACTAATGGGTCGTGTATACTTGAAAGCTAATCATAATAAAGCTGCCCACTGAAGTATTTCCGAACCAATTCGACTTAGAATTCTTCAAGAAAAGAGCGTACAAATTCTTAAAAGGCCGGTAACGCACACGCGAGCCCTCTGGCATCGAGTGTTCATGGGCGGCGGTATCACTTAACATCAGGTGAGCCTCCTGCCCGTTTGCCCCCTGTTCTATAAAAAAAAATCAACGCCATAAAACATTATTTGATTGAATTAGATTTAAATACACATAGCACGCGGTAGAAGTGAAATCTTCAAAAATGTCGGGTTCAAGATAATGAGACGAATGTAAATGTATTTGGAAGTGAAACTTCTTTAGGCGCATGAGGGTAAAATTTTTACAAATGTAACGTCACGCAAGTATGCAACGGAAGTGTCGAAAAAGAGAGAGAGAGCGATCGAGACCGATTGAGAGAGAGTAAGACAGTGCGAACGTAGCATGAAGCAACTGGCGATGGAGATGGAGGGAGCAAGCAAGTGAGAAAGATCGAGAGAAAAAGTGAGATAGAGCGATTGTCGAATCACGCACAATACCATGGGAGCGAGAGGTGGGAGAGAGCTATAGTGAGAAAGATTGAACGAGAGAGAGAATAAGGGATATTGAGAAATAATACATGCTATATTGATTTGTGTATTCGTAACACTACTAGTTAATTTATTTTTATATATTATTATTAGCCCTTATACGTACAGTGAATAGAGAGAGATATACAAATACATACATAGTATAGTAGAGTATTAGGGATTTTACCTTTTTTTAAAAAAGCTTGCCAAAAGGCTTACCTTAATAATTATTTAAAATCACAATTATTAATTTTGTTAAAAACTACAATGATTTAAAAAGTTTAATTAAAGAAGAATATGTTAAAAAGATTTTTTTCAATTTGTAAATGTAGTATTTACTTTTTATAACATTTCTTTTAAGTTTAATATCAATCTTTAATTTACATAAGAGATGATAAGAAGTCGGTAAAACGTGACAGTAAAAAGAGACAGACACATACATTTATAGGTGTTCTATGTTTTTATAAATCACAACCCATTTTTATCTTTGTTAATTGGTTTATTCTTCACAAACAACAGTAATTAATTTATATTCTTATAGAAACACTCAAGGGAAAAAAATATATTCACTCGTTTTAAAAGTCTGTTCTAAGTGACGTCTGTTTTCTTCTTTTTCTTAGTGTCCTGTATTTAAGTTGTACATCAAAATCGTATACAAAATACTACACCATATAGAATGTACATTTTTAGTGCATTTACACATTCATAAGATTTAACGTGGGAGAAAATGAGATCATTTCATAGTGTTTAAACTTTGAATTAGTGTAGTAAGAAGTTTTCACTTCAAAAATCTTATATAATTAATGAAATGTAAATAAAATTGATAAATTTCATCTAATTTTACGATTCAATTAAATTAATCTCTTATTCCATAGATGCAATAAGAGATTAATTTGCACTTCTATGCATTTTAAAATTCAAGACATGATTAAATAATCACTAATTTAAAGTTTGCACAATGCTTCGTATTTTTTGTGTTACCGCCTAAACTACAAAAATTCTCCAATTATTACCAACACCGAGACCTGGATTTATGGACTAAAGTCCTTTGCCTTTCGCATTAGGGATAAATAATTAATATCATCATCATTATAACTAGTCAAACAAAAATTCACTCAATGTTGTTGACTTTTACTAAGCTTTTTTAAATAATAGGGGGGCAAACGAAAAAATTATTCAATAATGGTCAAATTTCTTTTTACTTTGCCTAGAGTAAGCACTTCCATAGACGAAGCACATTTAGAGTGTAAGTACTTTTATATAAAGTACATTTTATTTAAACAAAGTCGCTTTCTCTGTCCCTATGTCCCTTTGTATGCTTAAATCTTTGAAACTACGCAACAGATTTTGATGCGGTTTTTTTAATAGATAGAGTGATTTAGGAAGCTTTATATGTATAATAACATCCTTTAAAAGTGGAGAAGTACTGTTATTTTTGAGGTTTCTAATGTGATGTCGTAAATAATTACATTTTTTCCGTTTACATTGCAAACGCGTTTACTACGAGTTTTATCAAAATAATGTACTAAGTATTGTACACATACTTAAGGTCTACAGAAAAGTCCGTGATAGTATATGTCTATCTCTTATGGATAACCCACAATAACTTTTTTTTGTCATTTACTTTTTACGACAAATAATGGCTAATTTTCGAAGCGATTTTAACCAATACAGCATTAATCCTTATCCAATTAAATACCTTGAATACATTGTTCATTTAATATAGATCTATACAGCCCATTACAGCCTATTTAGCAGCGATCGAACGCGTATATTATCTGAGCTTTCCAGCGACGGAAATAACAATACATAATAAAAACCTGCTTTTCATCAGCATTGCACCCGTGCGAAGCTGGGGCGGGTTACTAGTAAAATATATATAAAAGATTATTCTAATTGCACCCCTTAAACAAAAGTACTCATATATTTTTATCAAAGTGTAAATACAATTTGACAGTAAGAGACGAAGGAGTACTCAAGTAATCTACATTTTATAGTCGCGTCGCAATTGTTTACTATATTTATAATATTAAGTAGTTGTTATAATAGTATATTAAAAAATATAACCATGTGTTATATGGTAGAAATGAAAGGAAAAGCATCATACATCATTGGTATTTGTGTCAGATCATACGCTCATTAGATACATGTCAAACAGCTGTTCTCAAACTTTCGAAGCTGCGAATTTGTTTGAGTAGAATAATCTCTAGCCCAAATACATAATTAAAAAAATAAAAGATCCTAGCACTTATAACATTTGTTAAAAATATTTATTGCTCATTGTCTTTTATTAATATAGCATTTAGACATTTAAAGAAAACAGGACACCGTGAGCAATTTCTGCAGAAACCCTTCATCTTTTAGTCGATACCATTTTTCTACAGCTGTGACACTTTTTTTGACAGTCAACACCTTTTGTCTTCAGTCACCGTGACCATGCACGCTGTAAAGCACGTGAAATGTCGGATAAATTTAAAATTATGTTAAATAATTATACGTTTAAAATAATAAATAGCTTCAATCCGGTAAAAAAGTGCTTTCTTTAAATATTTATTGCTTCCTTACAGTGCTAATATGAAAACTATGCTATAATGGCCTTGTGAGGTATCTGGGGATCAACACTCGCTCGTACGGGGAAGTATATCATGAGGAAATTGTCTTGCCTTACATCCTATCACAAAATGTACCCAAATATTTATCAGAAGAACAACTTTGTTTTAATATTGGCGACTATTTCAAATAAGAATGAAACTCTTATCACGCGAAATCAATGTCGCGCGGTTTCCGAAAACGAGACAATTTTGCGTCCCACAGTTCATCCCCCACCGGGTCTCGTAATTCTAAACAGGGACAGTCCTGTTCAAAACGTCTGGTGACTTCATCAACCACGGAATAATTTCAACCTACAACACGTGTGGGAATTAACGTTATATTAATATTATCACAACCACATCTCAAAAGTTTTATTATTAATAAATCAATTGCGTAGTTGCCTGAAAGAGATCACTCGAAAGCGATAAGGCCGCCAGTTATTCTTCTTTTCATTTAACTATGTTCAATTTCTATATTGTAATGTAACGAAGTGCTAAATTTGCCCAAATAGATATCTTTTCAAACTCCTCATTAATTTTCAAAAAATTAGCAGCTAACCTAATTAGTAATTAGGATTTTATCAGGGATATTCAATTAATTTTGTAATGTTTTAATTTTTGCTTTATTTTGTCTTATTTTGATTTTATTTTGTGTGTATAAGCTTCATTAAATCAGAATGTTGTATGCGCCTATAATTGGGGTAGCACTAGGCTTGTGTTTATGTTTGTGTTACATGCATGTATCAGTGTCTACTTTGTTGGTGCAACAAATAAATAAATAAATAAAATAAAAAAGTGCTAATTAAAAAAATTGTACGTGTCAGCTCCGACGCACGACTGGAGTTTACTCCTTAAGTACGATTGTCTAAACATACGAAAATAAGATTAATACCATATGAAAGGGTAAATTAACAAATTAATGGAAAAAATATACATATATAAATATATATTTATTCATTTTATATACATTTATTATAACTAATCGGCGAAATATTTTAGATGAAACTTTTCACAATAGTCAATTTCAGATGTGCACAAATATTTCATTAGGAATGTTGATAAATTATGTAATTATTATTATCTGACAATTAACATTTATTTTTTAAAATAATCCAACCAAATTAGAAAGTTGCGCACCAAAAAAGTAACGAGGTCATTGATCAGTAGATTTTACCTGTCATATTTTTCTCATACCGGGCGCCTTATATATGAAAATCGATTCTTAAGGAGTAAACTCCAATAAATAAATTACTTAAAATACATACAAATTAAGTATGTACAATATTGAAACAAATTGCTACAGATAACTTAGTTAAAAAAAATTGATTGCCTGTAAAGTCGGTATACGGGCGAAAGTTGTACGTGACAACGACTTTGAGTGGTAAAATAATTTTAATGTGAATATTCATTCGTATAGTAGGAAGAAGGATGAAATAATAGTAACAATTTAAAACATTTATTTATACAAAGAATTATATTTAAAACATTTATTTATACAAAGAATTATATTTAAAACATTAATTTATACAAAGAATCTCGCACTGAATTTCATATGTCTATCTCTATCGCTCTTAGGCGGGCTAACCATGCCCGAGTGGAAGGGACGCGTGCCTCTCACTCGCTCTCATTGTGAGCGCATAACGTGAGCGGAGCGTAACGCAGTTTCTTGAAGTGTCACCCGGCAAACCAATTTATAAGACGTTGTCACGTCAAAATAATTACACTTTGAGAACCTTCCGAATGCAACACCGCGACCGGCTAGCCTTCAAGCTATTCATGACATACGAGAACTCACGATTAAAGCCGCAAGCGTATGTTCTATTATTTCTAAACTGTTCCAGTACATTTGAATGTCTTATATGTACCTAACAAAAGGCTTTTATGAGAATTTATTTATTACATCTTGAATTAAATTATCATCATTAATAATAAGCAGCCAGGTAAAGAATAAAATATTGATATTAAAATATTTGTTATTTTTGTATAAGTTACCTTTTGTAGATGAAGCATGAAAAATACATTGAAGCTAATAGATATAAAAAACTTACAATGTGTGAAGAACTGGCAATGATGGCAGTGATGAATCTGTGAGTTCCGTGATCAAGTTGCCAGCGAGATTCCTGTAAGAAATTTATGTCAATGATTATCGTAATATTCAGGATTTTTATATATAAATGAGCCTACGAAACAGCCATTAGAGGCAGCTGCCGCAAAACCAGGACGAGAATTTTGAAATTTCTTAAAGATTTGGAGGTCGCTCTCCAAACTTCCATTAGAAGTTTTATCAGATAATTTAGTTTTTTATGCACAAAAATACAGTTTCTTTACAGTACTAAACCCATAGGATAATATTATTGGTTTAGTACTGTAAAGCCTTTGTTGTATGCGTTTATTTTGTACGTGTTAGAAGCGTGCTGGAGTATGCAAGTTTTATACAGTCTCCATATTAAAATGAATAAATAAAAAATACAAAAAAAGTTTGTTATATTTCTTAGTTTTATAAAATATCAACGTTTTGATAGCTATTATATTTTTATATTCTTTATGTAATACGGGGGCAAACGAGCCTGCGGGACTCCAAAAAGGCAGTTTTTAGTGGGTGCCTTGCCTGCCATTAAGTTTACGCTAGAATTTTGAACCCCTGCCGGTAGTCGATTCGCAAAAGTTATGCAAGTTCTTGAAAATATTAAAATTTAGACTCATTACAATATCGACGGAGTCAGCAAGACTTGTTATTTTTTCACGATATTCTAAATGGGCGGATAGATAGCCCCTATTTGCTATCGTTAATTTCCTTATGCGACAAGATACACAAAATTGTTTCATGTGCCTCGGGTTTATCGAACTATGACACCAAAAATCGAGGTATCGATAGTTTCCACCATACAAAAAAAGATGTGAGGAAGTACTTGAAGAGGCGGAAAGACTCTGATTTTGTTGAAGTAGTAACTTGAAATAAGTACATACGTATTACTTGTTATTTCAAATGTTAAATTTCAGTTTTTTTTAAGTGTATTTTTGTCTATTAATGTTATTAATATTATTAATTTTAAATACATTATGTAACACAAAGAACGGTTCGGTGGCCGTCGATACACAATTTTATACTGAAATCATAAACCTGAGCTCATACTTCGTTTCGATATATCTTTAACTAGAAGATAGGTAAAGAATTGTCAGACGTTATATGGAGAATTATATTAGTTTGGAATGAGAGAGGTAATCGACTGATAATCTAATTATACCTTGCCTTACAATCGTCACAAAACACATCGAAGTTATAAAGCTGAGGACGTACCAACTAACAAAAATCATTGTCAAAAAAATAGACTCATCTAAAATTATATTTCAAACACATTGAATATATCGCTACTCTGAACTCAGTATGAGGACATATATATATATATATATATATATATATATATATGTCGATTGCTAGGGCTATTATGAGCTGTAGTGAATTTCGATAAATATTATTTTTTAACCAAATATTTCCTAAGTAAATTTTGATTTATTTGTAAATCTTTGTATCACTTAGTGTATAGAAACTTAAAGACACTTAAAAAGTTCCGAATAGTGCAGACTTAAGAAAGCTTTTGTTAATTCTAAAGTTCGCACAGACAAAAGAAAGTTTTGCGGGATTAACCAATGCAGATAGTGCCATAATAAGAATATATAATATATATTTATCTTAAAAAAATTAAGAGCAGTATCGGCCTAGTGGCTTCAACTTGCGACTCGCATCTCTGATGTCCTAGGTTCAATTCCCGGTGCACCAATGGTCTGTCTATGTGCGCAATTAACATTCGCTCGAACGGTAAAGGAAAACATCGTGACTAAAACCGGTTCTTAAAGTTGACGACGTGTGTCAGGCACAGAAGCGCTGCTCACCTGCATGCCTTTGATTGACATATGATCATAAAAGATCTACAGAGATCTGAAGCCCAGGCTCTTTTTGGCCAAAATCTCTCCAAGCGGCTTGATCCTTTGGCGTTGCGTAGAGATGTGGGGTCTCTCTGCATCTTCTATCGCATTTACCATGGAGAGTGTTCAGAGGAGTTGTTCGGATTAATACCTGCAGCTGAGTTTCATCATCGGACGTCGAGGCAGAATACGAAATTCCACCCGTATCACCTCGACGTCCGCCGTTCCACAACTGCGCGTTTTTCTAGGCAGTTTTTGCCGCGCACCACAACTCTGTGGAACCAGCTGCCAACTGAAGTATTTCCGAACCAATTCGACTTAGGGTCCTTCAAGAAAAGAGCGTACCAATTCTTAAAAGGCCGGCAACGCACTCGCGAGCCCTCTGGCATTGAGGGTGTCCATGGGTGGCGGTATCACTTAACATCAGGTGAGCCTCCTGCCCGTTTGGCCCCTGTTCTATAAAAAACAAAAAAAAAACAGGGCAAACGGGCAGGACTCTCACTTGATTTTAAGTGGTACTGCTGATGTTAAGTGACACTCTATATGCCCAAGGGCTCGCGAGTCTTTGAAATGCGGGCCTTTGACTTAATAAATTGGTACTCTCTTTTCTAGGACCCTTAGTGGAATTGGTTCGGAAATACTTAATTGGGCAGATATACCCTCATAGTGAAACGACAAAAGGTGCCTTTAAAATGCTTAGTTGTGGAACGACGGACGTCTAAATATCTTTATAAACTCTTTATATAAATATATTTTATATTAAATAATTATATACTCTAAGCCAAAATAAATGTTTTTAAAAATTACCCGCTGATGTCATTTATCTTGTTATAATATCTGTTTTCAATCGTACCCAATGCGAGCCAGCGAGAGACTATTGCTAAATACATTATTATTTAACATATCTGCATTTAATGTTTATGCCAAAATGTTTGAAAAATAAATTTCCATTTGTGCCAAGCCGGGACGGGCAGTTGTTTTATATTTCTGCAGGGTTTCTAAATAAATAAGTAAATGAGTAAATTCTATATAAAATGCGGAATGCCGGTAGTTGTAAGGTCAATGCATATATGTAATGTATATATCACGTGAAAACTTCCGGTTTGCGTCGCCAACGTCAAGATACTGTTTTGCTAATATATACCTGTTTTATGATTAGCTATTTCTGTTCAAACTCTTTTCAATGTTTTTTTAACATCAGGTGAGCCTCCTGCCAGTTTGCCCCCGGTTCTATAAAAAAAAAAATTCTATCCATCTCTGACACATCCGTAGTTTTGTATTTTGCGCTTTAGTGAGCGCCTAAGATTGAAACCCATGTAATTGTGTACACAAGTATTGTTAACATGTAATATGTTATTTTTTTATTACTTTTATGACATTTCAAAGCATCCAAAATACATTGTAATCATCTAATTAAAGTGCTTACTTCTAATTAATTTTCGATATTTCTTTTAAAATAAGTGTTGTTTGATGATTTGCTTTTTTAAGAGTTTTTTACCCCAGCTTTTTCTCTCCGCCTACACCCTCTGTCTTCTTTGCTGATGAGTTCAAATTTAATGACATGGAGTAAGTGATACCTGCCTATCTTATATTCCATAATAAACATATTTTTATATTCAACGCATGATTCATAGCTTATGTGTCTTTATTTATTTATCCAAATTTACCACATCATACATAACACTATATCAACGGTATATGTATCAAACTCTTTATCTAAAGTAAACGACAATTTAATTAATTTAGTTATTTATTTATTTATTTTATTTATTTAATAATAAGTATTAAATCCAATACGTTGTTACAAATAAAGGAAATAAAATTATGCTGTGTTAGGCCAGAAGAATGTAACTTATTTATAAAATCTTTGGAGATTTCTAGTAAATGGGTCGTTCCTAGTTTTAAAATAATAGTTATCTTCTTCTTCTTGCAGTGCTTCTCCACTACTGGAGGTTGGCGGTCAGCTCGTCGACCGTCGTACTTCTTCATATTCTTATTTAGTTATCTAGTGCAGCTTAGACAAAAAAGACAAAGACTACATCATCTACTACAAAGACAAAGACAAATCTAATACAAAGTATTTACTCCCGACATTTATTACATTTAAATTTAAATACATATTTCACACTCCACTATCTGGCAAACTGTATAGGCGCCAAAGTGTAAATCGTAAATTTCTTAAATCACTATTGTGTGAATATAGTTTTAATAATGTAATAGATAAATTACTAAAAAGTAGAAATGCTCTTTAGAATTAAATCCTCCGCTGAAAAGTTAAATGTCCGTATTTCTTAAGTTGTGTGACAGTGTGATGTCGGCGTGGGTGCGACTAGGAACTAATAATTACTAGATGTGAAAGATTTTACAGAAATTCATTTATTCTAAAGTAATTTACTAAAATTTCATATATATAAGCTACCCAAAAAATTCTATCATTTCCTCAGAGGAAAAGAGGAGGACCTTTTTAATATAAATATAATAATAATATTTTCAACGACGAACATATAAAATATATTTTTTATAAATTTATATTTTACTCAAAGATTTACAATCTCAAAGATCTACACCTGTCCTATGCTGAAACGGAAAGTATTCCTGCTAAAGTAGTTTGACAATAAAATTTTATGTGTTATGAAGAATTTATTAAAATTCTAATTATATGTCAATTGGAACAGATTATCTGCCCACGATAGAGCCTGGCTGGTGTAACGAACGAACGGGTGGAACTAATTCCATATATAAATTGTATTTAACAGCTGAGAGAAGTTCTTCTGATAAATGAGCAAGAAGAGCTTCTGCAGCTGAGATTCATCACCAGAATCGAGGCAACATATGAAATTCCACCCGTATCATTACAACGTCTATCGTTCCACAATCAAGCATTTTCTAATTTTTTGCGGCGCACTACCACTATGGGGAACTAGCAGCCCATTGAAGTATTCGAACCAATTCGACTCAGGATCCTTTAAGAAAAGTGGATCATCCTTAAAACGGGCGACTTTCTATGCCTGACAGACGACTTTGACTTTTTGGGTCAAATGCCACATGAAGATGTTTTACTTCGCCGCACGAGCAAGTGTCACACAGAAAGCCATTGGAGCAAGAATCTTTTGACCTTAGGGTTGACAGTTACGTTTCAGTATTACGTAAGAAATATAGGGGCGAAGGGGGGGGGGGATTCTTATTTGGTGATAACGTTACCCACACATTGTCTATGCTTGAAAACGAAATACATTTTCGAGGATTCTTACAAAAATTTACGTTGACATACTATTGTTTTTGAGAGCTTTGCTTACTTTGCTGATATGGGGAAGTGTGGGGGGGGGGGGAATACATTGTAGTAAATCTGCTTAAGTCATACTTGAATGCCCCTTAAACAAACTGAATAACTAAAAAAATGGTTTATATGAATGTTGCGTTCTTATGTGAAAATTAAAATTATAATTGAGAAAAAAAAAACTAAGCAAAACACTTTCTGTATGGCCATCATGATTTTGACTAATTAATACTTTAACGGCCTCAAATTACTAGACCAATATTTCTGTTCTGTCACAAGCTGCATTTATATTCACAGTATTTCATGTCCATAGTGTGTTCTTGTCATATCTAGTACTGTATCTACGCGACCGTTATCTGGTAGTCACTGATGCCAGTGAATAGGCATTTTTAAAAGTCAACGACCCATTAGATGCAAAAAATAGGAACATTATGAATGAGACTAAATATGTATAAGAATTATGACACTCCACAATAAAATATAGACACGCAATGATGGTAATAATAATCAATACTGAAAATTAATGAAAAGAAGTGTGTTGTGATTGTAACTAACTGGCCCTGGCATTAGGCTATGAATTTGCCCCCTGTTCTATCACTACATATTATAAAACAAAGTCGCTTTCTCTGTCCCTATGTCCCTTTGTATGCTTAAATCTTTGAAACTACGCAACGGATTTTGATGCGGTTTTTTTTAATAGATAGAGTGACTCAAGAGAAAGGTTTATATGTATAATAACATCCATTGAATAGTGGAGTAATACTGTTATTTTTGAGGTTTCTAATGTGATGTCGTAAATAATTACATTTTTTCCGCTTACATTGCAAAAGCAGGCTGAACCCTACGAGTTTTATCAAAATAATATACTAAGTATTGTACACATTGAAAAGGTCTACAGAAAAGTCCGTGATGGTATATGTCTATCTCTTATGGATAACCCACATTTTTATATACAACGTTCACAGATTTTCTGTAGTGTATTTAGTATCAGCATTGCACCCGTGCGAAGCCGAGGCGGGTCGCTAGTATAAAATAAAGCAGACGTGTTCTACAGAGTTGGTCATTCTGCCAGACCACAACAGTTACTTTGCGCCAAACGCAAACAGAAAACGAATGTAATAACAATAATAGTCAAAATTAATAGTGTAAGTATGTATAGAAGATTTGTGTGTTAAAGTAAGTATATATAAAAATGGTTACCAAAACTACTATAAGAAATAGATAAATAATTATTTCTGCTATTTGTGCATTTTACTGTATATAACGAAAAATATGCAATAAATACCCTGTAGAAATAACTAGGAATGCCTCATTATAGAATATTTTTGACTCAAGCGACTCACTTTCATCTAACTACGGGTCTAGTGGGAAGATTTTTTTTTTATAGAACAGTGGGCAAACGGGCAGGAGGCTCACCTGATGTTAAGTGATACCGCCGCGCATGGACACTCAATACCAGAGGGCTCGCGAGTGCGTTGCCGGCCTTTTAAGAATTGATACGCTCTTTTCTTGAAGGACCCTAAGTCGAATTGAAAAGGACAATTAATTAGTAAATTAGAGATGATCAATCACTATGAAACAGAAAGGAACCTGTCAATAACAATTACTTACAATGCCTGAAGCCGTGTTGTGTATGTCAATGCTTCAGGAACAGAAGACAGTCGATTGCGAGACAGGCGCAAAACACGAAGGAACCGTATCTCGGAGAACACATCAGCCTTTATTTCTGATATTAAATTCTCTTCTGCTGACCTGCGAAAGAGATTTTTATTTACTGGACCGTGAGCTAATTCTTTTCTTAAGGCGGATCATAACCTAGGGTATAGATTCGCTGCACAAGTTTCTATAATCCCCCACAAGAAAGTGGGAATTTGGATGGTGCCCTTGTGTCTTCCATTCCCTCGATGCCGCTCCACTTTTTGTGGGTTTGGGGGGGTGTAAGGGCGTTAGAGGGAGAAGCTATACTCACTGGTACTACCTACTGCATAAATGAGTACGTTTTTATTATGATGGAGTGCAATAACGCGTTGTCTATCGCTTTTATTGAATTATATTAAATGAACCAATTTTTCGAGTTTATTGCCAGTTCTTCTCTTCCGTTCTACGCCCTTGATTTGAGAAATGGCAGTAAATGTAAAATTATCTATCAGTATCCGGTGGTGGATGCACAGGCTGCCCTTCGTATTCTGGGGTGGGCAAAAACTGCGCTCTAAACAAAACATCCAGTTCTAGTTTTAGGTTTCGATCTCGGGGCAAACGGAAGAATTTGCCGAAGGCAACCCCTTCCACGCTCACAGTGGACTTCACCAATGTTAGGGGGCTCAACTCAAACCTAAGCGCGGTTCACTTTCACCTTGAATCTGCGAAGCCGGCCTTATTCTTCCTCACTGAGACTCAGATATCCTCCCCGGCTGATACTTCTTACCTCTCCTACCCGGGGTACAAATTGGAACATTCATTTGTGCCGCGGGCGGGAGTTTGCGTGTACGTCAGAGAGGATATCTGTTCTCGTCGCCTTGGGACGCTTGAAGGAAGGGACCTATCTAACCTCTGGCTCCGCATAGACTGCGATGACCATCCGCGATTCTATGCGTGCCTGTATAGGTCCCATAGCGGAAATGACGAAACTGACCGACTCATCGAGCACATCCAAATGGCTACAGATTCCCTGCTTGAAAGGGTTCCTACCGCCGAAATCGTGATACTTGGCGATTTTAACGCCCACCATGCCGATTGGCTCGGCTCTGAAACCACCGATCACGCGGGAAGATCCTTTCACGACTTTGCTTTAGCCTACGACCTGACACAAATGGTCCCTGCGATTACGCGAATACCAGATGTGGACGGTCATAAACCCTCTTTGTTGGACCTTCTGCTGACTTCGCATCCGGAGAACTATCAAGTCTCCGTTGACCCGCCATTGGGTTCATCGGATCATTGTGTGGTCCGGAGTACTGTGCCATCTACGCGCCCTTCGCGGTCGCGCTTTTTGGGTTTTCGCCGTATTTGGCACTACAAGTCAGCAGATTGGGACGGGATGCGGTCTTTCTTTGCGTCCTACCCTTGGGGGCCTATTTGCTTTTCGTCTGAAGCTCCAGATTCCGTCGCTGCCTCTGTCGCCGAAGTGGTTCTGCAGGGAATGGAACTCTTTATTCCTTTTTCTGCGGTGCCGATCGGTGGCAAGTCTCAGCCCTGGTTTAAGCGTTCTTGCAAGACAGCCTCGCGTCGAAAGCGAGAATGCTTTAAGGCATGGGCAGAAGCGGCGAAATCTCGTGATGCTAATACCAGCGAACTCAAAAAAGCATATAACTCAGCCTCCAGGTCCTTCAAACGGGAAATCACTAAAGCAAAGTCAGAGCACATTGCCAGATTTGGCGAGAGATTGGCCCAACTCCCTTCGGGGACTCGAGCCTTCTGGTCTCTAGCCAATGCTGTCCAAGGGAATTTTTGTCAGCCCTCCATTCCACCATTGCACAGGGAGGATGACTCGCTGGCCCACACTGCGAAGGAGAAGGCCGACCTTTTAGGCTGTCTCTTCGCGTCCAACTCGACTTTGGATGACCGAGGGAGATCACCACCGAGCATTTCACGGTGTGATTCTTCGATGCCGGAAGTTACATTCCGGCAACGTGCTGTCCGTAAAGCATTATCTTCCTTGGACATACATAAGTCGAGCGGGCCAGATGGTATTCCTCCAATTGTGCTGCGTACTTGTGCTCCTGAGTTGGCTCCGGTCTTAACGCGCCTTTTCCGGTACCTGTACTCGCTTGGCACTGTCCCGGAGTGCTGGAAGATCGCATCGATACATCCGATCCCTAAAAAAGGCGATCGCTCCGATCCGTCCAACTATCGCCCAATAGCGATAACCTCCTTGTTCTCCAAAATAATGGAATCCATTATTAATTGCCAGCTCCTGGAGTATCTGGAGGGCCACCAGCTGATAAGTGACTCTCAGTACGGCTTTCGTCGTGGTCGTTCGGCTGGTGACCTTCTTGTATACCTTACGCATAGATGGGCGGAGGCAATTGAGTCCAAGGGGGAGGCTCTAGCGGTTAGTTTGGACATAGCGAAAGCCTTCGATCGGGTGTGGCACAGAGCACTGCTCTCGAAGCTTCCAGCCTATGGGCTTCCCGAGAAATTATGCGATTGGATCTCCAGCTTTCTGGCCGATCGGAGCATCAAGGTCGTCATCGACGGAGCATGTTCCGACCTTAAACCCGTGAACGCTGGGGTCCCACAAGGCTGTGTTTTATCCCCGACCCTGTTTCTTCTGCATATCAATGATATGTTGCAACTTAGCAACATTCACTGCTATGCGGATGACAGCACTGGGGACACTCTTTACACTGGCCGGGCAAGTATTTCTCGGGCAGATGTCGATGAGTACCGGAACAAACTTGTGTCTGAAGTAGAAACCCTACTACGTGGAGTCTCTGACTGGGGCAGACTAAACCTAGTCCAATTTAACCCCAAAAAGACACAAGTTTGCGCGTTTTCCGCTAAAAAAACACCCTTTGTCGCTACTCCTCTTTTCGAAAACACTCTCCTTAAAGCCACAGCCAGCATTGGAATACTTGGCGTTGACATTTCGAACGACGTTCAGTTTCGCGGTCACTTGGAGGGAAAGGCAAAATTAGCCTCCAAAAAGCTCGGTGTGCTCAGCAGGGCGAGACGGTACTTCACTCCGGGCCACCGCTTGCAACTATATAAAGCGCAAATTCGGCCCCACATGGAGTACTGTTCCCACCTTTGGGCGGGTGCTCCCCAGTACCAGCTTCTTCCACTTGACCGTATTCAACGAAGAGCGGTTCGAATCGTTGACGACCAAAATCTCTCCAAGCGGCTTGATCCTTTGGCGTTGCGTAGAGATGTGGGGTCTCTCTGCATCTTCTACCGCATTTACCATGGAGAGTGTTCAGAGGAGTTGTTCGGATTAATACCTGCAGCTGAGTTCCATCATCGGACGTCGAGGCAGAATACGAAATTCCACCCGTATCACCTCGACGTCCGCCGTTCCACAACTGCGCGTTTTTCCAGGCAGTTTTTGCCGCGCACCACCACTCTGTGGAACCAGCTGCCAACTGAAGTATTTCCGAACCAATTCGACTTAGGGTCCTTCAAGAAAAGAGCGTACCAATTCTTAAAAGGCCGGCAACGCACTCGCGAGCCCTCTGGCATTGAGGGTGTCCATGGGCGGCGGTATCACTTAACATCAGGTGAGCCTCCTGCCCGTTTGCCCCCTGTTCTATAAAAAAAAAAAAAAAAAAATGCAAGGAATAATTGGTAGGAATATAAAGTAGCTAACACGTCCATCTCGTAAAACTCATGCCGCCTCGCCGATATTTGCGGCTGTGGAACCGGCTTCAGATATGAGTATTTAATTTCAAACTGAGGAATTATTACTTGTTTAAGAAGGGTAATGAGGCTTGAATGGTAGATTAAACTGTGCGTTTTTCTAGGCAGTTTTTGCCGCGCACCACCACTTTGCCGACTGAAGTATTTCCGAACCAATTCGACTTAGGGTCCTTCAAGAAAAGAGCGTACCAATTCTTAAAAGACCGGCAACGCACTCGCGAGCTCTCTGGCATTGAGAGTGTCCATGGGCGACGGTATCACCTAACATCAGGTGAGCCTCCTGCCCGTTTGCCCCCTGTACTATAAAAAAAAAGATACGACATTACCTTATCGATAATATTATAATATATTTTATATTATTTTATTTAATACAATTTTTTTATATTTTTTAATTATTAAATTTTAAGGTTAGTTATTAGGTATATTTGTATGTATTATGTTATTTGTTTTGAATAAATGAATTTAAAATTTATCACATTAAAAAAGTACTATTAGTTCTAATATATAACAACACAAATTCAACAGGAGGCTGATATTTCCTATTAAATTGATACTCATGAAACAGATACAGAAATCTGAGGCTCTGACCTCAAAAGTAGCGCCAGTGTATTTAAAACAGTAATCTTCTGACATATACAAAAGTAAAAATTCGTATATTTATAATAAGGACTTCACTCGAAATACCTAGGCAACACTGAAAATGTTTAGAAAATGAAAAACGGCTTAAAACTTATTGTTTTTCGAAGTAATTTCCGTTCCTCTCTACACATAGTCAGATTCGATGGAACCACAGAGAAAAGAAGAAGACCCATTCTTCTCTTCTATGGCATGTCATTTTCGAACGCTTTCACCGCATCTTCAGGGTTCAAAGCGAATACTTCGAATTTCATCTTCAGTTCTTAGGAATAAATGAAAGTCGCAGGGCGCCAGACAAGGACTGTATGGCGGATGACTTATCAGTGCGCTGAAGTATTGTCGTGATGAAGGAGGATGATGGAGGGCGCTGATGTGGAAATTTTTCCAAGACAACAGTGAAACAGCGATTGACATACAGTCTGCAGTAACTGTCCTTCCATCTTCAGCACATCTGTCGCATGGATAATAAGTCCCTTTTGAACCTAGGACCTCAGGAGTGAGAGACAGTGAAGCCATAAGTCCAACACTGCTTTTACGTCATTGTTATATAACGATGACGATACCAAGTGTTTGACACTTGTTCGAGGCTAACTGTGCGAAAAAAATTGAAGGTTATCCAAATAGGAAGTTGTCTTTTTTGCTTCTTCCGAAAAGTTTTTCTTGTTCTATTGTTTGGTACATGTTTAAATAATTCCTTCACCTCTATAGAAACATTATTCAAGGTCAGATAAGATGTTGCTTGGCCTCAGATTGCATCCGTTTTGATCATTTTGATTTCATAGAGAACGTGATCAGCCGACGAGCGAGGGATTTTATTTGAAATAGTTAATATGAATTTATTCTATACGTATTATCTAATCTATGAATTTGTTATATCATTCTATTTATTTAAATAATTTATAGAAATCTTGACGATTATTATACCTCCACGTTGGATCAAATTTATCATAAAAACTAAAATTATTTTTATTATAATATAACCGTTATAATTAATGATAATCATAAATACAAAAGATTAAATATAAGTAAATAAAAATCTAAACGTAAATATATTCACAATGAACTTTTGACGATTTTCTTAGGAATATTCGGATTTTTGTCACAGATTTGATAAAGAAATCAAAAATATATGATTTTTACATAATTATAGGATATCCTATAGAAAACCTTTCCGCTACTCAATATATGGCTTGGATAATTAATGATAAATCTATACAAATATTATACTTTTGTACTACTATATGTACTATGATATCTGAGATCAAAGAATTTTTCAGCTCCAAAGTCACATTACAGATTTTTTAAACTCATAACAAACAAATCTTTATTATCCCTAACTGAGTATCAGTGCGTTTGTTACCTATGGAGATACTCTTTGGTTTCCAATACAGACGTTTATTAAAGACTAGCGACCCGCCCCGGCTTCCCACGGGTGCAATGCTGATACTAAATACACTACAGAAAATCTGTGAACGTTGTATATAAAAATGTGGGTTATCCATAAGAGATAGACATATACCATCACGGACTTTTCTGTAGAACTTTTCAATGTGTACAATACTTAGTACATTATTTTGATAAAACTCGTAGGGTTCAGCCAATGTAAGCGGAAAAAATGTAATTATTTACGACATCACGTTAGAAACCTGAAAAATAACAGTACTTTTCCACTATTTAATGGATGTTATTATACATATAAACCTTTCTCTTGAATCACTCTATCTATAAAAAAAAACCGCATCAAAATCCGTTGCGTAGTTTCAAAGATTTAAGCATACAAAGGGACATAGGGGCAGAGAAAGCGACTTTGTTTTATACTGTGTAGTGATGTTATTTGATGCCAGACAGAACGCAATCGTATCGCAATACAGCGAAGAATTAACGCCAGCGTAAAAAGTACACTGCCTCGGGGACCAAACGCTTTATATATATTTAAATTTTCTATTTATCTGTTTTTCAATAATTTAATTTGTCACTACTTTTGAAATTAAAAAAACCTTAATATAGGAAATTTTTGGTTTTTTTTTATAAATTCTAAATTCAAATTCATCATTTATTTATTCATGTAGGTAACAATGTACACTTATGAACGTCAAAAAAAGAAATATTAAATGAATTTAATTTTACATTTACGGCCAGTTCTCAAATCAAGGCCGTAGAACGGAAGAGAAGAACTGGCAATAAACTCTTCGCCACTCTTTTTAATCGCCAAGTTTTTTTTACACAATGTTTGTAAGGAGCTGCAACCACTACACCATGTTCCATATGACATATTGAGTAATAAGGATTAAACAATAAATTAAAGACAAAGATTTGTCCTCTATCAGCAGGAGGCATGGTATAAGACAAATACAAATTAAGTTAATTTAGTCCTAAGTGCAATGTTTATTCCCTTTTTCCATTCTTTCTTTTTCAAGGACGTCAAGGCAGAATATAACATCCATATCGCCTCGACGTCCGTCGTTACACAACTAAGCGTTTCTGTAGGCATTTTTTGCCTCGCACCGTCTATGTGGCACCAGCTGCCAATTGATCTTTCCGAACGAAATCGACTTAGGGTCCTTCAAGAAAAGAGCATACCAAATCTCAAAAGGCCGGCAAACCTGACTGTTTTTACCCTACTACATAAAAAGTAAATAAAAAATAGTACACAACAACAGTGTCTTTTCTTTAATTGTGTTACTTACACACTTGTGTATTATTGCAGGATGTGTTCTTCTGTAGATTCTATCAAAAACATTGACCCTTTTTCGCACTCCACTACTGCTTTGTTTAAGGATAAAATAAAGCAACTGTTAATGTCTTAACTCTATTATTATGTGTGTTGTTGTCATGTTTTATTTTTTTTGTATCATATGGTTGTATAAGTGTAACCTTTTGTGGATGCATCTAGTGTGTTTGTTTTGTGTTTTATTTTTGACTTTGTTTTTATTATAAGGATGTTTCTGTTTGGTTTCCGAATGAATAAATAAATAAATATTGTGTTATAGTGTTATTAGGCACTTTATGTTAAATATCCTGTAGTATGGTAGGTTAGATTTAAATAACTTATTAGTCTTAAGTAAGGCTAAATGTTAAATGAATGAATGTATTATTGCCTTATTAAATAATCTAAATAACACACATTTAATAAGCCATATTGATCAAAATCGAACTTAATATCTAACTTAGATGGATATAAAAAAGTAATCTCCGAGGCGTCTATAACAAGACATATCATTAATCACAAAGTCGCTGTCAGCCGAGATGTCTGAGAAGGGACGTATCAAGGTTGAGGGAGTAACGACTCGCATACATACATATAGAGCATCATGCCTTTGGTCCACTGAGCGAGTGAATCAGGGGATTTGTGGGCGCCATTTGCCACAATTTTTAATTCAATTATTGGTAATTATACATGCATGTTCAATAAGATTGGTTCAATAAATTGGAAACCAGACGGGACTTACAGTTGGTCTACTACGTACTGAAAGTCTTGAACTAGTTTGCAACCTAAGTGAACGACATATGAGACAGACATATTGCTATGCTATCTAATGAAGACGGTTTGCTTATCGGGAATATCAAAACCTTCAGAATTTAAGTAATGTAAAAAAGTGCGTTCGTACAGATGTCAGAAGCGAATCTTCTTTGTAAATTAATTATTACTAAGGTACAATAGATGATCATGTACCAGTATATTTCTCCATATATTTGTATATCTATATTTACACTGTTTACTTACTGTATACGTGCTAATGATTTATAAATAAATAAAAAATCTGAGTTTACTGCACAAGACGTTATACCACAAAATTTCCATCTCATGTTCTAATAAACGAGTATATTAACCAATAGGGTGTATTATTTCTCAATCTCCCATTCTCACTCTCTCTCAATCGGTCTCAATCACTCTGTCCCTTTTCTTCGACAAAAACGCTGCATATCTTTGTGACGTTCCGTAAAAATCTATATCTAAAATAGATTGTCTAATTGTAAAATTGTTTTATACAGTGTTTTCTACTCTCCAATGTTGAAAGTAAATATTCAACTAATATAAGGAAAACAAATGTAAGTGTTCGCAAATATTAGATTTTCGCAAACAAAAACTCCCAACTTTCCGCAATAAATTAGATTTTGATGTGATAAAGTATTAGTTTTTGGGGCTGTAAGGGCTTTATTGCTTTGCAAGATGTTTCCACGAAATAAAACACGTTATGTACGATCACTTCGGGGACATATCAACACTATATGCTATAGAGGTTTTATACATTTCGTCGCATTTGCCAAAAAACGCTTTCAATAAAATAAAAAAAATTGAATAGGGTGTATTCGATTATTATAATACGAATTACATTAAGTTTATATAAAGCTATTGAACGGGTAGATAAAAAAAAATCCTATATCCGTCTCCTGGTTCTAAAGCTACCTCACCAATTTTTACCCAAATCGGTTTAGCAGTTCCTGAGTTATGCATAGTGTAACTAACACAACTTTGAATATACAAAAGTTTTGTTAGTTAGTTAGATAGTATATAGATAGATAGTCCGACCTCTGACGGAGGGAAGGCAAATACATATTCTTCTATTTGTCTTTCGCTAGTATTTTCTTTCCCCGCTATTTCTTTTATTTCCTCTTCCCAGATTTCTGGTGGGCGTCCTCTCTTTTTCTTTCCACTGGGCCATTCCAAAGATTATTTTTGGCCTAAAAAAACTCGGGCAATGTGAACGGCCTATTTACTTTTCTGAGTTTCACTTCTCTTCATAGAAAACACCTTACTGAATAAAGTCTAATTTTAGTCGCAGCTATAAAATTAATCTATTAACTCAACAGAAATCCCACGAAATCTAGTTTTTAATCCGCCCAAAAAAATCTAATCCTTAACAATTATTCTTATTTTTAACCTTAAATTTACAACGTCGAACAATTTTAAACAAAACTTAATTACCGATATTGCTAACTTTCACTAATATTATTATTATCATTTCCTACTAAGTGTTAATATATCCTTTTTTTTACGACTGAGGCGCAAACTAGCTGCTGTGGTCTCTGGCAGAATGACCAGCGCTGTGGAACACTCTGCTCCTCAGCATAATGCTGAGTCAGGGTCATTTCCAGCCACAGCACACACGCATTACATACTTGAGACGAACCGAATGGGAAAAGAAAAAAAAATAATACACCTCTCATTATATCTTTTATATAATTTTTTCTCTTTGATTATGTTGTGTGTCTATGTGTGTATGTTTTGTTTGTAATAAATAATATGTCTATGTCTAAATCCTACCATTAGTAGAGAGAAACCTAACTACTAAATGATATCTTGCGAGTATGAGCAAGATAGCCGCGTCGACCCTCGTCACGAGGGTAACGTGAAATAATGGGGTTATGTGGGATTACTCGCATTTATCGGATCCTATAATTAAGTGGAATCGTTGGTGATGTCACTGATTAAGTGTTGTGACCTTGAATACGAAAATATTAACCACTAAATGTATGTATTAAGAATATCCATAGCGCAAAATCACCCACATCACGAGCACACCCCACTTACACACCATCACGTACATACCCACACTTTTACACCATCACACAACACAACTAATTTAGGCTTAGTTAAATAAATTAAATCACAATTAGTCAAATGTAGTAAATAATTTTTGTTTTTATGTAAATCTTTTTGTTGTTAAATGTATCATGTATTCCATCTTTGGCTATATTCTCAGTGAATTTGTTTGTAATTATATATAATTTATGTTAGCTGTAGGAGTACTAAATAAATAAATAATAATAATATATATGTCGCAGTTAATATTTAAATAATTACATCTTCATGGAACCAACAACTTAGTTGGTGCGGCTTGTGATGCGGCTGAAAAATCGAAAGCCTGCAAATACAGGGGTCTAAGCTCTGAATATGATTTTGTTCCATTCGGTGTCGAGACCCTTGGTCCGTGGGGTCCTAGCGCTATAAGGCGATTTAGGGAAATATCAAAAATGTTTTTTAAAAATTAGTCGACATCACAGGAGAACGAAGAGCTGGCAGCTACCTTGCACAAAGAATTAGTCTAGCTATTCAAAGAGGGAACGCTGCTAGTATCTTCGGAACCTTGCCTAAAGGGACTCCTTTTAATAATATATTTTAATAATGAAATTGTAAGGTTAGTTATTAGGTATATTTATATGTTATATGTTATTTGTTTTATATAAAGTTTTCAATTATAGATTCGTTAATTTAGGTTAGATCGTAATTATAAATTATGTCTTTTAGCAGATATATATTAAAAATACGTTAGCGGGGCCAGCTGTTTTAAATTGCTTATCTAAATGATATTTTAAATTTAGTCAGAGGATGTACGTGCGAATAAATTAGAGCAATTGATTTTGCAATTTATCAAGGACATGTGCTAATACCTGTTTGGAACTGGTATTTTGATCCAGTTATAACATACGTCATCTAACAACTAACGAACGTACAACGGAATTCACGTGCGAATTCCAGCGTACATACATTGGGGGGGGGGGGGGGGGTGTAACTACGTTACTGTCGGAAATCAGTAAAATTATAATATATATTTGTTTATTTAAACTTCTTCATCGGCGTTGGAAAAAAATTACACTATTACGTCTGTTAAATTTAAAATTATGTTAAAATAATTATAAGTTTACAATAATACATGACTTCAATGCGTTAAAAAAGTGTTTTTCTTTTAACATTTACTAGTAATACATGGAAAATATTTATTTAAAAGGAATATCTCTGAAGCTACGCTCTCTGCGACTCTCACTAAATCAAATTAACTATTCATAATATCATAAATTAACTAAAATCCTAAATCTTAAACATACTTCCTTACTCCATTGATTTATGACTGATTAAATATAGCATGTGGTTATTTTGTTCCTCAGTCTATATTAACATTAGGTTAACAACCTCTTGCATCATTCCGTTCGCGTTACACATGGCAATATTGAGGTAGCTCATGTCTGATCGTGGTCAGCAAGGAGACATCTGAAACGGACAATATTTTTCCACTGGTTTCTGTCCCGTACCTGTCTTATGATAGTGTATGGTTTTCAGGACGATTGGCTATCACCACATACCGCTAATGAAATAGACTTTTTTATTATTAATAACATAAAAATATAATCACAAGAGTTGCTATATTGTTAGTTATGGATAGATAGATTATTATAAGTTTAATTTTTTAATGTTTTTATCTAGAATAATTGGTGTGGGAGTTATTTGGAATTCTATCGTATTAGTAATTACTGTTAAGATAGAAAAATGTAGTGAAAATAAAAGTTAATAAATAATTTATAGGCTAAGAACTGAACACCCAGGAATCACTCAAGAATATTTTTCCTATCTCCCACACTCGCCATCATAACACCACACACTGGAACGGCAAAGACATCTACTTTTTTTATATTAAAATACCCTAACATGGCCAAACTAAAATCTGACAATGCAAGCATACGGTTCCTAAATGATACATTGTACTTTCCCTACTGCTAAATTTTATAAATTAAACTTCATACCTAATACAGTTTCGTAAATAAACTCTTTGTTATTGTCTTTTTCTTATGGTCTCATTGCAGTGGTTGGCGATAATCATGTATATATCTATATACCTATATATTCATCATGTATAGTTTAATGCCGCGGTTTTAGGGAATGACTTGGTGCTTTGACCAAATCATTGTCTTAAGTTTTACAACTAGGACGTGCGTCTGTGGACAGGTCTTCTTCTATCTGCCACTTTGCCTTGTAAGATTAGTTGAAGAAGCTCATTTCCATTTCTCAACCGTCATAAGCACTTCTTTGTTCTTCTGCATTATGTCTGTTTGTCATTGTAGGATTACAAAATAAATAGAGCGTGATAGCGATTTAGATTCATGTTATTATTAGCTTTATAAAAGACACTTCCTAAATATAAGTGGCCTTTCACGAAACTATTTCTAGCGAATTATTCGTTGTGGGATGTCTTATTTCAATATTATTCGAGGTAACATCAGGTACATTATTAAACTGTAGCACGAGGGATTATTTGAATAAGATTTGTCTCGTAATTCAGTGGTTGTGCATCGGTTTTTTAGATGACAATTTTGATTCCTGATTTTGAAAAAGTGCCTGCATACAACGTACATGTATATGTCAGAAGTGTAATTGTAAATTAATTATTACTTACTATTAGCCGCAATACATGAGCAGTATATTCACACTGTATACGTGCTAATGACAATATAAATAAAAACAAATCAATAAAATAAATAAAAGACGTTATGCTACAGAATTGCCATCTAAAGTTCTAATATGTAACTCGAATAACATCAACCAATAGTGTATTTTTCTCGATCTCCCTTTCACACTCTCTCTCTCAATCGGTCTCAATATTTTTTCAAAAAAAAAAATGCCCTCATGCGCCTAAAGAAGTTTCACTTGACTATTCCTAATAACTAGAATAACTAAGCAATTAAAATAAAGCTAGTTAGTTTTATATATATATTTATAGAAAAAAACAAATGAATCACTGTCATCGAAGCACAAATACATGAGTAAATAGCTGTACAAATTTGAATTTGGAATTCCTTACCAAAGAGGAGAACATCGTGATTAAAGTGGCCAGTACGAAATACACCAATTTCATATGTAAGGGAAAAAAAAATCCCTCATGCGCCTAAAGAAGTTTCACTTTAAAAATTCTTCACTTGACTATTCCTAATAACTAGAATAACTAAGCAATTAAAATATATCTAGTATATTTACAGATAGTGCAGCCGAGATAGTCTCGCCGTGGGCAGCTCCACCAGAAAACAGCTGTCTAACCACAGCCTTGCCAGTGATGGACTATTCAGTGCACCTTCAGCGACCCTCTGAAGCCGATTCGCCGATAGATTCCTGATCAAATTAATTACAATATAAGTAACAATACAATACAATCAACAATAAATATATAATATAAATATTTTCAAATACAATTTATTAAATGGTGTAAGATTTGATTAGCAGCTTTTCCATTGCAAAGTTAAAAGTTATTAGTAAGTTCCATTAAAAATATATATTATAATAGTCTTTTATTAACATAACTTTTTCAAGTTTAAAGAAAACACATTTTTAACGGATTTAATTTAATTTATTTATTTAGTCTACAACATCATACATATTACTAAATCTACTGATAATTTTATAAAATCATATCTAATACGTACAACAATATATGTAAACATAAGTTATACTAAAAAATTTTTTTTTGCAGGACACCGTGAGTCATTCACGTTTCGTCTTAATAATGTAAAAAAATTATGAGTTTATAATAATAGCTTCAATCCAAAGAATCCAAAAAATCCTTCAATCAAAATCCAATCTTCAATTTGGTATGGAATTCCAAATTCAAATTTGTACAGCTATTTACTCATGTATTTGTGCTTCGATGACAGTCATTCATTTGTTTTTTTCTATAAATATATATATATAAAACTGAAATAATTTTTTTATGGTTTTAGCTTTTGCAACTGATTAAAATCCGCCTGAGTGCATGAGCACACATTCACTCACTCACTCACCCACACGGGTGCATGTAGTGAGTGAATGAAATGTGTTAATACATAATATTAGGTCTCGGAAGCATCTCAAGACTACGTACTGTGTGTTCAAGCCAGTCCTTTAAACGTATTTTTAGATTGTCGATTGAGTAAATAGATATTAAGCGGCCTATTCTAATCTGGGATGCCTTGAGGTTCACATTTAATGACGTGGAATAAGTGATACCATGATGACCTTATGTTCCAAAAAAAGAGCGATATAGATATTCACTGGATCATTAAAAGCAGTAGACAAGTGATAGTAGGTAAAGACTTCCAGTTCCAGCAACTCTAGGATTACACAGAAGGGATACTTGAACAAGAATGTTAGTATGAGTATTAAAGTTAAATATTTGATTCAAATAAACTAGGTCAATGAAGTCACGTCGGAGTTTTAAAGTATCTAACTTGAAACAAACGAGACTCGTATGTTTGCAATAGACAACGCAAGTGTGGAAGTTTCTTATCTATAATAAAGCAATGTTATATTGGATCTGTAGACTACGAATTCAACCATAGACGAATGAATCAATAATATTAATAAACAAGCTGCCCCCGCGAACTTCGTTTCTCCTTAATGCCTAGTCTGTCTTTTAGTACACACCAACATAAAACATTTTGCTACGCTAAGTACCTCAAACTCCTTAAGTATCAATTAAAATATAGGGCTTGATTGTAAAGGGTTGAAAATTCAGTGTTATATGTATTTACTAATGCTGTATCATAAAAAAATAAAAAATCTAAAATTGAAAAAAAAAATTAGGGGTGGATTACCCTTTACATTTAGGGGGATGAAAAATAGATGTTGTCCGATTCTCAGACCTAGAGCCTCCTGCCCATTTGCCCCCTATTTAAAAAAAAAAAACAGTGTTTTTCAAGACAATTTTTGCCGCGCACCACCAATTTGCCTTCTAGCAATGTGAGTGTCCATGGGCGGCGGTATCACAACATCAGGTCTCCTCTCTTTCTGCCTTCTGTTACATTAAAAATTACAAATATAAATATTATACACAGTTACGAATATATTTGAATAATGTTTTGTATGTCGAAACGCGACGATATACAGCTGGTATCTTTTGATTCATGATGTTTATAAATTCGTAAAACAATAACGCAATACTGTAGATTTCATTGGCGCCTTCTCGCTAGGGTTGTCGACTGTTTCATAACTAGTTACATAGTGACGTCAATAGATGGCGTTTATATTAACTATTTGAACTGAATCTGTGTCATCGGGTAATTGCTGCTAGAGCCGTGGGATTATAGTGCGTATGCACAGTAGCAAGTCCCAAAACCCTTAACGAATAAAAAATAGCTCTTAATTCTTCAGAAAAAATAGTCATAATAGCTTACTGTTTCAATGGCAACTGAAATGTATTAAAACAATATATTAGCTTATTATAATTGTTATTTTTAGGCCAACGGGTTATCGCTTTCAAGCGATTTCTGTCCTTATATTTAAATTAAACATATAAATATGTTATACAAAATTACCTTTAAGTAGCGTTAAGTAAAAAATATCAAAAACATTGCCATTTTATTGAATATTTTCAATGAATTACATAATATAACCTTCTAATGTTTTTAAAAGCAATTCAAACCAATCATTCCAAAACATAATTTATTCGTTGTATATTTAGGCAAATTAGGTTTATTGATACTAAAATTAAGGTTTCGTAATACATGTGTAATACATGACTGCTCATGCCGAGCCCCGAGGAGATGCCCTAGCTTCAATCGTGGGAAAATCCCATTTCGGCTGAGCTGCCCTCTCTAAAACAAGCCAAGCTAAGCTGTCAAGGCACTTCAAACAAACAGAGAGATTGTATTAAAACAATAAAGTTAAAGAATGCGTAATACTCAAATAAATGAGAGGAACTGGCAAGAAAACTTCCACTCTTGACATGGAACAGCCACACGTGTCGTTACTATTATAGTCAAAGTGCCAACCCTATAATGTGACGTCAACCGATTCATATCCAGCGGTATTCAGGACACGAGTGTAGTGAAAAATGCTCAATATTAATGAACATTGTAATCTTTTGTAACTCTTTGTAACAAGTGTCATGTTCAACTACAATCATTATCAGGGGTGGAATTCTTAAATTATCTCAAAAAATCTCTCGCTTTGGTATAAACTCTGGACCATATACATACATGTATTTTTAACTGCCTCAAGATTTTAAGACTAATTTTGATTAAAGGCGAGATCAGAGTCGATACTTGGTAAAGACGTATGACAAAATTCAACATTGACATACGTGTGTCATATTTTAATCCAGGACCTGGATGACCAAGCTTTGCTCGGTATTTTTTTATTTTTATAAATCGTGTTTTTTTTAAATTATATTTAAGTACGAATTGCATACTAATAAAATGATGAAATATGAATAATGTTTTTCGATCTTACCGACAGATTAATAAAAAAAATCGAACTGGTTTTTTTAAAGTTATTAATTTAAAGAAAAAAATCAGGAGTGTGATAAAACACGAATAAAATGAAATTTTCTAGAAATGATTCCTAGCTAGATCGATTTATCGTACTATATATCCATACTAAATATCAATTTAATCGTTGGAGCCGATTCCGAGATTCCAATTACATATATAATATACAAGAATTGCTCGGTTAAAGATATAAGATAAGATATATTCTTAGGTCACAATCTTCTCTCAAGTGTCATAACGAAACGGTCTGACAGCTCTTAAAGTTTGTTTGACGTTCCTAAATACTACTGTAAGTATATTGAAATATGATAATCGCATCATTATATTAAAAGGCACGACGACGTGGGGAGTGTAAGCTTTTAAAGCTCATCGCTTCAAAGATAAATCACATCAGCGAGCTTAAATTAATCCTATACATAATATACACAAAACGGTGTGGATACATTCATAATTTAATGAAAAAAAAAACCATTTAATAAAAATTATTTATTTATTTTGTTATTTATACCGTGGGACACGGCCGTGGATGTCTGCATTGCACCGTGCATTTATAAAATTGTTATATCAAACTACAATTTCAACAGCTTGCCAGAAGTTATAAATCACTAAGTATCGATAAGTAGGTAATTCAAAGGGAAGGTGAAGGGTGCTCAATTTATGCCATAAATTCACTTCAACACCAACTATGCAAAAACCTCACCCAATCCTACCTAGCCTATCTTGTAATCTTTCTGTGGCATCCTTCTGTTAGCATGTAATGCTGTAGCAAGCTAGCAGGCATGCTTATTTATTTATTCGGAAACCAAACAGAAACATCCTTACAATATGTGTATAATAAGTAGTTACTTAGTTTATTTGTTAGAAAACAAAGTCAAAATTAAAACACAAAACAAACACACTAGATGCATCCACAATAGGTTACACTTATACAACCATATGATGCAAACAAAACAAAACATGACAACAACACATATACATGGCAGAGTTAAGACATTAACAGTAGTTTTATTTTATTTTTAAATAAAACAGTAGTGGAGTGCGAAAAAGGGTCAATGTTTTTGATAGTACATACTAACACTACTCACATCACATTTTCGTCAGAAAATACATGACGCCTTGGGGTTTTGGACTATAATATGTTAAGGAAGATATGAAATGTGCTATTATTATGAAATAAAAAAAACTCGTATGTTGTGTAGGATTCTGTATAAAAGTGAAAGCGGAAAGTAAAACTGAGTGATTGCCATGTAAAAATCTTGCCAAAATTACGTAGACCTTAATGCAACCTGTTTTAAGTAAGGCATGCCGCAAAACCTGTACCACTGCCGACCAGTGCCATCACACGTCCAAAATTTTATTACTTTGGAGTTAAATAATCCTTGGGCTTTGTTCGTGTATAAATATATACGATGCTACAATCATCAATTTATTCGAAATTATCCTGATATGTATAAAATAGGGAAGATACAAAGAAGATACTCACTAACGCCCAAACCCAATAACCTAACTCAATCCATTTTTGCCCATCTGAGATAATTATCTTCTAATCTTCTGATGCAATGAATAGTAATAAATTAATTAACATCTAATTAATTTTTTATTTTTACTTTCTCATGTTGCAGCAGGCTTATGATGGCAGAGGTTGTTTTTATAAGTTCATAATATTGAAATCAGCTTATAAAAAATTGTTTCATCTAAATAACAGATGAGGGTATATTTTTCTAATCACGGATCTTAGACTAATAGACCTTTGTATGAAAATGACAGTTTAACAGTGCCAATCCTATCTTAAGATTAAACTTACACCAGTTTTTAAAATAATTAAAAAGCTATTTGATGTGTTTCAAACATAGACACATGTATATTTTAAATATTATTTATACGGTTTTATTTGATTTGATTAATTATGAAATATGAGTGTAAAGAGCGAAGAGTTTGCATTCTATCTTTCGACAAAAATGGATTGTCTTCGTAGGGTTTGGTTATTGGGACGCACATAGGAGATTGATCGACTGTCACGGTCTGATCTCAGATTGAAAACAATCTGAGATTGTGGATTAATTATTGGGATTCGGGCGTAAGACCTTCTCGTAAAGGCCATCAGATGCCACCTATATCCAGATTGGGATTACATGAATCAGGATCATTTACGTCAATAATAATATATAACAAATTACCGGAAAGTTTGAAGAGCGAGGCAAATTTCTTGGGGTTTACCAAATAATTAAAGAAATGTTATTACACTGTTACAGAGTATCTGACTGATAGGCTTTAATTTCTTTATAAGAGTTAATTAATAATGTTTATATCACGTACATACCCACACTTTTACATCATCACACAACACAACTAAGTAATTTAAGCTTAGTTAAATAAATTAAATCACAATAAGTCAAATGTAGTAAATAATTTTTGTTTGTTTGTTCCCTTTTATAAATCTTTTTATTGTTAAATATATCATGTATTCCATATTTGACTATATTCTCAGTGTATTTGTATGTCATTATGTATAATTTATGTTAGCTGTAGGAGTACTAAATAAATAAATATATCCTAAATTTATATAATACATTCTTTTCGCAAAGTGAAGCCAAAGCAAGTATTAGTTAATGTCCTATAAACCCTAGGTGGGGCAGAGGGCGTCCGCAGTGAGTCTCCATTCTTGGGCCATGGTTAAAGCAAGTATGTATAAGAAATAAATAATGTATTTTGTGAGAATATAAATGTATAAGAATAGAACTATGGCCCTCACATGACAAGCTCGTTGGGGCATGTTCCACGAGACATTCAAAGCGAAAAATCAAAATGTTTGCAAGCAACAAATAAATTTTAGCTAGTTTAATTAGCAATTCAAAAGCGTTTACAATCATATAAATTTTGTATTTTACATCGGAACCTTCTGTTAAACGTCGTTAAATATTTATTATTGCATAAATTATCTGTAAACAATTAGTTTTTAATTGTAATAAAATCAATTAATAAGTTTTACATTTAATTACAGAGACAGTTTTAGATAACTTATACATACATAAAAGATATAAAATCTGGCCATGCTACGTGCCGGGGATATATTATTAACAAAGAAATAAGCAACCGGACAAGCTTTTTAGTTCTGGGCCTCAGTTTTCTATCATTGTTTGGTCATGGTTTAGCAATCTAATATGCAGTTAGGTGTTAGTTTCCTTTGCCTGACACACGCAAAGCAAATAGTGCTTTTAAGGTCTAGGGCCGGTTTCCTCATGATATTTCCCTTCACCGTTCGAGCAATTGTTTAATGTGTAGAGAGAAAGTCCTTTGGTGCACAGCCAGGAATCAAACCTAGGACCTCAGAAATAAGAGTCACACGCTGAAACTACTAGGACAACATTGCCAATATACCCGTATTATTAGTATTAGTAAGTATAATATGTATTTACGAGCTTTCATTTTAAAAGCTTTGTTATAGAGATTTTTCCGAAATTATCTCTTTTAAATAAAGTCTGAAGTCATGGAGTGTTTTTTTTCGTTGCCGGGTCATAATGATGTATCGATTGGATGCAACCAAAAATCTGTCAAGATCTTGTTGTAAGCTTTGTGAAATTATTTTCTCGTTTCTTTCTGAGGCAGAAACCGACACTTTGATATCAAAATTATTGTATATTATAGGACACCTTCTAAAAAAAATCTGCATAGAGAAGCAACAACCTCTATCGTTGCTTTCTAGTCATTATAAAAAAATCCAACAGAGATATTTAATTACAGTCTAAACTACTGTATTATTCATTCCCAAGAACCCGTTTCGACACGACGCAAAAAAATATTTTCTTGAAAAAAAAAACAAGTCTTTTTTTATTATATCTAATGTTTGGAGTATGTCGGACAGTATTTTTTCTCTTTCCTAGGAGAATAATGATGATGATGAGATTAGTGATGATGCTGTACTCATCACTATTTATTAAACAGTTAAATTACTTACAAATCTCTTAGTCCGGTGGCTAGGAGTAGGGCATCTGAAGGTAGCACGCTGATATTGTTATGGGAGACATCTCTGTAACAATAAGAGAAGATAAGAGAAGATAGTAGAAGTGGTTGTGAACAGGATAAGTTATTTTAATGTTCTAAATTATGAATAATACGGTAGAAGACGGTTGCACTGTGGCTACTGGATCTAAACTATGAGGTTACCGAAAAAATGCTAATCATAATAAAATAATTGAGTAGAAAGTTGACACAAAATTTTATGTTAAAAACATTTAAATCTAAATATAGTAAGATTATTACGTCAATAATTTAATACACACACATTCACAGACACATACACAGACACCCACGCACGCACACAAACTCACACACATCCACATACCCCATGTGGTTTCCTTATAATAATAATTAAAGTCTTATATAAATAAAAAGTCTTTATTCATTTCAAGTACATTTTCTTTTCATAGTGTAAGATTTGCAAACCGAGATTTTCACATAGACCGTATGGTCTATGTGAAAATCTCGGTTTGCTTTTTTTTGCTCGGTTTGTTTTTGATGGTATCATCAGCGGCTTAAAAATATTAATATGATGTCACTGTACGATCGGAAAAGTACTTATTTGGAGCTGGATATATTCAGTAGTGGGCTGATCGGTATTAGAGAAATATTCGCTGTTTTGCTGATATATTTTTTCTGCTTTACCAAAATTTTTTGGTTATTTTATATTATTGTGTGCTTATTTTATCTTAATAGAACATTTTTGTAACATTTATCTTTACTTTAACTTTAATTTTAGATGGAAGATTTTATAAAATATGCCGTCGATTTAGTACTATGTATGATGTGGTAAACTTAATAAATAAATAAATAATAATAAAAGCTAATAACTAAATTAAAATAATGTAGGTTTTTGGGTACTAATAAACATGAAAACATTTTTTAAATATTGTCAAGTTTTGTCAGAACGGGCAAGAGTCACTTGTAATTTTAAGCGTTAGACACTAACAATGCCGAAGGGTTCGCGTGTGCTAGGCCGGCCCTTTTAAGAATTGGTACGCTGCTTTCTCCAAGACTAAAATTTTAAAGTCGAATTGGTTCGGAAATAGAACTAATTCAGCTGGTTCCGCATACGCATCACAGCACACGCTAAGTTAAACGACGAGGTTCTACGGTGGTAGAAGATGCAGTGTTATCCCATATCTCTAGGCAACGCCGAGCAACGATTCGAACCTCTCTTTGTTAAATACTCTCAAGTGGAAGGAGCTGGTACTGAGGAGCTTTCGTCCAGAGGTGGAAACAGTACTCCATGTAGGCCAATACAAGAAAATTCCTAACATTCCTGTGAAACGTATTCATCTTTGTTTACTAGTATATATTCACTGTTTTCGACAGATCAATCAATCACTTGCGGTTTTCGATTTATCGAAAGACTTGTTCAATTAAAATGTTGTGTGGTTTCATGAAACCACGGTAAATGTGAAACATTTTTCCACATTATAGACATTTAAGTAAAAAAATTTGGAATAATGTTCCATTAAGGGTATAAAATCGCTTTATCAATCTTAATTTTATATTTCAAAATGCTATGGATGGAATGATAATGGAACTAATAAAAGTAGACTAAGTCTCCAACTAATATTTTTATTGAATTCTGTGACAAATGAATAATAGTCTATACACTAAACGGTCAGCTGCTCCGAACTATATGCGCCGCCATATTGGCCTTGGCTGCTATGACGAGCGCCTTTCACTTTATCCCTACTCCGCGGCCGACCGTCACGCGACATGCGCCACACAGACCAAAAAGTTTGAGACGATTTAATAAAAGTTTTACTTTAATAACTTTTTGTATGATTTGTGGGTTTTGTTTTGGACCAAAATCTATTTCAATATTTGTTTTAAAATGTTGTTCAATATTCTGTAACGACATTTTGTAGTTTATTTATTATGACAGGTATGTAAAATAAAAATATATCTGATTTGGTAATATTTGGAGGGTCCTTCAAGAAAAGAGTGTATAATTTCTTAAAAGGCCGGAAACGCACTTGCGAGCCCTCTGGCATGGAGAATGTCCATGGGCGGCTGTAACAGTTAACATCAGGCGAGCCTCCTGCCCCTTTGCCACCTGTTATATAATAAAAAAAGTTAGGCAAAAATAAGTTTTTTCGAGGCGCAGAAATTCATCAAATATAATTTCAATTTTGGCGTTTCCCGTCGATTGGCTCCAATTTAATTAGTGTCAACAAAGCTTATAACGAAGCTTTTGTTGAAGCATAAAAAATGGAAATTGAGAAGAGAGCTTTCTACAAGTCTATAGCGATTGATAAAACCAATAATGTACTTTATAATAATTCACAAAATACAAACACCTTATTTATTTATTTATTTGGAAACAAAACAGATACATCTTTACAATAAAATTAAAGTTAAAAATAAAACATAAAATAAACACTTTGGATGTATCCACAATAGGTTTCACTAATATAAACTTAACACTTACACGTCAGATAGCGCTATCCGTCATGAAACGCGAAGTATCTTATTCGGTTTTTTTTCGAATAATTTATGTGTTGCATAGCTATTTGGTACTTTATCCATACATTGTGAAACAGGCCCTTAGTGTTCTATAATATTTTGACACTATGTTGATATGTCTGAGCATTTTAATTTACTATACTAGGTTTATTAACTCAAAAAGTTTAGTTCTCTTTAGGCGTCTTATTCACGACAGTGAAACAGAAAATCAAAACAGAGTTAAAAAGTTTGGTCCCTGAGAAATGTACCTGTGGTTTGAATAAATATCTCAGATAATAATATGTAATAATAAAACGATGTCATTTATTTTATTAAAATTGTCAGTAATGCGTTGCGTCGATCGATTTGACTTGCTCCCTGATCGGCGCCTGCATTCAATTATTTTAAAATCAAAATGGCGGGCGACGGTGATAGAGCATCGTCGTTAATAAGTTATCGAATCTGCGACATTGTGTAAAATAAAAAAATAACGGAAATGCGAAAAAATATATATATTATTTTATTTATTGTCGACATCATATTACATAGTACTTAATTTACGGCATATTTTACAAATACTTCCATCTAAAATGTATATTTTAAACATAAGTACACAGTGACAATTAAAGTAAACAAAAGTGTTACAAAAAATAAAAAATACAATTGAAACATATATAAAATTAAATGAAATTACCAGAAATTTTTGGTAAAGCAGAAAAAAAAAATCATCAGCAAAACAGCGAATTAGGTTCGAGAGAGGCAATCCAACAATGCTTTCTCTAAAACCGATCAGCCCACTACCGAATATATCCAGCTCCGCATATGCTGTGTTCAATCCGTTAAAGTTGCGAAGAATTCGAACGAGAGGTGCCTAAACTCCAAGGTTGGTTTTGGCAGAAGGATTTTGGAAAATATTGCTGATTTTAGACATTAATGAGTAAAGGAGGACAATTTTAATATCCTGTATATGATTATTTACCCCATATACTACGGTTATGTTTAGTTAAAAAAAAACAACGATCTTCTGTAAATAATAAAAAATAATAAAAATTTCTTTATTTGACTCAAAACAAATATTAAATTCTATATACAATATTCATTGTGGTTAATCTTATACATAATATACTTCTATGAGCTAACTAGGTCGAGCCTGTATCTTAAGCGCTAGTTTTTTCCAGTGTCATTAAGAAATTGGATAAGTTAATTGTAAATTTGTAATTTTGCCATTATACGTTTATTGATTTTTATTGTTTATTGAACTAAATACTGGAGTAAGTGTGAACTTCGACAAATATTTGTAAGTCTTGTGGATGAGAAATCCCAGAGGCTCTTTTATCTCTGCCTTTTATTAAATTTAAGAAATGTATTAAAGAAAAGCTGTGTAAAAAGGTTTACTATAAAGTAAGTGATTATCTAGTTGATAAAAGCGCATGGGACTAGTGCTGGGCAAGCTACTTCTAATTAATTTGCTATATTTGTTTTAAATATTGTTTGATGAAATGCTTTTTTTCTTTAAAGTGTATCGAGAGTTTTTTACGCTGGCTTTTTCTCTCGGCTAACACCCTCTGTCTTCTTTGCCGATGAGTAGGGATGCCAACAGGCTCGAATTTAATGACGTGGATTAAGTGATACCATCATGATCCTATGTTCCAAAATAAACGTATTTTATTTATTTTATTTAGAAACTTTGATATGAGATATAAATTTGATGACGTTATTTAGTATGAAAACTTATATTTACTATTTAACTATGCGTTTTAAACTCACTACGCGGCGTTCTGTGGAAGCAATATGGTTGAGGATTAAATATTGCCTTCTGGAAGTTGGTGTCCATATGTACCTACTGTATTTGTTAGCATTCTTTGACCTACTTTTAAAAAAATACGTAGCATATAAGGTATGCCCGGCAATTCATTGAGGCGAGGTCGCAATGTTTTGGCACTAAATCGTCGGATGGGGGCAATAAAAGTGCATTCATGCTGAAATTGGATCGCAGCCAATACGCATGTGCGTATATTGTGACCAACAACGGATATGACGTCATAATTCCGGTGACAGTGCTTAGTGCACAAGACATTCATAACTTTCATTAAGAGTTCTATAGTTGGACTTTTGTAATAGTGTTGGCTTAGTGGCATCAGCGTGCGACTGTCATTCCTGAGGTCGTCAGTTCGAATCCCGGCTGTGCACCAATTCTTTGAACGCATTTGTATATGGAGTTTATTTCTATGAGCAGCTTACTTCGCATCAGTCCGTCTCAAATACAACATAGATGAGGATTGTGCAGATGATGGATTTCTCTATATTTCTCTATGGATCGGAGTCATGGACTATACGTGCGCAGGACAGGAAATGCAGATGATTTTGGAGTTGGAGAAGGAGGCTTCTCATACCATGGACAGCTAAAAGATCTAACCAATCAAACTTGAATCAACTCATAGTTCGTACGAGACTCTTAAGGTAAAGAAAATTTGTTTAATTACTTTGGTCATATCATCATATTGGTGAAAGGATGTTCAGCAATGAAGACTAAGTGCGCAAGATTAGAACGGCGAAGGAAAACATCTCGAGGAAACCGGCTTGCTATAGACCCAAAAAGTCGACGGCGTGTGTCAGTCAATGGAGGTTGATCACCTACTTGCCTATTAGATTGGCAAATGATCATGAAACAGATAAATAGAAACATAAATCTGAGGCTCAGACCTAACTAATAAAACGTTGGAGAGCCGCTGATTTATTTTGTTTTTCTAATGACTTTTAATGAATTTGTTTAGATTTATTGTCTTAATATTATCGCTACAAAGATTTCTCAGTGTCCAGACTAAAGCTGTCTAGACCCCAGACGCTTGTGTAACATAGGACGTTGACTAGTAGTTTTTATATGTACGAGTTTATTTTGGTGCCGTGTGGATAGCAATATGTTTTTAAGGAAATATATTTTCTATAAATTGCTTCTGCACAAAGACTTCGTTTAACACGCCTAAATAATTTATTAATTTAGGTAACATAATGTAAACTTATGAACGGCTATTAATAAATACATAGTACATAGATTGTTCTGTTTTATATTTACTGCCAGTTCTCAAATCAAGGGCGTAGAGCGGGTAAGAAGAACTGGCAAGAAACTTTTCAATCGCCAAGTTTTTAATATAAATTTTTTGAACTGGAGCAAATCAATCCCATGGATTAGGATCATTTAAGTATTCGTCCCATTTATAAAAGGCTTTATTAATTAATTTACTTTTAACAAGGGCTTTGAATTTATTTAGTGATAGTTCTGTAATTTCACTTGGGAGTTTGTTGTAAAAACAAATACAATATCCTAATCCTAATAATAGATAAGGAGTAGTATAATAAAAAATTATAGCAACACAACTGTTGGTGATCTTAGTTATTTCGACTATGTATTTCCGTGTTGTTCTCACGAGAATGTAAGTGCGTGCTCCTATTTCACCATGCCTCCTGCTGATAGAGGATAAATGTTTATTTTTTAATTATTAATTAACTATTCTAATGAAGTAATCTTAAAAAGAGTACCGAGAGTTTTTTACGCCGGCTTTTTCTCTCGGCCAACACCCTCTGTCTTCTTTGCCGATGAGTCATCTGCAAAGAAGTAAAAACATGCCAACAGGCTTGAATTTAATGACGTGGAATAAGAGATACCATGATGATCTTATGTTCCAAAATAAAGGTATTTTATTTTCATTTTATTTTATTTTTGTCATTCAGTCGGTCATTAATTCCTGTGCTCCTAACAAACTTTGCGCCTCAGATACAGAAAAATAAATGTAATAATAATGCCTTGCCCTTTTGCCCCCTGTTCTATAAAAAAAAGTGGCTGTGGAAAAAATAATAGAAAAATTATCTAACATTTCGCAAGTGGCGTTATATTAATGAATATAATATTACAATATCATTTATCAGAGGAAGGTTGATGCCGATTAATATCTCAGCGAGTCGGACAAGGGCGATGACCTCGGACGCTCCGCTACAAATCACATTTTTCGCAGATAAAAAATTCTAAAGCCTTCCAAATTTCAAATGTGCAGATATATGTATATTTATCCCACGGTCAACAAACCTTGATAAATAGCATTTTGAACGGAACTCATTATTCTTTGATTATCCACCATTGACGAACTTCTAAATGACTTTTTGCAAATAGCGATTTTATGCTTGTAAATATTTTTGAAGTGAAACTTCTTTAGACGCATGAGGGTAAAAAAACGTCACGAAGATGTGCAGCGTTTTTGTCGAAGAAAAGGGAGAGAGCGATTGAGATCGATTGAGAGAGATAGAGAGAGGTAGATCGAGAAAAATACACGCTATTGGTTGATGTATTCGTTTAGTAGTTACATATTAGAACTTTAGATGGCAATTCTGTTTCAGAACGACATATGCAGTAAACGCAAATTTTTATTTATTTATATTATCATTAGCACGTATACAATGTCTAATAAGTGTGAATATAGATATATAAATACATGGAGTGATCATATACTGGTACATGATCATCTACTAGGCCTTTTACATTAGTTACAATTAATTTACAAAGAAGTTTCACTTCTGACATATTATGTACTTTCTACGCACGCACATATTTTACAAAAGCTAGCGCGCTCACAGAGCAGGCGAAAAATAACAAAAGGCTCAAATATAAGAGTGGTTCCTCAAACTTTGATTTTGTTTACGAATAATATACCGTTAAGAATGACAATTAGAAACGTGACTTCGAGCGAACTGTGTCAAAATCCATCATCTTTCTGAATCTTGAGTTCTGATATTGTCGTTGATTTTCTTGTAGATCAGTGTGCGACTCTCATTCTTGAGGTCATAGGTTCGAACCCCAGCTGTGCACCAATGCAGTTTTTATATTCATTTAACGCTCGTAGTGTTAAGGAATGTCATGCCTATGTAAGACGTAATACGACGGCATATGTCAGACATAGAAGCCTCTCTTGCCTATAAGACGAAATGATCACGAAACACGTATATGTATATGTGAATAATGCAAATTTAAATAAAACTATTTACATATAAATGAATTTATTATATCTAGTTAAAGGACTCGAAATAATGTTATAATAATAAGCCTTCGTACTAAAAGTAATACAATGAATACGAAATAAATGTTAATTTCACTAATTAATTAAGAAATTAAATGCACACATAAATATGTCAAAAACCGATATACCTGACAAATCTCAAAAAACAGAAGAGATAATATTATCAACCAAATTTGAGGACAATATTATAAAAATTAAATAAATTTTAAATTTGCATCAGGTTGTAATCGACAAAAGTTATTAATGCCAACATTAGGTTTAGGACTCTTCTCTATAGCGCCAATATTGCGATTCTGCACTTCAGACATATAATTTTTAATTCGATCAAGATCAAAGCCTGGTTATGCATCTCCTCAGTCACCTCAAAATTCGAATTTCTTGAACTGACACGATATCGATATAAAATGATGCGTAGTTTTATCAACAGATGGCGCCACATGCTGTTTACATTCGTAAAATTTATTTATTGGTATTCGATAACTTATGCGATATTAAAAAACTTATTCTGCTATTGGGAACAGAGAAACAAAAAAAGAGAAAACCGATCTTGAATTATAAGTATACACGACTTTGTTTTATATATTTATATTGTTAATTACATTAACGATAACATACAGTTTCAACGGATAACTACGGTGTCGGGTTTATGTTTAACCAAACAGCGTTGTTAAACATCATTAAATTTTTTTATCAATTAATTTTATTACGTCTACATAAAAACGGCCTAATGTCCGCGGAGTTAGGGGCGGGGACTGGCGATGACAGGTGTGATGGATGGATGCAATAATAGGCTTTTCTGAATTTAGAGGTCATGGAAGGTACAAATTACGCGAGCCTTTTTACGGAGCTTTGTATTTTAAGTGTATATTTATGTTATTAATGTTCTCAACCTTGAAGCATCTGAATAGCTTTTGTAAGTCATATTTATATCTAATAATTCATATTTATAGTTATAGCTTGGAATTGCTTCAGTATAAATAGGTAACGCGACTGACACTCTCGGATGCATTTTCAGACTTTTTTATTTTATAGAACAGGGGCAAACGGGCAGAAGGCTCACCTGATGTTACCATACCGCCGCCCATGGACACTCTCAATTCCAGAGGGCGCGCGAGTGCGTTGCCGGCCTTTTAAGAATTGGTACGCTCTTTTCTTGAAGGACCCTAAGTCGAATTGGTTCGGAAATACTTCAGTCGGCAGCTGGTTCCACAAAGACTATGGGGCGATCGTCGACATCTACGACTTTTTTTAATGTTAAGTGGGAACAAACCGGGATTCATGTGGTATAAGCATATAGTTGGAATTAATTTGCTCCAGTTCAAACAATTTGTATTAAAAACTTGGCGATTGAAAAGAGTGGCGGAAAGTTTCTTGCCAGTTCTTCTTACCCGCTCTACGCCCTTGACTTGTGAACTGGTTGTAAATGTTAATTTGCAATTAATTTAATTTGTTTTTCTTGACGTTCATAATTGTACATGTTTACCTATATGAATAAAGATATTTTGATTTGATTTGATGTAGTGGTAAAAACAAGTTGAATATGGTTGCATTAAACAAAAGGCATTATAGCAAATGAGATTTATGTAAGAACTTTGAAATCCCCAAATCCCTAAAAGCAATGGCAACATATAGGCCCTTTGATAATACTCCACTTTGAGCGAAAGTGGATTTCGTTCGTTACCTCGTTATGATTGTGAATTAGCAAATCGCTGAATTTATTTATTAATATATTATATACTAGATTATGACCTGGCAAACGTCGTTTTGCCATGTATATCATTTATGGTTATTGTGCCTCACTCGACATAGATAGGTATAGTGTGTCGCGGACTTTTTTGTAGATATTTATAAGATCTACAATTACTTAGAACATTTTATGGTTCTATCTTTAATAGTTTAGGCACGGTACGCAAAATAAGTAACTTTTTTGGTTGATTTTTTACACCTTGTGTCCGAAAACCCCTAATATCTTACGGAACCCTATTTTTGTTCAAACTTAAATATACCTAGCCTATATTACTCGTGGATAAGCAATTTCGAATGGTGAAAGAATGTTTAAAATCGGTCCAGTAGTTTATGAGCCTATTCATTACAATCAAACAAACAAACAAACAAACAAAGTTTTCTCTTTATAATATTAGTGTAGATAGAGAGGACAGTGTCTGTGACTCTATATGTCAGTATTATATTAGATTTTAGACATTGCGAAGGTAAGGTCTTGCCTGCCTGCAAAGGACGACTAAAGAAAAGATGGACAGATGACATTATAGATCTAGCGGGGGAATGAATGTTGCTTAAGAGATATGGATAAAACATGGAAAAGAAGTGCCCATACAAAAACTAGGCAATTAAAAAAAGTGTGTCTACTTATATACTACGTATAGAAAAAAATAACTAAAATGTTATTTTAGTGTTGCTTTAGTGTTTAAGTGGCGCATTTAATAGTCATTCAGAAACACGTGGCCATGGGCGGCTATGAGTTTGGTTAAAGATCCCTAGTTGCGTTTGATTCACGACTTTTTGGCGATTCTATGAAAGTAATCTTATCTTATATCTTTAAACGAGCAATATTATATATATATAATATATATATATAATATACATATAATATATATAATTGGAATCTCGGGATCGGCTCCAACGATTTTCATGAAATTTAGTATACGGGGGGTTTCGGGGGCGATAAATCGATCTAGCTAGGAATAAATGATAGAAAATGACAAAAAGGTGGTGTTTGTGTAGTCCCAATTTAAACTGAAAAATGAATCTTCCTGACATCTATCGGCGAATAATAATACTATTTTTTTAAAAAGCTTTAACGACACAACAACACTAAAGCTATTCCAGCATATATAATCTATATTGTTCATATTTCATCATTTTATTAGTATGTAATTCGTACTTATATATAATTTCCAAAAACACAATTTATAAAAAAATAAAAATACCGAGCAAAGCTCGGCCATCCAGGTACTATTATTAAAAAACTACAGCCGAGGTTCAAACCGCGACCTCAGACCTATCCACTATAACTCGTATATCTGACCCTCTGGTAACCTGCAGTCTGCATAGCAATAAGAACGTGTTAAAAATAAAGATCCATTCATATCAGCTGACGCCACTTTAGGTCGCTGGTCACGTTCGAGTGCGAATTGTCTCTCTCCACTTACTCTACCGGTTACCGGTATGGGTTTACTGTAAAATCCGTAACTAGCTTCCGTAACTATAAGAAAAAAAAAATAAAAAAAAAACGTGTGGCATTCGGGGGAACTCTGCCGCGGTAAAGCTATTATTATATTAAAAATTAAAAAATCCTATGCTTATATAATAATATAAGCATAGGATTTTTTTATCAACTTATGCAATTATATTTTTTTTATGCAGTATTTTTTTCTTTGATATTAATTAAATCTACCGACTAACACACCTATATAGTATGTCTCACTAACGCGTACCCGCTGTACTGGCAGCGCTTACGCCACCGGTCTCGTCAGAGAGATGCGAATACGCAGTATGCGTTTTGTCCCACTCTAACGCACCTGTGCTACGTCACCGATCACGCCAGACCGATGGAAGACGCAGTATGGGTTCTGTCGTGGTCTAACGCGTATTGTTACGTCATCGTTTGTTAGGTTTACTTTTATTATCGTTACGGAATTTCTTAATTCGGTCACCGCGCTTAAATCTATGCAATAGGGTAAAACTGTTTTTATAAAATAGGGAGGGGAGCAAAGGGGACACCCATAAAGGGAAGTCATGGACACGCATTTTAGTGGAGAGGAGAACAGTGCTGCACTAGTGGCTTCATCGTGCACCTTTATCCCCGAGTTCGTAGGCTTAATTCCCGGCCGTGCACCAATGAAGTTTCTATGTGCGCATCTAACATTCGCAAGAAAGTCTTTCTTTTATTTAGACCCAAAAAGTCGACGGCGTGTGTCTCACGAACCTAATCATCTACTTGACATCTACTCTAATAATCATAAAACAGATACAAAAATCGGAGGCTGAATTTATTAGCTTTTTTTATATTATTTGTGATTATGATGATTTTAATTAACATTTAAAATAAATACTGTTATTGCTTGAAGAATGTATCCTACTGTTATTTTGAATTTGGTAACACCAATATTTTAAATTCCTGTCGCGTACAACTACTGTTTGCGTTAAGGAATTTCTTCTTAAATTTTATGGTTCTTAGACCGCGAATTGAAATGGCTTAATAAAACTAGGCGCGTAAACTGTTGGTCAATTAAAGATTTTTAAATGTCTTTTGGTAGGGTGCTTATGTATATTATTCAAAATATTGTCGCTAGGAGTCACACGCAAGAATTAACACTATCGACATATTTGTATGTTTGCAAAGTGAATTCAGCGATATTGTGTATATTATGTGTTTAATTTTATATTTTACTAGCTGACCTGGCAAACGTCGTTTTGCCATGTATATCATTTATAATAAAAAATAGGGGTTGATCGTAGAGGGCTGAAAATTCAGGTTTATATGTATTTACTAATGCTGTATCATAATTTTTTTTTATCTAAAATTGAAAAAAAATTAGGGGTGTATTACCCTTACCATTTACGGGGATAAAATTAGATGTCCGATTATCAGACCTACCCAATATGCACACAAAATTTCATGAGAATCGGGAAAGCCGTTTCGGAGGAGTTTAACCACAAACACCGCGACACGAGAATTCCTCGACATTATCGTATTGGCGTAGTCTGTAAGTATAATTTATTTTTGAATAATACGTTTATGTGATGAAAATAATTAAATAAGAAATAAACACACACACATACATAAAATAATTACATTATTAAGAATTAAGTTTGTTTATGGAAGAGCTGGGAACCCTGACACAGGTATTTTTTACTTAAAAGGGTTCCCAAATCTTACACTTTGAAAAGAAAATGTACTTAAAATGAATAAAGACTTTTTATTACTTTATTACTATTTTATTATTACACATACCTAACAGATACACAAATATTTATAAGTGTGATACATTGTACTAGGGTATGCCGCTCATGGCAATTGTTTGTTAATACATTTTTTGGTTTTCATAAAAGTTATTAAGTATTTAATTATTACACACAAACAAGTAAACACTTTATTATAAGCAGTGACTTATCAGTTAATTATCTGCATCTTCTACCGCATTTACCATAGCGAGTGTTCAGAGGAGTTGTTCGGATTAAAACCTGCTGCGTTTCACCATCGGCCATGGAGGCAGAATACGAAATTCCACCTCACTTCGCGATCCTTTGTTACACAACTAACTAAACGAAGTATTACCAATTCGATTTAGTGGTCAAGAAAAGAGCGTACCAATTCTTAAAAGGTCGGCAACGCACTAGCGAGTTATCTGCCATTCAGAGTCCACGGGTATAGGTGATACTTAACATCAGGTGTGCCCATTTACTTCCTATTCTATAAAAAAAACTGTGTCGAAATGAAGTGTGAATGTATTTAATCTGAATCCCTACTGGTTTCCTCGGTATCAGAGGATGGAGTATCTACTGATTATAATTTACTCTCAGACCTGGAATTTAGCATCAGAGTACTCAAGCTCTATTGTAAGGTTCTTATGTATTAGATAATTCATATAACAAAATTCATTTATTCATATAGGTAATACAATGTACAGTTATGAACGTCAAAAAAAAGAAATATACATTAAATGATTCTAATGTTACATTTACTGCCAGTTTTCAAATCAAGGGCGTAGAACGGAACAGAAGAACTGGCAATAAACTCTCCGCCACGCTTTTTAATCGCCAAGTTTCTTTTACACAACGTTTGTAAGCTGCAACCATTACACTTTTTTAAGTGCTTTATTTATTTTTATTTATTTATTCACACTTCGTTGCAAAGAAACACAAATAACACAATACATAAAAATTACAAGGGATGCAACGGGCGGCCTTATCGCTAACAACGATAACTATCTCTTCCAGGCAACCCTAACACTTTACAGTGAGAGATTGTTTAAAAACATTAACGAATTGTTTATCATCTGACAAGATAAATCAAGTTAAACGAAGTTTTGTTAATGGCGTTTCAGTTAATGGGCTAAGTTTAGAAAAATTAAAACGATTAAAACTTAGTTAATACTTTATAAATTTGCACAGACTGAAAAAGTTGAATGTTAACTTTGAGTTTGACCATCTGAGATAGAAATCTTAATCCAAATATTGATAAAAGTCTGCCAATAACCAATCGACGGATGGTAATAGCCATATGTCGATACAAGCTATCCATGGTAGGTCGGATCGGTGTATGTGGATGTGAATGACAGTTCAACTGTGCCAATATCATATCTTAAGATATTAACCACCAGTTTTTAAAGTAATTAAAACCCTATTTGATATGTTTTAAACATAGACATGTGTATTTTAATATTATTGTTACGGCTTTATTTACTTTATTTGCTGTATATTGATTATCAAATATGAGTGTAAAGAGCGAAGAGATTGCATAATATCTGTCGCCAAAAATGGATTGTCTTCGTAGGGTTTGGTTGTTGGGATGCAGATAGGAGATCGATCGACTGTCATGGTCTAACAATCCACAATCTCAAATTGTTTTCTATCTAAGATTGTGGATTAATAATTGTTTTCGGGCGTTAAAACACATTTAGCCGGGTCTGTAGCGACAACATGGCGTCCAATTTTCGGACGCATTAAAATATCAATGAAGAATATCTGATATGCAGGCGATAACGATCATGTTTGCACAATGTAATTGTTTTTCAATTCAATAATGTATATAATATAAATATAATACTAAGGTATCGTTAATATATTTCAGTAAAATTAAATAGCTAATCGCAACAATCGGAAATCAGATTTTTTATTTATTCCTTGTACTCTAAAGGTTTTTATGGAGAGAAAAATGTCTATGGGGTAGCATAGCAAATGCTCCATGTGTTGGTATGTACTAAAAAAGTAGATGCGAAACGAAGTTCGCAGGGGCAGCTAGTAAAAAATAAAAATACGAATAAACGAAAACATAGTGAGGATGGCTTGACCCAAAAAGTCGACGGCGTGTGTCAGGCACAGGCTTATCACCTACTTGCCTATTAGATTGAAAAATGATCATGAAACAGATACAGAAATCTGAGGCCCAGAACTAAAAAGGCGCCTCTCATTTCTTTTTCTTTTATATAAACGCTGCTGTATTTTTCAAATTGGACCAATATGTTTCGGTAGTAATCAAAGATTAAATGAAAAAATTATGTAAAAAAGTTTAAATGTATTAAGTATAATTTATTCATTAAAAATTAGTTCCTTATTATATTATTAATTGTCTTTTCATGAACAGGGGGCAAACGGGCAGGAGGCTCACCTGATGTTAAGTGATACCGCCGCCCATGGACACTCTCAATGCCAGAGGGCTCGCGATTGCGTTGCCGTCCTTTTAAGAATTCGAACGCTCTTGAAGGACCCTAAGTTTCATTTACAGGATTTATTCAGGAGTAGGCTTGTTTCATGTACATTTTATATTTACTAAAATATAATATATAAGTTATATAGCTAATATATTATGTTATGTACATAGGTATGAAAGGCTGGTAAAGGTCTTGCATGATGCGTTTTTTATTTTCACTTCGCACGTTAGATAATTTTCCCACTCGCTTGTCGCTTGTCGACTACAACAACGTCCCCTGACTAATTATAGAAAAATAATAAAAGTTTTATTACGATCATTGATTATAATCATAAAAGGCAAGATTTCGTTTCTTTTAATGTGGAGTTAGCTACATTTTGAAAGTCAGTTTAGCAATAATTGAAAATTGAACGTAAATATTCTTATTTAATTTTGCACTTTAATATTTTTTCTGTAAATAGGGCGTGGCCTTGCGTATGAATGGGGTGTAATCCGGGGGTCTGGGGTGCATTTCCCACCCCAGTCTATAAATAGACATCCTAGACCTGCGTTTCACTGATAACTACCACCCACATTGCATCGATATTTACAACAAGCTTTGAACATGAAACAAGAACTAAGAACCTTTTTTGAGTCTTATTTTGTTTTTACTCTGCTATTTACCCATAGACACGTTTTTTGTTTTTTTTTTTGCTTTACGCAGAGCGTACTCAGAACAATAAAGAAAAAGAATTTTACTTCGAACGAAAATTACATCGGATAAAGGATATGATCATCAGCATATTAAACTATCTCTGATATAATATACTACATTATGGAAAGTAATAAGTAAGAACAGTAATTAATTTTTTTTCATGGCAGTTTTTGCCGCGCACAACCACTTTGTGGAATAAGCTGCCCTCTAAAATATTTCCGAACCAATTCGACTTAGGGTCAAGAGCGTACCAATTCTTAAAAGGCCTCGTCAGATAGATGTGAATACACAGTATGCGTTCTGTCCCACTCTACCGCACCTGCAAAGTCAAACGTGTGTTACGTTTATTTTCGTGACGGAATTTCTTGATTCGGTCGCCGCCTTAAAGCCCGCGATAAAATCTATGCATCTTTAAAAATCATTAACGCCTCTATGACAAGATTCACTTGAAAACGGCTTCACCGTGGTATTACAGAATTAACTCAAGTAGAATTCTGAAGACAGCTAATATCTTTTTAGGCGGAATTATATTATGGTCTGAAAGCGGACGCCAAGTGTGTGACGTTGCCAAGCCTAGCGAGAAATCTAATTAATTTCTAGTTTCATCAAGGAGTGTCCTAAATACAGGAATTCTTACACATTCTACTTCATTATTAATAAAAAATCCTGTGTCCTGTCTCCCGCCTGAACAAAGGATGCTTTAAAACATTTACGTTCGTTTTCCTGGTCTTCTTCTCTTTCTGTCCACTCGAGCGCAGTCAAGTCTGCCGAACTTTAAATACTTCGGCTAAACAAATATGTATTTTTATGTTTATTAAAATTAATATGGGATTATAAAAAGCGACTTGGTGCAATTTTCAAAAGAGTCTTTAAAAAGCGACTTAGTGCATTACTTTTGGAAAAAATGTATTTAAAAATTCTACAAATGATTATTATTTGCGTGAGACATTGTAATTGATACAAATTTAATAAAAATATGATGTATACGATACAGATAATATAAGAATTGACTGTAACTAATAATGTAAAATGTAAATTAAGATTTTGCGTGCCACTGTCTGTGGCGAAATATGCAAACGATTTACGATTGTACCACCTTAACATTTTGTACTATATTCTATATAAATTATTATTATTATTGGTATCCCTTCCACTCCACGGTGGCTTATCCATTTTCACATGCGTCGCTTGAACTGCTGGCTAAGCACGCATTGATTCAGTTTCAATTTCTAAAATTCTTCATTTCGTTACACATAATTTACATCCAGTGTACATTATATCCTGGAGTGTAAGAGATTTATAAGATCTAAACGTTTTTAAAGCCAATTTGCTTTTTTATAAACTTAATACAGGTAAAACTAAAGTAGTAATATTTCGAAAGATTAACTAATTTAACTATGAGTTAAACAATCTATGCAATCTTTAGATTAGGTTTATTAGGATTTTGATATACCTAGATTGAAGATAGGGGATTGATTGGAACACACAAGAAAGTAGAAGCGTTGGTGTCCCAGACAAACCGCAGTTGCAGATGAGGCAAAGAGTACTGGGGACCGAACGCGATGGAGACTTACTGTGGATGCCCTCTGCCCCATCTAGGGGGACAAGTCAATAACTCACAGACGAAATAAGCTCATCTAAGATAATCCATCAGCTCTCCGACTATGAAAGTTCGTGAACTTAAATTCATTCAAGTTAACGTATAAGACGGATTACAAATGTCAATCTAGCATTTTAAGCTACCACAGAGAAAATTCAGCTAATCTCAGAATTGTTCATATATTATAATTAAACCTTGATTAATTCATAATGATTTAACTTAAATACAAATCCTGGCGTTAAGAAAGAGTTCATTACCACTGGCAGAATTCAAAAAATTCCATATTCAAAATCATTTATTTATTTAGATAACACAATGTAAACTTTACATTTACTTCCAGTTCTAATATCAAGAGTGTAGAACGGACTGAAAGAGAGAAGAACTGGCAATAAACTCTCGGCCACTCTTTTTAATCGCCAAGTTTTTTTCTTTTACACAACGTAACTATTACACCATTTTTCATATGACATCTTGAGTAATAAAGAATAATAAAATTATATAAAGTAATATTTATTTGCACACTTGCTTACATATCTCTAAGCAGCCGCTAGAAAGGAGGAAACCGTGCTGGGGCGCAGTTCAAAGAGGCAGAGTGCCGGAAGGACTTGGACGGCAGTAATTCTTAAAAGGCCGGTAACGCACTCGCGAGCCCTCTAGCATCGAGAGTGTCCATGGGCGGCGGTATCACTTAACATCAGGTGAGCCTCCTGCCCGTTTGCCCCCTGTTCTATAAAAAAAGACGTCCTTGCCCCATGGTTCATGGAACATTAAGTCAAAGCCAGTTTAGAAAAATATTAGTATTTCGTGCATATTGGTTATATTTTTAGAAATCTATCTGAATTTATATCTTAACATGAAACATCTCTGATACAAAAAAGTTCACGTTTAAATATCTAAAGTGTCGTGTTCTAGTTTTATTGTTTTAGAAATGGGGCTTGGAACATTGAAGAGATTAGAAAAGTCTCTCAAACTTTGTAAAGATGGCCGAGTTTTCATTTCAGCTATCTTGAAGTATGAAAGGGTAAAATGGTTTTGAGGTAATATTTATTTACACACTTGCTGACTGGGCAAACGTTTGCCACAAATGCAGTGTTAATATTGCTATTAAAGGGATCAAACATTTTGTGGTAGAAGAGAGATAGTTAATGTTTTGTTAATGTCAAATCATAAAAATAACAAAATTGTCTCAAAGATTATAACGATAAAATAAAAAAGATATAATCATTATCACCTAGGGGTATATTAATAATCTAGAAACACTCATACTTCATTTTTTTCTATTAGTTTAGTTTAGTCATAGTAATTTCTGTCCGCGATTGTCGGCTCTGTTACCGTAGACTTTCAAAGTCTCACACGAAACCTGCATGCAAAAACGTAAAATGCAATATTGTGAAGAGGCAAAGAAACTTTATTTACTTAATATTTTAGTTATATTATAAATCTAAAAATATGTAACACGAAACATTCATTGAAATCGGCTGTTTGAGAGTTGGATTACTTCTTGCAAAGTAAAAATCTAAGCTGTGATGGGTTAGATTAATGAAATATATACCTACTATAAAAAACGACTTTTTTTTTTCTCCCATAAAAAACGTCAATTTCATATGGACCTATTTGTATATTTTTCTAGGATACAAAATCTTTATGTTCTTAATAATTTAAAGGAAAACAATGCATCATTCCACCCAAAATATCGTTTAACGAAGATAATTAGTATAAACATAATTAATTTTCCGAGCACTAAATTATGGAAATTCTCGACGATTTCACGCGTAATTTTCGTTAATAGAGTATAATTAATTATGTGGTTTCCTGATTTAAAGGTGTATTTAAAAATGCTGGTACAGAGATAAGACAATGGACGATATAAAAAAGGAAGTAGGTTCGATGTAGATTCGAAGATGCCGATGAGTAGGGATGCCTACAGGTTCAAATTTAATGACGTGGAATAAGTAATACCTGTATCTTATATTCCATAATAAACTTATTTTTAATTTTGAGGACAGTTCGTGAGCTCCGGTCAAGCGGGGCGTGTTTTAGGGCCTGTTTCACAATGTATGGATAAAGTGCCAAATAGCTATGCAACACATAAATTATTCGAAAGATAAAAGTTCCAAATAAGATACTTCGAATTTCATGACGTATAGCGCTATCTGACAGTCGTGAAACGCAAAATTACTATTTATCATACCAATAAGTAACAAATAGCTTATTTGGAACTTATCCGGACATTGTGAAACAGGCCCTTAATGAAGTAATTAATCTTAAAGTTTTTGTACTCTTGCGCAACGTGATCGATTGCAGTCTCCTTGAACCGATTCGATTTTCCTTTTCGGATTTGAGGAAAAAATTGCGACCTCAAGACGATTTCGTTAACGCCGGATATGTCGAGGTCGAGTGCCTTCCTTAAAAGCCTTATTAAAATGTTTTTGTTGTAAAAACCGTAGAATATATGCTATTGGTCATTGGTCATGTTTGTATGTTCGTCTGCCTTAAAAAATTACGAATACAATACAAATACGAATACAAATTACGTCATTAAATTTGTCTCGGTAGACACCCCTACTCATCAGCAAAGAAGACCTGTAGGTAAGTTAGGAAACTGGGTCCACCTGAGTTGTTGATTTGTATGTATATGCTCTCGGGGTGTAACTCCCATGATTTATTTAATTGCAGATGAAGAGAGTGCCTGCGTCCGACTATACTCTCGGGAGGTGACTCCGACTACTTAGGAATTGTCATGCTCATAAGTGATCCAAGTGTACAGCCAGGGCATCATATGCATCATCACGTTTGTAAATGAGCAAATAGTATGCCTTGACACGTACAGTAAGAATAGAAAATAAGGAAACAAATTTAATATTTCCAAACCAAGCTGTGTTACTTGTCTATGAAATAAAAAAATGAACAAAGAAACGGATGACCATATATGGCATAAAACAAACAATCACACTTAAAATATAGCCAAAGATGTAATACATAATATTTACAAAAAGGTTCCAACATTTACAAACGGTATAATACAATAAAAATTATTACTTATTTATTTTTATTTATTCACACTTCGTTGCAAAGAAACACAAATAACACAATACATAAAAACTATAAGGGATGCAACGGGCGGCCTTATCGCTAACAAGCGATCTCTTCCAGGCAACCCTTGTGAGGAAAGACGTTCTTGCGGTGCATAGCAAGGTGGAACGACGGATGTCAAGGTGATACAGATGGAATTTCGTATTTTGCCTCGACATCCGTTAATATATAAAACAAAACATTTGAGTATTTTAGCGAGATTATATTATATGTGTTAGCGTTTGTGTATGTCTTTTGTAGTTTATTATAAAGATGTACCTCGCATGAGTGATATGAATAAACCAGCATTTGCAAATTTCTTTCTATACTTCACAGATCTAGTTTCAAGTGAAACTTCTTTACGCACGATTGACTTGGGGAGTAAGCTGGCGAACGCGTTACGAAAAGTGTGATCGGGAAAGGCGAACGGAAGTTGATTGAGGGATATAAGCAAGAGACAGCAGTGCGCGCGCACATTTTCTTTCTCTCTTTCTCATATAGCCAGTAAATGAAATATATATAGTTCAATCAGTAGTTCGTTTGCGAGTTTACTAGCGTTACGCGAACGGTGATTATTTAGTTATTTTTCGTAATTTTATTTCGTTTTGAACAATTTTATGAATTAATAATATTAGTACCCAAGAAGAAACCGAAGTCTAGAATTCGATCATTTGATTCTCTACCATGAGGTCCTTTCACGACAGTGAAAGAGACTCGGGAACTGGTAAAGGAAAACATCGTTAGGATACCAGTAGGATACCAAATCCTACCTACTTGCCATTTTTCGATAAAAAATTATCAAGAAACAGAGAGCATTCAATCAATTAAATAAAGATTATTATTATTATTATTCGTTGCAGCGCCATTGTTTTAGATGTCAGAAAACTATCGTGGGTCATGTTTTAAACAAAGGTCAAAGCTCACCGATGTCCAGATTAAGCATTTTGATACTGAGCTAGCTAGGATGCCAATAGCTACTCACCACACATATTAAAATCGATATTTGTTTAGATTTTGTTATTTTTATTGTTTTATTTAATACTTTATTTATTTATTTCACTACATTTTTCTATCTTAACAGTCTAAACTCCCACACCAACTATTCTACATAAAAAACATTAAAAAAATAAACTTATATTCCTAAATCTAATAATCTAACAATATAGCAAGCAACTCTTGTGAAGTCAGCAATACATATTTGTATCATCTCTTCGTGTATTTTTTGTTTGCCTATAAGTGCTTTTCACATTTAATATTGTATTTTGTGGTTATTTTAACAATGTAACACTGCCGAGCGTTGGCAAGCTTTTGCCGATAAAAAAAAACAAAACTTCAGGATTTCATACAAATTATAATTTTTGTAAAACGTTTTTGTATGTATTGCGATAGAATTCCAGGACAACATATAGGTTTTACGAGAACTATTTTATTGCTTAGCCGTCTGTGCCCTATATAAACTATATCACGATATTACTACGTATTGCAATTTCTATCGTTAATTTCGGCACTTTCTTTGAAGCTGGGCGTCAAATTTAATCGTGTAAAACATGAGCTTATAACTAATATAAAATTAGGGGTTGCGACGCCGTATTAACGAAAAATCGGTTGTCTGTAAAGTCGGTTTACAGACGATAGTTGAATGCGACAACGTATGAGAAAGTACTGATGGAATGATTGCATTTTTCAAAAGAAAATTTTAATTTTATCTGTTTGATAGATATTTTGTATGGATATAGAGGAGGTAAATGGAAATCACAATTTAATTGATCAATTTACATTTATTTGTAATAAATACAATTGTGTCAATTTTTTAAAGAACGAAAGCTGCCGAACTCGCCGATTTTGCCTCTTTGTCGCTCGTTCCGCACTCTCGCTTGCACTTCAAACCTTAAATGGAACGCCTCAGAGCGAAGTAACGCCGCATGCGTCATGTTTTTTCGTGGGTGCAGCCGGCTCCATCGAATCATAAGACGTTGTCACGTCAAACACTTGACTAATTAAAGAGTTCTTCAATCTAAGTGGCACTTAAGTTGGACATTATCGGGATCGAGAATGTTAAATTACAATTTGAGTGTGGTAACAACCAAAGGGCTCATATTGGCTTCAAGTGTGCCATGATTGTTTATGCTTTTATTTATTTATACTTCGCTACCATAATATACATATGAAAGAAACAAAAAGTAAGTAGGTTATTATTAATAGGTGACGGGCGGCCACCAAAGGTTAATTCTCTCACAAACTCAAAATTAGCAAAATTAGTTAAATAAATAAAATAAAATAAAATTTTTTTTTTCTTAAAACCATTATTTTTTATATTTTTTATTTTATTTATTTATTGACTGGTCAACGTACTCTTGAAGCCTTGTTGTATGTATAAAAAGAAATATGCGATTTTAAAACAAATAGTGACTTTTACACTCGACACAGAACTAATTCATTTAACCACTCCTTATATGGAAATTGTATTCGTTTTTACAACAAACTGTACAAAATGATTTTGATTATGACGTTATTAAATTATTATAACGGCTTTAGAGTGGAGATGAATTCCTAAACTTATCAGATTTAAATTGTATTTTCATTTAAAATAGTGCCATGCCCCTATATATACATATATATATGACTTTAATAATAAGCAAATACGATACATAAAGGATAGGAATTCAGGAAGAAATTACTAGGAAATTGTTAACGAAACAAAATTTCCAAAAAGTGATATTCAAATAATGATTAATCAAATTATGGGGTGTGGCCCACACGTTAACACTGCTTTAGACGATTAACTCATAAAAATATATAATTACTGTATAAACCTAATCATAATTAAGACCCGTGATTATAAACTTGACACATCGCGTGCTAATCGACTAACGCGTTAAACGCGTGTTACAACGCGGAAAAAAAGGGTTGTTAGCTTAGTGGCAATACGATTCTCACCTTTTGGGTCATGGGTTTGAAAAAATGACATGACAATTTCGTTTTAAAACTTATAAAGATAAAGTTACATTCATTGTGAGTGCAGTTTTTATTAAAAAAAATATATGTCAAGACCGGCTACTGTCTAGTTAATCATAAAATTAAGTTAAAAATGCTTCCTTCGTAATGTATTTTAACTCCTTGCAGTTACTACGTTCTTAACACGAGATTTGGCAATAAATTATTAATTAACAATTATATACGTCTCAAGTCAATTAATTTATTATATATATCTTTAATTTAATTAAAGTTGAAATATATTGCGAAGGATAACTAAGTGATTTTAGCAATAACGTGAAGCTTTTAATGACGATTAAAAGCCTTAAGACGTTAAGCTTGTCTGAGCTTTTTCGTCCTCATTTTGTGCACTTTTAATAGTATTTTTCCTTTACAAATATATTCAACTTACACAGAAATCAACCGTTCATTCATAGGTGGTAGATGCTGCAGCCCAGCGGAACGGCAGGTCAGCCGAGTGCCACCATCTGTGCAGGCGCAACCCTGGGGCAATGGGCCAGGGCAGGCGCCCGCGGCCGCCAGAAAAGCCAGCACCGCAAACGTTACACCCTCACGCATCTTAACCGATACCAGAACAACACATCATCACACACAAACACTGAATCCACGTTTAAGCACTTCAGTCATCGCGAGACAACGAAACGCAGCCGATATCGACCGGCCGACCGCTCTCTCTGAATTACGAATACACTCTGAGTGGCTGGCGGTCGCCAGAATGTCTCGCCGGATACGGCGGATCTGACGTAAGCATTACGATCCCGCCATTGATAATGTCCTTTATGAAGCGACACTGTCTAATTGCATTCTTTTGTTTATTTATTTATTTATATATACATTCTAAAACAATGTGTATGCCTAAAAAAAACAAGGAAATATGACATCAAAAAAACACACTTACACATACACATCAATTACATTAGAACTTAAGCTATAATCAAAAGAAAAACTAAAGAAACGGGCACAAAATAAACAAAAAAAAATACTAATATTAACTAATAATATGATAAATTTCTGTTGAGTTGTGCTCACCCGTGATGAAAAGAGACGATAATTATTTAGTTGAAGTCCTGGGGTTACAGTGATTATGTAAGCCGGCGAGGCTTATACTTGTAAAAGGGGTTTAAAATTTGTATCTATTAACTTAATGTGTTATATATAACAAATTAAAATTGATATTCAATTATTGTTTATTAGTAGGAAATTAAAGACTTTTGGTTTATATAGCCGTCCGTTTCCTTATGCAATCTGTTTTTATATGTATTATAGAGGTAACTAAGTGTGAATAAATACATATATATTAAACTAATAGTATGACAGCGAATTGAAATTTTTTTTCTAATTTTGACTGCAATTGTTCGTTCGTGTTCGCAAAATATCAAAAGGCTTTCGATATTTTAAAATAAACAAAATAAGTTTTATGATGACAAAGTAACTAATAAACTCGTTTTTATATATAAATAATTAAAATATATATACGAAAATAAGACTGTATATACGCTTCTTGCTCACTGAAGTGAAATGTAAATGAAAAATGTAATTCATGAAAAACTCAAAATACCGCTTGAATATGTCTGGCAAGATGATGGAACCGTCGAATCTGTTCCGCTATTATGTAAACATAGATTAATAGGCCCCCAAAAAATTATATATAAAATTTCGATTTTATAATCTAACGTAAGTATAATTATAAATTATAATAGTTTAAGGGTGTCCGGCAGAGGGTTGCAACCATACTGTCTGGCAATGCGCAACGCGAGTTTTGATATTCTGAATCAAATATATAAAAAAAACAGTTTTATTTTGTGATTTATTTATTTATCAAGTCTACAACATCATACATATTACTAAATGCACTGATAATTTTATAAAATCTTATATCTAATATGTACGACAATACATGTAAACATAAGTTATGCTAAAAATAGGTATTAAAAAAAATACAACTAAAAACATAAACAAGATAAGATAATTACATAATAAAATAAAATAAAATTACAAAGAATGTTGGAACTTAAAATAGAGAAAAAGAAAAATCATCAGTAAACTGCGAATTACGTACGTAGCTAGTTAGCGTACCTACAGGTTTGAGAAAGGCACCCAACAATGCTTTTTCTAAAACCGATCAGCCCACTACCGAATATATCCAGTTCCGGATTACAGTCGCGAAGAATTCGAACGAGAGGTGCCTGAACTCCTAGGTTGGTTTTGGCAGAAGGAACTTGGAGAATATTGATGATTTTAGACCTAGGGAACGAGTATGGGACTACAATTTTAATACCCTGTAAGAGGTCACTGCTCTGTATATGATTATGCAGCAATTTATGTAAAAAGGTAACACCGGCTAAAGTCCTCCGATCGTACAGTGAAAGCATGTTAAATTTTTTAAGCCGCTGTTTGTATGGGTGCCTATGAGAGAGTCCTCTGCTTTTGAACGCTAGGTGTGATAAATTTGAGATGGAATTTTATACACCTTTGTTACCTGCGAAAGCCACCGTTGCCTCAACTTCATGGGTGGGGAGCATTCTTACCTGTACTAGGTAATAAATTAATTTTATAATTAATAATTCATTAATTAATTAATGTAATTAAAATAATTATAGCTTTTCAGCTATTATTAAAATCCGAAGGTGTGGCACTCACGGGCTCTTGGAGCAGTCCACCTGAAGTATTTTATATTCAGTTTGATTAGTCAAAGTCAAACCTAAGTCCAAAAATCATATATTCAGGTAACACTTATGAACGTCAAAAAAAGAGGTATACATTACATGCTTCTAATTTAACATTAACTGCCAGTTTTTAAATCAAGCATGTAGAACGGAAGAGAAGAACTGGCAATAAACTATCTTTAAACATTTGTAAGAAGCTACAACCAATACAACATGATATATTAAGTAAGTATAAATAATAATTATATAAATTAAAAACAAAGATTTGTCCCAAACCCAAAGATCCTCTATCAGCAAGAGGCATGGTGAAATAGGAGCAACTATATTCTCGTGGGAACAACACAAAATTACACTTTGAGAGGTAAAAAAGAGCAGAAAGAAAACAAAAGCATACTATTTATTCCTTGAATCCTGAAGAAAGTTTCTATTGCGTGAAAAATTGGAAAAAGGGCTAAGGCTAAATCAAAAAATATTAAAATAAATTATATTCATTTTGAAATATAAGATACAGGTATCACCTCATTAAATTTGAATAGGTATCTCTACTCATCGGCAAAGAAGACAGAGGGTCTAGGCCTAAAATAGCATTTAAAATAGCAAATCATCAAACCACACTTGTTTTAAAACAAATATCACATATTGAAGTAGCCTGCCTAGCACTAGTCCCAGGCCCTTTTATCAACTAGATAATCGTTATCTTTATAGTAAGTCTTTTTTTTTAGAATAGATGCTGCCTTCGTCATGTACTACGTTCTTAAGACTTTATTTTTAATCAGCTACTTGTATTGGCAGCCCTGTCCACATTTCCTTCCGTTTGATTTATACACATAACATCACAAAGCTGTTTGCAATGATAACGATGACTTGAATGCTATTCATATCAATGTTTTTGCTTATAAATAGAATTAATTTGCTTCTATCTAAATATAGTTCACTGATTACAATTATCCACGTAATATATGGAGATTACCTTGGTATTTTTTTACCAAGACTTTACAAGGAGAGTATTAAGACCATAGCTTTTGACAATTATAATTAAGTGTTCTTAATATTATGACATTATGATAATTAAGACGACATTTGCCTATTTTATCATAGAAACTTTCAGGAGGCTCAACACCTGTTAGTGATAACGACACTCTCAATACCAGAAGGCTTGCGAGTGCGTTGCCAGCCTTTAAACAACGTTGTAATCTTGAAGGTCCATCACAATCAGTCATATAGGAATTTTAATTTGGTTAATTGTGATTTATAATTAATCGGAATGTAAAACTTTCGTTCAAATTAACAATATATTATATATTTGTAAATATGTATGCTTTTTATTCATATTAATAAGCATACATATTTACAAATATATAATATATTGCTTGCTTTAGCTTAACCAGAAAATGTCTGCGCATTACGTCACAGAAGTTTTGTTTTCCGGGGTCAATGTCCGGGACCTGAAGTTTACACCCGTTTATGTGTTTGCCTTTTGATTTACTATTTAAATGTAATCAAATATTTTTTTGTGTAAATTGAACTGTTAGTACTTAGAATTCTCCAATAAATAATGTTTAATTTAACATGAAATCGCTTTCCGCTTAGTTTTTATTAATACACATCTAAATGTATAAAACAAAGTCGTGTTAGTTACACCACTTATAAACTTAAGATTGGCTGTACAGATGTTAGTTATCTCTTTTGTGGTGAATTCTTCTCCTCTCCGAATAGCAGAATAAGTAATAAAATATCGGATAAGTAATCGAATAACAATAAGTTAATTAATTTAACGAACGCAAATAGCATGTGGTGCCATCTGTTGACAAAACTACGTATCATTTTATATGATACTCTAAATTGTTCAGTGTGCCTCGTACGAAGTCGAATTACCTGCATAATTCGTCAATGTTTCGAGTTTAGCTTTAAAGACATTTATTCTCATAATAGACATTAGTCACTTACATGAGAACACTTATATGCTAACGTTGCAATTTGAAAAAAAAAGAAAAAAAAGAAACTTGGTAGAACTTGGATTAACTTTAATTTCCGTAGATTGGGATGACTCAATAGATGGTCTTTTAATCTTAATTTAAATATTGCTAGGCTGCCTGCACTTTTTACATTTTTTGGGAGTCTATTATACCCCAGTACTCCACCAACGCTCAATGTTTTTTTGCCGTAATTGGTTCTATACTTAGGTAGAATTAAATTATGAGGGCGTCGTGAACTGCGCTTTTGAATTTGATTTATTTTAGAGAATGTAATGTTAGTGTGTATGTAGTCATTTAAATTTTTATAGATTAATAAGCTGGTATTGTATTGAAATAATTGTTTTATATTCATCAGTTTTGTTTCTGTGTAGATTTTTTGTGTGGAAGTTAAGTATGGGTAATGAAAAAGATTTTATTACTTTATTTTGAGCAATTTGAAGATTTGATATGTTAGTTTTAGTTGCAGCTCCCGAAATTTCAATCATGTAAAGAAGGTGGGGTTTTATCGAACTATGACAACCATAATCAGGACATTGATCTTTTCCATCTCAAAAAGAGAGATGTCAAGAAGTACTTGGAGAAGCGTGAAGACTCTGATTTTTTTGAGTAGTAGTTTTAAATTCTTAGTATTATTTGTTGCTGTTAAATGTCAAATTTCGGTATTTTTAATTTATTCTTTTGTTTTTTTTTTATTATTGTATCTTTGTCTTTTAATGCGCTTGCTTGTTTTCTGTTTTTTACATAATTTTTTTATCTATGTAATCTGTTTGGCTTTCTGTATTGTCTTAGTATTTTGTATTATAATATGTATAAATATAAGCTGTTAGATTACTTATAATTAAATAAATAAATCCATTTTACATCGAATTCGTGTCAGTTCAAGAAATTCCGATCTTGAGGTGAATAAGATGCCTAACCAGGTTTTAATGTTGTAGGAAGACATGTGTTACCTCATCAAAAAATGTTGAATATCAGAAAATGATATAATATGCAGTATCGCAATTTTGGCTCTAGAGAGAAGAGGCCTAATGTGTTACTGCAATTCTTCTTTCGCAATGGCAAGCAATAAAAAAATTCTGTATTTGCAAGAAAACTTGTATTATTTACCTAAATGAAATCGTTAAATGAAATAAGTTAACACGAAATTATTTGACTATTAGGCGGAACGAAGTAAGCCGGGTCAGCTAGTAATTCATATTTACAGATATATTTTCACCAGGCGCCATTATTAATTATAATACCCGTGGCGCTAGAACATTTTTGGGTCTGGGCATCAGATTTCTGTATCTGTTTCATGACCATAGGCAAGTATTTGAGCAGACTCCTCTAACACACGAGGTTTTGGGTCTAAGGGCCAGTTTTCTGATCTTTTCCTTCACCATTCGAGTGAATGTTAAATACGCAGATTGAAAGTATGCATAGTCGAAGATCGAACCAACGACCTCAATGATTTAGTGCGCACTACATATAAGATGAATAATAATAATCTATATGGTCCAAGGATGTAATAAATTAAGATTACTAAGCGATGACTCGAAGAAAATGTATGAAAAATGACCAAACAAATTAGGGAAAGAGCCAACTAATTTATTATTCACTCCTATAATGATAATATTATTATAATATAGGCACGTGATATGTAGGGTTGTTTCGTATTAGATCTCATTTCTATGAAAATGAGCTTATATGCAAAACAATTAAGGATAAAAAAACTAGTTGACGAGATAGGGTCTAAATTTATAAATACAAAAACATTTATTTGAATAATTGTTTTTAAATCTGTTTCCTGATCATTTTTTTAAATCTAATAGGCAAGTAGATGATCAGCCTGCAGTGCCTGACACACGCCGTCGACTTTTTGGGTCTAAGATATTATGCGGTTTCCTCACGATGTTTTCCTTCACCGTTCGAGCAAATGTTAAATGCGTACATAGAAAGAAAGTCCATTGGTGCACAGCCGGGGATCGAACCTACGACCTCAGGTATGAGAGTCGCACGCTGAAGCGACTAGGCCAACACTGCTCACAAAAAATTGAAATTCAATAAAAATTACCAGCAAGTCAGCAGATACATGTAATTAGATAACATATTGACATGACAATGCTTTCTTTGAAATTCATCCATAATTCCTTTAATATATTCGCGAAGAATTGAAACGAAAGGTGCCTGAATTTCTAGATTAGTTTTTTGTAGATGAAATTTGGAAAATTAAAGATACTATATCTTATGAATTAGTTATATATATCCTCGCAACATAATTAAGATTTCATTTAAGTTTACGAATCCCGAGTTAAATTTAGTTTTAATTAACAAAACAATACATTTCAATTAACATGCTGACTCATCAGTGAATCCGCAATTTCTCATTACATAGTCGCTTCCGACGTAAATTATTTCCAAGTATTATATGTACATAGTACGTTAATTAGATTTTAATAAAAAGGTTTATTTGTGATGCTATTTCAATATTAAGACTTAAATGATGCACGAATGTATAAAAATATTATGGTGGTACAATCTAAATTTGCAAAAATCTGCTACAATGGCGTGCAAAATTGTGTTAAATAATTAATACGTATAATTTTACATAGGATTGCCTAGTGCTTTAGCGACTCTCATCTCTGAGGCTGTTGTTTCGATCCCCGGCTGTGCACTAATGGTCTATGTGCACATTTAACATTGGTTCGAACGGGGAAGGGAATCATCGTGAGGAAACCGGCTTGCCGTATAGAATTAATATATATTTTTCAAAAACATCCAAGTCGAAACTCCAGTAAAAAGATTTTTGAATGTTTTTAGTGAGTTGTTATAATCTTTGATTGCCATACATGAAGTTGTTCACGTAATTTTTAGTATGAACCAACGATTTGGTAATCTACTCCAGACAAGATGGCGTCGCACCATGGCATGCAATGACTATAAACACAAGGTTTTGCGTGCAGTGGCGTAGCAAAGTGGGGGCGGCAGGGGCGGTCTGCATTCGGTGTCACCTACCCGGTCTCTCAACTTTAAGAACAATGAACAAACAAAATAAAATCGCTAGCATCAAAATGTCTTTTTCAGGGATTCTTTTACTAGCACTAGCTCAGCTCTATGTAGAATTCGGGGATTCCCGCAAAATAACCTGACGCTGTCGTAGGGGATTCCCTGTCCCATTGTCGCGTTCTTTTGAATATGATCCATGTCCTTTATCATATAAAAATTATTGCTTTTCACTTTCGATGGGGTGACACCACCAACTTCCGCACCGGGTGCAACCCAAGATAGCTACGCCACTGTTTGCGTGGTATCTCTTCTCAAAATTACCTCGTCAGTATAACGAGTAAACTTGTCAAGGGGGAACCCTCTCTTTAATCGGCAGCTCAGGTCTGAGCGTCGTGGTCGGAAAGGAAGCATCTGGAGCGAGCAATGTTGCTGCTAAAAAAGCTGTTTCCACCGGTTTTTGGCCAGCGCGTCTCTAATGAAAGCGTCATAATTTTTTTTTTATCGAACAGGGGGCAAACGGGCAGTAGGCTCACCTGTTAATCTTATGGTCTAATTACCCGCCTACGGTATATTAGATCATCGGTATATTGAAGGGAAGACTAATAGTGTACTATTTAGGTACGAGAAATAAAAAACGAAATATTTCTTAAACATTTATTTAAAAATCCATACTACATTCATCCCATAACCAAGTGCAAATATTAATACAAATGTGAAACTTTATTCACAAAAATACATTGAAAGTACATAAATGCCAAGGGAATCGATAATTGTGACACCGATAAGTGGTTTTTATATATTTATTTGTTTGACACATACATTTAGAAAAACATTTAAAGTGAACTTAATTATCCTACAATTTTCTAATTTGAATTATATTGGACCAAATTTGTTCGTATATTAATCCTTAAAAAAATATTTAATCTTACATTAAATCGTTCTAGGCTAGATACGTGATTGGTATAAAGGTAATAGCTATCAGCTGTCAGCTGTCAGGTGTCATCCGTCAAACAGTGACATTTGATAACTTCAATACTTCAACTGTTATTCAATGACATCACATCTATCAGATAACCATTTCAAAATTATCCTGGACCATGGACTCATCACAAATAGTTGTGATATCATTTAAAATAGTAGAAATCAACTAAATACGCATTCATAAACATAATAAAAAAATATCAGTTTAAATTGACTTTGCACTGTCATAAAGATGTCAATCTTACAGGAATGACGTTGACAGGTCTGACGTGTATAACACCAATCAACCGTATCGGCCCACACGATACATTCAAAACCGTATAAACATACAAACATACATGTCTTATGTACTTGAATACAACATAAACCCTTAAACTACCCACATTAAGAAATATTTTGGCGGAAAATAGTTGATTGAAATTGATAAGGCATTTTAGCACACAAGTTCAACGCATAAAGAAACAGAACCTATAAACCCGTATTAGTGTTAGATTCTCTTATGTGTGCTTAGTGGATACTAAAGAGACTGCTAAAATTTATAAATCTGTAATTATTGTGTAGTGATATAAAAATGTGTGTATTGTGTATTCGATGAGTCAAAAAGCCAAATATGACTTGTCAGAAACGTAAATAAAAGTCTTAATTTATAAAACAATTATTATGGAAGGAGCCTTTTGATAACTATAACTACATATTTATAATTTGTCGCAGTCTTAAGAAAATAATTAAAAATGCACCATGTATTTTCTAGTAATTGTGACGTATTATTGATTAGGACACATGACAATTTAATAACGTCAAAATGACGTTTCGAAAGCGACAATAATAGCAGACTCAAGCACAGATTACTATTGTTAAACAAAAATAAATATACTATTGAATGATGTAGTCTTCTTATACCTGAAAATAAAAATTAATTTTTAATATAAAGACTATACGGCTTAGTTAGCTGTTAAAGGTTGTATTATTTCTATTTAAAACTATTTGATGAATATGTTTTGAAAAAAATATTAAAAAGAACTAAGGATTCTCCAGACAGCGTCGACAAAAACTCAACATTTGACAAATGACATCTGTCAAACGAAGTTTAATAACCTGACGTCACGGGTTCGAAGCTGTCGACTGATCTATCTGCGAACCAATTAGACTTAGGGTCCTTCAAGAAAAGAGTGTACCTATTCTGAAAAGGTCGACAACGCATTTGCGAGCCTTCTGTCTATCTTTAAAATCTATCTTTTTTTTTCTCTGCTGTAATTTGCAATCAGCTCTAAGGCTATGAGTGAATTTCTTCTGTGGTGCTGTCATGTGAAGTGACTTCCCATTGGAAGCATCTACTCATCTTCTGCCTAGAGCTACTGCCGGTCTTCTAGCTCTAGAATATCTTGACGTTTTAGTCCACTCACATACTGTCTAATGGTGAGTTGGCGAGCAAGTTCATTCGGATGACAGCTTAACCGCTCTTTGTATTTAGCTGCCAGTCTCCGGAGAAAATCCATCTAAAATCGAAAAATATCTTACTGTACCTTACTCCTGAGCTTCAAGCCTTGGTGCCATCATACACACAACTCTGATAGCGGAGTGCAATCCAGACTTCAATGGTGAGGGTAGACTTTCTTTGTTGGCTACCCTCTCGGCCACTGAACGCAACTCTCTGAATGTGTTACGGGTGTATGGATTACGACGAGAGGCATACCGCCACAACACGAAGTAATAGTACATGAAGGGTGTTAGCAGACCGCTGTAGCCGCTGTAAGAGAAGAAAGAAGAAACGCTGCTTAAAGGGTTTAAACAAGTAAATAAGAAATTACACAAACTCAAAATCATGTATGTGTGAATATGTGTCAGAAGAATTTAAGATTTAAGAAAAATCACATTTGAATATTTCTCTGTCTACCTTCGCTGTCCAAGTTAAGACTCCTTCAAGCCATTAATTATTGTGGTGATGCCTAATGGCTTTTAGATAATCCCACTACCTTAAACCTTTACTCCTATGTGCAGAGCCCCATTTGTTACCTTAGGTCTGTTGGTGAACTTGAGAACTTAATAACACTTTCCATAGGGTTGTTATGTTCTTAGTTCCCTCTCATATATATAGTTATATCTAGTGCAGCTTAATACATACACTACACATACTCCTGACATTTATAAAATATAAATTTAATCTATAATTAATAAGTATTTCAAATTTGATTTAAAGATTCAAATTAAACGTAATGCAAGAACCCGCCAAATCGCTACACAAGATGGCGTCGCACCAGTCATAGATGTCATATGGAGACGTCAAGTGTTTAGTGCGCAAATTGTTAAGTCATCATCGATTTGACTAATCTGTGGCCGTTTCGTGTCATGTCCGTCAATATTTTAAATTATGAACCTATTGTAATGTTATGTACTCTGTATTCTATAACTTAAAATACGCAGGTAAAACTACATATTGACGCTTTGATTACATATAGAAATCCTTTGTGCGTGTTTGTTTAAAATTCTCCTTCTACTAAACCGATTAATTGATTTTTTTGTGTATCGAATTTGATTTGATTTAGTATTAAATTTTTGTAGGACCAAACTTAACTAACTTTGTACTAAAGCTATTACAATCGAAGTTGGATTTTAGGAAGCAGGTTTAACCCCAACATAATTCCTATAAATCTAATGTGTTTTTAATCAAACGACTGGACCGACTTTAATGATTTTTGTTTGCAGGGCGTATTGTATAAATAATGTCTACTTACAATAGTGCCATGATGGCAACCAATGGGAATAGAGAGATTTCAGCCAATGCAGCCGCGCGTAAAATATTCCGCGATTGTAATTCCACTAAAGAAATGAGCAGGCGAGCCACCCACATGGAGTTTTGGCCCAAAGTCTGCAAATAAAATACCATAGTTAGCAGATAAAAAAATTCTTTAGTTTTTTTAAGGAATTTTTTTTAAACATGTATATAACATAATAAATATAATAAAAACAATGGCGCTACAACTTTTTTTATTTATTTATTCTCACTTTGTTGCATAAAAAATTAAAAATCATATATTAATAATAAAAATTAACACAAAACTATAAGGGATACAACGGGCGGCCTTATCGCTAACAAGCGAGCTTTTCCAGGCACCTCTACTAAAAAAAATTAATAAAAATTGAATTATAATAAAGTTTTTAGGTCTGAATCTCAGATTTCTGTATCTGTTTCATCAATGTAATAGGCAAGCAGGTGATCAGCCTATGCCTGACTGCCTGGGTCTATGGCATGTCATTCCTCACGATGATCCCTTTCACCATTCGAATATTAACACAAAAAAAATTGGTGCACAGCTGGGGATCGAACCTACTACCTCAGGGATGAGAGTCGCCCGCTAAAACCACTAGACCACCACAGCTCCACAATAAATATACTTACATCCAATATTGTGAGTGAATAGGAAGCGGCGTGCAGCATCGCGAACAAGAAAATCGGCGTCAAAATTACTGTATAATATTAAGAAATTCTTATTTATATGAAAAAAAGTTTTTTTTTTATTTAAAAAAAAAAAGTTTTTTTTTAAGGGTGTCCATGGGCGGCGGTATCACTTAACATCAGGTGAGCCTCCTGCCCGTTTGCCCCCTGTTCTATCAAAAAAAAAAAAAAATTTAGCGCAAAAATGCCTCGCAGCCCATTTAGTGGATGCGTTGCCGGCCTTTCAGGTAGGAGTACACTGTAACTTTGCATGGCAATAATTATGTCAACATTTAACCGAATTAAAATAACATGTGTACATAGCCCTTGTGCTTGTCTATGTCATAGAGGAACGCGAGGATGACGTCATATGCTATCGAAGTAAGTATTTCCCGCCAAGGCTATATACCACGACTTAACCTCATAAATATCATCAGAAATCTGGTAGAAGGTTCTTTAGGCTGGACATAGAGTAACTTTCCTTCTCCAAAGTAATTTGAAATTATATCGTCTCAGCCAATATTAAATATGTTCATTTTAAGTTAAAGTGACAAGAAAACAATTCAAGGCGTCAAGGTTAACCGGTTTTATTAATTGTAGAAGCGATCTTCGATATTAATAAACATGGTTTGTACTTGCGCTGTAACTCAATGTTTAACAGCACACAGCTGATTTCACGTGACCTGACATTTTTAATTGAAAAAATGCTTGAAAGCATTACATTTGTAGTAAATATACGTGGTAAGAAACTTTAAAACCTCTTTGAATATCAATCGTAGTCTGTGCTATGTTTACCAATAGCAATTGCGCTGTGCCCATTTGAATTCGAAATTCAAAAAAACGTGTACTTCGCGGACTGTGACTATGTTTTACCAATAGGGATTGCGCTGTGGCAATCTTAATCCGAAATTAAACAACCCTGCAAAGGACTTGCAAAGAAAAATCTCTAAACGCATCAATACAATGTATAGTACAAATAGAATTTGTTTAAAACAAATTTAAAAAAGTTTCTAATACAGAAACATTAAAACCTCTTTCAATATCAATATAGTCTATGCTACGTTTTATGAAAAGCAAAATTGCGCTGTGCCTTAATTCGAAATTCAAAAAAACCTCTATTTCGCGAAAAAAATCTCAGCGTATCGATACCATGTATATAACGTAAATGAGATTTTCTCCATTGTAAAACCATATAGAGGATTTTTTTTTTAATAATATAAAAGACTGATAATAAAACTGATTTTAACTGATTTATTTTATTTTTGTTTGTCTTTATCCCGTATTGATATATTTTTTATACCATTACCAGACACTTCATGTTCAGGCCTAATGCCGATGAACCCTTTTTCCATTGCAAGCATTAATTCCAAATACATAGCACCATTCAAACAAACGTTCATTAGGCTGAAATCTATTCTTTACTTAACTAAAGACCGGCAACGCACTCGTCTGGCAATCAGTGTCTATAGGCATCACTAAACATCAGACCTGACCATTTGGCCCTGTGCTATAAAAACAAATTTTATCGAAGAAACTCAGATTTGACTCAGCAGAAATTTTAAGTACTTATCTGAGAATCTGGACCAGCTCCAAATAAAAAAGGATACACAAGTTCGGCGCAACGTTCATGAATATCAGCGAATAGAAGAGATAGTGAGCGCTGTCTTCCAAGAAGAACCGGTTGAGGAACTCCTGCGATAACCTTATCTCCGAAGGTGGGATCCGTTGGTGCAGTCTCAACGCTGACGTCGCTGCATTCGCTAATAACGCCTTGTAGAAAGCTGATGTTGAACTGTCAAATTATTAAAAGTTTGTGTTAGAGTAATGTTTTTATAGTAGGGGAGCCCAAGAGGGGATTTCGGGATTTACTCAAGCGCGGCAGATTAATATACAGGGGGATACCTTGTAACCGGTTAAGTACCTCCACCAAATATGAGGCTCATATATAAGGCCGCCCGTGAAGAATACAGGATCAGATTAGTAAAAAAAAATTGATCATCAGACATTCTCGAGCGCGTCAGATTAAGGTAGTGTGAGTTAATCACATCCTAAAAAGGGTATATTCCACTAATCTGACAATTTGAGAGTGACGTAAAGAGAGGGGAGGGCAGCAAAGTTGTAAAAAAAAACGTCATCTTGACATTCTCGAGCGTAGCTAATTTTTTTTTTATTTTGAATGAAATAATTCAAGAATATTGAAAAATATATAATCTGACGATTTCGGCAAGCGGAATAACAAAATTTCGTCGATAAAGTTCGTGCAATAAACGCGTGCAGCTGCGTGATGCCTACATTTCCTTCTCCGCGTTTCCCTCAAAATTAGATTTCATGTGAATTTGAACCGTTTCGGACCGATAGATTTTGAGAAATTTTGAAAAATCTAAAAAAATAACAATTTGTTTTTTTGAAAGTGTTTTTTTGCAATTACTTTTAAACGGCTTTATCCATCAACTTCAAAAAACTAATCCACCTTTAAGCTTGAAAAACGACGTCGATCGCCACCAAACTGGTCAAATCGGTTGATTCGTTCGAGAGATATCGTGAACGAAAGAAAACCGAAAAGTGTTTCTATCACATAACTTCGACATTTCATCTCGGATTATCGTTTTTGATGAAATTAAATAATTAGAGCTTAAAAAATGCGTCGATCACCGTCAACCGCGGGAAAATTGCTTGATCCATTCAAATGTTATTGGGGTTTGAAAATTTCAAAAATAGTGTTCTATGAAACTTCTATCAGACTTTCGAGCTGGGAGAACTCAAACGCATAGAAATATTATTTCTTTGAACTCAGCGAGCTCATAAGTACAATTTTAAGCGCCCAGGAATGGAATTGCAGGGATGGCCTTTAGGGTGAACCGTTTTTCTAATATTTTTTTTGTCAGATCAGGCAAATCCCTCTAGATAATCATCAGATTATGAGACAGTACGTTTAGAATATAAATCTGAACCATATATATCTTAATCTGACGCGCTCGAGTATTTCAAAATGGCGAATTTTTTTTGCACATTATAATAATGGCTGCGAGTTTGCGTCAGATCGAAATCGTCAGATTATTGAATGAGAGCTTTTTTTTTGGTGCAAACCTTAGAAAACCTGACGCGCTCGATTAAATTTTTTTTTTTTTCATTTTTAACCCTTACGTACAACCACCCCCATCATGCAAATGATCAGATTAACATACGTACATTATTAAAAATACGTAGGACATTGATGCTATCAATATCTGACGCGCTCGAGTATGTCCATGCAACAGTTTTTTTTTACATATTTAAACATCTATAGCCGCTTTCCCCACCGATAAAAAGGTATATATCATACAATATTTTTTTCTTCTTATCATCTAAGCTTTGCAACCCAATAGGTCTCCACGACGCTCGAGTAAATCCCTATTTAGCATCGTGGGCTCCCCTACCATATCCTGTGTCGCTAACGTTAATTCGAAGCCTGCATCAAAAGGTTTTCTATGTGTATTAAATGCGCTTGATTAAAAACATCGTGAGGAGTGTTACACCATAGATAACAATAGAGCGGCGTGTATCAGAGAAGACTTATCTACTAACCTATTAGAAAACAAATAATCTGAGGTCCAGATAAACTAATTGGCCGTTTAAGTACATTAGCAGATTTACTGCTTATTAACTAAACTTACCTCCCCCCCTTTTGTCAGAATAAGTAAACAAAGCTCTAAAAAACACACACATAAACATTTTTTGAAGGAATCCTCGTGCAAAATGCATCGTTGTGTTAATGTTGTGCTAAATAATTGTTTACGTAATCACCAAATAAGAAAAATCAAAGAAACAGACCCTCCCCCACCCTTATGGTTCTTACGAAAGACTTGAATGATCCCTTATATTTAATATAGAGATTACTGTCGCCTAAACTCTCCACACAAAAACTGTCATTATCATTGCAGCGACTTAAAATTTAACGACATGGTTCTCTTTTCTCTTTGACTCATTTCCTGTTAGACTACAAGATGCAGTCGTCTGGTGCTGGGAGCTGAATATTTTATGTTTCTATAGTTTTCCTATTCTAATTCTATCTTTGTTTTTATTACATTTATTTCGCTGTAAAGAGCTGTTACTCTGCAATGGCATCATTGTATATATATACACCTGACAATGTAGTAAAAAAGTCCTAAATTCAATAATTTTTAACTTATCCTTAAACATTTCCTATGTCATATTTAAACAAATCCCAATCCTATCTAGCTTTAAAATATGAGAAACTTTGTACATCTGGCAGCCAAAGTGATTACAATCAGTGAACATAATTTTACTGGAAAGCCAGAACATCCTACAATATCCAAACAAGTATATTAAGATGAAATAATTTTTGTACCTGTATAATTTAAATATTACTTGACCTTGAAGCAGCTTATGTTTAATACAACTTTTTATTTATCAACCAAAGGTAACACAACTGAGATATAATATTATTGTCTTTAACCTTGTAATGATGTTATGAATATATTAATAATCTTACACATTTAGTTATTAAACATACAAAAATATAAAATAAATGAAATTTGTTTGTTCCTAAACTAACTTCGGCAGTAAATTTAAGTATCTAATAATATCATTAACTTCTTGTTACAATAGAAAAACATCACCACTATTCATTCGTAAGTATCAAAAATTTTATAAGGATTTTTTAATATGATTCAAAATACCTTTTTAGATTATTAATTTAATGAAGACAAAATACTTAAAAAGTTCTTTAAACTACACAGAACTGATTTATCACTTTAGCAACGCCTTAACTCTTAGAAAAACTATTCTAGAGATTGTATTATTTGTATCAAAGCTACTTACTTTGTAAATATAGGAATGACATATCCAAATGTGAACAATATGGTCAAAATACGAGTTCCCCATAATGCCACATATATTTTATTTTCTATAACATGAGCTTTCAACGCAGGTATTCCCTTTGGTGGGCCTGTGTCACCGCCTTGGGGGTTTGGGTCCGTCATTCTGTAAAGAAAATCATAAATTTACAAAACCTTTATGTATCAAATATATTAGATTTCAAAAGTAAACAAATACTATCTCTAACATCATCTTTAATGTACATGCTCTAACATCAGTAAAAATAAGATAATTATCCTCTAAAACCTATATATATATATTAAACAGTTTAACTTGTGATTTAAACTAATGCAATGCATGAGCCATGAAGGCAAATTTTCAAATATTTGATTTTCAACAATCATCTAAATTTTTATTTAGTTTTTTTTTGAGTTGATTTTTGAGTCAGAATATGCATCAGACATAGAAGATCTAAGTAAAATTATCAATAAAACAGAAAATGTGCCATGTACTTTCAGTGTTATATGTTATATTATTACTGATTGTATAATTATATTATATATTTTAAAGATATTATTTTTTTGTTTTATTATCAACTTTTTAATATAATTGGATCTTTATACCAAATGGGTAAAATAATAGGTTTATTGCTACAAAATGTTGGCTAAATAACTCCAAGTGTATTGTCAAGAAATAACACTTGGCAGTTTGGAACTAGTTAGCATTGAGATAAGTACACTATGTTTAATTCCAAAGGTATTGCTAACTTTGAGATGGACATACTTATGTAAAGATTTACTTAAAGGTGAGCTGAAGCCAATAAATAAACTGACTCCAAAGCCTAAATACAATATTGTAAGAATCAAGTATTAAAACATAAATAATGCTGTGATGGAGTGAAAGTACAAACAAAAAATGAAGTTACTTTCACTTAATTTTTTATATAACAAATTAAAGTGATTTTCAAGTGAAAAATGGACAGATATATTCAAAAGTAGTTTTGAGGTGAGGATTGTGAGGAAATCAACATGCCGACAGGCAACCCAAAATGTTTCGTGCCGTCAGGCAAAAATGACTGACAAAAAAAGAATAGAATCTATAAAAATTAGTTCCACCTTCAATTTTACTGCGTAAATTCACATTTAAGATTTATACATATATATATATGTTAAAATTAAGTTAAGGAACACAAGGTTCAACAAGTTATAATAATGTTTAAAATGAAGTCATTGCCAAGGTCAATGACAATGTTTGAATTGGTGGTAGGAAAAATGTATATATTCAAAGACAAACAAATTGAAAAAAAAATTGTTTATTTTATTTAATTTATTATTATACCCCCTGCAGCAGCTTAACATAGCTGAACTTATATTTTTAATTGTTTGTAAAATATATATTAAATGTTTTTTAATTGAATATCCTAAGGATACATTATTTTTATATAGTTCAGTAGTTATTCATAGTCATCAATAATAAAAAATAAAAAAATCATCTTTATTACATTACCTACATAAGCACAGATGTACAGTGAAATTTAAGAATGTTTGATCCAACAAGTATGTCAAAGAAAGTTGTTTTCACTTTTTATTTTACTCGTGGTAAATTGATTTTATTATTTTGTATCCAGTTGTTATAATGAACAATTGTGATGATAGTCACACAAATAGATGTGTTTAAATAGTATTTAATCATATCAAATATATATCAAGGATCAACAAATATATACTTACAAGGATCTTTTTTTTAATAATTTCTAAAATAAATAAAATATTAATAATATAAACTTAGGGAAAATCGAAGGTATAATAAAAGATAATGTTATCAGTAAATTCCAGGTAAACATGAAATGTCAGACTTCTTTAAATAATCTTTAAGGTTACTTATCATGTTTCAATTGGTATTAATTATAAAATCTTAAAAAATGTATTATAATGCGGTAAAAGATTTAAAGCGGTCACATACGACATTTCTTTCCTTCCACAAATTTAATCAGAATAAAAGTCATACTAATCAACGATAAAGTAGGCCACGACAAAAATTCAGTGTAGATACAGAGGTGACTATAGTACTTAATTACATAAAGTATAATTTAATAGCCTCACGATGTAGAAAAACTCGTTTGGGGAAATCGCTTTAGAATATTATATTTATGAAAATGTATATATGATCCAAGCTAGGTTTTGGTTATAGTAAATAATTTATAGCAACTTACATTCCTGTAAAATGACTTAATCACTGGTTACTTCAGGGGCGATATAATTCAATTTTAGTTAAGATTTTAGCACCCACAAGTCACAACGCAGTCCTCGAAAGCACAATAAATACGATTAAGAATAAGAATTACGAAAATGATGAATGTACTCTATTCACTATGAATACGTGACCATGATTTGCTAAAATGACATAAATTGATGTTTGACAATCTACATTCTACACTCTGTCGCTGAAACAGATTAAAACGATTATATTCTCCTAGACTTAAAGATTAAAAACGATTAGTTATCTGTTTTGAAAACGATCCAACATAGAATATTTTGTACTCAGAACAGCTAAGAATGCTAATACACTGTACAGGGTCAACTGTCAAGTGTCAGAACACAAGGAAATAAAATTCAAAATATAAATAAAAATAGAAAAATTTAGTTTTCCTTAAATTTAATGTAAACATGTTTCGGAAGCATAAATTACTAACATCCAAGGGCTTAAATTTAATTACACAATACTATAAAAAATATAGCGTAGTGGCATCATTACTAAAAAATGCAAATATTGGTAATATAGCTGAAGTTAAGGTTAGCATTTGATAATAAATGAAATTTTAATTATATTCAATACTGTACATGGTTTAATTGTTTTTTCTTGCTATCCAGGGTTGGGTTAAGAGCTTAAGAGTCCAGAAAGACCTCGTATTCGCAGATGTGAGCGACGGATCAACAGCTAACAAATTACAGGTTTTGATTCCTAAAAACCTAAAAACCAATGATTTAACATATGGTAGCGCAGTTCATATTACAGGAAAACTTGAAAAAAGCCCTCGGGGTCAGCTTGAATTACGAGCTAATCATGTAAAAGTTTATGGAACATGTGTAGTTCTTGAAGGGTATCCATTCAATCCACGTACAGCTCATCCGCCAGAATATATTCGCAATTATTTACACTTACGCTGTCGTACCAATTACATATCAGCAATGCTTAGAATCCGTCACTCTGTCACGAAACACATACATGACTTTTTTGCATCAAGGAATTATTTAAATGTAAACACACCTATATTAACTTCCAATGATTGTGAAGGTGCTGGAGAAACATTTAAAGTTTTACCTGATAGTGAGGAAACTATTAAAGCCATGTTGCAAGAAGGAAAAACTAATGATGATGTATATTTTGGAAGGAAATCATTCTTAACAGTGTCTGCTCAGTTACATTTAGAAGGTATTTGTAGAGGAATGGGTAATGTTTATACTTTAGGTCCGACTTTTAGAGCTGAAAACTCAAGATCACGTCTTCACTTATCAGAGTTTTATATGTTAGAAGCAGAACTTGCTTTTTGCGATGATATAGAACAACTACAATCTATTTTAGAATATTTAATGAAACATATATTTAGTGAAATAAGAAATACAAATGAAGCTGATTTATATTTAATAGATAAGAACAATATAGCCCCTACTTGGTTAAAGGATAGATTTATTACCTTAACTTATGATGAAGCAAGAAATATCTTAAATAAAAAGGGATTAATAACAAATGAAGATGGAATTAATAAAGAACAAGAACTAGCATTAGTGGAGCACTGTAGTGGAATTCCAGTGTTTGTGGTGCAATGGCCTAAAAACCTAAAATCATTTTATATGAAGGAGAGTGATTTGGATGATAGTAAGGTAACTTAGAAAGAAAATTTTCTTTTTTAATATACACAATAACATACAGTACTTCACAGTATTGTTATACAGGTGGCTCAAAAAAGAGTGACAAGTGGTGGTCCAGAATAGAGCACCTTATAGGAACTCAAATTGAAAATTCGAATTTTTAGGTTATTAAAAAGCACTGATTTGATTTGGCAGTTGTATAAGTAAAATACATATTTTAGTAACAAGTTGGGCATTCAAAACTTAGCAGTAAACAAAAAATAGTAGTAAAAATAGAAATAATAGCAGTGAAGTTACAAGTGAGCCATCCTTAAACTAAGATTATTTTTCTATCCATGACATTGATATGTAAGACAAAATAATTGGCCAATTGTTTTGAATTAAATATGTCTTTTAAATGTCTAAAAAGTGCAATTTAATTTTCTTTTAATTGCTAGTATTTCAAAGACACCCAACAATTACTTAAACAAAAACTTGAGAGGTGTCAAGGGACACCCCGGATGGATTGAAAAGTTCCTTTTAATTAATTAGTAAGGAATTGTAATAATTTTCTTTATTTTAAGTTATAATAATATTTTTTGTATTATTAACAAATATGTATAATGTAATGTAATATAACCTTAATCAGTAGGCTCAATTTTAGTAATTAGAGTGCCTAAAATTTTTATTTTCTATTAATTTATTGTGTTTTATTTTGACAAGAAATCTGAATACAATTAGAGACATCTATTGAAACCTATGTACATTTTTTTAAGAAAAAGTTCCGTTCCGTCATAGAGATGTCGCTAGCTTCGTCGTAACAAATTTCGTCTTAATTTTTGCCGTTTCGAAAGCGTGATAAGGAACTTCGTTCCAAAAGCGGAATATCACCAAAAAGAGAATAGTTGAACATACGGGTACCTCTAAGGTTCTATCTCTGGGCCTCCGTTTGACAATACTTTTGGTCATCCTGTATATGTACTAGCATACAATCCACGATCACACATTTTCATACATCAAAAGTGTTTAGACAGCTGTTTAACACTTTATAGATTTGATAATCATATTACAGGTGGATGCACTAGATCTCTTAGCCCCAATTACAGGCGAAATAGCCGGTGGAAGTCTCAGAGAAGATAATTATGATAAGCTACAATCTAAATTACCCTCAGAAGCTTTAAATTGGTATTTGGAGCTTCGGAAGTTTGGAAATATTCCAACTGGGGGATTTGGATTAGGACTTGAGAGATTATTGCAAGTTGTATGCGGCATACCTAATATTAAAGATACTTTACCATTTCCGAGGTGGCCACATAATTGTAGTATGTAATGTTGAGAAATAAATTATATTTAAATTGTTTTTTTTTTATTTAAATAAAAATAATCTCTATTACACTGTATAATATAATATAAAACTGTACCTACACTTTCTTGCCTCTGAGCAAGCACTATTTTGGCAGTATTCCATTCAAAATAATAAAATTTACATGAATTCGTGAAGTTTGAGTATGTAATTATATAAAATGGCATAGCATAATCTTAATTCCGCATTTGGCTTGCCCCGGAAAACAGTCGTTAACAGGACTATTACGATTGTTTTAATGCTGTGTCATTCTTAAATTCCTCGGGTAACGAGCTAATTTTTGCAAAACATCTAAATATATAAAATAAAGTCGTGTTAGTTACACCACTTATAAACTTAAGATCGGATGTACAGATGTTAGTTATCTCTTTTTTGATAGATTCTTCTCGGCTCCGAATAGCGGAATAAGTAATAAAATATCGAATAACACTAAATAATTAAATTCATTTAACGAATGCAAACAACATGTGGTGCCATCTGTTGACAAAATTACGAAACATTTTGAAACGTGTCAGTTCTAGAAATTCCGATCCTGAAGTGAATGCATAACCAGGCTTTCGTCTTGATCGAAGACATGTGTTACCTCATCAAAAAATTGTGTATATCAGAAAATGCTTTAATATGCAGTATCGCAATATTGGCTCTAGAGAGAAGAGGGCTAATGTGTAAAACTGACAGTCTGCATTCGCAATGGCATTTATTTATTAATGGCACTAAAGCATTTCAGTATTTCCAAAAACAGTTGTATAAATGTTATCACCTTAATGAAATCCTAAATTATTTATTTATAAAAACACTCCCGCCTTAATAGAGTAAGATCCCAGAGCGTTCTGACATAACTTATTTTCACATGGATGAAACCTTCACGAATTAGTATCGTCTAGTATACTTTAAATACCTGCCTACTTGTGGAGCTTGCCCTGTGACACCTGGGCAGGTACCAGGTGAGAAAGGTAACTAAAAATATGAGTTATCTAACTTAAATTTGTATGGCTGAATTTTATATATATTTTGTAGAATATTATTCTAAACTAGAATTATAAAGTGTCAGACACTTTTCATGGACCAGAGCTTTTGTCAGACGCTTTAAAGCTCGACAAAAAATTAATGAACTTTACTTATTCCATGTGAAAATAAGTTATGTCAGAACGCTCTGGGATCTTGGACTATAACAGGTGACCCTAAGTTGACTCGAGTGAACAATAAATAATATAGGTACTTCACAGACGAAACAAAAAAAAACATATGAAATCACTACATATTATAAAACAAAGTCGCTTTCTCTGTCCATATGTCCCTTTGTATGCTTAAATCTTTGAAACTACGCAACGGATTCTGATGCGGTTTTGAATACATAGAGTGCTTCAAGAGGAAGGTTTATATGTATAATAACATCCCTAAAATAGTGGAGAAGTACTGTTATTTTTGAGGTTTCTAATGTGATGTCGTAAATCATTACATTTTTTCCGCTTACATTGCAAACGCAGGCTGAACCCTACGAGTTTTATCAAAATAATGTACTAAGTATTGTACACATTTAAAAGGTCTACAGAAAAGTCAATGATGGTATATGTCTATCTCTTATTGATAACCCACATTTTTATACACAACGTTCACAGATTTTCTGTAGTTAGTATCAGCATTGCACCCGTGCGAAGCCGGGACATGTCGCTAGTTACATAATAAAAAAATACAAAAAATTAACTAACTGTAGGAACTAACAAATAATGAAACTTTTGCCAGCTCACTCAACGGACAATGAAAGAGGTCCGGTAACCTATGTATTTCGCTTAATTAATACACCGAATCATATATGCCCTTATGTTAACACGAAATTTATGTTAGGTGGTACGAAGTTCCCAGTTCTTCTCTTCCGTTCTACGCCCTTGATTTGAGAATTGGCAGTAAATGTAAAATTAGAATCATTTAATGAATATTTCTTTTTTTTTGACGTTCATAAGTGTACATTGTTACCTATATGAATAAATGATTTTTGTTTATTCGGTGAGTCTGCTAGTTTTAGTATTAAATCATGAAGACGTCTTTATATGTGCTTAGTTAATTGCAAATAGCTTGCATTTTTATGTATATTTGAATATACAGTACATGTACTTAGTATCCTAGTAATAGTAGCATTACTTAGATTTGCTGAATAAATAGATTTTTCTTTTATTCCATAATCTCTTTATTTATGTTAAAAAGGGTGAAATAAAACTAAAAATCAATATTTTACGACAATTTATTTACAACCAAAACATAAAAATCAATACACATATGTAATTCATTATCATTAAAACTAGAGAAAAACTTGTGGCGACCCAAAAACCAAAATAATTACAATGAAATTCTTAATATAATATCACATTTTGATTTAATTACCTAAATGTAATGGCAGTGGATTTGCCAGATTAAGAGCCTGTTTCACAATGTATGGATAAAGTACCAAATAGCTATGCAACACATAAATTATTTGAAAGATAAAAGTTCCGAATATAATATAACTCAAAAATAAGATACTCGTTTCATTACAAATAGCGCTATCTGACAGTTGTGAAACGTAAAAATATTGTTTATCCTACCAATAAGTAATAAATAGCTTATTTGGAACTTATCCGGACATTGTGAAGCAGACCCTAAGCCTATGTGAAATGTATAATATAAATTCTAGGTTCTAAATTGAAAATGATCTTACAAATCATTCAACAGTTTTTTGACACTAATTTCTCATGGTCTAACATCCCGCTGCATGATTGGTGCGTTCATCGAGTTTTTGTTTAAAACCAAATTTTTATGTTTATTTATAATTAGGAGAATATATATTTACTAGGGTGACTATCAAAATTTGGCCGCCATTATTTTTTATTTATTTTTCGTAAAAAATTCGTTTATTTAATTTTTAAATAAAATAACGTCTACATCATGGTAATTAATATAAAGATTCTAAATAAAAAATTGGTTTAAAACAAAAACTCGATGAACGCACTCATCAATATAAACATTTCATATAATTAAAACATTACACATTGAAACTGGCATAATGTTAACCCTATATATATAAAAAAAAATTACACATGCAAATCTCAAAAGATTTTTATTGTTTATTAAATAGTTTTTATAAAACAAACGTCAAGAAAGAATAGACAAAGATTTTTCTATAGAATATTGTCAAATATTCAAAGACTATAAAATATTTTGAATTTAGAACCCAGGGGAGGTGCGATAGTTTTAAGCCATTTAGGCATAAAGGGGATTATATTTATCAATTGTAACCATAGATAGCATAATACAATAAAATACTCAAACTTATGTACAATTTAATACTATTACAGTATTGGTAACCTATGAATATATGTTAAATCAATTCGCTTTGTAATACTAGGTTCTATTAGGAAACAATTAATATGAAAAACTGTCAACAAAACCGACTGTTAAAAATGGCTCACATAACTTTCATATGTGATAGAACCTGAAATTTCTGAAAACAGAAACAATTCTGTCGAGTAAGTTACTAATTTAAAACTATATTAAACTTACATGTCTCTAAAACAGACACAAATGTGCCTCACTTCGTGATGCATCCCTTAACTAAATCACAGACACATTAAAATTCACTTCACATAATCACTGTATGAGACACAGAACGCCTGCACAGGCCACACACATCACATGATTGAGCAAAGTCCTGATAATTCGTTCCCTCTCTGCAATGGAGGTTGTCTGCTAAACTGAACATTCTCTAACTCGGGCTTAAGCTTGTACTCGAGTTCGGGTTCTTCTCCCGGTGGTAAAGGTTCATCATCAGCGCTTATGTCTTCTAGCATTTTGTCTTCTTGCGGGCTGATGAATGATGTTACTACCTGTAATTAATCATTAAAAAATGTATATAATGACTTAAATTTTTAGGAATTTAAAGTTTCCTGGAAGAGATTGCTTGTTAGCGATAAGGACGCCTGTTGCATCCCTTATAATTTTTATGTATTGTGTTATTTGTGTTTCTTTGCAACAAATTGTGAATAAATAAATAAATGTTTATTACCAATTAAACATATCATTATTTACCTAAGTTCCTTTATTAAACAACCCTCCAGATAAGTGTGGATACTAATATCTCAAAAACTACACAACCGATTTTGATGAGACTTTATTTAATTATTTCCTTAGTGGAAATGTATTATTTATATCATCTCTATAATACCTATATGTAGTAAATAAGTTGACATTAATAATTTATTTATTTATTTGGAAACAAAACATATACATCTTTACAATAAAAATAAAGTTAAAAATAAAATATAAAATAAACACATTGGATGTATCCACAATAGGTTTCACTAATAAAAAATATGGATGTAATGATGCAAAGGATGGTTTTGTGATTATGTGACTAAGACAAAAAAAAAAAAAAAAAAAAAAGGGTTGAAGCGAGAAAATGAGAAACTTCTAATAGACTGTCAGGCATTTTTATCAGAGGTAGGTTTATTAGATTAATAATTAAAACATACCTTATTTATTTTTTATTTTTTTTCCTTTCTTGGCCTGCACGGTTTGTGCGTCAGCCATGTACAAAAGTTAGGAAGTGCATTATTCGGTTTATTGGATAGGAAATTAGTACGGAATTTGGAAAAGGATCAGATAAATTTTATTATAAGTACGTATATACATAAAACATAGGTTACCTTATTTATATTAATCCTAATTCCTCCTATAGGCAGCGCAGGCGCAGCGGTCGCGTCGTCCAATTGCACATTGCCATCGATCGAGGATGTGACAGTTGTGTGAGTGGTTTCTATGGTAACGGGCGGCGTCTCTAGATCCGCTGTTATGATTGGTTCATCATCTAGATAAAGGAAAATATAGTTAATTACTGGTTAATAATTAATATGATTTCATAAATATTTTAAATTAACTGTTTGATCCCCGTAATCTGGGAGTAAATTAACTCTTCATTTTTATATAAAAAAAATTATTTGTTTTTGTGATGAAACCGAATGAAATACAAAATGACTCCAAATATTTTTATCCTTATATAAAATAGCTGCGCACAGGTAGTGGCTGTAAAATCGAAAAAAACTATTACTTGGAAACATTGTATACATTTAAAGTAATGATAACTTTTTAATTTGTTCCAATCGATTGTTAAACACACACATACAAATATTGTTTACACAGGTGAAAAAAATTACAATATTTTATCTCTTACCTGAAATGAAATTAAAAAAAAATTACCTGGATCAACCGGCTCCTGCTTAATCTTGATATTAGCGAAGTCAATTGCAGCCATCTCGTCCCTTTTCGTCCGTTCCACCTGGGTCTCCTCATCAGTATCCGCATCATCTTCAACCACCACCTGCTCTACAGGCTCCACTTTTAGGAGAACGTCGTCTTCATCGCCATCGTCTACTTCTTCAATCTGAAGGAAATAATTTGGAATTTTAATAAATAATAAATCTGCAATTAAATTTTTTTGTAATCGGTTAAAAATCACAAAAAAAAACTCTGTCTACTGAATGTCTATGGTATATTTTACGAAAAGGGATACTCTTCTTTAATAAAATCCCAAGGCTCTTTTGTCTCTGCCTTTTAATAAATTTAAGAAATGTATTAAAGAAAAGCTGTGTAAAAAGGCTTATTATGAAGTTATTGATTATCTAGTTGATAAAAGGGCCTGGGACTAATGCTGGGCAGGCTTTTAACTAATTTGCTATATTTATTTAAAATTATAATCATTAAACAAGCCGATTTGCTTTTTTAAAAGAGTACCAAGAGTTTTTACGCCGGCTTTTTCTCTCGGCCTACACTACTAGAATCGAATTGATTGACGTGGAACAAGTGATACCTGTAGCTTATATTCCCAAATAAACATATTTATTTATTTTATTTTATATCATCTAAAAAGATCTTTCGATTTTTTAAGTCAGTTAAAATATAAAATATGTCAATGCCCCTTTGGGTACATACCTCAACTGGCTCCAATTCCTTAACAGGTTCAACAACTTCAACCACAGACTCATTGTCAGATCCATCACCGTCTTCTTCACCAATCTCTATAGCAACCATTTCCTTGGTTTCCTCCGGTAGTTCTAATATAGATTCCTCTTTGAGCTCTTCTTTTGTTAAGGAAGCCTGGATTTTTTAAAATAATTTAATTAAGAAAACACACATCAGGAGAAACATTCTAATATGAATCGGCTTGGTATGACTTATGCTACAGGAGGTAAACGGGCAAGCGGCTGACCTGACTCTTACTTGTAAGTGATACCACAGACTCTCTTACACTCTCATACACACTCTTACACTCTCATACACACTCTTACACTCTCATACACACTCTTACATTCTCATTCACACTTACTATTACAATACTTCAGACTTCTTTACAAAAATAAGCATGTGTAGTCTAGTCCACTATACTCTATTATTCAATTTCAACAATATCACCTTCATACTGTCAAATTACTAGTTAATTATTTTTAAGAACTTTAATCAACGTATACTCCGTTTACAAATGTCGTCACAATGAACATATATATATATATATATATATCAATAGTAGCTAATTAATATAAATACCTTATAATCCTCAAAGCACATAGGATGATAATTCTTATCTTCATGCCGGACAGAGTTCCTCAGGTGCCATTCCTCCTTGTCTTCGTTGTAGAACTGATCAAACTTATCCCCGCATAGGGAACAGCTGTGTTCAGCTGGAAGGCCGGCAGCCACACTAGGAGTCTCCTCGATCACCTCCATAGGGACCTCACCCTCTTCAGCTCCACCGGTCTCGAACCAGCTCTTTTCTGAAAAGTCAAAATATATTTATATGTACAAGCGGAGTAGTTCACCCCTAAATATTTTTTTTTTCTTTAATTTTTAGATAAATTTTTATTTTTTTATAGTTGATCAGCATTAAAAAATACATACAACTCTAAATTTTTTTCCTAAACCTTCTACGATCAACCCCTATTTTTAATTATAAAGGACTAGCTGACCCGGCAAACGTTGTTTTGTCATGTATATTATTTGTAAGAAACATTTTTTTAGGTCAATAAAAATAATTATCTACTATAAGTGTTCAAAAGAATGATTTATGTAGGGTAATAAATTAATATTTATTAATGTAGAGAATATATTTTAAATTACAATTCTTGCTAGTTATCTAAATATCAAAAATAAAGAATCAATGAAATCAAATTAAAATAGTGGGTTTGCCATGTTTAGTACATTTTCCTCTTTGCAATGTGAAGCCAAAGCAAATACACATACATTATTTATGTATAGAAATATATATCTCCCACAACACTTGTGCCAAACCAAGGTCCTTATTGTAATAAATTATAACGAGTCACTTGTAAAATATTAACATAAGGAATGCAATAAAGATTTGAGTTTGAGATATGTGCACTTTTCCAAAACCCACTTTCAGACACCAAGTTGCTAAGTCACTTACCAGCTTTAATAAAGTCTATTAAATTCCGTTTCTAAATCCATACAGTTTTTTCTACAGTAATTACAGTAGATTAAAAATCGGTAGCTTCTTACCTCTCTCCTCCAAATCTTCGATCTCCTCGTACTGAACCCAATCAGACAGATCATAATGCCAATGCCGACTGTGAGCCCTTCTTGCCGAGTCTCTTTCTCTTCTATTCTGTCTGAAGTGCCAGTCGAGATGCTGGGAGTAGCGGACTGTGTGTTCCGGAGGAAATCTTGCACCACATCCGCTGCATTGCATACCTCCATACAGCTTGGCGACTATTCCTGGTTGTTTACTGAAATATTAATAAAACCTATTAAGATAACTTACAAATTAATCATAGTAGTACTACACACACAAATCAACTTGGCAACTGTTTTTTAAAGGAAATTTTTTGAAAGAGGCAAATGGGAAGTGATGTTAAGTGACACAGTCGCACATGGACATTGCCGGAAGGCTCGCCAGTGCGCTACCGGCCTATATAGAATTGGTACACTTTTTAAATTTAATAATTTTTGATTGTTTGTTTGTTTCATTTTGTTAATTTTTGAACCTTTTTGTAGTTAAATGTATTATGTAATTATGTATTCCATCTCTGGCTATATTTACAGTGAGACTGTTTGTTATTACATATATATATTAAATAAATAAAATATTTTTTTAAATTTAGTCACCATCTTTTTTTATAAAAAAAAACTTAATTAGCTCGATATTTATTTAACTTACACCCTCAAACTGTACGGTTTCAAAAGATCCACTCGGTGTATCACACTTTTGTCTTCCTTTTTGGGCTTGTCGTCTGGTTTCTTTTCCGGTTTCTGCTCATTGATAACCGATACAATACCGGTTGCTACTAACTTGGCGAATAAATCGTTGACATTAAGGTTACCAAGGAGCGGTACTGGGTTCGGTTTTTCTTCTGGTTCCAGACCTGGTATTTTCTCTGGCTTCGTGAATAGAGGCTCCGCTGAGCTATATTCTGAGCTGGCAGCGGGTGCCATGCTAGTTGGCATCAGACTGGCTAGCATGTCTAGACCTGGAAATGTATATTTATCATTATTTACTATATCTACTTTAATACATAATTCTTAATTAATTTTTTGGGTTTGTTTTGTGAGTGAATATTTGTTTGTTATCTGATCCTTGATGATTCAGGTTCACCTGTTTTGACAGGATTATGTTTTTTGAATACATAAATACTGTATATCTAAGAATCTATAACATTAAAATTTGATACATTCAAGCAAAATTAAATATTTATAGACCTGTGTCTATTTATTTTGACCATCATCTTTTTCTTTTACCACTATTAACACTTGTTCTTGTTAACACTTTTACATCTGCAAATCTTAGAATTCAGAGTCGGGACTTTTTTGACAGCATTTTTGACATATGGACTTCGAAGAAGAATGATGAAAAGAAGATCGAAGATGACCTCCATGCCTATAGTGAAAATTTCAAACTGTCAAATTTCAGATATTTGAAAAAGAGTACAAAAACCATAAACAATATTACTTGCCCCGAGTAACAAAGAAATATTGCACTATTATGACTGTTTTATTTTTTTCCCATTTTAACTTCCTTAGTGATGTACTATAATTGTATTTTATTTCAGATATTTATATATGTGTAAGGTATCTTATCTTGCTCTTGCTAGCACATGGTGTGCAAATTTGATTGAAATCGGTTAAGCAGTTTAGGCGTCCATAGTGGACAAATGTGACGCGCAATTTATATATAAAGATGGAGTCTTACCTTTGTTTTCATTGTCTGGACTAGGTGTTTTCTGAGGCCTCTCAAGGGGTACATCCATCGGTGCAACATTATTCTCAACTGCTGGTGACGATGATGCCAAAAACCCTTCCATATTCGCAATCTTCACCTGGCCAGGCTTTATGAATTTGGGCAACGCTGAAAACCTCACAAAATACTTCTCGCCATTAATCAGTATCGGCTTCGGAAGATCACCAAACTCCACTTTAAACGGCTGCTCATTAATCAGCACTGTGCGCAGGGAATCCACAAATCGGATCGTAAAGAACTTCCCATTCACTTGGAATTTCTGAACCTTTGCATCCAAGTAGACTGGGCACACCGTGGTTGCGTTCACGATTAAATTAATCTTCCCAGCAACCAGGTCTACCCTCTTCTCCTTCCCTATATCCACTTGTGGGAGGGGCCCCTCCAGATGCACCAAGTGCGGCTTGCCATCGATTATAACCCCCAACGGCTGCCCTCCAAAGAAGCACTCGTACCATCGCCCATTTATGTACATTTCCCTTGTCGGCGCTCCAAATCGAATGTCGAAAACCTGATCATCAATTTCCACCTGCTTATAACCCTCGTTGAAGGTTAACACCACGGAATCCTTATTATCAAACGTGACCCTTCTGGACCCGGGTAGAAATTTGATTTCGCGAGGATCGTCCCAGTCCAGCATAATCACAGCTGTGTCATCATAGAATCTGATTTCTCGCGGGATACCGTCTATTTGGATAGTTTTCACGGGATCTTGGTCAATATATTCTATGACCTTAAAGTCGGTGGGGGGTACCTCATACCCGGGCAAGCCTAGGGGAGGGGGTGAGGAGGTTCGCGTGTATGGCTGCAACGGGCACTCCCCTTGACACATCCCGAGTTTTGGAGTGGGTAGGGGCATTGGCATTCGCGGGTCAAAACGGGGTCCTCTCTTGTCAAACTTGCCTCTGAAATATGGTGGGACGGGGCCTCTAAAACGCCTTGGGCCGAAGTCTTCCATTCTAGGCCGGGGACCTCTCCAAGGGAATGGCATGTTAGGGTACATTGGCATCATCGGGGGTGCAGGTAATAATGCCGGCCTGTCATTTTCCTCTTCATGGATTCTCATATCTGAATCCTGGTGCATATTATCCGAAATATCAACAAAAGACGTGATTCTTTCGTCGATGTCTCCGTATCTGTTTCTCTCAGATGGCGATGATTTCGGAGATGCCACCTTGTCTTCCTGAATATTAGCAGCATGTAGTTTTCTCTTTGATATCTCGAAAGATTCCCGTTGTTTCGCCTCTTTTAGTTTGAACTTTTCGTTCAGTTGGAGAACTTGATACATAAGAGTATTGTACTGATTTTTGTCGAGTTTTCCGTCGTTAAATTGCTCTTTGGCTTGACTCATGATGATGGATATCGTCTTTTTATGATCTTCGGCGTCAAATTCTTCACCACTTTCTGGACGCGGGTCGGGATCTTCAACACTAATGGTGCGACGTCTTTCTTTTTCAATACCTAAAAGAACATACATACATCATATTACTGAAGCATCTTCAATTGGGTCACAATAGGTAATTGCGCAACTGAACCTAGACCAGGATCCAGATTTAGGTTAGTACAAAAGGTTAATTATCTTTTTTCGATGATTTTAAATCGTCCAAAATTCTCCCATAATTAGAAACATCAGACATGATTAGTAGGATAAAAAAGGGTGTTTATTCATTATGATGTGTAAGATTTGGAAACCCTACTAAAATACATGTTTCCCAGCTCTTCCTAACAACTGTTACCAAAATACGTGAGTGAATGAGTGAGTGTAATGTGTACTGGTTAGATCTCGAGAGCATTACCAGCTCTGCGTAAAGGGCCGTTAAAATATTACGTAAACACTTTAGGGGGGGAAAAATAAATTTAAAAAATTAATGCCTTTCTTTGAAAGCTTAGCTTACTTTTGCTGACAAAAAAAGGGGGGATAAAAATTGCAGTAAATCTGCTTATGTCATGACGGACGTACATAAACGGTTCCTAAGGTATGTTCATAAGACAGTAGTGCAACCATTTTTTTAATTTTAGATGGTAAACGGGTAGATACTAAGCAGCCTACTTTATTAAAAACATTAACACGATGGCAAATCACTACTAAATCACTTAACTATTAAATAAAAATTAATACGTACTTGGTGATTTGCTGAACAACAACGGCCTTCCTAAACGATCTTTGCTCCTCGTCGCTTCAGCCAATTTAGCTCTGACGAGATCCAACTTCGACGGCGTCTTTTTAGTAGCCTCCTTCTCTTTCACTTCATTCCAATCTTTCTTTGGAGAACCCAACGGTGAAACTTCTTTCATATCAACATCTTCGTCATCTTTATCGCTTAGTTCCTTTTCAGCGACCGCTGTTGGACCATTGCTTTCTTCAACTTGTGGTAGTTGTCGTAGGTCCACATCTTCGTTTCCAAAGAGCCTGTAGTATTAATATAGAGTTTATTTGCTTATTGTGATTTATCGTTGATTATCTTATTTGGCTATCTTACATCAAACACTTCAGTAAACTATATGAAATCAGACATAGTTTGTCCATGAAGACTATACATTTATAACACTGGTCAAATGAAGATGGATATGTCTTCCCCTATTACTTTACCAGCACAATACACAGAGTGAGGCGCCGGCCTTAATCTAAAATAATAGCTGGATGCAAATGGATAATGAATCAAGCGCATCCCTTAGACATTTGAATTAGCAGCATCTTTCAGAAACATGATGCGTGGCAGAAAATGCTTTAAAAAGTCTTTGTACAACTCCTGGAGTCGAGGTATTAAGGATGGAAAGTCAGTGTAAGTACTTGGAATACAGATGAAAGTAATTCAATAATATATAAAATAACAAATGCGATAAATACCATACCACAGAATGGTAAGATGCAGTAACAAAAACAACGACGAATCACTAACAAAATACCCGCACTAACGCAAATTAAAAACTAAGACGTATCGACCAATACAAGATACTTACACATCAAACCTATCTAATTTATTCTTCTTAACCTTGCCCTCTAATGCCTCTGATGAAGGGCGTTTTTGAGTAATAGCTGCTGCTTCTATTACCGGATGCAAGACTCGAAGGTCTACATCTTTATTTTCGGTAATCACCTCTGGTACATCTGAAAACATTACTATATTTAAATGCAGCCTTTTTAAAAGAACCACCATTTTTTACCTTCATACCAGATCTGATCCTCCATCTGTAGGCCGTCAAGTGATCCCTTACAAACTATGAAAGCTATCGTTGAAGTTAATTGTAATACAATACAAATCTTTTTTGAAAAATTTAATGTTTTTATTTATCCAGTGAACTGACATTTATAAGTATTAAAATTCAACCGCATTCATTATTACCAATCCACTCGTCGACTACACGATGATTGTCAAATCGAATTTTTATTTCCAAGAGGGTAGATACAAAAATTTTGTCCAACACCGTCATCCTTGTGAAGTCATTTCCATACTACCCTCGTTTCGTGTTCTCGTCGAATAAACTTCCAAAATGTCTAATACATACTTAACGCCCGTATGAAATACAAGTTTATTTAGATATATAGAAATTTAACCAAGTGTTAAACCAATTTTTTAATTATTTCCATAAATTTTACAAATTCTACCTTTTAGTTGCTACATACTACATACTGCAACCCTTGAACACCTCAGTATCTATTTATTTGAAGATCACTTTCGACTGGGCATATTTGTATACAATTTTATTGGCTCAAATGTCAAACAATTTGTCAAAAACTGTCAGTCAAAGTCAGCTCACTGGGTGGGTTAGTACATAAATAAATTTGAGCCATTCAACTTGATTGGGCTTAAAAATAAAGGGAACGCCTAAACATATGAATACTCAGAGAGTTGAAAAATGTTTTATTTACACACAGACTTACAACCTAATATCACAGATGGGACTAGATTTATATATCTAACCTCGCATTCTAAAGGAAATCTTACTTGTTGCTTCTAGAATTTCTGGGATTTCCGGAACTTTCTCTTGGCGCTCAGGACTCTCCGACTTCTCTTTGTTTCGCCTCATGTATCGCTCTTTGTGATAATTCTTCAATTCTTTGAAGGCTATGACCTCCTCGGAAGGCTTCTCTTCATCAACTTTGAGTTTTAACTTCTTCTCTTTTCCCTTCGCTCTCTTCTCTGGGGAACTGGAACTGTCTTTGGAGTCTTCTTTTCGCTTCTTCCTCTCCCGGGAGTTATCCTTCTTACGTTTGGAATCGTTTCTGTTGATTTTTGGTATGGGGGGTAATTTGCTGATTTTCTTTGGATCTGGGAGATGCCTGAGAGTTTGGTCGATGTCAACTTTGCTTTCGCGTCTGTCTGTTTTAGGCCGTCCGTAGTTTTCGCCTTTATCGTCTTGTCTGTCTGCTTTTGGCCGTCTCGCAAGGCGGGGGTCTCGTCTGCGATTTTCGCGTACTTCCGGGACGTCTATTGTGATGACGTTTTTCCGTTTTGTGACGCGTTCAAGGGGTTTAATGTCGAAGTGGTTGGCCGCGATGGCTGTTGCGGCGGGATTGGCTGGTGGGAGGCGTCGCGCTAACCTCGGATCTCTTCGCGCTGCAGCGAGAGCACCGCTTACAGGTGCGATACGATTAGCGTTGGATTTCATCACCGGCTGTAAAGAAATTCTAGCTAGAGTATTGTCCTAGAAGTTTGTAGATTTCGATAAATATCAAGATAGAATAGACCTAAATTGATTAAAAATTGTGAGATCGAACGTTCGAACAAGGCTGTACAGGGATTCCTGTCTACACTTAAAACAGAACCATTAACTAGATTTATGTATCCCTGTTCAAATCTAAAAATCGGCGATCTTGCTGTGAAATTAAGAAAATAAATATGAATCTTTTAAATTGTGCAGTGAAGGAAATCATTGTGAGGAAACCGGCTTGCATTAGGCCCTAAAATTCGAAGGCGTGTGTCAGGCACAGGCTGATCAACAACTTGACTATTAGATTGACAAATGATCAAGAGTCAACATCACTGTTTTCTCCAGCTTAGAACATTTAACCCTGCATTTTCATTAACTGCTGGAAAGTAATTGCTAACGCTAGAATAAAATAGCATAATTTATTGCTTGAGTTCTGGAAGGCACTTTTTTTGACAGACAAAGAAGACCTTATTATTATTTATATGCAAGAATATAAGGTCCAAAAATGTTATGGTGGTACAATCGAAAGTTCGCTATTCTGCCACACAAAATGGCGTGCAAAAGTCAAAATTTATTTATTCATATAGATAACATAATGTACACTTATGAACGTCAAAAAAAAAAGAAATATTAAATGAATCTAATTTTACATTTACTGCCAGTTCTCAAATCAAGGGCGTAAAACGGAAGAGAAGAACTGGCATTAAACTCTGCATTTTGTGGATAATTCTACATAGAACTTACATACATTGAGTAATATCAATTAGTCAATTCTTATATTATTTGTTGCGATAACATACATTAGAAAGCGTGACGTAAAGAATTGTTTCGTTTGTTCTTTGTCGTCAATAATCTCCAAAAATTGCGTCACCTAATACTTGAACGCTCCCTTATTAAAATATATATAAATTATGTTATCAAATTAATATTAATTAACGCAAATAATCATTAAGAGATTTAAGTCAATTTTTAAAAACTCTAGTAAGATCTTTCCTTCTATTACCATCAAGCAAAATCAACGAAGCCAAGAAATTATTGATGCTACTAATGATAAATCTGATACCTTCGTATTAGTTACGGGGTTCAAGTATAACGTAAGCACTAATTTTCGATTTTCTGTTTCGTATTTACCTCAACAGTAATTTACATTGTATGCCCCTACATACGTGTGCATATTCAGAAAAAACACTACTTATTTTGAGCTTGATATATTCAGTAGTGTGGGAATAAATTAAATAAAAAGCATGTGAAGGATATGTATGGTACATAAACAACATAATATTATTATTTAGTTCAATTTAATAATTTGTTTTTTACTCTTCTTTTGGTTTTTATTGTTTAGTAAATTTTATATTTATCATAAATAAAATATAGTAAAAAGTGTAGTCTGTCATGATATACTTTAATAAATTACAAATCTCGTTTTGGTTTTTATTACTTTGCAAATTGTATGTATGCCATAACTGTCTGATATTTTATAATACAGTAGAAATTCTACTGTCTGTGATGTACACAAAATTTAGTCTCTGGTTATTAAATACGTAGGTGATTGTCAGATTCTAAGCTGTACCTATTCTGTGCAACAGATTTTTCAATATTCATAAATATTGCAAAAGATTAAACTAAATTATATTTTTTATTCTTTGTTTCTAACTTTGTTAATTCATATGAATTTTGAGAGCTAGATTTTATATATTTAAACACTGTTATAAAAATAAAAGACATGTCATGCTAGAATAAATTGTTTAATAAAATATTAAAATGTATGAATGAAATGTAAACTTATCTACTCTGGGAGTAACATAATAATCTAAAACTTATTAAGTTAAGTAATGAATTTTCAAGATTAAGTTAATTAACTTAAAGTATTTTTAAAAGATACTATTTCATTAATGTCATTATTATAAAAAATCCGATTGAAATTTACCCACTAATCAAACTTAATGATAATGAACTGCTTGATGAAGTTGAATTAATTATGTTTGTTACTTTTAAAGTAATTATAAAATGAGTTCAAGTTTAATCATCAAATGAGAAATAGTTTATTGAAATTAAGTACCTAATTAATTAAAAAATTACCTAGTCAATATTTCTGACATCAATTTTTTTTCTTAATAAATTTTTAATATCCCCTGAGACCAAATGGATTAATGGGTTACCTCGGGATTAAATCTAAAACCAAAATGAATAAATATCTTACCGGACCCAAGCGCTGTTTAATGGAGACAGCTGGCGCCATTTCTGGTATAACAGCTTGTACCGGAGCAACCACAGGATTCACCAGCGCTACTGGCATTGCAGTGGGCATGGGCGGAGCCTGAAAATATTTATAATTAAGATCTTATACTTTCATATTCCCCAAGTAATAATGTATATAAAAACAATACTTATAGCTTTTGGAAGATCAGAATTAATGATTAGTATTAATTGTTTTTTAAACACTACTCATATTATTAAATATCATTCATTCATTTTAAATTTCAATAAATACAACTAAATATTGTACAAAAACATATTGAGCCAGACTTGACAGAAACAAATTCCTGTTTCTCCCCTCCATTTTAGCTGTAGTAACTTGCATAAAAATGTTTTATCATGGTTCCTGCAATTAGCCGGTTCTACCAAACATACTCTATAGCTTTTTGTGTACATACACACACACACACACAATAAGAAATAAGAATAGAAAAATTAATAAAAACCGGCATACCTTTTTAGCAGTTTTTTCCGCCATTTCCAATTGTCGTCTTGTTTGTTCTAATTCCATCTCCACTTTCTTTCTCTGTAGCATCAGCAGCTCTTGTTCCTTCTTTGCGAGTATATTGCGCATGCGCTCTTCTTCTTCTGTTAAAGTAGATGAACTTGCCACAGGACTAGGCTGTAAGTTAAATTCATATTAAAATAACAGGTATATGGTTTGCAAGTTTACGCAACTTAAATAGTTTTACCTTAGCATTGTTTATAAACAGAAATATATGTATGATATTACGATATATGCTAAATCATTAAAATACTAAGACGTTTATATCAAAAGAATAAATGTATAACTACTTGCACTGATATAATAAATGGCATACATTCTATATAATATATACAGTTGATTACTTATGAATAGCAAAGGGTATTGCAAAATATGGAATCAGTGAACCAAGTGTAGTTACTGAAACAAGGTTATTTTAAAACTTCTATGGATTCTGTAATCCACAGTATCTGAACTCTCCTGTAATAATAACTTTATATCAATTCATGTTTTATTGTAAATGTACTATAAATTCTTACACTAATTTCTTCACATAAAAAATGTTACTTTTCATTAAGATCCAATATTGTTGTTCCTTGATCTATTATAAATTTAAAATAACCTCATAAAAGGGATGTAATCAACTAAAAAAACACCTTTTTCAGAAAATTTGGATTTACATGGATGTTTGACTGGTGAGGCTGCGCCTGGATGGGCCAAGCAGGATCAATGAGGTTCACTTTCACATCCAGTTGGTATAACTTTGTAGACGGAAAAACATCATGCCAAGTCTCCCGAAGCTTGAACATCTGCGACCTGACTTTCTCATCTACCTACAATTTAAGAGTTATGTAAGTGTGAAGAATCATAAGCACAAAAATAAATTTAAAGTTCTTTGATAATTACCTGTTTGAAGGTTTTTGTGAACATATTGACGATTATCTGCGAGAACTTCTGAGTGTAAGCCGCCCCAACATTCTTGATAATAGAATCAACTAAATACAGTAATGGCAGCTTGATGTCGGAGTGCACCTGTATAGAGGAAAAATACTGTCTAGTCCCTAAAAACCTGACCAAGTCTTCACTTGATCAGACTCAATATCCCGTGGTGCAGGTAAGAATAAGACAAGTTTGTTTACAAAACCCATTTAATAACTCATGAAAATAAATTAGAAGCCAGTTTTAAAAACTCTTTATTGTATAACATCTTACAACTGAAAATGGAGTATAACAACCCATTATTATATTTATGATGTTATTATAGGTATCCCCGATAGAATAATATCTGAGTTGTCAATCAAATTTATGAAAAATTAAATAAGGATAGCAAAATTTACTAGTACATTTGTATCAAATAAACTGTTAATATTTTTATTGGTATAACTGATTTAAACTAATTTTACTAAGGAATTTTACAATATTAGAACAAATTTTAACATATGTTTTAAGAAAAAAATAATTAGTGACAAGCCAATATGTTGAATTTAATTACTAAGACATGCAGATGTTTCAGAATTAACTGGCTTATCTAATCATTAATACAATTGTGTGAAAATTACAACTCACGGGGATACCGATTTGCGACGTTACAGGCTGGTACATTGAATGTCGTATCACAAAATACGGCCAAATGTGCGTCATACTTAACCACTTTCACGGAATTACGTGATACCGTGGCTTTATTGGCCCGCCGTACGCGTTATTAAAAATACAAATTCACCTTCTCCAAGTGCTTCTCCACCGTGTCAACGATAACCCCTGCATGCTCGACATTCTCTTCTGCGAGTATTGTGAGCATATTTATCAAAGGCTTGCTGTTCACCGTCAAATCCGCCAAACTCGACGCATATTCCTCCGCGATTTCCTTTTCTTTCGACATGTTGTAAAAGCTCCAAATTCACCATACCACTATCCACAGTAGAACATCACTGTAAATAATGTTACGTTTTATAACGTGGCTTGTCGTTTGAAGCGTACGAAAATGGCGAATGAGATAAAACACGCATATAACTTACCTATTAAAACGTGAGGTATGTAGAATATAGATGATCGCAATCAATAGCGCAATGGCACGTACAAGATACACACTAATTCAGGCTCATAATAATCACTTGGAAATATTTTTCCAAAAAACAGCACGGCGGGCAAGGAGTGGACTATGAATGATTTTTTAAGCAAGATGGTTGCTTAGACACATTAAGGCTGTAGACATAAGACGCTAGCGGAAGTTCCTTGTTGGCTCTATGACCAGTCATATTAGTCTATGGTTTAGATTGTTCTAATTTATATATTTATTTATTATTCCATATCATTATTCTATCTTTACAGTTATTACTAATTTGATAGAACGACACATTATAACCCATACTGATTATCCTACATAAAAAACATAAAAAAAAAAACATATGTGCAATTCACACATTGTAGAAGTGAAACCTTCAAAAACAAAGTTTTTATAATTAATCAAATATAAATTAATCATTTTCCACTATCTAAATGTGTGTGTTCTTTAAAAACAGTATATTTTAATGATACATTTTAATTTATAAGTTTAATATAAATCTTTAATTTGGCAAAAACTAAAACAGCGAAAGTTTGAAATTCGATCAAATGAAAAAGCGGCAGTAAAGAGAGGCTGTATAATGCCTCCTATCTCATTTTCTCCCACGTTAAATCTTATGAATTGATGTTTCTGTCTCTCTTTACCGCTGCATCCGGTTTGAAATCACGACGATTCTAAAGAAGTTTATCTATCTCATTTTCTCCCACGTTAAATCATATGAATTAATGTTTCTGTCTCTTTTTACTGTCGCTTTTCCGTTGCACCCGGTTTGAAATCACAACGATTCTAAAGAAGTTTCACTTCAATATATTTCAATTTTACTAATTACATATGTAATTACTAGGTATATACATACAATCTATAAAAAAATGTCTATAGTTTCTTTGTATATTAGTGGACAAATTTTAAGTAAGTAACATATGATGCAACATATAAAATTCACGTAGTTAAAATGAATAATTTAGTAAAAAAATAATTATATATTCATGATTGTTACTATTAAATTGAGAAAGAACATTATTATAGTAACTATACCACTATGTCAATACAAACTATATTAACTATACAATATGTCACAACTGCTCGATTCTTCTCTAGTAGTGATCATGAAAAAAATTTAGTAAAACCATGGCCCTAAGTTCTTGGCGTACTATAGTAGGAATCCTGCATGTAATACAAATATAAGCATAGGTAGGTGGAAAGTGTGAGACTTAAACTACCAAATTTAATAAAAGAAGGGAACTTGAATCGACCTGATGGCCTCGCGGTGTATCGCGCAATGACCTATCCTGGGGCTGATATTGGGTCTGACCACAATCTAGTAGTTATTCGCATTTAAATACTGATCAAAAGTGTAGACTTTATGGAATCCGGGGATTGCCTTTAAATTGGCTGGAAAGTTACCTGATCGGTCGCAAACAATATGTCGAAATCATACATACTTCCTCTGCTAAACATATTGAAAGGAGTTACAAGTCTGTGGCTATGGATAGCAATAAAGGCGTTCCTCAAGGGAGTATACTGGGTCCATTGCTGTTTCTTCTGTACATTAATGATCTACCGAATTTGGTTAGTAATAAATGCATTCTTTACGCAGATGACATTTCAGTGGTTGTGTCAAAGGATACAACGCGTAACTACGAATCATTATTGAATGAAACAGTAAAGAATGTCACAGAATGGTTGGACATTAATAATTTAAGTGTAAATACAAAAAAAAACAATTTTATACAATTTCGGAACTATAATAATTGCAGACCCAATAACCTCAAAATTAATTATAAGAGCGAGTTTATTGAGGAAGTTGTATCAACCAAGTTTCTAGACATAACACTAGACCAAAATCTTAATTGGAAACAACACGTTTTAACGATATGCACGCGCCTTAATAAATTTGTTTTTGCTTTGAGTCGAACTCGCAAGGTGGCTTCAAAACACGCAGCAATTATTGCTTATCACGGCTATGTTGCCTCAGTTTTGCGCTATGGTATCCTTTTATGGGGAAATTCGGTAGATGTGAGTGAAGTTTTTATTACTCAGAAAAAATGTATCAGGGCTATTATGGGCGTTGGATTACTGACAGGCTGTAGACCGCTTTTTCGCGAACTCGGTATTCTGACAGTACCGAGTTTGTATATCGTTGAAGCGGTCATGACTGTAAAGAGGCATCCAAAATTGTTTCAGACATTTAAAGAAGCGTCCCTGCATATGCTGAGGGATCCAACTCAGCTGCGGGTGCCTGCATGTTGCACCACGCTATATTCTAAAGATTGCTACGCCATGGCCGTAAGAATATTTAATCACCTTCCCAGAAGCTATAGATCGCTGCCATGTAATGTTTTCAAGGGGAAGGTGATTGGGTCCTAAAAGGCAAGGCACCTAGATCATAGGTTTGAAATTAACGTGGGGAACATCACTTCAGATGTTATTAAATACAAGAAAAAGAAGCCTAACGTTTAAATCGTTGTATTTTTGGATAGGAATTTTTACAAATATTGGTGTCTAACTAGCTCTACGCTGTCATTTTTCTAAATGTGTTTTTCTAAATGTGGGATTTGATAACTAGTGTTGTTATTCAATAGATCAAATAAATAAAATATAAGATGACATTTGCATGCCTATTCATATGTGGCGGGTTTTTATAATTTATGTAACTAATTGTAAGACTAATTCTATCAAATAAATGATTTGAATTTGAATTTTTATTGAAAACCCAAGAGAGCAAGAGTCAGCAAACTATAAAGTAAGCAGTCAGCAATTAAAATTCAATTTAAGAAAGCTTAACGATTGGAATACCGAACTGAAAGTATCAATTGTTTTGGATGAACACTTAAATCACTAAGTATATGCATCATCTTCAAGTCCTTCGATATGGAGAATCCTCACACAAAAACTTATCTGCAATAATTTCATTCGACCGATGGTTACAACAAGGAAGCAGGTATAGAGATGAGAGATTTAAAACTACAGCTAATGGAAGATCGGAGATTTTTTGATGTGAAACATCTATCAAACATCAGCCGCACGTAAAACTGATTTCTGGCGTGGCGACGCGTCGCCCCGCTATATGATATACAGTCTAAATGCAGTAGTAAATTTCACATTGAAATTATTTAATAAAAATAATGTTTATTCAACAAATAGTCATCGTTATCTGGAAAAAAATCGTAATATTTTATTTTATCATTATGACATATTTAGTTTCTATCACAATATGTTCTTTTCTGCATATTACTTTTACAAAATAATGTCGATGTTTCACATCTGCCAGGCGTCCCGTGACAGCTCTAATTTTTTTAAAATATTGAGCATCAGTGATATGAGGTTTCGATTATTTTATCCAGGTGATAATAGTTTTTTCGAACCAATTCGACTTAGAGCCCTTCAAGAAAAGAGCGTACCAATTCTCAAAAGACCGGCAACGCACTCACTTAACATCAGGTGAGCCTCCTGCCCGTTTACCCCGTGTTCTATAAAAGCTCGCAAAACGTTCAAAAACAATAAAAACTGCATAACAAACAAAAATATATTTTTAAAATGTTGGGGCTAAATTGAAGCAATTTATCTTGCCTAGCCTATACAAAAAGTTTATACATACTATACTACAGGGGTACTAATCCAAAAAGACCTCTCAATTCCATTCAATGACACTGGCCCACCCATAATAATTATTTATCTCCTGCACAGTAAAAACATCCCACTTCAAGTAAATTTGTACAGTATACCAATCAATAAATAATCTGTGTATTTAACTGTCAGTGTCAGCTTGCTCTAATCTTTATTGTATGAATATGTCATAATATTTAGAATTATCAATAAAATATCTAAGAATTTCCAAATTTGTCAAAATCAAACAATCTTAGAGACCATCATCCTTTTTTTATTTTTAAAAATTACAATTTTAAAATAAAAGAAGTTTAACACTTTATAGAGTGTTTACTACCGCGATGTCGAACGTTAACACAGGCGAGCTATTAGACTTTCAAGATTACTCGCCTGAACATAATCGTTCCGCAAGAATCGACGTGGAAGCTGTACACACAAATCAGTATAATAACTCCAACACCAGCTACGATTATGTGGAACCAAAACCCGTAGAAGACGATGATCCACCACCAAAGAGTGGTAAGATTCTCGATATGTGAAAATTTTTAGTTCAAAAAATAAAATATTACTACTTATCTAAGTATGTATATGAAACAACGGAGCAATTCTACTACATACATATAATGCTGGTATAATTCATGTTGTTTTATTCAATAATTTTTTTTATAGGAAATCATAACTTCTGGACCATAGAATACTATCAGAAATATTTTGATGTACATACAGATGAAGTTATTGAGAGAATTATATCATCAGTATTGCCTCAAAAAGTGTCTCGTAACTACTTTGATGAGAGAATCAAAGGTAAACCTGACCTGTATGGACCCATTTGGGTATCTGTGACATTGGTAAGTAATGCACTGTCTTACAGCAGAAAAAAACTGACGTCTAGTTGTAAAATTTTGATGGTAGGTGTAGTGAATTTGTTTGTATAGTTTTATAGTCTTATCTATAAACAATATACTAGTCCTATACATTCATAAGTTATTTCTTGTGAGTCACTTTCAAAAAAATTATCTTCATTTGGTATTGAACTAATATAATGTTGATGACCTTCAAAGCTAAGCTTTGGTTATTTAATTTTGTGTTTTAGAATTAATAGATTAAAATATGATTATTAATAAATCTTCCCATTATAAGTACTTTGGCTGTTACTTATCAAGTACTCCTTAAATTACAGATATTTACAATAGCAGTCAGTGGAAACATTGCCAGTTATCTCCAAAATGCAAACAAGGCAATACATTGGAAATATGATTTTCATCTTATGTCGTATGCAGCTACTGCAATTTCATGCTATGTGTGGTTGGTCCCTTTGGCCTTATGGGCAGCCCTTAAGTGGACTATAACTCCTGATGTTGACCAAATTGAGACACAAGTATGTATTTGTTATTTCTTAGAAATACTTTGAAGTTATAAAGTAGTCAATCCAAATTAGTCCCTTAATATGTATAATAAAGTATGAGACACATACATATTTTTTTTATAGTTAAATTGTAATGTTTTGTATGTTTGTTGGTTTAAACATTATTGTTTTTCTGGGATACAGGAAATTCCATCTTATGTATACATTTTATGAAATAAATTATCCTATGAATTAGCATACATATCTAAGATCTAATAATTAATGGCATATTCAAAAAGAAGGCTGACCAATTCAAATTTAAAATTCATTTATTCACGTAGGTAACAAAACATACACTTATGAATATAAAAAAAAATATACATTAAATACTTCTAATTTTACTTTTACTGCCAGTTCTCTAATGCGGGCATAGAACAGAAGAGGTAATAAACTCTCCGCCACTCTTTTTACAATCAATACATAATAATTATCTACATTTACCACTCATTCTCTGTAATTGATCTTTTAGACTTTTCTCACATATTACAAAAGATATTTGGTTTTCAGACATCAGCATCACCATCAATGATGTCACTTTTCTGCCTCTACGGTTATTCCCTGTCAATATACATTCCTGTGGCAATTTTGTGGACGATTCAAGTATCCTGGCTCCAATGGCTCCTGGTACTTCTGGGCGCTTTTGTATCTGGAGCTGTTTTGATTTTCTGGCTTCTACCAGCATTGAAGAAATCAAAATATTTTTTCATTTTAGTAGGATGCATTTTAGCATTGCATTTCTTACTGGCTGCCGGTTTTATGTTGTATTTCTTCCATGTACCAGAAACAGAGCCGAAGGCGGTTATTGTGACTACTATTAAACCATAGATTATGTAATATTAATTATAATATGTATAAGATTTTTATTTATTAAACAGTTACTGTTAGTCGTAAACTTGCATTCCCATACTTTAATTACAAGATTAATTTTAAAAATATCCAATTAATTTTTTTTAAGACAAATGTGATACAAATAAAAGAATAGGATTTGGCTTCTTTTTATAAGGAAATAACATTATATTTATAATCTTACCCTAAAGTACTAAATATCTGTATGTGAAGCTCGGTTATACAACGTTTGCGTATTAAATAAATTTATTAGTCTATTTAAGCCATAAAATATGTAAAAAGGCGATCTTAAAGCTAGAGCATTTTAGAGAACTCTTTCGACTCAGTGATGCCAACTCCTACAGAATGTTGCCCCTAGGATCAACTTCAAATACCCCAAAATGTTGAATAAAACCCCTAGTATTTGCTGTACACTTGGTTTGAAAGGTAATTTCAAATATGAATTATAAATACGTTGAAGTAAAAAATAGCTGTTGTAATTATGTGAATACATTTACATATTTTAATCAAACACCGAATAATATTTATAAAATATAATAACAACGAGGTGAAACTTTTCTTATTTCTTAACTTTTCTTTCTTACCAGAGATTTTTTGCGTTTTCGTCAATTTAAACTTTTATTTTTGGTATTTTAAAAAACTAAATTTGTATGACATTTTTTCGTTACGAACTGTCTTTTTATTACGAACGTATTCCGTAAGACCTATTTCTTTGATTACAAGTACAGTAAACTCCCTTATAACACATTTAAATATTACGCGATTTCAGTCACTTTTATAACGCTGAATATAATATACTCCAATAACAGGGTAGCAAATGTACCGTGTACTTCTTTTGTACTGTATTATTAATATTTCTGTTTTAATTTACTCAATTACTATTTTTTTACCTTATATAAGTTTGACCGTTTCTTAACGTAGTGATAACTAAATTAATTTGTTAATGACATTGTTTGTCCTTTCCATGTACCTACCCTACTCCTAAGTCCTACCTAAACCTTTAAATATCAAATCCCGATCCTTTTAAGGATACTCCTATTCCAACTTGAATGTTAGTTTATTTTAAACATAATCAGTCTCTGTTAGTTTAACGAAAAAGAGTGTACACGCGTTAGAAATTATACTTCTTTGGCGTATGGGAAAAAAAACTAATTAAAATGCAGTAGTGATTAACGATAAATATTAAAATTAATCAAAAAGATTTTATTTAAATAAATAAATTAATAGTAAATACTATCACCGTCGTATATGAAATTGATTTAAAAACACCAAAATAATAGTTATTTATTCACACTGTTTAATTGTACTGTTACGAAACACGTGTTCTAAATATGAAAATAGAATATACAACTTGAACATAGTTATCGATTTTCATACCACCTAGACCTAACTTCATTCTGTTAATTTTGTGTCACGGTGCGCGTTTCGTAAAAATTCACACACTTCATCGCGCCAAAAGTATGTCTTCAGCGTTTTAGTCACAGCCTCAACAATATTAACTATGTGGGTCAATCAACTTTTATTTGTCCTGTAAGTACTTTGTTTTGTCCCTGACCAATAATCGCAGTTCTAAAGAAAATTAAGTGGTTTTTTGGCATATGTCGCATTTATCTTATTATTAAGCAAACATACGAGTAAATTTTTTTTAATAAATCACTATTAAACTGGAATTTTAATGGTTGTCCAGGTGACAAAATATCTGGATGTAGCGTTTTTTTATTTGTCCCCCAGTAGCTATTTACAATGAAACATTACTTTATACAAAAAATATTATATGGCAATTAATTACGCTTGTACATAATTATTCATTACAATGTTCACTAAGATGCTAGCATATAGATTTTTGTTTGTTTCATAATTTTACCGAATTTTTTGCATGTTCGTTTTGGTCCCTATTATATTTTATTATTCCGACTTCCACCGGACAACGGTAAAAAAGTTCCGAAACCGAAACATAGATGGAATGATCAGTGCCTTGACAATAAGTCAGTCGATTTATTGACAACACTCATCCAACCGTCATTTTGATTTCATCATTGCCGCGGTGTCAGTCGGTCGCGCGCGTTTTGAAAAAGTGCGTGGCTTTTTTGTGTGTCTACCGGACAACCAGCACAAAAACGTTATTTGATATATCATAGTAAATAAAAGTGAAATATATATTATATTTTATTTATATTTTTCACTGTGCGTAAGACGTAATTCAAAATATCATTATTTATTATCAGAAAGCGCAAAGACTGATAAATGTCACTCGGACAACCAGTCACTTAGACAACCAAAACCGTTGTCCGTGGGACATTTTGGTTGCCCATAGGACATTTAATGATAGAATCAGCATAGAGCAATACTTTTCCTTTCAATAATAAAGTCACGTTTGTTATTTATGGAAGACAAATTGAAATCCATCCTATATTAAGTGAGAATAAAGTGACGATTCACAATTATACTGAATTTCAAATGGTTCAGAAGTCTATTTAGTTAGTTGTCCAAGGGACTATTTCGGAGTCAAATTTACTATTTTATTTAAATAAATCGTTCTGCTCTATGTAAATTCTTAAAATATAAATAATTATCTAAAGAAAAATGTTAAAATATAAAAAAAATTCAAATAAAATTATAAAAATAAAATTTATCATTGATGTACACTTAAAAGTTGATTGACCCATGTATATGATAAAAATTTCAATCAATGATTATTATAGTTAAAACCAATGTATTGTACTACTGTACTTATAAAACTGCATTAAAAATTGCTACCAAAACAGTTTTTGAGATTTTTTCATACTTAATAAAAGACATTTCAAAAATAAATTATATTTAAGAATATTTACAATACATGCTTAATATACGGTCATTGCTTAACAATTATTAAATAAGGTTTTATTAATCTATATAACAATCGGTGGTTTGTATCAATACTAACAAGTATGTTTGTATGTTTGTAACGAATAAGATAGGCCAATTTCATTTTCTTCCATTAGAGTGCCATCTCCCAAAGTAACATATTTTATATTTATTTTAAAAAATAAATTGCTTGTTTGAGAAGCCTGAACAGGATACTTTGAAAGAATCCTAGGAACTGACTAATCTGTGATGGAGAAAGTCTGAAAACTATTTAGCCAGGGCTGTTTGGTGAATGCTGGGGTCTCATCTTCGGGTGATGCTTGGAATGTTGTCGATATCTCTGATAGCATAGAACCTGGAATCGATAAATAGATTTTGATAAAGTAGTTTTTGTAGAATATAAAGCTTGCAATAAGTCTATGAAAAAATAATTATTCAATTACTATAAAATAATAGAGGATTTCATTAATATTTTTTTCTTTTTAACCAGAATTGTCATGTATTTTAATACAATTGGTAGTTTCACTTCATGTTTGCACACAGCAGATGTTTCTAATTAATAAATAAATATGTATTTATTTAAATGAAAATCAATAATTTAGTCGTTAATTGGTACACCAAGATTATGATGGAATGACATAAACATACATCGCGATTGTTTGTCAAATTTTGTGTACATCACTCGTAGACGGACTATGGTATAGACCAGGCATCAGCGTACAGCGCGTGAGATAGCGAATATTATAATCCAACTATTTACAAAGGACACGAAGTGTGGCAACTACCTGACGTTGGTAACATGATTCGCAATTTAGTCGGTTTGCACAAGGGCTCGGTGGTAAACAAATAAAACCCGATAACCCCACCCATTCAGGCTGAGCTAAGCTCGCCAAACAGCCCGTGCTGAGCTGTAAAGGCCCTTAAGGCCAACAGCGAGATTCCTTTCAAAAAAATAAATAAATAAATAAAAATAAAATAAAACCCGATACGCAAATAGAGACAGAAAAACTGATACTCTGTTTCGCTCGCACTTAAGTAGTTCACGTTAATGTCTTCTCTCTTTAGTTATTATTGTTATTTTAGAAGCTTATCTAGTTCTATACTCTATCTACGACATCACTACACTTTTATATGTGAAATCATTCTGTTAAAAAATGACAGTAGCTAATGTCAAATCAGGAATTGAATTAGAAGTCGTTGTGTAGTAATAAATAATTTGTAAAAAAGTTTCACTTCTGACATGTGTACTTTGTACGCACGGAATTTTTATACCATTCGTGTCGGGGATTTATATCTAAATGACGTATTGTAGTTATAAAAGGATTAATATAAATCCTACATTTCCCGGGTTAGGGCCTTTCTCCACTGCTCCGGTCCGACACTAATCGATCAGTAAAAACAAGTCACCAATTTTTTGCCTTTTCGTCATTTTTAAAGCGTTTGACACCGTTTCTGTTGAAGTGTTACTGCACAGAATGGAGAGATTGGGCATTAGGGGCATAACTCACAAACTTTTCGCGAGTTACCTCTCTGGACGTACGCAAATTGTGAGGGTGGGGGATTGGTCTAGTACAGAGCTACCAGTGACCTTCGGTGTGCCGCAGGGCAGCGTCCTGGGACCCACACTGTTCCTTATTTATATAAATGAACTGTGTGGGATGGACCTTAGAAATGGAAAAATTGTAGCCTTTGCTGATGACGCCGCCTTGTTGTTCCATGATCAGGATTGGTCTGAGGCCTTTCAACATGCTCAGATAGGTTTTAATTTAGTTTCTGATTGGCTATTTAGAAGTTCCCTGGCCCTTAACTCTGATAAAACCAAATTCATAACCTTCGAAATTACGAAGCGTAAAATCCCTTCTAATCTTGAACTTGTGTCTCATGCTGGATCATGTTTAACCAAAGTGCAATGCGGATGTCCAAAACTTACCTCCACAAGTACCTTGAAATACTTAGGTGTCATGCTAGATAGCAACCTGAATTTTCAAGCTCATATTGATCTATTGACCGGTAGAATTAGAAAATTGATTTGTATATTCAAAATTTTGAGACACATTGCTAATCACACATTAATAAAAACCGTCTACTTATCACTATGTCAATCCATTCTGGGCTATTGTATATCTTCATGGGGTGGCTCCGCAAAAACACAACTTCTGAAGGTAGAAAGAGCTCAAAGAGCTATTCTCAAGGTAAGCGCTTTCCTTCCGTTCATGTATCCCACGGCAGAGACTTACAAACATTGGAAGGTTCTCACTGTTCGTCAAATCTTCATTCTTGCCACAATACTACGCAAACACTCACTTCTCAAATATGACCCACACCTCAATGATAATAAGCGTAGAAAAAATGCACTGTGCCATACAAAACCCTTTCGCACAAGCTTTGCTCAAAAATTCTTCTGTTTTTTGGGTGATTACTTATATAACAAGGTCAACACTTCTCTCTCCATATATCCCCTAACAAAAAATGTGTGCAAGAAGACGGTTACACTGTGGCTATTGGACTTAAACTATGAGGTTACCGAGAAAATGCTTATCATAACTAAATAGTTGAGCATAAAGTTTGACACAAATTTTATGTAAATTTTAGTTAATAATTATTTGGAGTATAATTGTGCAATATTTATACGTCAATTATTCAGAACACACACATACACAGACACACATACACAGACACACATACACATACACACACATACACAAACACACACGCATACACCATGTGGTTTCCTTATAATTAATATAATAATAATAATAATTTATTTATTTTTCTCCCTTAAACATTAAACAATAATAATTCTTTTTAAATAAAGTAGTAAATATAATTGTCTATTCTTTACATATAATCATTTTGTCGATCCGAAGTGGTGGAGGCCTGCTGACCTGTAACACAGGTGCACAACCTTTAACAGACATCAGTCTCACTTAAGCAATAGCAGTGATCCAAATAAGAATGACAATTATTGTATGTTTTTGTTTTTGTGAGAAAATAAATAAATATTATTATTTTTATTATTTTCTTTTCATACATTTTTAGCCATTATTCGTTCGGAATTAATTATTGTTTTTCGATATTTAAGCTGTAGTTAGACTTGGAGATTATATTTGATTTAGTTTGGTGATTGTGTTCGAAGCTTAATATAAATCCGAAAAAACCCTTGGACATGTTGTATTCCCCTAAATTTGTACAATTTCGCATCATTGTCGATCACTTCGGACCGATAAAACACCGCGTTCCGATCTAGCAAGTTACCGGACCGTTAAAAACCGGACCGGTAATTAACGTTTGCCGGACGGGAGCAGTGGAGAAACGGCCTTAGAGGCCTTACATTCCTCATTGATTTAGAATTTCAACACACACATTTCATCACAATCAGCCTACAAACACAGAATTTATTTCGCAACTTACCAAAAATCTCGCTATGTTCATATTGTCTGATAATCTCGCACAGCTGTATCAAATGCCCTTCGTGATAATCCAACTGAGATATGAACTCCACGTCCATGGTCACGCAGTGGTAAATCAACTCCAGACCACTGCGACACGTTGCTAGAACACCCTGTGTTAATGAGGCGGGAACATTTTTGATCGCGTGTGCGCATATCCATAGAGCATAAACGATTACTTGCAATAGGACGAGTCTACACTCGCATCTGCAATTAATTTCTCAGAATTTCATAATAATCAACATAATATGTCGGATTTTTAAACCATGCTAGGTACCTATTCTCAGTTGGTTCGATCAATAATTAAAAATATATTTTAAGTACACAAAGAATAGTTAATCTCTGCAGCTAGTAAATTTCAAAAAAACATTCAAATATAACCTGTAAGGGCAAGAAACATTTCGTTTTCTGACTTTTATGGTTTTGTATTTTTTTTAAAATAAAGTAGTAAATAATTAAATAGAGTAGAGATGAAACGGATAGCAGTTTGGCCGGATACCGGATATTCGGCCAACCACGTTGCCGAATAGCCGGATATCCGGTTTGATATGTCGCACACACGCACTTTTCAATCACTTAGGTTTAACTTTAGAAAAACTAAGTTTACCCGAGCATCAGTTAGTGCAAGATATTAGCATTAGGTGGAATTCTCCTTATTACATGATTGAACGTTTGTTAGAACAAAAGCGGGCCATATTATTGTATGTCGCTGATCACGATACACACATTAATTTGTCAGGTCAATAATGGAGTTTAATGGAGCAGTGTATCAATTAATTAAATCCCTTTTTGAAGAAATTACTAGAATAGCATGTTCTGGACTATCATGCGTGTCGGAAGTTATTCCACACTTTACTGATGTGTGAACTAATCGGCCGGATAGGCCTAGAAGTTAGTTATCCGGTATTCGGCCAGATAGTATAAAGGTCACCGGATAGGCTAGATACCGGATATCCGTTTCATCTCTATTTTGGAGATTTTCCTTAAGTTTCATTTAATTATTTTTGATACACAAAGATAGGTTTTTAATCTGTGAAGCCATTAAATAAAAAATAAGTTTTAAATATCATCTGAAGCCAAGAATCATAACATTTGACGTCTAACATTAATCAATAATTTTCTAAAGCCAAAGGAACAGTCCTTACCTAGTACTATCTGTGATTGTCAAACTCGTATGTAACAGTAGCAGGTTTCTTGCGACTGCCAAAGCTTGAGGAACCAAGCGATCTGTCTCCATACATTTGAGTGCCGTCTCCACTTGCTTAAGTAGAACTTGGAGAAGGCACGAATCTACAAAGATTTTTTTATTCAAAAAGTTTTCTAACGCATATATACAATAATATAAAGAGGAGAGATGTAATTGAGTAACTCTTTCTCTCATGAAGATGGGCTATAGAATATCTTCAAAAAACTTAGCGTTCTGAATGAAATTCGCTCAAAAGCGAAAAAGCCGCTAGTTAAACTCCTTTTGATTTAATTTTGTCAAGTTTATTATGCTATTCCAACGATGTATTAATAATTATTATTATATTAATAAATAATGATATTGTTTACTACGTTTACGACGCGGACACTATAGACAATAGAGCAGTTATATACCTTTACCTTTGACATGACTCATGGCTCTAAAATATTTTAAAATATAATATTCACAATTTATTTTAATGACTGCTGGTTAAAATATATTCTATTCAACATACAAAAAAAGTACTCACCTTTCCTATACAAAAGTACACCTTGATCGAAATCTACCCTCAAATTTCCCGAACTACCGTCACATAATAAACTTTTTCCTTTTTCTTTCGAATTTGTTTCTTCCCTACAAAGTTTTACCAATAGCGGTAGAGCCGAACAGGATACCATCGGCCGAGGTCTGGATATTATAATGTTACGTATAATATCTCTAATTTGAGATATGTATAAAGGTAAAAGAGTTAATAATAAATGTATGAGGGATATTAAGAACCCGCTGTATAATAATCCAGAAGACTGAAAAAAAAACATAATTTATAAATGTCTGGAAAATGTTGTGATTTCAAACCGGATGCAACGGAAAAGCGACAGTAAAAAGAGACAGAAACAATAATTCATATGATTTAACGTGGGAGAAAATGAGATAGATAAATTTCTTTAGAATCGTCGTGATTTCAAACCGGATGCAGCGGTAAAGAGAGACAGAAACATCAATTCATAAGATTTAACGTGGGAGAAAATGAGATAGGAGGCATTATACAGCTTCTCTTTACTGCCGCTTTTTCATTTGATCGAATTTTAAACTTTCGTTGTTTTAGTTTTTGCCAAATAAAAGATTTATATTAAACTTAAAAATTAAAATGTATCATTAAAATATACTGTTTTTAAAGAACACACACATTAAGAGAGTGGAAAATGATTAATTTATATTTGATTAATTATAAAAACTTTGTTTTTGAAGCTTTCACTTCTACCATGTGTGAATTGCACATATGTTTTTTTTAATTTTTATTGATTTTTACCGTTCGTAGATATTTGTTACTTTTTGTATATTATATTATGTATATCTTTAGTATAATTGTTTTTAGTTATCATTGTAGGTTACCAAACATCTAAACAAACACAAATTAAGTGTCTATTGTCTTTGCTTTTGTCTCGTTGTGCTTCTTTTGTATTTGTTACCTTTTTTATATAGAACAGGGGGCAAATGTGCAGGAGTCTCACCTGATGTTAAGTGATACCGGCGCCCATGGACACTGTCACAGGGCTCGCGAGTGCGTTGCTTTTTAATAATTTCTACGCTACCTACTATAAAAATAAAAAATAAATGCGAAGTATTAAACATCAAATTAATTAATTTTTTTTAAACTGTAGTAATAATTTATGTGTTTACCTTGTGTTGAAATGAGACATGTTGTAAATAAAACAATCATTAGTAAAAATAGACTTATTTCGTGACCTAGGGAGCGTTCAAGTACTAGGTAAAAACGGGGGGGGGGGGTGTTAAGCCTTTGATTTTGTTATTTGGTGATTACGTCAATACTAATAACTTTTTACTACCCACATTGTCTCTGTTTTAAAACGAAATGCATTTTCCAGGATTCCAACTGTTAATTTTGAGAGCTTTGCTTACTTTTGCTGACAAGAGGAAGTGGGGGGGGGGGGGGGGGGGAAATAACTTGCATTAAACCTGATTACGTATTATACTTGAACGGCAGAAAAAAGTTTCTAAGTATTTAATATAGAACTTACCGTAGTATCCAGAAGAGCGCATATTTTATAAAATATATCCATAAATTCATTTAATTCATTCTCGTTCGGTAAATTTTGCAATATCGACATTATTGCAAGCATTCGTCTCGCTAAAATGCCTTGCTCCTCCTTATACAGGACCCTGAAAGTCCAATTATTATTATTATTTAATCTATGTAATCTAACAGCTTATACTTATACATATTATAATATAAAATACTAAGAGAATACAGAAAGCCAAAACAGAGAGAACAGAACTAAACATGCAAGTGCACTAATAGATGAAGATAAGTACATAAAAAAAAGTAAACTGAAATTTAACATTTTAAAACAACAAAAACAGAATCAGAACAAAATCAGAGTCTTCCCGCTTCTCCAAGTACTTCTTGACATCTCTCTTTTTGAGGTGGAAAAGATCAATGTCTTGACAATGGTTGTCATAGTTCGATAAAAGCCGAAACATTGACGAATTATGCAGGTAATTCGACTTCGTACGAGGCACACTGAACAATTTTGAGTATCTTGTCGCATACGCAGGAGGGATTTTAAAAGAAATTAACGAGCAAATAGGGGCTATATAATAGTATCCAAGCTAAAATCCTAATTGCCCAGCGATCTTTCGACTGGAACTCCCAAGAACATGTGCCAAAATAGACCTTACAAAGACGCATTGCCAAGAACCTTGAGTCAAGTCAAAAATGCAAGACCGAAAGGCTGGAAAATCCTTCAACCTTTGTAGTTCTGGGCCTCAGAGCTCAGATTTCTGTATCTGTTCCACATTCCTTTGTCAATCTATCAAGTGGCCAGACTCCTGTGACACACGCCGTCAACGTTTTGGGACGCACTCGCGAGCTTTAAGGGATTAAGTACCTGGGGCCGTATTTGATAATTTAGAAATACGTCGCCTGGGCGTTTCCAGTGTGACAGGGGGGGCTTTATGAGGGGTACGGTTATCACCATTTTTTATACTTAATGCGTTCCAGTATTACGTAACAAATTTGGGGGTAAAATGTTACGATGCGGAACGGGGAAGTATTACGTAACAAATTTGGGGGGGGGGATAAATTGACTTTCCCATACTTTACACCACATAAATGTCAACTTTTAGGTTTAATGAGTCACTGGGTGGTAACGAAACGTTTTACTATTGGATACAGAAAAACGTTACGGGCGCGTTACATGCGGGGGGGGGCGTTACATGGGGGGGAGCGTCAAGAATTTCCAAAAATTGCGTGACGTCATACTTGAACGCTCCCTTAGACGCAACTCCGGCAGCCAATATTACTTGGAGGGGTTCAAAGCAAGTTCCCCCGAGATAATAACATGATCAGTATCATCAAATTCAGGCGATGTATTTAACATCAGGTGAGCCTATAAAAACTATTACTATAATTTTAAATAATTTCGTAGGTATAATATCTATGGTACAACTATCGCAAACTTCTATATACGAATAGGAATACATAGAATTAATTATGTACCTATGTGTAGGGCTGATTTCTTTTTAATTATATTTTTTTTAATATAGTAATAATATTACCTGCCACTAATAAGATCCTCAAATTCAGCAGGAACATATTTATTCGTTGATTCAATGTACTTTTCGTCCATCTCTCTTTGAAAGGCAGTCGTTAACCGCTGAGCTATTGTGCTCACATCGCTATACACTTCGTTTAACACATCCTTCAATATTTTCAGGAACTGAATAAAATATGTTTTTACAGAAAGATTTTACGTTAGTAATACGACAAATAATTTAGGTCAAAAATACGGAAAAGGGTTGCAAAATATAAACGCAGGTGTTTTATAAAATCAGTGGTCGAATATAAAATTTTTGGAGGCGCCGGGTATCGATCCCGGTACCTCTCGCATGCTAAGCGAGCGCTCTACCATCTGAGCTACGCCCCCCGATACGGGCTCAATCAAAAGTGAATACGGAAGCAGTCTTTACTCTAGATATTGCGTAAAACAATACGTGAAAATTGCGTCCTTTCACTCGCGTTCGTTGGTTAAAATCGTATCAAAACGCATACCTACAGATTACAACATAAATTACCAGCAAATCGATATATTTAATGTGACTAAAAAATTCTTAAAAAAATATTTTAAAAAATTCAGGTAACTTTTACCAATAATGGCTTTGTTTGTTGTTTCATGTTGAATATATGTTTTGATTTACCGATCTCGAATCTGTGCTTTGTAAAACTGTTATGTTATGTTTCTGTTTATATGTGTATTCCGTTTTGGCTTTTGTGTGTAATGTAATTGTTTGGTTATTGTTTAATGTATTAGCTGTAGGAATACTTAAATAAATAAAATAAAATAAAAATAAAATAAAACCTATGTCATAGTATTGTAGGTTTTACTAGGGCCGAGACAGGTTCAACCGCTGGATTTATTTCATATAAAAATGAAATGAAAAGAAAAATATATTATGCTATATTCAGAGATAATGTGCCATTCTAAATGCGAAATAATTTTTGAGATTCACAACAATCTGAGATTGTGGATTGTCAGACCGTGACAGTCGAACGTTCTTCTATTTGCATCCAAATAATCCTTGGGATTGATTTGCTCCAGTTCAAACAATTTGAATTAAAAACTTGGCAATTGAAAAGAGTGATGGAAACTTTCTTGCCAGTTCCTCTGACCCGCTCTACGCCCTTGACTGCGAACTGATAGTTAATGTAACTTTACAATTAATTTAATTTTTTTGACGTTCATAAGTTTACTTGTTTACCTATATTAATAAAGATATTTGAGTTTGAATGACTGACGCAATACTGTATCAATGATGGTGAACTGAGCGAACTGATTATACTGCTCAAAAAGAACAGAACTTGTTTTCGTAGTCGACTTTTATTTGCCGCGGGCGGTACAAGTTTTAGTTTTACGTTAGCTAAAGCAAGAGTTAATTTCACATTAATGAGTATCGGGGGGCGTAGCTCAGATGGTAGAGCGCTCGCTTAGCATGCGAGAGGTACCGGGATCGATACCCGGCGCCTCCAATATTTTCTTTTTTGGAAAAAATCCGTGGGCTGAAAAGATCATTAGCCCGCAACTAGTATTAGCAAAACTCGAAAACGGTCCATGTCCTATTTTTATTTGTTCTGCGGAAGGTTCTAATGGATTTAGTACCAATTTTTTTTTTCGGAAAAGTGAACAATCTCTGAGGCAGTATAGCAAAATGTTACATATGTTGGTATGTAGCTCTGAAAAAATAATTTATTCGTGTAGGTAACATAATGTACACTTATGAACGTCAAAAAAATACATTATGGGTCATCACTCCCAGGAAAGCCGTTAAATAGTAGATTTTAGCTATACTCTACATTTACCACTCGCGTACAATAGAATACAGGCGAAATAATGATTTGTTAATTGCTATGTAACGAATAAATAAAACGTAACCATTGAGAAGATTACCTATGTCTATATACTCTCAGGACGTAATTCCGAAGTTTTACGAAATCATCACGTTTATAAAACTATGCTATAAAATCATGCTTTATATGAGGGAGTATTGATTTGATTTGCAGGCCTGTTTGTTGTGTAATAAATATGTATGTAATGGTAAATGTGGTAAATCATAGAACAGATTTTTTATTTTATTTTTACTTATGTAACTTAAATAACGTTGTAGTTTATGACATTTTCCTTTGAATTATTGTTAAGTAGAGGGAGGGTAAAACTTGCTGAGTTTCTTGTCCGTTCTTCTCAGAACAAGGCCTCCTGGTAGTTTTGCGAACGGATGGCGTAGTTTTGCTCTTTCGCGAATTTTGTAAACGTTTTTGACATTCATAAGCATGCCCTAAGACGCATCTAAATTGAATAAATGAATTTTGATTTGATTTGAATTGTTTTATATTTTAATTAAAATTTGGCTCTGTAAATAAATGTTTGTAAAATCTCAAATATAGGATCCATTAAAAAATTATTTCTCTTGCTGAATGCTAGTATCAAACCATTATATATTATATTATATTTAAAATAAATATATATAGATTAAATCTTAAATTAACAGAATCGAATTATCTGGCTGTATACGCTATACAATGGACAAATAAGTTAACTTGAGTCATACTGCAAGGTTGTAATTGAAACATTGTCAACTTTTACTTGCCGCGGGCGGTACAACTTTTAGCTTTACGATAGCCATGGCAAAGGATAATTTCACTGCATGACGTATCAGGGGGCGTAGCTCAGATGGTAGAGCGCTCGCTTAGCATGCGAGAGGTACCGGGATCGATACCCGGCGCCTCCAAATAATTTTAGGTTTTGGATATTTTTAATTTTTAATTCGTAAATAATAATCACGTAAAACCAACACATTAACTGGTATTTTTAACTCAAACACGATTTTTTAATAAAATTGGAACATGGTGTAATGATTGCACCTCCTTACAAACATTGTGTAAAAGAATAAATATGGAAATTAAAAAGAGTAGCGGAGAGTTTATTGCCAGTTCTTCTCTTCCGTTCTACGCCCTTGATTTGAGAACTGGCAGTAAGTGTAAAATTATAAGCATTTAATATGCATTTATTTTTATTTCTTTACATTAAGTTACCTAAATGAATAAATGATTATAAATAGAATTAAAAAAAAATAGATAATACTCACATTATTATATCTGTCTCTCTCGTGCCCACTAGCTATACAAGTGAGATCTTCATACACATTTGTTATACAAAATCTTTTTTTGCGTCTACCCGCATTTGGCGTGGAGGGTAGTCGATGAAATGTACTAAAAACCCGGCACTTGTTAACCGATGTATCCACTTTTCTTAATTTTTCATTATATTCCAGTATGGAATGCTGGTCACTAGTAGATTCCATTATTAAAGGAAGGAATTGTTTTAGATTTGATATTTCTGAAAATAAAAACCATTTCAACCAGGCCGAAGAACATTAAACAGAGAATAAAATTATAACTATGCAATAACAGTTAACAAATTCCACTTCAAGATTTCAGTGTACCACCTAAAAGGACGTCGACGCACTCGCACAGCGTGTGAGTGAGTGGAAAAAGGTAAAATTCTACAGTATCCGTCCTGTGTGGTTCACAACAGCCCAACCAAAGAAAATATTTAATTAGGATTTACTATTTGACAAAATCTATAAACATTGTTTTATTTTATTTATTAATCATATGTCGCAAGACGCATATGAATAATCATTAAATAAAATGTATTATACTTTTTTACTAATTTAATTCGCCTCTATAACCCTGTGGGTGGAGGGCGCTAGGCCATGGTTCATGTTCATGTCTTTTGTGTCATTGTCTTATATATTAGGACCTGGATGACCGACTGGATGAAGTTATTAATTTAAAGAAAAATATCATGAGTGTGACAGAACACGAATAAAATGAAATTTTCTAGAAATGATTCCTGGCTAGATCGATTTATCGCCCCCGAAACCCCCGTATACTAAATTTCATGAAAATCGTTGGAGCCGATCCCGAGATTCCAATTACATATATATATATATATAATATATACAAGAATTGCTCGTTTAAACATATAAGATTTATATTAAATAAAATATTCATTATAAGGAAAAGATTAAAATTAAATGCAATTGCAATATATAGTAGAAAAGATATGACAACTTACCGTTTCTTGTCAATTTATTTAACCTCAGAAATTGTGATTGGTCGGTCTGCGCACTGCTCGTACTCTTTGTCCTTTTCACTTGGGTTGACTCTCTTTCTATGTAACTATTCTGTTTATGACTGAAATAAACCACAAAAATAAGATTAGTAGTACAAACTAGGGGAATTTATTTCATAAAGCAGATCGGCAAACTTCTTTTAGGGTAACCAAATAACATTAATGTGAAAGAAACGGTTTTATGCTATATATACTATTTAATTATTTATAATGTAAACTTAATTAAAAACCCAAGAATAGGTCAACTTATACACCAAGGTTACGATAAAAAAAAATTAATAGTAAAATTTCTGTACTGAATTTTAAACTCAAACTCAAAATAACTTTATTCATATAGGTAACCAAGTAAATTAAATTAATTCTAAGTTTACATTTACTACCAGTTTGCAAGTCAAGGGCATAGAGCAGGCAAGATGAACTTGCAAGTAGCCACCAGTCATTTTAATCGCCAAGTTTGTCATACAAATTGTTTGAACTGGAGCAAATCAATCCCTTTCTATTTTATTAATTATTAGATTATTCATTTAAATATCGTCAACTTTGTCTTGAATTATTAATTTGTTATCATTTTGCCTCTTGTACCTTCTCAAAAAATTAATACCCCATCATATCAAAGACAAAGCCATTGATTATACACTGTGCCTGACTGGTTATATATAATAAACATATTGTTACCCCATATCATACTAATTTTTAACTTATTTTATTTTTCTCAATGTCAACATTCAATTTGATAGAACGGATAGATGAGTAGGTACTTCAGTGAAAGTTAACACGGTCTATTCTATGCAATAAAATAATTTAACAAATACACTAATTACCTATATGATGTATCATTTGGTCCGACCGTAACTTGTGTCAGCTTAATTTTAGATGATTCTAACATCTTACACTTCTCTTTTATGCTAATTATTTCCAAATTCTGAAAAAACAATAGTGTAAAAAGAATTAGCTTGAAGGACCAAAGGTTCATTAGGAATGTAAAATAAACAAAATACCTACTAACGATATAACATACCTTAAAATCAAGCTGCGTTCTTAAATCATGTATCTGCTTGTTGGCAGTTCCTAGCTTATCCATCCATTCCATTTGAGCTTTTTCTTGAGTCTTAATCTTCTCAAGACGAGCATTATCCACAGATAACTGACATGTTTTAAGCTGTGTTCGGAGTATGGATGCCTCACCTGTAATATAATTTCTTAGCAATCAAGTTTCATAAGAGATCAGGGGTGCTAGACGCTCAAATCACTAGGCCTACATTGTTTATTTGTGTAGTAGAGAATGGTATTTTCTATTATATTGTAAATCCATGAATTAATACATTTTCTTGTGTAATCATGTTTTAGATATAGTTTTTAAATATATTTTTATTGGTTGTAAAAAAAGTTTCAAGAAGTTTATATTGTTTCTTGCACATACTAAGGGCTTGAATCTTAAGAAAGCAAGTTTATAATCAAATATAAGAAATTTTACCTACTTGTTGATTGAAATAATGTTTAGTAAATAAACACAATATTTTTTTCAATGACTTAATAAAAATTGTAAAATTGTAAATGTACCTTCTTTAGTTACACATTTTTCTAATAACTTTCCATTTTCAGATTTTAATTTAGCATTTTCTTCTTGCAATTGCAAAAGTTGCTTATAAAATTGGCCTGAGTCCTGGCCTTTAAATATCTTATCATTTATAATAAAGTCTTCACTAACATTAACATGCTCTTTGTTAACTTTATTTGTCAGTCCTGGCAGTGGGGAGGATATTCGTTCACATTTATTCCTTAAATTGGTTGATATTGTACTGTATGGACTTGATGTTGGCTTTTTAAAGGAAAATGGAGCTTTAGAAGTACTTGGTTCAGGGTACTCAAATTGTGTGCTAGATGAACCAGGCTGCATACACAAAGTATAATCAGGTAAGATACTATCATTCTGCTCATTGTAAGCGTCCTCACATGCTTGGCTTGCCAAGAGAAGGAGATCATCATCATTATCGTCACCCCAGGCGTCGGACTGGATTGTCGCTGAAATCATATGTTAAGATTAATTAAAAAATTAGCTTAATACAAAAAATGTTACCGTTAAACAAAAATTTTTAAACTAGTAAAATAAATGTAAATAAAGAAAATAATAATTATAGTTGCTTGTAAACATCGTGAAAAAATTACCCTTATTCGAAGTCGAATTTTGACTGAGTGGAAAATTGTGGTCAGACACAGTTATATCTAGTTTAGCCTTTTTTCTTTCACCATAATTCTGGGGGTAAAAACGTTTAGACATTGTTTTATTTTCAATAAAGTTCGGAAGTTCCAAACTAAACGTAAAAGTAAATGTTTTAATTTACTTTGCCGCTGTTCTGATTTGACATTGACATTTATAATTATTTTTTTTTATTTTTTTCGCACATAGCGCAGGCTATAGTCTTTCGACCATACCGACTAGTCTTTCGTATAAACATTTATAATTAGCGTAAGCTACTCACTTCGCTAGAAGAATTAGTATTCTGTGAAGGATCTGGAGTTAGGAGATGAATATGTTAGCTATCTGTCCATGCACAACGATTAAAGACGACATTATAATATTGTATAATATTATACTTGTTTCATTAAAATAAACAGACAATATATTGTTAATTACTTTATACCGCCGTTATCAAACCTTATTAGCCCAAGTACCGTAAGTATTTTTCACCGTCGTAATCTGTCTTAAACTTCTTTCGTCCCATTTAGAATATAGGTTTAGAGGTCCTCTTAACTCTATTCCATCTCCATCTTTTAATTAAATATGTAATTTGTTTGTGTATGGACCTTTTCAAAATAATTTCTAGCTATATTACTCTACAACCTAATTAAAAAATAATACAGAATATTAACATACTTTATTTAAAAGAAAACGTGACGATTTTCTTACAAAATTTCTCCCATACATCGATAAAGAAGTTTCACTTCAATAAATTGAACGTTTAACGTTTTTAATTTTTAAGTTTTAGAAAAGTTTCCAATAACATTTTTCTCATTTAATTTTTTGCTACTGGTAATACTTCTATACCATAAACAAAAAAATGACGCCAAGTGAATTGTTTTTCTTTTACAAGTCTCTATAAATTTTAGGTTGTCTTTGAATTAGTTCGTCGTGGAATCGTGTCGAAGGTAGACGTGTACAATGACTGAAGGATATAAACTTGGTGATTTAGTTTGGTATGTAGATAAAACCTACCCTTATATGTTGATAACATTTCCAACAATACACATTTAGTATCTAAGTCTCTAATTTTTTTTGTTTCAGGGCTAAGATGAAGGGTTTCAGCCCTTGGCCAGGCCGGGTGAGTTCTAGTTACGCTATTTTAAACGTATTTTTTCAAATTCAGCGGCTCTTCAAAAGTATATTAATGATACAAATTGTTGCACTTAAGTCAAACGTTTTCAAATTGGAATGCAAACAGTTTGATAATATGAGCGGGAATTTGTGTATAATAGCTGACGCCGCTGTCAGGTATTACGGTCATTGGCCAGAAAAAGGCCGTACAAATAGTGCTTTACGCATGTGTTGGGACCATAATCTTAACCATAATTGAGTATAAAATAATTTGATATTAATACAATTTTACGGAGTAAATTCTATTTCTTTCACTCTCACCGTAAGTGTGTCAGAAAGAGAGAGTAACATGGAGAAAATATCACAATATTTTTATTTAATTTTCAGGTATCTATACCAACTCCTGAATTGAAGCATCCAAAAAAAGGAATGTCTGTGCAATGCATTTATTTCTTTGGCACCAATAATTAGTAAGTATCTATCACAGAATATTACTTTACTTCTCAAACATAAGCTTTGTTATTGCTGTTTGTATTTAGGAAGTAGAAAAGAAATAGAAGAATGAAAAGATGATAAAAGAATAAACAAAAGAGTAAAGCAACCATAGTAGCACTTGTTGATATGTTTATAACATGTAAATTAATGATTTATGAATTATAAGAAGTTAGTTTTTTCTCAATTAAAACATACTTAGTTGGTTTAATGTAGAACATCCTGAATATGTTATTTAAGTTTTGAAAATATGATATTAGTAAGTGACCTTTTAGTTCAGGTTATACAAATAAATTGGGGAAATGTGATATTAGGTCTGTCAACCTTCTTTTAGGGCAATGTTCACACACAAAACCAATTAAAAATTGTCCAGTTATCTAAACACAAGCAAGAGACATCTCTGTACCTGCTAGAAAAATAAATGCTCTAAAATACATCTCTTATATTTTCTATATATTGATTATTAATAACTTTGCAGTGCGTGGATAGAAGAGCATAATATTAAACCTTACCAAGAGCATAAGGAGCAATTGATAAAATCAAGCAAGTCGGCAGCATTTAAAGAGGCCTGCAATCAGATTGAAGACTACATAATTCATCCTGAGGTGAGATTGATTGACCATATACCTTTCAAACTTATCATTTTAACAAATATATTAATTTTAATTGCCTGAGATATAAAAGTATTTTTCATAATGTTTATTGCAACTTTGATTCAAACAAGTTTTTTATTTTTGAAACTTAACAAAGTTTTATTCAAGTGTTATGAAGTGCAACCTAAAATATAAAACAGCCTATACTGATATGACATAGGGAAATTAAGGGGATCATAATTCTGTATGTAATAGATAATTAGTGAATAAAATTTATATTGTATATTGCATCAATATTTATTGTTCATTTTGTTATGGCATACATCAAATTTCTTGTTAATGAACAAGCCTCAAATTTAGAGATTATATTTAACATGTGTCATATGTATTGAGAATAGTATGCTTATGCAAAAAATAATAAATAAACTCATTGAACATTTAAAAAATATTATGAGTTTATGGAAGATTTCATAATAAATTAAATTCTTCCCAATGCAATTCTGTAATAATTTTTATTATTCTATGCATTGGCCTTAAATGAAATCAAGAGGTTACGATGTAAATGTATTAAATGATAAATTTATTTATATACAGTGTATTAAATTAGCTTAATTTTGGTTGTTGGTGTCAATGGTATTCCATTTTAGATTTTACATTGTCTGAAGAATTTTTGAAATCAAGTTGTAAATATAATTAAAATTTTTAAGTTCTAATATGTGTATATATATTGTACATATACATTTCTTAGAACAATATATAAAAACTACTGTGTATTATGTGTATTGTCTGTTACTGTGATCTGTATCTGAATAATTTCGGTCTCAGCACGATGTCTTAAACGTTTTTGTCCCTAAATAGACTTCAATGAAAAAAGTTTTTTTTTGTTTTTTGCGATATAGGAATTTTTATTAAACTTTTTCACATCTTTCACTATGGTAATTGCATACCCTAACAGTCTTGAAAATATTCTAGAACCTATGTCAGAGATAACCTAGGGTTCTAATGGTAAACGGTATTTTAAATCGGAGTAGTAGAGAGCTGAGAATTGAATCCCCACCCCCTTCAGCAAAAGCAAGCAAAGCTGTGGAAAGTAATATTACATAAACGTATTTAGTTTTTTGTAGGGATCCTCGAAAATGCATTTCGTTAGCATAGACAATGTGTTGGTGATCCGTAATATATGTAAAAAGTAAATAATTACTGTTGACGTAATCACCAATAGTGATAATCGAATCGACGACGACCAGTCATTTTCCGAGCGGCTTGATCCCTTGGCGTTGCGTTAGATCTCTGCATCTTCTCCGCATTTACCATGGTATGTTCATAGGAGTTGTTCGGATTAATAACTGCGGCTTAGTTTTGTCTTCGGACGCCCAGGTCATACGGATGGAATTTTCTATTTTGCCTCGACTACTTATCTATTTATTTATTTATTCGGAAACCAAACAGACACATCCTTATAATAAAAACAAAGTCAAAAATAAAACACAAAACAAACACACTGGACGCATCCACAATAGGTTACACTTATACAACCATATGATACAAAAAAAAATATGACAACAAAACACATAATAATAGAGTTAAGACATTAACAGTTGCTTTATTTCATTCTTAAACAAAGCAGTAGTGGAGTGCGAAAAAGGGTCAATGTTTTTGATAGAATCTAAAGAAGAACACATCCTGTGAGAGTATCTATCATTTTGTCTACTGCATGCTGTATTTCTGCAGTATTTTCCAATTCAAGTTAGAGTCCTTCAACGAAAGAGCATTCTTAAAGTGCCGGAAACGCAAGCCTTCTCGCATTGCATCCATGGGTTACATTGAGAGTGATATGGTATCACTTATCACCAGATGACCACTTGCTTTTTTGTCGCCTGTATATAAAAAAACAATATGTAAGGAGTATGTAAATAAATGAAACCTTCGTTCTTCCAATGTAATATGTAAGCGAAATTTAAAAAAATTGACCAGATTATTAAAATATTGAAATATTATTGTTCAAATAGCTAATAAATATTATGAAACATTGAATAGTAATTATGACTAAGGATGATTTTAAAAAACGCGCGTGAAATATGACTTACGACAAAATCCAATATATTATTATACAAGGGGGAATGTGATTCCAAAAATCCGTCAGATGAGAGTCGATGTGATGATATCCATATTTTTGCTGCAGAAGCGATCTGTCCATGGTATCTGATTTTCCCCAAGGGAGTTGGTACGGAATAAGTTTAATTAATTAAATATTATGACACTATCTGGTCAATATATTCTTGAAGGTTTGTTGTATGTAAACGAACAAATGGTGACTGTCACCTTTATACTCGCAAGAGAACTAATCTTTAAACGAACAGACTCCGGAAGATAAACCTAAAATTTCTATGGAAACCAAAACTCCCAAGCGAAATTAGAGAATTATCACTAAATAAATTCAGCGTTTTATAAATTTGACAAATATTTAAATGATCATAATCCTTTCTTGAGATTGATTTTCTTCAGTTCAAACAATTTATCTGGCTCAAAACTTGCCGATCAAAAAGAGTGGCGGAGAGTTTTTTGCCAGTTCTACTCGCCCGCTCTACGCCATTGACTTGCGAACTGGTAGTAAATGTAAATGCATAGCAAAGGTATTAATTTAACATCTTTTGTATTGACGTTTATAAATGTACTTAGGAAAAGAAACAGGAGGTGGAGGTGGGTTTGTAAGAGGCCTTTTCTAAGCTGTCTCCATCTTTTTTGTTTGTTTTTCCTTGGGCACCAGTTTAGTTACTTAGTTACTTTTGCTCTACTTTTCTGTTCATGTGCCACGCCCATTCATAGTTGTATAAAGTACCGCTAAATAATTTTACTTCCTTAAACCCACTAAAATTCCCCCTAAATTTGTAAGGAAATCCCCCTAGTTGACATGAGTGTAATACTGATGACGTAACGATTGCGCGTTCGATAATCTGTCAAAATCTCTCGTTCGATAGGCGTTGACAACTGACATGTCACGCTCGAGCAATGACAAACTGTTTCTTCTTCTGTTTTAGATTATTCCAGGTGTTAGATTTTCCAAACTTACTTGGCGTTAATAAATCAACATTTCGATTAAGAATATCAAATAATACTGAGCAGTTAAATTCATTTAGTTTTCGTGATCCTCGAGTTGTTAATAATGTAGTATTTATAATACATGTATTATTGTCAAAATAAGTACATATAAAAAGTTATCTCCACACTAGCCTAACTTTCTCTAAACCACGTGTGACTCATAGAAGTATGCGTCGAACCAGTTATGATAACTAAAATCGTGCGAACGACGCACAGCTGTATAATAATAATTAAAAACTACCCACAAATATGAAATTATACTTAAATTTTTCAATTAATTAAAATCGAAGTTAGACAAAATTACTTTTAATTTATATTTTTTGGTTACTTATTTAAGTGCATGTACGGCTGTCTTTTTATTGTGATTATTTTAAGAACTACTATAATACACATAGACATACATTACAACACACACAAAACAACAATAATCAAAGAAAAAAAATACAATTAAAAATAAGAATAATTGTTAAGAAATATAAATATAAATAAACATTTTTGGGCGGATTAAAAACTATAGTAATTGTTTTTCTCATGTTAGTAAAATTTTTGTGTGAGAAATCTTTAAACCTAGTAAATGTACTTTCAGAACAGAATATTTTTTTTATGAGTCAAATTTTTACATATTTTTTAAAACTATATTCATAATGAGGTTAGGCTTCAAAGGGAATCTATTACCGTGCTTCTCATTCCGAGCAGATGGGGCTACACTTTTTTGTAGAACAGGAGGTGAACGGGCGGTCCATCTGATTACCAGAGGGCTCGCGAGTGTGTTACCGGCGTTTGCGGGATTGGTTGGCTGATGGGTTTTAGTGGGAGGCCTATTGCATCCCACAGCCCGACCCCCAAGCTCGTTGCCTCGGCGCGGGGGTCTGTAAATTTATTATCAATAATGAAAAAGGACTGAAGTAAACCGTTCAGCTACTTGCTGAATGGTGGTGTATGATGTTAATAATACATGACTGAATAATCATATCCATAGCAGTAACCTCTTACAGGATATTGAAAATTGTCATCCCTTATGAGTCCCTAGGTCTACAATCAAATTTTCAAATTCCTTCTGCCAAAATTCTACGCGACTTTAACAGATTGAACACAGCTTATCCGGAGCTGGATATATTCGGTAGTGGGCTGATCGGTTTTAGAGAAAGCATTGTTGGGTGGGGCTTTGTCAATGATTCTTTGATCATCAGCAAAACAGCAAATTAGGTTCTTCTGATTTAAGTACCAACAATTTCTGGTAATTTTATTGTGTGCTTATCTTATCTTATATATTTTTTTTTGTAAAAGTTATGTTTACCATTCTTCTCACACAGACTTAGAATTATGTATGATGTCGTAAACTCAATAATGTCCCTAAGATGTGGGTCGCAGGCAGTAGTGCCTCGTATCTGTTAAGAGTATAATATAACAATAATAAATAGTGTAAACAAATGTTGTCTAGGTACTAGTGTACACTCGTAAGAAGTGAAACTTCTTTATGACCTTATTTTTCAAAAAAATGATGTACTATATGCGACTTTACAGAAATTGGTTAAAAAAGATTAATTAGATAAAGTTTGACTGAAGGCTTTTACCATCATAGACATGAATACAAATAATATAACTACCTTATTACTACTAAGATTAATATAGAATTTCATTAATTGTAATAGAATTATTATTCGAATCAACCGTGGACAAAAAAAAAGATGGCGCGTAACCGAAAAATGTGACGGTAATTTTTTTTTCCAACGTCGATAAAGAAGTTTTGCTTCAAAAAAAATTTAAAGATCCAAAACGACTTATAAAATTGATCTCCTATAAGATCTAAGTATTTGTTTTTTATTTATGTTAGCTTTAGAATTATGGAATAAATAAAAAACAATTGTTTCGTAGAATTTTGGCGAGATTGACGAGCATGTACGTGACCCAGACGAGGAGTTTGACAAGTTGAAGGATGTCCTCCGAAAGGAGAGCACGGAGTCCGTTCCCAAGGAGGAGGCCACGCCTGAAGTGAAGAAAGAGAAGAAGAGCTCTACGCCCAAGGTATTAGAGTCGCTTTTTGTATTACAATTTTCTTAACATCCGCTTAGGTACAATTTATCCAATCATATTATATCACTAGCTCAATATAGTTAGTGTCAACAATAAATATTAATTTGTACTACCGAGCAACTTTGATTATGAATAGGATATTGCCATGACACGCAAGTTTTGGAGAAATCCCCCCCAACAACCATGTAACGCGCCGTAACTTTTTTCTGTGCCCAATAGTAAAACGTTTCGTTACAACGCAGTGACTGATTAAACCTAAAAGTTGCCATGTAAAGTATCGGAAAGTCGAAAATATTATTAACAATAACGCATAATTCAATTTATAACGATGTTAGTCAAATTGTTAATTTTACTAACATAAGTTATAAGTTTTACTATGTAATAACAATATATGGAGTTTTTAATTGGTCTGAAATAATTGTTTATTTTTAAATTTTTTTTTATATAATTCAACTAGGCATCGTAACGTTTTAGGGCGAATTGTAAAAATATATAGTGTAGTTGAGTAGCTTATGTATCGTATCCATTTTAAAAGATCGTTACACGATTTAAATAACAGCGTTCGATAGAAAAAATCCAAATACATATAGCAAATTTTTGACACTGAATTCATTTTATAACGACAATTTTCTTGTATTTTTATATAACATGTTTTCACTTCGGGCAGTTGTTCGAGTCAATTCGTAACAATTCGTAAACAACCGAATGAGTCAAATGAGCAACTATTGCACACATGTGTTATAGTTGCTCATTTGACTCATTGACTTGACTTGTAGCTTTTCTCAACTGTTATGTATGCCTGAGTGCATGAGTGTGTGGGTGCAAATGTGTGTGTGCAAGTGTGTGAGTGAGTGAATGAATAAAGTGTGCATATGCAGCTCTAACACTGCATAAGTTTTTGAATCGTATGTTTAGATTGTAGACTGTGAGCGGGTAGATATTAAGCAGACTATTTAATTTGGTCAGGTATAAGCTGAAGGAAAAGATAGTGTGGATATTACACTAGATTACTGGCGTGTACAAGGATCCAACTAAAACATAACCATGGTCAGTTACAACCACAACACACACATTACACACATAAAATGTTATTTTTCTTTGTTGATTATTACGTGTGTTTCTGTGTGTGTTGCGTTAGTAATAAATCTTCTGTTTGTCAGATTTTTTTTGCTACTTTTGGTATTAAAGCATAAATTACTTTATACAGTTGAAGTTTGATGAAATTTGTGTTGATTATTGTGTTTGTCTTATTTACACATAGGCGAATTAGCCTAAAACCTGTATGGGGACTGGGGCTGTATGAAATGGTGTTTTTTTTTATATAGAACAAGGGGGCAAACGGGCAGAAGGCTCACCTGATGTTAAGTGATACCGCCGCCCATGGACAGCCTCGGCGCTAGAGCGTCGTGCGTTTAATCATTAAATTTTAATTATTTTGTGATATTTATATACTGAAAATTTATAGATTCGTTTGGGTTCCAAGGTGAAGGCTGTTAAACGTTCGTCATCGACTGGTCTGAAAGCCACGCCCAGGAAAATGGCGAAGGCGTCCCGATCTTTTACAGACACGGACTTGGCCAATGATAAGCCGTCCATGCTGAACCACTCGTTCTCGAAGAAGTCAAGTCTTCTGCAGCGGCCATCGAATATATTGAGGCCTGTGAGTATGATTTACTTTTATTGATTCTTTATAAAGGAACGCCAGAAAAAACGATTGCCATGGCACGACAAACAGTTGCATGTCCGACAAAGAGTGGCGTTAGGAAACAAAGGACGTATGCGTATCAGCGGAAAGTCTTGTAGAATGCTCCCCCAAAAAAGCAGCTGTATAGGAATGTATATATGTATATCTCTACAATTGTTTAGTGCTAGGCTTTATATAAATTAAATAATGTTTTTTTAAGAAAAAAAGAATGTGTTTACTTATGTACCAACACACATTATTTATTACAAAATAATTAAAATGATTAGCGATCTATAAAATACTACAATGTACAATTTGAATAAAGTTATCGATTTTCATGCCACCTAGACCTAACTTTACGATGTCTTCAAAAATCTTATTTTAAGTAAAATAAATCCTTAAATGTATCTCCTATAATCCCCCCCACCAGACATCTTGATTCCTTCTAAATGTAGGGGGTAAACTTCGTATGTTACTTAACTGGTATGTGATGGGGTTAATAGTCTATCTCGTAATAATCAGTATTTTAAAATCTTTCAAACGATTTTACGGTAATTAAAAAGTCGATAACAAAGTTTTTGGTTTGCTAGTTTGTTAGTTAACTGATCAGTTTATTTATTTCAATTTTGACAGTGAATATATATGTATTGTAATTAACTTCTAAGTTCTAACCAACTTAATAAATATATATTATATTTCAATTATTAAAAAAAAATATTTGTATTGCTGTCATTGAAATTAGGGCAATCATGATTATTAATACAAATTACACTTAAGCAGTAATAGTAAAGTGTATTGTATTTAGTTACTCTGATTCATGCCCGAGTTACAGGAGGCTAGTTTTTCAAGTTAGGATAACAAGCTAGTACTGTCACTTTCTTCGTTCACAGCTTCCTGACTTATCGCCCGGGGCTTCGCAAGAGCAAGAGGCCTCTCGCAACAACCCAAGCATATTTAAAAAATATCGATCCCTCAACTTTTTTTTAAATTTAAAACTTTGATTTGATTGATCCTTAATTACTTGTAAATTAAACTAACTTTATTCACTGAAAACGTAATTGAAAAATGTCTTATGTAGTAGTGACATGACAAATATGTACCTAGATCGAAAAACCAGACCCAATTTCGAATATTGTTAAGAAATAGGGGATCGAATCGAAAATGCCATAGTTAAGGGTTTATTTCTAAAATAAATCAATGAGGAATTTATATACACAAATTAAGGGCAAAATTAATCGCAAAAATGCACTAATTACACACAAACACAAAAAAAGTCACTAAGAACTTTAATAACGCACACTTCACACAGTACTTTATCACTTGTGTTCCCATTATTAGCATTTTATCTCTTTGGGGTCTATCTCTTGATAGACCCCTTGTCGTCCGTCCCGTCCCTGGGAACAATCTTGAACGGGGTTCGAGAACTCTAGGCAGGATTGCTGAGTAGCGATTGCACAATTCTAGAACGACGTACTATCTCTTTCGCGCACATTGCTCCGTCCTTGTCGTATGGCGTTCTGGTGTAGTCAACCCGTCTTCGTAACAATAAACTTTTCACGAAGGACAAACGGCCTTGTAAAGACCTGCGGGCTGGAGCCTCGCAATGGCTGCATCTGCTTTTGGAACGTCAAAATTATGTCAATGTCATGCTGCGGGCGTAATCGTTGACGCCATGACAGTACTCAGAAATAAGTACGGACCCAGAGTTCAAACAGCTTCATGTATGAAACTTGAAGAGTTAGTATTTCGTAATGAGGAAACTGAATCTCTAAACAGTACCATAGATATCAGATTATGGTATTGTTCCTGGGGCAAAGTGTAGGGTTTTTTCTTAATGTAAGTTGACAGAATCATTACGATTTTACTGACATACATACTGTTGAAGAATATAATAAATGTTAGTTAAGTTTTGTCTAAGATAAACCTACTATTTTAAAAATTACGAGTTACGAGGTTTTCTAAGAGGTTTTAGATGTTAAGCCAATTTTGCAGAGAAGTTTTTGTTGCATACGTTATATTTATTAAAGTACACAACAGTATTCGTTTTCTACAGTATAAATTATGGAAAAATAGTAATAAAAAATGTCTTCCAAAATAGAGAAGGTAAAAATTTTAGTTAAACGTAAATTAATCAATAAAGGTTTCAATAAATTTGACGATTATTTAAATGATCCAGTTCATACAATTTGTATGAGTCAAAACTTAGCGATTAAAAACAGTGACGAAAAGTTTCTTGCCAGTTCTTCATGCCCGCACTACCCTTGACTTACGAATCAATTTAACTTTACTATTGACGTTCATATGTGCACTTGATTACCTATAAGTATGTAATCCCTTGAAAATTGGTTTTGTAACAACTGTAGGGTAGGTAAATAGATTGTATCCACATGCTGAAACATTTTAACATGAATAATTTTACAGGAAACACCGCCCTTGGATCTCGAGAACGTATCTGAAACGCTCCTGGAGAAGAACATAAAGGCGAGCCAAATGAAATTCGGCTTCCTCGGCCTGGGAATTATGGGGAGTGGAATTGTCAAGAATTTACTCAATTCCGGCCATAAGGTTCTTGTCTGGAATCGTACTGCTGCCAAGGTAAGTCTAGATGTAGGTTCCAGGAACACTAGAATTGAAGGTTTCCAAGCTAAATTAATGAATTTTGGAAGATTTGGGACCAGCTAGAAGCATTTAAAGAGAAGTAGAGTCCAGTGATTCCCTTGCCGTGGTATGCCACGCCTTAGGCCTTGCTAAAATTCTTTTGACCTCTGAATCTAGAATTATTTTAATATTAATAAGTGCGTACAAAGTACACATGCCAGAAGTGAAACTTCTTTGTAAATTAATTATTACTAAGGTAAAAGCCTCAATGGATGATCATGTATCAGTATATGGTCACTCCATATATTTGTATCAATGTTCACACTTTACGTGCTAATGATATTATGAATAAATAAAAAATCTGCGTTTACTGCACAAGACGCTATGCGTTGTCTCCCTTTCTCACTCAGTCGGTCTCAATCGCTCTCTCTCTTTCTTCGACTAAAACGCTGCACATTATGTGACGTTCCGTAAAAATTTTACCCTAAAGAAGTTTCACATCAAAAATTGAATTGTTCACTAAGAAACGCAAAGCATAGGTTTGAGGAAGAAATTACTTAAACACATAATGAAAATGATACTTCAAAGTCCAAATAGATTTTGGTTTAGTCCCCTTAAGAATCAAATTGTACCCCTGTGGGGCGTGGGCCCCACGTTGGTAAACACTACTGTCAGTTAGAGTACAATTATTACTGTTTTTTTCCTCTATTTGTTGTTTGCATTCTTTCGTGAATGATTCGTGAAATACTGATATGAAAGCGGGAATTTGTGTTAGTTTTCCTGAAATTGACCACTGTAGAAGAGGGGCTGCAAATAACCGAGGAATAGTTATGATGATGGTAGGATGTGAGGTCCGCAATACCGCAAGTTAAATGAATAATATTCGTGCCATAAATGAGGGTTTTCTAAGGCAGTTTTTGCTGCGCACCACCGCTATGTGGAACCAATTTCACTTACAGTCCTTCAAAGAGAACACCAAATAATAGGAGGCCTAGCACTGGCCAGCCTTCTTGCAATGTTAGTGTTCATCCTCTGGTGATGGTACTTAAGACATTGCAACCTTTTTTAATAACCACTAATGACAAATGTGAAATGTTCTTGAAAATAATTCAGGATCCTTGGGAAATTATCGACCTTTTCAAACTCCATCATTTATTTTCTCTCTTCGTCGCATTATTTATTTACGCTGTGGACATCTAGAGGCCTGTTAAATTTAAACGGTTCTTTTTGAACTGACGTCAACAAAGCGTGTTCTTATAAGTTTGACTTGGAATTAGATAATCGTTGAGTATGATGATCGAGGATAATTGAAAGACTAGCCAAGCAATTGCTTTAATAGTTTTTCAGATGTGTATCATATAACACACGTGTACAGACATAACTGTTTTGTTAATTCTGGGGGCACACAATCAATCATTTGTATGGTTTTGAGTAATTTGGACGTAATTTAAAGATTAATTTCTTAAATATATCAGGGGTTTCCAATATCTATGGTATATAGATCAATTTTAACGAAATTTCATTGCCACGTTGAAAGCCCTGAATTTAGTTTTTTTTTCCAATTCAATGGTTAGGTAACGCGCATGCTTCAACGGATTTACATTCTAGATAAAACCATAGACTATTTTATTTCTATAATTAAAACTTAAGAAAATTTATCGAATCCCGGTTCCATAGACAGCTTCAAAAGTTTTAGTTTTTTTTCATCACTCAATAGTGTTCTTGAAATGAATTCAAGAAGGTTATACACATTTTAGACTTAAACCTAACTGAATAAAAAAGAACCTAATCTAATGTCTAGGTGTAATCTTTGGGAACTGAGGCAATATCAGTAACATCATGCATATACTATCAGTTTTTAAATTTTTTTAAGGGTTCCAAAGTCATGGGCCTCAATATTACATGTTGTTAGATTCAAGTAATATTATAAGCTAAATTTTAAATCATTAGTTTAAAAAAATGGAGCTCTTTGGAGTGTATTCGAAAAATTACCACTGTTTGATAAACTCTCAACGGAAGACGTAATATATAGATAGTATTAAAAAGTGAAACGAAATTTTTTGCTAGTTATAGATGATGCTTAGTTTTATGAGACAGAGGGTAAACAAGATAAAATTTGGTGCTAAGGGACATGATAGAGCTAGAAATTATGTATGAATATATTCGGAATTCTTTTGTATTGACTTAGAGGCTCAGTTACACTAGGCAATTCCAGAGATGTGAATGTAAAACGATGACGAATTTCGTCTATTTGTGATTGGCCAAAAGTCACTAGACAATTACCATCTCAAAATCGCAATATTGGAGTGTTTGACAAATTCAAAAAGGCAGTAAAGATGCATGTTACAATAAACACAGTTGAGTTAAATTAAGACGGCTAATGGCGACGTGTATCTCACATATTAATATTAAGTTTCTCATGTAAATATTTTGTTTTTTTGTAATGAGAAATAACGTTCTTTAAACATTACACAGACCTATATAATCAATGTCACGACGCGTTTGCCCGTTCGATATACTAACATCTCCGGAGAAATTTGCCGATTTCCTATAGATTGCGGTGCTTTACTTAAACCAATTTTAAGTTACCATCACACATTGACCTTTATCTTGTGATAAAAATAAACAGTTTATTACAAAGCGAGTGTTTTATTTCTAATTTTAATGTATGAACATGTGACATTTCGAATTCACAATATTATACAAATTAACCTGATTTATAGAATAATCCTAATACTTAACTATGTTAATAATGATAAATATTTTTTTTTAATAAAGTTTCATTCACGATTGATTAAACAAACTAATGGTATAAATAATCTCAAAGGTACCTTAAATTGAATGTTCAAATGAAACAAAAGGATCCATTGAAAAATAATTTATTCCGTGATTTGCTAATTAATCTTGTTTTTTATAATATTTAGAAAATCTTTCAACAATATTTGTATATATTAAGAAACGTACAATAATTATTGCAGGTTAGCATTTGGCATATCACTGTAGGACTTGTTTCGATACGACACTGTCACAAAATATAATACAATATAGAAAAAGTAGGTTCCGTTATAACTGCTAAAGATACAAAAATGAAATAGGAGGTCGAACGAGATGGACAGAGAAGCCACGCGATACACCAATTTACAGAAACCTCGCAATTATTACAACAATGCAGATAACAACTTCCTTAACTCGCTAGTCTACGTCCTTTAAGTCGAATTAATACAAAATGCATAGTCCTCTAAGAATATATCCTAAACATCAAAAAATGGAAATAAAAAAAACATGGATCGAAACGATAGTTTATTTACAAGATTTCCAATCCACAGATCGCTTAAATAAATTTCGTCTACGTCAACGAGCAGATCTTAAACCTAGCACTAGGTGAAATAATTTCGCTAATACATTAACTCGAAATCTAATCTATCACAGCTTACTTAGAAGTACAAGCGACGTACCGAATTATACGTAGGATGGTGATTCGCTGAAGTCACAGAGTCGAATTACATCCAGACGCCGGCCGGGCCGGCCATTCAACGCGTAGATCTTGAACGTACGCGTCAGAAGCCTGTACTACAAGGGCGTGTTCTCGCAGAGGCCTATACAGTCGCCGCACACCATCTGCCCGGCCTGGTGCCGCACCTGGCACTCTGGTGTCGTCAACTCCACCGCCAACAACACTTTCGCCTCTTTAGCGGCCGCTTCCCTCTGCGAATCCCTGTTCAGTTCTGGCGAACTCAAACTTGTCGGCAGACGTCTGCAGTCTTCTCTGAAAGCGTCCCGTCCTCGACCCAAAAGCGGCTCGCTGGAAGGTTTCGCTTCCTCTCTATATTTCGATCTGACGGGGGTGAGGGTTTTGGAAGTCGTGGGGCTGGATAGGTCCATTGGCGTGAGGGACGCCAGCGTCGGCGGTGGGGCCGGCTGCAACGTTTTGAGCATCGCCAGCAATCCTGGTGGGGGTTCTCTCTCGATTATGTTGATGTGAATGCCGTCAGGCAACAGGACGGGCGAACTTCGGCGGGAGTTGACAGATCTCTCTGTCGGCGTGTAGTAAACGGACATTTTGCTCTCGTCGTCCACCGGATTTGGTAGGCTGGAGAGCTTGTCTATTTTTGACTTGAGATACATGTCGATGACCTCGACGTCCGGATCGAAAGCCATGGAGTCGCTTCGACCGCACGAACCGCTGCGACAGTTCTCGAAGTATAATGTCGGCAGATTCTCCAACACTTTGTTCAGCATCTGCTGTTGATATTTGTACGACTCCCGGAATCGTAATATTTGATGAGCGCTAAACTTTCGTATTTTATTCCTCTGGAAAACGTAATTCTCTTGCACCCAATTTAATTGAGACGTGGAATATTCCTTGACTCGCTTCACCTGTGTAAACAACGTTAAAAATATTGTTAGTTTTATAAGTGTGCAATGTTTTGCAATTGTTATGTTTTATTTGTATGGAAATATACCTGATCGTAATACTGGTCTTTCATGGCCGTCAGATGATTAGTACCGATATTTTTAAAGTTACGCAGGTGGCCGGCTTGCGATGAATAACTACTTTGTATCCATTCCACTTGCTGAGTACAATTCTCTTTTATACGATGCACCTGGGAATAAAAACAATTCCATTAGTATAACGATATGGCAGCTATGGTTGTACCAATGTAATTAACGCGTACTTGTACGGCGTAGTTTTCTCGTAGTTTTTCCAATTGCAGTCGTTTATACTGTTCAATGTTGTCCAGCATGCCATAAATTTGTCGCGTCCGTGGCGCGTCTCTGTTTACACACGAGCAACAACTGCAGCAAGTCTCCAATAGACGGAATCTGGAATAAAACAGCAGGATTAGATCGCTACTCGCAGGAAAATCGATTGTCCAATCAAAAGTTATTACCTGTAGAAGATATAACGCAGAGCTTGAACCATCAAAGTGAGGCCGAGAAAACCCGCCGCGCAAATTGCCCCACACAATAGACTATACATCTTAATTTCAAACATTGTCATAGGATCTATGTTGAGGATGACCTCGGCTGTGAGGTTCGCGGATGGATTAGTTGCGTAACATGTGTATGTTCCACTGTCCTCGCGATGAATATTCATAATAGTCAAGGCGCCGTTTTCAAGCACTCGCACTCTCGATGTCGTATAGTCTACCGGCCTATAATTTTGATCGTGGGCGAGACCGTGTTTGTAGTAAATGTCTGGAATCGATTGATCCGGGTTCCAGTGGTACACGTGTCGTGTTGGCGTTATCCATGTGATGGAAGGCGTGGGATTACCTTCGAATGTGCATTCCAGAAGGGCGTTCGATTGTAATCGATAAAGAGTCAGTGGACTGCTGCTGATGAGCTGTGGTGGTTTACAATCGGTACTATTCAGAATTCTCAACATGTCGTTTGGATATGTGAGACCGCAGCTAAGATCCGATTTTATGATGTTCTTTCTCATGTCAGCCCATGTTACGAACCACGCCATACGACAATCGCAAGCCCAAGGGTTGCCCCCTATCCTCAACTCTTGTAACTTATCCAATATCTTCAATGTAAGAGGCAGAAACGTTAATGAGTTATTGCTAATATCCAGATGTGTTAACGACGGCGTGTCTTGAAAAACGTACGATTCAATCTCCCGTAAATATGGATTGTATCTGATGAAGAGTTGCTCCAATTTGTTCAATCCTTGAAAGTTCGTGTTCTGTATTTCCGTTATTTCTGTGTGTTCGAGGTAGATTATTTCTAAATTTCTATTATACTGGAAGAGCGTTGGTGGCAGCAGTCTTAGTCTATTCCCTCCCATGTTTATCATCCGCAACTTTTCGAGACATTTGAAAGCGTCCTGTGATATGTTTAAAAACTTATTGTAACTCAGATTTAACTCTCTGAGTTCCGGTAAAGCTTCGAATAAAAGCTTTGGAATATTATCTAATTTGTTACTAGAAATATCGAGAACTTCCAATTCTTTCAAATCGACTAGAGCTTTTGATGTAATTTTGACTAGGCTATTATTATTTAGGAACAGCGTTTTCAGTTTACGATTAGGTTTAAAATAGTAATCTAAGAAAGTGGCTAGTTTATTATAAGATATATCTAGATAGTGCAGTTTGGTCATCAGCCCGAAGACTTGGAATGGTATGACCTGAATTTGATTGTGGGATACATCTAGAACTTCTAAGTTTTGTAAATCTACGAACGGTTTACGAGGGATGTCCACGATTTGGTTTCTCGATATATTTAAATGTTTTAGTTGATTCAGTCTCGCGAATAGCCCGTTTTCAGTACTTTTTATTTCGTTTCTGCTTAAGTCGATGTACTCGAGATTGTGTAGCCCGTTGAATATATCAGGTTCTAATGTTTGGAGGTTTGAATCTGTCCATATGATTGCCTGTACTGTATATATGGAGGTCACATAGTTAGCTAAGATTGCCTGTGTAAGCGTATTGTTGGGTAGGACAACTCCAGAGCAGGCCAGACGGGTTCCTGTGCAGTTGCATGTAGAAGGACAGCCTTCCGCTGCTGTGCAAATTATTGCCAGCGCCAATACTTTGTGCAGCCACCGCATTATTTTACAACCCTCATAGTCAATTGACTGAAACAAATAGAGAAGTTTCTTAATTTATGTGTATTTTTAACTGCTAGCTGGTTCCCCAATGGTCAGGAAATTATTAAGAACTTGTCTAATAATAGGGTCTCAATCTATATAGTCATGTCTTAAAATGCAAATTTTAATTAATTTGTTTTGCTATATATTGTACTAAATTGCTATATATTGTGCTAAAATCCTTCATGCATTCATGCAGCACATTCAACTATTCACTCTTAAATTATGTATGTTAACAGGCTATTATTCAATAATGCTTGAGAATGACAATTTTTATCTAAGCGACACAAACTCCATTTTAACAACATAAATTCATATATACTTTATATTTCCCATAATGCTCAAATGTGATAGATTTCATTATTTTATTATATCTACTGTTAAAATTGTATTATATTTAGAATTGATGGTCTTAATCAAAATATACATCTTTAATGGTGCACTTGTTTTAAGCTGCACAAGTTTTGATATTATAAGAACAAATTAGATATTTTTATTGAATGATATTTAAGTAGGCAGTCAAACAAGTAAAACCTGTTGTAGGTCAAGGATTAAGAAAAAAAAAATAGAACTTTACCATCACAACTATACCAAATTTTCGAAAACTGTTCTTGATTTATCTTCAATATGATACTAGATTCTTTGTTTGGTAATTAAAATGTATTATGTTACATGTAAAAGCTACACAATGTTAGGTGCATTGCATGGAGATTAATATGAATACCTCAGTAAATATTTGAAGATATCTTTCTAGAACACATCTTATCGCACCTAATTGGCCATTACTTAGTTTTAACAAATAACAACGCTCGACTCATCAATATTCATTTAATAATGAAGGTATTTTAATTGCCTTTATGCCAAGTTATGTGGACACGTTCAACTACGCTTACCTTTCAGACAGTGAACATACTCCTATTCATGTAACACACAAATACATCACAACACCACAAATCATCCAATAAAGTAGAAATCACTTGAGATTTACCTAATACATGTTCACATTTCATTCCAACTTGCATAATCCACGTATTTGTTGACAGACGTGGTAACGAGACATTTTAAATGAGTCGCATTTTCATTACTTTCACACACATGTTACTCATTGCAAATTGTTAAAAAGACACGCTCTACAAACACTGGGACATTTATTAAGGTTTAATACATAATTTTCACATACAAAAAATTATCATTTGCGATAAATATTGGACGTTGTCACTACGACCGTGCTGTACACTAGAGAGAATTAAATGGCGGCGGTAGCGTAGTGCGCGGTTCGCCGTCTTTCTTGCGCGTGTGCGAGTTGACGCGTTACGTCTCGCTCTGACATTGGCCCAGTCAGCTGTCGGTTGCGAAGATAACCGACGATTGCCGAAGGCGGGCGAAAGTGGTTTGGGAAGCGCGTCGTGTCCGATGCTTCATTTTCATTGTGTAGCGTTTTTCTTTGCGGGAATGCTGAGAAATGTTAAAGGCTTATTACACCACGCGATATTCAGACAGTCTTACTGAGATTCAGCCTAGTGTAATAAGAGTTAGCCAGTTAGCCTGTCTAATTAGACCGACCGAATGGGTTCGGCGGTGCTTACTGGCTTACTTGCTGAATATCGTGTAGTGTAATAAGACTTAGCACGCTAAATCATTCAGTCAGCGCGCGGCAGTCGCAGAGCAAAGACGTTTGTACATGTTTGTTTTCTCGCACCATGGCGTGTTCGCAAGAAAAAAAAGCACTTTGGAATGTTTTTTATTTTTTATAGATAAAGTTAGCCAACGCTCGACACACTGATACATTGGTAAAAACAAACATGAATCTTAAATTTAGAAAGAAGGTTCGGACAATCAATCTTATTATAGAATATCTTAGCTGCAAACGATGTGTCAATAAATTTAAATAAATTTTCTGCGATTCTCTAATGACAACATACTAAAGTGTGCCAGCCTGGTTCTGTTCTTGATTTGTACCGAGACATTCCATTTTTATTGCCATATTGAATGTATGGAGTATCTATTAAATTACATATAATAATATAAACTACTAATATAACATTTTAATAGTCATTCAAACTCGGCAACTCCTACTCTAAGGTAGTTTCTTAAGTCACATGGCGACATCCGTCACCGACTACGTACGCTTTGCAAATGAGTAAAAATGAGTTAGCATGCGGTATTCAGTCTAGTGTAATAGCGAGCTTGCTAATTAGATTTTAAGACAGTCTTACTAAGTCAGTCTGAATATCGCATAGTGTAATAAGCCTCTTAACTATTTATAGGCCGAGTTCACATGCACTGCGTCTTGGTGCTTGTAATTCTTTATCTTTTTAGTTTGGAGTTTTTACAATTTTAAATATAGAACGCGTTTGATATGTAATATCCATTTCGTTCGTTATTATTTTCGCTATTACGAATCTTTTGGCAACACTTATAAGCCGTGCGTAAATTATAAGTTACTTACGTTGCAATATATTATATATGTATATATATTATATACGTATATAATCGAAAGTGCTAGGTGATAACCAATTATTGATCACGATTCCTCACGACCTTGGCGTTAATATTAACATTTTTATCTACTAATAACAGTTTTTATTATATTATTGAATTGTATATAAGTTTACTTGAGAGTTATGTAGTTAGCACATAAAAGGAAGTTAGGTGAATGAAGGATAATTTGTGATGATACGTAATTATTAACATTGACATAATTAATATACTATGGAAGTTGAAGTATATTATGATTTTATGTTGAATGTTTTTCTCGCACGTCTAAATGATTGTGCAATTGTTTCAAGGGAACTTTCAATTGTTTTATTTATGAGTTGGAGATGTACATAATTGGTGTAATAAATACATATTATTTAATGTCACAAAACCTACGGAACGGCTTTTAATGAAATTTAGGTCTATAATTTAGGATATATGTTTTTATTTTTTATAGAACACGGGGCAAACGGGCAGGAGGCTCACCTGGTGTTAAGTGATACCGCCGCCCATGGACACACGATGCCAGAGTGCGTTGCCGGCCTTTTAAGAATTTGTACGCTCTTTAATTTGTGCTCAAGCACTGTCAAATGTCAAACCTTGCAATAAATGGTTTGACAGCTTTTGTTACTAGATTTATCTTGCGTGTTCTTAGAATAAGTTAGATTTTGAAATGATAGCTTAGTTTCTGAGACAAACACACACATTAAAATATAGATAGAAAAGGTATGCCTATACGTCTCTTCACCTTTGCCCCATTAAAAAATGAGAATGAGTAATATCTCTCGAATTCTCAAGAAATTGACTCGAAAATATCTCACAGCCGTTTTAAAATATCTGTTTTCGTAATGACTATCAGTAAGTTTCAATAGCGACTTTATTGAATCTTTTTGAGGTGTATTTTAAATAGAGGTGCCGAAGAGTCGAATTGAGATTTGAGTCTAGACTTTGGGAGGGGTTCAGGTGCATATGAAAAAAAAAGGTTTTATAATTTTCCAATATTCCATAAAATAGACTATAGTGTAGAGTAGTCACGAGTAAAATATATATAGTTGTTTTGGATGAATTCCAAGCAGACCGGTAAGGAAGTTTAATATTTGATTTTGGCCGCGGTTCCGTCATAGATTAATCAAAGCAATTATCTATTTCTTATGTTCAATGTAAAGTAACCGTGTTTTCGAAAGGTTGTCTACCTACATGTTAAAAGAGCTAGGCGCAGAGATGTTGGTACTACCTATCAGGCTTTAAGAACAGCTTAAACTAGAGAATTCGAAATTTGAATTTAAAAATGGATCTTCCAATTTAACTATATGGCTGTCTACATGTTACAAGAACGATCTATGAACTAGATGCAGAAATATGTTGGGTTATGACTTATGGGTATTGCCCTTTCAGACTACGTACGAAATTTGAATTTAAAAATGGAATTTACTATTTGACTTAAACGAAATTGTTATTCTAAATTTGAATTTAACATCGAACTCAATTTTACGCATAACAAAATCGTGCTTCTTTATTCAAAAATGGAACTTCTAATTATAAATATTGAAATTTAACCTGTAGTCCTTAGGTCGTAAGGTTAAATTTTAGGTAATTTAGGAATAAAATCGAGTCTTCTTACTACTTCATACAGGTGATTGAGATTAAACTAAAATGAATCGTTTAATTTTGATTTGATTGATCAACTGTCTCTAATAAAACACGGTTAACAAAAGCATTATTCTTCATTCAAAAATAGAAATTCCAGTTTTAAAAATGCACACCTTGGGTCTTCTAAACACTTATAGCAGGGAGTACAGATGAGTGGTAATGTCATATGAAAGACTAATCATTCAATTTAATTTGTCAACTGCAATCTAATAAGCTACGGTTAATAAAACCATTATTAATAATTCACAAATAGAGTTTTCCTCCTGATATAAAATCATGCGTCAGATGTGACGCACTAACGCCAAACAAATTTATACAGGAACTGTCACGTGACCATTTAAATACGTCACGCCGAAGCGATTCTATCTTGAGTCGTTGGATCAAATATATTACAATTAAAGACATAGACAAACATAAAATATGATATTATATTTTTATAATTAATTAATTGTACCACTATCATAGCAAAAAACTATTTTATTACATTTCAGACAGCAATTTGATTGAAAGGTTGACTGTATTACGTGGCAATAAACATTATAGAATGCCAATTAGATTATATGCATTCATAGACTACAAGGACGCGGTATTAATCAGTATTACAATAATGCTTTTAATCTTATTCCAAAGAGAATTTTTATTGAAAGAAATATGTACTTGTCAAATGAATTGTAATAAGAAATAGTAATATAATATATTCAGAAATGCCATATCAAAAATGTATATATTTTGATGGAATTTTGGATTAAAGAAGTTAGTGCACTTACTTCAACAATGTCAAGCAAAGGCCATGTTATCAATTACTTTTTGAAGGCGGTTAATAACGTTTAATGTAACGGAAACAGTTATCGCTATATGCGCACGCGCAGGCTGAATTCTTGCTATCTGCTTATCTATGTTTGTTATATTCTATTAGTCTGTAGAATAGTTAACATTTATTAATAAATATAGTATATATACTATATGTTAAAATGACTCTAAATCAGTCATTAGTCAGGCACACATACCCCACATATTGCACATTCCCACACACACTTCAACACGTATATTATTTTTGGCTATATATATTTTTTTTATAGAACAGGGGGCAAACGGGCAGGAGGCTCCCCTGGTGTTAGGTGATACCGCCGCCCATGGACACTCTCAATGCCAGAGGGCTCGAGAGTTCGTTGCCGGCCTTTTAAGAATTTGTACGCTTTATTAATTTTTTAATTTACATTTATATAATTTATTTATATAATAATGAACGACTCGGGAAGGCCTGGTTTTATCATATAAACAGACAAGCCCCTTGTTGCCATTTTAGTCGTTGGAGATATACTGAAGCCTTCCGCGTAGTTTCTAGTTTGGCTAATCATGTCTAACGTGACAAGACGTCCCGTTTTGAAAGGGATTGTCCCTTTTTCCAATTACGAGTCCCGGTGTCCCCTACGTGAACTGTGGGACGCAAAATTGTCCCGTCTTCAGAAACCGCGCGGCAATTTCAGCAGCAATATATAACGTGCCAAGTGTTGTAATTCCTATTTGAAATCGTCACATATATTATAACAAATATGTTCTTCTGATAAATATAACTAAACATTTTGGATACCTATTTATCGATTATTACACAATCTCACATTAAAAACACCCTAATAACCAAACCCTACCAAGACAATCCATTATTGGCGATGGATAGAATGCAATCTCTTCGCTCTTTACACTCATATAGATAATCAATATAAACCAAATAAAGGAAATAAAACCTTACAAAAATATTAAAACGTTTAAAACATATATGTTTTTTTTAAAATAGCTTTTTAATTATTTTCAAAACTGGTGTAAGTGAAAATCTTAAAATAGGATATTGGCACAGTTAAACTGTCCTTTTCACACACCGCTCCGACCTACCATGGATTACTTGTATCGACAGATGGCTATTACAATCCGTCGATTGGTAATTATTAAATTGTTATCAATTTGCTTTAAGATGTCTATCTCAGATGGTCAAAAATGGATTGTAATTATTTTATTATTGGATCTAAATTAAAAAAAATATCCCGTTTTCAGTCGAAGAATAAATCGTCACTATCATGAGCCCCAAACAGCCTTCTGTATCTTGGGCATGTTTTAAGTTAATGAAGATACAATGTACGTATAGCATTGGATACCTTTCGTGTAAATTCGTAAATTCTATAGTTTTTATGTATTATCTTGAAGTTGACGTAAAATATAGCCTTGAATGTGTTGTTTTGAATTTATTGAGCGTGAATTTAATTTGTATGGCAATTACATTTCACATATATTCAAAATTATTTGAGTATGCGGCATATTGCGGTGTGCATGCGATGCTTCGTAACTCCCAATAGAGATCACATCCCCTTAAAACGAAAAAAATACTTAAAACTAATAGATTAAGAAAAATATATGTTTGTCTCTGACGGTAGTTTTGATTTGCGTTCCTTAGACAATGTAATTCTTGAAACTTCTTTATAAACTTAAGTACAGAACAAATTACGCCAAACAAAACATTCAGCGGGGAGTACTGCGGTATAATAGACTCCCACAAAATATAAAAAGTGCAGGCAGCCTAGCTTTATTTAAATTAAGATTAAAAGACCATCTATTGGGTGATCCCAATCTACGGAAATGAAAGTTCATCCAAGATCTAACAAGTTTTTTTTTTTGTGTTTCAAGTGGTGTCTAGACTGATTAAAGTTGTTAGATTTTTTTTGTATGTAAGACGAGTGTGCAAGTAAACGTCTGACGCTACTATAAATATATATTTCGAATAAGGTGAATTTGCCTTTTAGAATTTTCGTTTTACATTTCTATGAACCTAAGTTTAGCTCAAATATAAGCTGTAAAGGCAATTTGGGCGTTATCGCATCCACGCCCATCGCTTTATTTGATTAGATTGATGTTTCGGTTATTTATATAATGTTATGTACAATTGTATTGTACATACAGTTGACACTATAACACGGTCGATTGGTTCCGCGTTATAGAAAACGCGTTACTTGTCTCGCGCAAGTATGTTGGCCTAGTGGCTTCAGCGTGGTTCACTCTCATACCTGTGGTCGCAGGGTTCGACACCCGGCTGTGCACCAAAGGAGTTTCTTTCTATGTGCACATTTAACATTTGCTCGAACGGTGAAGGAAAACATCGTGAGGAAACCGACATGTCGTAGACCCAAAATGTCGACGACGTGTGTCAGGCACTGGAGGCTAATCACCTACTTGCCTATAAGATTGGTAAATGATTGTGAAACTGATTCAGAAATTTTACGTCCAGACCTGAAATGTAGCGACACTGATTTAGCTATGTTTACCTACTAAACATATATAACTTTTTTTATCTTATATGTTGTTACATCTTGTAGTAGGTAACATGGAATCGTTTCAGATACCACATTCCTCCCCGTCGATTTCGTTTGTGAACAGAAATTAGAATCGTTTTTCGTCTTATTTTTAAACCATGGGAGACGCCTATGGGTAATTCTCATATCTGCACGCTCATGCGACGCGATAATTTGTGCCATTAAATGGTTTCGTCATTCGTTTCCGCCCATCTGAACTTTATTTATGGGATTCGGCGATTTTTATGGCATTTCCGTTTACATGAGGAATTTATGAGAGTAGGCCAGCAAGAAAGAACGAAGCGACTTCTAAGGCTCATTAGAATTCATCTCTGTGATAAGCCAGTGTCTTCTTAATAAACATATTGTTGTCCTTGGCGTGACAGACAGCCAATTGTGCAGAGGCTGTTTTTTTTTTTTATTATTTATTCCTAATAAAGCCTACCTTCCCCGGCTACTTTATCACCGGGGCGACGACTAAGCTAATCATCCTTCTTTTCTTTCACACATCCTCTAAATAAAAAAATGCACGTTTTTTTATTTACAGTAGCTTTGGTGTTTACAAATTTGCCTTTAGGGGGCTGGGAGTTGATGCTATTTGATACATTCTTTCTCCCAACCTGTGCAGAGGCTGTTTCAATCACTCACGTTCTCCTGGAATGCGAATCTGCGGCTTTGCAACGAAAAGAAGTACCAAGGAAATTTCTGAGCTTCTGGAAACAGCTTAATAAATAAATAAATAATAAGCCTTTATTCTTCCACATCCTATTTATATAAATTAAATAATATAGATAATAAAATTTTAACTAAGATGCGGTCCCTGTCCGGGAGAAGGCCTTCTCCAACTTCTTCCACCTTAATTTATTTTGTGCCATCGTCATCCAATTTCTGGAGGGTAGTTCAGAGCATAATTAGCCAGGACCAAATTGGTGTCTTACCAAGACAGGTAAGACACCAATTTGGTCCTTGGAGCGAGGTGATAAAATACGAGGCCTAAGACCGACCGCGATGGAGAATCACTGTGGACGCCCTCTGCCCCACCTAGGGGTTATAGGACATTAACAAATTCAATTTCTGGAGGGTAGCTCAGAGCATAATTAGCCAGTACCAAATTGGTGTCTAAGTTAACCGAAGTTAGCCAACCTTTGAAAACAAAATTACGGTAGAAGTGAAAATTATTTATGAACATTAATCTTGAAGGAAGCCTTTGGAAGCAAGGACAAGTTATACGTGCACGTGAATCGGGGCTTCCTAACGTGCAAAATATGTTTCGTCTTGAATTTGTGTTCTATTCCCTGGTGTTAAGGTATATTTTTGATTGTCATCATTTTTTTGTACATATGTAGGTCAATGAAGGTGTTAAATTAATTTTGATTTGTTTTACATTAGCATATCGCGTCACAAAGTAATGTAATATTAAATAATAAAGCTCGTTTATTTCCAATCTTTACAATTGTTAAATATCGGAAGTCGAGCAAAAAACCAGCAATAAAAAAAATATCATTTCTATTATAGGGGGCAAACGAGCCTGCGGGACGCCTAAAAAGGGCAGTCATCCCATATACACCCATTTTTAATGGGTGCGTAGCCGGCCTTTGAGGTAGGAGTACGCTCGAATTTTGAATAGTTACAAGTCGTTTCTCTCAGGGAAGACCCCCACTGGGAGTCGATTCCACAGTCCGCTAGTTCGCAAAAGAAAATGCCTTGTGAAACGGTGCCATAAATAAAGATCTGATGGGTGGTATAACGAACGACGAAACTATTTAATGGCACAAAGTATCGCGTCGCGTGAGCGTGCAGATTTGAGAATTACCCATGGGCGTCTCCCATGGTTTAAAAATAAGACGAAAAAACGAATCTGCGTTCTGTTCGAAACAAAATCGACGAGGAGGAATGTGGTATCTGATATGATTCCATGTTACTACAAGATGTAACAACATATAAGATAAAAAAAGTTATATATGTTTAGTAGGTAAACATAGCTAAATCAATGAAGCTACATATTTTTAGGTCTGGACCTTAAATTTCTGAATCAGTTTCATGATCATTTAGCAATCTAATAGGCGAATCTGATACAATTCCATGTAACCTTATCACCTAACAACATATCAGATATAAAATATAGTTTAGTAGAAATAAGAGCTTTTTCAGTGCCTCTACATTTTAGGTCTCGACCTCACATTTCTAAACATTTTCTTATTTGCAATATACAGTCCCGATTCGTCTTCTGTACACTTTGTATATTCTATAACTAGTCGATGCCCACGACTTCGTTTACATAGAATAAAGTTTATTTTAAGGTAAAAAAAAAATATCTAATTGCTTTTCCATTTATGATATTATAAACTACCTTTAACTCAGCGCCATCTGTTAGAATTGTATCAAATAATAAACAAATGTTAATGTTATCGTAATTTTAGTAAGGATGCCTATTTTTTTTGAAAATGAAATATAGCCTATGTCACTCAGGAATGATGTAGCTTTCCAACAGTGAAAGAATTTTTCAAATCTGCCAAGTAGTTTCGGAGCCTATTCAATTCATACAAACAAACAAAAAATCAAACCTTTCCTCTTTATAATATTAGTATAGATAATAGAAATTAATTTTGCAATCACGATACAGTCTGTGCTCACTGACACAGATACGTTATGATCTGCTTAAGAAAATATTTATCATTGCCGTCTTTTAATAAGCGAAATCTATATTTTCAGAACTGAATTAGAATCTTATTACCATATAAATATGATATCAAATCACCCGCCTGATATAAATCGCCTGCCGTCATAAAAAAATAACCTTATTTCAATGGAGCAAAATTTATTCTACAATTGTTTCGTTTATGATTTTTATAGTAAGGTTTTAGGTCTAGACGAAGAATTGGTTTGGGGAATCAGTTGGGCCAAGGGCCAATCTTTAACGTCCGAACCCACTCAATTAATCCACAATTTCAGATTGAAAACTATCTGAGATTAGACCGTGACAGTCGATTGCTTGGTCGTGCTTTTCTTGCTTCAGCAGTGCCTCTGGCATGTTTGCTCATACTGATGAGTTTTGAGCGATGATTAGAAGAACAGCATCGTTTGAGATTGATTGCTATAGGCGTTAGTCACAAGTTATGTAGTTTTGTTTCAATGTTTGTTATCCCAGCAGGTGTCTTGTCTTCCCATATGTTCATGTCGGAAAGCGGGTAAGGTTGCTAGTGGCGCCTTGGAATTTTAGTCAGCATGCATATTCGCGAGTCCCATATAACCCTCGTACTAAGCAGTTGCGACGCATTTGGGTATGCGTATTTATCCGAGTAATTATTATGTATTAAATATTTAATTTAAAATATAATATATGATATACATGTTCAAACAATAGTGCGTTACAATGATTCATTACTTCCAAGTAGGTCGATGACCTCCAATGCTTGATTACCTATTACTACCAAATTAGAATGGTTTTATTTCACATTAACAACATTTATGGTACACGTTAGTGATGTATTTAATTTGTCTCTCGAGATTTCTATTAGGTTCTCATGAACTGTCCTACTGGCCACATTGACCGAAAATATCTATTTGGTTTACCAAGTTCAATTTTTTTATTATTGTGACCTACTATTTTTCTTTGCAAATTTCAATTTTGCTTATAATACTTGGACACTTAGCATCGGCTGTAACTAAGTAAACTTCTAGGAATCTAAATAGACACCTAGTTCGGGGTTGACATTCAATTCAAAGCCAGATTAGGGCTAGCGAACACGGGTTACTTTTATCATCGTTACTGTTTTAGCACGCACTTAATTTCTCGTGGGAACAACACGCAAATACATAGCTGAAATAATTAACATCACCGCATAGACGAGTACCTGTTTACGAGTATGACGCATGGCCAGCCATCGCCATATTTAGGGACGACGAAGGACGCCGCCACAAGCAATGACATTTAAGCGAGCATGACGATCCTTGAAATGTGAACTGTCTCGACTTTGATGCACGTGAAATGGCGTCATCATCTACTAGAGAATATCCGAGAGGAAGATATTGATAATCACATCATGATTAAAGAAGTGAAAAAGAGACACTAGCACTCTATGATAAAAACCGTCTCTTCCATATCGGCAAATGAGACTTTGATTCGAGCGCCTCCACTTTAGAAACAACGTGACAATTACGAAGACTAATGTAATGGTGATAAAAGTAACCTGTGCGCGTTTAACCTTACACAGCCCTATTTCTTGACACATTTAAACTGAACACACGGAAAAGTAGGTTATAACCGGTAACGCAATTCGCGTGTGAGACCTACTTACGACACAGTATGTAATGTGTAATTAGTAAAATTCTGTGCTATACAGTAGTAATAGACAATTCACTGTTTTTTTTAACAGAAGCTAATGCGCAAGGTAGTATTGGTATCATGTGTAAAGATGTTATGTGGTCCCCACTATATTATTAATATTTCTATTTACCTAATTACTATTTCTTTACCTTGTATAAGTTAACCGTCTGTTTACGTTATAAGTTAAGATTAATTAGTTTGTTCCACTTAATGTATCCCTACTCTTAAACGACAAGACCAAAACCTTTAAGTATCAAGCCCCGATCCTTTGAAAGACACTTCCATTCCATATTCCCATTTGAACGCTAGTTTTTGTAAGCATAATTTTAAATAAAGTTTTTGTTAGTTTAAAAACAAGTTTTTGTCACTGCCTCATAACAAAGGCTAGTTGATCTAAGATCGACGTATCTAACGATCAGGTAAGACATTAAACACGCCACTTGACCGTATTCAACGAAGAGCGGTTCGAATCGTTGACGATCAATCTCTCTCCGAGCGGCTTGATCCTTTGGCGTTGCGTAGAGATGTGGGGTGGGCATCTTCTACCGCATTTACCATGGAGAGTATTCTAGTAGGAAATCGTAGCTCTCAAGGAATAATAATAATAATAATAATTTATTTATTGCACGAATATGGTATAAAATGTCAAGGTGGTACAATTGTCAGTCGTTCGCATATCGACCCCCCATAGGGAGTCGCTTCCACAGTTCGCTAGTTCGCAAAAGAAAATGCCTTGTGAAACGGACTGTGTGAGATTTCCAGCCATCAAAGTCGTTTGTTTTTGTGTCTTACCCGAAATTTAAATATAAAACAGGTTCTTAATTTAAATTGAGTATCGATTCCCATGTCAAGGGCGTAGCAAGAGCTGGCAATACTCTCCACACTCTACCTGCAACAATTCATGCTCATCATCACGTGTAATCCAAACAATTTTAAACCAACAAACGGACGATTAAACCGAATGCACTTAATATGGGAAGAACACGCTAACAAGTTTGTGTAATCAAGGAAAAATGCAACGTTAATGCTAAATATAAACAGAAATCTCATACCGATGAATAATTTTGTTTATTTATTTTATAACACACATCTATAATATAAAAATTAATTGTAAAATGTGTTGGTGAGCGCATAACTCAACAACGCCTGTACTTATTTTACCATTTTTTTAAATGTTCGTTGAAGCCCAAGTTTGGTGACGGCAAAAAAAATCGAATAATTTCCGGGAAATTATAAAAAAACAGCCCATGTTTAGTTTTCTAACTAAAATGTAGAGTCAATTTGAACTTTATTGCTATTCAATTAAGTTCATATTAGTTGAAAGAAATGCAATTCGTTTTCAAGCATAGAAATCATCTGCATCATGAGCATATCCCACACACACCTTCACGTACCTATACTCACTTTTACACCATCACACTACAGAGCCAAATTAGGTACCACTTAGTTAAATGTATTGAATAATTCTCGTTTGTTTTCGTAAAATGTATGATGTATTCCATCTCTGGCTATAATCTAAGTGTATCTGTTTGTTACTTATATGTATAATAATTTATGTAAATGCCTGTATTCACTTTGATTAGTGCGCGTGCAAGTAATTAGTAATTGATTAGTGCAGGTGTGTAGTGCAAGTGGTGTCCAATGTTTTGTAATGGCTTTATTAAGTGAATGCAGTTGTCATAATATAGTTAGGCAGGCAAGCTGCGAGTGAAGGGGGGGGGGGGTGCACGTGACGTCACTACTCGCAGTTCACTCGCAAAGAATAGAACACGCTTCTAATCACTTTACTACGCAGACAACTAATCACCTACACTAATCAGTCACCGTCCTCACTTGTTTTCTCCTAAGCACTAATCAAAGGGAATTTAGCTGTAGGAATACGAAATAAATAAATGAAATGTGTGGATAATATGTAAAAATAAATAAATAATTACTGTTGACGTAATCACCAAATAAGAAAATCAAAGAACTCCCCCCCTCCCCCCTATAGTGCTTACGTAATCGACCTATTTGTCAAAAATTATTGGTTCATTAATAAATAAAGATGGAACATCTATTATCTGCTATATGCTGTGTATTGTTTTCGTATACTTGATTTCCGTTTGTACCCATCGTACAATAACAATCGAATGACGTCACATACAACTATGGAGTGCCTCAATTATATCATCGTCCGTTTGTGTCTTGGTTATTGGGTTAGGGTAAGGATTTTCTGTATTTGACTTCGGGATATTGCGTTTACATTATCAGGTAGCCTCATGGGGTAGCCAAGTACAAGAAAGTTTCTAAATTCAAATTTACTGCCAGTTCTTAAATCTGACAACGGATCAGAACTGGCAATTAACTCTACAAGTTTAAAGAGTGTTCAGAGGAATTGTTTGGATCAATACCTCCAGCTGAGTTTTGTGACTTCGAGACTGAATATGAAATTCCACCCGTACTAACTAGACGTTGGTCGTTTCACAACGGAGCGTTTTTGAGGCATATTTTTTCCGCGCCCTATCGCTGTGTGGAACTTCTTTAGGCGCATGAGGGTAATTTTTACGGATTAAAATTCACGAAGATGTGCAGTAAACGCAGATTTTTTATTTATTTATATTATCATTAGCTATATACGTACAGTGTGTTAACAGTGTACGTATACAAATGCATGGAGGGATCATATACTGGTACATGATCATCTATTGGGGCTTTTAAATTAGTAATATTTAATTTATAAAGAATTTTCACTCCTGACATGTGCGCTTTGTATGCACGTACTTTTTTGTAAGCAAACTGTTTGTAAGGAGCTCATAATTATAAAAATACCAGTCGCTGTCGTCGTCAGACATCACGTCCAAACTATTATCTAAATTAAGAATCCACTGCGCACAGAAAGTTTTACAAAAATCGATCAAGCCGTCTAGATGAGACACGCACCGAAGCTATATAATGATGTTAAAATATCATTTGATTATTAATTTTGTAAGACGATTTGGGAAGGAAAAGTCTGCAGAAGAACGTTACTCATTCGTTGACGTCAATCCGTTTAAGGGTAAAGTGCGAAATTATTTTTAAATTTATTTATTTCATTATAAGTAATCTAACAGCTTACTTAATACATATTATTATACAAAATACTAATACAATACAGAAAGCCAAAACAGATTACATAGATTAACAATATGTATAAAGAACCGAAAACAAGCAAACGCATTAAAAGACAAAGATACATTTGAAAAAAAAGAATAAAATTAAAAAAACTGAAATTTGACATTAAAAAGCAACAAATAATACTAAGAATTTAAAACTACTACTTAAAAAAAATCAGAGTCGAAAGAGAGTAGATTTGTATTACTAATATATTTAAGAGAGATGAGGGAGCAGTTTGAATAATTATTAGTATTATTAATAAGTTCTAGGCTGCAGTATTAGATTAATTAGACTTAGGGTCCTTCAAGAAAAGAGTGTACAAATTCTTAAAAGGCCGGCATCACACTCGCACCAATGGAATTTCCTTTCTATGTGCGCATTTAACATTTGCTCGAAGGGTGAAGGAAAACATCGTGTGTCTCACTGGAGGCTGATCACCTACTTGCCTATTAGATTTATGAAACAGATTCAGAAATCTGAGGCCAAGACCTAATGAGGTTGTAGCGCCACTGATTTATTTTATTATTATTGTGTGTAATATGTGGTAGGAAAATAAATATAACAATATCGTTGAGACAGGTTTATAAGTTTGCGTGTTTGCCGCACTAGTTCCACTGTCTGAGATTATTCGACCCGACCAAGTTCTTACGCAAATGAACTGCAATCTAACTGCATTATGCGATTTCATAATGCGTTTAAAGTTTATTTTATTCTCTTAACAGTTACTGTAGTCGTATTTTTAATTAGACAGACAAAACATTAGACGTCGCAAATTAAGATGAAGTCAACTTATGTTTAATGTATTTTATAGTATCTATCTATCTATATTGAATACCGAGTGTTTTAAACATGAGCAATTTTATTTTTTATGTATTTTCAATACATCATGTAGTTGAAATGATAGAAGTATGAAATATAACAATTTAGAAAATAAAATACATCGCTTTTTACATAATTTCTTTTTGTTCATCATCAGATAATAAATCGTCACAATAAAACATTGTCGATCATGTGGTCGAGACCATATATTTTGTCTTCTTTTTTGATTATGTGAGCGGCTACTACACTTTCCAGGTGTGATAATTCAAATTCAAAAGAGAACTTGTAGTATGGAGCAACGGTGTCAAATGCTTAGTATAAATCCGTAGAGATCCGTCGTCAAAGCAAATGAACTTATTTTTCCTCAACCCAAGATATGATTTATCGTTCAATGAATGGAAAATTTGGTGATAATCATTTGATTACATATTAATCCTATTATCAGTAATACACAATTCTAAATATTTATTTTATTTTTATTACATATGAGACAATTTTGAAACATAAGTTGGAGGTTTATTAAATCAAGGACTACAAAATTAAAGTCAAACAGCAAAATAACTTTATTCATATAAGTAACCAAGTACACATAACGTCATTAGGAAAGTTAAATTGATTTTAAATTTACATTTACTACCAGTCAAGGCCGTAGAGCGGGCAAGAAGGACTGGGAAGAAACTTTTCACGACTCTTTATAATCGCTAAGTTCTGAGTCAGAGAAATTGTTTGAACTGGGGCAAATTTATTTTATTTATATTATATTTATTTATATTATTTAAATATTTAGTACCTGGATATAAATTGTGTTTTTTTGAAATTACATTTAAGTACGTATTCGTACTTAAACATACTAATAAAATGATGAAACAAATGTTAAATATTTATGTGACTGACATCTTTAAAAGAGCAATTCTATGTTTAAGTTGATTAAAACACGAATCAAATGACATTTTCTAGTAATGATTCCTAGCTTGAACGATTTATCGCCCCCGAAACCCCCCGTATATTAAATTTCATGAAAATCGTTGGAGCCGATTCCGAGATTCCAATTATATATATATATAAAAATTGCTCGTTTAAAGATATAAGATTAGGATTTTTATTAGATGTGGGTAGATGATAAAATTATTTATTGTACGCACCAAAATGGCGACGGTAGTTCAAATTTCAGCCGCCGGCTAAGAAAAGAGACTAACAACTGATGCGACATTTGTTTTGTATTAAGCAAAACTGCACATGTTTGGGCATAGTTTTATCTGATGTTAGTGTGATCTTGCCTAGTGGAGGGCTCCCCTGTCAGGAAATGCCTGTTTAGCTGCCGCTTAAATGAATCTATATTATACTGTCTAGGGACAATGGTCATCCTGGCTTAAAATCAAAATTACGCGCCATTCGTCTCGCTACATTACATACAGATATTATCTAATCTTGTAATGATTAATACAATGATAATCCTGGCAAACAAACATGTGAGATTACATTTATCCGTATTCACATATTTAGATAGATTAATAAATAAAGGATTACTATCTATCTAAATAAATTTAGATAGATAGTAATTTTATAGTTTTTGGTTAGTAGTTAATGTGACATGCGAACATATATATTGTTTAAACAGTTTTCTTAGGAAATCTATATTAAGCCAATAAAACAAAAGACACCGTGTTGTTTTTCGTTTCCGACAAAATATATTTTGAAGTGAAAACTTGTTTAGCCTTGAAAGTCTATGAAACTAAAAAGCGATCGTAAAAAAAGACAGACACATAAATTCGTGAGATTTTACGTGGGAGAAAATGAGATAGGAATATTTTAGTTTTTATCAAAATTTATATTTGGTATAAAACTTAAAAATTAAAATTACATTCGTCTTCATTCCATAGATTTCAAAACAATTTTGAAGATTTCACTATTATCACGTGTGAATTGCACATATGTTTTTTCTACACCTTATAAATTCAATTAGACTACTGGGAGTTTCCTACTATGAGACCTCTTGTTTAAAAAGGGAGCATACTCCTTCCTACTTCAAAGGCCGGCAGCGCAACCACTTAAATGGGTACAGTTTTCTATAAAAAAAGACAAATTGTTGACTTCAAAGTTATAAATAATCATCATTATCATGTGACATTGTAACGTTGAGTGATATGGGTTCTTTAAACTCGAACTTGAAAAACTTTATTCATATAGGTAAACAAGTACATATCAACAGAAAAGATGTTACTTTGATTTGATTGATGTCGAAATTTACATAAACTGCCAGTTCCCAAGTCCGTTAGTCATACAAATTGTTTGAACTGGATCAATTCCAAGGATTAGTATCAATAAAAAAATCGTAAAATTTTTGAAACGCTATATTGATTAAATTACATTTAGCGAGAATTTTAAATTTATTCAGTGATATTTCTCTAATTTTGCTTGGAATTTAAACAATTTCGATATAAGGAGTGTTTCTGGAACCTAGTTGGTTTTACAAATGCGTAATAATAGGCGATTAAAAAGAGTGGCGGAGAGTTTAGTGCCAGTTCTTCTTCTTCTCAGTCCTTGATTTGTGAATTGGCATGTAAAATTAGAAGCATTCAGTGTATATTTCTTCTTTGACGTTCATAAGTGTACATTATGTTACCTACATGAATAAATTATCTTTGAAATTGAATTACTAAATCAACATATACAATGAAACAGTAATATGAGCGTCATAATCCGAAGCAGATCCTCTTAAGGCTTGAACAGTGCTCAAATCGGTCAACTAGCCCTAGTTTAAATTAAATTGTTGGAAGAACTGTTGCTCATATGCATTTGAAAAAAATATATATTGTGGGTTGAAGCCTACTGTATCGATTGATAAAATCAAAAAAGATAAAAGCAATACCAATTTCCCAAAAAAAATTTACCATCGAACCGTAGATTAGACATAAATTACAAATTCGCTCCAAAACGGTTTATGCGATTTATTTTAATCTTACACGTATTATTAGATATAGCATATATTATTATTTTGATAAAAAAAAATTTGTATTAATTCGTTTCCTGGGCATGGAAAGTAATAAAAGGTAAATAAACTCAAGCGCAATGGGCTTCCCTCCGCAATTTCACACCCGCGAGCCCTGCATGCGGCCTGTCTTCAGTCCACCTCAACGCTTTGCGACGGGAGGACTACGCTTGTGTGTCGAAGCCAATAATAATTAAATATTTGCGTATTTTAGTTTTTACCCGCGGATTTTTATAGAAATGCCAAAATATAAAAAGAAATATCAAGTGAGGCGAGGACATGAACTTCGGAAATTATTGTATGTTATAAGTATATGTATATAAGTACCTACCCAAACAAAACTCAAATTTAGAGTTGTCAAGTTTCAAGTGCAACTTGTACAACCAAGTAAAATAAGTTGCTGAACCTGATACCTGATGGAATCTGAATCAGTACCCAACTGGATCTCGAGGATGGTAAGCAGTAGACATACCGTCATTGAGCTCGTTGTAATCAGCTCAGCGAGACGATACTAGAAATGTGACTAAATGAACCTGATGATGGACTCCGAAGGTGGGTACTGGGTCTCGAGGATGGCAAGCAGTAAACATACCGTCATTGAGCTCGTTGTAATCAGCTCAGCGAGACGATACTAGAAATGTGACTATATGAACCTGATGATGGACTCCCAAGGTGGGTACAGAGTCTCGAGGATGATAAGCATTAGACATACCATCATTGAGCTCGTTGTAATCAGCTTAGCGAAACGATACTAGAAATGTGACTATATGAACCTGATGATGGACTCCGAAGGTGGATACTGAGTCTCGAGGATGGTAAACAGTAGACATACCGTCATTGAGCTCGTTGTAATCAGCTCAGCGAGACGATACAAGAAATTTGACTATATGAAACTGATAATGGTCTCCGAAGGTGGGGACCGGATCTCGAGGATGGTAAGCAGTAGACATGCCGTCATTGAGCTCGTTGTAATCAGCTCAGCAAGACGATACTAGAAATGTGACTATATGAACCTGATGATGAACTCCGAAGGTGGGTACTGGATCTCGAGGATGGTAAGCAGTAGACATACCGTCATTGAGCTCGTTGTAATCAGCTTAGCGAAACGATACTAGAAATGTGACTATATAAACCTGATGATGGACTCCGAAGGTGGATACTGAGTCTCGAGGATGGTAAACAGTAGACATACCGTCATTGAGCTCGTTGTAATCAGCTCAGCGAGACGATACAAGAAATTTGACTATATGAACCTGATAATGGTCTCCGAAGGTGGGGACCGGATCTCGAGGATGGTAAGCAGTAGACATGCCGTCATTGAGCTCGTTGTAATCAGCTTAGCGAAACGATACTAGAAATGTGACTATATGAACCTGATGATGGACTCCGAAGGTGGATACTGAGTCTCGAGGATGGTAAACAGTAGACATACCGTCATTGAGCTCGTTGTAATCAGCTCAGCGAGACGATACAAGAAATTTGACTATATGAACCTGATAATGGTCTCCGAAGGTGGGGACCGGATCTCGAGGATGGTAAGCAGTAGACATGCCGTCATTGAGCTCGTTGTAATCAGCTCAGCGAGACGATACTAGAAATGTGTTATATGAACCTGATGGTGGACTCCAAAGGTGGGTACTGGGTCTGATTGACTCTGATTTCATTTTCGGGCTTAGATATAACATGCTGCACTCGTAGGTTTCAGAACCAAGAAAAATATTTAAAATTTCAACTGGAAGACGAATCGTTGAAATTGATTATTTTTTCAATAAACTCAAAGAAATATAGTGGTATTATAGTAAATATTACCTAATATTTATTTAATATTAAATATTAATAAGTTCATATAGTCACATTTCTAGTATCGTCTCGCTGAGCTGATTACAACGAGCTCAATGATGGTATGTCTACTGCTTACCATCCTCGAGATCCAGTACCCACCTTCGGAGTCCATTATCAGGTTCATATAACACATTTCTAGTATCGTCTCGCTAAGCTGATTACAACGAGCTCAATGACGGTATGTCTGCTGCTTACCATCCTCGAGACCCAGTACCCACCTTCGGAGTCTATCATCAGCTTCATATAGTCACATTTCTAGTATCGTCTCGCTGAGCTGATTACAACGAGCTCAATGACGGTATGTCTACTGCTAACCATCCTCGAGATCCAGTACCCACCTTCGGAGTCCATTATCAGGTTCATATAGTCACATTTCTAGTATCGTCTCGCTGAGCTGATTACAACGAGCTCAATGACGGTATGTCTGCTGCTTACCATCCTCGAGATCCACTACTCACCTTCGGAGTCCATCATCAGGTTCATATAGTCACATTTCTAGTATCGTTTCGCTGAGCTGATTACAACGAGCTCAATGACGGTATGTCTGCTGCTTACCATCCTTGAGATCCACTACACACCTTCGGAGTCCACCATCAGGTTCATATAGTCACATTTCTAGTATCGTTTCGCTGAGCTGATTACAACGAGCTAAATGACGGTATGTCTGCTGCTTACCATCCTCGAGATCCACTACACACCTTCGGAGTCCATCATCAGGTTCATATAGTCACATTTCTAGTATCGTTTCGCTGAGCTGATTACAACGAGCTAAATGACGGTATGTCTGCTGCTTACCATCCTCGAGATCCACTACACACCTTCGGAGTCCACCATCAGGTTCATATAGTCACATTTCTAGTATCGTTTCGCTGAGCTGATTACAACGAGCTAAATGACGGTATGTCTGCTGCTTACCATCCTCGAGATCCACTACACACCTTCGGAGTCCATCATCAGGTTCATATAGTCACATTTCTAGTATCGTTTCGCTGAGCTGATTACAACGAGCTAAATGACGGTATGTCTGCTGCTTACCATCCTCGAGATCCACTACACACCTTCGGAGTCCACCATCAGGTTCATATAGTCACATTTCTAGTATCGTTTCGCTGAGCTGATTACAACGAGCTCAATGACGGTATGTCTGCTGCTTACCATCCTTGAGATCCACTACACACCTTCGGAGTCCACCATCAGGTTCATATAGTCACATTTCTAGTATCGTTTCGCTGAGCTGATTACAACGAGCTAAATGACGGTATGTCTGCTGCTTACCATCCTCGAGATCCACTACACACCTTCGGAGTCCATCATCAGGTTCATATAGTCACATTTCTAGTATCGTTTCGCTGAGCTGATTACAACGAGCTAAATGACGGTATGTCTGCTGCTTACCATCCTCGAGATCCACTACACACCTTCGGAGTCCATCATCAGGTTCATATAGTCACATTTCTAGTATCGTTTCGCTGAGCTGATTACAACGAGCTAAATGACGGTATGTCTGCTGCTTACCATCCTCGAGATCCACTACACACCTTCGGAGTCCACCATCAGGTTCATATAGTCACATTTCTAGTATCGTTTCGCTGAGCTGATTACAACGAGCTCAATGACGGTATGTCTGCTGCTTACCATCCTCGAGATCCACTACTCACCTTCGGAGTCCATCATCAGGTTCATATAGTCACATTTCTAGTATCGTTTCGCTGAGCTGATTACAACGAGCTCAATGACGGTATGTCTACTGCTTACCATCCTCGAGATCCAGTACCAACCATCAGAGTCCATCGTCAGCTGATGATGATGACTCGGTTTCGGTATTTTAGCAATACTGACATTAAAAAGTTTTAACCTCAGAACGAATTAAACATGTAAAAAAATCATGTATGTACTAGTTAAATAATTGGCAGCCACCATTTTTTCTAGACCAATATTTATTTATAAATATATTTAGCTAATAATTGGTTTCGTATTCACGTAGTTTTGTTAGACTATTCACTATTTTGTTAGACTAGATGGCGTTAGTAAATTATTGTTTGTAGTAGAGGTCAAATCCTCAAAGTCATCGGCGTATGTTAGAGTCTTAAGGATGAGTATCGGTTGTAATCTTGTAAAATCTATGAATAGATACAGCGCTATATTTATTTCAAACATCTTTACAGCCTATGCCAATACGACAATGTGGAGAAACATTTAATAAAAATATAATAATAATAATAATAATTTATTAATTGCACGAATATGGTACAAAATGTCAAGGTGGTACAATTGTCAGTCGTTCGCATATTCTGCCACACACAGTGGCGCGCAAATTTATCTTAGTTTAGATTTTACATTATTAGTCAGATTCATATCAATTAAGTCAATTATCATACATAATTAAATTTATATAAATTACCATGTCTCACACAAATAATCGTTTATTGAGTAGTACGTTTTTTCTAAAAGTAATGCACTAAGTCGCTTTTTAAAGATTCTTGTCGGAAGATCTTTAAGTTCTTTCGGTAATCTATTGTAAATTTTAATTGCCATACAGAAGGCGTTTTTCCGAAATAATTCTAAATTTATTTTTGGCACAGCTAATTTCTCCCCATGTAATGTATATCCCATAATAATGTAACATAAAAATTAGACACATAATAATTTACACAATATCGCTACGGTGAATTCACTTTGCGAACATACATATATATGTCATTTAATATGTCGATAGTATCGGAGACAACATTTAGTATTGTCAATAATATTGTGTCATTGACTAAGCAGCTGAATCTATTATGCGAAGTCAAGGCAGAACACGAAGATGAGACATGGAACCATCCATCTCACATCGACATTCGTCGTTCCACAACTGAGTGTTTGTAAAGGCAGTTCTTAACCACTAAGTGGAATCAGCTGCCCACTGAAGTATTTCCGAACCAATTCGATGTAACGTCCTTCGAAGAGTTTACCAATTCTTAAAAGGCAGGTTACGCACTTGCATGCCTTCTGGCAATGTGAATAGTTGAGTTATCATGTCTAGAACCAATTTTTTTTTGTATGTTAAAATTGCCAATTTGATGAAACTGGTATATTATGCTAAGAGAAAGAGAAGAGACTCCTAGGATTGAACTGTCTTGTCTAGATATGTAATATATTTAATAAAAACCAATTTGTTGTGAGTTTTTATGTACAAAATTGGTTTTTTAAGTAACAGGTTTAAAAAATATTTTTTTTAAATTTGGTTTTTCTCTTTTTTATTTCTTTATTTATACATTCTCATTTTTGAATGACTTAGGTTCCGAATCATGAATCCCGGCAATGCAATCGCAAATCCTTTGGCAGTGTGTCTGGGTCATAACTTAACTTTATTAATCATAGACAATAGATCAAATGTATCCTTACGTACGTGGTTCAAGCAAATTGTTCTTCGTTCAATGACGTCATTAGGCTTTATAAGGGAGTGCTGAATGTTTAATTTCAATTCGATTTTGATATTGCGTCAATATTAGAGAGTGTGTGTGAATTAATTATTTTTTTATCTCTGACAGCTCTGCAAGAGGTTACATTGTTCTAACGCGGTGAAAGGAACCTATATCTACGGTTCCTTTAAAACTTTAAACTTTCTCTCGTATACCACCTATATGTGTTTCTTAAGCAAGTTTTTATTATTATTTTTTTAATAGAACAGGGGGCAAACGGGCTAAAGGCTCACCTGATGTTAAGTGATACCGCCGCCCATGGACACTCTCAATGCCAGACGGCTCGCGATTGCGTTGCCGGCCTTTTAAGAATTGGTACGCTCTTTTCTTGAAGTATGGATCGGGTCAGAGAAAGAACCTGTTACTCTATGACTGACATACGTCACATTTATTACTAACGAAACACACACAGAATAATAATAATAAAAAAAAATAATTATGAATAAGGTACATTTTAATGTGTGTGGGGTTGTAATTGGTCCTGGCTCCGATTATGCTGTGGAGCTGACGTGGTCAACAGCGCTGGTCATTCTGCCAGGGACCACAGCAGTTAGTTTGTATACAGTCAAAGTATATTTAGCTTTAGTTCCACCAGATTTGACGCGATAGAAATTGGCCCAGCCTTTCACAAAAAAATTGTATAGGTTTTATAATCACTAATGAGTCTTAAATCGTTCTAAACTCTTGTTAAACTAAAGCACTAGACGTCGAAATGAATTATGTTTTTAATAAGAATCCAGGGTCTGTTTCACAATGTATGGAAAAAGTACCAAATATCTATGCAACACATAAATTATTCGAAAGATAAAAGTTCCGACAAAGAAACTTCGCGTTTCATGACGAATAGCGATATCTGACAGTCGTGAAACGCAAGAATAGTGTCCTCCTCTACTAGTAGTACTCTAGTATCCTACCAATAAGTAATAAATAGCTTATTTGGAACTTATCCGGATACTGTGAAACAGACCCTAAGAATAATAATAAATCATTTATTTGCAAGAAAGTGGTACATTTTTTTTTAATATTTTCTAGACAATTCCCCGACTATGTAGTCGTCGGAGGCATTAAGTATCTTACGTTAGTCGTATTGGTAACTCCAATGTTAATACACTACTGCCTATTTCTTTTAACCACCCTTTTGTATAACCACTACAGCAAAAGTGGTACATTTATAACGATCAATTATAAAAATCCACACAACCGGCCACATAAAAATAGGCATGCAAATGATATATTTTTCTCAAATGACTCACTTTGCCGTTATTGTTTCATAACTATAATAGATATATTATGTAACAAAGATATAGTGTAATCGCTATGAAAGCCAGACATTATATATGTAAATATGTTTCATAGACAGTGACGTCTACAGTGATTTCTTAACGGTTACTGGGTCAATGGGATCAATGGCGCGGCTTTTTTTTTAATAGAACAGGGTTCAAACGGGCAGGAGGCTCACCTGATGTTAAGTGATACCGCTGCCCATGGACACTCTCAACGCCAGAGGGCTCGCAAGTGCCTTGCCGGCCTTTTAAGAATTTGTACGCACCTTTCTTGAAGGACCCTTAGTCGAATTGGTTCGGAAATACTTCAGTCGGCAGATGGTTCCACAAAGTGGTGGTTCGCGGAAAAAACTGCCTTGAAAAACGCGCAATTGTGGAACGGTGGACGTTAAGGTGATTTTCGAACTGGGCCACAGATTTCTGTATCTGTTTCATGATAAACTAATAGAAAAGTAGAGCGTCCTGTGCTTGACGCACCCCGTCGATATTTTGGGTCAAAGGCAAGCCGGTTTCCTCGCGTTTCACCGTTCAAGCGAATGTAAAATGCGGACTTTCGCAATAACCTATCTCAATCTATTTTTGACCATCTGAGATAGACATGTATTGATAAAAGTGTGCCAATAACCAATCGAACGGTTGTAATAGCCATCTGTCGATACAAGCTATTCATGTGTAAACCTTTGTATCAAAATGATAGTTCAACTGTGCCAATATCCTATCTTAAAATTTTAACTTACACCAGCTTTTAAAATAATTCAAAAGCTATTGGATATGTTTTAAACATAGACATGTATATTTTAATATTATTTGTACGGTTTTATTTGATTTAAATCGATTATCAAATGTCCAATACTTACTGGAGACTGATCACCTACTTGCCTATTACATTTAAATATGATCTTTAAAAGTTCATTGGTGCACAGCCTGGGTTCAATTGGAAGCATTTGATGTATATTTCTATGTCCGACGTTCATAAGTGTACAGTGTTATCTATATGAATAAATGATTTCCGACTTTGCCTATAAATAAAATATTGAACTGCCTGCATGTGACTATTGCGTAACTTTGACGATTTAGCCTTATGAAACTAAGAAAGCCTGAGTCAGCAAAGTTAGGCAGGTGATTAAATTTTTAAAGGCACATTGACTTTATAATTTGTAGAGTAGTAGAGTACTTAGACGGAAGTAGCTAGTTTTGAACAACTTAATATCAAAGTTTATAGTGAAAGTGTTTATAGTCTGTCGTAATGGATGGCCTTCAATCGCTTCGATCATTAAATGGATCTGTTGCCTTAGATCTCTGTAAATATTTGCTTCTGCCAAATCTTCAGGAACATTGACTTCCAGTAAACCCTGAAGGTCGATGTACCGCTGAGTTTGGGCTATTAGTATCTTAAATACACACTTACCTCATTCACTCTCTGACTCACTCACTCACTCACGCACGCAGGCGTGTTGATAACAGTTGAAAAAAAAATGTATATAAATTATTTCCAACTATATGTTAAGAAATTTATAATTAGGTTTGTTATGGCGGGCTAGGAACCCTACACAGGTATTTTTGACTTATAAGGGTTCCCAATTCTTACACATTTTAATGCACATGTACTTTAAATGAATAAATACTTTTTATTTATTATTAAATATATCACGCTTAAAAAAGGTTTTTTTTTATAGAACAGGGGGCAAACGGGCAGGAGGTTCAATTTACTTTTTATACCGTGTTCGTCACCTATGGGTGGAATAAGGTTGCTAATTGGTTTTTTATCAAAAATAATGTCGGTGTGTTGAAAAAATTATTGGACATACATACGATATTTAGCATCGAAAGTCTTAATAAATGCTGGTATGGTTTGGTTTGTGGATTCAGTTTTCGCGCTAAGATACTTAAATATTATTAAGTTGGGGAAAAGAAACGTGCACTGAATGACATTGTCTCAACGCAGACATGCCTAATCCAATGGAGCCTTGTTTATTTATTTGCTTATCAGTATTTCTACAAGTGCTTATTATACAATATCTAAACAATTACATTATACACAAAACCTAAATCGAAACAAAGTGAGCGAGAGTGATCAGGAAGATGCCTTAATATCGCAAATTGTAAGGTGCATTGATGACTAAAATATATTTAATATAAAAGAGAAATCTATGTAATAAACTAAGTGAGTTACGTAAAAAGTTTGTATTTAGAACAAGGAATTAGAAATAGTTTGGTTTGCCTTGTGTTGCATGAAGAAGAAAGAACATTCTACATGTTCTGAAGTGACGAGTAAGATGTGATCAACAATATGTCATGTAGCTAAGAAGAGTCATTGCAGAAGAGTGGGAGAGTATTCCGCAATATAAAATACACAGTGAAAAGCATGCCTTGAAGAATTGTGAGAATTTTGGCAACAGGCGGTCAATTAATTGTTAATTTATAATGAATGCAGACTACGTCACACAACTAAAATTTCATTTTATTAACTGAAATCGACGTTGGAATGTATTTATCTTGAGATGACCGTTTGTTTTCCAAACGAGTATTCCAACAAACAACAAAGACAACATCAAATGGATAAAAATATGTAGGAATTTCACTTTCATATGTAATTGTTTCTGACTGTCGCTATTATAAGCAATTGATACGTCTTCATTGTTTACTTGGAGAATGTATATAAAAAGGATAGAATGTACATACATTGTATCCTTTTGTTTAACTATAATTGTGCATACACCTGATGTATTTAAAATGTTTTATTAATGTTGCCTATAAAACTATCGGGACCAGATGTCCCGTTTTGTCCATTTTCACAATTACGAATCCTGGTGTCCATGAAATAAAGTGTGGGAAAATTTGAATATAAAAACACCATACCAAGAGTTTTATTCTTATTTGAAAACGTCATCTGTATTATAATCAAATGTGTTCTACAGATACATATACATATTACTTAACATTTTTGGTACCTTTTGTAATTCGTTGAGTACTTTTGAGCCAACTAAATTTTCTTAATAATTAACTTATAATATTTTACCTTAAACCAATGTCTCATTTTGAGTCAGAATAAATGGACACTTTAAATTACTAATTCATTATTTCTTTAACAACTTAAATTGGTCAATCGTTTGATGAAAATCTTTGCTAAATTTTATTATAATCACTCCAAAAAGTGTTTTAAAGTATAAATAAAAATGTTAATATATTGTACAAGTCATATAAATTATTTGAATTAGTACTTATACCTACATGCTTCAATAAGCATATTTTTAATATCGAATTTCATTTACTTACTAAATTTTTTATTTGCTTACTCAGCATTTCGATGTTTAGAATAATCATGTATTCATATGACCTTCATTTGTTTTGTCTGTCATACGAAACATATTGGTTACTCCATCGGCCACGTACGGAACAAATAATTCTCTGTCCAACGATGTGTAGACTATTGTATTAATCTTTATTGACCTTGAGTGGAACGGAGATAAAAATTTCGAATGCACATCGCAATATGAATGTTATATTAGCACGCAACACGATGTTAAAATATTGGTTAATCATGTTCACCTAGTAAAAATGTGTGTCGTACGACTAATGAAATTTTGCAAACGTAAAAATTCAGCAGATGGGTGCCTTGTGTTCACTTGTGCATGACGCCGTGTGTGTCGGGAAGCGCCGTTATCAAAATGGCGTCGCGGGACGCGGTCGTTGACGCGTCGGTTGCGTGGCGCACCGTGCTATTGATCAGTCTAGCCTTGGAAACGCGTAGCGACATCTAGTGGTCATTTGTAGAAGCTTAGTTCTCTAGTATGTTGATAGATGGCGCTGTAAAAGGATTTCGATGACGTGATTGACTTTATTGATTTTAATGGCGCAAATCCTTAATGTCATTGCTTGCTTTATATATTTTTATCATCTATTTAAAGACTTATAACTAGGGAGCTGGCGAGCAAAATATCTATATGATTTTCTCGTGTGGCAGACATTTTTATTAGCCATAATTATATGATAAGGTATGCCCTTCCAGGGTCAACTTCTGATACCAGGGCTTTGTCAATTGATATCCCTCTTAAAATTTAAAAAAAAAACAGGTACACTATATCATTTCCTGTCTGCCTTTAAGGCTGATGTTTTAAAACTTTTACAAAAAAAATCTATCTAGGACTTTCCAAGTCTGGGTTATTATGGGTCTAATAAAGCTGCGAATATTTTTTCCTTCATCGTCTTACTTAACACTGAATTAATTAAACTATAACACTGTTCAGACTTCGCATGTATGGACAGTGTTTTAAAAATATATTTCCCAGGGATAATAATTTTCAAAATAGGTAGTTTTATATTAATAATTTAGAATTGTGTAAGGTTATTATGTCACTAATTCAGTACACACACATACACATACCCCATGTGGTTTCATTATAATATAATATATACATTCCTTATGTATATATTACTATATATTTTTATATTAGTGAAACCTATTGTGGATACTTCCAATGTGTTTATTTTATGTTTTATTTTTAACCCTATTTTTATTGTAAAGATGTATCTATTTTGTTTCCAAATAAATAAATAAATATAGATAAGTGAATATATTTTCCTTTTTTGTTAACTTTACAACCTACTATAACCATAATTGTCTATTCTCTATGATTTATTATCTTTTGTTGATGTGGAGGCCTGATGTAACACAGGTGCTATAACCTTTAGCAGGCATCAGTCAACAATACAACAATTATTATCCCTCAAAAGAAGAATGACAATTATTTACATACATTAATAAATAGTTGTAACTTATCATGTATGTAGTTTTGTGATAAAATAAATAAAGATTATTATTATTTTATGTAATCTATGGCTATATCAATAATAGAATGGGTTTTTGTTGTATAATACATGTTAGATTTCTAAATAAATAATACACAATTAAATTGACTTAAGATATCTATAGAAGGTGATACTGATTAATAACTGTATTGTTGCAGTGCAAAGACTTTGAGAAAGTTGGTGCGACAATAGCGGTGACGCCCTGCGATGTCGTCGAAGAAGCTGACATCACGTTCTCGTGTGTCGCAGACCCACAGGCAGCTAAAGAGGTAAGATAAAACAAATTCTTACATGTGCTTGTCAAATATGTAACACAAGAGGTAACATGGATCCCGCCGGCCCCGACTTTAAACCAATTTTAAAAAGACACGCGGGGCAATATGTCCTTCTAACTTGCAACTTATTTTTAGTGCAGCTATTGACTCAGAGATGGTGATGTTAGTATTATGTATGGAAGCGTATGTACCGTTTATGATCCTTCTTGCAGAAAACGAAGATTTATTTATAGAAACAGGTAATATTGATCAAAAAACGGTGTGGATCATATTTGTACCAAATTGTAGTAAAGGGTTATATGGAAATAAATTTGCTTACGCCCCTTTTTGGCGATCCGTGGGCTCGTTTGTATGCGTCAGTCACTTCTCACTTAACATCAGGTGGGATTGACTTATGGCAGTGCAGTTGTGATAAAAATCGTCTGGTGGTTTAAATTTTTTTTTACTTGGGGAAATGCATGCGGAAGGGTTATGTGGGGATCGCTATTGTGTATACCCACTAAAACCCCAAGGCGCCATCAACAATCGCCTTATGCGGGATGCGGTAACAGCAGAGTCTTATACGCCCATTGTTGGTTTGTGAGGATACTTGACACAGCCAGCATCTTTCACAGACCGGGCCATTCGCTTTTCCAAATAGCTAGGGAAGATACTTGCAGAGATGGATCAACATCCCTTCTTTTAAGCGCATGGTGGTTTACATGGTTAAAGTTAAAGACGGGATATAAGTCAGAAATTACACAATGACCTATCTCAATCCATTTTTGACCATCTGGAATAGACACCTCAATCCAAATATTGATAAAGGTGTGCCAATAACCAATCGACGGATTGTAATAGCCATCTGTCGATACAAGCTTTCCATGGTAGGTCAGATCGGTGTATGTGGATAGACCTTTGTATGGAAATGATAGTTCAACTGTGCCAATATCTTAAGATTTTAACTTACACCAGTTTTTAAAATAATCAAAAAGCTATTTGATATGTTTTAAACATAGACATGAATATTTTAATATTATCTGTACGATTTTATTTAATTTGTTTGGTTTATATTGATTATCAAATATGAGCGTAATGAGCGAAGAGATTGCAATCTATCCGTCGCAACTACTACACTATACTAGGAAATGTAAAATGTTAAGTAAATGTGAATGCATAAAGCTGCTGTAAGAAACACAATATAATATAACATAACAATATTAAAATAAAAATAAAAAATTGAATGAACAAAATAAATACAGCAAAAAAGGACCCTGATAAGCAAAAGTCAGGGGTGGGTTCGCAGCTCCATTAAAAAAAAAAAAAAATCTATCCGTCGCCAAAAATGGGTTGTCTTCGTAGGGTTTGGTTATGGGGATTAGATAGATCTCAGATTGATTCAATCTTAGATTATGTAATGATCATTAGGCTCGGGCGTTAATCTATACCGTGTGAGCGATATGAAAATTGATTTTTAAAGGTCAGGTAACATTCAGTCTCTTAATGTCAGAAAGCGAAACCTTTTAAGGGGATTAAAAATAATCTATCAGACATGGGAGTATGTATTTAGAAATAGATCCAGCCGTTTGAAAGGAGTTCAGTGACATACACACGTATATATTATTACACTGTATATGAAAACATAATCATAGACTAAAAAATGGTAATAATTTAATACACATGCAAAACTTGTTAACTATAGTTAAAAATGAAACGTAAAAAACAACATACATATGTAAAATCATTTTATTGCATATAAGTTGCTGGCAAATACTGGTACAGCACAAGGTAGCACAAGACCGACAAGAATGGCATCTTTGGAGGAGGCCTTTAACCAAACCGGGGTTCATGTTATTTTATAAATAAATAAATAAATAATATAGCTGTTACTAAAATAATCTATGTTATCCAACTAACAAAATCAATTTTTTCAGTTAATTTAATATAAGAACTACCAACTATTGTAAAACAGGAAATAAAAAGGCTTATTATTATTATAAGTTGTTTTAAATAATAATAAAATTATTAAAATTTCAGATGGTATTCGGGAACTGTGGTGTGCTCCATTGCCCCACATTGGAGGGCAAAGGATACGTGGAGATGACATCCATTGACTCTGACACATCACACGATATCGTAGAAGCCATCAGCGGAAAGGGGGGACGGTATCTGGAAGCGCAGGTAATTTCTCACCCAAATTCTTCATAAAGGCCGGCAACGCACTTGCATTCCGAGCTGTCTTAACACCCTGTAACCCGTTTGCCCTCTATTCTCTTAAATATCCTTATCAGGACCGAGACATTTAATATTGTTTTCCGGAGATGTCAATTTTAATCAGAGTCGTTCATTAAATGCTGATGTAAAGGTATTTTTGGTATGCTATTATATGATATAATGCCTGATTTTGTAAATTATATTTAGTTACAAAAACAAACAAACGTACTTTGAGGTCCCTATTAGATTTTCCTTAAAAAAAAAAGGTGGCTGACTCTATATCACAAATGCTTTACCGTTTGACCTTGAACAGCACTGTTGGTCTAGTGACTACGTGAGACCCTCATCCCTGAGGTAGGTTCGAACCCAGGCACTGGCTTTTGATGTCAATGTTCGATTTTAACACTCGTACGGTGAAGGAAAACATCGTCAGGCACGGATGACTGACCTACTGTCTAAAGAGAAAATTATCACGAAACAGATAAAATCAGCCGCCCCGCGAAATAACTTTCTCACTCTCTCTCAATCGCTCTCTCTCTCTTTTCGTCGACAAAAACGCTGCATATCTTCGTGATGTTACCCTCATGCGCTTAAATAAATTTCACTTCGAACAGAAATTTGAGGACCTTTTTAAAATGTAATAGGAGTCTCACCTGATGTTAAGTGATAGCACCGCCCATGGACAAACATTGCCAGAAAGCTTGGATTTATTTTTGTTTTTGTTCTTTTATTTATGTGGTTTTTGAATCCTTTTCCAGATACAAGGATCGAAAACGCAGGCGGAAGAGGGGACCCTCATAATCCTGGCTGCGGGAGACCGCTCCCTCTTCGACGACTGCCAATCCTGCTTCAAGGCTATGAGCAAGAATTCCTTTTACCTTGGTAGTCAGTAGTCCGCTTTTTGTTTATTTATTTTTTGCTTCACACAGTTTCATGTTCAAGTGGTGGCGTTGATGAGTTTAAACATTTATCTGGTTTAAATATATATGTAAATCCTATATCCTAGCTACCTACAGTACCGTCGATCGGAACCCCTTATCAAATCAAATCAAAATATTTTTATTAATATAGGTAAACAAGTACACTTATAAACGTCAAAAAATTAAATTAATTGTAAATTTACATTTACAACCAGTTCGCAAGTCAAGGGCGTAGAGTGGGCAAGAAGAACTGGCAAGAAACTTTCCGCCACTCTTTTCAATCGCCAAGTTTTTAATACAAATTGTTTGAACTGGAGCAAATCAATCCCAAGGATTAGGATCATTTAAGTATAAAGACTTAAACTACTTCTATTTCTTTAAGATTAAATTATTACCTCTACGAAATGATAAAAAAAATATCACGAAATTCTCAACAGCGCCATCTGTGTTTTTATATTTACAGCTGATTTTCTTTTTAGCTTTAACAACCAATAATTTTACTGTCTCTGTGTAATCGTGAATATTGGTGTGAGTTCTATGTCCTTAATACGGTATTTTTAATCTAATTAAAATAATAAATTTATTAAATAAAAAAAGATATTATTAATAGATCGCGATGGGACGGGGAATCCCCCACGACAGCGTCAGGCTGTTTTGCGGGAATCCCCGGATTGTACATACAGCTGAGCTAGTGCTAGAATAATAATAATAATCCTGGAAAAAGACATTTTTATACTAGCGATTTTTTTTGTTTGTACATTATTATATATTTAAAGTTGAGAGACCGCAACGCAACGATTTCGCAACACTGCTGAAGTATTACTAAATTCAATATATTTATTCTAGGCGATATAGGAAACGCGTCAAAAATGAATTCGGTACTGCAAGTGGTGGGTGGAGTCTCCTTAGCCGCGTTGGCTGAAGGGTTGGCTCTCGCTGACAGGGCGGGGCTGAACCAGGCTGATTTGTTGGATGTTCTAGCGCTCACACCGCTGGCTTCCCCTCATTTGATACTCAAAGGAAGAGGTAAGAATTTTATTCGTGTGGAATTGGATGATTATTCATATGATAAATTAACTGTCTAATTACATCGAAATTGGTTTAGTAGTTTTGGTGCAAATGATACTTGCGTATTTGTGGAAGGGACTTGTAATACTTTATATTTAAAGGTTTTTGGAAAAGGTTTTGATTTGACCTATCAAGATCAAGAAACGATAAATAATAATTTTAATATCTTGTAAAAGACATTAAAAATTGTCTCCAGTAGGAATGGTCTCCTTAGAATATGTGAAAATTTATTTGGTAAATAAAAGTCGACGAAACTTTACTTTCAGCAATGATAGAGTCGTCGTACTCCACGCACCAGCCCCTCAGCCACATGCAGAAGGACCTGAAATTGGCCCTGGGACTCGGAGATGCCTTGGAACAGTCTCTGCCCCTCACCGCCACTACGAATGAGATCTTCAAACACGCGAAGAGACTGGGTTACGCCAACCACGACGTGGCAGCTGTGTACATCCGTGCTAGGTTCTAATCCCGGTTAAAAGGAAGGGAGTGTAGGCGGAATACTGTTTGAGCTATTATGCTGGTGGCGTTTGGAATTACTAGTTTGTTTTTGCTTTTGACGCGTTAGCCTTTTGACCATCGACGGGTTGGCCTTTTGTCCAACGACACACTGGCCTTTTGACTTCGACGCGTTGGCCTTTTGGCTATCGATACATCGACCTTTTGTCTTTCGACGCGTTGGCCTTTATTAATGATATAACGCTGGGTATCTAAGAAACCTTGAATGACTTTATTATCAAACCAGTGTTATAGTAACTAGTGTTTTCGTCATCAGCATATATGTCTGTCTCTTTCTCTCTTCCTTTATCCATCTCAGTTATTGGTTGGGCTTGACAAAGTAAAATTATGATTATTGTTTCGTAATTGGCTAATAGATGGAAATGAAAGCCTTATTACCGATTACAGAGATATACAATTTCTATAAATTAGGAGATCACTGTATTTTAATAGCCTTAAATCATTAATATTAAGAAATAAAGAACTTTGGTTATTATTGATTGATATTTGTTACATACGATAAGTATTTAAATGACTTAATCAAGCCCGCTGACCAAAAATTAAGTTATAGCTAACAGAACGCAGTTAAAAATACAAGTGCTAATAACAAATATAAATCCTGATTCTCAAAGTTAAGATGACTTTATAAGTAGCCTTTTAAATGTTGCGTTCTGTTAGGTGTTGGATTTGACGATCGATTTTTAAAAATGAGGGTAGTCTCAAAATTCACAAAGAGGGTAGTTATAAAATCGGTCGTAGTTAATATTAAGCTAGTTATAATAGATAAATAAGTTCGACGTTTTTTTTTTCATTTGCATTTAAAGTACAATAAAATATGTAAATACAAATATTTTGTATCAATTATTTAAGTTACATTTTTGAATTGAACCTCCCCTTTTTTGACGTCGGTTATGATTCTGATCTTAATAAATACACTAATTTTAAAAGATGACAACCAAAATGGCGCCAAATTTTGACAGCTGACGTATTAAAATTAAATGCGTTAATTACAGTTGACAGAGTTTTCAAAAGTGTTGAAAACTTGTTAATGTTTGTTAGTTTATTGCGATCTAATCATTTATATGAGAGTTCTTTTAAAGGCCGGCAACGCACTTGCGAGCCTTCTGGCAATGTAAAGTGTCCATGGGCGGCGGTATCATTTAACATCGGAGTGGCCTTTTGCCCGTTTACGTCCTGTTTTATAATTTAACTTTAAAAATCATAATTCAAACATACAAGAGTCCATCCAAATACTTTGAGATTATTAACTGACAAACACGACCATTCGATATTTATCTATTTACTAAGTTTTGAGGCCATATTTCGATAAGGCCAGAACTATATATATAAGCCTTTATTATTAGCTTATGAAACCAACGCCGAGTGTTTTTTGTTTTTTTTTTAGATATTAACCCACAATGTCCATTTATTAATGTAAACGTCGAATATGTTTAAGTAATAAATTAATTTTAATATTTATTGTTTTATTTAGAGAGTTTTATCGGTTTTGTGCCTGACAACATTATTTCTGGAACAACTGGACAAAGATGTAGATGTCGCAGCCACCTAGTTTAATTAGCCGTTCAGTGTACAGACCAGCCTTTTAACTAAACAGCGCAGTTTAACTAACGGCCTGAAAGACTTAACTGTAGCGTTTGTTACAACATTTAATAAACTGGCTAATGCTAAGGCCATTTGTACGATAAAGTCATTATTTGACAGAAATTTAGAATATGAAAATATAGAAAGAATATTTCTTCAGTCAGTCACAGGTAAATTCAAATTAAAAAAACACTCTTTCATTTTACTAAACTTTGTAAGACACCAAAATTGTGGTTTGCGCGCCATTTTTTGACGCCATTTTGATAGTTTAAAGAGTTTCGATTCTCACCGCTAGATGGCAGAAAATTCAATTTAATATAAATTGACAGTTTAGGCAAGTAATGAAACGTCATCGATGCAAGTCATTTGCCTAGCTGTTTGACCAACTGGCTGAATAACAGGCCGCTAGTTAAACGGCGCTGTTTAGTTAAGAGGCTTTAGATTGAACGGCTAATAAAGCTATTTGGATGCGATAAATCCATGGGTTAGCATAAGTTTTGATATAAAAACTAGATATCTGATTTACCCACGGTGGGCCGTAGCATATCTGTCAGATGTGAATGAATGAAGCACCACATTGTGTTATATGTGCAAGCAAGAACATGGCGGCGAATCACGTGTTGGGTGCAAGAATTTGCAACCCTACTTACTGCCAGTTCTCAAATCAATAGAACGGAAGATAAGAACTGGCTATAAACTCTCCACCCCTCTTTTTTTGCGTTTTATCTGCCCGAAAGTCGGGGTTTCTTAAAAATTCAAATTCAAGAGTCTTTAGAGAAAAGCTGGGTTTCAAAGACGAATAAAGCCTGCCGAACACCAGTTCGTTCGAACTTGCATTGAAAACCCGCAATGCGAAAAAGGCTTCTCTTCCGTTCTACGCCCTTGATTTGAGAACAGGCAGTAAATGTAAATTCACAATTAATTTAAGTATTTTGACATTCATAAGTGTACTTATTTATGTATATGAATAAAGATATTTTTGTTTGTTTTTGTTTTGTTTGATTTAATAATTAATCAACTCCCGTTGGGGATACAATCTCCACTGGTTAAAAAAGAGACCCTACTCCTACCTCAAATGCCGGCAACGCATCAACTAAAATGGATGACTGACGACCCTTTCATATAAAGTAACTAGCGTCCCGCCCCGGCTTCGCACGGGTGCAATGCTGATACTAAATACACTACAGAAAATCTGTGAACGTTGTATATAAAAATGTGGGTTATCCATAAGAGATAGATATACCATCACGGACTCTGTAGACCTTTTCAATGTGTACAATAATTAGTACATTATTTTGATAAAACTCGTAGGGTTCAGCCTGCGTTTGCAATGTAAGCGGAAAAATGTAATTATTTACGACATCACATTAGAAACCTCAAAAATAACAGTACTTCTCCACTATTTAATGGATATTATTATACATAAAAACCTTCCTCTTGCATCACTCTATCTATTAAAAAAAACCACATCAAAATCCGTTGCGTAGTTTCAAAAATTTAAGCATACAAAGGGACATAGGGACAGAGAAAGCGACTTTGTATTATAATATGTAGTGATTAAGATAATTTGTTGCCTTTCAAGAAACTTAAAAATAATCTTTATTATTGCGAAGTATTCTTTTTAGTCATAATTTTATGTTTGCGTGTATCAAACGATAAATTAAAAAATGATTAGCTACTACTAAATCAATCAGCTGTCATGTGAACCGTGTAATGACCTTCAATGCACGACAAATTAGTGCTATCCGAAAATATCATTTCGATTTACGTCGCGCGGCCGCGGCATGGCTGCGGCAGTCTGCGGCCGACGATAAAAATTGTACGTACGACTCAGTTATTAGGAGTTTTATATGGCAGGGTTCGTCAACCATCGTTTCAATCAAATGAAATCTTTTTCGTAATTGCAGAGAGGATAAACTCTGTATTGTATCGCGCTGCCCGGATATACAATGACCACTATTTAGGCCTTGACTTGTTTAGGCTATCGCGGAATGTGATTAAAAAGTGTATTAGGAATATCCATAGCGCAAAATCACCTACATCATGATCACACCCCACATACACACCATCACGTACATACCCACACTTTTACACCATCACAAAACACAACCAATTTAGGCTTAGTTAAATAAATTAAATCACAATTAGTTAAATGTATTAAATACTTTTTGTTTGTTTGTTCCCTTTTGTAAATTTTTTTGTTGTATCATGCATTCCATCTTTGGCAATATTCTCAGTGTATTTGTTTGAAATTATATATAATTTATGTTAGCTGTAGGAGTACTAAATAAATAAATAAATAATAAAGCATTTTTATTCGCATATCCATAACATCCATTTCAAATGTCATACGCCTTAACCTATCTCAATTTTTGACCATCGATATACATAATAATCTTAATATTGATAAAAGTGTGCCAATAACCAATCGACGGATTGTAATAGCCATCTGTCGATACAAACTATCCATGGTAGATTGGATCGGCGGTGTATGGAAATGACAGTTCAACTGTGCCAATATCCTATCTTAAAATTTTAACTTAAACCAGTTTTTAAAATAATAAAAAGCTATATGATATGTTTTAAACATAGACATGTATATTTCATATTATTTGTACTGTTTTTATTTACTTTTTTTAGATTATATTGATTATGAGTGTAAAGAGCGAAGAGATTGCATTCTATCAGTGGTCAAAAATAGATTGTCTTCGTAGAGTTATTGGGATGCAGATAGGAGATCGATCGACTGTCACGGTCTGATCTCAGATTGTTTTAAATCTGAGATTATGGATTAATTATTGGGTTCGGGCGTTAGAATTCACCTGTAGCTAAATTTAAGTCGCCTGTCAATATGGACCGCTCTTGGGTGAAGCCTTCTCCAACCCTTTCTAGATGACTCTATCTTCGACAATATTTCCGGTCTTTTCCTGCTATTTCTATCAAGTCATCAGTCCGCTTTCTTTGAAAATTCAAACGTTGTACACATCTGCAAATCGCAAAACATGCAATGCCATGAAAGCACGACTTTATGAAAGAATCGAAATTAGACAAAACATCAGTTGATAATGTTCTTTCAATTGGAGCATGAAACATTTCCGTATAAAATCCTAAATTTTTTTAAACTGTAATTTGCAATTTTGTTTTCAATAAGAACTTTTTCGATTTTAAAAAACCATAACTAATTTTCAATCTGTTGCAAAATTTATTAGGCTGACGACATTTTGATATTTTGTAATTGTTACATTTCAACGCGTTTAGATTTTTGTGTGAAAATATTAAATTACTGAGTGAAAAATGTCCTTTTTAACGGAATATTTCGATGAATATCGACAACATCCTATAAGGAAGACACAAATGTAAGTAACATCTACTATTACAAGGAAAATTGTAGAACTGTCGTGAACTACTGAGTCGAGGATATAATAATAATAATAATGTTACTAATACAGAGATATTATTATTATTTTACGTTTTTGTCTCACGATATTTGGTATGAACATAACGTAAGTATAGTCGTAACATATTCGTGATATAACAGTATTAATAATAATCATACATTAATAATAAAAAGTCTTTATTCATTTTTAGTATATTTCTTTTCAAAGTGTAAGATTTGGAAACCCTTTTAAGTAAAAATACCTGTGTTATTATAACTTACCTGTGTTATAAATAACTTATTAAATAAAAAGGAAACTAAATTAGAAACCAAATTAGTTAAATAATGTTTTCTTTTTTGAACCGTTATCATCACACCTGAGTGTGTGCATGAGTGTGTGGGTGTAAATGTGTGATAGCGAATGACTGAGTGAGTGAGTGAATGAGTAAAGTGTATTTACATCGTGGGTCTCAAAAGCAGCTCTAACACTGCATAAGGCGTGTTCTTAAGCCAGTCCTTTATCAGGGTTTTTAGGTTGTAGGCGGTGAGAGGGTAGATGTTAAGCAGCCTATTTAATTTAATTTAGTATTAGATAAATTTATTTTAACGAAGTAGAGTGGGCATACATATTATGTATCTTTTATGAGCTATCGAGGTTATTTAATTCTATCTTAAGTTGTGACTACTGGATCTTATCACGAAATAAGTAATAATAAAAACAAATTTTAGGTGTCGCCCGGAAAACCGTTGGGCCAAACTCGAAGGCAAGTGGTTGGACCCCAAAGTAGGATCAGAAAATGTAAGAATAACTCTTATTTAAATTATATTATTACCTTTATCATCACACTTATATCGTTAGTAGCAAGAGCGTATAATACATTTTTAGTAGTATACATTCCAAGGGCACACAATAAAATTCTCAACTTTAGGAGGGTTAAAGAAAATGGACAATAATATCACGAATCGTGTCGACTGTCTCACACTCATGCGCATCTTGTCGGTACAATTACTATTTAGTAGACTTTACTATGGTAGGGGAGCCCACGATGCTAAATGGGGATTTACTCGAGCGTCGTGGAGACCTATTGGGTTGCAAAGCTTAGATGATAAGAAGAAAAAAATATTATATGATATATACCTTTTCATCGGTGGGGAAAGCGGCTATAGATGTTTAAATATGTAAAAAAAAACTGTTGCATGGACATACTCGAGCGCGTCAGATATTGATAGCATCAATGTCCTACGTATTTTTAATAATGTACGTATGTTAATCTGATCATTTGCATGATGGGGGTGGTTGTACGTAAGGGTTAAAAATGAAAAAAAAAATAATTTAATCGAGCGCGTCAGGTTTTCTAAGGGGGTGTTAAGTGCACCAAAAAAAAAGCTCTCATTCAATAATCTGACGATTTCGATCAGACGCAAACTCGCAGCCGTTATTATAATGTGCAAAAAAAATTCGCCATTTTGAAATACTCGAGTGAGTCAGATTAAGATATATATGGTTCAGATTTATATTCTAAACGTACTGTCTCATAATCTGACGATTATCTAGAGGGATTTGCCTGATCTGACAAAAAAATATTAGAAAAACGGTTCACCCTAAAGGCCATCCCTGCAATTCCATTCCTGGGCGCTTAAAATTGTACTTATGAGCTCGCTGAGTTCAAAGAAATAATATTTCTATGCGTTTGAGTTCTCCCAGCTCGAAAGTCTGATAGAAGTTTCATAGAACACTATTTTTGAAATTTTCAAACCCTAGCAATTTTCCCGCGGTTGACGGTGATCGACGCATTTTTTAAGCTCTAATTAAATTTCATCAAAAACGATAATCCTATATGAAATGTCGAAGTTATGTGATAGAAACACTTTTTTCGGTTTTCTTTCGTTCACGATATCTCTCGACCGATTTTGACCAGTTTGGTGGCGATCGACGTCGTTTTTCAAGCTTAAAGGTGGATTAGTTTTTTGAAGTTGATGGGTAAAGCCGTTTAAAAGTAATTGCAAAAAAACACTTTCAAAAAAACAAATTGTTATTTTTTTAGATTTTTCAAAATTTCTCAAAATCTATCGGTCCGAATCGGTTCAAATTCACATGAAATCTAATTTTGAGGGAAACGCGGAGAAGGAAATGTAGGCATCACGCAGCTGCACGCATTTATCGCACGAACTTTATCGACGAAATTTTGTTATTTCGGCTTGCGGAAATCGTCAGATTATATATTTTTCAATATTCTTGAATTATTTCATTCAAAATATAAAAAAATTAGCTACGCTCGAGAATGTCAAGATGACGTTTTTTTTTACAACTTTGCTGCCCTCCCCTCTCTTTACGTCACTCTCAAATTGTCAGATTAGTGGAATATACACTTTTTAGGATGTGATTAACTCACACTACCTTAATCTGACGCGCTCGAGAATGTCTGATGATCAATTTTTTTTTACTAATCTGATCCTGTATCCTTCACGGGCGGCCTTATATATGAGCCTCATATTTGGTGGAGGTACTTAACCGGGTACAAGGTATCCCCCTGTATATTAATCTGCCGCGCTTGAGTAAATCCCGAAATCCCCTCTTGGGCTCCCCTACTATAATGTTTGACACTTTTTTATGTACCTGACACAAGTTTCGTTTTAAGACGAAGTGTAGTTTGGTCGTTACAAAGTCCTTACTGATTCTGAATATTCAAAAAAAGAATTTATTAAAATTTAAATTCATTTGCAAGTATGTTATAGTGACATGATCACAGAACGACCATGTTATAGGTTATAGGTATATAGTTTTACTTATTAAATAAAAAAAGAAATAGAAAAACAATTCCAAAACTTTTGTTTTTCAAATAATACTTGTATTGATTTTAACTGACTTTTATTGTAAAGCTTTCATTATATTTACTTTTTAGAAAGCATGGTCCGACGAAGAGATAGAGAAATTCATAAAGGATACTATGAAGAGTCTTCGCGGCCAATCGACATACTTCAACGACTATTGCGCACATCTTTCACAAGGTATATAAAAATGAAATCAAAAATACGTTAATTATTGAACATAAGATAGACACAGGTATCACTTATTCCACTTCTTTAAATTTAATTGGGCATCCCAACTCATCGGCAAAGAAGACAGAGGGTGTAGGCCGAGAGAAAAAGCCGGCGTAAAAAACTCTCGGTACTCATTTTAAAAAAGCAAATCATCAAACAATACTTATTTTAAAACAAATGTAGCAAATTAATTAGAAGTAGCCTTCCCATCCCTAGTCCCAGGCCCTTTTATCAACTAGATAATCGCTAACTTTATGGTAAGCCTTTTTACACAGCTTTTCTTTAATATATTTCTTAAATTTAATAAAAGGCAGAGAGAAAAGAGCCTCTGGGATTTTATTAAAGAAGATTATCCCTTTTCCCAACAAATAATTACTAACTTTAGATAGTCTGGTATAAGAGTATCTCAGAGCCGATTTTAAACTTTTAATTAGGGATGCATCGATACGCCTTTTTGCCAATACGATACCGATGCCGATATTCTTACAAAAATATCGCCGATACCGATACCAACGCTCATTGAATTAAAATTAAATTAAGCTAAAATATATTAAGTGTCACCGACCTCCTCAGAGATATGTGAATACACAGTATACGTTCTGTCCCACTCTTACGCACCTGCTTTACGTCACCGAACATAGCAGACCGATGTGAGACCAATATGCTGTCCCGCTCTAACGCGTCGCATCATTGTGTATTATTTTGTTTTCGTTACGGAGTTTCTTGATTCGGTCGCCACGATATAAGCCCCCGATAAAATCTATGCACTAGCTTAAAAACAGTACGTGCGAGTGTTTACTCGCACTAGGCAAACCACTGCTCAAAACGATTGTAATTTATTTATTTTATATGTACGATTTTTCCTGTAATCAATACCTAAGTGTCATTTTATGTGCAATACTATTTTTGATATCCCATTTGGCTTAATTCGGTCAACGTTGTGAAAAACTTCCGCATTTAATTTTATTGTTCTTCAGCTTTGTTCTCATGAATAATTGTTTTGTACTATAAATATGATGCTTTGGTCTTTGTTTCCAGAATCAATTATTGTACTATACAAGGCTAAGCAGTATTGGCCTTTTAAGTCGAATTGGTACGTTAATGATTAACTAGTTCTTCACAGCGGTGATGCGTAGCAGGGCCTTAAAAACTCTTGGCATTGTATTTGGTTTAGAGCAGTGTTGGCCTAGTGCCTTCAGCGTGCTGTTATACTACGTACAATTAATTGATAATTTGTTATAATAGAATTCAAAACTCGCCCATTTAAACCACGCGAGAAAAAGCGTCCATGCAAGTCTGAAGAGAAGGTTGAAGAGAGTCCACCGCCGCCGGCTCCGAAGCTCAACATCAAAGACACGGAGCTGATGAAAGTGGCCAAGGAGTTATATGAGAGGGATATGGACAAACCCACCCTTGAACCTTTAAAGACAAATATAAGAAGTTAGTATTAAGATTCTGTAATTGTAATCAAATAGCGAAATAACTGTTTATTCGAAATGCTTATTAGATTCAGAACTGGGCTGTAACATAACTTCTTGAATATTTTGTGGGCATTAGCACGACGTCTTTGGGGTGGGTGTACCACCACCTGGGCGTACCACGAACTTGGTGAACCTTGCTTTTAACTTAGGTGACGCATTTCCTAGCGGCATTTTACTCAAGCAATATAGGTGGGATTCAAACTTTCAGCCACACCCACTAAACCTGTCAGATGGCTTCAGCTCGCCAATGAATTGAATTTTGTAAATAATCTTCACATTCATAAGCATGCGCTAAACTGAATAAACTTCACCAACATCACCCTGATGGCTGGAAATCTTCCAATCTTCCACAGTCCGTTTCACGAGGCATTTTCTTTTGTGAACTAGCGAACTGTGGAATCGACTACCGGTAGCGATCTTCCCTGAGAGATACGACCTCCAACTATTCAATTGTACTCCTCACTTAAAAACCGGCTACGCACTCACTAAAAATGGGCGTCTAAAGGCTGTAAAATAAACGTATTTTCATTTTGATTTTGAAGCCCTAACCCACTCCAAATATCGCGTATGTCACACACCTTGACTCCTCCCACGCACAATCCTTCAAAACGTTTTTTATGGCAGACTTCTACTACTACTTTTGCCGGTATCTAAATGCATATTAAACAGCTAATTAGTTAAAAACAAATGCCCTAAGACCTCCAAACTCGAATACGTCGAATTACTAATAATTCTGTATTAAATTTCTAATTAATTTAATATGAAATTTTACGTATTTACGGATAAGATTCTGACAACAATTCGGGAATAAATAGCCGGTCATACAATTAATTTATCTTTTATTGATTGGTGTTTTAATATTTAATATGTAAGTAAACAATGGCATGGGTATGAGGATAACAATGGGATGGTAAATATAAAGACATATTGGAGGCAGCCATTGTTTTATTGTCACAGCAGGATGACAGATCTGTCATCAAATCAAATCGTAATTTTGTATTCATTTACAAAATCATGGAGAACGTAAATCTAATGGAAACTACAGAGTACCAGTGCTGGTTTGGTCTGGCAGTATATAAATGATTTAATTTGTCGTAATAATGTATGTTTTGTTTTGCATTCTGTGTGCGCGGGCGCAAGAATAGTAAGTATGTTTAATGTGTTTTGTCGCTATGTTGGTAATGTAACGATTGCATTACAAAATAATACTGCAAAATTGTGTATTGCTAATAATAATATTTATTAACTTTTTTTGGTCTAATTTAACATAATCTTAATATATAAATCTCCTGTCACGATGTTTGTCCGCGATGGATCATCTAGTCCAGACCTCAAACCTTTAGACTTCAAAATATGGTCAGTTTTACATGACATGACCTCTAAACGATACGGCAACAATGAGTCTTTGAAAAATCTTTGGAGCAAGAAATTGAGAAATTTCCTTTGAAAAACAGTGGGTAAATCCATAAATTCGTGACCAAACTGATTAAAGGACTGTATAAAAGCCAAAGATGGCCTTTTCGAATATATTTTTTTTTTGCTGAGACGTTAATATTATTTATATAAATCTCCTGTCACGATATTTGTCCGCGATGGACTCCTAAACTACTTAACCGATTTTAAATTAAATTGGCACACCGTGAGCAGTCTGGTCCAACTTAAGAGATAGGATAGCTTAGATCTTTAATTATAGTCGCAATTTTATTTTATTGCAAATATTTGTTTATTATTTTATACAATTCTAACAGATGGCGCTGTGTTAATAGTACCAACGTTTCACATAAGCTATCTACCCTTCACTTCAAATTCTCCTACTGTTTCCCTTGAATAGTTTTCTACTATAATAATATAACAAAAACATTAGCCACAGCGACGCTTGGCCGAGTCTACTAGTTATTTAATAAAACCTAATCATAACAATCAAATATAAAGTATTTACAATTTTCTTAACCTATATAGTTATAATAAAAAATATTAAAAAACAAATTGAAAAAGTTTGATTTCCTGTGGCAGTGTACCTTTTAGCAGCATTTGGTCTATGCTATTTTCTTCTTTGAGCGAGGAATGCACCACCAGAAGTCACCGTTACTATCTAGAAGGCTCGAATTTAAATCTTTATTTATTCCAGCAGATAATTATATCCAATAAGCTACAACTCACTTACCATCACTTGGGATTGTGGCCACAGTCCGTCCAATTCATTTGCTTTATTCAAACTCGCTTCGTCTCGCTATTTTTAGAATAAGCCGTATTTTTTTTACATTCTCATTCTGGAGAATATGCCCAGATGAATTAATATAATTTATTTAATTTTTCAGTTCTTGGGTACGTGCGTCCATGTCTATACAAGACCGGTCTATCAGAATACCAGAATAGTACAGCAAGAGTTGCCTATGAAATGATTAGGGATGACAGGATACCACGGTACCACGCCCATAATGGGTGTCGTCCTAGATGGGGTCTCCCGCCAGAAGGTACCAGGCAGCCAGAGTTGGACGGGGCTCCTTTCGATGGGGAACGATTGTATTAATTTATTTGGCCTTGAAACGGCTTGAAGAAAGAAGTTCTAAGAAGCTTGGACGCACTTGTTTAAATTGTCTATCTACGATTGTGAAAAACTATTGTAAATTTAATGTAATTTGGAGATATTACGTATATAAATTTATATAATTTGATGTAGGTACGTACAGCGTACTCAGATATGTTCATTACATTTAATTCAAGATTAATATATATACAATGAAACTAATATATATTAATGCCCCAATTATTTAATAACTTTTATGATTTGAGGTTTAAGGATTTATTTAACTGGAATTAATCACGAACGAATGGTCGTTAAATAAAACCGTAAAAGTATGATCGTCAAATAAAGCCCAATTTGGAGTTCGCAATATAATGTAGTTTACAATATAAAAAATACATTTTACTGACATTAATTTGAATTATGTACAATCAGGAGACCATTTTACTTCTGTAAATACGGTTTTTACATATTACAAAGATATAATTATCCTAGCATTGTTTATTTATTATTAACGTATTCCTAAGTAAACGTTTATGTATAAAATTATACAAAAAAATATGACATCACAATCTTATACACATCCATTGTATAAGAACATAAGCAAGCTAGGCAAAATTAAACAAACAAATTCAAAACAAAAAAATCGTGAATAATAATAAAAAAATTATTAATAAAACTAAATCGAAACTTAACCTCATTAAGAGATTGATTGAAACAAAGCTATGTTAAGTTGGTAGATTTTTGTTAAATATCAATATTTATCATCAACTAACATTGATTATTTTTCAAATTAATTAACATATATGCAGTGATGTAGTAATGGGGGGTGCGGTCTCTACCGGGTCACCGGGGGATTCCCCGTCCCATACTCGCGATCTTTTAATAAATTATCCATGTCCTTATCATATAAAATTTATTGCTTTTTACCTTTATACTAGGATTTGTATATATATACGCGATTAACTAAAACGGTTTACACTATTACATACTTTGATTCCGGATTGAGTCTATATTATTAATAACTAGCGACCCGCCCCGGCTTCGCACGGGTGCAATGCTGATACTAAATACACTACAGAAAATCTGTGAACGTTGTATATAAAAATGTGGGTTATCCATAAGAGATAGACATATACCACCATGGACTTTTCTGTAGACCTTTTCAATGTGTACAATACTTAGTACATTATTTTGATAAAACTCGTAGGGTTCAGCCTGCGTTTGCAATGTAAGCGGAAAAAATGTAATTATTTATGACATCACATTAGAAACCTCAAAAATAACAGTACTTCTCCACTAATTAATGGATGTTATTATACATATAAACCTTTCCATTGAAAATCTATCTCTATCTATTAAAAAAAACCGCATCAAAATCCGTTGCGTAGTTTCAAAGATTTAAACATACAAAGGGACATAGGGACAGCGAAAGCGACTTTGTTTTATACTATGTAGTGATAATATAGTCGTATGCTGCGATACTGCGGCCTACTCGATTGTAAGAAAGTTGCATGGGTCTAGTCCTTCATAATAAAAATGAATTTACAGTGACGGGACAGTGTCAAAAACTTTAATCTAACGATGACAAAAGTTACCTGTGTACGCTTAGCCTTAGTCGTGATTCATAAACGACCCTTGTTCGCAGTATACCCAGACAAGCTTGTTAATCATTTACTAAAGTAGTTATATGTTAAAAGATTTAAAACATATGTAATTGTAATTAAGAAACAATAATATATTTTAGTTATTACATTTTAAGGTTAATTATTATATTAGAGTTATTTATAACATAAATACATATTAAGAAAACGTCTTCGAAGGAAATCAGTTCGATTAATTGCGAAATATGTTAACCATTTTAAAATAACACCGTTATGGTAGCAACAGTAATTAAATTGAGTCAGGTGTAATAAAACAACTAGGTTTAATGATATTTATAGTTTAATAAAGTAAGTAAACCGCTATTTGGTACAATTACCAAAGAGCAGAGTGGCGCAGTGGAAGCGTGCTGGGCCCATAACCCAGAGGTCCGTGGATCGAAACCACGCTCTGCTAGATATTTTTTTTTCAAGCTGCTTCAACTATAGGTTGTTATATCTTAAATCACTTTCAATCATATTAAACATTATTTCTAACCAACTATAACATACTTGTATCACAAAACAATTCAAAATTAAGGATTGGAGTCTCTTAAATCACTTCAGTATTACTTTGAAGTATCTGGTCACAGATTTGTGTTTCATGGATTTTTTTTGGTAAATTTTCACCACCCATGCAATTTTTTATCATATAATCCATTTCTGGACAAACTGGGTTCAAAGATACGATTTCTAAGTAAGCCTATTTTTGTCACATATTTGCTATATTATTATGCCGTAGACAGTTCTCGTTTACAAGTATCGCCCAAACACTTCCATGTTTGTACAACCCTATTAGACCAAAGGTAGGGGTAGAATAGTGGAGAAACGGGGAGGATCATCTGATGTTAAGTTAATAGTAAACTTTCATTGCTAGAGAGCTCGCGAGTGCGTTGCCGGGACCAGTATGCTCTTTTATAAAAGTTGAATTTTTTTTTTTTTTTTTTTTATAATTTATTTATTTATTTATTTAATAATTGCTACGGAAATACTTCAGCGGGTACCCCATACTGGTGATTTGCGGCAAAGTAATAGGTATCGAACGAATTGTACGTTCCATGTCCCGCTATTGGATTAGCCAGGTCTTCATACTCGTCACATTATTGTGTAGTTGCTCTTCGTGCATAACGAGTTCCACTTCCTCATCAGTTTGATGTTTGCTGCCCTCCAATCCGGTAATTGTATAGGAACCTCTTGGTTATAACCTACTATGATAAACCTCTACGCACATAAATCCAATAATAAAACATGTCTCACGCATGACAACAATGCGTTGGCAATTCGCCAGTTTCCCACAAAGACATTGTCTTCCTAATGCATTAATACACCCAATTATGTTTTCAAACACAAAAAGCTTAACTGTACGAATGCCGGCTGCGTATTTGCTAACAAGCCGGTACAGTTAACACATTGCACAATTGACATGACTTAGAGTCGAATTAGGCAGCACATTGACCTAATTGTCTATTAAAAAAATGATAAAAAAGTTTACTGACAAAACTGTGATAGTCAACATTATCAATATGTATTTTTTTCTGCTTTACCAAAGAAAACTAATTTTATTGTATACTTTTTTATCTTGTATATTTTTTAATTGTATTTTTATTTTTTTTAAGGGAAATTTCTTAATCAGCGTTGGAAAAAAAAATACTGTCACATATTTTCGGTTACGAATCACGCTTTCGTGTTACTAATATGTATACTTTCCTGATATTCCTCCATTTAAAATAGTGAAGTGATCAAATCGTTTTCCAAATTGGGATGATTGAAAAACGAAAGATGAATATGATAGAAAAAAAGACTTTACTAGACTTAAAAGAGAACGGTTACACTAGGTTCCCTGTGTTATGGGCTAATCTTTAAAACCTTTAACACATTAAATGCTAAAACAATGTATACAAGGTAATAGCCGAAACCCAAAACTTTTAGGGCGAATTTTAATTAAGTAAATATATGAATGTTTGACAATATGTATGAATGAATTTTTATTTTTACAAATACAAAACCTTTGGCATACAGCACGTCGGGTGCCGAATACTCGGATCCGAGAGCTTAGGATGGCCATGCTTTAAAAAAATGAACGGGATGCTCGCACGGACTCGAGTTGGCGGCACCGCTACCACGGCCTCGTTCCACTCGGATTCGAGACAAGTGCACTTACCTAATATTCAAAGTCAAAAATCATTTATTCATATTGGTAACACAATGTAAACTTATGAACGTCAAAAAAAGAAATATACATTAAATGCTTCTAATTTTACATTTACTGCCAGTTCTCAAATCAAGGGCGTGAAACGGAATAGAAGAACTGGCAACAAACTCTCCGCCACTCTTTGCAATCACCAAGTTTTTTTTACACAATGTTTGTAAGGAGCTGCAATCATTACACCATGTTCCACATGACATCTTAAGTAATTAATAATAATAATCTGTTAATAATTATAGTCCCCCATAAATGTAAAAATGGGAGAGGCCTTTGCCAGTGGGCACACAGAATCAGTTATCATAGACAACAAAAAACAATAGCTATAATGTATATATTGATTCTGATATAAGGCTATAAATAAATAAATAAAAAAAAACACGTTCGAGGTACAAGCATCAAGTTAGAAACAAAACACAATCTAGACGTTACTTTTGTCGTTAGATAAGAAATAAAGAAAATAATAATATAACTTAACACGTATCTTGATTTTGGCATATTAATGATTTTAATTAATTCAACATAACATTTATTATTTTATTATTAAACTACAGTTGCACAAGAAGAATATTGTTTTTTTTTAAGATGCTTAACATTGTTACTGAATGTATAGTATGTATTGATAGTGAAACGCTATTCTTTTATATATATACATATTATTTTACACGTTATTCAGATAGCCCCTATTTGCTCGTTAATTTCTTTTAAAATCCCTCCTGCGTATGCGACAAGATAGGTACTCAAAATTGTTCAGTGTGCCTCGTACGAAGTCGAATTACCTGCGTAATTCTCCAATGTTTAGGGTTTTGTCGAACTATGACAACCATTGTCAAGACATTGATCTTTTCTACCTCAAAAAGAGAGATGTCAAGAAGTACTTGGAGAAGCGAGAAGACTCTGATTTTGTTTAAGTAGTAGTTTTAAATTCTAAGTATTATTTGTTGCTTTTAAATGTTAAATTTCAGTTTACTTTTGTTTTTTTTAAATGTATCTTTATCTATTAATGCACTCGCTTGTTTTCTGTTTTATATACATAAATTGTTTATGTATGTAATCTGTTTTGGCTTTCTGTATTGGATTAGTGTTTTGTATTATAATATGTATGAGTATAAGCTGTTAGATTACTTATAATTAAATAAATACAATTTAGTTTTTAGGAAAATAGTGTAAGAGGAAAAGCGTTGGGATAAAGCAAGAAATTAACACATTTCCCGTTTATATTTTATTAGAATCATCTCCTGTAACGTTTATAAATAAATATAATACACATATTTATAAATAATCCAAAGACGTAGAATTACTCAGAACCATTTCGATTTTCTTCGAGTTTTCAACGCGATATTTCTTCTGGGACACGCTCAAATTATTATACTTTTCTGTGAAAATTCATGACAAAGAGTCAGGAAAATTTTTTGTTTTATTTTATACCTGGTCTAGGTATAAAATAACCTTTGTTACAAATGAAAATGCATTTTTTAATGAGGTTATGTAATATTATTAACATTATATAAATTAACTAGTAGACTCGGCCAAGTGCTGTGGCTAAGGTTTTTTTTATATTATTATATTATTATTATAGTAGAAAACTATTCAAGGGAAACGGTAGGAGAACTTATGTGAAAGGTAGATAGTTTATGGGAAACGTTGGTACTTTTAACACAGCGCCATTTGTTAGAATTGTATCAAATAATAAACAAATAATTTGCAATAAAATAAAATTGCGATCCTATCTCTTAAGTTGGACCAGACTGCTCACGGTGTCCCAATTTAATTTAAAATCGGTTAAGTAGTTTAGGAGTCCATCGCGGACAAACATCGTGACAGGAGATTTATATAAATTAACATTAACGTCTCAGCAAAAAAAATTATATTCGAAAAGGCCATCTTTGGCTTTTATACAGTACTTTAATCAGTTTGGTCACGAATCTATGGATTTACCCACTGTTTTTCAAAGGAAAACCAGTCTTCACCTCTTCTATAGTCCGAATATTGGCTTCAAGCCAGGCTTGGGTAGTTCGTGTTTTGTGACTAGATGCAGAATTCTGCTGGTTTGAGGTTTCACATGATCCGAGATTTATACTCTAAAATTCTAGTTTTCTGACACTTTCATGATGCCAGAACCCAATAATTAATCTACATTTGTCACAGTCTGTCAGATCAGTCTGTCGATGGGTCACCTATCTGCATCCCAATAACCAAACCGTACGAAGATAATCCATTTTTGGCGACGGATAGAATGCAATCTCTTCGCTCTTTACACTCATTGATAATCAATATAAACAAAATAAAGTCAATAAACCATTTCAATAACATTAAAATAAACATGACTATGTTTAAAACATATTAAATAGCTTTTTAATTATTTTTAAAACATATATTGGCACAGTTGAACTGTCATTTTCATACAAAGGTATTATCATATAGATCATACATATCCACATACACATAATTATTTATTTGAAGCAAATTTGATTGAGACCTTGGGAGCATGGGACAAAGCTTTTCATTAGCTAAATTAATGTTTTGATTACCTTTTTTTTAGGTACGAACTGTATTACCTGAATAACTACCAACTACTTGCAAATTTCACATAATAATTATCGCTGCAGTAAACATAACTGTGCTATTACAGATTGGGAGCCAGGTAATCCCAATATCGACAAAGAAATTACTTTGGTGTACAGCCGGGGTTTGAACCTACGGCCTCAGGTGCCGCTGAAGCCACTAGGCCAACACTCTGTAATGTAAATCAAATTAAATTCAAGTCTGAAAATGACGACAAAATCGTTTCAGTAATAACTCAGTTGGTGGCCGCGCGTCGTTTCTTGCACACGTCCGTGAGTGAGATTATCTTGTGATTTGTGTTTGTGTTATTTGAGGATGTTATTTTAATGTAAGTTTACTCTTATATAATTGAATTGTATATAACCTAGGTGACCCCAGAGTGGGTGCTTTCCTCAATGGCAATATATAATGCTGTTATTAAAGGTATACTATACGGCCACTGGACCAAACTTTTTAAATTTGTTTTAATATTTTTTATTGTGTAGTTTAGTAAAATTGTAAATACTGTATCAATTGGTTGATTACTAATAAACAAACTATGTATTTCAAAATCCATCTAACTATTAGATTACTACATTATACAATTATATTAAATATTCTACCAATATTAATTTTAAAAATATACAACAAGAAAAGCTTGCATATTTAATTAATGAACTGTCTTTATGTTGACTTCCGTGCCTGAGTTTCCGATTAATGTTCGGAGGTTTTATTTAAAATAATATATATTTTAATAAACCAAAATATCAGTAACACCTCTACTTCTGTCGTTCCACTAAGCGTTTTTTAGGCAATTTTTGACGCGCACCACCACTATATGGATCCACCTGGTCACTAAAGTATTTCCAAGTAACTTCGAGGACGAGGGTCCTTCAAGAAAAGAGCATTTCTTTAAAGGCCTGAAACGCACTTACGAGCCTCAAGCAATGTGTTTCCAGCCCGTTTGCCGTTGCTTTGTTACATATAAAAATGCACTACACCGCTTATACTTTATCATATAGATGCAAAAATATGTTGGGACGTCATACTATGTTTAATTATTAAACAAAATAGATCAAGGACGTTCCAAACCTTGTTAACAGGAAGTTTAAACTAAACAAAAGTTTTTATAGGTGTGCGAAATGTACAGTATTAAATCATTTCATTAACTCATAATATTTAACGCAAGACTGCGTCATTTGTAAGTGTAAATCTAAGCTTTTACAAATTAATGCAATAATAATAATTAAGACTCATTTATTCCTTGAAATATTTTATTAAATATTATAAAATAAATAAATAACATTATTTTTAAGTACATTTTCATTCCTATGTGTAAGATTTGGAAACTCCTTTAAGTAAAAAATACCTGTGTCAGGGTTCCCAGCTCTTCCATAAACAAACTTAATTCTAAATTCTTTAATATAATTATATTATTTATCCTTATTTTATTTATTTTTGTTTATTAACTGAGTGCATGAGTAAGTGTGTGGGTGCAAATGTGTGAGTGAGTATATGAGTGAGTCAGTGAGTGAATGAATACATTTAATGCATCTGTTTTTCTTTACACGCATTGGTTGCCTGGAAGAGATCGCTTGAAAGCGATAAGGCCGCCAGTTGCCCTCCTATTCATTTTATTATGTTCAATTTTATATTGTAATGTAACGAAATGTTAATGAATAAAAAAAACCTCTTTTTTCAAGGACCCCTTATAGAACAAAGGCATTCGTCCATTGATCTTCATCTCTCTCTATCTTGAGCATTTTCCTCTGAATCTTCTTCACCAACTTCTTTAAGCTGGAGTAAATCAAAAATCTAATAGCCCATATCCATATCCGTTTAGGTCTGGACTCCAGATTTGTATGTTCCGTGTTTATTTATTTCTTCAGTGACTGATATATGCCGTCAATAAAAAATATCGTAAATAACAATGCAGGGTTGCTAAAATGACTTGGAGAGAGTTTCACAATATTCATATAGGTAACAAAATATACATATACAACGTGAAAATGAAAATTAATACATATACTAGTTCTCAAATGTAGAGCTGAACCAAAACCTCTCTGACCAAAGATCGAAGGATTTTAATATGAAATTCATTCTATTTTCTGATAGTCAAACTCATAAGTGACTCACTAAATTGGACTCATAATTCTTCCTCTCCAAGTAATTTAATGGCGTGCAAAATAATTTAGTAAACACAAAAAATATTACAACAAATGAATGATTATAATTTTAAACAAAAGCTATTAATTTATCGAATGGTTAATTAGATTAAAAACTCTGAATATTTTCCCTTAGCAATTAACATTTGTAAGGAAAACATACCAAGGATGTCTTAGACCTAATAATGTATGTCTAAGTCTATCTAGAAACGAACGAAAAAATGTGCCTTTTTTCAATAAAAATCGTAGCAAAGAGCTCTTTGACAAACGATTAAACACTTCATTAGTAATTTATGACTATCTTCAACTGTATAGTTGACTAATCACTGACTGTAAACACGATTGAATACTCTTTAAAATATATATCTATAGTAGTCTTACCATGCAAAGGTTACTAGATACGTTTCCATCGTCCGAAATAGAATCGGAACTAGGAAGTGGCGCAATACTATTACACAAATCGTAGTTGCCCAATAATATTGATAATAATAAATCGATTATTGGCAATGAAAATGATACATTTAGATTGATTTAAAATAAAAAAGTCATATTAGTTATCATAATGTCATAGTTGTAACAGTTATTTATAATTATTATCAAACTTATCGTCAAAATACTCTCACATAAAATACTACCAATAATACCTACCATGTTTTTAAATTTTTTTATTAACTTTCCCTTTTTTATTTTATGGCAATAGTTAAAAGTTTATGCCAGTTTTAAGTAAAACACCATTCCCTTCAAAGCAGTTGGTGTCTTTTGGTAATAATTTGATTTAAACCCTTCTTAGAACAGGTAGATTAGTTTGTATTATGTAAAACAGAGACAAAATAGTATAAACCGCAATTTTATCGCACACGATGACGATTAACATGGTAATAAATAATATACATATTAGCTACTCTAACGCCATCTAGCGACAATAAAATGTATTGAAACAAAGCGTTTAACTAAGATAAACATTATTTACGATTTATTACTAATTAGATTCAATTTAATATTTGGCTTAAGGTGTATAAACTAAACATAATGTAAAAATCGATCACAGTCAAAAAAAAGATTCGATTTTAATAATAATAAGAACAATAAATTAATAATTCTTTTAATTTTCGTATGTGTCTTCAAGCCGGTGCGGACAGAAGATGCTTAAAATAAAAATAAAATAAAATAAAATACGTTTATTTTGGAACATAAGATCTTCTAGGTATCACTTATTCCACGTCAATCAATTCGAACTTGTAGGCATCCCTACACATCGGCAAAGACAGAGGGTGTAGGCCGAGAGAAAAAACCGGCGTAAAAAACTCTCGGTACTCTTTTAAAAAAGCAAATCATCAAACAATATTTAAAACAAATATATCAAATTAATTAGAGGCAGCCTGCCCAGCACTAGTCCCAGGCCCTTTTATCAACTAGATAATCAATAACTTTATAGTAAGCCTTTTTACACAGCTTTTCTTTAATACATTTCTTAAATTTATTAAAAGGCAGAGATAAAAGAGCCTCTGGGATTTTATTAAAGAAGAGTATCCCTTTCCCCAAAAAAGAATTACTAACTTTACATAGTCTAGTACGGGGAAATTGCAGCCTGCGTTTGTTCCGAGTATTGACATTGTGCGTATGTTCTAATCTAGTATATTTATCACTATTTTTGTATACAAACGTAATATTTTCATAAATATATTGCGAGGGAAAGGTAAGTATATTAATTTCCTTGAATTTATCTCTGAGAGATTCCCTACATTTTAAATTATAGATTGCACGAATAGCCCTCTTCTGCAGAATGAAAACAGATTCGACATCAGCAGCGTGACCCCATAACAATAAGCCATAAGTCATTAAGCTGTGAAAGTAACTAAAATAAACAAGTTTAGCTGTATCGACATCAGTCAGTGAGCGAATTTTTTTAACCGCGTAAGCTGCAGAACTAAGTCTCTTCGCCAATCCGTTGATATGAGGGGACCACTGAAGTTTTGAATCCAAGGCTTGTGAATTGGTCCTTTATTAGTTTTATATTAAATTATTTATATTGTTATATTTATTACTTTTATTTATCTTATTAAATCAAATAAGTATCTATTTGTTAAAAATAAATGATTGATTAAAAAACTTGACTGAAAATAATTTGGGGCCAAGGGGTCTTCACTTTATTGTTCCTCAGGGCATCTTCAGAACTCTTACGCCGACCCTTAATAGTTCTGTAACAATGCAATGTCCGCGTGAAAATCTGTCTAGAATTTAAAAGTACATACTCTCTCTTTTGGTCAAAGAAACGATGAATAATATTTACAAGTATAACTTAACAAATAACACAAATGTAAAGTTTCCTTTCGTCTTTGTTGTCTTGTAGCCTTGTACAATATAATTTTTATTTAGATTATGCAATGTATAAACAAAAACCTGGAGGATTTGTCATAATATTATCAATACCTTGCCTAAAGGGACTCCTTTTAATAATATTTTTTAATAATTAAATTTTAAGGTTAGTTATTAGATATATTTTTATGTATTATGTTATTTTTTTTTAATTATATGTAAATAAATGTTTAGTATTTCTAAATAAAAAAAATGTGACATCACGCCTAAACAATCAGTTTATCGGCGTTAAATAATCTTCGAAACTAGGACATCTTTTGATGTCAGAACATATTCTGTTTGATCTCGATGGGAAGATTTATTACGTCTGTATTGTGAATGTTTTGTGTGTATTTTTGAGTGCCAGATGTATGAGTGACGTCAAATTTGATTCAGGGAATAATGAACTCGGGAATGTTGTAGCGCCATCTAGATTTAGCAACCACAAAACCGCCTTATTTATATTTCACAAATGCAATTAAAATAAATAAATAAAATGGAGGCCTCGCTTTATCGTCTTAGGGCGATATATTCCAGAACACTGTATGACCAAAAAATTAATTATAATAATTTTTTTATTTTTGTATTGAACCCCGACTTTATACCACTCGCTCGAACGGCGAAGGAAATCGTGGGGAAACCATCATGGCTTGGCCGTGAAAATCTGTCGGCGTATGTCAGACACAAAAGCACAAAAGCCTATTAGGAAAAACAAATGATCACGTAGTAGTTACAGGAAGTACCGACCTGAAAAGGTGGCCATAACGAAACACTAAATATTTCAAATATTCTTTATTAAATCTTTCCGGGCAAGGGTCAGGTAAACAGCTGTTCCTGACCTACATCAAGAATAAAGTTTGTAGTCTATTTAAATAAATGGTCTGATAGTTGGAGTATAGCAGGCACTAGCAAGTGGGTACGCCGTGAGGCCGGCTACTGGCTTCATGCTTACCCTTCGTCAAATACGGGAACTTTTCTTGAACCTGACACGCTTCGAATCGCAACCTGTCTGCGGCTGGGGGTACCGGTCTGCGCTCCTCATACATGTCCCTGTGGCAGTGATGTCGGCAAACTAGGACATCACGGACTATCATGCCAAAAAAGTGCTGGCCGCTTCTCGAGACATTTCGCACTCAACGATATCTTACGCCGGTCCCTTGCCACCGTCAATGTGCCAAGTCTGCTTGAGCCGACTGGAATTGCAAGAGACGATGGCAAGAGACCAGACGGTATGATTGATTCCATGGAAGATGGGCCGGGTGCTGGTATGGCATGCCACCTGTTCAGACACACTGGCTATCTTTGCAATATAAAACATCAATACACACACAAACATTGTTATGTAATGCATTTTGGCGTAGCATCTGTATCGTTTAAGAAATGCGTACTTTTATATTACACCTTTGCTGCCATTGTGTAGCCAAGTGCAGTCGTTTGTTGACACAACAAGAGTATTCGATTACTGTATATACGTGTCAGTAAGTGTTGTCGTTTGTCAATTGTCACAGCACAGTACTAGATTTGACTGAAACTACATAATTAAACAAAAACAAGTTATATCCAAAAATTCCAATGTTATACAGGCCCCATGTTGTACCTTAAAAAATACTAAATATTTATCCCCTTAATACCTATGAATGTAAAAAAACTAGAAGAATGGCTAAAAACTCATAAATAAAATGAAGTAGAAGACTTGTTTCTAATAAAATTAGGTTTTTAATTTTTTAATTTTAAATTTCTTACTTAGTACAGACTTAATAATAATATATTGTTGTATATTTCATATAAAAATACACTAGTTAAAGCGCTAGTACTCATAAAAGTATATTTTGTATAAGGTTAACCCTGAACACTGAATATTATAATATGTAGAATGTAATATTTGCAAATAAAATAAATTTTTATTTATTTATTTATTTAATTGACACATCCCGAGGTCAGTGTCAACCAATGTTGAATTGCCCTTATAACCGGATGCTATCCGGATACAGTATTTAGCTCATAAAGACGGTTCTGAAAGTTTTCATAACGGCAATTCGAAGGTTGCCAATGTGGACCGGATGTCATCCTTCTTATTGTTGTTATTGTTTGATGATTTTCTTTTTTAAAAGAGTACCGAGAGTTTTTTACGCCGGCTTTTTCTCTCGGCCTTCACCCTCTGTCTTCTTTGCCGATGAGTAGGGATGCCTACAGGTTCGAATTGATTGACGTGGAATAAGTGATACCTAGATGATCTTATGTTCCAAAATAAACGTATTTTATTTTCTTACAAAATATTTGAACCACAGAATTTCCTCAATGAAGGAGGCGGAGTATTGTTATTTTTATTATTACTTGATTTTATCGAAAAATGTACAACTTTTTGAAAATTATCGGAAACGAGAATTTTGTATTACAATTTATCAGTTTGGAAAAAACTAAAGAGCTCATATTGGCATCAAGTGTGCGATGATTATTTGCACTTGTAATTATTAACTAAAATATTAACTAAAACTAGATTAATTAGCGTTCAATAAACAGCCTAGCCGTATAACTAGCGGCCTGAAATAGATTGGGCCAAAGGAAAAAATGGATCATCGGGCCAAATCAATATGGGTCCGCAGCGCACAGCATATAATATAAAATATTTTAATATACAAAATGGCGTAGGTTATTTTGACTTACACATAGACATAATATTTATAACTAACAAAACACACATAGTAAGAATAATACTTATCAAAAAATTATGATAAAATTATGGAAAAAGCACCTTAAAATGTACCTTATTTTACACACTTAAATTAAGCTACATTAAAACTGTTTAATGTGTGTGTTCTGGTTGTAACTGGCCTGGTCATTCTGCCAGATCACAACAGTTAGTTTGCGCACCAGTCGCAAAAAAATGAAGAAAAAATATAAATATAATATGTATCTTAAATAAATGTCAAAATTATGTGTTTGACATATAAATATTGTTTTTTAATTATTGAGGCAGTTTAAAATGCCAGTCTATCCGCACCTATTTCTCATATTGCCATCACACAAAGGTGTCAGAAATCTAAACAATACAATACAATGGACTGTGGTCATCGAATCATAGTTTACATATACAAGCGGTATATTATGATACGCGAGTAATAACAGCTTTAAACGAATGACGTTCTAATACAAGTTAAATTTAAAGTAATCTAACGAAAACCGGTCAACATAAGTAGATATATCACTACATAGTATAAAACAAAGTCGCTTTCTCTGTCCCTATGTCCCTTTTAATGCTTAAATCTTTGAAACTACGCAACGGATTTTGATGCGGGTTTTTTTAATAGATAGAGTGATTCAAGGAAGGTTTATATGTATAATAACATCCATTAAATAGTGGAGAAGTACTGTTATTTTTGAGGTTTCTAATGTGATATCGTAAATAGTTACATTTTTTCCGCTTACATTGCAAACGCAGGCTGAACCCTACGAGTTTTATCAAAATAATGTACTAAGTATTGTACACATTGAAAAGGTCTACAGAGTCCGTGATGGTATATCTATCTCTTATGGATAACCCACATTTTTATATACAACGTTCACAGATTTTCTGTAGTGTCAGCATTGCACCCGTGCGAAGCCGGGGCAGGTCGTAGTATTATATATTATATAATTATATATCTAGTTATGTTGATTTCACTTTAGATGCGTCTTAGGGCATGCTTATGAATGTCAAAAACGTTTACAAAATTCGCGAAAGAGCAAAACTTCGCCATTTACTAGCTGTCCCCGGGAACTTTTTTTCTCGTTAATTTGGTTTATACTTAGCCTACCTTTTAGTATATACCAACTATTTTGATATGCAACCTAAGAGACTATTCGGTTTTCCGGATTTTTTTTGGGTTTTCTGTGATTTTTGTCTGCATAAACCTCAGAGTTAAAGTTATAAATTTTTAAGTAATAAATAAAAAAATAGGGGTTGTTCGTAAAGGGTAGATGAAAATTAACGGATGTATGTATTTAGTATTTTTGTATACCTCATAGTATTATAAAAAATAAAAACAAAAATTGGGATAGGGTGGGGTATTTAGGGGTTTAAAAAAAATAGTAGCCGATTCTCAGATTTACTGAATGCATAAAAAATATCATAATAAGAATTATAAATTATCGTGATTCATTTGTTTTATGATCATATCTTGATGTCACTTATTTTCATTACAGCGGTTGTGATTTCCCTTGCGGGTTGGATTTATTTGTGTTTTAATTGTATTTTTATAATGCATCTGTCGTCTAGTTAATACAGTTTCATCAACTTTGTATATACAAGCTATAACATTCACGTGCAAGTTCGTCTTCTAGAAACGTCTATTAATAGTTACTTTACGCCCCAACGCGAACACAATTCGTAATTAGCGGTGCATAGTACTTGGCTATGCGCCCGCGCTTAGGGGAATTGCACATTTCTCATGTAGCTTTCCTTTTTGTTGCACTTCTTCCTTTGTCCTTCCATTTGTCTTACAAATTCTGTAAATAATTTTAGTTATTGCATTATTATAATAATACAGATTGTCAGGCTTATACAGAATCATAAAATTTTCTTGAAAATATATTTAGAAATAAGGAATTAAGAAAATAGAGGATCCAAGAGTTAACTGCCTCTGCATCCGCTTGATATAAGCCTTCCATTTTACCTCAGAAATATAGCCTCCATATTAACAGTGCGAATCTTATCCCTGAAGTCTCAGGTTTGATCCCCAGCTGTGCACCAATGGACTATCTATTATCTACGCTGAAGCCTTAGGATCAAAAACTTGACGGCGTTTGTCATGTATAGATGTATATGTATAAATGATACATGTTATATTATAAATATAGATACGGCAAAGTATACACATCTACAACACAATTACATATACACTTGAACGAAAAATATTATAGGTAGGTAATTTTTCTTAATTCTACTCTATCAACACACGATCGACTAACAACTTGAATCCGCGTGAAAAATATAAACAATATAGATAGCCTAGTAGAAAGGACATACTTTTGTATTAGGTTTCATTAAAGGCTAAGGCAAGATGGAGTTGTCAATTAATAATTAAAAGTGTGTGTGTGACCAGTCTGACATAATCATCACTTTTTTTTTAATGAGGTAAAAATGCACTTATGCAGGCCCGCGTCAAGAATATCCAGCTTGACGCGTGGACTGTGGGGCTGGGTCTAAATACCCTCTGCTATTCAGAGGGGTAGCGAGACCCCACCAACTAAAATCACCTCAGCCCTTCACGCGCCCTTAAAATGGGCCTTCGGGGTTCGCTTATATCTGACATAGAGAGCTCATTCAAGACCTGCCGTTCCGCTCGAGCCCCCAGCCTTGAACGACATAATCATAACATAAGTATTTTTTTATTAATTTCGTAATTCTACAAAAACTAATAATAAGATATAGCCAAAGATGGAATGTTTAATATACTAGAGGACGCGACAGACGTTGTTCTGTATGACATTTCAAGCGATTAGGATATTAAGCAAAGTATAAAAGGACCGACTGTAGCGCCATCTGCCGGGCTGATTTGTGAATCTAAAGCATTCAGGGCACCCAAATGTATACAAAAATTAATTCAAATCGGTACAGCCATTAAGGGGAGTTCAGTGACATACAAGTATATATAAGGTTCAAATATTACGAAATGAGAATGCATAAAAATATTAAATACATTTAACTATGTAATAACAAATTCGGCTGTGTCAACTAATCCACAGAATATAGTGTGAATAAATCTTTAGAAGCGTAGTGATTTTCTGTCGGTGTATGATATAAGAAGCGTCAATCTGCCACACGAGACGCAATGCATTGTTCTGTGTATTATACATATGTCAGTTTATATGTCCACATACATTGATCGTTTTACATGCATTACTTCCAGACAGGCGTTTGACCTTACCTGAAGGCTAAGGTAATGCACGCTTGGAGAGTGTCATGTTTTATTATTGTGGATAAAGTCGGAAAATAGAAGTTTCATTTCTTTGCCGTTTGGACAGAACTTCGCGGGCGTTTCAGTTGCATAAAAAATACACATTTTGTCAGTTGCATTAAAAATACACTATTTAAAAAAAATACGCCAGTTTGAGACACAAAACTAAAAAACATGTGTGCGTGTACTAGTGTACACACGTAAGAAGTGAAACTTCTTTATGACGTTATTTTACGAAATTCATAGAAGTATATGCAACTTTACAGAAATTGGTTAAATAAAGTTAAATTAGATAAAGTTTAAAAATAATACAATTATTTCATTTTACCTTATTACTACTAAGATTATTATATAATTACTATAATTGTAATTGTTATTACATATTTTTGTTATTAATAGCTTCAAATCAACCGTGGTAGGGACAAGAAAAAGATGGCGCGTAAATTTTTTTTTCAACGCCGATAAAAAGTTTTTTTAACGGACAGTCTAGTCTACCCATAACTTGATTGAATGAATTGAATGATTTTTGATTAATTGATAACCTCTTTGTATCGATAGTTCAGTAATATATACTTATATTATAAAGAATAAATATTTGATTTTGTTATAAAGATTCTAAAAATTATTTTATTTTATTTATTTATTTACACTTCGTTACATTGCGATATAAAATTGAACATAAATAAATGAAAAGGAGGGCAACTGGCGGGCTAGGACCATACCTTTTGACAACAATTAACTGCTTTTATAATTATGACATTATGGTTTTTCTTTTTATAGAACGCAATTTTTATAGGGGCAAACGGGCAGAAGGCTCATCTGATGTTAAGTGATACCGCCGCCCATGGACACTCTCGATGCTAGAGGGCTCGCGAGTGCGTTGCCGGCCTTTTAAGAATTTGTACGCTCTTTTCTTAATAATTGACATTTGCATGCCTAGTGCATGGTCATAAAAATAATTTAATTATTTCCAAATAAATTATTTATTTTAAAATACTAAAAAGACCGTAGAAGACTCATATGACGTAACAACGCAATTTACGAACCATTACCATTGTGACACTTAATAAAAGTCATGGTAATATGGGCATATATCAAAATGTTTCTACATTTAAATTATTTATTTATACGCCTTCAACGAAATCGGATCACTATTTATATTTGCGTAAAAATAGATTTTATATGCAATAGTGACGTCATGCGTCCGAAAAATATAAACTCTAAGCTTTGGTAATAGACAATGTTTTACAATGCACGACTAAGATTACTAAGTTCACTGTACATTGGACCTAATTACCATGCACTAGGGTTGGTTTTCGATTGTATGGCGTTTGATGACGATTTTCTTGCCAATAATTGATCTCGCTAACGTATGCGATTTGGCAAGATACAATGCTAGTTACGATCTGATACATAATCATAGTAATTGCTATTTATAACATTTCTTTTTTATTAATTGGTAATGGGCGGAACGTAGACCTTTGGCTACGAGGCAATCTCGTAGCATACTACGCAAATCGCTACGATTATTATAATGAAGGTTTTACTGAAATACGAAACATAAGGATTTGTTAGGGGTTCTTTCTTGTTATTTTGTACCCTGTTCTACAACTAAGAGGTTGAGTCATTGAAAGAGTGAAGGATTATTTTGTTAGTAACATTCCCAGGATAATGAATTGAAACGTTTTTTACTTCTCATTTTTTTAAGTATGATGAACCAATATAATTGTTTAATATTTTTAATTCGTAAAAAAAATTATCTACTTAATAATTATTCTTATTTGTAACTTTTAATTTAATTTAATTTATTCATTTTACTATACACCTTTACACAAGACTGCATTACGTACACTGTTATTTTTTTTCTTCTTAGTATTTATTAAATTTACAGTTAATTAAATTTATTTTTCTTGACGTTCATAAGTGTGCATGTTTACCCGTATGAATAAAGATATTTTGATTTGATTTGAATTTTTTTTTGCGAACTAGCTGCTATTGTCTCTGGTAGAATGACCAGCGGTTTGGAACATTGTGCTCCTCAGTATAATCCTCAGCCAGGGCCAATTACAGCCACAGCACATGAACCGAAGGAACCGAATGGGAAAAGGGAACTTCTTTTATTTGTTTTTTTATATCTCCCATTTAATTATTTCTTTGATTATTGTCATTTTGTGTGGTTATGTGTGTGTTTTGTTTGTTATAATATGTTCTACGTCTATATTATAATTACACCACTCGCATAAATAAACTTTTCAAACACCACTTTAATGAGACTTGGAAGGAATCGTCAATATCTGTCCTGTTAGTGAGAGGTGAAACGTTAATTTTTTGTATAATCAGAAGATTTAACTGCCAAAAATTATGTAAAAGCGTGACAGAAAGTGTATTGCCATTTCTTCTCGCTCTACGTTCTTGATTTGGGAATTGGCAGTAAACGTAAATTTAGAAGCACTTTTACTCACGTTCATAAGTGTACATTACGTAAATGATATTTTGATGTGGATGACAGTCAGATTAGTTTAGATCAATTGAGTCGTAATAGGTCATATGAGATTTCATTACCTTCCGGTATAGTACATTCATCGTAAAATCGTTAGAGAAAACTCAGTCAATAGACCAGTCCAGTCAACATTAGGGTTGCCTGGAAAAAATCGTTTGTAAGCGATAAGGCCGCCCGTTGCCTAATAACTTTTATAACCTGTTTTTTTTTGTTATGTGTATGTTTTTGAATAAGGTAATAAATATAAATAAATAAATGTCTGTGAAAAATGAAATTTTCGAATTGGCTTGGTAAATTCATTATTTATATTATTTTTAAATTATAAGTCATACAAATTTAGTCTAAATAAATATGATAGAGTTACTATGTCCAATCTATGAATCATTAACAGATAATCAAGTGATTCATGTTTTATTTTATAAACATAGTAATCTTGAATTTTAGCCAGAATTTAAAATAGATTTATGTATGTGTAAAATTGATTTTAAGCAATTTCTCTAAAAAATATTTTGCCCGCTGTTTTAACATAGATCCAATCAGAAACTTAACGATTCTAGGGCAAAAGAAGTTTTGCTTCTGTAATATAAATAGATAAATAAATCAGTGGCGCTGCAAGATTTTTAGGTTAGGGCCTCAGATTTCTGTAACTGATTCATGATCATTTATCAATCTAATAGGCAAGTAGCCTTTTGGGTCGAAGAGCGCGGTTACACGATGCGTTAACAGTGCGATGCGGCGCCGAAGCGGTGCCGCAACGTCATCCTACATACAAATTACCATGCCACACGACGCGTCGCACCGCAAGCGCGTCGGACTAGTAACTTGCGAGACGAGGCGAGGTGGGGTAAAACATATTTCCACACCGCAAAGCACATGTGGCATCCCCTATACCTCAAAATGATTGCGGTGATCACCGTTAACGCATCGTGTGGCCGCGCTCTAAGGCTGTTGAATGTTTTCAAAATGTTTTCCTACACCGTTCATGCGAATGTTAAATGCGCAAATAGAAAGAAATTCCATTGGTGCACAGCCGCGGATCCAACCCATGATTAATGAGGACTAGGCCACTAGGCAAATTCCACTTAGGGTCCTTCAAGAAAAGAGCGTTCAAATTCTTAAATTGCCGTCAACGCCCTCGCGAGTCCTCTAGCATCGAGAGTGTCCATGGGCGGCGGTATCACTTAACATCAAGTGAGCCTCCTGCCCGTTTGTCCCCGGTTCTATAAAAAAAACACTGCTCCTAGCAACGGCATTATAAATAAGAAATTCATCTTATTACAACCTTAAATATAAACTTTAAAGTCAAATCCCAATGTTTTTTTGACCCGTGTAATTAACATTAACTTATTGGCAATTCAATAAAGTAGTAAGTTAAACCTACAATTAAGTAGCTCTTTTTATACGCAGAATAAGATAATCTGTCGTTAGAAATATTTGGAACCACTTTGTGTACATTTATCGGCTTCTTAATCTGTTAATAATTTAGAATTTTAGCAATAATCAGTGTTGCATTATTAGTAAAATATAACAAGTAAAATCTATAATTGTAAGTGTAATATTTTTATTTGTTAATGTTATTTTACATTTATTAATACCATAATTGTCATATATCTCAGAATAATAGCTTATAATATATACTGTATAATAAGCATTATGTTTGATGTGTTGAACTTTAATAAATTTTGTTTCTGTTAAGTATGTTTTTTTCCTTCTTATTGTATTTGTAATATTTATGTTTGCACTTCTTGCCTACCTTATGTAATTGAATCCATGTTTTTTTTCCTTTTATGTAATCCAACAAAGTGATAATAAATAACTAAATAAAGTACATATTTAGAAATTTCTCGTCTAACTGATGTTCAAAGTTAAATATAACTATTATATATCCATCCGACTCCCTTAACATATAAACAAGTAATCGATAACAGACAAGAGTCTGACTGTTAATGTCTACTAGTGAGTGATCTTTTCACCATTTACATTATGGTTATGTATACAAAGAGTTCTTCAGGCATACTATCAACGACGCATGCGCATATATGGTTTGAACCCTTTATAGATCATGTATCCAGTTTTTCATAACTTATCGTTACATTTTTTTATAGAACTGGGCACACTTAACATGAGATAAGATCATCAAGGTATCACTTATTCCACGTCATTTAATTCGAACCTGTAGACATCCCTACTCATCAGCAAAGAAGACAGAGGGTGTAGGCCGAGAGAAAAAGCCGGCGTAAAAAACTCTCGGTACTCTTTTAAAAAAGCAAATCAAACAACACTTTTCTTAAAACAAATTTATATATTTTTAATGATTTCAATAGACGAAAACTCTAATTCAATTCCACAATTGCATTTGATAAATAGATCGATTTTAGACGTTTCTGTCATAAATAAACTAGAACTGGCAAACCGTTAAACGTATAATTTACAGTCGACATTAAACAAGACCTTCGGCTATTGGCTTATCCAGATGTTGGCTTTACTCATCATGTTCATTCCTATTAAGCGCTATTTTGAAATTTCTTCTTAAAAAAATTGTTGTCTATAAAGTCGGTTTATGGACGATAGTCAGAGAAAAACATTGATGAAATGATGTAATACTTATTTGAACAATTGATAATTCTTTATTGAATTGTCACTGTCGCATAGGCTAATCGAGTAGAACAGAATATGCTAACTATATGTACAATAAGCGTAACGGGACGGTGAGTCACGCTAATCAGTCTATGCAGAGGGTGTCATCGATTTATTAGATGTTGTCACATCAAAAATAAAGAAAGATCTTAGGAATTAGTGTCCAATAAACTAAAACTTATTCATTATGTAGACATGATATCGGTATCTTAGTTAGGTTTTAAACGATTTACTTAATAGAAAATTAACTTAAATAATTATATAACTTTTCACTATATGTTTATTATTGTGAAGTTAATTACGCTAACTTACCTGGGAGAAGGTTATGTCTTATTTATAATGTAACGAAGTTCTAATAAATAAAAATATTATATTAATATAATAATAGCCTTTATTGCAGTAAAATACTGATCCTAGTTCACAATAATATGAAGTACCATAAACACTAATGATTAATTCATAGACCTCCTCTCCCTTCCACTCCTCTCACGGTCTAGCTTGTCTCCTAACTTGTCTGTCTTGCGTAGCCAGACCAGTTGCTCTACTTATATCATCTACCCATCTTTTCATTATTTTTCTTCTCTCCATCGTGTTCTTTTGTTATAGCGAGGAAGCCATTACGTCGCTTTTTTCGTCTATTTGTCTAGTAGTTTGTATGAAATTTAAAGTTCTTTATGCAGAAATTGTGACAGACGGAAGCTATTTATTACAGTGCTTCAGTGGTTGCGTCATTTGCTATTTAGTCTGGAGTGTCTCACGTTTTACGCCTATTTATATGTGTAATAAGCCTTTATTCACCCACATCTTATTGACATATTTATGGAGCGTTCAAGTATTAGGTAACACTATTTAGGGGGGAGGGGGGATCTTGTTAAGCGTTACGGTGCGTTACAAGGGCGGGATTAAAGCAACGCGTTACGTAATATTATTTATTTTTGAAAAATTTGAATATTTTTAATGCATATTGAATACAGAGAATATTACCTGGCCATGACTTGGACATGGCAGAGCGTAACAAACTTATTCCGTTTGCATGCGCCGGTGTTAAAATCAAGCAAAACGTTACGATGCGTTACATAGGGAGATATAAGGTCTAACATCTTCAAAAATTGCGTTACGTACATACTTGAACGCTCCCTTCTAATATATATAAATAGATTTTAACTACTCTAAGCGGCTCTTGTGCTACCACCTCCTCCAATTTTTTACACCCTATTTTATTTTTGCCGTCGTCATCCCGTCCCATATCGCTCTATTTGTCTGCTTGTTCCGTTTGGGTCAGTCCATTCAATTACTGTTTTAAACCCTCTGTTATATCTCCATCCATTTAATAATAATAATCAGTGGCAAAAGGTAGTCTATATGCCTATTCCAGGATTAAATTTTCGGGATCAAGACAAAAACTCTAACCGTCGGACTTTTATGCTTCACAAAACATACATAATTAAAGCATAAACATATCTCAAATAGCTGGCGCCTACAAGACTGTGTTTACAACAGATATATACTTAAAAATCAGATTTTATGACGCTTGGCTAGTTTTGTGACAGCTGCACAGAGTATAATTTATTTTATAGATCTTGATATGTCATCGAATCTCGGCACTGTATAAGAGATTCTAATACCTTTTCTTTCGTAGAATAAAGTGGCGAAACGTAAAGAACTATATTTTTTAAATTAATTAAAACACCTTAATTGTATGGGAAGCTCTTGTTTTTTTTTCATTCATTCATTTAGGTAACTTAATATACACTTTTGAACGTCAAAAAAGAAATATACATTAAATGCTTCTAATTTTACATTTACTGCCAGTTCTCAAATCAAGGGCGTAGAACGGAAGAAAAAAAAATAAAGTCTCTCGTCTTTAAAGTCTCTTCTGAGTGACGTCTGTTTTCTTCTTTTCTTGGCGACCTATATCTATGTTGCCACAAACATCAAACTTATAGAAAATAATACAGAAAATAGTATGTACATTTATAGTGCGTGTCTACAATAGCCTTCGATTGTTAGTTCGTTTGTTAAGGGCCTATTGGAAATCGCCTTCGGTGATACTGTTCATAATGCTGGCAGCAGTATTTCATGCTACTACTGTGAAGAGGAATGTCTATTGTTTCGTAACATTCGAATTTATTCATTAAATTCTGTGACACATTTATAAATTAAGTTAATCCTACCAATAAGTAATAAATAGCTTATTTGGAACTTATCCGGACATTGTAAAACAGACCCTTAATCAGTGAGCTTACACGAATAAACTTTAAACTTCCTCATCTTAAGGAAATTCCCTAAAGAACTTTGTCATCCCAAAATCGTTTCTGAAACTTCAGAAGCTTATTTAACATTACGCTATTCCTAATCAGAGACATAATTTACTATTCAAACTTGCGTCATTATCTGTTTATTAGTCTTGGCGAGAATTTGATATAAATTCAGGAATTCGCAAAGGTTAATTTCTCTACGCAATTGTATGTCAGGGTTTTGACAGGATCAGTCTATTTCCAAAAAAATATGCGACATGATTAATTTATAAAAATTAAAAGGCATTTATTTATTTATTTATTATATTATTTATGTACATGTATTATACATTAATTTTTGAGTAATAAACTATTTAACACACACTCCCACACACACACGCACACACCCTCTTACTCACAGGGAGAAAACCTAAACACTTCACACCATAATAGAATCACTTACATTTATTGTAAATTACAACATAAGTTATATAGTCATGTACTTGATGCTAGAGTTTTTGTCTGATATATTTAAGGGGTTAGGCGCTGTATGCTCAAATAAGGGTTCATACATAGTTCAGCGTCAGATAAACCTGACAAATTTTGTTTATATAACCAGCGCAATTAAATATCAGTTTTTTCTGTGAAACAAATTTGAAATAAATTATTATTATTATTATATTATTATTATTTCGATGTCGAACGAAATCGGAAAATGGATACCTAGAAAAAGTTTAAAAACGTTAATCCAACTATACCGGCTTTGGAATGACTATTAGCCCTTCTTGTTCCCATCTACGCTTTTGATGGGCATGTTGAGGTATACTACGGAGAGAGTCTATCTATCTAGCTCTTGGAGGCGCAGAGCAGCATGGGTCTGCTTTGACATTTCTTGAATCCTCAGTTGAATAGGTTCTGAAATACTTCAGTAGGCAGCTGGTTTCACGCAACAAAAACGCGACTAAGTCAACAATAATCGAAAAAGTTGTAAACAACTTTTAAAATAAATCAATGCTACTACAACCTCTTTCGGTCTTCGCCTCAGATTTTTGAATCTGTTTCATGTTCAATTTTTAAATCTAATAGGCAAGTAGATGATCAGCCTCCAGTGCCTGTCACGTCGTCGACTCTTTGTGTCTAAGACATGTCGGTTTCCTCACGATGTTTTTTTTCACCGTTCGAACAAATGTTAAATGATCACATAGAAAGAAAATCCATTGGTGCACAGCCGGGTATCAAACCTACGACCTCACAGTATGAGAGTCGCACGCTGGAGCCACTAGGCCAACAGGCCGGTAAACAACTTAAATTCCGCCATTTCTGTCTAGACTGTACTCTCTACCCTACCTACCTACCGATTTACTGTCAAGTTTTCTTACTCTATTTCGTTTATTTTTGGGCACCAGTTTATTAATTCTTGCCCCACTTTTTAACATAATAAAACATGATTCCACCAGGAAGTGATGAGCGTTAACACACAATATTTTTAATTGAACGCGGAATCTGTTGTAAATATTATTTTTGTATCGTGACACGTTTGTGCCAACATTCCCTGGCAGTTGTAAGCATACCGTTTACTAGGCCATTTTTTCTTTCCGTGAGTCAAGACGTTTATAATATTTATTTTATGTAGGCAAATGGGCAGAAGACACCTGATGTGCAGTGTACCACCGATGAATTCTGGTAGTAGGCTTGGGAGTCGGTTGCCTTTTAAGATTTGTTATGGCGCTTTTCTTGAAGGACCCTAAGTCGAATTCGGAATCTGTCACTGCTTCACATAGGCAGCAGGGCGCGTCTCCATAATTTAAAAAAAATTATGATCTATGAATTTAATATATGAATTAAACTCTTTAATCTATGAACTGGCCGACACAAACTGCGTTTAAAAAATAATAATAATCTAATAAGCCCATTTTGAATATTGGCTTTGAACGATTCCAAATTTAAAAATAATACCTATTTTATATAATGTAGAAGCTGGCTGGACGAAACACATCACTGTTCATCTACATACACGCTTTTAAAAATGATTCGAAATTCAAAATAACACTATCTTTAATCTACTTAGCGTCGGCCGGAAGTAATACATACCTAGATTCGCAAATTTACATAACGTTCTAAATATAAAACATCGCACGGTTGTGCAAGTCTGCAAAGTGTTTACGCAATACTTCAAGATATTTATTAGTCATAATTTGAAATTTATTTAGTCTGATATGAACAGGTGCCTGAAATGAATCGATTGTTTTTTTAATACATTTCTGTTACCTGATATTAAACTAGACATATTGGAAGATTATTTAGAGCGCCATAAAATAAATAGTTGCACCTTTTTAGGTCTGGGCTTCAGGTTTCATGATTAATTGTCCATCTACTAGGCATGTTGGTGATCAACCTGAGCATATGTCGCAGCCAACTAGCTTAATCAATCGTTCAATTAACAGCCTAGCTGTTTAAATAACGCCCTGAATGGTATTTAGCCGTAGCGTTTGTTACAACATTATATAAATTGGCTTGCTAATGCTTAGGTCATTCGTACGATAGAGGTAGGCAGAAAAAACAAAGATTTAACATGACATACAAAATATTTTTATATATTGCTTGAGTTTAATTCATATTATAATTGTCACTACACTCTTCCATTGTATTTGTTGTTTTAAATGAAACTTACAACTTTATTACAAACATTGATGAAAATATTGATGTGTTTTACAAGTGTATCGACTTACCTTAACTTTGTTTTGCAGGCTCTTAAATCTTAATGTGGTTTAAGTTTTAATTTTTGTTTTTTTATTATTGTTCTTCGTTTTCGTTTCAGTCGATCTTTTTAGTTTCAGTTAATATTTATATTATTATTGATGTGTATGTGTAAGTGTGTTAAAGTGATCTCATATTTTCTTGTATTTTAGGCATACACATAGTTTTAGAATGTAATATAAATAAATATAATGAAGAAGAAGATCAATGGATCGCTTTTGTAATTCGCAATCTTTAAAGTTGACTGATCGATGTATGACATTTATCAATCTTAATTTGCATAAGTCTGGATTGGAAATAATTTCAAATTATAGATCTAGTATAGATAGCGGCGGTAAGCCAACAGTGCCCATTTCAATCTCTAAACTGTTACCATAACATATAATCTTTACTTGACTTTAAAAAACAAGATTGTACTTGTGTAAACGAGTATTCTTGCAAAGTAAATCATTTCCATGTTTGATATTAATGAACAAAAATAAACATGATAAAAGAGTTCAATCCTTAGAGTAAAAATAAAAGACAAATTAAGCCAAGTTCAGACGCGATATTATTAGCCGAGGCAACGACATTGCGCCTCACCTCGTCCAACACAACGCTAGAATAATAAATTCTTGTTCCTGGGTGAAACACTTAACTAATGAGGCATGGGGATACATGGAAAGTATTTTATTTATTTATTAAACTGAGTTATTACAAATAACATACATTATTAGGAATGCAACGGCGTTATCGCTAACAGGCGAGGATCTTAGACAATCTGAGACAAATCTTTGTTTTTCATTTACATCATTATTAATTATTACTTAAGATGTGGGTTGGCAGCTCCTTACAAACATTCATATTTGTGTGTTTGCTGAAACCACTACACCATGTTCCATATTACATCTTGAGTAATAAATAATAATAAAATAAATTAAAAACAAAGATTTGTCCTCTATCAGCAGGAGGCATGGTGAAATAGGAGCACGCACTTACATACTCGTGGGAACAACACGCAAATACATAGTAGAAACAACTAATATCACCGCATACACGAATTCAAGTACGACCAGACACCACAAGTAGCACCCGTTCACGAGTATGACGCATGGCCAGCCATCATCGGACCGGGATGTCCAACACGATCATGAAGCCACTGTATTCTCCAACAGTTAAGATACCACGCTGCCGTTATATAGAAGGGGGATCGGGATAAAGTTTAAAAGTTCAGGGGAATGATGAACGACAATAAAATAGGAATTTGTAGCGTATCTTGACCCAAATACTTCGAGCGCAAAACACAAAAATACCACGTATCTCATATAATCTCATTGATAAAATCGTTAGAAAATTGTGTCGCGCGTTAATAGGTTGAAAACAACATAGTTTTTGTCACGATTTATGTCAAAATCTCTTATTAACGATGTTACATAAAATATAATAACAAAAGCTGGCGGAAAACGGGTCAAATATAAGTCTTTTCTCCAACTTTGATTTTATCCATGTTAACTAGATTAACACTACCAGACTACCGAAAATATCAGGTTGGATAAGAAGTGTTTATTTCGTTACATACGAAGAAGTTGAGAGTTACTCCTAGGTATTGCAAACGGATTTCGGAAAATTCTGGAAATGAATATGACACAACAATGTTAAAGTTCTGTTAGTTAATATGGAATCAACAACAAAGCTGGTGCGGCTTATGTTGCGGCGAAAAAAGCTACTATAGCTTAGCGGGTTTTTTTATACAAATTTATATTTTATATATATAATATATATTTGAATAATAGTCTATACACTACAGACTATTATTCATTTGTGCCAGTGCTCCACGCTATTTTAATATGTGTATATAATCTTGTTATAATGATAAATTGTTAAGTATTATGTATGTCGTACTCTCTAAGACACAGAATTCAATAAAAATATTAGTTGGAGACTTAGTCTACTTTTATTAGTCCCATTATAATTCCAATTTTCCAAATATAAAATTAAGATTGATAAAGCGATTTTATACCCTTAATGGAATATTATTCCAAATTTTTTAGTTAAATGTCTGTAATGTGAAAAAAAGTTTTACTTTTACCGTGGTTTCATAAAAGCACACAACATTTTTTATCAATATACAATAAGTACATAATATAGTGAAACTTTGGCGAAACATAAGCTGTTAACATATTAAGGTAGAATCAGAAATGGGACATATATTGGCGCTATGTGTATTCCGTTAATCAAAGTCCTAACATTTATAACGTGCAGGAAGTCTCGTGTTTTTAGACTTCAGAGATGAACTGGAAACTAGGTTTAATATTTATTTGAAACACACAAATATTAACAATATTCTTAACCTACATATTAATAATAACAATACAAAATTGATACATAGAAAATAATTCAAAATATCACCAACATCACCTTGGTGGAAATCTTCCACAGTCCATTTCACACGGCACTTTCTTTTGCGAACTAGAGAACTGTGGAATCGACTCCCGGTGGGGATCTTCCCAGAGAGAAACTACCTCCAACTATTCAAAATTCTAGCGTACTCCTCCCTCAAGGGTCGGTAACGCATCCACTAAAAATGGGTGTCTATGGGCTGCGACAACTGCCCTTTTTTGACGTCCCGCAATATATAATATAACATAAAAAAGAGTGAGTGTACTCATGTACACGCGTTAGAAGTTATACTTCTTTGGCTTAGGGAAAAAAATAACTAAAATGCAGTAGTTATCGATAAATATTAAAATTATTTAAAAAGATTTTATTTAAATAAATAAATTATTAGTATATGAAATTGATTTAAGTCACCAAAATAATATTTATTTATTCATACTGTTTAGTTGTACTGTTACGAAAAACGTGTTCTAAATATAAAAATACTAGAATAAACAACTTGAATAGATATCGATTTCCATACCACCTAGACCTAACTTTACGATGTCGAATTTATGTCATATAAGTATAACCTCAACAAATAACATACACTACAAAAATAACCTTTAACGCTGGCATTTCCTCGCTATATATATTTTTTTTTATAGAACAGGGGGCAAACGGGCAGGAGGCTCACCTGATGTTAAGTGATACCGCCGCCCATGGACACTCTCAATGCCAGAGGGCTCGCGAGTGCGTTGCCGGCCTTTTAAGAATTTATATTGCGATATTTATTCGTTGAGTGTCGAAAGAACCAGCTATGGGGTATCCGCTACAATCAGGCCCTAGCTCAAATCTTTCATTAGTGCTCTTGCAGTATGCACTTGAACCCCAAAAGGCTCTACTCCAAAGGAAGATGAGGCGGTGCTAACGTGTGCTTGAAGGGATGCTGACGTATCCCGGCAAGCATTGTACCCGGCCTCCCCCAGGGCGAAGCAAGCCAAGGTCCATTCGACATCATTCATGGCCGTGGAGGACCGTGAGTTTTAACGGCTTATCGTGGTGATTGTTGGTGGCGCCGTGGGGTTTTAGTGGGTTTGCACAGAAGGGAGTCCCACATAACCCTTCACCACCAGGCAACCGTGACCCGGGAGGGTATGCGTAACTCATAAAGGTGCCAACGTGTCCACACAAGTAGATAGCATTAAATATTAAAATTTATATGTAAGCTAATTTGTTTTGCTAGATAAATTTATGAAATATGAAAGCTATTATTCAAAGAATATGATAAATCGATATTCCCGTTCGCGTGACATTTAAAATATCACCACGATTTTAAAATGCCAATTTGCGGATTTACGTTTTATTTAGGTTAATAATAACTATTAATCAATTATTATTTTTACTATCATAACAAGATATTTGTTTTATCTTGCCTTTATTTAAAATAAAATGTGTTTATCATAAACTTATTCCTTATTAAATTTGAATCGGTAGATATCCCTACTCATCGGGAAAGAATACAGAGGGTGTAAGCCGAGAAAAAAAGACGGCATAAAAAACTTTACATTTACAAACTTTAATTATATCAAATCAATAAAGAAAACTCATTTTAAATCAAATATCGCCAAGTAATTTGAAGTAGCCTGCTTAGCACTAGTCCCAGGCCCTTTTATAAACTAGATAATCGGTATCTACTTAAAATTCAAGCGTACTCCTCTTTCAAAGGCCGGCAACGCACCCAGTAAAAATGGGTGTCTATGGGCTGCGACGACTGCCCTTTTTGGATGCCGCAGGCTCGTTTGCCCCCTTTGCCATATATATGGCTGATTGTGTGCTTTTTTATAATCAATCAATCTCAACAGTTTCTTTGCAAAAAACGATTTATTATTCTTATTAGACTGTTGAATTGGCTTACGTTCAAATTAGTTAAAAAATTATCTTAATATGTAATACAATTTTATTTTCTTACTAATGTTAAACTTTATTTAGATATATATGTAAGAAAAATATTGTTTTTACGGCTACACGACACGTAGTTGTCATTATTTAAAAAATCCATATTTTTATAAGATCATCCTTTTTTTTTCTTGGCAGACATAAATTTTTGTACCCAATATTTAGGGATTTATATTTATTTATATATAAGTTGTTCACATTGATCTCTCTTTTCAGATGCGCAGTGTCATGGCGCCTGGACAGAATTACGGACGTGTACATGGGAGCGAAACGCGAGAAACATAGGCTTGCCATTTCGTTCTTAAAGTATGCACGTTTAAACTTTGACAATTGACATAGAAGTGAAGTGATAAAATAAGTGATAAAGTGAAATGTAAAATGAAGTGATTTTAACGCTTCGAGCGTTTAGTGACAAGTTAATTATGTGATATTAGCTAATAAAATGGGAATTCAGATTGAAAATAGTGTTAATTATAATAATACATGTAAGTATATGCTATTAAACACTTTACTTATAATAGTTGATTAGTAAAGTCCAGAATTTTGGAATTGAAGTCCCCATATACATTAAGTCTTGACTGTGTACCCTAAATGTAGTAAAATGCGTGCTTCATTTAAAAGGCTGGCAGAATATCAGGACTGCTGAAAATTGTGGAAATGGCTAAAATATCTCTTCTGATCTCTTGTGAGGAACGAGATAGACCGAAAAGATGGTTCTCTATTTTGCGATTTAATTTTAAAATCTACGAAATTATATTTTTTTATATATTGACATAAATATGTTTTGTTTATATATCATGCGGCTCACCTAATACCACCGGACACTCAATGCCAGGGTCTCAAGTGCGTTGCCTGCCTTTTAATATTTGCGCTCTTATTCATAAAAAAAACTATATTTAGTGTAGAATATTTTTTCATCTTTTACTGTCAAATTTTCCGCACGCTGTATTGAAAAGAGAATATAGATTTTTTTATCATTAGAGGCCGATAGTCATCCTAGTAACACAGTATCAATACAAAGATTTGCGCTATATACAAAGCCTATTGGTTATAAATGCGTTAATAATCTAGCAAAATATTTGAAAAGATGAAGATTTTACAATCATTATAATTTGCTGAAGTGGAATATGAACAATCTATAGAAGCCGATAGCAACAGCGAACCACTGTTAAATAATGTTTCCTAGTATCTCAGTCTCACTCTATCTCAGTATCAAATTAATATTAGCTGAACAAAGCCTTTTCATTAGAAAGGCGTTAAAAAATTTTCGGCGCGTTAGGCAGAAATTCTGAAAGTAAAATTTTACGATGCGCGCGCACACCGTCACAAAAACTGACACCCTGAAGTTAGCTATAGTCGATATTTTAGTTTTTGCTATTGTTAATGTCGTTTTTACTACGAACGTAGAAAAGGCGAAATAAATTTTTGAAAAGATTTTTGTATTTTTCGCCAAAGGAATATAACTTCTAATGCGTGTACATAAATACAGACATGTTTTTTTTCCTTGTCTACTTAGGCTCAGTATTGTTACTGTGATACAAGGAAAATACTTTGTATACAAAGCCTTTTCATTAGAAATGCATAAATAATCCTCCAAAGTATTTTAAAAGTTCAATGTCGTTTAGATGACCTAGAAATATCGAGGGCGACCGAGCGAGTCGCCGCTAATAATTTCTGCCACAGATCACGCAAATACACTGATCTTAGGAAATAGAACGATATTTCATTTACTTTATTGAGAAGCGTGGTAGCAAGCGATTCATAAACCTAATTTCGTTTTAATTCACCAGTGTTTATTTTTTATAGGATAGACATAGCCCTAAACAGGCACTCATGGCATATGAACACCCAATTTCGTGGGTGTGTTGCCGGCCTTTGAGGGAGGATACTGCTTATAAAAAATCCCTCCCAGTTTCGAATTTATTTTAATTATAAGTACACACAGCAATAATATTTCAACACCATAAAAGACGTAGAAAGACTTCTCTGGAAGATATAACCTCCAATTTTAAAATCAAATCAAGTCAAAAATCATTTATTCATAGGTAACGCTATGTACACTTATGAACGTCATAAAAAAAAAAATACATTAAATGTTTCTACTTTTACATTTACTGCCAGTTCTCAAATCAAGAGCGTAGAACGGAAGAGAAGAACTCGCAATAAACTCTCCGCCACTCTTTTTAATCTATAAAAAGTATATCCACCTTCTTCCTCAAAGGACCCGCCCTTTTGGGCGTACCGTAGTCTTGATTGTCCCCCCAATTCTATAAAAAACCTTTTCACGTTATTTTAAGAGAGCATCATGTTAATAGTCTTATCAAGAGAACACCCATTTGTTATGTAATTTTATAATAGGTCCTTGCATATGAAATTGGCGTATTTCGTACTGGCAACTTTAATCACGATGTTCTCCTCTTTGGTAAGGAATTCCAAATTCAAATTTGTACAGCTATTTAAAACAATGGTTCATACTTTGATTAATTAAGTATATTATATTTAAAAATATGAGACTTTAAACGCCAATTTCATATGTAAGGACCTAATATTATTATTATTAAACTTTAAAATTATGATTTATTATCACTATTACATACTATTATTATTATTACTAAGGGATAATACATTATTTAAATACCCCATAGATTAATCGTTACATACAAATATACAATTTTACTATATTGTAATGTCATTGGCCCCACGATTAATGAACTTTCTCGCTCGTGTACAATTGTATTTTTGTATGTATCTTGGATGAGCGAATCCATGAATATATAGATTATTTCACAATAGGTAGGTTTAAAGAAATTCATTCAGGCTTCGCTGGAACTATAGAAATTAATAAAAACATCATGATTGGTAAAATGAATGATAGAAGCTACAAATTATTCGCTTTAACCTAACCTGTGTGATCAGGTTACGCCAATTAAAAGGCCGGCAACGCACTCGCGAGCCTTCTGGCATTGAGAGTGTCCATGGGCTTCACTTAACATCAGATGTTTCCCGTTAGCCCCATGTTCTATAAAAAAAATAGTGCCCATATTGCACTCTATCGACTAATCGGGAAGTTTCCTTAGAGCTTTGAGCATAAAATTTTGCACAATTGTAAAAAAATCTCATCCGTAAACGTCTGCTTCAATTGTTGTTTCGATTTTACCATCCTATTTAAATGAAATGAAAACGTTTATTTGCTAAGATTCTGGTACAATGATAGATTAATTATAAAAATCCGCCATATATAAATAGGCATGCAAATGTCATTAATAATTATTTAAATAATTATTAGTAAAGAAATTACCAGTACGTCGCTACAAGGTCGTCTTGTAAAATACGCGACATGGTTCTAGATGCTATCTTCATCTCCCTAAATTCTTTTGCTTTTGGACAGGAATTGTGTACTGCAATCGCAGCGATTAAATAAAATACGTTTATTTTGGAACATAACATCATCAAGGTATCAGTTATTCCACGTCATTAAATTCGAACCTGCATCCTGCAACCTCATCGGCAAACAAGACAGAGGGTGTAGGCCGAGAATAGTAAATGTTTAAAAAACTCTCGGTACTCTTTTAAAAAAAGGCAAATCGTCAAACAATAGTTATTTTAAATAAATGTAGCAATTAATATTCGGTTCTCTTTACCCAGTCCATTTCAATATTGAAATAATGTACAATGTTTTGGCGCCAAAATGAGAAAACACAAAGAACAATATAAAAATGACAGATTCCAAATTCAAATGTTATATTTTGTTTATTTTTCATTGTAACAATATTTATGGCCAGTCTAAGTTTATATCCAATTATTTACATATCCTATAGGATATGTAAATAAACAGGGTAAAGAGTACAGCGATACGACAAAGAACAAAAATAATAGACGCGGCAAAAATGGTGTGCCGCCTGAAATGGCGTTGGGCAGGGCACACAGCAAGAACAAGTGACAACAGATGGAGCGAGAGAGTGCTGCACTGGTACCCGCGCGGCACGAGCCGGCCGCAGGGGCGCCCACGCCGACGCTGGGCAGATGACATCATCGCAGTCGCCGGGGTTACCTGGCCGCGCCTGGCCCGCAACAGACGCGAGTGGAACCGGAAGGAGGAGGCCTATGTCCAACGGTGGACAAACCAAAACTTAAGTGAATGACGTTTTATTGTCCCCTAATTTTAAAGTTTTTTGGAAATAAAGGCTATTATTATTATTATTATTATTATAGGATATGTAAATAATAGAAAAAATAATAAATAATAAAGAACTGCTATAGCAGTTTAGAACTATAATTTTTTGAAATGCGAAGTAATCATGTAATGAAATATTGAAATAGCACATGTTGTGACATCCCAGTTAGATTTTATATGTATAAATTAATAAATTCTAATAATTTAAATAAATTAAATATGTTAGTGTACACTCTCCAAGAGTTCTTGAAGTTTTTTATTTTGACTATATTTTGTACTTTCATTCAACTTGATTTTGTTCCAAGTATTTGTTGTATGTTTTTTTAGTATCCTTTTTAACACGAACTATTAAATGCGACACACTCATATTTAGGATTCGTGATACAATGCGCACACGCAGGCCAACAATGCAATTAGAATTGCAAATTTATATGTTTATAGCGATTCTGGCATTGAGTTCCTGTAATGGTTACTTGACGTCAACAAGTAGGTCGGCAATCCTTATCAATAAGTCTTGTGACGTCACAGGAATGCTGAATAAAAGAAAAGGTTTTTTTTTATATTTGCTCTCAAACTTCACACATATGTCAAAATGATATGATAATAATGATAATGAAATTGTGATAATATGTTATGGAAACTTGGCGATTAAAAAGCGTGGCGGAGAGTTTATTGCCAGTTCTTCTCTTCCGTTCTACGCCCTTGATTTGAGAACTGGCAGTAAATGTAAAATTACAATCATTTTATATTTCTTTTCTTTTTTTGACGTTTATGTGTATATTATGTTACCTATATGAATAAATTACTTTTGACTTTGACTTTATAGAAGTGAAGTTTATACACGTGTGAAACATGAGAACTTAAGAAGGCGTCACCAGTTCCATGCAACTTTCTTAGGATGGAGTAGCCCGTAGTCATTGTATTAAAGTCGCATTGGTCCGCCAAGCACCCACAAATATACACTATAAATACATAAAGAAATTACGAGTGCAAGCTTGCTAAAAGAACACGGCGAAAGGCCTCCATGGGCATGCTGAACAGAAAAGAACAGACAAGTGTCTAGAAAGTACTAAACTGGTGCCCAAGGTACAACAGTAAACGCAAAAAAAGATAATTTGGAAGGAAATAGTAGGTATATAGCAGAGACTGGCACACTGCAGACAGGAAGGGCGGCTATCGAAATATACATGTAAAAAATTCTGAAATGAAAGGTTATTAATATTACTACTGTTCAAATATTTATACTTTTTATTTAATTCTTTACATAATATAAACATTATAAAACAAAGTATGTATGCTTAAAAATACAAGAAAATATGACAACACAAATTTAAAACATACATCAATAACATTTGAACTTAAGCAATGTATCAAAAGAAAAACTAAAGAAACGACCACAAAATAAACAAAAATAAAATAAATAATTACTTAAATTTAATAATAACTAGAACTAAACGAACAATAACAATATTAAACAAACAAAAATTCAAACTTAAACCACATTAAGATTTAAGAGCCTGCAAAACAAAGTTACGGAATGTTGGTAGACTGTTGTAAAACAAATCATTTTCATCAATTTTTGTAATAAAGTTGTAAGAGCAAGATAGCCTATTCACTGAACTAGCAGATAAGCGAGCCGTAGGTATGTATAGTAGACTTTTAGTTCGAGTAACTCTAGGCTTGCAAAGAAAGGAAAATTTTGTAAGATCAGTGTGGATATTAAAGTTATATATTTTATATATATTGTTACGAGCTAGGGGATCGGATAGAAACTGCCGTCGATTTATTCAAGGGTTTATTTCAATAAAATCTACGAGGAATTCGTTTACACTAATATCTGGAGATAACGCACAGAAAAGCACTAATAACACACACAATATACACTGTCACTAATCACTTAAATCACTCCGTACTTTATCACTGGTATCACTTATTCGCACTTTTTCTCTTCGGTGTTTATCGCTTGGAATCGCATTCAAAACTGAACCCAGTGATCGCGTTTTGGCTCGCTTATATATCCCTGGGAAGAATCTCGAACGATGTTTCCGATGTTTACGAGAACTTTCTAGGCGGGAGCGCTACTGAGTAGCGATCGCCTAATTCTAGAACGCGCGTACTTGCTATCTCTTTCGCACATTGCTACGTGCTTGTCGTACGACGTTCTAGAGTTCTCGGTCTAGCTTCGAGAAGGTTCTTATCTTTTCTCTCTTTCGCGTATCAAACAGTGCTTGTCCCACACCTAGAAAATTCGTTCTAGAATATTCCTTCATCGAAGAGCTATAACCAGGCCTGAAAACGCCTGAAAACGGGTCTGCTGAAAAGTGTACCATTCATCTATGCGTGTTCTGAAACCGACTGAAAAAATGTTTCAGCCTCCTGAAAACTACGGCAACATTACGTAAATTTCGATTTTCTAATATGTGATTGACCCTCTCCCGAAACGGTCATAAATCATATTTCAGCCTGCTGAAAAGTTCTCTAAGTAGTGGAAAAATCTAAAAACATTGCAGTTGACCCGTCTTCGTAACACTACCCTCTCCTTAGACATGCTCGTCCCGAGCATCATCACTTCCTTTCATCATTATCCTTTTCCATCGCGACCGAGTCTGCGAATCCTTATCGCCTGCACAAGCTTTACATTTCTTGATCCAGTCTTCTACATCTTCACGATAATTAATCCAGTAAAATATTTCTTTAACCTTCCTAAGAGTCCCTTTTACTCCTAAATGTCCACCAGACAACTCAATATGACACATTTCTAATATGTCGCGAACCTTGGATCTTGGCACCACTAACTGCAAATGATCGCCTTGAGCATTTTTCAATTTGCGACATAACACTCCATTATGTAGAACTAAACTGTCCCATTCAGCCCAGTAACTCTTAGTAGTGCTACTTGTAGATGCAACTTTACTCCATTGTGGCTTGACAGCTGAAGATTTCATCCAATCCAGAATTGGTTTAATGTCACTATCCTCTTGCTGTGCTATCTGCATCAATCTCCCACCGAAATCTGAATGAATGGTAGCTGTTCTAAGCATCCTCACGTTACCATCCCTTCCGTCCTGTTTGGTGACTTTTTCACTTGGCCTTTGAGACGCATCATCTGAACACCTTCTTAGCTCTCTTTCATGGATCGATAACATATCAGAAAATTTCTTTAATTGTTCCTCTGCCTTTGATAGGTGTATTGACAAGGCTTCCTCATAGTTATCCGGAAATGTTCGAACTGCGTTCCACTCTTGTTGCTTACTGGCCTGTCCGTCCACATCGATTACTCTACAGACGTCATAACCACAATTTGAAGAGTTGCCTTTTAAGGAGACTTCCTGTTCTCCGCACTTGAAGATCCCTTTTTCCAGATCTATCTTACATTTGTAAAACTTCATAAAGTCTAACCCGATTATACAGTCATCTACTATGTCGGCAAGAACAACCTTGTGTCTGTAGAAACGTTCACCAATCTTGAAGGTCGCGATACCTTCTCCCCGATCGGCTATGCGTTGACCCGTAGCTGTAACAAGATGTGCAATTCCTCTAGAAGGGCTTCTAGAAAATGTCTTCAGAAGTTGGTGTCTGATTATTCTAGAGTTCTCGGTCTAGCTTCGAGAAGGTTCTTATCTTTTCTCTCTTTCGCGTATCAAACAGTGCTTGTCCCACACCTAGAAAATTCGTTCTAGAATATTCCTTCATCGAAGGGCTATAACCAGGCCTGAAAACGCCTGAAAACGGGTCTGCTGAAAAGTGTACCATTCATCTATGCGTGTTCTGAAACCGACTGAAAAAATGTTTCAGCCTCCTGAAAACTACGGCAACATTACGTAAATTTCGATTTTCTAATATGTGATTGACCCTCTCCCGAAACGGTCATAAATCATATTTCAGCCTGCTGAAAAGTTCTCTAAGTAGTGGAAAAATCTAAAAACATTGCAGTTGACCCGTCTTCGTAACACTACCCTCTCCTTAGACATGCTCGTCCCGAGCATCATCACTTCCTTTCATCATTATCCTTTTCCATCGCGACCGAGTCTGCGAATCCTTATCGCCTGCACAAGCTTTACATTTCTTGATCCAGTCTTCTACATCTTCACGATAATTAATCCAGTAAAATATTTCTTTAACCTTCCTAAGAGTCCCTTTTACTCCTAAATGTCCACCAGACAACTCAATATGACACATTTCTAATATGTCGCGAACCTTGGATCTTGGCACCACTAACTGCAAATGATCGCCTTGAGCATTTTTCAATTTGCGACATAACACTCCATTATGTAGAACTAAACTGTCCCATTCAGCCCAGTAACTCTTAGTAGTGCTACTTGTAGATGCAACTTTACTCCATTGTGGCTTGACAGCTGAAGATTTCATCCAATCCAGAATTGGTTTAATGTCACTATCCTCTTGCTGTGCTATCTGCATCAATCTCCCACCGAAATCTGAATGAATGGTAGCTGTTCTAAGCATCCTCACGTTACCATCCCTTCTGTCCTGTTTGGTGACTTTTTCACTTGGCCTTTGAGACGCATCATCTGAACACCTTCTTAGCTCTCTTTCATGGATCGATAACATATCAGAAAATTTCTTTAATTGTTCCTCTGCCTTTGATAGGTGTATTGACAAGGCTTCCTCATAGTTATCCGGAAATGTTCGAACTGCGTTCCACTCTTGTTGCTTACTGGCCTGTCCGTCCACATCGATTACTCTACAGACGTCATAACCACAATTTGAAGAGTTGCCTTTTAAGGAGACTTCCTGTTCTCCGCACTTGAAGATCCCTTTTTCCAGATCTATCTTACATTTGTAAAACTTCATAAAGTCTAACCCGATTATACAGTCATCTACTATGTCGGCAAGAACAACCTTGTGTCTGTAGAAACGTTCACCAATCTTGAAGGTCGCGATACCTTCTCCCCGATCGGCTATGCGTTGACCCGTAGCTGTAACAAGATGTGCAATTCCTCTAGAAGGGCTTCTAGAAAATGTCTTCAGAAGTTGGTGTCTGATTATTCTAGAGTTCTCGGTCTAGCTTCGAGAAGGTTCTTATCTTTTCTCTCTTTCGCGTATCAAACAGTGCTTGTCCCACACCTAGAAAATTCGTTCTAGAATATTCCTTCATCGAAGGGCTATAACCAGGCCTGAAAACGCCTGAAAACGGGTCTGCTGAAAAGTGTACCATTCATCTATGCGTGTTCTGAAACCGACTGAAAAAATGTTTCAGCCTCCTGAAAACTACGGCAACATTACTTAAATTTCGATTTTCTAATATGTGATTGACCCTCTCCCGAAACGGTCATAAATCATATTTCAGCCTGCTGAAAAGTACTCTAAGTAGTGGAAAAATCTAAAAACATTGCAGTTGACCCGTCTTCGTAACAATATAAACTAGATCAAAGAAGTCACCTCGGAGTTTTAGAGTATCCAACTTGAAATAGTCCAAACGACCCTCGTACGTTTGCAATTCACCACACAAGAGTAGACGAAGTCATTGTGTTACATAAATTTAAACTTGTGTCAGATTAACATACAGAAAATCACTAATACTAGAGCAAGTAGGTTGTTTTTACGGGGTGAGATTTTTGTTTGGTTCTTGAATCTGATATGATGTATGTAACAGATAAAGATTAATAAAATATTGTAAAGTTTCATTCCAACATGAATTAAATTTACTTTGATTCTAAGATTCTTAAAAGGTTAATATTATTATTATTTTTATTGTTAATTGCAATTATATGGTGTTTTTATATTTATTTAGGGATAGATTTTTGTAAATCTATCCTTAAATTAGTCGTTAATAACAGTATATTCTCTTATTTTTAGTTTTATAAAAGAGGCAATTTCCGAAGGCAGTAACGCCCCAAGAGTAAACTGGCGCAGACACTCTCTTCGACTGTAGCATTGCATTCAGTCGTTACATAGAAATTAACATTACATTATTCCGCTTATAATATCCTCATTTGAAGCACCCCGATGACCCAAAAATCGTAAATAATAATATATCCATGATTGTAATAATTGTTAAAAGTTTTTTTGCGTTTTTCGTAACTCACCATTTTATAATTGATAATAAACGATTTTTTATTGATTGATTAAAACGGCACTTAAAATCAAACAAAAAGTTTATTATGATGGAAAAGAGTATAAATTTTAATCTCAATTTGTAATACAACTATCGCCATCTAGTGGTAACCTTATAAAGTAGAATAACACCTGAAGTTGAAATTCGAATTGCTGAAACTTTGCCAAAGTAAACATTGGTTTCACTCACATCAACTAGATGGCGTTATGATACAATAGTGTTCGAACGTCTACTTTTAGTCGACTACTACTTAGAAAAATACTATCTTAGAATACTAGCTTAGAAAAATTGATTATTACATGAGCCAAGGCTGTGTTAGGCTCTTAAGTTTCTTCATGGTTACTGTGTAGTCTATGGTGATGATTAATTGCTACATGATCATGAATACGATGGTGTAATGGTTGCAGCAATTTACAAGCACCTCGTAAAACTTGAATTTATAAATAGTGGTAATTTTTTCAGTCAGGTTTTTCAATCAATAATTTATTGTGAAACCACGTAGATTCTTGTAGTATGTAGTAACAAACATGTATATCAAACGAAATATAATTATAGAAAGTTTATAATATGATCCTAGAGCTGGGTGTTTTGTCGAGCGAGGATATGCCTCAATAAAAATATACTTATATATACCATATACCACAGGAACCAAATTTTTTAAATGTTTGAGGTTTTTATTAATTATTATTATTATGTAGGTTAAAAATATTAGCGTCAAAGTAAATTTATATCATGTTAAACAAAAACTTTACAATGTTTTCCCATTATTTTAATCACACCACTGATCCAATCTGACCCAAGAACTACCTACTTAATTTTAAACTTATTTTGTTTCTGAGTGATTTTTTATATTTTAATATGAAACAAGAATATAGAAATAACGCGTTCTATTGTTTAAATCATTTATAACATAATGAACTTTAAATTTAATGTCTCTAAATGTTTTTCTATAATATATATTTTGTTATAAATTTACTATTAATTTAATTTTTTAGTGTTCATGAGTGTACTTGTTTATCTATATGAATAAAGATATTTTGATGGATATATTGCGTTATAGAGAGAATAGTCGTCACAATACATATAACATACATATTTTTTTTTAATTCAATTTTAAATTTAGGAATTCAATTTTATAAAATTGAATTCTTAAAAAAAAATTAAGAAATTAATTCAAGAGTTTTAGAAAGAAATTACATTAAAAGTAGATGTTAAAGCGTGAAAAACTGATATTACAAATAATTTTTTTTTGAACCACGTTGGAAAACACTGTTTTAAGGAAATATTAAAATATTCTTCTTATCTATGTAATTATTGTCTTAAAAATACTGCACCAGTCACAATTTGTTGTTCGCTTATAAAATCTTTTTAGGTTTGGTCCTCAGATTTCTCTATCTATTGCATACTCATATGTCAAATGGGCAAGTAGGTGATCAGCCTCCTGTGCCTGACGCCGTCGACGTCTAAGGCAAGGAAGGAAATGCTGCTAGCGTTAAAGGCAGATACACTGCCACAGAGACTAAATTTTTAAAATTCTTTATTATTATTATTTTGGTTTAGAAAATTGAAAATACTGTTTATTTGATTATTATATTAAGTTACATTAATAAAATGTTATTAAAATATCAATACACTTCTTTATACCACGTTTTATTATATTTACTTAGCGTAAAAAAAATATTTCGCAAATTTGGAAGTATATCGCGTACAATTGCATAAGGGCTTATACATAGACATAACATTTATCACAACTAACCATAATACACACAGAAACACACAAAATAAACACACGAAATTTTAAGTGTGTAATGTGTGTGTGTTGGTTGTAACTGGCTCAGCATTATGCTGTGGAAGTGGAGCGTTTTTTAAGACACCACTGTGAAACCTGCTGACCACTGAACTTTCCTAACCAACTCAACTCAGTTTCCTTCAAGCGTCCTTGCAAGCCTTCTGGAATTGTGTGTCCATGGGAGGCGGTATCACTTAATATTAGATCCTGCCTGTTTGTCTCCAGTTCCATAAAAAAGCCATAACGAAGCTATACATTCCTATTAGAATGTTTAATATTAGCAAATCCTTTTAATTCTAAATTAGCAGCTGATAATAACAGCTTCTTTTGTTGGTGCCTCTGCATTATAGAAGGTTGGCCATCAGTATCGTGAAGCGTGTCTTGTTTCACGTCAGATTCCACTCTTCTCATTACCCGTCAACTCTCTAAGGTTAGGAAGCCATGATTTTTAACTTCTACCAACACACCTCCAAATTTTACTTAAATTGAAACGCTGACAGGCACATCACGTGGCCATCCTCTCTGTTCTTTGATGTTTTACATAAATTTATTCGACTCTCCACCTCGATTAAGAACTTGCTCGTTAGAGGCCTTCAGGGTCTGGACCCTGAAGGTCTGGACCCAGCTATAGGCTGAAGCATGTGACCATGACACCGCATCTCATGTGCTTCTATGCGCCGTAGGTATCTTCTCTTATTGTCCTAGATTCACAGCCTTACATAATATATTAAATTTAATTCTAAATAACAGCTGTTTCTTTACTTAAAGTCGTGTTAGTGGCACTCCCTCCACTCTACCCTGTCTTCGGCAAGCTTCTGTGCTCGTTAAGACTTGAAGAACCTTTACTTGACCGGTCCAGTGAGTAGGGAATCAGCCTCGAGGTCTGGTGCCCTCCACTCTACCAGTGTTACAAATTTTATAAATGGTTATCATCTTAGAATGTTAATGACAGATTATTTAGACAAATCTGAATTGATTGTATAAGAACATGTTGTTAATTTAGAAAGTTTAAATTTGAAGTTAAAATGGTTGTGATATCTATTTATTGAAATGATATATTTTACTATGCTAAATATATAGCAAACGACAATTTTAATTAGCCTACTGTTGCTATTGTCTCCCTATATTTAATCGGAATTTGGTTTTCGTCCAAGGAATTTCATGCTCTGAGTTATTGTGATAGAATTTAGCAACCTCCAAGAAAATTAAGAAAATAGTCTTCACTTTACAGTCAAAGAAACATATTTTCTATCAAACTCAATAGTTTTAATTTAAATGTTTTTATTACAAGAGTAGTTTTATAATAACTAATAAATAATATTATGAAATTCTTGGCTTGCCTCACAGCTCACATTCGAAATCTATCGGATCTAATAATCGAAAATTGTCCAAAGAAGTTGGCTGAAGATCTGAAACGTGTAGACGACTCGAATTATTTATGGCATCTTTACGCCAAGGGCTAGCCCTGACTAGTTGTAACGACAGGTGAGGAAAGTTGTCACCATAGGTCAAGGAAAGGGGTTGGGGGGCGGGGGACGCGCGCCGGCCGCTGCGTGGGCGCACATTTGTTTACGCTGTTCGCAGTGCGCGCCGAGCACCGCGCGAGACCACCCTATATTCAGTTCACGGCCGCTCTATTACCGGACGTCTATTCCGGGCATAATATTCTGTAGTGCCGTGGAACGCTCAGTTTCGGGCGGGCAGGTGCGCGCGCCGAGGAGACATGCGGCGCTGGGACCACGCGCGCTGACCGGCGGCATGGAGCGCCGTCCCGCGCGCATCGACGCCGACTTCATGGCCAAGACCGTGCGACGCCGCGAGAAGCCTCGCGAACGATGGCTCCTCACGCGCAAGACGTGGAAGTACATGGCCGATGCTGGCCGTCGGCTCATCCCCGAAGGAGCCCAAAACAGGCAGGAGGACATCCCGCGAATAGAGGCATACTTCCAAGATATGTGTCAGAAGGAGCCGAGGTTCTTGTTGTGGAGGAAAAGCTCCTACCCTGGAGTTATAGCTCGACCTCGACGCAAGAAGCGTCCTCGTGGTGGATCTGTACGAGCGAGGTCACCGTCTGACGATGTGCCGGCCCCCATAAGGCCGACAGAGCTCTTTATTCCACACACATCAGGTGGCCGCTTTGATATCGCTAAATTAAGGCGGGATTTCTTCGCTACCCCACCGCCCTCAACAAGTTATACTCCGTCCAATGGGGCATTTAATGCCAATACAAAGAAAGCTAGTCCACATGTTGCACCTAGAGACAATGATGAAGGAGTTCTAGTAGATTTATTACAAAAGTACCTGAGATTAGAGGAGGATAAATGTCCGACTCCAAGGAATGAACACGAAGAGCTGATAAGAACGTTACGAAGCTACCTTAAAAGGCAGTCAGAAAGCGCCCCGGCTGAGTCAGACACAGATCCCGCCCAAAGAGTTCTCAAAGAACATCTAAGTCGATATTACAGTCGAGAGTCGAACAGTAACCAGTCTGTCCAAGATTTGTTACGCGATAGGAATCTCTTAAGAAACTTGTATAATGATCTTCGTAAAACGAAAACATACAGAGGTGGACGAAGTGGGGGGAGCGGAAGCAGTGGGGGTGGATTTAGTGGTGCGTGCGTGTTCAGTGCATCCAGTTCGCGGGGTCAATTTAGGGGTAGAAATGTGTACGATTCATACGGTAATGAGGATTTTCCACCTCCAATGTCGCCACCACCTCTCATCGAAGTTGTTGGTGAGTCGCAGGAGGAGAAAGCATCTTCTGATATTGGAACGCAAACCGATCCGATACCGGAAGAAGTGTTACAAGATTTGGAAAAAGCTTACCGGGAGAAATTGGAAGCTCCCACGTCTCCAACTAGTCCGACTAGCCCACCGCCTGAGAGGCGACCGCGACGTCGCTCTAGTGTCGATCACGACGACGTATCACAATCCGTGAGTGACAAAATAAAACTATACTTAAAAATGGCGCGAAAAAAAAGTGTGGACTCCGATAAAACAGATCGTTTTAAACGTATTAACTATGATCAAAACCTTCGTAATATCAAACCGCGTGCTCCAAGTGATGTAGATGATGATGGACTGAATAAAGGCGTGCAAACCGATGAAGCGTGGATCCTTACGTATAAGGAGTTACAATACGCGTCCGTTGCGACTACTCCGACATCACCATCTCAGTCGCACTCGTTGTTTTCATCGCTTTTGGGTAGAAGTACATCAACGACTTCCGCAGGTGGCATGCAGAAGTCACGGTCTTCCAGCAGCGTGGTACAGACTGTCAGCAAGCGGCTGTGGAGGACGAGGAGTCGGTCTTCCAGCCGTGCCGCCGCCGCCTGGACACCTCAGGTCAGTCGTTAATTGTTTTATTTTGTTTATTCAAATATTTCTTGTTTCCGAATAGAATTAAAGCATCAAATTAAATTAGAAATACGTTGATTATACTCAGAACAATGTAATAAAATCTCGATACTACAATCAAACGTATAGTTTTCTATATGGCTAGCGTAGTTTAAGAAACGATTACAGAATCGTAGAAGATTAATTGATATATTTTGTTGCATACTTAGCTAACTAAATTTCGTGTACAACAATGATGCCCCTTCGCTTCTCCCATCTAAGAGCACAACGCCTTTTCGGATAAACACACTGATAAACGATCTCTCGATAATTATTTATTGTATTTTATTTTTCTTGTGTATGCCGAGCTTTAGCAAGCTTTTATAAATAAATAAAAAACTGTTCGTAAAAATATTCATGAATATTTAATAATATAAAAGTCATATAGAAGTATTATTATATATCTTGGTATTTATAAGATGAAAAACGTCTTGAGGAAATCAACTTTAGACCCACAAAGTCGAGGGCGTCAGGCACATGAGGCTGATCACCTACTTACCAAAATGATCATGAAACAGATATAGAAATCTGAAGCCCAGACCTAAACGGGTTGTAGTGGCACTCATTTAATTATTTTATTATTAATAAGACGGTCGACCCAAGACTGTACATCGAATGTTATGTTTATGTAGGATTTTAACATCTGTGATAAGCAATTCGTCTTTCATTACACAAGGATGTTCTTTAAAGATGAACCAAACATTTACCTTTCTACGACACAATAGACACTAATGTACAAAATTAAAACTAGTAAATATGTAATTGTATCTATTATAATATGGTAATTGATTTTTCATTTAATTTGTTTCTTAGTCTGTAAAAATACGCTAAATTTGGCCTGTCATTTTAATTTTAATTCGAAGATTCTATGTTAAAATATATTAGATTATAAAACAAATTTGTTAAAAACTATTGATTCCAAGTAAATAACTCTTAATGTTGTTGTAAGGTGCGCAAGCGCAAATTAAAGATTTAAGTTGACGTCTGGACGTCTGACGTAGATATGAAGTGATGGTGACCCCAGAACTAGTGCTTTCCACGCTCAACGAATAAGTATCGCAATACAGCGTGGAAATGCTGCCAGAAGGACCAAACATTTTAAAATAATTTTCTTTTTTTTAATTTTTACTCATAAAAAATTTGCTTAGTTAACTCTTAATAATATTATTTTATTACAGTTCTCTAATCAGTTATTTAGTTTACCTCTATATAACAATATATTTTTCTAAATATGTAATAAACATTCACACGATTGTCACATCGTTAAAATACTTACGTATGTACCCCTCCTACGGCGTAGCGTGGTCGTAGCAAGGCATTTACTACGACTTACTGCTACAATGTGGATAAAGCACAATTTAAAAGTTATTACGGCTATTATTAAGAATTACGGGAATAGGTGAAATAAAAGAAATATGTATAACAAATGCTATTAAACATTACGACCGCGCCACCGTCCAACGTCATAAAATGGTAAAAAACACAATAAAGGAAATATAAAACTAAATTAAAAAAAATGAAATTACGTACTGTTATCATAGCCTTGCACCCTAATTGGCTGACATACTGGTACCTTCTGTTTAGTCAGCATTTCTCAACCAAGAGGTGAAATGATAATTAAAATATGAAATCAGTTCGGTATCATCCTTCGTCGCGCACTCACATTTGTTGGCTTTCATTATAATATTCTGTCATCTTTATAATTAAATAAAAGTTCCATTGTATTGTGAACTCATCTATCTTTTTTTTTAAACCCATTAACCGGGATACTTCTAACAGTACGCACAAGTACAAAACGTTAGCATTAGTATTTCTATGATTTACAATTCAAATAAATGTAAGTTCATAAATAGTTAGATTTCAAATCAGTCAGTGCGAAAGTTGAGATGAGGTAGTTGTAAAATGGGTAAACGTTCGTATTTAAAACTTAGTTATACATTATTATATATGTTTGGAAATTGTTTGGTGGTAGTGACTTTGGGGATGATCATTTAAATTAAAATAAACCTATGTTCTGTTTTAAGAATAACTGACAACAAATTGACATATTTTACTATTATATATTTTTTTTTATTTAATAGGAGGCAAACGGGCAGAAGGGTCACTTAATGTTAAGTAATACCGCCGCCCATGGACACTTACATTGCCAGATGGCTTGCAATGCTTTTTAAGCATTGGGATGCTCTTTGTAGGACCCTAATTCGATTTGGTTTGGATATACTTCAGTGGGTGGTTCCACATAGTGGTAGTGCGCGGAAAACAAACTGCCTCAAAACCCTCCGTTGTTGAACATATGTTGACGGACGGACGCCGAGGTGATAGGGATGGTATTTAGCAATTATATATCTAATTGATAATGCAAAGTATTTTTGTTTATTATGTTACAAGACCGGCCAAAAATTTACTTTGATAAATCAAAATTAAATCAAATCAAAAATCATTTATTCATATACGTAACATAATGTACACTTATGAACGTCAAAAGAAAAGAAATATACTAATGATTCTAATTTTACATTTACTGCCAGGTAATCAAGGGCGTAGAAAGGAAGAGAAGAACTGGCAATAAACTCTCCGCCACTCTTTTTAATCGCCAAGTTTTTTTACACAATGTTTGTAAGGAGCTGCAACCATTACACCATGTTCCATATGACATCTTGAGTAATAAATAATAATAAAATAAAATAAATTAAAAACAGACATTGACGAATGATCATAAAACAGACACAGAAATCCCAGACCTAAAAAGGTTGCGACGCCCCTTTTTTTCGTTTTGTATAAATAGCTAAACAAACATACTTTCCAATAGTTTTTAAATATTGATATAAACAATACCATACGTATACAATCGATTTTAAGCCGCATTCCACATTAGTTTTGAACAAATGGGCAAATAATTTCTCACACCTATAAATCCGCGAATAACGATGCTACGTTCCTGACCGCTTGCTCTATGGTTTAAGTGACAAGCGAATGTCATATATACTGGAAAATATAATACTCTTTACTCTCGAGTACATAGTTACTCTGACGAATTATTTAATTGCCACGCTTACAAAACTAAGAAAGTATACACTTGGCTTGTACATACTCTCCCAGGGAAAAGTAAAAGATTAATATGTAGTGCTTCACAAAATTATTTCATTATATGCTTAAAATACTCTAATTTCAGAAATTCGATTGAACGGTGTAATCATCGCACTATCACTAACACTAGAACCCATGGACATGGGGTCTAGTGTTAGTGATAGTGCGCTAATAAACTAATAAAGTACAGAGGCAAAAGTGCAAGATCAATACGTAGTGCTTTAGAAAATGATTCCGCTATATGCTTAAAAGACTAATTTCAGCAATGCGAACCCATACCGCATGTGCTCTAGTGTTAGTGTTAGCTCGAATATAAAACTAATAAACCCTGAGTACGCAAAATACCTCGTATTTAATAATAAATGCCCATTTGATTATCAATCAACAAAAGAAGAATATACAGTTTAGCAACCTAAAATCTAGAAAAAAATGTTTTTCTTGTTATCCTAAGATCTTTCAGTACTATTAACCCTTTCACGGATAAAGGCCTCCTTCGTTTTTTTCTGATTCAGCATATTTTGTTTATTTGGATTGAAAGGTACATCGCCACGGACCAAAATTTTTAAATTCGTTATAATGAAAAAATTATATATATTTTTGTTATTATTATGTGGGTTAGAAAATTGTGAATACTGTATTTACATTGTTATGTTTAGGTTTTAATACAAAAGGAAATGTAATGAAAATGTTTGTCGTTCGTGAACTTGAAGACTAAAAATCGCTTCCGGTTACAACGTGTGCCAAACAACATTTCTATCAGCAAAATATTATATCGTCTGAGTGTAATGGTTCCCGGAAATATGCTTATTGACACATTTGTCGACGATGGGCCTATTAGTTACTGCTATTTAAAAACATCATAACTTTCATCTTGTTATGATCATTTTATTTATTATTAAGAGGTCGATATATGTGGAAGTGTTAGTTAGAAAATTGTATCAAATATAGCGGCGGCCATGCGTTGGGTTGTCTCTCTCCCTAAAATATGGCGAGGGGGCCTATGGCTGGCCGTGCATCATAAAGGTAAAAATTACCAAAATGATCATGAAACAGATATAGAAATCTGAAGCCCAGACCTAAACGGGTTGTAGTGGCACTCATTTAATTATTTTATTATTAATAAGACGGTCGACCCAAGACTGTACATCGAATGTTATGTTTATGTAGGATTTTAACATCTGTGATAAGCAATTCGTCTTTCATTACACAAGGATGTTCTTTAAAGATGAACCAAACATTTACCTTTCTACGACACAATAGACACTAATGTACAAAATTAAAACTAGTAAATATGTAATTGTATCTATTATAATATGGTAATTGATTTTTCATTTAATTTGTTTCTTAGTCTGTAAAAATACGCTAAATTTGGCCTGTCATTTTAATTTTAATTCGAAGATTCTATGTTAAAATATATTAGATTATAAAACAAATTTGTTAAAAACTATTGATTCCAAGTAAATAACTCTTAATGTTGTTGTAAGGTGCGCAAGCGCAAATTAAAGATTTAAGTTGACGTCTGGACGTCTGACGTAGATATGAAGTGATGGTGACCCCAGAACTAGTGCTTTCCACGCTCAACGAATAAGTATCGCAATACAGCGTGGAAATGCTGCCAGAAGGACCAAACATTTTAAAATAATTTTCTTTTTTTTAATTTTTACTCATAAAAAATTTGCTTAGTTAACTCTTAATAATATTATTTTATTACAGTTCTCTAATCAGTTATTTAGTTTACCTCTATATAACAATATATTTTTCTAAATATGTAATAAACATTCACACGATTGTCACATCGTTAAAATACTTACGTATGTACCCCTCCTACGGCGTAGCGTGGTCGTAGCAAGGCATTTACTACGACTTACTGCTACAATGTGGATAAAGCACAATTTAAAAGTTATTACGGCTATTATTAAGAATTACGGGAATAGGTGAAATAAAAGAAATATGTATAACAAATGCTATTAAACATTACGACCGCGCCACCGTCCAACGTCATAAAATGGTAAAAAACACAATAAAGGAAATATAAAACTAAATTAAAAAAAATGAAATTACGTACTGTTATCATAGCCTTGCACCCTAATTGGCTGACATACTGGTACCTTCTGTTTAGTCAGCATTTCTCAACCAAGAGGTGAAATGATAATTAAAATATGAAATCAGTTCGGTATCATCCTTCGTCGCGCACTCACATTTGTTGGCTTTCATTATAATATTCTGTCATCTTTATAATTAAATAAAAGTTCCATTGTATTGTGAACTCATCTATCTTTTTTTTTAAACCCATTAACCGGGATACTTCTAACAGTACGCACAAGTACAAAACGTTAGCATTAGTATTTCTATGATTTACAATTCAAATAAATGTAAGTTCATAAATAGTTAGATTTCAAATCAGTCAGTGCGAAAGTTGAGATGAGGTAGTTGTAAAATGGGTAAACGTTCGTATTTAAAACTTAGTTATACATTATTATATATGTTTGGAAATTGTTTGGTGGTAGTGACTTTGGGGATGATCATTTAAATTAAAATAAACCTATGTTCTGTTTTAAGAATAACTGACAACAAATTGACATATTTTACTATTATATATTTTTTTTTATTTAATAGGAGGCAAACGGGCAGAAGGGTCACTTAATGTTAAGTAATACCGCCGCCCATGGACACTTACATTGCCAGATGGCTTGCAATGCTTTTTAAGCATTGGGATGCTCTTTGTAGGACCCTAATTCGATTTGGTTTGGATATACTTCAGTGGGCGGTTCCACATAGTGGTAGTGCGCGGAAAACAAACTGCCTCAAAACCCTCCGTTGTTGAACATATGTTGACGGACGGACGCCGAGGTGATAGGGATGGTATTTAGCAATTATATATCTAATTGATAATGCAAAGTATTTTTGTTTATTATGTTACAAGACCGGCCAAAAATTTACTTTGATAAATCAAAATTAAATCAAATCAAAAATCATTTATTCATATACGTAACATAATGTACACTTATGAACGTCAAAAGAAAAGAAATATACTAATGATTCTAATTTTACATTTACTGCCAGGTAATCAAGGGCGTAGAAAGGAAGAGAAGAACTGGCAATAAACTCTCCGCCACTCTTTTTAATCGCCAAGTTTTTTTACACAATGTTTGTAAGGAGCTGCAACCATTACACCATGTTCCATATGACATCTTGAGTAATAAATAATAATAAAATAAAATAAATTAAAAACAGACATTGACGAATGATCATAAAACAGACACAGAAATCCCAGACCTAAAAAGGTTGCGACGCCCCTTTTTTTCGTTTTGTATAAATAGCTAAACAAACATACTTTCCAATAGTTTTTAAATATTGATATAAACAATACCATACGTATACAATCGATTTTAAGCCGCATTCCACATTAGTTTTGAACAAATGGGCAAATAATTTCTCACACCTATAAATCCGCGAATAACGATGCTACGTTCCTGACCGCTTGCTCTATGGTTTAAGTGACAAGCGAATGTCATATATACTGGAAAATATAATACTCTTTACTCTCGAGTACATAGTTACTCTGACGAATTATTTAATTGCCACGCTTACAAAACTAAGAAAGTATACACTTGGCTTGTACATACTCTCCCAGGGAAAAGTAAAAGATTAATATGTAGTGCTTCACAAAATTATTTCATTATATGCTTAAAATACTCTAATTTCAGAAATTCGATTGAACGGTGTAATCATCGCACTATCACTAACACTAGAACCCATGGACATGGGGTCTAGTGTTAGTGATAGTGCGCTAATAAACTAATAAAGTACAGAGGCAAAAGTGCAAGATCAATACGTAGTGCTTTAGAAAATGATTCCGCTATATGCTTAAAAGACTAATTTCAGCAATGCGAACCCATACCGCATGTGCTCTAGTGTTAGTGTTAGCTCGAATATAAAACTAATAAACCCTGAGTACGCAAAATACCTCGTATTTAATAATAAATGCCCATTTGATTATCAATCAACAAAAGAAGAATATACAGTTTAGCAACCTAAAATCTAGAAAAAAATGTTTTTCTTGTTATCCTAAGATCTTTCAGTACTATTAACCCTTTCACGGATAAAGGCCTCCTTCGTTTTTTTCTGATTCAGCATATTTTGTTTATTTGGATTGAAAGGTACATCGCCACGGACCAAAATTTTTAAATTCGTTATAATGAAAAAATTATATATATTTTTGTTATTATTATGTGGGTTAGAAAATTGTAAATACTGTATTTACATTGTTATGTTTAGGTTTTAATACAAAAGGAAATGTAATGAAAATGTTTGTCGTTCGTGAACTTGAAGACTAAAAATCGCTTCCGGTTACAACGTGTGCCAAACAACATTTCTATCAGCAAAATATTATATCGTCTGAGTGTAATGGTTCCCGGAAATATGCTTATTGACACATTTGTCGACGATGGGCCTATTAGTTACTGCTATTTAAAAACATCATAACTTTCATCTTGTTATGATCATTTTATTTATTATTAAGAGGTCGATATATGTGGAAGTGTTAGTTAGAAAATTGTATCAAATATAGCGGCGGCCATGCGTTGGGTTGTCTCTCTCCCTAAAATATGGCGAGGGGGCCTATGGCTGGCCGTGCATCATACTCGTGAACGGGAGCTACTATATAGCTGGTCGTACTTGAATTTGGGTATGCGGTGATATTAGTTGTTTCTACTACGTATTTGATAGAAGACAAATCTTTGTTTTTAATTTATTTTATTATTCTTTATTACTCAGTATGTCATATGGAACTTGGTGTAATGGTTGCAGTTCCTTACACACGTTGTGTAAAAAAAAAATGACCATGAAAAATAGTGGCGGAGAGTTTATTGTCTGTTCTTCTGTTCCGTTCTACGCCCTTGATTTGAGAACTGGCAGTAAATGTAAAATTAGAAGCATTCAATGTAAATATTTCTTTTTTGACGTCCATAAATGTACATTATGTTACCTACATGAATAAATTATTATTTTTGGTTTTGATTTTTGTTTTTTACGCATTTGACGCATCGGGTAGTGGGTTCATTCGTTTCAGTTCTGTTGACGTTCACTGCTGGACAAGGTCTTCCTTTCTGCTACCGGTCCCCCGCGCATCCAACGCCTTTCCTCCACCCTCAACAGGTCTTAATTCCACCTACTGGGAGGCTATCCAATGCTTCATCCACTGGTACTCGTGGTACACTGGTACACTGGTACGTGGTTTTTGCATGGGTTTTTCGGGCAATCTGAGTCTGAGAGAGAGAGAATCTTGTATAGAGCAAAAATACCATGAAATTTTAAATAAATAACACATAATTGCTCTACCCAAAAACTAAATTCCGTGAATTGTGCTTTTAACATTATTTTGATGTATTTGACATTCAATTAAATTTTGGCAACACCGAGCGAATAAAAAAGTATAGATTAAAATTATAATGCGTAGGTTGGAGATAAATATGTTTTATCTGAATCACCTTTTTCTCTTTGTAGAATAGTTTTAAATGTTAATAATTGGAATAGCACTAGAAGAGATTTTTATAATTCACACAATAAACACGTGATTTCTCGAATTTTTACCGGTTCGAATCTAAACTGTGCCAAACGTACTTTGATTTGTTTTCAATTAAGTAATATTATAAAAAAGTAATATTACAAAGAAATCGACACAGAAACAAAACTTATGAATCAAAACAAATTATTTCAATACAATACCAGCTTATTAATCTACAAAATTTTAAATGGCTAACATTACATTCACTAAAATAAATCAAATTCAAAAACGCAGTTCACGACGCCCTCATAATTTAATTCTACCTAAGTATAGAACCAATTACGGCAAAAAACATTGAGCGTTGGGGGAGTACTGGGGTATAATAGACTTCCACAAAATATAAAAAGTGCAGGCAGCCTAGCAATATTTAAATAAAGATTAAAAGACCATCTATTGAGTCATCCCAATCTAGGGAAATGAAAGTTCATCCAAGTTCTACCAAGTTCTCTCTTTTTTTTTCAAATTGTAACGTTAGCATAATATATGTTATCATGTAAGTGACTAATGTCTATTATGAGAATAAATGTCTTTAAACCTAATATTGTGGAAAATTTCTATTTCTGTTGTTTAGAATACCCAAAAGCAGAGTTATGGTCTCTTTCACAATGTACATATTGATAAAGCACCAAATAGCTATGCAACATACAAATTATTCTGAAGATAAAAGTTCCGAATAAGAATCTTCGGGTTTCTGCGCTATCTGACAGTCGTGAAACACAACAATAGTGTTTATCCTACCAATAAGTAATAAATAGCTTATTTGGAACTTATCCGGACATTGTGAAAAAGACCGTTAATCTATTTAATAAACTTTCAGTCTGTGTGCGATTATCTAGCATGTTTTTGGTGTTCGTCACCAAAAAGAAGGCCAAATAGAAGGCTTATTTTTTTTACAGAACAGGGGGCAAAGGTGCAAGAGGCTCATCTGATGTTAAGTGATACCGCCGCCCATGGACACTAGCCAGAGGGCTCGCGAGTGCGTTGCCGGCCTTTTAAATTTATGAGCCCGGATTAAAAATAAAATAATGAGTGCGCAAAAGTTTTATTACATTTAAACTATAATTTGATTTGTTAATAAATACTGATTAATGCTAAATTGTATTGAATTCAATATCCCACAGTTTTCTATACTAATATTATAAAGAGGAAAGGTTTGATTTTTTGTTTGTTTGTATGAATTGAATAGGCTCCGAAACTATTTGGCAGATTTGAAAAATTCTTTCACTGTTGGAAAGCTACATCATTCCTGAGTGACATAGGCTATATTTCATTTTCAAAAAAAATAGGCATCCTTACTAAAATTACGATAACATTAACATTTGTTTATTATTTGATACAATTCTAACAGATGGCGCTGAGTTAAAGGTAGTTTAGTTTAGGTCCGTGTCGTGGTACCAACGTTTCACATAAGTTCTCCTACGGTTTCCCTTCATTAATTTACTACTATGTAATATAACAAAAACCTTAGCCACAGCAACGCTTGGCCGAGTCTGCTAGTACAGTATAAAATCATAATCTTTTTGCATCGAAATATAATATTTATAATAAATTCTTCTAAATTATAAGTATAATAGGTTCTTACATATGAAAGTGACGTTCTTTATGAGGAACAAAAGTCGATTTTTTTAATAGAATATATTTAATTAATCAAAGTATGTACCATTGCTATCTACGCACTTTTGCCCTCTTAATTTTTTTCTTATATTATCTTTCTTTGCAACACCGCCGTCACACACGTTTCTGCAGCATTGGTGCCACAGCGGTACTCGTAAATAAAGAAAAAAAAACAGGAAAATGAAATGAATAATGGTTTTCACAAAACACATATATGTATAAATAAGAGTAAATGAGCTGTAAGAAAATGCTTCGAAATTACAAATATGTCCTATATTTGAGGTCAAAGTGGTCAAAGTTCTCGTCTAATGTTTACTTGTGTCACAGGGCTTTTCGATTAATTAGAACTTCATTCTTTAATATTTATATTATATAAAATACATCTGTGATTTCCTATTTTTTATCGGGTTTCAAACTCGCTACTACATACGCAGCGACGGCCTAAACAGCATTATACATTAGTATTAATTTGTCCAGACAGGATGTCTCACCCACTTGTCTTTCGCTCGAGATCAAAGAACAAAATCACTATATTAAAAAGTAACGATCGTATATATAGTCCTCATAAGTTACTGTCAATTGAATCATAACAGTCAAATATTCAGTATATACAATTTTCTTAATCTCCAAAGTAATAATAATGATCCCTATAATGACATATACAACAGTTATTAACTGAAGTATTTCCGAACCAATTCGACTTAGGGTCTTTCAAGAAAAGAGCGTACCAATTCTTAAAAGGCCAGCAACGCACTCGCGAGCCCTGTGGCATTGAGAGTGTCCATGGGCGGCGGTATCACTTAACATCAGCTGAGCCTCCTGCCCGTTTGCCCCCTGTTCTATAAAAAAAAATACGGCTCTACCCTCATTATCTATCTATCTCTGAGGCCGAATAACATTCAGTAGAAATCATTATTCTATACTAATATTATAAAGAGGAAAGGTTTGATTTTTTGTTTGTTTGTATGAATTGAATAGGCTCCGAAACTACTTGGCAGATTTGAAAAATTCTTTCACTGTTGGAAAGCTACATCATTCCTGAGTGACATAGGCTATATTTCATTTTCAAAAAAAATAGGCATCCTTACTAAAATTACGATACCATTAAAATTTGTTTATTATTTGATACAATTCTAACAGATGGCGCTGAGTTAAAGGTAGTTTAGTTTAGGTCCGTGTCGTGGTACCAACGTTTCACATAAGTTCTCCTACGGTTACCCTTGATTAATTTACTACTATGTAATATAACAAAAACCTTAGCCACAGCAACGCTTGGCCGAGTCTGCTAGTAGAAAATAAAGAAGTACTGTTGGTCTGTTCAGTTTGATGACGTGACGCGTTGTGCAGGGCAGCTGTTGCTGGACAGATGGCGCCGGGCGCTGCGTGAGGCTGACGGACACCAACCTTCTGACCCTCAGCGAGGTGGAGAGGAGAGCGTTGCAGCAGGCTGCGCTGGCGAGACTTCAGCAGCTGAATATTGGCACACCTATCAAGATACCTGAAGGTAAGACCTACGTTACTCGGAGAAGCTTAACCGTCTAGGCTTTTCTGGAAAATTATAAAAAAAAAACAATTTCGGAACATAAGATCATCTAGGTATCACTTATTCCACGTCAATCAATTCGAACCTGTAGGCATCCCTACTCATCGGCAAAGACGGAGGGTGTAGGCCGAGAGAAAAAGCCGGCGTAAAAAACTCTCGGTACTCTTTTAAAAAAGCAAATCATCAAACAATATTTAAAACAAATAAATCAAATAAATTATATACAGTTATTAGTATCAAACATTTAACACATTGAATGCTTAAACAATAGAGTAAATTAATTGCCGGAAACCAAAACTTTTTATGGAAAATTTTAATTAAGTAATTACGAATGTTTGAAAAATGATATGTAGGTATGAATAAATTATTTAAAAAAAACACATTTCTGATCCGAGTTTTCGTCAACCAACGTGCTGTATGCCGACGAGAGTCGGAGATAGCAATGGTTTAAACTATGAAAGGGACGCTCGCATGGGTCCGAGTAGGCGGCACTATTATGGCCCCGCTCCACTCGGATCCGAGAAAAGAGCACTTAACGTGTTAAGGAAATGAATTATAAAATGGGTGTCTATGGACTGCAATTATTATCCTTTTACATTTACTATAATTATACAGCCATCCTCTTTTATTAATTTTTATCAATATTTCATATTAATAATAAGGACGGATGACCGCTTTGCTCGGTATTTTTGTATTTTTATAAATCGTGTTTTTTGTAAATTATATTTAAGTACGAATTACATACGAATAAAATGATGAAATATGAATAATATTTTTCGATCTTACCGACAGAATAATAAAAAAAATTGAACGGGTTTTTTAAAGTTATTAATTTAAAGAAAAAAATCATGAGTGTGATAGAACACGAATAAAATGAAATTTTATAGAAATGATTCCTAGCTAGATCGATTTATCGCCCCTGAAACCCCCCGTATACTAAATTTCATTAAAATCGTTGGAGCCGAGATTCCGATTACATATATATATATATACAAGAATTGCTCGTTTAAATATATAAGATAATAATAGCCTTAAGCTATAAACTAGTGCACAAACATGTACTATAAACACTAGTAACTAATCAGCAAGATGTAATAGCTACCACTCTTTTAGGTGTCTAGCTTTCTAAAGTGCCCTTTAATCTACTTATATCATCTTCCCATGTTTTATTTGTCTTCCTCGTTTCCTTTGTCATAAAGTAAGCAATTCTGTCGCTTGTTTCAAACATTTATCTTTGTATTATCTCGTAATGTGTCGTATACTGGAAGTAATAGCATTTCAAACTTTGACATGTCTTTTTTTCTTTTATAGTCTAAGATCCGGGATTAGAAAAATATACTATCATCTGTTATTTAGATGACACAATTTTTTATAAGCTGATTTTAATACCATTAACTTATAAAAACAACCTCTTCCATCATAAGACTGCTGAAATTAGTAGTAATTAATTAATTAACAAATAATTTATTTTTAATTTTTACTTTCTCATGTTAGTTACTGTAGTAAGTTACGCCGTTTATTATTGTACTTAGATTTTTTAATTAACATGTGAGGGAAATAAGCTACATTTATTTACCTTTTTTCACTTGGCTGCAGGTAAGTATAGCAATCATAGAGATGGGTGCCTACTACAGTGAGGTATATAATATCAAATATTGACGGTTTTAAGTTACTACATGTAAGTAACATGAGAAAGTAAAAATTAAAAATAAATTAATATTTTTCTAATCCCGGATCTTAGACTATTAGTTTTATTCTATCTTTCAAATTCAAACCTAGAACACTCCTTTCGATACTATTTTGATATATTCTTATGTTTGTATTCTTGTTTATCAGTGAGTGACTTACGTATATCAGGCACGGTAATATAAAAATCTATTTTGTTTACATATATATGTCCACCGGGCAAAGCCAATTTTTTAGTAACTCTGTTTTTGGAAAAAAATCCTATGGTTTTTTCTTCGCCATCTATATATGTCTCTATTTTCCCGTTCAAATCTCCTATGACATTTTTGTGAATTCGTGCTATTGTGTAAGTTATCATTACTTATATTTGTTTAAAATTTAAGTTCTTTTCTATTGTTCCTAGAGCTCAAAAGCTTTCTCTCTTTTCTTTTCTTCTATTCAATGGATTTAAGATGATAATCCTTTTGGAGAAACACACCTTTTTCGACGAAATAAAAATTTTGTTTATTATCCGACTGAAGTATATCCGAACCAATTCGACTTAGGGTCCTTCAAGAAAAGAGCGTACCAATTCTTAAAAGGCCGGAAACACACTCGCGAGCCCTGTGGCATTGAGAGTGTCCATGGGCGGCGGTATCACTTAACATCAGGTGAGCCCGTTTGCCCCCTGTTCTATAAAAAAAAAGAAATATCCCAGCGAAACAACTATTTGACGATGCACGAATATCACGGCAGGTACTGTCATTTATAGCGAAGGAGATGCCGCGCCAGAAATATCCGCAACGATTATTCTTGAAACAGGTGGTCTAATGCTCTCAGCTGATTTAAAAACACAGATTTTATCTGATATTGATAGAATTATATAACATTTACGAGTTCCTACGTTTGCTAAGCTCTGTACGTGCAATGACTTTAATAAATTTAATCTTACATACAAAATATAAATAATCAAAATGAAAATATCGTGAAAATTAGTATAGAAGACGACTTGTCAGGCAAAAGGAGCACTGCAACCGTCTATGTCTGTGCTTTTCTCTGTCTGTTTTCAAACCTTCTGTGTCTGACACTCGCTCATGTCTTTATAGACGATTGATGCTGGGGTTCGAACCTTCGACCTCAGAATCAGGATGAGCATGCTGAAGCGTTGCTGACACTCTAAGGCAAATAATTTCAATAAATCAATCAATCAAAAATCATTTATTCATATAGGTAACATAATGGTACACTTATGAACGTCAAAAAAAAAGAAATATACATTAAATGATTATAATTTTACATTTACTGCCAGTTCTTACACCAAGGGCGTAGAACGGAAGAGAAGAACTGGCAATAAACTCTCCACCACTCTTTTTAATCGCCAAGTTTTTATTACACATTGTCTGTAAGGAGCTGGAACCATTACACCATGTTCCATATGACATCTTGAGTGGTAAAGAATAATAAAATAATTTAAAAACAATGATTTGATTTGATGACTCCACTATCAGCAGGAGGCATGGTGATATAGGAGCACGCACTTACATTCTCGTGAGAACAACACGCAAATACATAGTAATAACAATTAATATCACCGTATACACGAATTCAAGTACGACCAGTCACCAATTGTATTTACTAGCGGCCCATCCCGGTTTCGCACGGGTGGACATTTATTTTTTGAAACAATTATTCATTTTATTAATATTATAGCTTATATTAATCAGTGATAATGTAGCATTCAAAAATTCACTTTTTGAGCCATTTCGTTACAAACATACTTACGTATACAAATCTTTATAATGTTAGTAGTAATAGATTATACATATTCAACACAGAAATGTCTGCCCTCGGCTTACTAGAGTAGGTATAACAAAATACTAATACTAAATATTTCAGGCTTAAAATACAATAAAATATAATTGATTTAAAACTAAAAATAATTATACTGATAGTTTAGATATAACGATGACCCAGTAACTTTTTGGTTTAAACAAAAAATGGTGACGAACGACATATGCTATTTACATGTCCCTTAAAATAAACACACGTGACGCATGCAAACGTCACGCGACATCTTGTGACAAGGCATTACGTCAGACAACAATAATTATTAAATCATTTTAATTATTAGATAGCATTGATTGCAAACAATACTCGTACAGTGAGGTAATGATTAGCTTCTTTGAGGAATAAAAACGTGATTCGTAGCGCACATGGGCGTGGCCAACAGTAGAAAACGGGAACAGAGATGGTCGCAGGCGCACGTTTCGGTCAAAGAATCTTTAATGGCTACTTTTTACTTAAAGTAGCCATGTTGGTACCATCGAAAGAAGGTGGCAGGACAGGATAAATGAATTGAAGTTTTCAATTCATTTATATTGCCCTGCTTACTGTGTTTTGTGTATGTTGGAGATATTCTTTCTAATCGTGAAAGAATTTTAAAAGCAGTCTTATATGCAGTTTTTTTTAAGTTTGTTCAGTACTAAAATAAACTTAGAAACAATTACAAATAGCCGGCCGCGGTTAACAAAGTCGTAAAAGCAAAATCTATATTATACAAAAATAAAAGCAGGTAATTATTTTTTGAATACATACAGTATCCATACCAGCATCAATACGATAATGTCGAGAATCATTTAATAAAATATAATAAAGTGCATATATAATATTAAACACAATTACCTATGTGTTCTACTGTAAATTCTTTCTGCGAACATACAAATATGTCGATAGTATCGGAGACAGCATTTAGTAGGCGCAACGTCCTGGATAACGGGGATCTGTGCAACAGACTGGTTCATGCCTTTGGTATCGCAAATAACCTAGGCCTTCGCTGTCGCACATATACCATAGGTACTAAGAAACCCAGTTCTTGAAGTACACTTGGGTTGCACACTAAACTCCTCAAGACTTTCAGTACGTAGTATGATTTGTAGATATTATTATTAGGATACGAAGTAAATTACATATGCAATAATATTTAATTGAAAATTATTATAATCCTATTCGACGTTTTTTGTTGCTAAATAGTTTTAAAAAAGTGAGTGCGTACAAAGTACATAGGTATATCAGAAGTGAAACTTCTTTGTAAATTAAATAAGCCCTACTAGATGACCACATATATGATTACACCATGTATTTTTATATCTATATTCATACTGTATACGTGCTAATTTTAATATGGATGAAAAATCTGCGTTTACTGTACTAGGCGATATGCGACAGAATTGACAACTAAAGTCCTATGTAACTTCTAAACGAATACATCAACCAATGGCGTGTATTTTGTCTCGATCTCCCTTTCTCACTCTCTCCCTTTCTTTCGACATAAATGCTTCGTGACGTTACATCAGTAAAAATGTTAGCCTCATGCGCCTAAAGAAGTTTCACTTCAAAAATAACTCAATGTATATTACAGTAATTCATGTAATTAGACTCAAGAGAAAAAGCGTGACTTTTTTTTTAATGGAACAGTGGGCAAACGGGCAGAAGGCTCACCTGATGTTAAGTGATACCGCCGCCCATGGACACTCTCAATGCCAGACGGCTCGCGAGTGCGTTGCCGGCCTTATATTAAAAAAAGGTGAAATTCAAATCGGGAACGTCCTAGATCAACTAGAGTGGCACCCACTAATCTTTACGAAATGTTTTGTTTGAGAACTACATTACCAATCGGCTCTTTTGAGTGCCAAATCAAAGCTAAATCCTCCTACAGTCAAATTCTTAATCGAAAATAATCTATTAAAATCAAAACATCACGCGACCTCAGAATGTTGCCAACTATTAAATATTTACGTAAATAGTTTCTAAATTAGCTAAATCTTTTGATTGTTGACAACATTAGTACTTTCCGAATAATCAGAAGATGGACTAATACCTGCAGCTGAGTTTCATCGTCTAAGATCCGGGATTAGAAAAATATACCCTCATCTGTTATTTAGATTAAACAATTTTTTATAAGCTGATTTCAATATCATGAACTTATAAAAACAACCTCTGCCATCATAAGCCTGCTGCAATTAATATTAATTAATTAATTAATAACTAATTTATTTTTATTTTTTACTTTCTCATGTTAGTTACATGTAGTAGGCAGCCATCTCTATGATTGCTATACTTACCTGCAGTCAGGTGAGAAAAGATATATAAATGTAGCTTATTTCCCTCACATATTTTATATCACAGTGAGGTATACCTCACATACATAATATAAAATATTGACGGTTTTAATATTTTTCATTATTCTTGAATTATTTCCTTCAAAATAAAAAAAAATTTAGCTACGCTCGAGAATATCGAGATGACGGTTTTTTTTACAACTTTGCTGCCCTCCCCTTTCTTTACGTCACTCTCAAATTGTCAGGTTAGTGGAATATACATTTTTTAGGGTGTAATTAACTCATCCTACCTTAATCTGACGCGCTCGAGAATTTCTGATGATTAATTTTTTTTTACTAGTCTGATCCTGTACTTCCTTCCGTCCGTCCTTCACGGGCGGCCTTATATATGGGCCTCATATTTGGTGGAGGTACTTAACCGGGTACAAGGTATCCCCCTGTATATTAATCTGACGCGCTTTAGTAAATCCCGAAATCCCCGCTTGGGCTTACTATAGTAAACTTTTATATATAAACTATGTCAATTTCATACAGTTTTTTTTTAATTTTTTTTTTAAATAAATCAGTGGCGCTACAACCTCTTTAGGTCTTGGCCTCAGATTTCTAAATCTGTTTCATGATTTCATGATGAAAATTTCATGAGAATCGGTCAAGCCGTTTCGGTGGAGTTTAACCACAAACACCGCGACACGAGAATTTTGTATATAAGATAACCAGTTAGCGATCTCCGATCATAATAACTGTCGCATATTATAATCCTACCGTATTCAATATAACTGCGCACTCTAATGAAGATAATGTAAAAATCGAACAGACTCAACAATAATGTGGTAAATTTGGATGATTTTTTGTCTGGCTATCGTCGTGTGATGTTTACCAGACTAGGAATGCATAAACAGTTCATAGTACGGCATAATAATCGTTTGTGGAATTGCGTACAACGCATATACGATATAATTAGATCGAATTAAAATTACATTATGTTCTAAAAATGAGGGGCTTTATTTCAAAAAGTATATTTATTTATTTATTTATTCGGAAACCAAACAGAAACATCCTTATAATAAAAACAAAGTCAAAAATAAAACACAATACAAACACACTGGATGCATCCACAACGGGTTACACTTATACAACCATATGATACAAAAAATAAAAATAAAACATGACAACAACACACATAATAATAGAGTTAAGACATTAACAGTTGCTTTATTCTACTCTTAAACAAAGCAGTAGTGGAGTGCGAAAAAGGGTCAATGTTTTTGATAGTATCTAAAGAAGAACACGTCCTGTGAAGAGGCTCGCGGAACCCAATGTTGGTTCTGGGAGTCTGAAAAACAAAAGTTCTATGTGAGCGTAGAGACCTGGCAGGAACATTAAATGGTATGAGTTCAAGAAGATCTGAACAACTTATTTCATTTACGCATATTTTTCTCACAGTGACACAATCTATCAGATTACGCCTAGTACTCAGAGAAGGTAATTTATATTTTTTTTAAAGTTCCTTGTAATTAGCCCTACCACTATTCATCCGATAATTTAAAATGCGTAAAAATTTCTTTTGTACAGCCTCCATTATATTATATATTGTCATTGATACATAAGCAAGACCAAGTGTTTGTGGTTGGCAACTCTGAAGGCCAAATATCACGTGGCCCTTCATCAACCAGATGCACCGATCAAGTAAAAGACTCGTCATTACTGTTAGGTGCTGGACAAAAATCGGTGGAAAGATCCCACAGATGTCTTTGCTGAACACGACGGTCAGACAGAAAAAACTTTATTGACGTGACAACATCTTATAATGCGATGAAGCCGCCTTGCAAAATATTTATCAAACAAATAAAATAAAAAAATTCTTTTGAAAAATGCATCCATTCCATCAGTATTTTCTTATGACCTTGTCACGTTCAACTATCGTCAGTAAACCGATTTTACAGACAACCGACGTTTTATTAAAATTTATATCATAATATGCCCTAACGTATTTCTGTTAATAACATAAATATACAGTATATACAATATTCTTAACCTATATAGTAATAATAATTAAAAATTGAGAAATAGAAATGGAGTGAACACAGATAGGTCGGTCCCCGGCTGTGCACTAAAGAAATTTCTATCTGCACATTTAACATTCGCTCGAATTATGAAGAAAAGCATAGTGTAGAAACCTAGCCAGCTAGCCTTAGACCCAATAAATCGACGGCTTGTGTCAGGCACAAGAGGCTGATCACCTACTTATGTATTGTCAAACGTTTATGAAACAGAACAGAAATCTAAGGGCCTAAATTGTTGAATCATGTAGCACACCAGCTTTGAAGTCAATTTTACAATGTACCAGCTACATATTATATATATAGGTATATATTTTAAACACATTTTAATACATACACAACTAAGTAGCGAAGTCCAAAGGACATAAATAAATTAAGTTTAGGTCTTCATTCGTAAGGAGAAGATAGGATCGCAAATTGGCCGCGTAAATTTGATGTTAAGCACAGAAAGAAGATAACCAACTTTAAAATGAAATCATGTGTTGTAACTTTTCGTTATTATATCACGTAGTTTACAGGAGGTGTGAAATACTTATATAAGGATGTTAATATTTAATCTTATTAATATACAATTATAAATAATATAATCTTATTAAAGTTATCATATAATTTAGGTTTTTAATTACTTTATGTGAAGAACATTTATACTAACAATATAATAATAGACCTGTATAGTAATTTTATTTTGGGAGTACATTGCCTTCCAAATAATTATTTAACTAGTGCTTACAAAAATATTGTAAACTTTATTTTAAAAGAGCAAGTGTGGAGTTTCTTACCTATTCTTCTTCGATGCTACCTTTTGGAAGGGGCAACTAGAATCATCTTTTTATTTTATTTAACGTTCAAAAGTGGCATTTTAAGTGGTCTTTTACTTTTTGTTTATTTGTTCCCTTTTATAACTCTTTTTGTTGTAAAATGTATCATGTATTCCATCTTTGTCTATATTTTCAGTATATTTGTTTGTAATTATATATAATTTATGTTAGCTGTAGGAGTACTAAATAAATAAATATGTTATTAAAAAAAAAGCTCATTTGATATTAAGTATCTAGCTGACCCAGCTAAAATCGTTCTGCCTTACAGTCTAATAATATCGTTCTTACTTTAATTAAACTTATTTTACGATTTCATTAAGTTTAACATTAATACAGTTTTTTTTGCAAATAAAAAAATGTTTTATTGTTTGCCATCGCAAAAGAGTTTTACACATTAGGCCTCTTCTCTCTATCGATACTGCATGTTAAAGCACTTTCTGCAACACTTTTTGACGAGGTAACACATGTCTTCGATCAAGATCAAAGCCTGGTTATACAGGGTGTCCCAAAAGTCGACGTCAAGTCGAAATTTTCTGATAGGTACTGCCACACCAGTTATCAGAAAAATTAAAAAAAAAATTAAGTCATGTATTTTTGAAGTTAATGAAATTTTACTTTTATTCCAGAAAATGTACACCATGTGGCAGTTTTTTCATTCCTATTGTTACAAATATTTACTTTTTGCCAATTTTTTTTCTCTTATGTCATCCCGAATAGAGCTTTATGTAACCTATGATCCTAAACCCTGTGCCGATCACTCCAACTTGTAGGAAAATGTCATTTTATACCGTACCAAGTTTTAAAAATTAATTTTTCGCACTAGTTCAGCTGAACGTCCTAAAAAAATGTACTACTCCAGTTTGGCAAGCAGCTTTAAAAGTTCGCGCATTTAATAAGGATTCTAACGTGGTATAACACTTACTTCATTATTTCTTAGATCAGCCATAAAAAAATTTTTTGTTTCATCAAGTTTGTTTAATCAAGAACCAAACTTTTATAGATATATATAAAATTAATATCGCATGTGTACGGTAACCATATATCGAGTTGGCAACATGATTTAACGAATGTCCATCAAATATGTTTGCAGCGCGTGAAGTCGAAATGTTATGATAATCACTGAAATATGGATTGATAATGTGTCTTTAGACACCTTTATTCATTTATTTCGTAATCCTACAGCTAACATAAATTATATATAACAAACAAATACAGTAAAAATATAACCAAAGATTTCATCATAAATTTTACTACAAAAAGGTTTAATGATTAACAAAAGGGAACAAACAAACAAAAAGTATTCAATACATTTAACTAAGTGGTACCTAATTTGGTTGTGTTCTGTGGTGGTGTAAAAGTGTGTGTACGTGATGGTGTGTATGTGGGGTGTGCTCATGATGTAGGTGATTTTGCGGTATGGATATTCTTAATACACTTTTTAACCATATCCCAAAAATTAAAATAAAATATGTCAGTAGCTATGTTGAGAAAATCTATTAACAATACCCTTGTTGTAGATATGTTCAAATATATAATTGAAACACTTTATTTTAAGCTGGGTGTCAACTCACTTTATTCGTTTAAAACATGAACTTATAACTAACTTAAAATTGGGGATAGTGGGGTTGTAACGCTACTTAAAAAATTACTTGGCTTATCTAAATGTTCATAGATCTAAGTGGCTTTTAAATACAAGTATTTGATCTTTTTGAACATTATGTACTGTTTGTTTTTTGTAATTAGTGAAATAAAGTTTAACAAAAGGCTATTGTTATCATAGGACTAGACATGATTACAAATAATACAATTAATTTGTTTACCTTATTACTACTAAAATTATTACAGAATTTCATTAATTGTGATATTATTATTGTTATCGTTATCGATATATATCGTTATCGACGCGTAACGGAAAAAAGGAATGTAACTACAAAAAAAAAAAAAAAAAAATATATATATATATATAATAACTTTACCGTAGCCCTCAAAAATACTGACCTCAAACTAATGATACCCAAAAACATTTGAAATCTATAAACGAACGCATTGACAGGTCATACAGGTATATCGTTTTACAGTTGGAATGTCGGAATTCGCTTTTCTAAATATAATCTGTCCCCACTGCATTATCTTCGTGACACGTCGCGATGCATGTTGTAATTATTTTCTATCACGTGACCTTTCTTGCAATAAGTAGAAACCGCGCAATATACACAACTGATTAAATAAAGATAAAGAAAATGTGAGTTTGTAGGAGGAAGTAGAACTAATTTGAGTGTACGACCAACCTACCTAACCAGGTTCCAGAAGATAAACCACTCCTTATATGGAAATTGTATTCGTTTTTATAACAAACGAAATAATAGAATTATCATTAAATAAAATCAAAGCCCTCGTTATAAGCAAATTAATCAATAAAGCTTTTTATAAATTTGACGAATACTTAAATGATCCTTATAATTGGGATTGATTTGCTCCAGTTCAAACGATTTGAATTTCTTATGAAAGCTTCAAGCCAGTTCTTCTTGCCCGCTCTACCCTTGACTTGCGAACTTAATTTACGAAGGTTAATTTACAATTGCTTTAATTTGTTTTTTTTGACGTTCATAAGTGTACCTTTAGTGTCTTCCTGGCACAACGGAGCTGATATAATATGTAAATCAGTCTTAAGTATCACAATACAACGATAAATTGCCAGCAATGACCGTACTGCCACAGGGACTTTATAAATATTTGGATCTTCCTTCGAGGTCGCTGCTGTAAATTTTTTTGCAAGACCTGTTGTCTGCAAACAGCGATTGATATAAGAAATGCTAATCACACCCTATCATAGCTTTGATGTTGAGTAAGCGCACAACGAAAGCCATAATAAACCATTAGCCGAAAATTTGCTCGTGTTCAATTTCACGTGCAACACAAATTTTAGATTTGCCGCCAATTCAGAACAACAAATGACAAATGAATGCAATACATAAGGATACCTCTCTCTCTCTTTAGTCGGCAGCTCATTTCTGAGCGTCGTGGTCAGCAACGAAACATTTAGCGCGGACTATCAGCTTCCACCGGTTTCTGTCCAGCGCTTCTCTTATAACATTGTATAGCTTTGAAGACGATGAGTCTTTCACTTGATCGGTCCATCTGGTTGGTGAACAGCCACGTGATCTTTTGCCTTCTGTGTTACCAACCACGATCAGCTTCTCCAAGTTCTCATCGCCTTTGCGCATTGTGTGGCCGAAATACGATACGATTCGCTGTAGGCATACGGTAGACAAGCGAGTTCGTATGCGAAGTTGGGTCAGGATTGATGTGTTGGTGCGCTTTGCAGTCCACGGTATTCTGAGCATTCGCCGCCAGCACCACATCTCAAAGGCATCGATTCTTTGTCGTTCTCGAGCCAGGATGGTCCACGTTTCTACTCCATACAGGAAGATAGGGAAAACCAGAGCCCGTATCAGTCTTATTTTAGTTTTGATGCCAATTCCTCTTTTCTTCCAGATGTTGCCTAAACGTGTCATGGCATCCTTAGCCATGCCGATTCGCCTTTTTATTTCGGGGACAGAGCTGCCGTCGTTGGAGATCTGGGATCCAAGATATATAAAGCGGTCTACGATATTAATTCCAGGAATGTTACAAGTGACACGTGGAAGCTTACTGGCTCGATCCACTAACATCAGTTTAGTTTTTGTTCTGTTCACTGCGAGGCCTATGTTTGTGCTTTCTAACTCGAGTCTTTGGAACAGTTCTTCCATATCTTCCATGGATGTTGCCAGAAGAACCGTGTCATCAGCATATCGTAGGTTTGCTATTCTCTTTCCGCCTACTGCAAAACCCTTCTCCCAATTTTCCATTGTCTTCCGAATAATGTACTCTCCATATATGTTAAATAGTGCGGGTGACAGAATGCAGCCCTGTCTCACACCTTTTTTTGTTTGGAACATATTGGAGTATTCAGTGCCCATCCTGATGAAGGAACGGTTTTCTATGTACAAATTCTGTATTAAAGCTACGAGGTGTTCAGGAACTCCCATCTCAAGTAGAACCCTCCATAGTTTATCCCATTGCACATAGTCAAAGGCTTTTGTATAGTCAACAAAGCATAAGATCACGGGAGTGTTGAATTCCCTACTCTTTTCAATGATTTGGCGAATGTTAAGGATTTGTTCCCGCGTTCCTTTGCCTCTAACGAAGCCTGCCTGCTCCTCAGGTATTTGTCGGCTAAGGTAGTAATTAAGACGTCGGTTAATTACATGGAGAAGGATCTTACTCGCATTAGATATCAATGCTATAGTTCTGTAATTCCCACAGACTTTAGAAGAGCCTTTCTTGTGCAGAGGTATAAACACCGATTCTGTCCAGTCATTTGGCCACCTTCCAGACCGCCATATGGTGTTGCAGATCTCGATTATAGCCTTTGTACCTCGGTGACCTAGGTTTTTTAATATTTCGGCTGTCACACCATCTTTACCTGGCGATTTGTTGCACTTGAGAGCTTTGATGGCATGCTCAATTTCAGATGGTAGAATATCAGGCTCTTCTGTTGCCCATGAGCTGCTCTTGCTAATCCCTTCAGCGTCATATAGTTCCGCGCAGTAGTTCTTCCAGCGGTCCAACACTTGAGCCACATCTGTAATTAGACGCCCATCTGTACCTTCGATAGCACACGTTCTTGGCTTACGAGTACCAGTCAGTTCTTTTACTTTTTGAAAAAGATATCTGGATTCGTTTTTCAAAGAGTGCTGTTCGATTTCGAGACAGATTTCGTTGATGTGATGTTCATAGTCTTTCCGACAGTAAAGTTGAACCAGACGGCTTAAATCTGCATACCGTTGCTGATCTTCTAGCGAGCGAATACCATTTTCCTTTAGTTCCCGTCTCTCTAGGATGACTTTGGCCGTCTTTGGTGTTATGAAATCTTTCATTACGGGTTTCACTAGCATGTTTTCTCTAACTGTTTCTTCGATCACCCTTTTGAGACTCTCCCATTTGCTGTTACTATCTCTCTCTTCATTATGAAACACAATCATTTTCTGAGCAATACCTTGTCTGAATCCATCGGCGTTTAGACGTTGCATATTTGGACCCTGCTTAGGTTTATATATTCTCTTAAAACGCACTTGCACAGTTGCCACAAGGAGCTGATGATCGGATCCACAGTCAGCACCCGGGTAAGTAGTAGCGTTCGTCACTGAGCTTCTCCATCGGGCCCCTATTAATATATAGTCTATTTGATTTCGACATCTGTCGCCAGGGGATACCCAGGTGTACAGTCTTCGGATGTGTTTCTTGAAGCATGTATTGGTGATGGTGAAGTTTTCTTCACAGCAAAACTGTAGCAAACGCTCGCCTCGATCATTACGTTCTCCGATCCCAAATCTGCCCGCAATACGACGAAGATGGTCATCGTCTGTTGTTATCCCAACTTTGGCATTGAAGTCCCCCAAGATGATGGTAACTTCTCTTTTTGGAAGTTCTTTCAGTGTCTTACTCAGCGTTTCGTAAATGTTCTCCATTTCTTCTACAGTAGATTGCGATGTGGGCGCGTATACCTGTACGATATTTAGCTTACAAGGTATGGTGTTGATTTTAACTGTAATTATACGATCACAAACTGGTCTATATCCTATAACACACCTGTTCAGCGATCGCGGCACAACAAAGGCCACTCCTCTGCTATGTTCGAGTTCCGGGCCCGAGAAATATACTGTACTTCCTAGGTCTGTTGTAAAATGACCCTGTCCTTTCCAGTGTGTTTCGCTTAGCCCTAGCAGGTGAATATTCTTTCTGTGCATTTCGTTTTCCACAATTCTCAGTTTCCCTGATTGATTAAGACCGCGCACATTCCACGTTCCGATGAGATGGGGATGACGAATCGATTTGTAGATGTTAGTTTCATCAGTAGCTGAATTTCCATGCGGTGCCTGACGATCCACTGCCGCATGGCCGGTAGCATATTTCACACCACCTCTCCCGGGAAGATGGCGCCGGGCGTCATCCGGATTGCCAGACATACCACTTTCTGTTCTTAGACCTTTCATGCTGACTCTCTTGGGAAATTAGGAGTGGTGGTTTCCCGTTGCCTTCCACTCCCAGACATTTTTGAAGTTATTTATACTTCAAGGCCGCTGTTGCCTCTTCGGTTGGTTGCCCAGCCGGTTGTATGGATATACCGCCATTGCTCGGTCGCCAGAGCCTCGTCCGTTATCTAGCAGGGAGTACCGCGGCCGGTGCCGCCGTCGGCTATTCATAACGAACCACCAACGCGTGCAGGTGAGGTTGACTGTAGGGCCGGTAAAGATGTTATTTCCGTTCTCCCCTTACTCCCCATAAGGATACCATAGAGTTCTAAATTTGAAATTTGAAAAAAGTTTTCATTAGCAATGTTTCTAACTGGCCATATCTAAACATTTTCAGTGTTACCCACGTAAATGATTAAATAAATTTTCTCGCGTTACGTTTATTGGATATTACTTCTTAAGAATCGATTTTCATATATAAGGCGCCCGGTATGAGAAAAATATGACAGGTAAAATCTACTGATGAATGAACTCTTTGGTTGGATTGTTTTAAAAAATAAATGATAATTGTCAGATAATAATAATTACATAATTTATCAACATTCCATTTGTGAAAAGTTTAATGTAAAATATTTCGCCGATTAGTTATAATAAATGTATATAAAATGAATATTTATATATGTATATTATTTTCATTAATTTGTTAATTTACCCTTTCATATGGTATTAATCATATTTTCAGTTGGATAAACTCTTTTTGCGTATGTTAAGACAATCGTACTTAAGGTGTAAACTCCAGTCGTGCAACAAGAGTTTTAGATTTGCCGCCAATGCACAATAACAAATGACAAATGAATGGAATATACTAAGTTGTGTTACCAATGAGTTCCAAATTTGAATTTCGAAAAAGTTTTCATTAGTAATGTTTCTAACTGGCCAGTTCTAAATATTTTCAGTGTTACGTATCGGGCAGATGTTTGACGTCAATTCGTAAAGAACAGAATATGTTTATATATTTCATAATAATGTTTTTAATTCAATCAAATAAATATTAAAAGCTCATAAAGTGTAAACGATTCATCAACAGTACGTGTTTCCTACAGGTGTTGTGGGCCTACAAAAAAAATCAAGTACCAAAATAGTTTGTCATAAAACACGTTCAAAACAAATATCGAATTACGAATCTTTATTTAATGACTTACACTTGGCGCGAGATTTTACACTTAAAAATTATTAGTATTTTTGTTTCTGTTATTGTATCTCGTATGGCGGAGAAATATGATCACGCGAGGCAGTTGCGCTACTCTGATAGGTCGTAACAATTGTCGCGCTGTTTTGAAATCAATCCAGTAGTTTTGGTGTAAAAGCATTGCAAACATACATACAAAAACACAAATGTTCCCTCGTTATATATAATATTAATAGTTTGTTAAGAATATCTCAAAAGAAACGATTTTGTTATGGTTTGCTAAGTTTCAATAAATAATAATTACAAAGTCATTGTTAAATGATTTATTTCAATAGGCCTATTAAAAAGGCACTTTTGTAAGTTAAATATCTACATTTAAGATATTAAATTAATTCAATATTTATTTAATTTATTTAATTTAAAAAGCATTTTTTATCTGTGCTCCAAAAATCTTGTCAAAATTTACGCGGGAGAAGTTGCGGTTTCCAGCCAGTATATAATAGATTATCAAAATAGCGGTAATTTAATATTCTATAAACTATCCACAGATAACACGTCCGCAGTGACAACAAAACCGAAGCGGAGAGCATATCTTCTCAAGAGGAAAGCTCTCACCACCGGCTTCTTTGACCAAAGCCGGAAGGATGCCGACAAGGAAAAAGGTACCTTTATATGATTGGTTACCCATGTTACATATAAACATATAGACTTAATTCAAGTTCAAACAGTGTATATGTTTGCATAAAACCTATGTCCACTAGTTTCTTTCGACAATAAGAAAAATATGTTTATTTTGGAATATAACATACAGGTATCACTTATTCCACGTCATTAAATTGGAATCGGTAGACATCCCTCCTCATTGGAAAAGAACGCAGAGGGTGCAGGTCGGGAGACAAAAAAACTCTCGGTACACTTTTAAAATAGCAAATCATTAAACAAAACTTATTTTAAAACAAATATCACAAATTAAATAGAAGTAGCCTGCCTAGCACTAGTCTCAGGCCTTTATATCACCTAGATAATCGTTAAGTTAGTATGCCAGTTTACACAGCTTTCATTATACATTTGTTAAATTTATTAATAGGCAAAGATAAGAGAGAGAGCCTTTGGGATTCTTCTTTAGTAAATATTTTTCCCAAAAAAGAATTACTAACTTCAGATAGTCTTGTACGGGGAAATTGCAGCCTGCGTTTGTTCAGAGAATTAACAATGTGCGTATGTTCTATTCTAGTAAACTTATCACTATTTCTGCATACATACATAATATTTTTATAAATATATTGCGATGGGAAAGGTAAGTATATTATTCCTTGAATTTGTCCTTCACAGATTTCCTCCATTTTAAATTATAGATTATACGAATAAACATTATATATTCTGTATAGCTTGCCAGTGGATTGTAATGTGTGCTTATGTGTGTGGCAGAGATTTATTTAAGTTTATGTTGACAAATAAATGACTATATATAAAAGAAGCTGAAAGCGGAGCTCTATAGTTGTACTAGTATATGTAGTAGTATGTTAAGTTAACACTGATTTTCTGATTGATTGTACGATATTTAGACAATTTTTCTACAAGAATATTATAGTATGATAATTCAGCTATCATAAGCTTCTTCTAACACACATGTCTAAACTCCAATTAATGGACGTGAATTAAATAGTAAATATTATTCTTTTTCTTTTTCTTTTTTTTTCCATTAAATTTTTCTAATTATGTGTAAGTTGCATGCTTAAATAAATAAAAACTAGATAATGCATTATAATAAAACTTTCAATGTACTAAATACCTTTTTTCTATAGTTACTGCCAATTTTATGTCTCATCTAACGCGTGTACATAAGTACAAACAAGTTTTTTCCAATTATCCATAGTGTGTATCTGTTAGTAATCTGTTTTTATTAGAAAACCTTGGTTATAAAAATCGGGCATAAGTTACGAGGTGGTAGCCGTTTAATAAATCAAAATGATCTATTAATTTAACCGAGCAACTGTACAGTGTTCGAGTTTTATTGGGTTTCAAACGATATACGACTATTTTAGTGGAAAATTTACAATTGTTTATTGTAAGTGGAAAATTTGTCTAAATTTTCACTAATATCGTTGTTCCAAATTGAGTTTGCATTTATTTATTAAAAACAGTAGGACTTATAGCTTAGCTGTTGTTAACTGATACCAAGTGGCTCGCAAATTCTTAAAAGGCCGGCAACACCCTCTAGCATCGAGAGTGTCCATGGGCGGCGGTATCACTTAACATCAGGTGAGCCTCCTGCCCGTTTGCCCCCTGTTCTATAAAAAACTTTTGGTTCCATAAAAAACGCCAATTTCATATATAACGACCTAATATTTCTACAATTTCGACTCTATTTATAGCACATAAAGCTAATTTTACAACAAACGTGCGTTCAAACTGTTTCATATATCAAGATGTGATGACTGACACTGCTCACATACAAAGTGTGTCTAATAATAGCATGTGTACGTGGCGCCTAACATTATCGACAAATTCTTTGGTTTCTAGTCATACATACTTTCGCCAACACAGAAAATCCGTAAACAGTTTTCCTTATTGTGTATTATTGCAATTTAAGACGATTTAAGTTAGTCGTTGGAAAGAATGTCCCCCTATGGTCCCCGCCCCCCGTCTTGTCAGAAAAAGGAATCAAAGCTCGCAATAATAAAAAATAAATCAGTGGCGCTGCAACCTGTTTAGGTCTTGGCCTCAGATTTCTGAATCTGTTTTAGGATCATTTTTCAAACTAAAATGCAAGTAGGTGATCAGCCTCCAGTGCCTGACACACGTCGTCGACTTTTTGGGTCTAAGACATTCTGTCATTGAGAGTGTCCCCTCACACTTTATAATCGATTTTTGTTTTTGTTTAATAATTGTTTCGATTGATATTTGTATGTGCTTTAGAGCAAGTATGTGCTTTGGAGAAAGGGGAAGGTGATTAGGTTTTTAAAGGCAAGGTGCTTTCATAGCGTGGGCGAGTATCTAGATCATAAGTTTAACACCAATTCTAATTACCTCTCCTATTATAACGACATTATGTAAATGCTTCTATTATGTGACATAATAAAATTAATGACATTTGCATGCCGATTTATATATGGCTGATTTTTGTAATAATTGTATCTAATTGTACCACTATCTTAGCAAATAAACGATTTCATTTCATTTCATTTCAATGTCATGTTTGCCTCTAAGTGCTTGTCACATTAAAAATTGTATTTTGTGTTTGCTTTTACCAATGTATCAGTGTGCCGAGCGTTGGCAAACTTTATCAATAAAAAATAGAGTGTCCATGGGCGACGGTATCACTTAACATCAGGTGAGCCTCCTGCCCGTTTGCCCATTTAGCGGCAGAGTGGCCGGTCGTCGACGATTCGAACCGAATTCGTTGAATAAAGCTGCGATACGAAAACGTTACGAATTTTACAATGTTGAATTCCAGAAAATAATTTGTGTTAATGATCGAAAGAGAAACAAACATTAAACGTTAAGTGAAAGAATGAGATGGCGAGTGATATTGTGCGGGTACGACCCAAAATTCTTGACAGCCTGACCTACTTAGATACTTTTACCATAATCAATTTATTAATATAATGGCCGTGATACAAGTAAACAGTATAAAAATATATCGTAAATGTTGGCAATGAATAACAAAAGAGTTTTTAGTTCATAAAATTAAGATTGCGTTTATAATAATAATAATTAACTGTTTTTAGATTTGGATTAAAACGTAAATAAGTAGTTACTTTTATAAGATTTCTCATTGATTTTTAAATAAATATTGTACAAACAGTTTTTTAATTGCGATAACTGTTATTTTATATTCTTTAGTTAAAACCCAAATAAATAATCACTGTTAAAACATTTCTATATTAATAATATTTTAGTTATTTGATTTACTTAAAACACAAATACTAATAAATAGCGAATCCTGAGAATGGTTTGGTATGATTCAATATTAAATGACTACATTTGGGAAAGTCTAAAATACAGTAAATCCACGGGATAATGCGCACGGAAGCTAAAATCTAAACCAAATTGTGCGTAGAGTCATTCCGCGCCGAAGAAGTGAGACTTCATAATATGGAAATGAAAAAAGGAAGGAGTAGAAATAGATATTAAGGGCCTGTTTCACAATGTCCGGATAAGTTCCAAATAAGCTATTTGTTACTTATTGGTAGGATAAATAGTATTTTTGCATTTCACGACTGTCAGATAGCGCTTTTCGTCATATAAGTATCTTATTTGGAACTTTTATCTTTCGAATAATTTATGTGTTGCATAGCTATTTGGCACTTTATCCATACATTGTGAAACAGGCCCTTAGTGTTGTTTCTTTAAGGCTAAGGACTCACGAAGCAGGTTGTTAGCCCGCCGTGGTTGCGGACCCGCAGCCTTCGTAGAATACAAGTCAAAAATTAAATCATATTTCACGACGCGTTTTACGACCTCGGCGTGTGCGATTGTTTGCAGGTCCCACTGCACCGGCGGTCATCTTTTACCGGTAAAGTCTATTAACATTGGGCACATTTACCATTGGTTTCATCTTGATAAATTAAATAATTAATATTATATATACTCGTATATGCCAGTTCTTCTTACCCGCTCTACGCCCTTGACTTGCGAACTGGTGGTAAATGTAAATTTACGATTAATTTAATTAGTTTTTCTTGACGTTCATAAGTGTACATATTTACCTAAAAGAATAAAGATATTTTGATTGATTGATTGATATTAAAATATAACAATTTGAACGTATTTCAGCTAATTTCACGAATCTCACACTGTTTTCTTCGCTGCATTGCAAGAATGCTCGGAAAATTTGAATTCGACATCTAATTATCTGGATTCCTCTTGTTAGTAACCCAAGTTCCGACAATATGGACAATTAAATTTGCGTAAATTGCGATATCCTAAATACAATAGGCTCCTGTAGTCTCGCTTGCCCCGTTATGCTATAGAAAATACACATAGGGGCAAATCCTTAAAGAAGACCTGGAATTACAAGCCCTGATATGTTATCCAGACTTATCCCTGGTTAGATTCACCACAACATGCACATGTCCACAAGCGAGCTGAGACACCAGTCGATCCAGTCCTTATACCTCTCATGGGGATACCCATAACTAAAAGAAATTCCCCCAACATTCTTTTGAAACTTATCACCAACTTTTTCTAAGTTTAAAGGACCATAAAAGATTTTCGTAGATTGTTTAATTTTAGTCTAATAAAAGAGTTTATATACAGTATGAGGAGTTTAAATAAATAGCTATTGTAATCGGTAATCACATATTTTCACGGGTAATAACAGTTTCTAGGTGATACTCATCGTCTATTCGCGGCGAACTATTATGAGCGCGCTAAATTTGCACAATGCCGAGCGCGCTTTTAGATCGTGCGATACCTCTTCCGTGAAATTGGACCATTGGGTTATGGGGCGATTATATTTTATTACGGGCCACTGTCTTAAGAAACTGTCCTTGGCACTCCAGACAGTATATGCAGAGGCTGTCAATCTCTATTAAATACGCTAAAACTTTTATATAAGTCACTTTTCGGTAGCGTTATTTTTTCACAATGGTGTCCGAAGTAAAGCAATTTTTTTTTTTGTAGAACAGGGGGCAAACGGGCAGGAGGCTCACCTCATGTTAAGTGATACCGCCGCCCATTGACACTCTCGATGCAAGAGGGCTCGCGAATGCGTTGCCGGCCTTTTAAGAATTGGTACGCTCTTTTCTTGAAGGACCCTAAGTCGAATTGGTTCGGAAATACTTCAGTGAGCAGCTAGATCCACCAAGTGGGAGTTATGATTTGAGAAATTTATATCTCGTAAAACTTAATATTATGTTGAATACACCCGATAAACAATCATAAATAGCATGTCTAATGCAAGGTCTCATCAGTATTAATCTAGTGGATATAAAGAAAAACATACAGAATGTTGATTTTTACAGGGGTTGAGTTGAAGGACCTCCCGTAGTTTGACCCCATCTAACCCCTAGATTCGTTTGATCTACGAATTATGGGCCATCCTGTATATTGTTTTAAGACTTTTTTTTTTGATTAATTTTTATGATTACTATGTAGGTTAAGAAAATTGTAAATACTGTATATTTGATTGATTACTAAACGTTGTTAGTAAAAAAAATACAAAAATGTCTCTGTGGAAGTGTACCACTGTTAATGTCCACACTACATTGCGCTCTTCGTTGAGCGAAGAAACCACCAGCTGGTACTGTCAGGTTCTAGTTTAAATCTTTACTAAGCGTTCACTTGATGCCCCCACCCCAGCTTCTACTCTAAAGAGAACAAAGATTGGTGATTATTAATTAAATGAAAATTCCATTTCGCAGAAGCAACTGGGAGTGTTTTTGGAGTTCCTTTGGCGCAATGTGTGGAGACAGAACGCGCTTTAAGAAGACAACAGCACACGGGATCTCGGGCTTCCCTCGCCTCTCTCAATACACTTGAGAAAGGAGAAGATGTAAGTTTTGGCTTCTTAATTAGATTTGCGTTGGAGATGGTACACTTCAACTCTAGTCAATTTTCATAATGTACTGTTCCTAAACTCACCACTTCTACTGTTTGCTTAGGCTTATCTTTCAGAGCATTTAAAGAACGATAACAAAAAGATGATTGTTAAGGCTTTCCATTATGTTTGTTTCTATGTATTTCTCTATATGGCTCTTTTATCTCTGCCTTTTAATAAATTTAAGAAATGTATTAAAGAAAAGCTGTGTAAAAAGGCTTACTATAAAGTTATTGATTATCTAGTTGATAAAAGGGCCTGGGACTAGTGCTGGGCAGGCTGCCTCTAATTAATTTGATATATTTGTTTTAAATATTGTTTGATGATTTGCTTTTTTAAAAGAGTACCGAGAGTTTTTTACGCCGGCTTTTTCTCTCGGCCTACACCCTCTGTCTTTGCCGATGAGTAGGGATGCCTACAGGTTCGAATTGATTGACGTGGAATAAGTGATACCTAGATGATCTTATGTTCCAAAATAAACGAATTTTATTTTATTTTATTTTTATTATGAAAAAAAATGAAAATTGTAAATCATCGTTGATGGGTTTTTGAAGTGAAACTTCTTGAGGCGCATAAGAGTAAAATTTTTACGAAACGTCACGAAGATGTGCAGCGTTTTTTATCGAAGAAACGGGAGACAACGATTGTGACGGAATGAGAGAGAGTGAGAAAGGGAAATCGAGAAAAAAATACACGCTATTGTTTATTTATTTTTTATGTATTTGGATGTATCCACAAAAGGTTTCACTAATAAAGATTATTGATGTATTCGTTAAGTAGTTATATATAAGATAGAAACATTACATAGAAATTCTATCGCATCACGTCTTTTTTTAACGGTTCTTGCCCAAACAACCTAGGCCTTCGCCATTGCACGTATCCCATATTATATGTTACTTGTTCTAGAAATACAGAAAACTCACAATATTAAATGGATATTTAAATAGTAAATATGTGTTTGGCATTTGCTATTTGTAAGTTCAGAAATAGTTGGCGCGACTCAGCCAAGACACGTAAAGTGCACCTGGGCCTATCCAGCTGAATATTAATAAAAACACGTTTACCAGAACAAAACGTCATTATTTTAATAATTATTATTATTCGCCGATAGATGTCAGGAAGATACATTTTTCAGTTTGAATTGGGACTACTCAAACACCACCTTTTTGTTATTTTCTATCATTTATTCCTAGCTAGATCGATTTATCGCCCCCGAAAACCCCCGTATACTAAATTTCATGAAAACCGTTGTAGCCGATCCCGAGATTCCAATTATATATATTATATATACAAGAATTTCTCGTTTAAAGACATAAGATAAGATAAGATAACAGCATTAAAATTTCTATTGAGACAATTAGTTCGTTACATCTGAACCTACCTATTTATCCAAAGAAAAGATTTATTGCTTGTAACATTTTAATGTTTGTTTACAAACTAATTAAATAAATATTACATAAATCAAACAATAAGAATTTATCTTAAAATGTTATAAAATATATTATTAAAAGCAATTTAGGAAAGGTTCCGAAGATACTGGCAGCGTTCTCCATTTGAATAGCTAGACTAATTAAACCTTTTTGATAAAGAGAAAGAGTAAAGAGCGTACCAATTCTTAAAAGGCTGGCAATGCACTCTGGCTTTAAGAGTTTCCATGGGTGCCCCGTCCTATAAAAAAGTAGCGTATTCTTCCATCAATGCGTAACAAACCCTTATAACAGCATTCAGATGAGCAACCTAGTTTTTAGTTTACCAAAAACTTTTTTTACTTTTTATATTAACAAAGCTCAGTATTGCAATACTTCCAAAGTAGGTCACATACAACATCTGTTTTTAGTATATTGTGTCACTTTTCATATATTTAGCATCTTTTAAGCAATGTACGTATAATATTCATGACGCTTAACCAGGCAGGCTTATCACCAGGAATCGAAATCGTCAGCAAATTATAAAATATAATCTATTTATGAAATTTACTAATGAAAATCACAAATTCTCTTACATTTTAATCAGCCTCAATGTCCTATGGAATGGATAGTAAATGCAAGCGAATTATTCAAATTTGGAAAAAAAATCCGGCTAGTATTTACACATCTCTTAGACATTTCAATTGAATTGAAATAAAAAATTGAATTTAGAATGCCTAACGAAAGAGAAGATATTTGATTTTCTAAGAACCATAGACTTAGTATATACTGGCGTATAGACGAACTGGCATCTCGATAAAGCGTGACCAATTTTGATTTGTCAGTGTGTGCATTAGCTAGTGATGTACCTTTTACTTTGGAGGACTATCGATAACTTATTGAAGTTAGATTTTCGACCCTTGGAGAAAGTTGTTCCATAGACTGTTTTTGTCCAAATTATAATCATGACATTATGTAAAAGAAAAAGCATTAATAAAAAAAACAACTTTTTTCATTGCTTCTTAATTTATTGACCTTTAAACAGAACAATCTTATTAAACTGGTTCCTTACAGTTTCCTTTCCTAAATTATTAAGTTTACATTCATACTTAAGTCGAATGTCAAAGTAAATTTCTATAACGTATTTCATTATTAAATACCTATGACCACTTAAAATATCTTGGTCCAAATTGTGTTCCAAATTCTTCTTTGGATTCCAACCAACGCGCCCAATTAATCTCAATCATTTTCCTCTTAGTATAGTATCTGTTGGACAAATAATACAAAATTGGGCAAAATGGTTCAGATACGAGACGGTAAACGTAAGCAAGCATTTATTTTCATAAGTAACATTCAAGATAAAATATCGATAATTCTATCGATTAATTTGTCAATCCCTAGCGTACATGTAAAATTAATTGATGAAATATTTATCTACTAAAATTATGTAAATTAACAACAAATGGACTTCCACATATATAAAATATGAAAGTAAACAAAAGCATTGGCATTATTTTATATTTTATATAGGATAAAAGACAAATTTTAACCAAAAATAAACGCGTCATGCCAGTGATGACGATTTGGGTATTTACCTGTGAAATGTGCAATTGTCAGGATTATTTCTATTATTAACACCACAATCACTGACAGAACATGTAACCATTGTTGAATACAATAAGTTATAGATTACAAATAGATTTACTGAAAATAAACCACGATGTACGCAAAAAATCAAAAATACTAAGGGGTTGTTTCTCCGCGTGCTGACTTGTGATGACCTGTCATTCAAAACCAGTCACAGTTTCATTGGATTCGCTATCCTTTTCTATCTTGCCAAATTTCCGTAAGGGATTTTCTTCTCCCTCGCTCGTTTTGTTGATCTATACGCCAGTATATACTAAGTCTATGCTAAGAACCTAACATTTTAAATTTAGAACACCTTTTAAAGTGAGTTCTAGGCGCTATTTTACCTATTTCAAAATTCGAATCTAATTTTAAATATTCCGTGCGTAAACAGCAAGTGGCTAAACGCACGATCAGGGAAACATTTGCACTTGAGACAGGAATAGACCAATCAACAATCCATAAAGACGTATTGGAGATGGCAGACATGATCACAGACGACCAGTAGGCGTCGTATACATGACACAAGCCAATATATTTGTTAGTGTTTGCTGATGGAAAGACATTTGTTAAACTTATATGACATTTTTTACATTTTAATTTCTCTTACTTAAACCTGGGTCCACTAGATATTAAGTAATCTAGTAGAAGGGATATAAAGCAGATAAAATTACCCAAATACCTCGAATATTTTTTTTGAGATAGATTTACATTTTAACTAACTTAATAATAAGTTGATTTAAACAATTATATATTAAAACTAGATTCCTAACCTTACAATCATTCTAATCGTATAAAAATAAACTAACTTTTTATTTAAATTCAAGATCATTTATTCATTTAGTTAATACGAGGACAATATACACTTGTGAACATCAATAGAGTAATAAAAAAATGCTGAATGCTTCTTAAAATACCTACTGCCAGTTCTCAAATCAAGAGCGTAGAACGGAAAAGAAGAGCTAGCAATAAACTCTGCGCCAACTTTTTAATCGCCAAGTTTTTTGTTTTACAAGAAGTTTCTAAGGAGCTGCAACCATTACACCATGTTTTACATGACATCTTAAGTAATTATTAATTACAATGTGAAACAAAAAAAATCGTTCTGGCCGGCAACGCACCCACTTAAATGGGTGTCCATGGGCTGCGATGACCTTTTTAGTTATAGGCTTATTAGCTCCCCTGTACTATAAAATAATATAACGTATAATATTTTTTTGGCGACCTAACAATTCAAATGGCTTTTAAAATTCGCTACTAAAATATTCTATTGATGAAAGATGAATTGTTTGCATAAACACTTTTGTTATAACGAAACGCTTTACGGAAGTCCATAAAAAAGCTGTTAAAATGCAACCAGCTGTTCTTGTTACACTCCCGTACAAATGTTATGGACGTGACACAATTTGCTAATGATAAAAGCAAAACTGTCATGGCGGACATTTTTATGCCAGTTCTTTATGCCCTTGATTTGAAAATGAGTAAATAAAATTTTGTATATAATATTTATCAGAGTACTTATAAGCAGCTTTTATTTTGAGTCTTACAATCTTATAATATACATATATATAAATCACGTGTCACGTTGTTTGTCCGCGATGGACTAGCTAAACTACCGAACCGATATCAATCAAATTTGCGTGTGCAGTTTGATTTTACTTAAAAGATAGAATAGCTTACATTTCAATTTATAACCAGCAAAATTATTGTATTGCAAATATTTGTTTATTATTTGATACAATGCTAACAGATTGCGCTGTGTTAAAAGTACCAACGTTTCACATAAGTTCTCCTACCGTTTCCCTTGAATGAAATGAAATGAAAATACTTTAAATTAATGTTCTTTAATTTTTTTATATAACATTTGGTTATTTTTGATTATTTGGGCACTTCTTGCACTTTACTAATCATTTTTCTTTTTCTCTTACTAGAAGAGAAGAATCTCTTGCCTAGAAGAGATGCTTTTTAACGAGAAGGCCGCCCGTTTACCGCTTATAATTATTATGTATCGTGTCTCTTTTATTCATTTACTCCTTAATGTAATAAATGAAAAGCTCGACTAAATTACTTACCCGCTAGTGTAATTAAGACATAATTACATAGGCTAAAATTGACGTCACGTGACGTCAACGTGACGTCACGTATCTGGTTACCTGGCCTTAATAAAAGGCCATGATAATTTTATACTATGACGCTATGTACAGAAATAGAGCAATTCGTTACCAACGGGTGAACATTTTTCTATGTATATAATGAGCTGGTTTCTATGTTTCAAATAACAAGACAGGTGATTCAGAGTTGAATGTATTCCTGTCTTGAGAGCTGTGTTGGCCTAGTGCCTTCAGTGTCCGCTCCTCATCCCTGAGATCGTAGGTTCGATCCACAGGTCTGCACTAATAGACTCTTTATTTGCGCATTTAAAATTCGCTCGTAGGCAAACATCGTGCATTACACCCAAAAAGTCGACGGCGTGTGTCAGTCACAAGAGACTGATTGACTTCCCTGATATATTGACAGTTGAATGAAACAAATACAGAAATCTAAGGCATGAGAAAAAAATTTAACGCCACTGATTTATTTATGATAGATTAGATATGATACATACAGACTTAACAAAATAACCTAATCCGTAAGTTTTGTGATTATAAAACTCCTCTGGACACTCTCCATGGTAAATTGAAAGTCCGGATGAGTGCGGAGAAAAGACAATTATTGACACAAAAGTGTTAAAATTTTTGTTTCAATAATTGATACTATTTTACTATTATTTAATATCCTTACCCCTGATAAAATATTTTTTGCTAGGGACTAAGATAGATTAACTAAGTTATCATGTAACAGATTTTCATTGTCAAGTCTTAATTGTCGTCATTTTAACATGTGATATTGGAGAGCACATTCCACTTTATGGAACCAGCTGCCTACTGAAGTATTTCCGAACCAATTCGACTTAGGGTCCTTCAAGAAAAAAGCGTACCAATTCTTGGCCGGCAACGCACCCGCGACCCCTCTAGCATTCATGTGTCCGTTTGCCCCCTGCTCTATAAAAAAAATACTATGTAATATAACAAAAACCTTAGCCACAGCAACGCTTGGCCGAGTCTTCTAGTATTAGTATACATATACAAAATATTATTTATTTCACAAACTTAAACTTTCTTAACCTTTTAATTCTCTTCTTCTCACTTTTCTCTGTTTCCATCTATTTCCTATTTTATTTGTTAATTTGGTTTTATTAAAAAACCTATCTACCATTACTAATAACACATCTTCTTTCGAAAGAAAACTAAAGTAAAGCGAAAACAATTTCAGAGTGAATCCTGTGATTCAGGAGATTGGGGCTGGGCAGGTCTAGAAGAGGCAGGTGGAGGTAGACCCAGAGTTCCAGCACTAGTCTCCGCCTGCTTGGCCCACCTTCGCCGACATGGTCTTCATACCATGGGCCTCTTCCGGGTCTCCGCTTCAAAGAAGAGAGTGAGACAAGTAAGTGGAAAATTTTAATTACTTAGAGTCAAAACTTATGTGACTCAAAACTAAAGCGGCGAAGGGTTTCTTGCCAGCTCTTCTTGCCCGTTCTACACCCTTGACTTGCGAACTGGTAGTAAATGTAAATTAAGAATTCATTTAACATATTTTCTGTTAACGTTCATAAGTCTACTTGGTTACCTAAATGAATAAAGTTATTTTGAGTTTTGAGTTACTTTAATTTTTTTTTTACGCAAATGCGATGCGATGCGATGTGCACCAAAATATTATCTTAATATAAGTATATAAATCACGAGCCACGTTGTTTGTCCGCGATGGACACCTTAACTAACGAACCGATATTATCAAATTTGATCTCTAGATCTATTATTTTATTGCAAACATTTGTTTATTATTTGATACAATTCTAACAGATGGCGCTGTGTTAAAAGTACCAACGTTTCACATAAGTTCTCCTACCGTTTCCCTTGAATATCTTGCTGCTATGTAATATAACAAAAACCTTAACCACAGCAACGCTTGGCCGAGTCTGCTAGTACATAAATTTTTGTTTTAACAACTAAGAATTGTGCTTCCTTGTATTTAATGTCACAATAAAACCCAACAATGTTGATTAGTTAATTGTGAAACATGAACGTGCAACTCGCAAAGCAAACAAAACTAAATTTAACCAAATGTAACGTCAAACACTAACCAAAACACCAATTAACGCAACTGTTCAACAATGTTGTAACATTTGAAGGCCGTTGCTACGACAGAAAATAAGTTGTTTGAGAATATATAGGTATGTAGCTACAATATGCGGTGTACACCCTAAATCGTTAGTGTTTAGGTCTAGTCTTATTACTCTAGTCAAGGTTCCCCTCTCTCCTCCAAGTCCCTTTGGATTGAAAAGTATACCTCTCTTTATTTAAAAAAGATTTGACTGCGGGCATTGCAATGAAATCCTACATATTGAAACAAACAAAAATAACAATCAAAACAAATGTTTATTGTAGTAGCGACATCAACAATTTTCGATATATCCCTGAATCATATGGTTTGGGTCTTGCCCTAATTATTTTTTTGAAATATTGTTGTATCGGAAATAAAAATATCGCCGATAGGTTGGGGAAAATTATTTTCGCTTTATAGTATATATATGAACTTATAATTAAATCTCTTTGGCTATACTATTAGTAACTGGCTGGTTTTGGTATCTTTAAAAGTTTAGATTTTAAAGATAATTCCAAATTCAAATAAGGAAAATGTGTGATTTTATTTCGTACTGTCAAGATAAGTGAATCTAATGAAGAAATGACATACATTTTACAATTTTACTACAAAAAAGGGTAATGCAACGCAAGCCACCAAAAAATTGCGATATTTATGGTCCTAGTGCAGTGTCTGTGGTAAAAAAATATCAAAATGTTACTTACATAGTTTATTTAAATGTAAATAAAAAAAATGTTATGAATTTTCTTAAAAAATACGAAGAAACTTTTTCCCCAACCCATTATATTATCTACATGTAATAGTTAGAGCACCACACGACAACTTCGTGAAGAGCTAGCTGCTATTAAAAGAGCCACCCATGAGCGATCAGGCTGGATTTCAACGCCCCCCACAAATCCTAAAAAGATCGTTCGAATTGGTGGCTGTAGATGAATATATTATTAGGTTATTTTCTATCTTGTCTTCTCACTCTCAGAAGCCTATTAGAAATTAATGTTATTTTGCAAATACACAAGGCCTGTAAATCCCAATACGCAGACAGATATATGTATATTGAATTGGCCATAAAATATGTAAGATTGATTGCATATTAATTGAATTGATCTCAGCAAATCGTGGATTATTGCCTCGTTTAGATTACGAACTCTACACCAGAGTTGTGTATAAATAAGTTTGAACTGGGTCAACTGGGATTCAGACGATTTGATAAAAATATTCATTTACAAAGTAAAAAAAATACTAATTTATTTATTTACACGTCGTTACAATATAAAACTTATATAAAAACATTAGGTAGTATAAAAATACACTAACTTTTATTTTAGCATGTAAATGCGGTAGAAGATGCAGAGTCCCCATTTTAGGCAACTCCAAGGGATACTTTTATCAGACCCTGGATAATAGGGACTATATTAAATCTCTCATAAGCAGATAAGTACTCGGTAATATAAGCCTTCATGGTGACAGGAATCGAGGATCCATAACGCATGCAAGAGCCAAGAACGTCTATAAGAAATATGGTAATATTAAAGCGATGACTGTTTAGTGTGGGCAGATACTCCATCTTACGCCTGGCACCTGCCCAGTGCATAGTGTGTGACCGCACTGCAATTCGCGATGAAATTTGTATCCTACAATACAAGAATATATGTATAGACTACGAAGATACAACCTCTGAGGCAATATACAACCTCTTAATAGACCTGGAGACATAGCTAAGTGGGGCCAGTTAGTGGGCCTTTCTTTACGTTGAAGGAAGGGCAGCCCTTTCGTCCTTCCTTCCTATACAATTGTCTTTGGTAAAGTCTCGTCCAGTGAAGGAAAAGATTATAAGGAAAACCCGCTTGACTTAGACCCAAAAATGGAGGATGTGTGTCAGTCACAAAACTGCAAGAAACATACCGAAATACAGTCAAAATCAAGAGTGCCACTAGTTTACTTATTTGATTATTCACAAAAAAATAAAACAGTACTTATTTAATGTAATTTAAATAATTGTAAATACGAGTATGATACAATAAAAACCGACGATATCTAAATTTAACTCTGTTAATACTTCAGTCGATTTCAAAGTAAATGCAACAATCTTGCGAACAAGAACGAGACGATGTCTAGCGGGTCTATGATTAGATATCGTTGACCAATCACAAACGAAACGCGCCATTATAATATGTAAGAACGTATTTATTTAAACTCAGTTACATTAATAGAAAAAAAAAACAATAATTATTAAGGATGCAACGGGCTGCATTATCGCTAACATGCGTTCTCTTACATCAGTTACGATAGTCATGATTATGCTGGTTAGGATAATATGGCTACGAAGTGTTTATGTATAAGAATTTTAAAAGAGATAGAGAGGTAGCCAATCGTATGGAGTTGGACAGCGTATTCTATAACTTAATTGCCTAAACACATATTCTTAAGGAAATATTTAATAACTGAATTATTAACAAGTGTGAATAAAACATCGTTTTAAGTAATCTAAAAACAAAAGCCCAATATAGAGAATCCCGATAACAATAAAATAGTCTGTGCTGCTAAACCGCAATAATTTATTTATATGAACAAATGCCATGTATGCTTAATGATACATCAGTCATCAGTGTCATCTGTTTTATTGTAAAACTTTAAAGTTTAAACTAGTCGTCTAACGTATTGTGAATCAGTGGCAGTTACGACTTACACAATGGATTTCCGATCTATTTCTATAAAAAGGTGTTTTTGTATCCTTGATTTAACATTTATAATTTTATTTGCAGTACAGCGTCGTTTTGACATAATATATAAGTAATTCGTCGAACCATTTTTAACAATTTATCGAAACATATACCAAAGATTTTATATATTTAATTTATTTACTAAATATTCATTCTATAAAAATATTTGTAAGTTTTGTTAAATGTTTCAGGAAAATGTGTATTGCCTAACTAATATTTGTTGCAGTAAATGGTTTTACAGATGAACTAGATTTATCAAAATTAAAAATTATCTAGAAAGTGAAGCAATATCTTAATAAATAATAATAAAACTTCAACAACAAAAAACATTTTAATATATCCTTGGGCAAAATATTTCTTTAAATTCATAATAAAACTTATTTACATATTTAATGTATATGAAATTTATAATTATATTTATAATTTATATCAAAAATGTCATATTCACAGTTATTGATACAATAATCTAGCAATTGATGTTTCAGCTACGGGAAGAGTGGGAGAGAGGCCAGGAATGTGCCCTTGACGATGCCCTACCTCATGACGTAGCAACACTTCTTAAAGAGTTCCTAAGAGACCTTCCAGATCCCTTGCTGTGTAGAGATCTCTACTGTGCATTCTTGCAGACTCAGAGTGAGTGAAGGTTACTTTCTCTATCTCTATTTTTATTTATACAATATTAATGTACCAACATAATTGGATTGGGATGTAAGAATATTTAAACTGTTATGGTAATTGAAAATAAATGAAATGAAGCGGCAACAAAAGCTTTGTGTTCTTTTTTCCATTACTAAGTCGGTCAATAATAAAATACAAGGCCTAAACGAGGTAGGCAACACTTTGCTGTTAGGTTTAGCAGTAATATTATTTTTTAAATAAAGTTTTACAATAATTGTAAATATTTAACTGTCCTTTTTGGGTATCCCGTAGGCTTGTTTGCCCGCCTATTATATTAAATTTGTTTTTTGTAAACTAACAACAATTTTACATTAAATTAATAAAATAAATAACTTTAGATATAGTAACATGTAGAATGTTATATTAATTTTTCAGTCAAGATCATTAAAGTTTGTTCTGTACTTTCTTAGTGTGAACAACATACATAGACATACACCATGAAAGTTATATAGAAAATACTGTTTATTTTCAGAAATTCACAATAGGACCTTGCAATGGGAAGCACTAAGGTACATAGTCCAGCTGTTACCAGCAGCTCACAGGGATACATTGAATGCTCTTCTCTCCTTCCTGTCACAACTGGCATCACATTCTGTGGATGATCACCAGCCGGGGAATAAGATGGATGCCGCAAACATTGCCACTATATTTGCACCCAATATTCTACATAAAAATAAGCCAAATGAATGTGCAAGGTAAGCAGAATATATACATAATAATAAATAAAATGTACAAATCAAATGTGTGTTTGTTTGTGTTAGTGATTGTTTTATCCATTTATTCTTGATCTGCAGGACCCTAATTGGGCACAATTTGGGCACGGCCAAACATATTTCATTATCTTTTTTTTTTGTCACCTGTTTAAAATTTGTACAGAGTACCATAAGAAAAATATAGTGATGTAGTATTTTTCATTTTCACTGCTGTAATTTCGTTTCGGTATAGGGTTCCAAGTATGCATTGCTATGGTAATTTCGGTTGCCATGGCAACACATACTTGGAGAACCGGACATCATTTAATAATTGGGCATTTTCCAGCCCATTATTGGTTAAGTTAACTGTTTGTATTGACTTTATATAGTTAACCCCATACATATTTTGTTCTAGACAGATTTCCTTTAGTACAAAGTTTTAATAAAGCAAAAGTCTCTTTCGTTCCAACACATTTTTAACACTATTTGCTAGAAAGAGACAAGACTACAATGCAAATACACTGATTTCGTTATTTTTATGTAACTGAATAAACGGGCAGGAGGCTCACGTTACCGTCGCCTATATAATGTTATTTGAGGAAGGGTCGCAAGTGCGTTGGCGGCCTTTAACTTTTTTTAAAGTTTAGCGATTTTATAAAAATAGTAAATATTGAATAAGACTTGAAATATTCCAGTGCGGAAGAGCTAGCGGAGAGGACAGATGTGATCAACGTGGTCCGACAACTGGTTGAGCGGCAGACAGAACTGTGGACACTTCCGGCTGAGCTCCTTCACGAAGCTTACATTCACCTTGCGCATACGCAGCCAGCCCACCTTGATTCCCTATTACTTCGGAGAGCCGAGTTAGTACAACTATTTATATTAATATAGTTAAATAACAATTTTATACATATTTAAAATACGTTTTTTTAATTAATTTAAAATGTAAAATAGCGCCATCTGTAATATTAATTAATTATATCTGATATAACTTGAACCAAATTATGGTGAAACCAGCTGACCACTTAAGTATCTCCAAACCAATTTGACTAGGACCAACTAAAAGGCCGGCAACGCACTCGCGAGCCATGTCGCATTTAGTGTCCATGTACTTTAGGTATTTCCGAGCCATATCGACTTAGGGTCCTATAAGAGTGTACAAATTCTTAATAGGCCGACATCGCACTCACGAATCCTTTGGAATTTAGACTTAGGGTCCTTCAAGAAAAGACCGGCACAATTTTTAAATGGACGGCAACGCACTCACAGGTGCCTAATCCTTTGTATATATTTCCGAACTAATACAACTTAGGGCACTTCAAAGTGCGTACCAATTTTTAATAGGCCGACATCGCACTCACGAATCCTCTGGCTTAGTGTCTTTCAAGAAAGTAGCGACTCAAAACGAATAAAGGTTTTTAGAAATTTACCGATAATTTAAATGATCCTGACGACGACTCAAAACTTAATGATTAAAAAGAGTGGCGGAGTCTCTTGCCAGTTCTTCTTGCCTTGATAGTAAAGTAATAGTAATCTTTTCTGACGTTTATAAGTTACTTGTTTACTAACGGCCAAACCCAATAACTTATCTTAATCCATTTTTAATCATCTTAACCTAAATATTGATAAAAGTGTGCCAATAACCAATCGACGGATTGAATTAACCATCTGTCGATGCAAGCTATCCATGATAGGTCGGATGTGGATAGACCTTTGTATGAAAATGACAGTTCAACTGTGACAATATCCTATCTTAAGATTTAACTTACACCAGTTTTAAAATAATTATAAAGCTATTTGATATATTTTAAACAAAGACATGTATATTCTAATATTATTTGTACGGTTTTATTTACTTTATTTGGTTTAAATTAATTTTACCGACAGATGGCTATTACAATCCGTCGATTGGTTATTGGCACAACTTTGCCAATATTTGGATAATACGTCAATCTTAGATGGGCAAAAATGGGTTGAGATAAGTTATTGGGTTTGGGCGTTAAATAACAAATCAATCGACTTGGCTAAATTGAACTCTGCGGTAGAAGAACTGCGTTGCGTTTTATACTAGTTCTTTGTGATGGCATGTGCATGATGATGGGAGTTGTATAAGAGTTGATGTCCACAGAACAGCGGAGGCCAACGCGAATTCAGAGAGTGGTGTGCGGCGAGTGTGGGCTCGAGATCACTTCTTGCACGCTGCTACAGCTACTGCTACCACCCAGCCTTTGCCTTCTAGTAATATGTAAGCAATGCTTTTTTATTAAAACCAATTTTGTTTTTCATTAATCCCAATTTTATTTTTCATTAATCCCAATTTTATTTTTTCATTAATCCCAATTTAGTTTTTCATTAATCCCAATTTAGTTTTTTTTAAATCTCATTTTTTTTATTTAATTATAAGTAACCTAACAGCTTATACTTATACATATTATAATACAAAATACAATACAGAAAGTCAAAACAGATTGCATAGATAAACAATTTATGTATGTATAAAAAACAGAAAACAAGCAAGCGTATTAAAAGACAAAGATACATTTAAAAAAAAACAAAAGAATAATATTATGATATTAATCCCAATTTTGTTTCTAAAAAAAAATGCGTTTACTGCAGAAGACCGATTATTTCTCCATCTCCCTTTCTCACTCTCTCTCAATCGGTTTCAATCGCTCTCTCCCTTTTCCCCAACAAAAACGCTGCACATCTTCGTGACGTAAAAATGTTACCCTCATGCGCCATTCAACAATTGTGTACGATTAAATAAATTCTGTGTTCAGTTGGCTTACGTATGCAAAAGCGTGACCATGAGTCAATCCTGAATTAAATGTCTGTTGACAATGTTTTGCAGGAACAATGATCGTGTCCCGGCTCGACGGACGCGAACGAGAGATGCGGCTTCGGACACGTCCTCTGCCTCTCTTTCTTCTGCTATGACCATTGTCACTCGGTATATACAATTCTATTCTATATATACTATAAAAATATTGATTTTTAATTCATATTTATTAATTCGCAAGTTGTAAAAAAGAAGGCAAGAACTGGCAAGAAACTCTCCACCACTCTTTAATCACTAAGTTTTGAATCGTACAAATTATGAGATAAAGTATAAATAGTTGATTATCAGGAACATTGTGAGCTAGCCGAGGGCCCATGGCCCATGCCTCACAAGGGGCAGAGATTGTTATGGGGGACATTTTCCTAAAACCCGTAACAAGGATAACATGAAAAAAATAATGTCTAAAATTTAAAAATCTACTTGTTTTTTTTAATAATGTTTGGAAATTAATCCGAGTTGTGTTTAGTGGCGAAGGCACAATAGTATAAAGCAATAAATCTTATAAGGGCATGGATTATTTGTTAAAAAGCCCCCGAGTATGGGACGGGGAACCCCCATTGACAGCGTCAAGTTCTTTTGTGGGAATCCCCGGATTGTACATAGAGCTGAGCTAGTACTAGTGGAGGAACCCCTGAAAAAAAAGAATATGTTAGAGATTTTGTTTGTACATTGTTCTTAAAGTTGCGAGACCGGGTGGGTGTCACTTCAAAAAAGGTAACACGCGGTACCCTCCCCCTCCACTTCGCTACGCCACTGCTTGTATTAATAATAATATTATTATTTTTCTCTCATACAAAATTTACAACAATAAGGGCCTGTTTCACAATGTCCGGATAAGTTCCAAATAAGCTATTTATTACTTATTTGTAGGATAAACAGTATTTTTGCGTTTCACGACTGTCAGATAGTGCTATACGTCATGAAATGCGAAGTATCTTATTTGGAACTTTTATCTTTCGAATAATAATAAATGTGTTGCATAGCTATTTGGCACTTTATCCATACATTGTGAAACAGGCCCTTACTAAGATTATTAAAATTATGTATGTCACAAAAAAGGGGGGGCATAAGGGATGACACAGATAAGGTTAAGTATAGTAATATTCGTCTCTTACAGGGTCAGAAGTAGCGAGGAATGTACGAGTAGCGGAATAATTTGTTCTCCACCTTTAAGAGATTTAGCGCCGGACTCTAACGACTCCAGCGATTATAATGAGGTATCTCTTTTTATTTCTGAAGGTCAGACAGACATACAAATTCGTAACATAGGAAGGAGTATAGGATTTCTTTTGCCTTGTCCTGTACCATTCTCCAATATCTTAGGCCATTATTTCCTATCGTAAGAAATACTTTTAAATTCTTAATTCGCCTTTGAATTAATAATTTAAATTTAGGCTTAATTAATTAAATTTAATTTAGTTAGTTAATTGTATTAAATACTTTGTTTGTTTGTTCCCTTTTGTAAATCTTTTTGTTATATAATGTATGTATTCCATCTGTGGCTATGTTCTCGGTGTATTTGTTTGCTATTATATGTATTTTGTGTTAGCTGTAGGAGTACAAAATAAATAAATAAAATAACATACATGAATTTTCACATATGGGCGGTACTCAGCCTCGATTCTGCAACTTACCCGCAAACAAAGTAATTTTTTTTTTATAAAAAAAAATATTTCCCCGATTGAAATAAATTAATTTCCAGACTGGCGCGTGTTCAGAGGACGAATGTGTGATCACAGCATCACTCCACATTCCGGCCATGCGTCCGCGTCGAAGGTCCACCTCTGGGTCATCATCATCAGCCAAACGGGACTCGGCAGTCGGTTCATCACCGGCCTCGCCCGCCTCGGCCTCGAATGCCTCATCACCGCCGGCCAGTCCGCCCCCGCGCGCCCCCGAAAGAAGAAATGATATAGAGAGACTAGTCACTCTTGGACGGTGAGAATACCAAGCTTTTGCAAAAGCTTACTAATAGTAGCAGTGAAATGTATTTTTTTTTTGTTTCTTGAAAAAAAAAATTGAGATATATAAAGTCCCTGGACACGATGGCAGGAGAGTAATTATCCAAAAAAAAAAAAAAAAAGCTTACTAATGCAAATCAAATCAAAATATCTTTATTTATATAGGTAAACGTGTACACTTATGAATGTCAAGAAAAACAAATTAAATTTTATTTTATTTTTTATTTGATTTAATAATAAGTAATCAACAGCTACTTAACACATTATTATACAAAACACAAAGCCAAAACTGATTACACAAATTAAATAAAAAACAGAAAACAAGCATTAAAAGACAAAGTGTCATTTAAAAGAAAAACAAAAGAATAAAATTAAAAACTGCAAAATGAAAAAAAGGAACAAATAATACCAAGAATTTATTTATATCTACTACTTTAAAAAAAATACTACTGTTAACTGTGTAATTAATTGTAAATTTACATTAACAACCAGTTCGCAAGTCAAGGGCGTAGAGTGGGCAAGAAAAACTGGCAAGAAACTTTCCGCCACTCTTTTCAATCGCCAAGTTTTTAATACAAATTGTTTGAACTGGAGCAAATCAATCCCAAGGATTAGGATTTTAGTATTCGTCACATTTATAAAAGGCTTTATTAATTAATTTACTTTTAACAAGGGCTTTGAATTTATTTAGTGAGTTCTCTAATTAATTTCTCGCTTGGGAGTTTGTTATAAAAACGAATACAATTTCCTTATAAGGAGTGGTTTATCTTCTGGAGCCTGATTGGTCGCACACTCAAATTAGTTCTATTACGCGTATTTTACAGGTGAAAGTCACCATTTGTTTTAAAATCGTTTAAGTTTTTTTGTACATACAACAAATCTTCAAGAATATATGGCCCGGATAAATCCGTTTCAAAGTATCAAAACTAGTCCGTAAAATAAGTTTCTAAAAACGTCTTTTGTATTAATTATTCTTTTTAACTGTAAACTGTTTTGATCATGATACATTTTATGTACAGGTGATTTATTTATTTATTAAGTCTACAACATAATACGTAATCAACTGATCTTAATGTATATAATCACGATGTTTGTCCGCGATGGACTCCTAAACTACTTAACCGATTTCAAATAAAATTGGCACACCTTGAGCAGCCTGGTCCAAGTTAAGAGATAGGATAGCTTAGATCTATAATTATAGTCGCAATTTTATTTTATTGCAAAAATTATTTGTTTATTATTTGAAACAATAACTACTAACTAACAGATGGCGCTGTTTTAAAAATACCAACGTTTCACATAAGTTCTCTTAGTTTCCCTTCAATAGTTTACTTCTATGTAATATAACAAAAACCTTAGCCACAGCAACGCTTGGCCGAGTCTACTAGTAGTATAAAATCTATCTAACATGTACGACAATATATGTAAACATAAGTTTTGAAAAAAATTGGAATTCAAAAAAAAATACAATTAAAAACATATACAAAATAAGACAAACACACAAAAAAAAATCATCAGCAAAACAACGAATTAGTTTTAAGGCACTTAACAATGCTTTCTCTAAAACCCATCAGGTGATCAAATTTTTTTTTATAGAACAGGGGGCAAACGGGCAGGAGGCTAACCTGATGTTAAGTGATACCTCCGCCCATGGACACTCTCGATGCTAGAGGGCTCGCGAGTGCGTTGCCGGCCTTTTTAAGAATTTGTACGTTTTTATATATATATCAGGATGTACGTGATAGTATATCTTATATCGTCATGATCTTTAATAAATCATTCTGATGTCAGGGAACGAAACACATCAGACGCGCGCGCTGTCATAGTGAGACAACACGATGAGACAACAGTCTCCCGAGCTACGAGAATATCTCGCGAGATACGGCGGGAAGAAGTGGTCCGGAACGACCAGACCATGAAAAAAGAAGAACCAGTGAGAAATGATCTAGTCAGAAGAGATGAACAGATCAGGAGAGATCTAGTCAAAGAAGAGAGGAGAGAGGGGACAATGCTTTACAAGCGGGGAGAGTTAATCTCGAGTGCACAAACTCGGCCCGCATGACATACTGTATACTTTGATTTTATACATAAACAACTATTTATCATGTGTGTTTTTATTACATCCTTAACAGCTATTTATTTATAAAAGCCCACGCTGTGCCATAATAATTAATTAAAATTTTTTTAATTTTTATATCCTGTTATGGAGTGAAAAAGAGTAAATATTTAATTTTTAATAATATTGCAAAAATTTGTAATTAAAAAAATTCTAATAAAATAAAAAAACAAACAATAACTGATGACATATTATAGAGTACTGAAAAATAGTACTCACTTCGGAGCGCTGTAAAACCTTAACTATTGACTTAATTAAAAAATGATGCGAATAAAAGTTATCCCTCAACGATGTACAAAAATGGTCAGATATAATTTTTTCGTAAAATGATAAAAAAAAGTTACATCGAAAATTTTTTTCTCGAATTTCTGAAGATTTTCGCTTATAACTTTTTTATTTAGAGTTCTACGACAAAAAGTTACTGAACCAAAGTTGTAGAGAATTTAATTTGCAACAAAAAATGTCAACATTTTTTTTTATCAAATAAATAGTTTATGAGATATATCGTAAATACCATTTCAATACCTATTTTCAAGATGGCGGCCGTGGGACAAGGGGGGCGACCCCACAAACTTGGTTTTAGCTTTACACTGACCCCCCCTACACATCAAAAAAATAAAATTGCGTCCTCTAAAAAACGCAAGGTTAGGCCTAAAAAATGTAACATTTCAATGGACTAATGGTAAAACAACGTTTGGCGGGTCAGCTAGTATGATATATCGTCATCTATCCCATACAATGTTAAATACACAAAATATTATAAATATATTGAGGAGAAGAGGGTTACAAAAAATGCAAAAAGTTTTTATAATTTATTTTCTGTGTAATTTATCTCTCATAATGATCCCGCCCAACTTGGATACATTGTCTTGATATTCAGTCTTGCCGAGGGGCGGGACGGCAGACGATGTTTCTGAAAGAATTAAATACATATGTTAATTTTTTATGTATATTACATTACACTCACTTTAACACTCTCACTTTATTTAAACAAGACAAACTATCTACAAGTCTTCTTGAATAAAATAATTCCTTATACAACGGTGGTGAAGCGATAGTGGCTATTAAAGTCTTTGTATTGAACTACGTAGGTACTAGACGCAGCAGCAGTGGGCCAAGACTTGGAATCTGTTCTGCCGGTCATATAGGCATTACCTGGCATGTAGTTTCCCATTCATACACATTACACTCACTCTTTCGCTCACATTCACCCACACACTCATTCACTCACATTCACCCACACACTCAATCACTCACGTGTGTTATCAAAGTTGTAATTGTTATAGGTATAAATATTATTACTTATATTAACTTTGTTACGGAGAAGATTTGTCAGGAACACTAGTAAACTTGTTGTTTAATTAAAAGGGTTCCAAATCTTACACATTGTAATGAATGTCTACTTTTTTATATGTCTGACACGTAAATTTCTGTGTATGCTGGTTGTTTGAAAGAAAACTTATTGGCGGAGACCAGAGGTGACAGTCGCGCTCCTAACCATCTATCCTTATTTGTATTATAATTTTTTTTAAGCTTTTCATATACTAGGGAGGTAATCATTTCAGACTTACCGCATTTAGCCCTAGGATCGGCGCCTCCTCCACCCTGTTTGGAGATAGTCTTCGGTGTGGTCATCCTGGGCTTTGGACCCACTCGACAAGGGTCCCCTGGAAGCCTCATAGGCTGCGCACAGGGTCCGGTACCGCTTTCATCAGAGGCGCGTTGGAGACCTTCAAACTTCGCGCCTGGGCCTGGAACGTCCCAAATATATAAGACACAATCTACCTGTTTGCTAATCATATTTTTTACAGACACGTAGATCATTGACAGGGAATTAACCATCAGGTTGTTTGGTGACTTTTCTTCCATTTGCCGGATTGTAGTCCATTGCCCAAAGGTCCCAACAGGCCCACCATAAAAAAACCTAGACTAAAGTCTAAACCTAGCTACACAAGATCTGTCTGACTGTCAGTTTGAGAGTAAGACATGTACTTCCATCTCTGCAAGTACTGGACCTGATTTTCCCTACCTGTTACTAAAAGCGAATGACCCAGTCTATGTGGGATTCTTGCTGTCAAATCTGCACAAACAATAGGTGTGGCCAAACCAACTATGTCAAGAAGAATATATAGTATGTCATGAAGCGGATAGGCTGTTACCGCCTCCCACCAGAGGCGATTGCTGGTGGCGCCTTGGGGTTTTAGAGGATATGCACAATCAAAAGGAGTACCATATAACCCTCTCGCAGTAAGCAGTTGCGCAATGCATTTCCCCGAGTAAACAAAAAAATACAGCAAATTTCATACGCAACAGTAACCCACCTGATTCGCAGAAATCAACTTGATACGTGGTTTTATTTCTATCTCGATCTATCCTCTGTTTCAGCTCTGATGATGCCTCGTTTTGTAAGATGCTATACAGCATCGGGTATTTTGACTGTAGCTGTAATTGAAATACTTTTGAAATACGAACATGCGAACTTTCCTTCAGTATACAGAATCGAATTTAAATACGTGGTAGATTTTATAACTAAGTATACATAGTAATAATAATAATGAATAACGCTGGCAGCATTTCCTCACTGTATTGCGAAACTTATTAAATAAGAAAGCACCAGTTCTGTGGTAACCATTTATTGTTAGACGCCAAATTAATCTTTAGCGCCCCTGTAACCCACTGTCCTAAGTTTCTACGCTTAAAATCTTATTTAGATTGAAAGTACTTACCGGTAAGTTAAACTCTAAACTATTATTAATAAAGTTACTATCGGACACACAACTTGATTCATCATAGAATACACACAAATTAAATTTGAGGAAGGAAACTCAGCTAAAATATCGACCCAAATTTAAGTTAAAATGATTTATTTATTTATTAAGTCTACATCATACATATTACGAAATCTACTGATAATTTTATAAAATCTTCTATCTAATATGTACGACAATATATGTAAACATAAGTTTTGCAAAAAATAGGAATTAAAAAAACACAATCAAAAATATAAACAAGATAAGACAAATACACAATAAAATAAAATTACCAAGAAGTTTGATACTTAAAGCAGAAGAAAAAAAATCATCAGCAAAACAGCGAATTAGGTTCGAGAAAGGCACCCAACAATGCTTTCTCTAGAACCGATCAGCCCACTACCGAATATATCTAGCTCCGGGTAAGCTGTGTTCAATCCTTTAAAGTCGCGAAGAATTATGTAAATGCTAGGTGCCTCTCAACTCCTAGGTTGGTTTTGGCAGAAGGAACTTGGAAAATATTGGTGATTTTAGACCTAGAGAATGAGTATGGGACTACAATTTTAATACCCTGTAAGAGGTGTTTGCATAGCTATGTCGAAGCAAAGTTTTTCTCTACAAAAATTTTAATATAAGTATCTTAAGTTTTCGTATGCTCTTTTTGTTGGGATATTAAAATAACGTTGAGACTTTAAAATTTTATGCCAAAATGTATACATACTTTGTCCAAAAATGCGTTGGGTTGGTCATAACGCGATGATGCGGTCTCGGGGCTGGCTCCAACTCGTACTGGGTACAGTTTAGGATCCAACATTGGTCCCATTAACTGAAAGAAGGACATGTCAATGCAATATGTAAAATACAAGAGTGACTGCAAGGTCATTTGATATAGGACGTGGACGTGGCGAAGTGTGGAGTGACAAGAATTTTCCACCAACCTAAAGAGAAGATCTTTGACTAATATAGAGACTGATAAGCCACACCGAAGAACTTAGTAGCTGCTGTCGAAATCTTCAGGTAAGAGGGCAATTCCCTCTTTAGGTTGGAAGACTCCACACCATTGTAACCATTTGCAAACATTACCTTAATTATTATGGACATTTAAAATGAAATTTGACACCATTGCAATGTTTCCTGCGCATTACTGAAACCGTCGAGAAATCTTAAACACGACTGTGGAAGTCGTACCAGGCGCAAAAAGATCAATTTTTCGAAGGGCAAAGCAAAAGTTTTGAAACGTTGCTACTTTGAAGTACATTCTTTTAAGTTATAGGTATGTTAATCAATAAATACACTAAGTAGAATTCACTGGCAATTGGAGGCTTTATCTATAAAAGGCACAACAATTCAATATTTTACAAACACGTTTATTTTTTAATATAAGATCATCAAGGTATCACTTATACCACATCATTAATTTCGAACCTGTAGGCATCCCTACTCATCGGAAGACAGAGGGAGTAGGCCGAGAGAAAAAGCCGGCGTAAAAAACTCTCGGTACTCTTTTAAAAAAGCAAATCATCAATTAACTATACTTATTTAATACATTTGACTACATTTGACTAGCAACTATTTTAATAGAAAATTAATTAGAAGTAGCCTGTTCAGCACTAGTCCCAGGCCCTTTTATCAACTACACAATAGTTAACTTTATAGTAAGCCTTTTTACACAGCTTTCCTTTAATACATTTCTTAAATTTATTAAAAGGCAGAGATAAAAGGGCTTCTGGGATTTTATGAAAGAGACGAAATTTATTAGAGATGCGATTTGCAAGTGCGTTGCCTGCCTAAAAAGTAGTGGTTCGCTAGTACCCATTGAGAAGATACGAGTAGCATAAAGTCAGATTAGCGACGCCCAAGTTTTAAATCCAAAATGCATACAATACAAATGGGGAATGCAAATTTTTAATTAAAAATAATTAAAACAAAGATTTTTAATTGACACGAGTTACGAATTAGTTCAACGGACTGCAAATGAACAACATACCTCATTTCTACTCCAACCGCCCTCTTTCCCTGGTGGAAGCTGTACTTCCTCTCCAGAATACTGCGGGCAGCGGCAATCTGGCGGTCTTGTATGTTGCATACATGCTTGGTAGAATGCGAGTTCTTGACCTGATAGCTTCGGGGATCTAAGAATATACAAATTATGTCATAACTGCTAGGATCATGGGAATCTTATCAACTATCGCACTATCTTTCTTATTTAGTGATTACATCAATGTAAATGATTTACTTTTTTATACTTATTACATACATACATACATTGTCAATGCTTGAAAACGAAATGCATTTTCTATCTTACAAAAGATATACGTTTATGTACTATTTGAGAGCTTTGATTACTCTTGCTGACAAGAGTAGGGGGGGGGGGATAAATTAAAGTAAATCTACTTTATGTAATACTTGAATGGCCCCCTGGAGCCAATTCACGTTATCTCATATCAGCATCGCTACGTGTCCTGGCTTAGGATGTTAAAGTGACTCGCATATTCAAGGCTTGAGATTCTGAGATTCGGTCGGGGCAGGTTCCGCGAAAGGACTTACAGAATTAGAAAAAAAAAGTTATACATTTAGAAACTCCATTACATTTGCAAGGTTTATTATGCAAATATTTTTTTCAGGCTTCAATTATTAAGTACGTTATAAACGCCCAAACTTCACATAAAATTGGTGCAAAAAGCTGATTTTTGGAAAATTTTAATTTTGCGTTTTGATAGAAACCTAGATATAGTGCAAAAGATGCCTATTAGTTCAAAAGTTTCAAAGAAAAATCTGTTACAACGCCATAATCACGTAAGAGCGTTTGTATGGAAAGATAGTCGGGTTGGGCCCTCTTAATGTGGCTTTTTAGTCACAGGGTTACCTTACAGTGCAAAGTATTGATAGTGCAAATTATGAAGACACGCCCCACCAATTTTACCGATAACACACATTGACGGAAGTTTGCACACATATGCTATAAACGGTTAGAAGGAATAGTCGGGCGTGTCTTCGTCGATTGCACCTATACCTATGTTCAGATGTGGTCCAATTTTTGTGTGTTGTGTGAAAAGTGTAACATCTATTCTACAATTCGTGTACATATATGATTTCAAAGTCCAACCCAATTGAACAGTAGTCTTTAACGCCCAAACCCAATAACCTATCTCAATCCATTATTGACCATCTGAGATAGAAATCCAAATATTGACAAAAGTATGCCGAATCAACGAATTGTAATCCATCTGTCGATACAAGCTAGCCATTATCCGCTGTGTATGGATAGACCTTTGTATGAAAATGACAGTTCGACTGTGCCAATATAATATATTAAAATTTTAACTTACACCAGTTTTTAAAATAATTAAAAAGCTATTTGATATGTTTTAAACATAGACATGTATATTTTAATATTATTTGTACGGTTTTATTTACTTTATTTGGTTTATATTGATTATTAACTCTACAGTGAAAGCGCCGTCGTATATATACTTACTCAACGATGTCACCCCCATGTCCGGAACCGGGTAGGTTAGGCCAGAGATAGTCCTTTCGGTATGTCGTCAAATAGTGGTCCATGATTTAATGATTTTCCATTTCACTGTAATTTTACTGCATTTCAGATAAAATTGTTTATTACTGTTTCATTATGTTCCTGATGTCATTGTGAGTTTGATCCAGACAGATTGTTTTTATTCGCTTTGACATAAAAAAGGTTTTATATCATTATCATAGACACGACAAATTTCGCACTAAATAAATTTTTTGGTACTTTGGATAATCGCCGATACCATGAAATAATTGAGCATTTTGTTGTATTCTAATTAATTAAACATTTTTTTTATAGAACAAGGGGCAAACGGGCAGGAGTTCTTTTGATATACATGTTTTAATTATGTATATCAAAAGAACTGTAGCTATGGAATAACTCTGGTACTCCTGGTGCGTGCGGAGAAATTCCAACAGCATGCTGGCGCCACTGGAATGAGGTTAACATTTGGAACTAAAATTCGATACTCAAAACACTGACGCCCAAAAATTGTAGTCATTAATTGTTACTCTGATAATGCGATTTAATGTGAATTAAAATTAGCAGTGAAATCGATTTTTACGATGACAGTTGCTCTTTCCTAGGTGATTTTTCAATTTATATATACAAATGAGTTAGGTATTTTTTAGCAAAGTTAAAATTTGTTTTTTATACAAATATTCAAACATAGGACTATATTATATACTAGTATTTCAGGATATTATTTGTAGCAATAAAATTATCATTTTATCTCAAAATTTATTTCGTTGCATAAGGCATAACAAACAATATTTTCACTAATGTGTTTTTATTAGTGTATTAAAATAATAAATAAAATTTTAAAATAAATAAAAAGTGTTAATTCATTTTAAGTAAGTACATTTTCATTCCTAGGTGTAAGATTTGGAAACCCTTTTAATTAAAAAATACCTGTGTCAGGGTTCCTCCATAAACAAACTTAGTTCTTAATTATTTGAAATATTTACGTTATTTAACCTATTTTATTTATCTTTTTTCAACCGCTATCATCACGTCTGAGAGCATGAGTAAGTGTGTGGGTGTAAATGTGTGAGTGAGTGAATAAATGAGTAAAGTGTGTATTTACATAGTAGGTCTCAAAAGCCGCTCTAACATTTCATAGGGCGTCTTCATAAGCCAGTCCTTTATTCGGGTTTTTAGGTTGTAGAGGTGAGGGTATTAAGCAGCCTATTTAATTTATTATTAATAATATCTGCTTGCAATTATTACAAAACATCAAAGTTCAAGATTCCTGGTTGCGTTGCCTATGTAGAAGTTGTGTAAAAACACGAAGAAGGAAAATTGATAGTTAATGATTTGTTATCAAAATCCAATTTAGGTTTCTATATTTTAATATTATATCTAAATATATGAAACAAAGTCATGTTAGTTACACTCATAACTCAATATCGACTGGACCGATGTTAGTTATCTCTTTGGTGGATTTTTCTCCGATCCGAATAGCAGAATAAGTAATAAAATATCGGATAAGCTATTGAGTAATAATAAATTAAATAAACGAATGCAAATAACATGTGGTGCCATCTGTTGACAACACAACGCAACATTTAGAACGAAATAGAACTCGTGTCAGTTCAAAAAATTCCGATCCTGAGGTGAATGATGCATAACCAGGCTGTGATCGAAGACGTGTTACCTCATCAAAAAATTAATATATCAGAAAGTGTTTTAACATGCGTTATCGATAATGGCTAGAGAAAAGAGGCCTTATGTGTAAAACTGCCTACAATTCTTCTTTCGCAATGGCAACCAATAAAACATAATATTTGTATTTGCTAATGTATGGGGGGGAAAGGATTTTTTTGGAAGTGGCTTTCAATAACAAACGATTATGTTTTCATTTATTAATGCTTTTCAAAACGTTCACACGTTGACATAAAATAAATGCAATACAATTAAATTCTATAAGTGTAAAAGTATCTGTTCTTCCAACGTCCATATTTGGGCTCCTCGCGCGGTGGTCCAAAGGGATTCTTCTCAAGTACCACTTTAGCTAACAGATCGTGACTCACGCCATAACTTGTATCACCTGTGCGCACACGCAGGATGCGTCGTAGCTCCTCTGTAAATGTACATATGTATGAAATTAAATGGAATCGTTTATATGCTAAGAAAGATGTAGTATAATTAAATATATTAACTATAAAAATTCGCACCATCATCCATATAAAGGCATCGGCATGCAAATGTCATAATAATAAGTTAGTTATTTAGAATTGGTGAACTTGTGAGTGAGTGAGTGAGTGAGTGAGTGAGTAGGTATGCCATGCTATAAAGGCACCTTGTCCTTAAAAATTAAATCAACTTAACCTTATATAATAAAAAAGTAATTAAGAACTATATATAAAAGAATATGTTGATACAAAAAAAGTATATACATATAAGTATTCTTGCAAATACATATTTCAACTGAGTGTATAATAGGAATGTCAGTGGAGTCAGCTTAGATTTATTTATTTGCACGCTATTCTTAATGAGATAGATTAATTCTAGTTTTAATTTCTTTAAGAATCTCTCTCCCGTATGCAACAAGACATTTACAATTGTTTCATGTTCGTACGAACACGAATTATGTTGTTAAATCGCCAATCTTTCGAGTTTTGGATAACTACAATATGAAATATATCATTTTCCACCTTACGGAAGAGGTTGTGAGGAAATATTTTAAGAAGCGGTACCATTAGCTTCATTTAGCAATAGTTATAGTTTTTGCTTTAAAGTATTAATTTGCAGTTTGTTTAATGTTTAATTTCAGTTTTCTTTTATCTATTAATGTACTTAATTGACTTACTCTTTTATATATTTTATCGATGTAATCTGTTTTGGCTTGGTATATTGTGTGTGTATTCTTTAAAATATGGATACATGTAGCTGCAGATTACATAAAAAAGAAATATGTATAACCAAATTATACACATGTCTACTACAGAAATACCTAAATTTAAAAAGATTCTGGCTCGCTTCCAATAAGTAGGTTTAATCAAAAACCTTCTTGTTGGAAGAACATTTTAATCATTCGGAACGAAGCTCCTTTTTTTAAGTCGGTTATAAATATGAAAACGTACGCCAAAGTTTACAACACCGAGTACCAACTTAGAACGAGTTGGGTTTAGCAGAATGTAATTAAAAGTGAGATTAGTGCGATAGACAATTTCTCCGACTTATATTATAGACATATGTAACTATATAAAAAAAACATGATGAACATACTTGTCAATGATGCATCAAACTTTGGTTTCATAGACATGGCGGAGGGCGGCTCCGCGTATTTCTCCGGCTTGGGCGGGCGGTATGAGCCCTTTTGGCTCGTATCTGGTATGTAGATGTCGTCAGGTAGTCGCAGAGTTTGCAGAGCACGAGCACGCCTCGCCAGATTCACAGACATGAACGGCAGTTCTGAACATATTTTATATTATAGTCATAGTCATAGTCATAGTCATAGTCATAATATCTTTATTCATTTAGGTAAACATGAACGTCAAGAAAAAAAAATTAAATTAATCGTAAATTTACATTTACCACCAGTTCGCAAGTCAAGGGCGTAGAGCGGGTAAGAAGAACTGGATCATTTAGGTATTCGTCACATTTATAAAAGGCTTTATTAATTAATTTACTTTTAACAATGGCTTTGAATTTATTTACTGATAGTTCCCTAATTTCGCTTGGGAGTTTGTTGTAAAAATGAATACAGTTTCCATATAAGGAGTGGTTTATCTTCTGGAGCCTGGTTGGTCGCACACTCAAATTAATTCTATTACGCGTATTATACTGGTGACCATTTGTTTTAAAATCGTTTAAGTTTTTTTGTACATACAACAAGGCTTCAAGAATATATTGACCGGATAATGTCATAATATTTAGTTCCTTAAATCTTTTCATTAAGTATGTAATACCAAGATTTATTTTGCAGCGTATTTAGTTTGACAAATTTGTCTAACGATATCGCTGTTATAATAATATCGGTAAATTTGCTTCACAAGTTCAGAATTATATCAGTGGACGCATGTATGAAAAAGTGGCTCAACTATGCGAGCTAAGCCAAACTAACTTAGTTTATCTAGAAAATTGTGACCACCAGTGGTATACGAACCCCTAGAACAATATTTAGTTAAATACTCAGTCCTCTTCAGGTCTTGAATCTCGTGGTCTACTGGAGTTGGATCGACATCCTTCGTCATGTATCTTTTGGTGACTCTTGGATGGTCTTCACCGAACTGAATAGAAATATTATACTGAATAAGAGTCGCCCAAATTATTAGGTGGGCTGAAAAGTTCGTAAAGTGATACATAGATGGCGCTACGAGTATAAAATTAAAAAATTAATATGATTTTTAGTTTTGTTTGATTAAAAAAACAGACTTCAAGAGAATGCTTCGCTAGACAGTAATTTTGTGCTGAATACGTAATCGAAACTGAAGCCTATTTTGGGGCTACAGGCAAAGTACACCTGTCAGAAGTGAAACTCCTCGGAAGAATATGCTAAAAAATGTCTCTATAAAATTTTGTCTTTTATTCTCCCAGATAAAAAACCTAGTTTTTTTCCGTATTTAAACATTTGACCAGTATAGGTGAAAAAATATTTAGCAGCCCTAATGGCATCTATCCCTTTCATTCCTTAATATACCCGACATTATAACACAATATGTCGTAACTGTTACTGTTACTGCTCACAATGTTATCGTAAGTAGCCTCCTCGCTCTGTAGTCTGCACAGATCCCCGTTAACAGAAACGTTGCTACTGAATGCTGTGTCCGACTATCGACATCTTTATATGTTCGAAATGTAAGTTCACAGTAGCGGTATTGTATATTTTATGTTTTAAATAACTTCTTTTTTTGGCATTACAGTATTGGTTTAGAGCGCAGCCATTTGATGCGGTGCCGCACCGAAATTATTTCGAGTTGTATGGTGTCACACGGGGTTTTTTTTTTTGAAAGGAATCTCGCTGTTGGCCTTAAGGGCCTTTACAGCTCAGCACGGGCTGTTTGGCGAGCTTAGCTCAGCCTGAAAGGGTGGGGTTCCTGCGACTCGCGCAAGGGCGTCTCCTGTGAGACTCGAACCTCGGCTTGGGCCGTCGCGGGGGGGTCAATCGCCTGAAGGGCAGGACGGAAGCTCACTGGAGTGAGCGAAGTGCGAAGTAAAGGTCCTCGCCTTCCCCGGTGAAGGCGGTTTTTAACCCTACTCTGTTTATTGCTATTTTTATTGGCCGCGCGGGCGGCTTTTAATTTATCGTTAGCTACTGTGATTGGATCATCCGGATCCGTTAGTACGTGTCGGGGCCTCCTACGAGCCTTTTTAGTCGGGAAGGGGTAGTAATTGATGCTTTTACGCACCAATGGGTTGGGATGGTGTTTAGCCTTGTCGAAGTGGCGTTTGGACGCCAACTTCATCCATTAGGCTATGGTAGCAATATATTTTACCCCTCCCCGCCTCGTCTTGCAGGTCATAAGTCCGGTCAACTCGTCGTGTGACAAGGTATAGCAATTTATATGTAGGATGACGTTGCGGCACTACTCCGGCGCCGCATCGTATGGCCGCGCTTTTATTGCTGGTCTTTTTGTGAATAAATAAATAAAACCTAAACTAATCTAAATGGTGATTTTACATGAAAGTGCGGTATTTAAACACAACCGGGCAACCCATTGTTTCATTGAACGTTTAAATATCAATCACAGATCTAGAATTTACCCGTTCAACAGCCTTCTTGTAGTATTCAAAGTCAATAGGGCATAATACATCCGGACTTTTGCGTGGTTGGTCTCTGGCCTTCAGTGAATCACGGCTAACTCCTACGATAAGACAATCGTCGTCTATTGCTTTGCGACGGGGACTTTTTCTAAAAATATAGTTAATTATATTTTCATAGTTTTGGTAGTACTCGTTTAAAGACAATTGCCTGCATATCCTACACTTAGGTCTGCATGGTGCACCACGATGTATTCAAATAATTGTTACGCCGTGGCTATAATATGCGAGCTAATAATATGAGAGCAATGCAATATGCAACCCGTAGCGGCTAAGGCTGGTACCAAAAAGCCGGAGCTGCGGAGGCCTGAATAAAATGCCTGCCCTTTACACAAAGGTGGAGGGGCTGTATTTACCGTAGCGCCGGAGTTGTCCAAAATATACATTATTATCTATGGTTAGGTTAGGTTAGTTTTGTTATTTTTTAATTAACTGTGTCCGGCCCGTGGAAGTGGTTGGGGGTGATTACCCCCCCCCCCCTACATGTAACCCCCTATTCGATTTCAATTTTCAATAAAACACACAAAAGCGATCGGGCTTGTATACCTACCACTCCTACGATATTTAAAAGTTATGCTGTGACATCCTAAATACTTACGGTTTAGTTTTCTTAGCAAAATCTATCATATACACTGATTGAAACTCAATTTCACCATCGAAAACCGACATTTTGTTCAAAAATTATTTTAACAAAATAATTTGACGTTGCTGACAATAATTAGTCAATCTGTTTGTTGTTTCTGACTTTTACATGATCTGTTAATCTGAGTTAAATGTCTTTAAAGTCATTTAACATTTCAAATAGTAGAGGTCAGTTTGTTTATTTATTTCTTCGTTAGCTGTACTAAATGCACTAAAAATATAGCGAAACCTCACTTATCATTACTGGTACCTAACGACTTAGAAATGCGCCCGAATTAGATGATAATATACTATATAGCTGTCTCCGGGGATCTTGATCGGACCACCTCCAAGTGATTTTTGCTGCCGGAGTTGCGTCTAAGTATTAAAAAATTATCTAAATCATTTTATCAATCCAACCCGGCCCGTAAGTAGTTAAAAAATAAATACAGTGTGAAGTCCATGTTACATTACTCGATTTGACGACAAACTCTAAAGGGTCTAAATCAATTGGCTTTGGTTGGTTTAGTTTGTATACAACGATACACTCTACATAGCATCACACACACTCTCAATAACTACAACAATTGAGTGATAAAAAGTATTATATATGTATAAGGTTACACCTTTTAAGTTGCTAAAATTAATAAAAACTGCGCAGCTGTGTACTTTTGTCTTTTTATTATCCTAGCCCGCAATAAACTCCACTGTCGGCACCATGCATACCGAACTTCTAAGAAATTCATTCTTATGTTTACAAGTACTGTTTTGACCTTGACTAAGAAGTATGTAGGCGTCATGGATTATCTATATACTCATCATTTTTCTCAGACCTCAGTTGACTATACGCAATAGTGTTCAAATAAGATTTTATTTCTGAAGACTTGTCTGAAATATACTTTTTCTGCTCTCCATTTAACATCCCTTCAGTGTCGTTATATAGAGTTTACACTGTATATATAGTAAATTCTTCATTTTTATGATAAAACTGACCTGTATTAATCCGAACAAATAATATCATCCCTTGCATAGTTGGTAACAGTGAATAAATAACCACAGGAATAAATTTTTATTATATATGAATTTGACTTTCTTAATGACAAAAGAAATACAAATTTATTTTTACAAATTGCTACATTCATTTACATTATATACAATATTTCTTACCTAAGGCTGAGGCAATATAAATTAAATATTTACTGAATACTTTTACTTGGCCGAGTGAAATTTATAAGGCTCAGCATTTTTTAAATTATGAAATCACAATTATGTGTTGAAAGTAATAGTATATATATGAACCTTTGTAAAACAACATATAGGAATATAGGGACATTATAAATTTTCAGCTTACAGGAATTTTCTGAAACATCTGGATTAACGGTCCATTCATTTATCGACTAATTTAATATTTTAACACTGCCCTGTTGCTGGTTTACCAATTACTCTATCTGGCTAATCTTTAATGTATAATGTTCAAACAAAATTTATGTCCAATTTGCCACTTATTAAAAAACCAATATCTTTACTTAGATTATTTAGATTTCAAATATTGTCTGTGCATTATCTGAACGAAAACATAATATGTAAATAATACACCAAAACAATGCAATATGGAGAAAAGTAATTTGCAATTTAAACTGGCAACATTATAACATTCATTATATCAATTAATAGATACCAGGCCATAAACTCAAAAAAAAAATATCAATTATACAGGATGTAAAACTCAGAAAAAGTGATACTCTGTAATTTCTAAGAAATATAATTATGCTACCACGCAATTTCAAAGGAGAAATTGGGAACAAAAATCAAAGTCGAAATTGGGAACAAAAATCAAAGTCGAAGTTGGGAAAATAATTAACTATAACACTGTTTTGATGTGTAAGTGGTAACCATGGTAACACAGTACTATCAAAAATACACGTTATTAAATTAAAATTATACCTTAATACAATATATTAATGTAGTTATTAAAGAAATCAAATCATTGTTTAAAGAAAAGGGAGTGGTCAAGTATTACGTCACGAATTTTTTGGAGATTCTTGACCTCCCCCATATAACGCGCCGTAACATTTTTCTATACGCAATAGTAAAACGTTTCGTTACCACCCATTGACTATTTATACTTAGAAGTTACCATATTATATGGTGTAAAATATCGGAAAGTCGAAAATAATATTAACAATGACGCATAATTTAATCCCCGCCCCGCATCGTAACGATTTACCCCCCCCCCCCCCCCCCAAACTTGTTATGTTATACTAGAACCCTCGCAAAAAATTTCTTTTGTTGTAAAATGTATGTCGCTAGCTTAATTAGCCGTTCAATTAACAGCCTATAGCCATCTCTCATTTTTAATTTGGTAGAATTTCTGACAGGTTTCATTTCTGACATGTCAGAGATTACAAACCTTTTTGGCCGGGCACATTTTCAATTTCAATAAGGGTCTGAAATTTAATTAAGTTCGGTGTTCAACCATACATCAACTGGCTGAACATATTTCAGGAAGTTAGTTAAACGGCTAGGCTCATAATTGAACGCCTTATTCAGCTAGTTGGCTGCAACATATATTACTGTATGTCTTTATTTCCAATTTGCACAGAGTACCTAGAGACTTCTGCAAAGTAAAAGTACAAATGTAATAACTTTAAAACCCTACACAACATATACAGTGCCAAGTTTTTAGCGATAGATGGCGCTATAACAATTCAATAGACTCGCATTTGTCTACAAATTTTTGAATTAAATTGATATTTATCCATTACAAAGTAAACGTTTTTTCAACTATGAGTTACACCCTGTATACATTTAATAAGGATTAATGAAGCTTCAAGCTCTTAACAATGTATATAACATACTATAAGCAATAATTAGTTAAATTGGAATAAACTGCATACTTAATATAAATAGGAAGTTCAGATCTAATATTAAAATCGGTTCAGTAGTTTTGGAGTTCATTACAAAAATACAAATCTACTTTATAATTTAAAAAAAATATTTGTAATGTAATTAAAATTTAAAAAAAAAACATTAATTAGTTATTTGAAGCTTATAGTACGTTAATAAATCATCAGACATCAGTCTATACGTCAGGGGCGTCGTCAGACATCGAAGCCCCATTCCTGCGCTATGGCACTCTGAAGGGCACCACCAAGTCTTCATGATGTTCCACCCTCAGTTCGGAGATGGCTGCTGCGGCCTTCTTCACTGCATTCGTTATCTGTGATTAAAATATTTTTTTCTTGATTATAGTTATTTTCTATTTTTTTTTATTTACTTATTTATTTATTCATAAGAAGATTCACAGCACAATACAAAAACAGATGAATATATACATAACAACATGGGCCAATTATAGTTCACAAATAGTTCATTTTATATAAATATATATAACAAGAAGGTACCTAAACATTTCAAAAATTTTTAGTGTTAAACAAAACAATAACAATAAACAGAAAATGAGAATTTAATTTGTTGACAATGAAAATGAAAATGAAGTCAATACATTTCATTCATCCTGGTTAAAATAATTTTGTACCAGAGCTCTCCTTGCTGCCTCCACACTCCAAGCGAACATATCAATGTCCACCGTTGAGTTATTGAATTTGTTTGCTGCCCTAACCATAAAGTTCCTCCCTCTATAATTTGTGTTTACTCTCGGCACGTGCAATATGGTTCTGTTTTTTTTTATAGAACAAGGGGCAAACGGGCAGGAGGCTCACCTGATGTTAAGTGATACCGCCGCCCATGGACACTCAATGCTAGAGGGCTCGCGAGTGCATAAGTGTTTGTAATAAATGTTATGCCTATAGTATTGTCTTTTATTTACATAACTTTTACACATTTAAAGAAAAACACTTTTTAAAGTATTATAGTTATGTATTATTGTATTTAAATTTATAATTATTTGTACATAATTTTAAATTTAACCGACGTTTCGCGTGCTTTACAGAGTGCGTGGTCACGGTGACTGAAGACAAAGGTGTTAAATGTCAAAAAGTATTACAGCTGCAGAAAATGTTGTGTTATCTGTATTTATTTCCCCGGAGTTGGTATCGATAAGTTTAAATACAATAATACATAACTATAATCCATAAAAAAGTGTTTTTCTTTAAATGTTATGCCTGTCTGTCTGTCTAATAAAAAATCTTTATCGTTCAATTATAACCTAAGGTTGATGGTGATTATGTCAACAGTAATTATATATTTAAAAAATAATATGTTTATGTACTATCAGTTTTGAGGGCTTTGCTTACTATTGCTGATAAGAGAAGAGGTGAGAGTAAATTGCAGTATTTGCTTAGGTAATATATTTTTTTTCAAAAGCCAATTTTTTATTTATTTATTCATATAGGTAATAATACGTCAAAAAAGAAATATACATTAAATACTTCTAAGTTTACATTTACTGCCAGTTCTCAAATCATGGTTTGAAAAAAAAGGTTAAAATTTGATTTGATTATACACTTGAAAAACATATAATAGAAAAAAAAATTTATGTTTCAAGCTATAAGACTTACCAGCTCCTTATCTGCACAATCTGGTGGTGGGCCATTGAGAATTACTTTGGAAATGGTCGGTGGAACATCAACTAATAATTTTACAGGCATCTGAAAATAATTCAATATTAAAACATTGGAACACTGAACCCGAGATGATCAGTCTTCTGTGTCAGGATTTTTTTTGAGTCTAAGGTATTCTAGATTTCCAAAGATATTTTCCAAGCGCATACTATTTTTTGTGGATTCAGCGTGCGACTCTCATCCCTGAGGTCGTAGGTTCGATCCCCGGCTGTGCACCAATGGACTTTCTTTCTATGTGCGCATTTAACATTTGCTCAAACGGTGAAGGAAAATATTGTGAGGAAACCGACATGTCTTAGACCCAAAAAGTCGACGGCGTGTATCAGGCACTGGAGGCTGATCACCTACTAGCCTATTAGATTTAAAAATTGATCATGAACCAGATTCAAAAATCTGACGCCAAGACCACCACTGAGTTTTTTTTTTTACTATTTTTTGTAGGATAGGATTGTATATATGACTATGGAATCCCCATGGGATGCTTGACACCCAACTCTGTACCAGGTAAAGAAAAACCATATGAATTTCTTTACAGCCAATATCTCAGATTCTTATCATAAACCCATAGACTCTAAAGTAAAACTCATTAAATATATTAGCAATACGAGCAAGTTGTTTTGACCTTAGTAACTTTAACTCTTATCCCCGAGGTTCTAGGTTCAATCCCCAGAGCTCGGAATGTCTAAGACTGTGTATGGTTGCAAAACATTGTGTGTCATGTCTTAGACCTAAAAAGTCAAGATGTCAGCCACAAAAGGCCACCTACTTGCCTATTAGAAAAAACTAATGATCATGCAACAGAAATCGTAGGTCCTAAGTTTGTGTGGACATTTTCATTAAAAAAAAAACTGTAACCAAGATTTTACTGTAAGACTTAAGAATTTTTAGATGATTTTCCCAGACTTGACGGAGAAGCTAACACACAAAAGAAGTCAGTCAAAACAGCCTTACCGGAGGAGGTAGTGCTGCTGAGGCTGCTCGGGCTGTGTAGGCTCTCACTCTTTCACTATATGCATTAGCTTCTAGCGAGTACGGGCCTAGAGCACCCACATCTATTACATTACTGAAAAAGAGTTAAACATCTCATTAATAAATACCATTATAACGGTTTACATTGATTAGATAACAGAAAAACTTGTATCTGTTTTCTATAATTTTTGTTCTTTGCTAAAATAGTTGCATAAATTTTATGTACTATGCATTAATAACTATCTACTATAACACAGACCTACAGTCATACACTATTGTAAATTTAAACCATTATTGTATACATTTGAACACAAAATATTTCATCAACATTGATCCAGCGATTTTTTGTATTTATATTATATTATATTATTTTGTATGGTTATGTGTGTGGGTTTTGTTTGTAATAAATGTTATGATATGTCTGTCTATCCGACATTTAAGAGTATTATTAGAAATACACACACAGAAGTTTTATACATACAAAGATATTTTTACAATCACATTACTACAGAAGCAGATGCATCAAATGTTATATAAAGATTTTATTTTTATCCTACATTGAATTTTTATTATAATTTTATAATAATTCAATCATTAGATTGATACTCACGTAGCAGTCTCATGTAGTATCCTATTTAGAGCACTTTGCTCATCTGGTTTTCGAGGCGGTGTAGAAGCACACATGGTTGGAGATGGTGTTTCCTGGTGCTGCTCGGGGACCTCAAGAAGATGCGTCCTTTCATTAGGCACATTATCCTGGAATACCATTTAACAAATTATGATTATATTAAATAAGAAGAAAACCCCCTGGGGCATTACAATCACAACGAGACATCTGCTTTTTGCCCATATCTAGTGTCAATGGTTGTTTAAACTAAAGGTACATGATAATTCTTTTAGTTATTTGATGTTGTCACTTCCACAAATGCAATACAAGCCAATGTTATGCAAAGATTATAGTTAACACCATTTATGACAATCATATGAAGTTTGTGGTCATGCTATAGAATCTATATACTTAAATAGCAAATTAACATCTATACTATAGATGTTAATTTGCTATAAATATATCCTCAAGAATTGGTATGATGCTTTTAAGAATATATTCAATTTTAGTTATTAAAAAGTATTTTGTATAAAATGTACTTAATAGACCACAAGAACAATGTGAGTATATAACTATATCCACCTTCTGATAAAAAACACAATTCTGTAAAGGGAAATAAATTATTTAATGCACTATTATTGATAATACTGTAAAATAAGTTGAATTCATTCACATGACTCATTACAATATGTTTATAATAAAACAGTTCATTAAATACCAGTTTGCAGCAAAATATCTAGGTCTAATCAATTTAATTAAAACAGTCATAATACCTACTTTATAAGACTGGTTAGGTTACCTACTTATTAAGCAGATTAAAAACATAATTAAAATACCTTTCTGGTTTTATTGAAGGTATCTTATAAAATGGAGTATTTAAATGAGTTGAGGTGTAAGAAACACAGGCAAGTAGCCTCCCTACAATTGCTTAATTTAGTAAATGATGGTTAGCAACATAAAGTTTCTAAGTCCGTTTGAATAATTTATAAAATATATCAAAGTTGTCATTATATCTGACGAGGTACAAAAATTAAAATATGCCATAAAATTTATTTCCAGGTTCAATAGTAATGTAGACAGATAAAAAGGCAATAAACTGGGAAGTTACGATAACAATACACATTTCACTTTACACTGTTGCTTTTGTAATCGTAATTATTATTATAATGAATAATTTGTGCGTCACATACTCAGGTGTTGTTGATGTTATTATAATTTGATATATAAATTTATTATCACAAATACCGAGAGGTGAAATTTACCTGAGGATCTGAATCATTGTGGCATATACTATAGCAGCACCCCATGACTGCGGTTTTCAGGAAGTCGAAGCATGTATGCAACGCACAGTTTTCATCGTCTGACTGCATAAATGTTTTGTTAGTTTGAGGATATAAATAGAAAATTGAAAATAGCGTAAATTAAATTTTACAGCAAGAATCATCAATCAGTTTCAATTTCAATTTTCACCATTTGACATTAACAAATGACATGACAATGGGTTTAGGGTTATAACTATAATACTCGACGACGTGGATGTCATTTGTCTGTCAACTATCAGTTCTCAATTATAATATTATTTGACAATTGTCTTCCCAGCACAAACTGTTGAAGCACTTTGTTTTTCTTGTGCTTTCTAATTTGAAATTTATTGTTTTTACCTCTAATAAAACCTAGGTATTAATAAGGAATAATGATAAGATATCGAGGAAAGAAAAACGTTATAGATAAAGTAAAAGAGTTTGATGCATTTACAAAAGTTCCCGAAGAATACGTGGATAGTACGCCGGTGGGCGGGACGTTCTCTATCATAACGCTTTTTATCATTGTGTGCCTTATATACAGTGAAGTGACATACTTTCTAGATAGCAATTTAGTATTTAAATTCATGCCAGACACCGACATGGATGAAAAGCTACGCATAAATATCGATATAACAGTCGCTATGCCATGCTCTAACTTAGGTGCTGATATCTTAGACTCTACTTCACAAAGCGTATTTGGATTTGGTGAATTGCAGGAGGAAGATACATGGTTTGAATTAACACAGGAGCAACAAGATTCTTTTGATGCTGTGAAGTATTTAAACTCATACTTAAGAGAAGAATATCATTCACTATGGCAGTTATTATGGAAGAAAGGTCATGGTTCTGTCAGGGCAACGATCCCGCCGCGGAAAAATAAACCAAATAGAAGACCAGATGCATGCAGACTCCATGGAGTACTAACATTAAATAAGGTTGCTGGCAATTTTCATATAACAGCTGGCAAAAGCCTTCATTTACCTCGAGGTCATATCCATCTTAATATGCTATTTGATGATACACCACAAAACTTTAGCCATAGAATCCACAGGCTCAGTTTCGGGAGTCCTGCAAATGGAATTATTTATCCTCTAGAAGGTGATGAAAAAATAACAACAGATGAAAGCATGTTGTACCAATATTTTATTGAGGTCGTTCCGACAGATGTAGATACAACATTTGAATCAATAAAAACATTCCAATATTCTGTTAAAGAGTTGGAGCGACCAATAAGTCATACACATGGATCTCATGGCGTGCCAGGAATTTTTTTGAAATATGACATGGGAGCAATTAAAATAAAAGTATACCAAGAAAGAGAAAACTTACTTCAATTCATGTTAAGACTATTTTCTATTATTGGTGGAATTTATGTTATATTTCGTTTTTTGAATACCATAGTTTTGACATTACGGACAGCATTCCTTAATAAAGTAGCGCCTGATGTTTTAGATAGGTTAAGTGAAAAACCTCCTAAAGCCCATCCTTTATTAGTTTCAACAAATTTATTGGTACCTGATGGACCAGATCTGATTAGACAATGACAATTAGTGTTATACAATTAAGCATAAAATGAATTTGTGTATATAGATCTTGTGATGTATTATTTTGACATTTATTTATTTTTATAATTAATGTAATACAAAGCTATATATTGTTAAATTTGGATTCAATTCTTATAGTTAGGTATTTTGTATCCTCTTGTCATATTATTGCAATTAAATGTACAGTCATTTTATATTTTATTATTGATATTTATCAAACAATACAATTGAAAATATATTCTCTACAATTTTATAACTGTTTTTTTTATCTAAACTTTTATGAATTATTTAAAGTTTTTATTGTGAAGGAAAGGGGGCAGATTGTTAGTATCGTAAACGGTGTATATTTCCTACCTTCTCTATTTAACTAAAAATACGATAAGGTGGTCCTCTTCGCGCATTTCTCTCAACGCTCGACTGACATGCTGAAATGAGACAAAAGCGAGTTGCGTCTCGACTCGCCTCACGAGTCATAGCGGGCATTCTGTCTGGGTTGCCAACATTTTAAATTGCTGCATAGATTTTGGTAATCATTAGGTTTTTAGTATCTACGAACTGTATTAAAATAAATAGTCGGAGTAATTGTTCTTTATATTCTTAGTAGTTCTTTATATAATAAAAATGTCTATTAAATTCACCAGGAAGAGTTGTAGTGTATTTGTTATTCATTCATTTATTCTCAGCGAAAAAAATTATAATTATATCATAAAGATTAAATAGTATAACTACTATCTAAAAATTTATTAGTATTTGAAATAAAACATCATACATTCATCCCTCAACCTATTCAAACGTGTTGCAAATATTATATCCAGTTTTGATGTACCACTGGGGGTCAGGCACACTAGACTTATTAATTACGATTTTACCTTTACAGGGCTACGAAAATCAATGAAAATATATATTTTACACACTCACTCCGCTGCCTCTGCGACCAAAATTGTCTTTACTGTTCTTAAGGCGGATCCTGTACTAGGATGGCTTGATAAGAGTTCATGTATGGTTTCGTCACGAATGAAACGTATGAAAATGCTCTTTAAAAAAGAACGATAGGACGATTCAAAATAATCGGCTTAGACTTTTCATTATTTATCCTATTATGTAGTTTTTTTTTGTAATTTTAAATTAAAACAGAATTGTTTAAAAAAATTATTTTCATTTTACGTGTACAGTTAAATGGAAAAAAAATATAGTTTATTTATTTATTTATTAAGACTACAACATCATACTTATTACGAAATGTACTGATAATTTTATAAAATCTTCTATCTAATATGTACGACATTATATTATGTAACATAAGTTTTGCTAAAAATAGGAATTAAAAATAATAAACTCTATATCTTTTTAAAAATTCAAGTTGGCCACACAGTGCTCGGCGCTCACCAATCGCCATTCGCGCGGCGTCGTTGCCCCTAGGAGGAGTGTTGATGATTTTAAATTATTCCGACATCAAAAGTTTGGAACTTTTCTTCCGTGGCCGAGAGTTGTAAAAACTTCTTTATAACCTCAAATTATAGTGCGGTGCTTTGTGAGTCACTAGTTCAGTGTGTGTGAAGTGTATTATATTTTTTTGCAACGTAATTTACCGTTCCATTGTACGTTACTGTTTTGTTGAACGCGTAATAAGTTCGAGTAACGAGAGAGGGGCCGTATATGGTGAATTCTTGCGTGCATCGGCGAAAGTAGACCTTAAGGTTCAAAAGGACACGGCTGGCAACAACTCGAAACAACGCGTTTCGCGTTCAGTTGCGAGGTGAGTGGCTTTACCTACTTCTTTACTTTTCGAATAACAGTTAATATACTTATCGTGATTTCGTTTGGGCTCGATCAAAGAACTTTGAAATTTAGAATTACACCGACAAGCACAAGTTTCCATAACAACAACAATACATAGACAAGGTCGGTCACTAAATTTATTTTTTATTCGTTTCAGTTACTACTCAGTATATTAACTATAGAAATTTGATGTGAAAAAGCTTGTTGAAATCCTGGAAATGTTTACATTTATATCAGCCTATGTAAGCGTACAATATTGTCATTTAACGATGCTATGAAAATAACACATACATAAAAATGTAATTTAATAAGAAATACTCCACCACTTTGAATATCAATGGCACTTGAGTGTTTCTTTAAGCTTATAAGTTTAACTTGGATTCTCCTACATATTATGGTTATTTCTATCAGCTGAACTGTGTTGCCATTCATGTCGACTGTGGGTCAGTGCCCTATACCTGTTGCTTTGCGGTTCCCAGTCAAGCCGGTTCTCACGACGTCTAACACAAAAATATGTCGGGCTTTTTATTAGAGATCGGGGTGAAGATATTGTTTAAACCATAGATGCAAAGGTTATGTATTTATCGTCCGCAATATTTCCGTTCGTCTCGACTCTAAAACAATTAATTGTGGTTAATATGTGCAGTTTTTAACACGCTCATAATGCTAGAAAACTCGTAAATGCGTTGCCGGCCTTTTACGAATGGGCTCCATTGGACCCATTACGGGACTTTAATTCAGGCTTTTGCGGCTCCAATAATAGGTATTAAAGGTTTGTTTACGTAGTAGAAGCTTGTAAACATAGTCGGAAAAAATTCTACCTGAGTTGTCTATTCTCAGAGGGGTTGGAAAAGACAATAGTAGAATAACATAGATACGATATTTTTGAAAAACTTGTTCAACGTTGTGGGTTGTATGTGTAGCAAATGGAACACGTATGAAATTTATATATTTGTAAATACATATTAATCGTGGAGATGTCAAATACATTACGTTAACTAGTCATGAAATGCATGGTGGGTCTGTTTGTGGGGTCAGAAGAGAAATCAAATATAACTTTACCAGCCAAGTTTTTTGTTTTACAATATGTTTGTGAGAATACCTTGCCACATGACCTGGAATTTAATGCAAATAAAATCTTAATGTCCAGAAAACCCCAACATTTTTTTACGGAGCCTTTTTATAAGTGTGTGTAATTTACTTTTTTTAAAAAAAGGTTTTAGTTTTATAAGCACAGAATACGATAGTCATTGTAACGACAGAGAAAGTTCTAATGTAGAACGTAGAAATAGGTCTGTCAAAACTTTAAACATCGCTATTACCGAGTTATCTAATGGGTTTCCGCGTATCGTACGCTGTTTTCTTAAAGTCGTCTGTCATCTGTCATCGGTGGCAGCTAGTGGCACGACACGCGATGTGGTACACAGAAGAAAGTGCCTCAGAATGTGCACTTAGGTCGAGATTATAAGGGTGAGGTGAGGTTAGGTTAGGTTTTTTTTGTCATAGGAGTAAATGGACAGAACGCTCAACTAATGTTAAGTGATACCGCCGCCCATGGGCACTCACATTTCCAGACGGCGCGCAAGTGCGTTGCCGGCCTTAACTATTTTAAAAATTTGGTAAAAAAACTTTTTGTACAGGAATATTACATATGTAATATAGGATACATCGTGAGAAAACTGACATGCCTTGTCAAACTGTGTGTGTCAGGCACAGAAGCCCGTTGCCGTTAAGATAAATGATCAGAGCAGATACAGAAATCTGAAGTTTAGACGTGACAGATTAAAAAACTCATGACATAACGTAAACGATACGAACGGTCTTTGTTCCCACTACAAACAAGTCGTTAAGAAAGATAAATAAATGTTAGGTTAATTTGAAGCCCAAAATGTCGTAAGTACCCTCTTTCATTTATTTTACAAATCAAGATGTTTTTTTAACGTCTGTGGGGTTAAACAGCATGCCACCAAATTGTACACTATTGCCGAGTCATGAAAATATGTAGAAAAATTCGACAAATTTATCATAATTAAATAGTCTGCTGTAAAAAGTACATTTTAATAAAAAATATTTTAATTGCTTACTGCATTTTTATTTACATTAATCTATAATTATAACGCAATTTTGACCGCAGATTCACAGTTAGTTAATTACGCAATTATCTACCGTTATATATTTAACGATGTTATTGTTATGATAACCGAAAGATATGATAATGGGACAGTAATTTAATTTTTAAAAACTTTTAGTTTCCTAAATCTGGGAATCTTCATTTATTGTACCAGTTTGGTTCTTTCTTTCTTCACTTTTCTGGTCCTCTTGTGCCCCGTCCATTTTCCCTTTCTCTCTGCATCTTCTACCGTATTTACCATGGAGTTTAATTACACGTCAAGGGAGAATTAAAACCCACCAACGATATCCGTCGTTTCACAACTCCCAGGAAGTTTTTGCCGCGTACCACCACAATGGTGCACCAGCCCACTGAAGTATTTTCGAATCAATTCGACGTTTCCTTCAAGAACGTTCCAAAACATAAAAGACAAAGGACAGTTTAATTATTATTTTTTAATTATGGAAATACTTAGTGATAACTAAGTTTTTATTATAACTTTATGCCAATTTCAAGTAAAAGGTAGGGAAACGAACAAACACGAAAAGAAATAAAGAAACATATTAAAAGATAACAGTGGGACTAGTTAAAAACATAATATTTACATAAATATTATTATTAATTATGAAAGAAGATAATACAATAAAGGAAAAAGCAAAAGGCAGGAGATTTTAGTCAGAAATGGAACGTGTAGTATTTTTTTTATTGTATGTTAAATACCAGCTCTGAAGTAGGTCGTATATGTCCTTGGAACAGTTTTCGGCTTAACTTGTTTACAATTTCGTTCACACCTGTTGAATTGAATGAAATTTGGAATTTGTATTTAAACGAATATTTCTCAACACACTGTTATAGTTTCACCGTTATTTTTTTCTTTAAATAATTCAGTTGGAAATGTGTATATTATATTTCGGTCGGCCGAGAGCATTGAGTGACAGCGTACCAATTCTTAAAAGGCCGTCAGCGCGCTTGCAAGGCTGGCACTGCGAGTGCCCATGGGCGGCGGTGTCACTTAACACCCGGTGAGTCTCCTGTCCGTTTACATCCTGTAACATAAAAAAAAATCTTTCCTTGCTGACCACATGCTCAGAGCGATTAGTTACTGACTGAAGAGAGAGAGAGAGAGTATTTTAAGACTTTGATAAGTCTAGTTTCTGAATAATTATATATTTAATCTGGTATACTCCATTATCTTTGACATATCCACGCATTGGTGGTTGTAGATAGATAAAAAGCCAATAAAGAATCCTCTCTCCTCTTTTTAACTGTCAAGTAGGTAGTCAGTCGTCCCGAATCATACAGCACTCGCGAGTGCGTTGCCGGTCCTTTAATTGGGACGCTCTTGAACGACCCTAAGTTAAATTTATACTTGTGATAACCTCCTATATGTAAGACGTAATAAAACTGGCTAAAAACACTCTGCCTCTATTTATATCCGCGAGCTTTTTAGCTTCTTAAGTGATATAAACATAAGCTGTATATACTGATAGTACATAATGCACAGCCTCTTGAAAGCACTAGACTACAAGTATCCCGCATCCCGTCTATTTTGTGTCAATATGCTTTTAAGCAGCTGGTCGTTGTTATATGAGATTCTTGTCATTATCAAGTGATAAGGATATTTTAAGAATGTCGCGTTCAGTTAATACAATGTTCTCGCCTAGGCATATTTTAATATACTTAATATGGTGATTATATTAAAGGCTAGGTTCTTTTATCGCGTGGGCGTTCTAGATCATAAGTTTGACACCAATTCTAAATATCAATCAATCAAATCATTTATTATAATTAGACCAACTAAAATTTTGAACTTGCACTTTTGAACGTTAAATAAAATAGAAAGATTCTAGTTGCCCCTTCCAAATGGTTTCGTGTGGAGAAGAATGGGCAAGAAACTCTTTTAAAAAAGAATTTACAATATATTAGTTGTAATATTAATTTAATGTAAATTATTAATAGTAATATTACTTAGTTGAATAATTGTATGTGAAGACAGTGTATTCCCAGTATAAAATTACCGTATAGGTGTATTATTGTATTGTATACATGTTCCTCACATATTTACAAATTTTTGTAATAAATAAATAAATAATATTTATTTAAAATTTGGTTGACGCCGTTAGTAAGATCGTGTAGATGTTCTTCCTTGTTAAGATCTGTAAACGTGTTAGTAACAATGACACACGCCAGACATCGGAATGTCAGATCGCCGTGTATGGCGAATTTTTCCACATTACAATCTACCTTTGTTTAACCGTGCCGAGGTAAACATCGCTTTTTAGGCCAAACAAATGTTTTCTATACATAATGTTGTGTTTCATAATAAACTATGTATTCGGTTTCATGAATAGTTCTAACAGCTTACTTAATACATATTATTATACAAAATACTAATACAATACAGAAAGCCAAAACAGATTACATAGATTAACAAATTATGTATAAAGAACAGAAAACAAGCAAGCGCATTAAGACATTTAAAATAAATACAAATACATTTAAAAGCAACAAATAATACTAATAATTTAAAACTACTACTTTAAAAAAAATATTTTTCCAAGACTTTTGATATATATGGTAGTGGTACTAGTTTTTACGTAGACTGGTTTGAAAAAATAGACTCTTGGGCCGTGGGGTTCTAGTGCACAGCTAATTAAATTACCTGTGAGCTGGTGGTGGTGACATCGTAAACAGAGAAGAAATGTCAGTATTTAAGATACACTGACACAGGGACCAAACATTTTAAATTTGTTTTCTATACTAATATTATAAAGAGGAAAGGTTTGATTTTTTGTTTGTTTGTATGAATTGAATAGGCTCATAAACTACTGGACCGATTTTAAAAATTCTTTCACCATTCGAAAGCTACATTATCCACGAGTAATATAGGCTATATTTAATTTTGAACAAAAATAGGGTTCCGTAAGATATTAGGGTTTTTCGGACACAAGGTGTAAAAAATCAACCAAAAACGTTACTTATTTTGAGTACCCTGCCTAAACTATTAAAGATAGAACCATAAAATGTTCTAAGTAACTGTAGATCTTATAAATACCTACAAAAAAGTCCGCGACACACTATACCTATCTATGTCGAGTGAGGCACAATAACCATAAATGATATATGTACATGGCAAAACGACGTTTGCCAGTTCAGCTAGTAATTTTATATTTATCCATTTTTAACAACATATTATTGGTAATATGAAGGTTAAGAATATTGTAATTCATGTATTTGTGTGTGGTAATTAAAAAGCAAAAGACTAAAACAACAGAGTGGCGAAGAGTTAATTGCCAGATCTCTTCCGTTCTACGCCCTTGATTTGAGAACTGGGAGTAAATGTAAAATTTACAATTTTTTGACGTTCATAAGTGTACATTGTGTTACCTATATGAATAAACGATTTGACTTTGACTATGAAACTCAACTGCAATTAATTTAAACATTCTCCATGCGATAGAAGATGCAGAAACATCTCTACGCCAAGGGATGCAGCCGATAGAAGAGGTCGACGATTCGAACCGCTCTTTTTCTTCTTTTTTTTATAGAACAGTGGGCAAACGGGCTGGAGGCTCACCTGATGTTAAGTGATACCGCCGCCCATGGACACTCTCAATGCCAGAGGGCTCGCGAGTGCGTTGCTCTTCGTAATGTATAGATTTCCAGCACGAATACCTCAACGACAATGTAAACAAATACAGTATAACGTGACGGCACAGAATTCTTACTCAGAAAGTGTATAGTAATCAATCGTGCGTCGGAGTTTTTCTAGCGATATCTAAAAATACAGTTTCAACGCACGCATTAGCATACACTATGACAAAGATTTCCCTTTATATGAGGTTGTTTACACTTTAATTATGGCACATATACATGATAGTCAATCTATATAAATTAAATTGTAGGGAATCTCGGATAGATAAATTCAAGGAAATTAATATACCTACTTACCTTTCCTGCGCAATATTTATGAAAATATTACTTAGTTATTATTAGTGGTTTTCAATCTGAGATCAGACCGTGACAGTCGATCGATCTCAATAACCTCTCTGTATGCAATCTGCATCCCAATAACAAAACTCTACGAAGACATTAGACAATCCATTTTTACAGCGGATAGAATGCAATCTCTTCGCTTTTTATACTCATATTTGATAATCAATATAAACCAAATCTAGTAAATAAAACCGTACAAATAATCTTAAAATATACATGTCTATTGATATATTATATAGATATTGGCACAGTTGAACTGTCATTTTCATACCAACGCTTATTATTCGTTACTGGCACACATTTTATCAATATTTGGAAAATAGATTGATAGGTTATTGGGTTTGGGCGTAAGTCATTGCATAAATAAACAAAGAATCTCTGGGGTCTGACGCATTATTGTACTAGGCAATGATAAATCAGTTAAAGGTTTTAAAAGTGTAATCCTGTTACTTCCGTGTCCACGTAGGTATTAACATTAATTCTATTACGTAGTGCGAAAGGTCAAATGTATGGGTTTTCCTGCAAAACCCAGCATAAATCATCAGTATCATATTAAGGCGAACTAAAATCACAACGCCCTAACCCACGCACACCTGGAAATGTGCAGGCCAAGTGGAATATACGCACCAATACATCCAGCCTGGCCCAACTCTGCATCCGTCTGATTACCATATGCCGACAGCGAGTTGAAAAACCTGGCGGTGGACACAGAAGGTAAAAGATCACTTGCCTTTAATGAAACAAGACCGATCAAAGTTTCATCGTCCTCAGAACTGTAGCGCGACGCGCCAACTGAACTGGTGGAAACATATTGTCCGCTCCAGGTGTTTTCTTAAAGAGAGAGAAAGAAATGGTGATACCACATAGTTAATATTCACTATTTTGTACGATAATAATAAATTTCTACAAGATCTGCTTGGTGAACAGCCATGTCGTGTCTTCTCTGTTACATCTATAATCAGTCTTTCCAAGTGTACTTGCGCCATTTTTACTAAGGTAATGCATGGCCCAAGCTAAAAGCATCAGTCACTCTGCTACTCAGGGCGTATGAGCTATAGTCACAAACGTTGCATCAACCTGCTCATTCATTTGCAGTTTCATAAAAGCTGCATGAATATGGTAGAAAAAGTTTGTGTCTAAAAATTAATTAATCATCAATAGAAAAATATTATTTTTCCTACAAGTTAAGATATATTTTTTCTGCTCTTGTTTTTTATAAACCTTGATTGCCTATTTGGCTCGTATCACTTAATTAATGCAATTAGCAAATATATGAATAAAATATTGAATCGTGAATGCGGACGCGATATATTTTATTCTTTCCCAAGAAATAGCGATATTTCTAATGCGGAAAAATCTTTATTGAATACAGAGAGACCGTGTAATGCCATGATTGGTAACATTCATTGATGGCTTCGTTTAATATTTTGTGTACCGTCAGCAGATAAATATGTTTTTTTATTTTTTTATTTGTCTATCTAGAAAATAGCACCACAAAGCACGGTTCGGTTACACAACTTTATTTATTTATTAGTAATAACAACCAATATACATATTCTAAAACAAAACATTGAAAATATACAAAGCAAAACAGGTTACGTAGATAACCAATATAGGAAACAAAAAAACATAAGTCAGCAAATAAGAAAAAAATAATAGAAAAGTGAGATTTAATAATTCAACAAAAGACATTTTTTATTTAATAATTGAAAAATTGTTACTCCTTTAAAATGTCCTCTCGCCTCTTAAAATATTTCCTCATATCATCTTTGATTAGGTGGAAATTATCTAAATCATCATAATTAGTTTCATAGATAAAACCCGTACATCGATCAGTAGACGTTTACAAAAATGGCCATGTCTATTGAAAGTTACAGGCAAAACTTCAGCAACCACCGGATTTTCTAAATTTGGCCACTAATTGGCGACATTTTCCTCTTCTCAGTCCTCAAGAGAATACTCGCTGGGCAGGATTTTTGCCCTGGTAAGGAGGTAATTGAAACTGAATAATTTTTTTGAGGCTAATGACAAATCGTACTATATTAATACTTGTATGACCGCTGTTATGGTACGCTTGTGGACGCATTGAGAGTGTCCATGAACGGTGGTATCACTTAAAATCAGGTAAGCCTTCTACCCGTTTGCCCTCTGTTCTATAAAATAAAAAAAAAAGATTAAAAAGAAGAGTTGGATTGAGTTGGATTTCATTGCCAGTTTTTCTCATCCGTTCGACGCCCTTGATTTGAGAATGGACAGTAAAATTGAAATTAGAAGCATTTACTTAATGTATTTTTTTGACGTTCATAAGTATATGTGTTATCTATATGAATAAACGATTTCGACTTTGACTTTATCTGAACTATATCCTTTTTCTAACATATTTTTATAGGATTGTCCTCATTTCAACATGTGTGATGTTTGAGCGCAAAAATAAAATAAAAGATAATTTTGTTTGCTATCTCTACTTGAAGCAAATGTTTGCTTAGCCGACTAACATTAACCTGTTTTTAACTGCGGTATAAAAATGTTTCACGCGAGATAAGTCGGTTTCTTGTTGGAGGGTTGTACAAATAAATGAAACACTTTGAAGCTAAGTGTCAATCGTGTTACGCCCAAAATTAATAACGTATTCTCAATCTAAGATTATAAACAATTGATTTATATTTAAAGATTGATCTCTTATCTGCATGCCAATATAACAAATCTGCCATATAAACTGCTGCAAGCAATCTTTTGCGTGATATGCAATATGCTTGTTCAAGTATATTAAAAGTTTAAAGCATGGGCTTGTAACAAAACATTAGGGGTTGTGGGGTTGCGTCACTGGACTTACAATTACAAAACAAGTGCGTGCGTACAAAGGACACATGTCAGAAGTTAGATTTCGTTGTAAATTACTACTAAGGTAAAAGCCCCAATAGATCAACTACCAGTATATGACCACTCCATGTATTTGTACATCTATATTCATACTGTTCACACACTGTATACGTGCTAATGATAATATAAATAAATAATAAATCTGCGTTTACTACACCAGACGTTATGCGACAGAATTGCCATATAAAGTTCTAATATGGAACTACTAAATGAATACATCAACCAATAGCGTGTATTTTGTCTCGATCTCCCTTTCTCACTCTCTCTCAATCGCACTCTCCCTTTTCGTCGACAAAAACGCTGCATATGTCCTTGACGTTTCATCTGTATAAAAATTACTCTCATGCGCATGTCTCTTTAATCTAAGTGATACGTGTGATAGAATCAAAAATAGAGTCAAAGAATAGTGACCTATTGGACATCATCGGAATCGTTAATATATCGCTAATATAAAATAAATTACAATTTATGAGTGGGAAAAACTAAAACACTAATTATGGGTACATTGCAAACTAATTTGCGCTTGCTATGAACTAAAATATATTATGTATAACCAATGTTAGGTTATATAACTCTCGTTTAAACACCATTTATAGTACCCATTCGTCTTGTATGTTTTATGTATAAATATATTAAACGAAGGGTTTGTTAGAACACATAAACATATACATAACTCGAAAGGCTGGATGGATTTTGGTTATAATTGTCTTCTTTTTATATAATAGGGGGCCAAACGAAGCTGCGGGACGCCCAAAAAGGCAGTCATCGCTAGTTCGCAAAAGAAAAAACCTTGTGAAACGGACTTTAGAAGATATCCAGCCATCAAGGTTCTTATCCCAAATAGCAGGATAATCAAAACTTTGGATAATTGAAACGATTAATTTGATTTTCGTCTTGACTCGCAAATGTTTTTTTTACTTTGAAATAACATTTTCACTTATATTTATTAACACTTAAACACCATTAAAGACAAATATGATAACAATTTTGTTTGTACGCACAATTATATTATATGCGGTAAAAAGAAAATTCAATTGTTAATGTATCTTAGTCGGTCAGAACTTGGCAAAGGCACTGAGCCGTCAGAAGCAACGACCGACGACTCTACTGTATGTTTACGACTGATCGAAAATGAATCGAGGTGAAAAATTCAAGTGATAAGTATTACTTAATTGTGGAAATAATTTATTTCCAACACACAGTATAATAATTATACTACTAATAAAAATTTCAACAAATTAAAAAAAATTGATCTCTGTGGCAGTTGTACTTTTAATTTGAATTAACTTAACATTTAATCAAGTGTCAGTTTTGACTAATAATAGATTATCTAAAACAATAATTTATTTACAAATATAATGCCAGATCATAAATGGCTCAAATATAGGAGTCCTCTAACATTGATTTTATTCCCTTTGGAGTATAGACTCTTGGGGCATGGGGCTTAAGTGCACAGGCGCTGGCACCGGTTGCCCCAAAACGGGTGCTTTCCTCGCTCAACGAATATGTATTGCTGTCATTAAGGATACACTGCCTCAGGGACCAAACTTTTTACATTTTGTTTATATTTTCTATTTATTAATGTTTAATTTTTTTATCATTATTATGTAGGTTAAGAAAATGACAAATGGGTTCTATTAATTATAAAAGATACATTTTATTAATATAAGTTTATATAAGCACCATATTTGTTCAGGTTATGGAAATATTTTTTTTTACTTTAATGAATTTAATTAAGGAAAAATATTTTTCCAAAATTACTTATTTATCGAATATCGTCTCTTTCGAGAACCCGTAGTAGTACTTTAAACAATGACATACCATAACCGCCCATGTTAAGTTTCGCAAACCTTTTAGTGCATTGTAATATTGCATTTGATGGTGAGATAATGGCGAAAGTTTTTTGTTTTGCAAAATAAGAATTGTGAAGCGGAAGTGATGAATTTGAATTTACATGATTTCTGTTTTTGAATATATTTACTTACTTATAGGAAATGTGGATATTTGAAAATAGAACGATCGATTGTTGTAGACCTTTTTTATTGCACCCTTCTTGGCTAAGTAGAAGTCTGAACTGGCGTGAATTAAGAATTGTGAAGCGGAAATGACGGATTTGAATTTCGTATGTTTTTTGTTTTCGTATATTTATAGGAAATGTGGATATTTGTAATAGAACAGTCGATTGTATAGACCTCTTTTTTAATTGCACCCTGCAAGAAGTCTTAACTGGCGCGAACATAAGAATTCTTAGGCGCAAAAAAAAACATATGTGCAATTCACACATGGTAGAAGTGAAACCTTCAAAAACATTTTTTTTATTATTAATCATATATAAATTAATCATTTTCCATTATCTAAATGTGTGTGTTCTTTTAAAACAGTATATTTTAATGATAAATTTTAATTTATAAGTTTAATATAAATTTTTAATTTGGGAAAAACTAAAACATCGAAAGTTTTAAATTCGATCAAATGAAAAAGCGGCAGTAAAGAGAGGCTGTATAATGCCTGCTATCTCATTTTCTCCCACGTTAAATCATATGATGAATTGATGTTTCTGTCTCTCTTTACCGCTGCATCCGGTTTGAAATCACGACGATTCGAAAGAAGTTTATCTATCTCATTTTCTCCCACGTTAAATCATATGAATTAATGTTTCTGTCTCTTTTTACTGTCGCTTTTTCGTTGCATCCGGTTTGAAATCACAACGATTCTAAAGAAGTTTCACTTCAATAATTTGAATTTCGAATGTTTTCTGTTTCCATAGAATATGTGGATATTTGAAAATAGAACCGTCGGTTGAGATTTACGCCTTATATAGAGATTTTATTGCATCATTCAAGGAAGCCATAGAGGTCTAAATCCAAGATGGCGAACTTGAATCATGCTTTAGATGCCTGAATAATTAAAATGTTCATTAATAATTAAGCCATTTTTAATCATTTTCAGAATGGAATTTTTCCTAACCTAACCCGACTTGGCTATGCATAAGCGTAATTTTGCTATAAATACAAAGAAGCCCTATTCCCAATCAAGTATTGTCCTGTTTCTGAGAATTTCAAAACATGCGTCATCGTCTGGTCTCCAGTGACTCATTCCTGTCGTTATATTTTATCCTGATAACATTCTATATGCTAAGATATTTTTAATGTCGCAGTATTTCTAGCTAAAACTCGTAAAATATAATACTAAATATTTCATAACTTACGTAGAATATTGTGGAAATTCTAAAAGACATACAAATTATTATTATTAAATTTTCTTTTTACTCCTTTTTATACCTGTATGCGTTATGGAATGCTCCGTATATATAAAAGCAATATATATTTTACACTTGTCAAAGTCTAAAACCTCAAATTTGTTGTTCAGTCGAAGGACTGGCAAGACTCAGTCACAAAAAAAACAGATATGAAAAGACCCATAACGAACAAATTAACTTCAAATTCGGTTTCCAAGCGACAACTACCAAAGATGAAAATCTGTGGAAGCCATAAATAAAAGATATTCAAATTCAAATTTGTTATTAAAACGAACTGGTTTGAAAAACTCCGTCACAAAAAAAGAAAACTTATCAACGATATAATCTGTGCAAATACCTAAAAAGATTAGTTACCGCTGTATTATTATAACTATAGCTTTGATATTCATAACATTATACAGGAAAGAGATTTTTATGTAATCTCAATACAAGCAGACGGAAAGGAAATACCTCAACATCAAGGAAATGAAAGGTTAGATAATAACACAGATATTGACCACTCGTTCATCATTATATTATCTCTTCTAGCAGTTTGAGATGGAGGGAAACTAAAAATGACTAATTGTCTCTTTCTGACACATTGTTTTTACACTGTGATGAAAAGAGATGCGTTAAATTCTTCGGATTTAGTTTACTTTAGGACTAGCAGGGCAGAAGGAAGGTAGGAAAAAGAATACAAGTCGAGTAGATGATAAGGGTGTGGATTTGTGCGTCTACAAACCAGACTCTGATAGGTAGACCAACAATTTTATTTAATTAAATCGTCTTGTATGTTTTTATTATATCTTAATATATATATTTCTTGTGTGCGTGTGTATGTGACTGAACTCCTCCTAAACGACTGGACCGATTTAGACGAAATTTTTTGTGTGTGTTCAAGGGGATCTGGGAATGGTTTAGATTCACAATTTTGTCCGCTGGACAATGTTTTTTTAATTAATTTTCAATTTATTAGTTGTTGTTGATTTTGGAATGTTTTACATTGGATCCGACAGACGGCGCTACCATCGCAGTGTCAAATTTTAAATAATATTCGAATTTTAATTTTAGTCTGTCCCGAAATTTAAAAAAGTTTTGTTATCATTGTGTTATATCGTGTGTGTTATATATTGTCATAACATTTGAATAATAATTTTCATCAAAATGGCTTATTAAAAATTGAAATTTTGAAATTAAAGACGTGTAGACAGGACAACGTCTGTCGGATCCGCTAGTGACATTATACAAATTAATATGACATTTGAATGCCTACATATATTGCGCCTATAAATATCACATTACAGTGAAGAAATGCTGCCAGCGTATTTTAATTATGTATATAATCTCTCTAGTGGTAGATCTATTTTTTTATTCCTAAAAAAATCTATGCAAACCACGGAAGCTGTGGAAAAAATATTACGAAATATTCAATAAGTACGTCAACGGTCAACTCTCTGAAATTCAATTTGATCCCGACCACACATAGATTGGTTTTAACCAAGTTTCAATGGAGTAGGGTTAGATTGCTAAAGCAGTGTTATATTGGAACTATCAAAAATTTCATTCAAAGTTATTACTTGCAAACTTTGAACTTTTATTTTTTACTAGCTGACCTGGCAAACGTCGTCTTGCCAAACTACTACCTTTAACTCAGCGCCATCTGTTAGAATTGTATCAAATAATAAACAAATGTTAATGTTATCGTAATTTTAGTAAGGATGCCTATTTTTTTGAAAATGAAATATAGCCTATGTCACTCAGGAATGATGTAGCTTTCCAACAGTGAAAGAATTTTTCAAATCTGCCAAGTAGTTTCGGAGCCTATTCAATTCATACAAACAAACAAAAAATCAAACCTTTCCTCTTTATAATTTTAGTATAGATATCTAAAGAATTACTTTACACAAAAGCTCAAACACATTCAAACATAAACACAAAACATAGTTGACAATCAGATACTCATATAAAAAAATAAACGACTCAAATATAAGACTCTTTCCTCCAACTGCGATTTGGTTCCTTTTGGAGTAGAGACTCTTGGGCCGTCGGGTTCAAGTGCACAGCTAATTAAAGATTAAGTTGGCGCCTGGTAGAGAGTTCTGGCGAGCCCAGAGCTAGTGGTTACCTCGCTCAAGGAATAACAAACGCAGCACAGCAAATAATGCTGCCAACCGTCAATGAATACTGCACAGGGACCAAGCTTTTTAAATTTCTTTTAATTATTTTTATTATTACTATGTGGTCAAAAAAATGTACATACTATATATTTGATTGTAATATAAAAAACGACAACTTAATATTTAAAAAAAAGTAAATTAAATAAAACTGAATTCTATCGCTCCTTCAACGTACAAAGTATCCTGGTATGGATTTTTTATATAATAACACTGCGGGACGCCCATAAAGGCTGTCATCGCAGCTCATAGACACCCATTTTTAGTGGTTGCGTTGCCGGCCTTTAAGGGAAGAGTTCGCTCGAAGTTTAAATAGTTGGAGGTCGTATCTCTCAGGGAAGACCCCGCCGGTTGTCGATTCCACAGTTCGCTTGTTCGCAAAAGAAAATGCAATGGAATTCCATAATTAATCTTCTTTTTGATATTTTTCTTCTGCCTCGTAATTAGCTACTACTTATATACATTAATTATGACTCAATCAACCTTTGGCAGTTGTTACATGTTTGTTTATACTGATTATTATAAATATATTTTTCTTTAGATTTTATTTAATTTAATTTAAGTAGTTATAGTTATCTTATTGAAAATTAATTATGCACTTGTACTTTACCCTCTGGGTATTTCTTTTTTTATTGTTCCATATTAGGGTTGCTTGGATGAAATCGCTTGTTAGCGATAAGACTGCCCGTTGCCTAGTTACTTATGTAACCTAGTTCCTTTTTTATTTTTTTTATGTATGCTAACGAGGTATAGCTAAATAAATAAATAAATTACTGTCGGTCCACTTGTGAACAACCGGGTTTTAGGACCAGTTTTTACGACCTCACTGCTATTATTGCGATGGCTATCGCTATTGCAAGTTATATTGTTAATTATATAGAGTTGTGGGATTAATTGATTATTCATAATCAATAATAATAGCTTTGTATCACAAAAAGTTATGAAAGAGGGTATCGTGATAGCTCTTACACAAGTAAAAAGTTGTCCTAATTAGCAAAACTGTTTAACCGACTTATAAAAATGAAGTAGGCGAATTTCGACGTGTTTTGTATGTATAAGTGTAGGTTATCCTCCTCCGTTGTTGGATACTAGACTTATAGATAAGTAATGGCTTAAAGGATCTTATTAAAACATATTAACATGAGTTCTGTTCGGTGGCAGTTGTTGCAGATCTTCAAATAAATGAAACACTTTGTTTGAAGGTTGAACTGGGTTTAATCTTTTCAAACAAATATTTATAACATATCAAATATATTATCATGGTATCACTTAACATCAGATGAGCCTCCTGCCCGTTTGCCCCCTGTTCTGCCCATTTGCAATTGAATCAAAGTATATAAATAATATACGAAAGTCTGCCAAATAGGACACTGAAATGAGATACGTTTCATTGCGCACGTGAAGTAACAAGGTTGCATATATTATCGTATGGAAATATGTTTTGCATACATTAATTACGAGTACGGAAGCCGACAGATGCATAACCGTTTGGATCAGTGTTTCCCGACGTGGGGCCCATGCCCCACAGGGGGGGCAATTTGATAGTCAAGTGGGGCAATCGAAGCCGTGTATATCGTGCACATCAAGCACATCAGCACGCTCAAGCGCCAGGATCTCTTTGATTTGCGGGTTTTCTTCATACAACCATTTCAATATCATTTTAAATAAATTTCTTAATATATTAATTATGTATGATAAGAAAATATATATATCAAAAACTCGTCTCTGAATCTCTGAGTGTATTTCCATATATGGACGGTATCATTTGTGATGAGTCTCTATCTTGTGTCTCTGATATATTATGTTTTCGTAGAGTAAGATGAAACTAATTAATTTTCTCCTTTTTTGCAGGTAATTTTCTATATGAACTTTCCATATAATGGTGTGGCTCGGTATGTATGTCAATTGTATATTAACGAACTACGCATACATGTTAATATCGAATATTTTGACGTATGACCATTTTATCTCTGAAGTCTCGAGACCATGGGTTATGAAGCCATGGGTTATGGTGGCTGGAAATCTTCCACAGTCCGTTATCAAGGCATTTTCTTTTGCGAACTGTGGAATCGATTACCGACAGGGGTCTTCCCTGAGAGATACGACCTCCAACAATTCAAAATTCGAGCGTACTCCCCCTTCAAAGGCCGGCAACGCACCCACTTAAAATGGGTGTCTATGGGCTGCGATGACTGCCTTTTTGGGCGTTCCGCAGGCTCGTTTCCCCCTATTAGATATAAAAAAAAATATTTTATGTATATAGAAAGAAACATGTACATGTCGGAGGAATGGCGCTGGTGTCAGCTGCAATTTTTATTATATTTTACTAAACAGTCAATTTAGTTAAAATCAGTTACTTTATTAAAAAATCATAAAAGACCCACAAATTTACAATTTAGTAAACTATTCGTATTGACGGGTTTAAACTAATTTTGACGTTATTAATTGCCTCAACATAAATAAAGACTATTACTACAGACTATCAAATAGTCTGCTAATTTTGTTAATTTGCAGATCTATTTATAAAATAAACAATAAGGGGTTTTAACTAAGTTGACTGATCATTGAATTATAATGATAATGGTAGCTGATACCAGAATTGCTCCGACATATATTATCTTTATATACAATGTATCTCACTGAACTCTTAAACGGTTGGACCGTTTTGAATGATTTTTTTTTACGAGTTCGGGCGGCGTCCTGGATGGTTTAGATTCCCAAATCAGCTCGGAAGGTGGCGCTTCAGTTGGTATCGAAGTTATTTATCTATACAGCAAATAAACAGCTGGTTCGTGCAGTTGTTCGTAATAAAACTCCTAAACGGCTGGTTTTGATGACATTTACTTGTGTGTTTAAGTGGAGTCGAGAATATCATTACAATCAAATGATCACGACCCATGTCTTTGGTAAGATGTCCAGACTTAGCAGAATGTAATTATGTATAGCAATAATACGCCATATTTGTGCCAAGGCAGGTCTTATATTCTTCTGACCTTCGATTCTCCTCGACCATCCAACCACTCACAGGCCCAAGGTCTCAGTAGCAATGTTGAGCGAAGCACCAATTAAAGGTGCCCGTCTTCTCCGGTGAAGGTGGCATTTAATATGATACTGGCTAAGACGGAGGCATATATGCTTAGTTGAAAATACTTCGATAGCGGGTTTTAAGGTGTGACGTCATCGCAGTGATTTATTGAGCAGATTGTATGTATCGCTATACATTATATAATTAGAAGTGATTATGATACAATTATCACAAAATTGCGTTAATCTTTTAAAACGTGTTTAAAGCACAGTTTACTTTCTTTTATTTTTTATAGAAAAAGCACGCACGAGGCGTCGCCCATGAACACTCTCAAGGCTCGCGAGTGCGTTGCCGATCTTTACATATTCAATTCGAGTTAGGATCCTTGAAGAAAAGAGTGTACTAATACTCTCCCCGTTTGCCTACTGTTCTATAAAAAAGACTATCTGAGTACTTAGTACATCTATTAGAACCACAGCATTAAGATAATAAACTTATCAGTTCGGTAATGTATGTTCAAGTTATCTTGAGCTAATTAGCTAACAAAGAATTCATGCGTCATATTTTACTAGCTTACAATTCAAGAACACACATACAAAATAGGTTTTTTATGTAAAGGTCAGTTATGTGAATAAAATAATATTATTTTTGTAATTTAGGTACATCAAAATTATGACGTTGATTTACGCGCCAATATGACGGTGGGCCGCCATCTTGCATACAAGCGTTTTGGCGGGATCTTGCAGTTATGTTTTATAGCCCAGTCATATTAGGTAAGAAAAGGGGTCAACCTCGGAATGAAAGATAATAAGCTGCAAATTGGTATGAACCTTTGTTTTGTCATTCTAAATGTTGTCTCAAAAGTCACAATCGTTATCGTGTCCGCGTCTTAAGATATTCAAGGTCAAAGGTCACAAAAATCGGTTTTTCGCGAAAATCTGGCTTCCTATCGGTTGAATGAGATTTGCATTTATTATAAAAGTTGTAGGCTATAAAATTCCCTACAACTTTTGTTTAAACTTTTTTTTCATACGACCAACCGTTTTGAAGGTAGAGCGCGAAGTGCACATCGTACAGTCATATACGGCCTAATGCAAGGTCAAGCGTGAGTTATGGTTATCAGTACGTTATAAAGTCAATTATTTACTTGGAAATTATAATTATTAAACAAAGCCTATTATTTATGTACTAACTATTAATTATTTATATTTAATTAAAGTAAGTAACTTGATTATTTATATATAATTATTCATATTTAACTATTTAAGTATAAAATATTATTAATTCTGGATTATATATTTTAGAACTGCTGCACTTTCAAAATCATATGAAGTTTGTTTTGTAGAAACAATGGTTGTGCCAATCAGTCAAGAAATTTTTTTATCAAATCGGTCTAATAAAAAAAAAATTATCGACATGCTTGTTGAAAAATTTAAAACTGTTAATATCACAATAAAACAAGCCAGAGATGATGCTGATGTTCTCATCATTGACACAGCTATTGCCTTATCAGAACATCAAAAGACTGCTGTCATCATAGGAGAAGATATCGATTTGCTCGTTATTTTAATTGGACGTACTCAGTCACATCATCAGGAATTTTTTTTGAAAAAAGTTGGCAAAGGCAATGTCAAAACACAAATATATTCTACTAAAAGTTTTGACATTCAGTGGCTGTGACACGACTTCTGCGCTATTTAAAAAAGGAAAAAAAAACTGTTACTAGAGCATTGGAAAAAATTCCTGATTTAGATAAACTGGTGGAAGTATTTCAACAAGAAAACTGCCCAAAACAAACATTATTAGAAAATGGAGTGCGCATCTTGTTGGCATTATATAATGCTCCAAAATCTGAGGACAACATTGATCATTTCCGCTACACGCAATTCATCAAATTTACAAAACTAAATAAACCTGTACAACTGTCAACACTTCCACCAACAAGTGTAGCAGCTCATCAACACATAAAACGTGTCTACTACCAGATTCAAACGTGGTTAGAGAAGGACTTAGAACCTCAAGAATGGGGCTGGATGCTTGAAAATGAAATCCTGGAGCCCATACGAACGTTATTACCTCCAGCACAAGCCGAACTACTAAACGTAATATTTTGCAATTGCAAAAATGGTTGTGGTTCCCGCTGTGGATGCAGAAAATCAGGGCTATAATGTTCTTTAGCTTGCGGCCAGTGCAACGGACAAGCTTGCCTCAACGCTTCACTGTATCCAAGTAATCCCGAAGAAGAAAATACATATGATCCCGATATTCTGGAAGGTTTGGAGATGAAAATGACAGATAATGAGGATGATGACAATGAATCGAACATTTTTGAGCGACAAGAAGAAGAAGAAGACGAAGAAGAAGAAGATAATTAGCTTCCATTTCCAATTTCATTACAATTAAAATCAACAAAGATACTTTTGATATTTGAACTCACATTTTGATAAATGTATATTATGCCGTATTTAATAATAAATAAAAATATGTATAAAAATATATACTCTTACTATCATTTTAACTTAAAATAAAACTAAAATATATAATCCAGAATTAATAATAAATTATACTTAAATAGTTAAATATGAATAATTATATATAAATAATCAAGTTACTTACTTTAATTAAATATAAATAATTAATAGTTAGTACATAAACAATAGGCTTTGTTTAATAATTATAATTTCCAAGTAAATAATTGACTTTATAACGTACTGATAACCATAACTCACGCTTGACCTTGCATTAGGCCGTATATGACTGTACGATGTGCACTTCGCGCTCTACCTTCAAAACGGTTGGTCGTATGAAAAAAAAGTTTAAACAAAAGTTGTAGGGAATTTTATAGCCTACAACTTTTATAATAAATGCAAATCTCATTCAACCGATAGGAAGCCAGATATTCGCGAAAAACCGATTTTTGTGACCTTTGACCTTGAATATCTTAAGACGCGGACACGATAACGATTGTGACTTTTGAGACAACATTTAGAATGACAAAACAAAGGTTCATACCAATTTGCAGCTTATTATCTTTCATTCCGAGGTGAAAGCCCTAATATGACTGGGCTATTATTTGAATTAAATAGTTAATAAATTAAAAATAACAATTTGTCCAGGTCAACAATATATTTTTAAATTGTCAAACTTACTAGACAGACAAACAAACCCGGAGTTTTTACGATTTCATCGCGCCACGACAGCGCCATCTATTTACGTCAGGATATATACAACTTTTTACTTTGTTGCTTACTTCGAACGCGAAAACGCGACAGGGTTAAAAATCTCTGTAGACTATCTTAAGTTAGTATATATTTTTTGGGATAAGGGATACACTTCTTCAATAAAATCCCAGAGGCTCTTTTACCTTTGCCTTTTAATAAATTTAAAAAATGCATTAAAGAAAAGCTGTGTAAAAAGGCTTACTATAAAGTTAGTGATTATCTAGTTAATAAAAGGGCCTGGGAGTAGTGCTAGGCAGGCTACTTCTAATTAATTTGCGATATTTGTTTTAAAATAAGTGTTGTTTGAGATGCTATTTAAAAAGTGTAAGAGTTTCAACCCTCTGTCTTCTTTGCCGATGAGTAGGGATGTCCATTCAAATTTAATGACGTGAAATAAGTGATACCTGTATCTTATATTCTAAAGTATATTTTATTTTTATTTTGTATGCATTTCTATAGAGGTCTCTGTAATAACCTAAGTACACGTGGTGTGTTCACTGAACTGACAATTTTCCGCTTCATTGCCTTACGATATTTAAATTCCCTGGCCGCGTGTGTATAGACGCGATAAACTCTAACGCGCGAACCCAATATTTATTTATTTATTTTATTTATTCATTCACACTTCGTTGCTAGAAAGAAACACAAATAACACAATACATATAAATTACAAAGGATGAAACGGGCGGCCTTATTGCTAACAAGCGATCCACAATCTCAGATTGTTTTCAATTTTGTCAACCTCACATCAATCCGTGACAGTCGATCGATCTCCTATCAGCAATAACCAAACCCTACGAAGACAGTTTTGGCGACGGATAGAATGCAATCTCTTCGCTCTTTACACTAATATTTGATAATCAATATAAACCAAATAAAGTTAATACAACCGTACAAATAACATTAAAATATACATGTCTATGTTTTAAACATATATATTTGATTTTAATTATTTTAAAAACTGGTGTAAGTTAAAGTCTTGAGATAGGATATTGGCACAGTTGAACTGTAATTTTCATACAACGGTCTATCCACATATATCGATCCGAACTACCATCGATAGCTTGTATCGACAAATGGCTATTGCAATCCGTCGATTGGTTATTAGCACACATTTATCAATATTTGGATTAAGATGGTCTTTCAGATGTCAAAAATAGATTGAGATAGGTTTATTGGGTTTTGGCGTAAATAAATTCAATTCAATTTAGATTCAGTCTATATAGTAGGTATCAACAATAATGCCCCAGTTTAAAAAAACAATTAACAAATCTAGAATAACGCAATAAGTTTCGGTCCAGATTTCGGTTATTCAACAATGGAACAATGGATGAGCCGGTCCCAGGTTTTCGATGAACAAATAAAAGAATTAACTGTTGTATTAAGTAAGGTATAGGAGATGAATCACAAAAATAAACCATTTTCCTTCCTTCCAATAAGCAGGAAAAAAAAATAAAAAGAGGATGAGACAAGGATACAAAAGGGAGGATTCCAACCTCCCTTTTGTTCATATTGCCGCCTCATCCTTAAAATGGCTTGAGGCTTGAGCAGGCGTAAAAGCCTTAGACAATTTCATCATCGGACGTCGAGGCATCGGAAATTGCCTTGACGTCCGTCGTTCCACAACTCAGGGCACCACTGAGGTGAAACCAGTTGCCCACTGAAGTATTGAACCAATGCGACTTATTTATCAAGATGAGAGCGTGTGATGAGAAAGTGTCACTGGCAGTGTGTGATCATGGGTGGTGGAAACAACAGGTTTGTCTGCCCGTTTGCCCCTATACTATAAAAAAATAACAATCTAGATAGCGTATGAGGCAAATAAAATTACAGGGCGCTATAACCTTTTTAAGTCAGGTCCTCAGATTTCTGTGTCTTTTTCATGATCATTTGTCAATCTAATAGGCAAGTTAGATCAGCCCCCTGTGCCTGACAAACGCCACGAGTCCAAGGCAAGACATTAGTCACGATATTTTCTTCTTCTTCTTTAAGTGCCTCTCCATTACTGGTCGTTGGCCGTCAGTTTCTTGAAGCGTGTCTTGTCGTGCGCCAGATGTAGCATCACCGTTCGAGCGAATGTAAAATGGAAGAATGGAGCGAATTAAAAAGGCAATTGGTGTACAGCCGGGGATCGAACCTACGACCTCTGAGATGACATGCTGGAGCCGCTAGCCTGTACGAGGCAAGTACAATAAATTATTCAAAAGTGTGTAGATATAAATATAACCATTGTTTCAACGTTTTGAAACGAAAACGTGACCATTCTGAAAACATTCAGATGAATGGGCTTGAACAATGCAAGCTATAATTGGTAGTACGGGGGGCACTCGATATAACTGTATTCATTTATTGAAGCCATGAATCTTATTCACAATATGAATAATAATACTACAACTTTTTAGATATGTGCCAAAACTCCAACTAACATTACACTTTTAATTAACATTAGAAAAGTGTTAAATTGTTTCCGTATTTTATTCGTACTAATCAACAATCAAATATACAGTATTTACAATTTTCTTAACCTATATTAATAATAATAATGAAGCCCATTTAATTTCCAATTCTGAGAAAAAGGTAATATACAGCCTATAGAATAAATAGACATGGGGAGAAATTGGCTGTGCCAAAAATAAATTTAGAACTGTTTCGGAAAAACACCTTTTGTATGGCAATTAAAGTTTACAATAAATTACCAAAAGAATTAAAAGATCTTCCGACTAGAGTCTATAGAAAGCGACTTGCATTACTTTTGGAAAATATGTACTATTCAATAAATGATTATTTGCGTGAGACATTGTAATTCGATCATTGTTTATCGGTAATATAAGAATTGACATTGACTAATAATGTAAAATGTAAATTAAGATAAATTTGCGCGCCATTGTGGTAGAATATGCGAACGACTTATGATTGTACCACCTTAACATTTTGTACCATATTCTTGCAATAAATAAATTATTATTACTTACTATTATTATATTTTTTAGATTGTATACATTATTTTTTTTAACTTGTTATATACATCTTATGTCTTAGCTAAATTTAGTACCGTTGACCTGTACCGGGTAAAGGCCTCCTCCAGTTTTTTCCAACTGACTCTGTCCATTGCTGTCTTTCTCCATTCGCTTACTGTTACCGCTTATACTTCTATCCACCTTTTCTTGGGCCGACCTTTTCTTCTTCCCCTTGGTATTTTCCATACAGTTGTCTTTATCGTTATTCTTTGGATCCAGCTGATGCTTAGCATGTGATGGAAACACATGTCCTTTTGTGTCAATATTGTCAAATATTAAATACCACCCTTTGGAGCAAAATAAAATATTATTATTTTATTAACCTCTATCCAAAATCTCCGCCATCTTCGTTAATCCTGTTAAAATTTAATTTAGAATCGTATTAAACAGTAAATTCTAATTAAGTTCTTAATTTGATATTTTGCCTTAAATATTTTTTTTATAGCATAGGGTGGCTTAATGTGCCTACGGGGCGCAAAAAAGGGCATTTTCTAATATTTCTGGATCCCTGTGTATTACGTGTCCAAAAAACTCAGGATGTGAAAGAGTAAGTGTCGAAAACCGATTTTTTCCTGTAATCGACTAAGTACAGTACTGTAGACACTATTCAACATTATATCAGTTATGGCTGAATTCTATTTCAAAACCTAGTTATCACACAGTTATTTTTACCCAACGTAACATCGTCATAAGTCAAGTGAGGCGATGCACTCTGAATCCAACCCACTTAGGGTGAAATGACCGCTAAAGTATTCCTTCTAAGACAGTTAAGAAAATCGTCGTACCTATTGTTCAGTGAGGTGTCTTGGGTAGAGTGCCAGCCACCTTCAAAGGACAGCCACTAATACAGTCGTTTGAACCCGACCAGACAAAATATAAAAAAACTTAAAGTGCAAATATAAATAAAAACCCTTAAATCTCCTCCTTTCATCTGTAAACTGTGATCTGTCTACCTCTGTTTAAATAAGGAGAAAATACGCTTACGCGGCCCGCACAATGGATGTTGAGCTTATATTATTGTTGATAATAATAATATAAGCTTATAATAATAAACTTATTATGATAAGCTTGATGCTTATTTTATTGTTGATACGGGGTCTATGGCTCGGTCTACACTCAAATGCCTCTGCTATTCAGGGGGTTAGCTACCCCACCCACTAAAAACACCTCAGCCCTTCACACGTCCTTGAGATGGGCCCTTGGGGTTCGTCAGGCATTCTATCCAAGAGGCAGACATATCTGACTTAGAATTGTCATTCATAAGCTGAGGTTCCGGGCCAGTCCAGATTGAGACAAGGACTTCATCTATTTACCTAGTGGGACTGGGCCCAACGCTGGCTGATGCCTTCATTCCAGGACTTTTGCCCATCCGTCATCCGTTTCTGGACAAAAAATAGCCCACAGTTGTTGTTGTCCCTTAGTGTTAAGTCTCTATTATTTATGTTTACATATATAAATAGACTGCTTAATATCTACCCGCCCATCCTCTACAATCTAAAAATACAACTAAAAAACTTATGCAGTGTTAGATGTGATTCTGAGACCTAGACACTAATTGATTAATTACACACATTCATTCACTCACTCACTCATTTGCACCCACACACTCGCTCGTGCACTCAGGCGTGTTTATAACCGTTGAAAAAACAAAATAACTGATGTAATTAAATAATATATACATATATTTTAACGAATTTATAATTAAGTTTGTTATGAAAGGGCTGGGAACCCTGCCACAGGTTTTTTTACTTAAAAGGGTCCCAAATCCTACACAATGCAATGTATCTAAAATGAATAAACACATTTTATTTTATTATTTTTGCATAAATTACTTATTCATTACAATTACTTTGAAACGTTTCATACTTTACTATTAGCTATTTTATAAATCTTAGTTCATATGTGAAAAAAATAAAATTACACCTAGGAATAAAAGTGGATATAACGTGGTACCTTGTAGTACACCCTTAACCTACTAGGCTCCTTTGCTAGGCACACTAAACGCTAACACAATGTCATTATGCGAATATTTCTTGTAAATTTTAAGTCATGGACAAGTTTTTTTCTATCTAATAATATCTAATACTAGGGCCAATTTAATAATGTGCCATGTGTGTTTAGATAACTGCCATTTCTCAAAAAGTGTAGTTACTAATTGTATAATTTAAAAATACTTGTAATGTTAACTTGGTTTTAGTTCACTTCTTGCTATTTGTTTATCCTTACTAGAGTTGCATAGAAAAGATCTCTTGTTAGCGATAAGGCCACCCGGCCATCTCTAATAATTTTTGTTTCTATTTTATCTGTAATTATCTATTGCTTATTTATTGTATTTAACCTACAAAGCATGACCCACTGTCCTGTTACGCTCACTTTTCCATTACGATGAATACTCATGCGCCGCATCTATCTCTCTTCCACTCGATTGGCATAAATGTCCGAGGATTTACTGCTTCTTTGTATTCATATAAAATTTGCGATAATTCAATAAACATGCTTCAATTTTATTCATAAAACTATGCAATCATTTCATTAATCTTTACAGACATTATCATTAAATTTTAAAATATAATAAATTAATGATACTATAAATCATAATAAACCTCATTTAAATTTTAATAAAGGTATAACCTTGACTGGTGACAGATAAATTAACTGTAACACGGAAATCCTCTCAGAACTCAGACCCCTCGCGAAAGGGGACGCGTGTGATGACGTCATGCGTCGACTGCCTCATTACGATAGACGTCATTGTTATATGTTAATCGCTTTATCGGTTTAGTGGCTTTCAAAATCTGAGCTTTGCCTATGCCTGAGGTAAGCGTGTAAAGCTGGTGGCATCTGTCTCTTTCGGAAATCAATTTATTTATTAAGCTTACGAGTTTATTGTTTATACTTGTTTATATTCATTATATTGTTTATATTAAACAATATAAAGAAGTTTCCCTGTTTATTGATATTATAATTAATTGCGTGTTAGTACTCTGGGGGTAAACAAACAAAACGATTTTTTTTGTCCTTAGTTTGCATGCGGCAAATACGTTGGCAAGATGCGCAAGATTCATTACTAAGGTGTTTCCTACTAAGCTCCCGATTTCCCCAACCACACCTAATACTATTGTAAAGAGGACATTTGTCTCTGGTAATTCCATTGGTATTACATTATCTATATTGTTACGAATGTCATAGATTACAAAACTTAACAATAGATGAACTAGTTGGCTGCTCCCATTTCCTGCCCATCCTGGCGTCCTTGGCCGGATTATATTAGTATTACTCTGGCATTCTACACTAACACTTGTTGATACTGTGATCAGTCTCTTTATATACTGTATACTAGCGGATCCGACAGACGTTTTCATGCATGATAATTTACGCGATTTGTATATTAAACAAAGTATGAAAGTACCGAATTTAACGCCATCTGCCAGGCTGATTTGTGAATCTAAATAATCGAGCACCCCACCCAATTGTATAAAAATTCAATCAAATCGGTACAGTCGTTTAATAGGAGTTCAGTGTCTTACGCGTACAGTGTAATTTAATTTAATTATTTATTAATTAGATTGTTTTTATTTCTAAGCATTCCGTTGTTATTCCTATGGGGTTGAATCTGGTTTCGTTCCTAACTGTTGAGCGAACTTTGCGATTTAAAGAGTGGTGAAGAGCTACGGCCTGTTCTTCTCTTCCGTTCTACGCCGTTTATTTAAGAACTGGCAGTAAATGTAAAATTAAAAACATTCGTATTTGTTTATTTTTTGACGTTTATAAGTGTACATTGCGTTACCTATATGAATAAATGATTTTGAATTATAACATGAGGCACTTTGATCCAAATATGAACCTCTAGATTGCTTTAATATGAGATAAGTATCCTTTTGTGTGAGACTGAGCCATCACATGCCAATATTGGTTATTATAATTTCTATAAAAGTTCAAACTACCGAAAAATTTAATGAACTATTTCATTGACAACTTTTATATAATTATCTACCTTAGTAATGTAAAATACTTCCTATTATAGATAACGTATAGTCATTCAAATAACAAAGACAATACTCGTGATTCATTTGTCACTGGTATTGTGATAATTCAGGTATTTCAACGATATGCCCGACTGTACATTTCTTCATTATCTAATATTACTAGATTTTTTGATTTATTGGGTTGAAAAAAAAATCCATGGCAGGCAATGGACTTGACTGGTCCGCCATTTATACTAACTATACGTAACATTGAATAGTTGACGTAATATGAAATTGTGTTTTTTATTGTTCTTTAAATGTATATACATTTTCTATATTCAAATTTCCTTACATTCATTCAAAACAACATAATACATAAAAATATACCTGATAACTAACCTTAAAATTTAATAATTAAAATATATTTTTAAAAGGCAAGGTTAATAAATAATATACAATAATATGTAATTACAATATTCTAAACTTACATAATAATAATAAAAACATGATAAATTAAAGCACATTTAAAAAGTGGCATTTTTGATTTGGGATATGGGGCGGTGCACCTTTATCCCTGGCAGCTCTCCTGGTTGATTTGATTCTGGGGTCACCAGTACTCCACCAGGCGCCATCTGAAATCTTTCATAAGCGCCTGTGCATTTAAACCCCACGTTCTAAGAGTCTATTACTTTTTTATCTTTAAAAATCTTCGTACCAATTTTTCCGGATTATACGGTCTGTCAGTAACACGTGAACTTAACCTATTTCACCAGACGTTATGGAAATGTATTGAAACTCGTCAAAACCCACGCTAAGCGTGCGTAGGCGTTGCCGCTAATTTGAGAGGCTTTTATGGCACATTTCGAAATAATAAACCTAGATGCCTTCGTAAGTATAATGTACTTAGAGTGAAAGTTCCAAGAGTCAACTCGAAGGGGGAATACGAAATCCAAACCATATCACCTTCGTTCCACTAGCGTGTGTTCTTCGTGCGTCTTGAACCGTTGGCGTTCCGTAGAAATTGTGGAGTCTCGCTGCAACTTCTACCGCATTTACCATGTTGAGACCAGAGGTGTTCCGATTAATAGCTGCGGTTGAGTTTCATCAACGTCTAGGCAGACTATTTCCACCCATATTACCTAAACCTACGTTTCACAACTTAGTGTTTTTTAGGTCCTGGGTAGCACTAATGTGGAACCAGCTGCTCACTAAAATATTTCCGAGCAAATGCCAACTTGGGAGCCTTCCGGAATTGATAGTATACAAGGGCATTAAACTTCAGTTGAGCGTCTGATCAATCCCCTCCTTATAGAAGGGAAAAAAGAAAAAGATATTGCCGGAGTTACTTGCCAGTTCTTATCCATAAAACTGTGAAAGTATATATTGAGATGATCTCAGAAATCTTGGACTTATGATTTTAAATAGTTAACACGATAATATAGTAGTTTTGTATTAATCTTACACTTAACGAAAGTACACAGTAATGTATTACATGTTTTTTGCCTAAAACAATATTCCTTTATATTTTCATTTAACTTTAAACATACTTTTCGTATATTGGTTGATATGTTCTAGGGGCCAGAAATAGCTACAGACTATATCAGAGAATACCCATTATTATTTGTTATTACAAAAGAGCGTACCAATAAAATGCTGACTTGTGACCTGCTGGTTGAGTCCACCAGCATATCATTTACCATGTGATGAGATTCCTGGGATTGCCCCACCCTTTTATATTAAACATACCTACCCACACACAACACGACTTTTATGTTACTGATGATGGACCTCTTGTTACTGTTATGCTATGTTCTACTGTCTACCCTACACCATTATTTTTTCCAATTATTGGCGCAGCAGGGTTTTATAATGTTTATTTACGGTTCAGAAAAGGTGTATGTATGTGGTGTAGACAAATAATTTGTCAACAATACAATGACTCAAAACTTGGCCATGAAAAAGAGTCGCGGAGAGTTTCTTGCCAGTTATTCTTGCCCGCTCTTATATAACTTTCTAACTGGTAGTAAATGTTAATTTACAATTAATTTAACTTTTTTTCTAACGTTCATAAGTGTTCTTGTTTACCTATATGAATAATGTTATTTTAACTTCACTCAGTTTCCCCACTTAGAAGCTCATTTGGTCCATTGTGCGCATAGTCCAGGCTAATTAAACCTGGCTCCTTCCAGAAGCTCAGAAGTTTCCTGCGCACTTTGTAGGCTTCAAGCGAGGATCCATGGCCAGGACTACGTGGATGACATATTTGAACTGTAACAGTCTCTGCTCTGGGATGTCTATCGCTTTAAGGACAAAGAGATGTTTATTATGGAGACAGTGGCCCTTAATTGTTCCTATCATTGTTTTGAGATTAGTTCTGTTCGTTTTGTCATTAGCTAATGCACAAACAAACCATTAGACCTGGAATTTGCTATTGTTTACATGCAAACAATGCAATTAAATCAGTGGTGTCAGCACTGATTTAATTTAATTTTTCTGGGCCTTAAATTTTTGTATCTGTTTCATGATCTTTTATCTAATAGGCAAGTAGGTGATCAGCCACCTGTGCCTAACATATGCTGTTGACTTTTTGGGTCTAATGCAAGCCGGTTTCCTCGCAATGTTTACCGTACGAATGAATGTTTATTTATTTAACTTTAACACATCATATATAGTACTAAATCTGCGGTATATGTTAATAACGATTTTATCTAAAACGTATGACTATTAAACATAAATTACAATATATAAAAGTGAACAGAGGAAGAAAGACCATTTGGAATCGAACCTACGATCCCCGAAGCAATTACGCTAACTCTCCTCTCAATGTTAACTTTCTGTTTTATTCGCTAAAATATTTATTAACGGTAACCCATCATATTTCTATCCGCGCCAAGTACCGCTTAACCTTGATCAATACCAGCCCCTTAAAGTATATATAGCGGTGTAAATCTAGACTTAGGATCAAATTACAAAAGTTCGTCGACACTCGACTCGTGTGAGTAGAACTTCGTTATTGATTTAGAGTGCACACGGATGTGTCAAAGGGGCGCTACACATACGTGACTAGTAATTAATGGTGTAAATTAATGTCGTCATGTTTTGTTTTACCGGCTTGGGAATATCAGGACAGTAGTAGGAGATTCCTGGTCTCTGACCACCTATCGGGATGATGGGGTGGAATGTTTCTTGCCAGTTCTTCTTTCCCGCTCTACGCACTTGACTTGCGAACTGGTAGTAAATGTAAATTTACAATTTATATAATTTTTTTTAAACTTTTTGTATAAAGATATTTTGATTGAAATGTTTAAGGACTTTATTTCTCATTACAAAAAAAATATTTTATTTACATAAGAAACTTAATATTAATATGTATAAACGAGCAAGATACACGTCGCCATTAACCGTCTTAATTTTAGTCAACTGTGTTCACTCTAACATGCATCTTTACTGCCTTTTTGAATTTGTCAAACACACCAATATTGCCAATTTTAGATGGTAATTGATTAAATATTTGCACACCCTCATACCTAATAGATTTCTTCAAGTAATTTGTATATGGCTTCGGCAAGATAAGCAAACTCGCTTGATTAAATCTATATCTATAAAATATTAATATAATAATAATAATAAAAAGTCTTTATTCATTTTAAGTACATTTTCCAAGTGTAAGATTTTGAAACCCTTTTAAGTAAAAATACCTGTGTTAGGGTTCCCAGCTCTTTCCATAAACAAACTTAATTATTTAAAATAATGACATTATTTAACCTATTTTTTGAACCGTTTCCTTTTTATATTTATAATATGTAATTTATAACTAATGATAGGTTACGTAACTGCAGTATATAGGTTTAATACCGTCGTTTCAAAAGCCTGTGACCTAAATTCTTAAAAAAAGTCGATTTTTGTATCACAAAGGCGTTGAAAATTCAATAAAGCACTAAAATACGATGAATTTGAAATTGTAATTTGCCAATATCGTGAAAACTGGAACGTTGAAAAGTCTTTATACATATTTCGTCGTGAAAATGTAGACGAATTTAGTGTTTCATATCTTAATGATGTTTTTATGTAGCAAGCTGGCAAGTGGCTTAGCTGATGGTAATGTGATACCGCCCATGGACACTGCCAATGTTAGAGGGCTCTCGGGTGCGTTGCCGTCCTTTTAAGAATTAGTACGCTGTTTTCAATTCATCGGTGGGCAGCTGGTTCCACGCTCAGTTTAAAAATAATTCCGAAATAAAATTTAAATGACAGGCCAAAACTAACGCCTTTACCACAGACTTAGAAACAAATTGAATGAAACGTTTTAAAAAAAAAATAATTCTTTATCATCTTACCCGCTCTACGCCCTTGACTTGCGAACTGGTTGTAAATGTAAATTTATAATTAATTTAATTTGTGTTTTTTGACGTTCATAAGTGTACATGTTTACCTATATCATTTTCATATATTGTATATTTTCATTAGTGGATAAAGTTTCCAGTTCATAGACGGGTGTAAACAGATAGTGTACTTCAGAAGATTCGATCGATACTGTCTTGAGTTATTTTACCAACTACCCGTAGAATTTCGACAATATGTTTTTTAAGTGCTGGCGACGGACCTGTTGAATGGGAATATAACGAACACGAAAAAAGAGACTTGAACCGACGTCTCGCACTTAAGCCAAAAATAGATGTGTCCAAAGAGTATAGAGAAATGTCTATTTTGAGACTCTATTTCGTGTCGTCTTCGTTACATGTAGAAATATACAATTGACATGTCGGAGTAATGGCGCTGGCATCAGCCGCCATTTTCATTATTTAATAACTTAAAAGTCATATTAGTTCTATATCTAATCTACAAATTATTATTATAATTTAATTACTATGTAGATACGCACTAAAAATGTACATACTGTTTGGTGCAGTAGTTTCTATACGATTTTGATATATTCTATAAATTTAACAAAGATAAAAATGGGTTGTGATTTATAAAAATATAGAACACCCATAACTATTTGATAGTCTGTAGTAGTGTAATAGTTTTTATTACTTATGCTGAAGCAATGGTGTTAGTGCCAGCAGCCATTGTCATCATTACGTCAAAGTCAAATTAGTGTAAAACCGTTAATACGAATGGCTTATTTCGAAACGACTTTTCAATGGTTATTAAAGAATGAAAATGGGAGCTGATAACAGCACCATTTCTCCGACAGACATAATTAAATGAAAATGAGCTACCGGCCTAAACGCTTTCGAGCGATCTCTTTTAGGCAAGCGCTGAGAAAAATAAAGAAATTAGATAAGGTAAGCAAGAAGTGTAAGGACATATACTTATTTAGACAAAACAAATGTAACAAAACAATTAAAACATACACAAAAACATGAAAAAGAAAAAGTACAAATATACTTTTTTATATATATATTAGAATACATATGAAAGTTACTTCTTACGAAGTTTCCAGCCTATGTTCCCCTTTAATTATGCAGCTGGATTTTCAGATTTCTAGCTAAGCATCAAGGTCGTCATTGATGCAGCAGGCCGACCTTAAACCCGTGAACGCTGGGGTCCCACAAGGTTGTGTCCTATGCCCGACCCTGTTTCTTCTGTATATAAATGATATGTTTGTATCAATATGCTCAAACCAGTATCTAGATTGATTCATGAGGAAGGTCTAAGAAAGTGTGAGCCACGGTTGCCTGAGCTTGCTTGTTAAGAGATTATATATATCTATATAAACTTAGGTAAATATATATATATATATGTATATAAACTTAGGTAAAACTTGGGTAGTATTCAGAACTAAAATTGAGCGAGCCGGCTGTGCACCGATGAACATTCTACGTGCGGTTAAACATTCGGTCATACGATGAAAAAAAATATCGTGAGGAATTAGGCCTAAGTCCAAAAAGACAGCGTGTTTCAAGGACAGTAGGTAGATATAGAATATCTGAGGCCTAGAACTAAATGGTTGTACATGCGAGTGCATTATACGCATGAAACATTACCAGCTTATAACAGTTACTTTCATTTATCGATATAAAGATACAACTTATTCTTGCTCCAATTCCCACGTTGAGGCTATTGTGTTGCAAGGCATTGTCGAGTATATAATTCGGCCGTTACAAGGTTGCCTTTTTATATATTAAAAATATAGACCGTACATAAATATATGGTCTAATATATAATAAACATAACAAAGGCAACTTTGTAACGGCCGAATTATCAATTAATAAAAACTTTTAAATTTGTTTTGATTAACATTTTAATTATTTCTATTATTCAAATTCAAAAATAATTTATTCATGTAGGTAACTTAATGTACACTTATGAACGTCGAAAAAAATATACATCTAATTTTACATTTATTGCCAGTTTTTAAATCAAGGGCGTATAACGGAGGAGAAGAACTATAATAAACAATAAACTCTCCGCCACTCTTTTTAATCGCCAAGTTTTTTTTTAAACAACGTTTGTAAGGAGCTGCAACCATTACACCGTGTTCCATATTATGACATCTTGAGTAATAAAGAATATTAAAATAAATTGAGATGCCACTGGATATAAAAGTGTTTACATGTACTCGACATATTAATTTATAAATAGTCCATCTTCGAAGTCGGAGCTCGGAATGTTTAATATCCTGATGTTCCTCAAAATAGCATTTCCAGCGAGAGATCGATAAGGATGCTTTAGTGAGAATTGCTGACCCAGCAAACCATATTCTGCCATATAATATCGCTATATGTATAAATGGGTGAATGATTACAAATAAAAAACGAATAATTTCAAGTAGTTACAGACATGAGATTGCCTTCAAAAATGCTCAGTTATGGAACGAGGTGATTCCGATGGTATTTTGTATTCTGCCTTGATGATGGTCAGCTGAAAGTACATACATTAGTCTGATTAACTTCTTGACACCACGGGCCTAATGAGAACATTGAAAGGACAAGATCATTCGAATTAATGTTGTAGTGTTAAGACGTTAGTCTTAAGTGCTAAACAGTGGTATGTAAAAAATAGAACACACGGACAGACTAGACGTACGACGTTGTAGTTTCAGGAAATAACATAAAAATTATACAGTATGCCATCGGTGGCCTTATCTTGATCGCTTATAACGATCTCTTCCAGGCAACCCTAGTAAGGGAAAAACTAAAAACAATATGCTGAGTAAAGTGTGAGAAGTGCATAACCAAATGATATATGAAAAAATATAGAACCTTCATCTATAATTTAAAAAAATCATAATATGACAAACTAACAGTAAAAAGCCAATCACACGGATTCATGAATGGCGATGCAATAAAAAAGAAAAGGAAATACAAGAATTACACAAGTCACGATTGGTGAAGATAGAATAGATAGAAGAGATAAGAAGATGATAGGAAGATAGTCGAGCACCCTACTCCAAAATTAGGAAGACATCCTAAATGCCTATGAAGGATGAGATGATGAACATCTATTGGAGTAGCGTAATACATATATAGTTATGAGGACTGTAGAGTTTGAATTAATTTTTAAGATGAGAGGAAGTTTTGGAAATTTATTAGTCTTAAATTAGACTAGATCGTATCCAGATTGTAGTAAACGCGATACTTACGAAGTATCGCGTTTACACACTCGTCCTGCCCACTTTCCTGCTCACTACGACTGAATATAAATGTGGTATTAAACTTAAAAAAACAAATTATTTAAGGTTTTTAGGTGTACAATATTTTTTTTATGTTTAGGGTCTGTTTCACAATGTCCGGATAAGTTCCAAATAACCTATTTATTACTTATTGGTAGGATAAACTGTATTTTTGCGTTTCACGACTGTCATATAGCGCTATTTGTCAAGAAATGCGAAGTATCTTATTCGGAACTTTTATCTTTCGAATAATTTATGTGTTGCATAGCTATTTGACATTTTATCCATACATTGTGAAACAGGCCCTTAATATAATAAAAACAACATAATATGAAATGTGGGGACATCTCAAAAACCACTTCAAGTAGAAATTTCTATTATATTTAGAGGCAAATTTAACATATTATTATTAGATTGTTCTAGAACAAAAGACGTGTAAAGCTTGACGCGAACCCTTTGGAGCCCCTCATAAAAATGTATTGAAACCCAGAAAACCTGAATTTAAATACGAAATTGAAATTTGGATTTGTGTTTTGAATTTAAATACCGTTATATTTTTGCATGTAATAGGAGGCAAACGAAAAGGAGACTCACCTGTTTAGTGATACCGCCGCCCATGGACACTCAATGCCAGAGGGATCGCATGTGAGTTGCCGGTCTTTTAAGAATCGGTACGCCCTAATTCGAATTTTCACTAATTAAAGTATTACCCAAGTAATTCGACGTATGGTTAAAAGAGCTTAAACTTTGAAAACGTCAAGAAAAGAGCGTACAAATTCTTAAAAGGCCGGCAACGTACCTTGTATCTTAATCTGCCACGCTGGAGTTAATCCCGAAATCCCCTCTAGGGCTACCCACCTATAGATTTCTTTCGTGTAAATTAACGAATAATTTTCCATTCCAGGTCGTGTATTGGTCGCCGGTCACCATGGCAACCGGCGTAGTAACAAATCCATAAGTTAAGGGGTATGTATGACATTTAAAAAACAGTTAGTCTGTGCTTCGGTTTATAATGATCACCTGCATGGAGCACACCCACACAAAATCACGTACATACCGTCACACAACAGCTGAATTAAATACTTAGATAAATGTATATAATAATATTTATAAACGGCTCATATATAAGGAGTATTTCCTCCGATTTTGATTTTGGTTTTGTGGTTGAATTGCACCAAGTAAATATTTAAGTTGGCGACTGTATCTTAGAATTGCTGTTTTTCTCGCTTAACGAATAAGCATCGCAATAGTGAGGAAAGGCTGCCAGCGTAGGTACAAATTCCATTACTGGGACCAAAATTAATGTTTATAGAACTTTATGTCTCATTACAAAAAAAAACTATTTTATTTACATGAAAAACTTAATATTAATATGTATACATACATACGAGACATATACACGTCGCCATTAGCCGTCTAATTTATACTGTATATATGCCTAATTTGTGGAAGCTTTCATTACTTTTGTCAACAAGAGGAGAGAGGGATTAAGTGCAGTTAATCTGCTTACCTAATATAGGAACGGCTCCTAATGAATATATAACTAACGCTAGGTTTCATAACAGTTGTTACAGTGAAATATAAACGATATACTAACTCTTTACGATAAGGGAAACGAGAAAATCTATTAGATTTTGTCCCGTTCTAACAGTTCAATAGTCACATATTTATCTCGCTCGCAGCCTCCTATCGATCGCGCATGTGACCTTGACCCTGTGGATAAACAGCATCCTGACCTTGCTCGAAGGGAATACCGAACTTTGAGTCGTTAAAACCAAGGATTTTGTGCATTTCTCTTATTATTATGAAAAATAGACGTCATTCGACACAGTGAGTTTTGCTGAGTCGAACATATACAAGACCCATCGAATACATTGGCATGGGTCAAGATCGGAAGGAAGCTTACCTAAGCCTGCTTGAAACCCGGAGACCTGTGTGTCGGCTTAACCGCTGAATCGACAGAGTAGAGGAGGACCTGCTGCAGCTGAAAGCCGTTGGTAGCACAGAACAGGGAGCGCTGAAAGTATCTAATTTTTGAGGCCAAGACATTTTTAGTCCCACAGCCAGCGATGTGAAGCCTCACACACATATTCACCTTGATGGTTGGAAGTCTTCCACAACTGCATCACAAGACATTGAAGAGAACTGTGTACGACATCCAATTGTTTCACGAACCGCCTCCTTCAAAGGCCTGCACCCATTTAAGTGGGTGTCCATGACCTGCGATGCTGTGGGCATTTGCCCCCTGTTTTCCACACAACTTCTTTATTTATTCATTCACACTTAGTTGCAAAGAAACACAAAGAACACAATACATAAAAATTACACGGGATGCAACGGGTGTCCTTATCGCTAATAAGCGATCTCTTCCAGGCATCCCAAGTAAAAAAAGAGAAGTGATATAAAACAAAATTATATATAGAACGTTAATCTAGAGAAGAAAATAGAATATTAATAACGAACTAAAAACTAAAAAAGCTAATCTTAAGGATTTATGACTAGCGAACGGCGATGTAATACAAAAGAATAGGAAATACACGATTGATCAGGATATGATAAGGTTAGGATATATTTATATAGAAGAGTTTTAAAAGATGATAGAAGGAAGCCAATCCTATGGAGTCGTGCAGCCTGTTCCACAGCTTATTGGCGGAAATTCCGAATGAATGGCCTTTATTGTTAAGTCTTATGATTGATACTCGCTCATAAGGGATCGGCGCATGAACAAATTACATAACTAATTTCGGTTACAGCGTCAAGAGGTAAATAGGGCAAGAGAGGGGATGGCCTGCCAGACGTCTTTTGCCCGGTACAAGATAGATATTTCTCTTCTTTTCTCACAACAGTGTAACCCACACGGCAACGTCTGACCATCTGAGATAGACATCTTAATCCAAATATTGTAAAAAGTGTGCTAATAACCAATCCACGATTTGTAATAGCCATCTGTCGAATCAAGCTATGCATGGTAGGTCGGATCGGTATCTGTGGATAGAGCTTTGTATGAAATTGACAGTTCAACTGTGCCTATATCCTATCTTAAGATTTTAACTCGCATCACTTTTTAAAATAATTAAAAAGCTATTTGACATGTTTTCAACATAGAGATGTATATTTTAATATTATTTGTACGGTTTTATTTACTTTATTTGGTTTATATTGATTATCTAATATAAGTGTATAGAGCGAAGAGATTGCATGCTGTCCGTCGCCAAAAATGGATTGTTTTCAATCTGAGAATGTGGATTAATTATTGGGTTCGGGCGTTAGGGTCTTTCAAACGTACCTATTCTTAAAAGGCCAGCAATGAAGCAAGCCTTCTGGGAGAGTGTCGTTTTGATTTAACATCAGAAGATACTGTTTAAGTACCGTTGTATAAAATATATAATGTAATTCACGTACTACATATAACAAAAAAGCCGCAACCCGAGTCGCGTACAGTTAATAAATTAACGAAACTCCGAAATGGCTTCCCTGAATACAATTTAACCAGAAACCATAGAAGTAAGATTAACGTGAAATCGCAAAGGAATTATAATCTGCTTGATGACGTGTCAATGTAAAAATATGTCAAATGTCACTTTCATATACTACCTTTGTTTAAGAAGCTCAAAATGTAATAAATAAAATGTGAATAAAATACCTTAATATAAGAATTGTACATATAGTAATTCTAATATACCTAATAACTAACCTTTAAATTTAATTATTAAAAAATATTATTAAAAGGAGTCCCTTTAGGCAAGGTTCCGAAGATACTGGCAGCGATCCCCCTTTGAATAGCTAGACTAATTCTTTGTGCGAGGTAGCTGCCAGCTCTTCGTTCTCCTGTGATGTCGACTAACCTTTTTGATAATTCCCTAAAATTGTATTTCTAAGCACAAAACATAAATATGTATTTAATATGTACATAAATACATATTTATGTTTTGTGCTTAGAATACAGGAATGGGTAGGTGTCGAAATAGACATTGGGAGAAATTGTATTGGCACACTTTTTGTATGGAAATCAATGTTTATAATGATTTACCAAAAACATTTCAGGAAAGATTTTCCTGCTATACGTACATTAAAAATCAACATAATGCAATGTAATTATGACTATATTAATTTGATAACGTAATATTATACTTGTATGATGTGATGATTTTGTATTTTATTTATTTATTTAGAGTTTTTGAGTTTACGACATCATACATAATTTTAAGGGCCTGTTTCACAATATCCGGTTAAGTTCCAAATAAGCTATTTATTACTTATTGGTACGATAAATAGTATTTTTGCGTTTCACGACTGTCAGATAGCGCTATACGTCATGAAATTTGAAGAATCTTATTTGGAACTTTTATCTTTCGAATAATTTATGTGTTGCATAGCTATTTGGCACTTTATCCATACATTGTGAAACAGGCCCTTAATCTACTAAATTCTTTTCAAAATCTTACATCTAAAATGTGTGACAAGAATGGTTACATAAGTTTTACAAAAATAAATAATTAAAACATAATATATATATATATATATATAAGAATAGCTCACAACAAAATTACCAGAAATTGTTGGTACTTAAAGCAGAAAAAAAATAATCAGCAAAACACCAAATAAGCAGCGATTAAAAAGAGTGGCGGAGATTTTATTGTCAGTTCTTCTCTTCCGTTCTACGCTTTTGATTTGAGAACTGGCAGTAAATTAAAAAAAAAAACACAAATAAATAAATGTATTTGTGTTTCAGGGCTGTGCGGATGTCGGGCGGCGGCGGCGCGGGTCTGATGTCGTGCGTGCGTGAAGGCTCGCTGGAGCCGCCTTACCGACCACCGCACGCCGACAACCACACACATGGTAGGTATAAAACAAAACAAAACAAAAATTTCCTTTATTAAGTTCCTGGTCTTAAATATACATTTTAGTACATCCCTTTTAAGTTCTATGACCTTTTTTTTTATGAGGTGGAAATGCACTTATGCAGGCCCGCATCAAGAAGGCTGGATCTACACTCAAAACCCTCTGCTATTCAGGGGTAGCGAGACCCTACCCACTAAAAACACCTCAGCCCATCACACGTCCTTAAGATGAGCCCTCGGGGTTCGCTAGGCATTCTACCCAAGGAAGTTCTATCACCTGTGTTAGGTTAGGTTAGGTATACTAGAATTTTATCGCCAAGTATTTTGTTTTACTCAATGTTTGTAAGGAGCTGCAACCATTGCACCATGTTCCACATGACATCTTAAGTAATTAATAATAATACTAGCTGACCCGGCAAACGTTGTTTTGCCATGTTTTTGTGCCAAAAAATTTAAGGTTTATAATTAACAAAAAAAACATAAGGGATGATTGTAGAGGGGTGAAAATTTAGGGTTGCATGTATTTTTGTATGGTAAAAACGAAACATTTTGTCTAAAAAATAAATAAAAAAATTTAGGGGTGGACCATCCTTAACATTTAGGGGGATGTTTTTCGATTCTTAGACCTACCCAAAATAAATTAAAAACAAATATTCGTCCTCTATTAGCAAGAAGCATGGTAAAATCGGAGCACGCACTTACATTCTCGTGGGAACAACATGCAAAAAAATACATTAAATATTTCATAAAATTAATTATAAATTAACATTTTAGTACAACGCAAGAATATTACATTACTGCGAAAGCAAGTGGACCGTGGTGGCTGACCTCGGTGGTCTTAGTGGTTTATCAAGTAATCTTCAAGACATCCTTCAAAAGGACGTACTAATTTTAAAAGGCCAGCAACGTACTTGCAAACCCTGTGGATACTGTGTACTGTATCACGTAATATCTGCTTCACTCAGGCTGGCCATTTGCCCCCTGTTTTAGAAGACAACTTCCTGCTCACTTTCCTGTTTGAAACGATCTGAAGAAGAATGAGTGAGGGGTTCCTAACCAAGGTCCTAAGATTTGGCTTTGCTCATTTGTGTGTGTTAAGTAGAAATAGGTCGTAAATATTTTATTCTCACTCTACCAACCCAAATTTTATCAATATGTATTAAAAAAACTCGGTCAGATGTAAATTATGATGACCTGCATTTTTCCAGGCGAGGGTCGCACAGGTCGGTTTCTGCGCGGCTTGCGGCGTATGTTCAAACGGCGACGCGTGGACAGCTCTCCGGACCCTAAAAGCAGTTCTACCAGCGAACTGCTCGATGCTGAACGGCAGACCAGGAGAAAGTAAGTTTTGTATGAAAGAAAAGCTGTGTAAAAAGGCTTACTATACAGTTATCTAGTTGATAAAAGGGCTTGGGACTAGTGCTGGGCAGGCTACTTCTAATTAATTTGCTATATTTGTTTTAAAATAAGTATTGTTTGATGATTTTCCTTTTTTAAAAGAGTATCGAGAATTGCCGGCTTTTTATCTTGATCAAGATGTAGGTCTTTCTTCTTTTCCGATGAGTAGAGATGCCCACAGGTTCAAAATTAATGACGTGGACTAAGTGATACCTTGATGATCATATGTTCCAAAATAAACGTTTTTTTTATACTGATTGAAAATTGTTTTCATTTTCTATACATTCGTGGCTTGACAAACCCAAGTTAAAGAGAAGAAAAGATATTAAAGTGCAAATATTTGAAACTTATTTTTAAAACAATAAACAAAAAAATGCTTAAAATATATAAAAAACCTTGGGATTATCAGATATATTGTTTTTTTAACTTATTGATCTAGCTGACCCGGCTATCTTCATTCCGCCTTACAGTAATAATATCGTTGTTACTTTAGTTAAAATTATCTTACGATTTCATTAATACAACTTTTTTGCCAAAAAATGTTTTATTGCTTGCCATTGCGAAAGAAGAATGGCAGTTCTACAAATTAGGACTCTCCTCTCTAGGAATAACTATTTCTTTGTATAACGCAATTTGCAACGCGTTTTTTTTATTAGCAAGACAGTATTTATCTAGTTATTTATTTATTGTATACATTATCTTACATAGAAAGAATTTGGTGTGGTGAAAATACAAACTGGACACAGGTTTTCTGTCCACCAGGACGTCGAATATTTTTAAATAATTAACTTTTATTCTTTATTAATAGTAACAGAGTCAACCGAGAACCATCGGGTATTATTGGGAACATTTGATTCATAATATACAATACAATATAAAATGTTTACCATTCAACCATAAACTAATTGCAAGAACAACGTAATATAAACCCAATGTAACATTGTCGTTCCATATGAATCAGTTAATGAGCCGCATAAAAAGAAAAAAATGCTCAAATATAGATAAAAATATATTTTTTTATTATAAATATAATTGATCGGAGTAATATAATATAATATAACATCAGGTGAGCCTCCTGCCGGTTTGCCCCCGGTTCTATAAAAAAAAAACAAAAAAAAATTGAATGTTCTTTCAGAGAGGGCATCTACAGCAGTGGTCTGTCGGTGTCTCACGACTCGGTGTTCACTGGCGAGCGATCTGGCGACGAATCGAGCGATGAAAGACCGACTCCTGCGCATCCTTTGGCCGTCGCCACCTCACACAGGGTATGTTATTAATTAATTTATCCGTTATATTATTTTATATGATTGAAAAGGATTGAATTAGTGCATATCAGTCTTAAGTGTAGTGTGAAGTGTGTGTGTGAGTGTAAGAACAAAAGTCGAAGATACTTTAATAGTGTAAGTAGTGTTATTGTTTTAAATAAATTATGTAAGACTTAAAATACTTAAGCCACTCGCTGATCATAATGTTCTAATTTTATTTAAAATTTATAATTAAATTAAGAAATTAAAATTAGAAGCGTTTAATGTATATTTCTTTTTTGATGTTCATAAGTGTGCATTGAGCTACCTACGCATGTAAATGATTTTTGCATTTTGAATAACATTTAGTGATAAATCAATTTATACACATATTGAATCTTTATTGCATTTCTTATGTTAATATTTTACACGTGACATGTAATAATTTATTACAATAAGAACCTTGGTTAGACACAGCAATGTTGAGGGAGGTCATGCTCCACCATAGTTAATACATTTTTAATTTACAAGATACATTATTAATAAACTTAAATTTTATAAAGAAATAAAGTCTTTTAGTCAGATACTCTGTGGCAGTGTCATATTATTATTTTATTTTTATTAATAAACCTATTTTCGATCATGAAAGTTATTGTGATAATATATTTACAACTATTATCATTATTATAAATCGCGCCATCTATTTTCAATAATATGTAACATATTATGTTAACTGACACAATAATAAATGAATTTAAAAATACATATATAGCTAAAACAAAAAAAATATGCATTTGACTATATATTGTATTCGCGTATAATCGTAGACTGAAGAAAAATGATAGTGTAAACTTATTTTTAGTATAACGTAGTTTCTGGTATTAGATACAGATGGCGCTATATAAAGGTTTCATATTCACATGAATTTGGTGTACACAATCTAAATTATTGTTAAAAAAAGCCCATAAAACTTTTGTGATGTGTGTTATATAGGTACAGTATATTAAGATAATTAAAAAAACATTATTAAAGATGAGTCCCAGACAATGCAGTAAGCTGCAACTTTCCAAAGGAGTTAAACAATTTAACGAATTGTATGCAGACCTAGATTTATTTCATCCGAAAGAGCCAAGCTATAAAACAGTCTCTAACTCTGGTATTTCCCTCGAAACTCGGAATGAAATTGTAAAATAAGAATTAAATTAAATTTTCTTGAAGGACCTTCAAGAAAAGAGCGTACAAATACTTAAAAGGCCGGCAACGCACTCGCGAGCCCTCTGGCATTGTCCATAACCATCAGCTGAGCCTCCTGCCCGTTTTATAAAAAAAAACAATAACAGAGGAAGTTTAGAATGAGTCAAGTAAAAATGATTTATTAACGATTCTAAATAGAAAGTCTCCAAAAACACATGTCACGATAGAAACTACACAAAAACTAAGTGAAATCAATTCAAATATCTGCAGTACAATAAAGGTGGTTCCAATGACCAACTTGGTTAAGCTCTCACTGGTTTGTGGATTATGTCCGATAAACTCTTGCTTACTAGAAGGAAACTTACAATTAGGGTCGAAATTAAGCGGCGTGTCTTGTCAATTGTCACTGGCCTGTCATGTTTTTGACATACGGGAGTGACTCAAAACTTGGCGATTAAAAAGAGTGGCGATTGAAAAAAAAATTCCAGTTCTTTCTCGCTCTACGGTGCTGGTAGTAAATGTAAATTTAGAATCAATTAATTTAACATCTTTACTGTTGACGTGGGCTCGCGAGTGCGTTGCCGGCCATTGAAGAATTTGTACGCTCTTGAAGGACTGTTGTTATCTGCTATTATTATTTCTTTATTCCTACATAATTACAGGCCCTTTTTTTTGCATATTTTCAAGTGTGTGATTGTATATCAAAGATAAATTAAAGATATTAGCACTATCAATGTTACTTAGATATCCCTGATTCCACCTTGGACGTCTGGAATAAATCAGATGTCTTACGACCACTCCAAAAGTGGCCAGATATAGATTTTCTTTTGTTTATAAGCAATTGATATAGTCTGGTCCTTTAATAGATTTCTTGTGTAAGCTTTTAGAAATTAAATACTATTATTAACTGATTAGCTGATATATACGTTTTATTTTCCTGTTGTCATAGGTTCATGTGACGTCAAATAATTTTGCAACCCAAACACCAATGTTGTTAAGCTATTTTAAACTTTAAAATTAGTGTAGAAGGATCAAAATAGCATACAGTATGCTGAGACGAGATCCCATTAGATGCGCGAATGTACTTGTTTTCTCTGACTCATGCAGTTGCCAGCCTCCCGCGCCGTGGGCCGCCGGTGTTCGAATTTCGAAATTATTAAATCGTGACAGTTTTACGCGAGGTCCAAAGAGGTTTTATTGCTTTTTGAATTTCGAATTTCATTCGCGAATTGGATTTTTGAGAGTGTTTAAATTTCGAATGTGACTTGCTACTTCGAAAAAGTTGTTTATAAATTTCGAATGTCTTTTAAACACTTGTGCCGTTGAAGACGTATTTATATTGGTGATTTTTATATTATAGTGATGTAAATAGCATTGATCAAGCGAGATTCGTATAAGGCAATGAGCTTTATATGACTCATTGGCGTCAAATCAATAGCTATACGGCATTGGAGTTTATTAAAATGGATTGCGACAAAAAAAGTCTACTAAGGATCTTTGTGTATGCTTTTAAAACACTTCTAGGTTTTATAGAAACAAAAATGCAAAATTATAAATGCTAAACAGTGCTTAAAAGCTCCTCGAGTATAATTAACGATATTTAAAGTGTACGAATAGTCAGAATAGTGTACATATATAAGGTTAAAATTCTACTTACGAATTGACATATCTTAGTGATGATTTGTGATTTGTTAGGAGTAGGACTAATGATAAAAAATTAATCAGAATAAGTTTAAATTGAAGAATGACGAAGTGATATTTTCTAATAGTTGTTTGTTCATGATAGATGACAAATCTTTGTTTTTAATTAATTTTATTATTCTTTATTACTCAAGATGTCATATGGAACATGGTGTAATAGTTGCAGCTCCTTACAAACGTTGTGTAAAAAGAAAAAACTTTAATGTATATTTATTTTTTTGACGTTCATAAGTGTACATTATGCTACCTACATGAATAAATGATTTTTGAATTTGAATTCTAACAAAAAGATTAAAAGTTTAAGGATATATTAAATAGAAATGCAACCAAAGGTAATTTGATTGAGTTGTTTTTTCAGACATTTTTATTTTCAAAAATAATAATAAATGTCATCAGAGTAAGTAAAACAAAAACCCTTTGTTTCATTTCGATACGAAATGTGAAAAGAATGTTATCACACACAAAATACATAAAAATATATACATTGATAAGTTGTACAGTGGCTGTGCGTAACACATTTAATATAGTCAAGGATAATAGTAGCATTCTAATGGTAATAGAATTTCCAGTAGTTCTTCACAAACACACTAGTTTTTTCGCGTCGCATGTGCATCCCTAACAATATATTCTTTTTTTTTAATGAACGAGGTTTTAATAAATAAAAGTCTGCAGTCAGGCAGAACATTCCGCAACCGATTGGCAGTGACAGTGTTAGTAGAAAACTTGTTAATAAAAATTCAATTCCGAACACTAAATATGAACGAGTTTCCGAACCAGTTTCAAAATTAATTGGCGCAAAGATTGATCGTTTGCAATTCGAACTATTAAATTTATGGCACCCGCGAGATTTACGTTTGCTAAGCATCGGTTCTCTGTAAATCGTTTTCCAGCGCGATTCCAAGCTCCATTAACATTACGTATTTTGAGATAATTACATTGTAAATACACCTTTAGGATTGCTATTGGAAGACATTACTGGTACGTCTGGTGTGAATGTTAAATAAATATGAATTAGAGTTCGTTTATTTCGTATGCGGCTTACATACATTATGTATAACAAAAAACTATACTAAAGGTATAGCCAAAGATGGAATACATGAACAAAAATGTTCAAATATTATGTAACATTTGACATTGGCGTTTTGTATGGGAGGAAAAGAAACATGTTTCAAATATAATATATTTAATTAATCAATGCATGTAGGTACCATTGCCATCTACGCACTTTTGCCATCTTATAGGTAGGTCATTGATTGTCTTTTATTAACATAGCTTTTACACAATTAAAAAAAACACTTTTACCGGATTGAAGCTATGTATATAGCTTATAATAATTATTATTATATATCTATGTATTTGTCCAGCTATATATATATATATATGTTAGAAAAGAAGCCATTTTAATGAATGTAGACTGTTTCGTAAAATATATTTAATTCGAATTATAAAATCACCTCCATATGTTTTAGCTTCCCAAAAAAATTGATACATAATATAATGATAAAAATAAACTGTCTTCATTTACGAAATGGGTGTTAGTTTTGTTATATCCATTACTTTTTGCAGAATGGACCCTTTTGGGTAGATGCCTCTTCCATATATTTCTTATTACTCAAATGTATTGTAATTCCAACAATATTAAAATATTAGGCGCAGAATTATAAAATAAATAAATCACGAAATAGATACAGCAATCTTATACCTAAATGGTTGTACGACTGGGTTTTTTATTTGTGCCATTTCCACAGATTACGTTAATAACTTAGTTACATAAACAGTTAATTCCACTTATGGCAAATTAAAAATTTAGATAATAATGAGTGCGTATCAAATAACACTAGAAAGTAAAAATATACTGTATCGTCTCGCCTCTTGAGTTAGACTTTCAAAAATTTCTCTGACGCACCTTTAGTCTTTATCATTTTGGCGCCAAGGCAATACAGATTAAAAATTAACCAGAGATAATGGCGCGATCGCTTAAGGAAACATTTCGAAAATTGTGGAACATCACGTGGTTGTTTACGACGAAAATATTTTTGGTAAATATCTTTTTATTACGATTTTTCACTACTTTACTTTCGATACGATTGAATTGAATTGATGTTTTGTCATACTGGCCACTTTGATCTCAAATATCTCTCTTTGTTAAGGAAATGAAAATTAAATTTTTCAATTCAATTGGAATGTATTTACCGGACCTTGTTCCAACATTATCACAATTTGTGATAATGTTGTCTCTACAAGAGACTGTATGGAGTGTATCCCTTGTAACACTTATGTACCCGACCCTGTTTGTTCTGGGTATGGTGGGATACGACCAGCTAGGCCTCAGAAGAGAGCTAGCTGTGTCAGTTTATTTATTTAAGATACCTACGGGTCGGGTGCATAATCCGGATATAATGGAGAGACTGGGTCTCCGGGTACCAAGTAGAAACCTGAGGCTTACGTCTAAACTTTTGGATGTACAGCGCGCATATTCCAACTTGGTTAGCAAAGCGAGCGAGCAATAGAGATAATCAACAAAATTTCTATTGAGGTAGACCTATTTGTTTGTACACTGGCTGAGTTCACAAGAGTTGCTTGCTATATTGTTAGTTATAAAATTTAGGCATATAAGTCTAAAAGTTTAATGTTTTTATGTAGGATAATAATTGGTGTGGGAATTAATTTGGAGTTCTATCGAATTAGTAGGAACTGTTAAGATAGAAAAATGTATTGGAATGAATAAATAAATAAATTTATTTCGAATTTGGATAACTTCTTGCAAAGTAAGAAATTCAACTCCGATGGGGCAGTTTAAAGATTTTATTGATTTCCGTCTGAATGGTTTTTGTTACGTAAAAGGCTCAATGATGCCTATACGATGGCTAAAGTGCATAGCAATGGTACTTACCTTAATTAATTAAATACATTATATTAAGAAATAAAAAAAAACTTCCCAAACAAACCGTCAATTTCATATGTAAGGACCTAATATTCCTAAGTCCCCATGAAGAGCCAAGTGTATATTCCTTTACTAAATCTTTCGCACAATGGTACCTAGTTTAGTTTAATTCGTTCCGTAACCTTGTATGTCAAAGCAATTTCCCCATTGAAATTAATTGAAATACCATTAATCTATTCCAACACCCCAACCATTATTTTTAAATAAGAAAATATTGTCACAATTCAATAGATCGTTTTCGGACCTATTTTATAACAATAAATGTGATAACGTTAATATACAAAAATCCAAAAAACGCGAATCAATCATTCATGTGTAAAAAGTAGTAAAATAAAAAAAAATATAAAAAGAAATCGTTTATTTTGGAACATAAGATCATCATGGTATCACTTATTCCTCGTCATTAAATTCGCGGCTGTTGGCAACTGTAAACTGTATCTATCTCAAATCTCATTCAAATATGATTCCTCGCATCTCAAATCTTGTTCTCACCTCAAAACATTTGCCACTTACCATGGAGAGTGTTCCGAGTAGTTTGGATCAATACCTGCAGCTGAGTTTCATCATCGGATGCCTAGGCAGATTACGAAATTCCCTCGACGTCGTTGGTTCCACGAATTAGCGTGTTTTTAAGGCAGTTATTGTCACCACTAGTGGAACCAGCTCCTTACTGGTTTTCTAACCAATTCGACTTAGGGCCCTTCAAGAATAAAGCGTACCAATTTATTAAAAATAATAAAAGGACGCCAACGCACTCGGTATCCATGGCATCGGTATCACTTAATATATCTCTATATTTTATGATTGGTTTCTCCGTTACAAAATATTAATTTTTTCCGTTTATTGTATAAGGCAGACCCACAAGCAAGGTTTCGCAAGACCTACATATTAACATGTAAATTACTATTACAAATCCTATCGGAATTTTCTTAAACGTATAATATTGGTAACTTTCATCATGACATATTTATTAACAACATTTACTTAAGCCTACTCTTTCAGATACACTTAGTATTTTAAACACTCTATATTATTTTTAAATCCCTTTAATAAATGTATTCATTCAAAGTTAAAGTAAAATATCATTTATTCGTATAGGTATGTACACTTATGAACGTCAAAAAATAAATATTCATTGAATGCTTCTAATTTTACATTTACTGCCAGTTCTCAAATCAAGGGCGTAGAACGGAAGAGAAGAACTGGCAATAAACTCTCCGCCACTGTTTTTAATTGCCAAGTTTTTTTTTCTTTTACACAACGTTTGTAAGGAGCTGCAACCATTACACCATGTTCGACATGACATCTTTAGTGATAAATAATAAAATAAATTAAAAACAGATTTGTCCTCTATCAGCAGGAGGTATGCTGAAATAGGCATTATATAATATATAAATCAGGTTTCATAGGCGTCGTTTAGGCAAATGTGAATACAATATTGACGTAATAATTGTATTGTTTGACGATTTATTATTTCCAAGAATAATAAGGATAATAATTTGTTTACATGAAATCCCGTTGTGGTTTACCCGTATATAGTATATGAAATATAGCATCAAGCTTTTGCTGATGCCAGAAAAATATTCTTAATTGTATAAAAAACTATAATAATATTATAAATAATATATTTAAAAAAATTGTGTTATTTAATATATAGTCTCTCAGTGTCGAAGGATCGGCTTAGACTTCTTCTGTTAAAACAGATATAAACGATTAAAACAGAAATAAACAATAAAAACAGAAATAATTAATTAAAACAGATATATACAATCAAAACAAAATGAAACCATTAAAACAGATAAAAATAGACTTCACATATCTACTCATTTAAATTCAGCTGAATTTCTTAACATGTTCTTGATCTAGACAGCTTTCTATAAAATGTATTTACCCAAATTAAATTAAAGCACTAATCGCATAGCTAGTACTCATCCCTTTTTTATCACAGTGTAAACTAATTAGTCAGAAAGAGACGAAAGAAGAAATGTTAATAGTTTACGGTGAATTCTGATCGTAATAACTTAATGAGTGACTGTGAGAAACAATGAAAGTGTAGCAAGTGTTAAGTGTCTAATGGTGATGACGCAGGCATGGAAAAGAAGATTCACTTGGATCACAGAAGGAAAGCTCGCGAGATTATGGGTATCTGCTTAATATCCCTTTTTAAAAGACTATTATTATGGTTTTATTAGTTCTGGGTTATTATTAGTTAAAATAACCCAGCTCTCATACATACAATTCATTGTCCTTCCTTTATATGTACGTAATTTAAATTTAAATGTATTAATATCGTTAAATAGATTCCAAATGAAATAGTATTAAAAACGATTATTATTTATTTGTAATAATTTGCGTTTAAGAATCATGTTGATTGTCCCAACATTTCGTGTCTCCCCTGACAGAAAAACGTGTTTAGGTTTCCAAAACTTAAAAGGCCGGCAACGCACTCGCGAGCCCTCTGGCATTGAGAATGTCCATGGGGGGCGGTATCACTTAACATCAGGTGAGCCTCCTGCCCGTTTACCCCCTGTTCTAGAAAATAATCATTAATCATCTTTTCATTAGGTACACAGAAAGAACTCTTTCGAAGAAGTGTGTAGTTACTTTTAAGGTTAAAATATAAAGTATAGCGAAAAATTTGTTTAAATGGAATCAACCTCAAATACGATAAAAACACAATTTAAACTATCGAATCTTTACAGAAAAATTCTATGCAAAAATTTTTAAAATGTCACGGCGAGAGGAAACAGCTGCGCAGGCGTTGATAACTTATCGTTTCCGTTCGTCTTTGTGATTACTTATAAACGACTCTCAGCCAATTACCCCTCAAATAGTTGTAGCTAAACGTTTATGTGTTTTCCAGGCGGAGCTAGTAGCAGCAGTTCGTCGGCGCGGAAGAGGTGACAGCGATGACGATGAGGACCTGGGTCTACCACGGAGTCCGCCCGCATCACCACCAACTGATAAGGCTGACAAGGTAGGTAGAAGAAGACAGGCGACATAACATTGATAAGAAACTTCCCTGGAAAATCCAGGTAATATAGATTTATTAGGTTAAACCTGGATTTTTAACTTTAACCAAGCCAGTGGCCTCAGAAATATCATGTGGATGTTTTCGAAGTATTTGGCGCCTGGCAGTGGCGGGAGACGCCAGACCAGAACTAGTTTTAGCAAGACCTATTGAGGAGGTAGATATGACGCTACCATGCTGATTGTCATGATCTTTGTCCTTGATCTACACAATGGACTGCTTTGTATGTAGGGGTTCTATGTAAAAAAAAAACTATAATTATTTTAATGTAATTTAATTAAAATGATATCGTAACAATATTTATAAGGAATATATGGTGGTCGTATTTGGAACTAAACGGAAGCACGCAGCGACTTACGAATGTTGAATCATTATTTTAATATAAGGCAAGAAAACTCCATCCTTCTGACATAGTACTTGACTTAATCAGCTTTTCCAGTAAAAAAAAATTAGACCATATATAGCTTGCACATTTGTGCTATTTTTTCCTCCTATCACAGGCAATCTGTGTGGCCTATAGATTTATTACAGAATTTTATATTTAACTTTGAATTTATAAATATAACATTTTTTAATTATGGTAAGATGAGCTATTTTAATTTCTGGTATGATACAAATAGTTTAAAAACGTCATATCGGTAGGTATTCCTGTTATTGTAATTATTATTTCTATTTAAATTGGTAACCACTAACCAATAAACCTAAACCAATCTAACGGAATAGTATAACTCAAAATAAGTGCCATCTCGCGTCACATAACTTAACTATGCGATTACATTAGTACGCTGATGTTCGTACAGATGGCGCTTAAGTCAATATAGAAATCGAAACTTTTTGCTAAGATTTTTCTTTTCAGCAGCCTATCACATTTTATAATTATTAAAGCGTTTTATTACATTTATGTTTAATCCATAAAGACAATAGAAAGGATACAAATAAATACATCACGCCAAGGTCGTATTGAGGTACGAAATTTGGTTCAAAATGTGACACAGTTATTCTAGCGTAAAGGTCGATGATTGAATTTCAAATGGAAGTATATTTGGTTAGAGTATTTAATAACACGTATTATTTATGTGGCCTTGCACGATTTTCATGCCTTTATATTAAAAGATTTTCGCTTCTAAATATCATGAGCTAGGTAAGCTCCAGATCCCATGGTAAGTCAAGACAAAGCGCTTCACGCCTATAATGATGCAAGTCCTGACTGGCCACAGGGCTTTTGGATTGACAGATTCAAACTGAATACAAGCCCCGCGTGCCGATTGAACCGACCAAACGGTTAATTTACGCCCGAACCCAATAATTAATTCACAATATCAGATTGAAAACAATCTGAGATCAGACCGTGACAGTCAATCGATCTTCTGCATCCCAGTAACGAAACCTTACGAAGACAATCCATTTTTGACGACGGAAAGAATGCAATCCCTTCGCTCTTTACACTCGTATTTGATAATCAATTTAAACGAAATAAAGTAAATAAAACCGTATAAATAATATTAAAATATACATGTCTATGTTTAAAACATCTCAAATAGCTGTTTAATTATTTTAAAAACTTGTGTGAGTTAAAATCTAAATGATATTGGCACAGTTGAACTGTCAGTTTCATACAAAGGTCTATGGATAGCTTGCATCGCATAAGAGTATCCCTGTTTGGGCTATCAGTCATTTACAAAATTATAAACGAGATTTTGCTTAACATAGTCTGTTTTTCTGGACATTCACGAACAAAGCCGTGGGATTTATCTTGTATAGAACATACGCGGTAGTGATTCTTCTTTACGCAATAACACCTAAGCCGTTATACCTAATCTATTTTATATAATCATATTGTTTTCATACCATTTTAAAATAGACACTTATGTAAAACAAAGTACAAGGTAAAGTGTTATGTGAGTGTCTGTCGCACTTACAATAACAGTAGATCTACTGAATTCAACTGTCAAACTATTAAATGTTAATTTAATTTATCACGCCTTTTTCCAAAAGAGACTTCACTATTCACGGTTGCCTTGCATTTTTCTTGAAAGGGCAAATATCTCCTGCTATAGACCTGACATACCTCTCTCACTTCAGCCATTTTCATGACATTCACCATGCAAGCTTATCAGTCATGGGTACTTTTGACCTGTAGTACGTCCTGCATTTGATACTAATTAAATTTTATTGTGTATATAAGTAACGCCATATGTATTGGGAAATATAAAATCCAACTCCAACATATTTAAATATTGTTATAAGTGGACAAACAGTGACCAGTCAGTGTGTGAATCTCATCCCTGAGTTAGTAGCTTCGTTCTCCGGCTGTGCATCAATGGACTTTCTTTAGGTATATGAGCGCATTTAACTTTCGCTCGAACCGTGAATTGCTCGTCTACCGTATTTACCAATTCCATTTAGGGTCAAGCCTCAGGAAAGAGCGTGCCAGATTTAGTCATTTTTAATTGGGACGGAATGTCTGTACTATATGTATTAAGGTTCCCCACGGATATAATGCTATATCAACAGTGTAACTATATAATAGCTATATTTTCTAACATACATGACAATTGTGGTATACATAAATGGTGCAAAAAAATCAATAAAATTCTACTGTATTATCTGGAGTCTATAAATTTTTACTGTTGCACGCACTATTATTTCATTATCTGTGTACAAACGCATAGACTATAACTCTATAGATTAGTCTTGCCGCGACCTTTGCTAACGATGCACGCGAATGATAAATTTAGGCGCGTTTTTTGTTTCGTGATAAGTGAAAATAGTTTTAGATTTTATTTATGGTGATTTGGATTAATAGATTATAGTAGTATAATTTGTAAGTACTAATGGTTGAAAATGCCATGCCTCGCCTATAATAATATATTATATAACTATAAAAAAAATATTTTCATTAATTTTGGATTTTCGTGAGATTTTATTTATGTTTTACAAATTAAAAATCCAACATAGCCAGTCCTCCTTCCGATGTTCTTGTATTTCTTCTAAAACAGTTTGGTCTGTTTATTGGAAATAATTTGATCTATTCAGGCTCCCAATCTAAATTTAATTAGGTTCTAAGTTATATCGAAATGATGTTATTGATAGTATAGTGAGTTTCTGGAAAAATGAATATAGTTTTCCACAAATAGTTTACAGACTTAATTTCCCAAAACCCCTAGATGGGGCAAAGGGCGTGTTCAGTGAGCGTTCATCGCGTTCGGGCTAAAGCTTCGGATTTCATTTCGCTCCAAATTTTTTCCGCTCTCTTTTCTTCACTTGCAACTGTAAATCGCCAGGGTTTGGGACGGCCACGTTTCCCCTTTCCATGCCATTCTAATCAAGCGCTTTCTTGGGTATATCATTGGAATCTTTTTGAAGTGATCTTATCCAGTTCCACTTGGGTCGCTTGGAGTATAAGATAGAGATAACTTTCAGCATGATTCCTAAATTTTTGATTTCATAACTCCAGCCTTTTAAATAAATAATCATAATGAATCTTCTTGCTCTTGACAGCCTTGCCTGGAAAAATGGTTTTTAGTAAATTTTAAGCGTTTTAAAATCACAGTAACAGTATGTGAGGCTCGACTGACCCTAGAATCTCTGCTATTCTCTGTCCGCAATATCCACTAAAACATCGGGTTGTTTCATATTTTTTTCGAACTACAGCTAACATAAATTATATATAACAAAAAAAAATATGCTAAAGATGTAGACAAAGATGGAATATTTACAAAAAAATTTCAGGTATATTTCTCGTTCCTCCAAGGCCTCGTTTTAAACTTGAGAATTTTGGGGATGGGGTAATATGCAATGAAAATAGTGCCTCAAAAGACTTATTCAAATAAAAATCGTGTTAGCTGAAGGTTGTTTAAAAGGAAATTATGACGCAGGCGAGTTTCACATAACAAAAAATAATTTCGCACGTTAGCGATGACAACAGTTCGGAAACAGTAAAAAATGCCATTGGAAAGTGTTATTGCATCTCGTAGTTCTGATAATAAAACAGATATATTTCTGCATTATTGATATATACATTTTTTATATATTTTAATATTGTGTTGAACATGATCATTCGAACCTAACACATTTTCTTAACTTACTCTTTCAAAGGCCGGCAACACATCCAGTAAGCCTCCTGTTTTCCTCAGTGGAGGTGTATATTTCGTTTACTATCCAAAGTGACTCTATTCGTTTGCTTTCTGTCCGATAAAATTTTCTAATTTTCCGATTTAAGTTAGGCGTTGGAACCATTCACTCAAAGTCAAATCATTTATATAAATTAGACGTATTAAAAAGTCACTTTTGAATCTCAAAATTACAAGTCTAAAAAAAAAACAAAAATTACTAGTTGCTGCTTCATTTGGAGTTGGCAGTGTCATTTAGAGAACGGGCAAGACACTCAAAATCTAAAGCACTCATTTCTTTAAAAATATTAATTAATGCAGAAATATTCTTTACAACTAATAAATGATTTAGCGGAATACGAAATATTTTTTAAAATATAAAAAGGATGTTAAATATTAGTACGCGTATATTGACCTAGAAATACATAAACATTAGATAGCAATAATTGCAGCATATTTCCTGCGCGTAATTATTTTGTTAAATATCGTACAATCTGGCCTCGTTATGCTTCTATCAACATTTAACAAAGGACTGAATATTTCATTCAAGCTGTGCGATCAACGTTAATTTGGTTTTGGGCTGCTGCCTCCCTCAATATACAAAGCCAAAATCCAATCTATATTAAGAATAAATTCGGACCTAATGTAGTTCCTGGGGGCAGTCAATGTTTACAACATTAGCGATCTTCGTTTAATAGATGTTTAACAACTACTACAACAACCGTCTCATTAATTACATCCTATGGACAAGTAATTCTTCATTTGTTGCCTCTCTATTACTGGATGTGCAATAATATTTTTTTTATTTGCTGACCTTTTAACTGATATTTTTAACAGTAGTATTCTTAAACCTTAAATAAAATAATAAATTTCTTAGCAACCATTTTGAATATACTTGGCGCGGACTGAAGCCCTCTCATTAGAAGTTAAAAATACTATGAAAACGTTCGCTAGTAAACAAGCTAAGGAGTGTACAAAAAACAATTGAGTTTTTTCGATATTGTCCTTCAATGCTGGGAAACGGGTTTCAATTATGAACATACGAGAATAATGAATGGGATACCAGTTATTGTATTTATCACCTGTCTCGAGAAAACCATATATTTACTGATAGTAATTAAAAAACAGTTACACATTGAAAAAGCATTCTTGAGTAACTGGTTTAACAACAGGTATTTAAACATAGCCCTTGACTAACCAACCTTCATCCTTTTTGCAGAACAGTGGTCCATGGAACCAATGGTCCACAGCTAGGAGTCTCTGGACAAAACAGCTCTATTTGTCTATGCAGCCCAATGCCAGAAACTAAATCTAGTCAATAATCAACTGTAATCGAGCAAATCATACATATTTACAATTTTCTTAACCTAGGAAAAAGTTTGGTCCCTGTGGCAGTGTACTTTTAAAGCTGGTAGCATTTCCAAATGTTGTGAAGTAAAGTGCGTAGCCGGCCTTTTAAGAATTAAAATGCCGGCAACGCACTCGCGAGCCCTCTGGCATTGAGAGTGTCCATGGGCGGCGGTATCCTCCTGCCCGTTTGCCCCCTGTTCTATAAAAAAAACTTGTGATGCTTATTCGTTGAAGAAATCACCAGCTCTGTGGTCACCGATAGGAACAGGCGCCAAAGTTAATCTTTATTTATTTATTTAATTATAAGTAATCTAACAGCTTATACTTAATATTATAATACAAAACACTAAGACAATACAGAAAGCCAAAACAGATTACATAGATAAACAATTTATGTATATAAAACAGAAAACAAGCGAGTGCATTAATAGATAAAAATACATTAAAAAAAAACAAATAATACTTAGGGTCCTTTTCACAATGTCCGGATAAGTTCCAAATAAGCTATTTATTACTTATTGGTAGGATAAACTAGTGTTTGTTAGAGTGTGACAGAGTGAGTGTCAGATAGCGCTATTCGACATGAAACGCGAAGTATCTTATTTGGAACTTTTATTTTTCGAATAATTTATGTGTTGCATAGCTATTTGTCACTTTATCCATACATTGTGAAACAGGCCCTTAGAATTTAAAACTACTTCTTAAACAAAATCAGAGTCTTCCCTCTTCTTCAAGCACTTCTTGACATCTCTCTTTTTGAGGTGGAAAATGATGTTGAATTCAGTCAAGCCCCATTTGGCCTATAAAAGAGTTTTATATCATACAAAATATCAATGTTGATCAATTTACACCGTCATTATACATTTGTAAAGAAATTCTCATCACGATGACTTGTAATCAATATCGAATTCTCACGTCATTCCGTTATTTATTCACTGTTACTTGTTTAACTGTTGACGAATATTTCAAGCACTTTTTATTACATTTTGAGGTTAAAATATTGATTTATTTAGAAAATATTGAATAACTTTCACTAATCCTATTATCATTTCCTACTGAGTGTTAATGATAATCTTTTTTTTTGCGACTGTGGCGCAAACTAGCTGATGTGGTCTCTGGCAGAATGACCAGCGCTGTGGAACACTCTGCTCCTCAGCATAATGCTGAACCAGGGCCATTTACAGCCACAGCACACACGCAATACATGATTGAGACGAACCGAATGGGAAAAGGAAAAAAATATATACCTCTAATTATATATTTTATTTAATTTTTTCTCATTGATTACTGATATGTTGTGTATTTATGTGTGTGTGTTTTGTTTGTAAAAAATAATATGTCTATGTCTATTTATCACAGAAATACATACATTATCCATACCGAATATGCCAATACGATAATATCGAGAAACATTGAATTTAATACATATATAATATTATACACATTAAAAACACAATATTACTGTGAATTCACTCTGTGAACATACAAATATGTCGATAGTATCGGAGACAGCATTTAGTAGGCGCAACGTCCTGGATAAGGGGGATCTGTGCAACAGACTGATTCTTGCCTTTGGTATCGCAAATAACCTAGGCCTTCGCCGTCGCACATATCTCATAGGTATGAAATCTACGAAATATGAACGACAGTAAGTGACTCAATACGAATTCCTAAAGCCCGGCCAAATACTCGTGAGTTCTCTGGCATTGAGTGTCCATAGACTCGCCTCGACCAATGCCGACAACGATCGGTGATAGTAGATGGAACTTTAAAGAAAACAGCGCATCAATTCATAAAGGCTGGCCACGCGCATTCTCTGGCATTGAGAGTGGCCATGGGCCGTGGTATCACTTTACCGCTCTAGCCCGTTCTATTAAAAGTTGTCTCATACTTCGTTATACAATGCGCAGAGGCGAAAAGAATTTGCAGAAACTGATCGTGATAACTCGGAAGGTAAAAACCATGCAGCTCTCATACTCTCAGCGTGGTTGACTGAATACTCCACACAGGAAGGAGTTTCAAAAACACTGTTTTACATCGCAATAGATTCCATTACATACTAAAGAGATTACAGGCTCTGGGTGTGACGTCATAAACCTATTGATTCCACCTTAAAGGCTTCCTACGCACATGAGAGCAAAGGTCAGATGTGTAAACCTACTTAGCATGGTATTAGATTAAGCGTATTGTATAAAAATACAGCCATAACCTAGAGTTTTGGAAAAAGACTTCGAGCTTCGACCTATGCCATCAAATCTAATACGTGATTTCCTCACGATGTTTTCCTTTACCAAGAAATATCTGTTAGAGCTGCTTTTGTGACCCACGATGTAAATACAATTTACTCATTCTTCCACCCACTCACTCATTCACTCACTCACACATTTACACCCACACACTTACTCATGGATTCAGGGGTGATGAAAATTCCTTCCGTATGTATGGTTGAACTCATAATTAGCTTAGCGCAAGAAAGTTAACGCTCGCTTTAAAAATCTCCATTTCATAATTATTTTAGAGAAAACAATTCAATACGACCTTGACCGAGTTCGTGACGAAATTTTATCTATGCTTATCAATTTTGTAATTATTTGTAATGGGTCAAAGTTCTCGGTGACTTTTAATTTAATTATAAAAACTTTCGCAACGGCATAGAACTTGTTTTACGATGAAAGCATATTTATCATAAAAATATTTCCGAACCGATTGAGTCTTGGAAACATGAACAACGTACCAATTTTTAAAAAACCTGTCTGATTCTAATCTGATCTTCTTCACCACGACGATGCTTCAGCGCCATCCGCAAATCGGACTGTTGAACATTTGACTATAGCAGATGTCGAGATAATGAGTCATCCGCCATACAGTCCGGACCTGGCGTCCTGCGACTTTGATTTTTCCCAAGAACTAATAATAAAATAATAAAGTATTCGCTTTACGAGCCCTGAAGATGCAGTGAAACCGTAACAAAATTCCATAGAAGAGGAAGTTAGCAGAGTAGTAGTTATAGTAGGTATTCCTTAGTGAAGAAGGAAGGAAGGGCCCACTGCTTTTGTCAGTAGTTCCATGAGAATAATACCTACTATAACTACTACTCTGCTCCTCAGCATAATGCTGAGCCAGGGGTATTTACAGCCACAGCACACACGCAATACATGCTTGAGACGAACCGAATGGGAAAAGGAAAAAATAATATACCTCTCATTATATCTTTTATTTATTTCTCTTTGATTACTGCTATGTTGTGTATTTGTGTGTGTGTGTTTTGTTTGTAAGAAGTAATTTATTGTCTATGTCTAAAAGTTTACTCAAACCCACGTGCCAGATTATCTTAATTGGTACTTATAATTACTCATCAATAATGATTGGAACAATATAATGAACTGTCATTGATAAAATAAATATTTGAATGATTCTAATTACACTTTTGCCATTTATTGTTGTCTATAAACAATCTAAAAAGCAAATAAGATGACAGGCTACTTTTTAGGCTAAGGGTCTGTTTCACAATGTCCGGATAAGTTCCAGCTAAGCTATTTATTACTTATTGGTAGGATAAAAAGTATGTTTGCTTTTCACGACTGTCAGATAGCGCTATCGTCATATCAGTATCTTATTTGTAACTTTTATCTTTCGAATAATTTATATGTTGCATAGCTATTTGGTACTTTATCCATACATTTTGAAACAGGCCCTAAGTCTGCCTAACCTACCTATACCTATATAAAAAACCTACCTATATGTATACAAAAAAAAATACCTATATATACAAAAAATCTACTTATCTATATAAAAAAAACCTTCCTATCTAAGCTACCTTGTTTTATCCATAAATTAAATTTTACTTATACCTACCACAAATAATCCCACAGTTTGGGAAGTGGAGATTAATTTCTATTCGGAAGTAAATGTACCTAAATGTTTATTATTTATGCAATAAACGTAACGAATGACCAAAAATGGATTAATACTAAACAATGATTAATTATCGGTTGCTTTGATGTAATCTAATAAAAAATTGTAATGAAATTGCTTCGTGTTAACTTCAGCAATTCGAATAAATTTCATTGGCTTTTCAATTTTAAAGTTTTGTTTATTAGATATTTTTATTTATTATTATTGGTAAAAAAATATTTATTTTGAAATTCCACCCGTATCACCTCGACGTCCACCATATTATTTTTCATTCATGATTCATTAAAGTTCATTGTAGTGCCCGTTATAACCAACTTAACTTCCAGGCTTCAAGTGTATGCAATTTTAATTTGAAACTACATACTTAGTGATAATAATTAAACATTGATAAATAGAAAATCACTTTTCTTGCAAAATAATTATGTAATCAAATCAAAAATCATTTATTCCTATAGGTAACATAATGTACACTTATGAACGTCAAAAAAAAGAAATATACATTAAATGCTTCTAATTTTACTTTTTTTTTGATGTTCTCAAATCAAGGGCGTAGAACGGAAGAGAAGAACTGGCAATAAACTCTCCGCCACTCTTTTTAATCGCCAAGTTTTTTAATGAATTAAAAAATTAAGTTTACTTCTTTGAAAGAAATAAATGTTTTTTTTAAATTTTATTATTAAATAGAAAATTACTAAAAATACTTATTTCATTAGGGAAAGCACCAGCAAAAAATATACTAAATACATTTTAAATAATTGGAGGTAAAGTTGTAGGTAAGGAGACCTGCAGAACTGATTCCTGTGGCATTACGATTCAATACATCAATACTCGAATAAAAAACGTGTGTATGTGCACACGTTAGAAGTTATACTTCTTTGGCTTAACAAGATATAAATCTTACCAAAAATTATATCTTTAGCCTAATAGTTTATTCTAACGTTAGAAAAAACGACACTCACGCTAAAAAAAATGTTGACTATAGCTAACTTCAGTGTGTGGGTTTTTTGTGACGGTGTGCGCGCGCATCGTAAATATTTACTCTCATCACTTTTCACTAACCTGCCAAAAGAAACTTCAAAACTTTCGTAAAATAATAATCTTTATTTCTTCTCTCGCATATACATACAGGGTTATAATGATTAAACTAAGATGATAACATTTGAAATTGTATGTGAGAGACTTTTCGAATTGATTGACGTGGAATAAGTGATACCTAGAAGATCTTATGTTCCAAAATAAACGTATTTTTTTATTTTTTATTTTATTTTACTTGTCTCTGTAACAGGAGACCAGAGTGACAGATAGACAGCCTCTCCACCACCGGACTGGAACACATACAATAGGTCATTGTATATACATTGTATATATACAATAGAAGAAAAAAGTAAACGCTAAAAGAAAAACATTGCAAACGGAGTTGTACAATTAAATTTGGTGTGTGTGCGCATCCGTTTGTGTGTGTCTCTATGTGTAGGTGTGTGCGTAAAATGTAATAATAATGTAATGGCGTGGCACCTCCACTAGGGAGCCCCTGTAACTACATTACAATTAATAATCATATAACGTAATTAATATCCCAAGATCAGGTTGTAAAAATAGAATCATCTGTCAACCACATTCCTGGAGAAAATCTATGATTTACCGCAAAGGTTTTATATCTAATTATTATGAACGAAAGTGTTATAAGGAAAGTTCGTTAAAACTTACATTTACAACAAATACAATTCCATTGCTGAAGGTTGGCCTTCAGTCTCGTAAATTCTTGAAGCCTTTTTGTATGTATGTTAAAACAAATGGTGACTTTCACCAGAATGATGATGATGAACCGACTATTACATAGATCTCGCAACTTTTTACGCTAGAAGAGTTGCGAGAATTGGTTATCATATGCTTTTGAGGGCATTCAATTTATCGTGTCATGTGTGCACAATGCACTTGCACAGTGATGCGTACAGTTGCAAAATTAAAGGTGAACAAACTAAAATGTTTCATTGTTGAGTTTTATTTTGAATCTTTGGTATAATATCACTACATAATATAAAACAAAGTCGCTTTCTCTGTCCCTATGTCCCTTTGTATGCTTAAATCTTTGAAACTACGCAACGGATTTTGATGCGGTTTTTTTAATAGATAGAGTGATTCAAGAGGAAGGTTTATATGTATAATAACATCCATTAAATAGTGGAGAAGTACTGTTATTTTTGAGGTTTCTAATGTGATGTCGTAAATAATTACATTTTTTCCGCTTACATTGCAAACGCAGGCTGAACCCTACGAGTTTTATCAAAATAATGTACTAAGTATTGAAAAGGTCAACAGAAAAGTCCGTGATCGTATATGTCTATCTCTTATGGATAACCTACATTTTTATATACAACGTTCACAGATTTTCTGTAGTGTATTTAGTATCAGCATTGCACCCGTGCGAAGCCGGGGCGGGTCGCTAGTAATATATATAAGTGTATTTTTAAGACCGCTAGTAGATTTTAAAATACCCTGCCTTCTTGTCGTTTTCTATCCTACAATTTTTTTTCCAAAAAAAAAAAATAGGATATTATTTTAAACAAGATATATTCACAAATGTTAAGTTATACAATGTAACAGTATATTGTCGGTGATTTTTTTTTAATAGAACATAAGCGAACGTTGTTTAAAATCGACTCAATCGTGTTAAGTTCTAAGTAACTATGTAATGTTACAATTTTTATATATGCGTTATTGCCACGCAATTTAATGCTTGATTAACTTAACATACAATTAGTATGGTTCAAGTCAGGTAAACTTAAAGAGATTCTTCAATCTTTTGAAACCATAGTATGTAAGAAGGCTTTTTTTGTTGGCGCCTAGATAGAACCGGTGACCCCCAAAACTGGTACTTTCTTCGCTCAACGAATGTGTCGCAACAGCGAGGAACTGATTATTTTTTTTAATTAAAAAATAGTAAATTTTTGTGTGTATGTAAGCAGAGGTGTTACTATCTGTGGACTAATCTGGATGATCAACATTGAAATTAAAAAAAATCCGCATTCCATTTGTTTCAATTTTTAAGTAATATTATTATAAAATAAATAAAGTTGTTAATAGAAGGAAAACATCGAGAGGAATGTCTTGCCTTATACCCAAAAAGTTGGCGTGTGTCAGGCACAGGTGGCTGACGACTTGTTTATTAGATTGACAAATGATCGTAACAGAAACAGATATCTGAGGCCCAAACACTGATATTTTTTTCTTATTTATTGAATACAGATCGAACAGATAGTAGCATAAAATAAATGCTAAACAGAGATTGTGTTGAAATGTTTATTGAAAAGGCAGTCAATTGTGAACCGGAAGTAAGGTGTTGTGATTTTGTGTAATAAACAGTGGGGATGTTCTGTTTTATTGTTTATGTACAGTAAAGATTTAAAGCTATATAATAATAATAAAACATTACATATACAGAAATACAGTTGTGACACAATTGACCTCTTCCTTGTCCCCACACTAGCCCATGAGTTACCAACTTTAATGAATATAACTAAGAGCCTTCCAATTCTTAAAAGGCCGGCAACGCACTCGCGAGCTCTCTGGCATTGAGAGTGTCTTAACATCAGGTGAGCCTCCTGCCCGTTTGCCCCCTGTTCTATTAAAAATAACCTTTCATCGAATCAAACAAAAGTCGTTAACTTGTGTGTGAATGAGTCTGTGTGGGTAATATTTGAAAGATAGAATGAAAAAAATTTAAGAAAATAAAAAATACTAAAAGTAATAAATTACTTGACTTAAATTATTAACCGTATTAGTCCTAAATTAGGCTTATCGTAGTTTTCCATGATGTCAGAGGGCTCGCGAGTGCGTTGCCCGGCTTTTTAAGAATTGGAACCGTCTTTTCTTGGAGGACCCTAAGTCGAATTGGTTCGGAAATACTTCAAATTTTAACTATTTTAAAATATTGTTTATAAGTAGAGTCTAGTGTCCCCAATGGTTCTAAGTTAGTCCTTTACTAAATAAATTTTCCAAAGTTTTCCATTTAAAGAAAATGTAAAAGTAAAACAATGAAATGGAAGACTATCAGATAACCGATAATTACGCACAACAATTGAAGCGTGGAAAGTAGAAAGTTCAACCAAGTTTAATAAATCAGTGAGGCTACAACCTTTTTAGGTCTGGGCTTCAGATTTTAGTATCTGTATTATTCATAAAAATTAAAAATCATGTAGGTAACATAATGTACACTTATGAACGTCAAAAAAAGAAATATACTTTAAATGTTTCTAATTTTAAATTTACTGCCAGTTCTCAAATCAAGGGCGTAGAACGGAAGAGAAGAACTGGCAATAAACTCTCCGCCACTTTTATATATCATCTATGATTGTCAATCTCAAAGCAAGGCGTTGCGTAGAGATGTGGGATCTCTCTGCATCTTCTACCACATTTGGATGAGTGTTCAGAGTTGTGCGGACTAATACCTGCAGATGAGTTTCATCATCGGACGTTAAGGCAGAATACAAAATACCATCCGTTTCACCTTGATGTCCGTCGTTCCACAACTGGCACAAAAGGCAATTTACGCATCACCATTATTTAGTACCAGGTGCCTAGTGAAGGTTATCAATTCGACTTAGGATCCTTCAAGAAAGAGAGTACCAATACTGGCAGGGCGCCTGCGAGCCTTCTGGCAGTGTCCATGGGCGGCTGTGTCACTTAACACAAAAAAACTTCCTGTAACACACACCGTCGTCTTTTGGGGTCTAAGGCAAGCCTCACCGTTCAAGTCAATTTTGCACATAGAAAGTTCATTGGTGCCGGGGATCGAACCTACGACCTCACTGATGAGTCCCGGTTGAGTTGCCACTGCTAATAATAACTTTATTAGTAACAAATGTCTGTAAAGTAATACTTCTAACCAGTGCTATGTATTGTTGGGTCCGAATTAAAATTTTATTAGAACAAAACAATTTAATTACCCGTGAACGTAAACTTTATTTATATCTAAAACATATTAAATCTATCCCAAGCCGTAATCTCTTTGTTAAGATAATATAGTGTCCCACATTGTTCGTTTGGTGTCGACATTACTATTAAGAATTTTCTAATCGCACTATTTTCGTACGAAGTATAATTAGCAACAAAAATTTTAATCAAAATATTTTGATTTATTGCATCCGTCACGCGAAACGTACGATCAGCAAACTACAATTAAAAAATATAATAGTGAGTACGTATTGGTTAAGCCTGTCCATGCCAGAACAGTAAATCTGGTCTGGGATTCAAACCCCGACTGAGACCTTTAATAGAAATAATTGCGAATAAAATTTAATGGGTCGTTCGGTAATACACACATTAAAAAAATCTTAGCTACTACGTGCTGATCGAAAGCAAGTCTTGGCGTTGGCAGACGTCCCGTATTTCTCGGGAAGTCCCGTTACCCGTATTATAGGCTTAGTTTAAAATGTCCCCAAATTGTCTGTTTTTTTATTATTTAAAAATCAAAATTGAATAATGTGTGAATTAACCGCTGACGCAAACGAATTATTTATCGTTTTTATATACCAAGCTAAAACCCTTTCCAGGTTTCTAATAAATACCACATATTCCCAATAAGTGAGAAATAAGTGTACCCATAATTTAATAAAAAGTGATTTGCGACTGTATCTAATTACGATTAATTATGATTTTTGTAAATATGTATGTTAAAACCAATAAAAAATGTATATGTAAAATGTCCCGGATAAAATCAAAATTCCTGTATTTTTTTATTTCCGCGTTTGGGCATTTGCCCCTTTAAAAAAATCTAGCAACCCTAGTATTGGACCCTTGGCCCATTTGAAATCACGGTAAACTGCAGCTGTAAATACGACCTACCTACGAAACTTTTTATTTATTTATGTGACGAATATTTCACATTGTATGCTGATGGCATCCAGTAAAGTTTCTTACTCACGGTAATTAATTAAAATAAATTGAAATGCATAGTTGAATTTGCTGATAGTGTTACATTTCGACACAGTATTCGACTAAAATATCGAATTTCAAGGTGACGTGCTATTATTTCATTGACTGAGTTATATCGGGTGTTTAATTTCGTTTTATTATTTTCTAGCCGACTTACTAATAGATCCTTTATGAAATTTGGCGTTTTGTCGTACTGGCCACTTTGACATTTAATATCGTCTCTTTGTTTAGGAGTTCCAAATTCAACTTTTACAATGATTTTTCGAAAAGCATGATTCATTTCATTTTTTCGGTTTTTTTTTCATTGCGTTCGTCCCACCGAAAATTAACTCCGAACAGTTACTTGTGAGCGTTTGGTGGACTAGTAGGGGTCTTTTACAATAACATTCTTAAATCTGACTAGACGAGAACTGTTAGCTGCTAAACAACCAAGGCGGGTCAGTCGCTCTAGGCCACTGCTGCATCACGACAACCACACACTGCACAAAAGACTGTTACCAAATTTAGAGACCTTCAATTTTTTTTTTATAGAACAGAGGGCAAACGGGCAGGAGGCTCACCTGATGTTAAGTGATACCGCCGCCCATGGACACTCTCAATGCCAGAGGGCTCGCGAGTGCGTTGCCGGCTTTTTAAGAAACGCTCTTTTCTTGAAGGACCGATTAGTTCGGAAATACTTCAGGCAATTGGAATGTATAAGACATCCACCGTACTTACCTTGCTCCAACAGTTTACAATCCATTCCGAAATTTGGGTAGCTTCTTGCAAGGTAAAAAAACTGAACTTAGTCAAACCGCCTTTAAAGATTTTATTGATTCCCGTCCGTATGATTTTTGGTAAAGATCAATGAACCTATAAGATGGTAAAAGTGCATACTTTGAATAATTAAATATAATCTATTTAACAAAAATCTACTTTTTGTTCCTCCCATTCAAAACACTAATTACATAATATGTGAGGACCTATTATTTTGGATAAATTGCAATAATGCATTAATAGCGATAATAATAATCAGTAGATTATATCTTATCATGACATTTACAATGACGTATTTACTATATTCGATTTACATATTAACATTTAGTTTTCACAGTAGATTCGCCAGTACTTCTAACAATTGGTCCCTAAAATTTTTTTAACACTATGATATATCTATATTATAACTAGCAGACTCGGCCAAGCTTTGCTGTGGCTAAGGTTTTTGTTATATTACATAGTAGTAAACTATTCAAGGGAAATGGTAGGAGACCTTGTATGAAAGGTAGGTAGCTTATGTGTAACGTTGGTACTTTTAACACAGCGCCATCTGTTAGAATTGTATCAAATAATAAACAAATATTTGCAATAAAATAAAATTGCGACTATTAAAGAAGTCTGCCAATTTAATTTAAAATCGATTAAGTAGTTTAGGAGTCCATCGCGGACAAAATCGTGACAGGAGATTTATATATATTAAGATATACTGCAAAATAATACGAATTTCTAACATTCAAACGTTTTTAAGGCGTCTTACCACGCACCACCACTATGGAATTGTATTACGATACTTTGTGAGCGAGGAAAGCACCAGATCTAAGATCACTGGTGCTATCTACCAGGCGCCAGCTTAAATCTAAAATTTACAGCAGCAGATTTAGTTCTTCTTCGGCAAAATATGTCATTTCCAGCATGATTTTTGAAGGTTACACTGACTCTTTTGCCTCTGCCATGTTCTTGGATCTTCCACAACTCTGCCTTGTAACATTCACTGCTGTGCTGTCTTCTAGTTATCGCTGGTCCTCCTCGACTGGACCGGCCTACTCCAGATACCAGGACTGCTTAAATTAGATATGGTGATTGTCGTTATGCCAGTTCTTCTTGCCCGATTCCGTTTTGGGGTAAAACGTTACATTGCGGCACGGGGATTGAATTTCGCGTTATTGTTAATTTTTTTTTTGACTTCCCGGTACTTTACATCCTTAGAATAATAAGACATAGAAACCAAGTCCGCGCGTCAATTTTGAAGCACCTTAATTGGAGCCATAAATGGCTCCAAACGCCGGGCCGCTCCGTAGTGTTCAATGTCAACGCACGGCGAACGTGTCTCGCGAAAAAAAAATTATTATGACGATTTGTGCAGTTAAATTGTGTCACAACACATCTGAAAAACAAAAGAAATGTGATAACATCACTTTTCACAGGTAAGCTTTCAGTATTTCATAGTATCTTGTAGTTAATTAAGTCAAAATAGAACAAAACAGAAAAGTTTTAATTCAATGCACAGTGTTGCCCGATTGTTAAAATATTTTCCCATTTTAACTGACTTCATTGCTCCGACAAATTAATTTTAAAACAGTTGCTACTGTTACTTACTGTTGTTGTTGTTTAATGTAGGTGTTTGTGTGATTTAGCGATATCGTATACCTGAAATTGTATTACTTGAAAGTTGAGAAGTAAACGAACTTTATTTCCACACTTGTTAAAATTACAACTTATAGGAGTATTGCGTGTTGTTGTTCAAAGGATTCCCATCGACCCTGTTATTGCTGACAAGTGGGTGAAAAATATAAGGCTTAGTCGTGGAGAAGTATATTGGAAGCCAACCAAAAATACACGAATATGTTCAAAACATTTTAAGAATGAAGATAAGTACATAACACAGGGTGGATCGTGTAGGTTGCGTCGAAATGCTGTCCCTGTTAAGGTATAATTATCAAAGCATTATTTAGTACTTATTATGTGTATTTTGGGATTTTGTGACACAATGTTGATAAAAATAAATGAAGCAAATGATAATAAAATTACTTTTTTCAGGATTTACATATTTCATGCACAGGCACAGATGATCAATTGGATGAAGAAGATAATGTGGATGAGATTTCACCTGTTCATGGGCTATCGGTGAGTGTAATGGTTAATATAAACAACTTGACTGTCAAATGAGTCACATGTGACTCTTAGGAAAATAAATGTTTTTCCCCACGCCCATTAGCCACGCCAATTTTTGAGTCATAAAATAAAATATAAACAACTATTTTTATGAAATATATTTATTTAATACAGTGCTAGTGTGAATGCTATTTTACCTTACAGAAACGAAAAAGACGTTTGGTAGTTTTTTAGACAGTGAAGTTGTTAATAACTATTTAATTTTAGTAAACTGTCTATGTAGTAAACTTACTTACCTGACTTTTTTTAGGGTTTAAATGCTGCTGAAGACAAAACGGAAGGTGTTCGTGGAGCTTCAAATAGAAATTTAGTTACTGAAAGTTCATCGCAGCCTGTAAGTAATCGTTAATAATTCCAATCAAAAGTGTTGAATTTGGGTATTTAAAATTTAACTGTAGATTTTTAAATTGGTCATTTCCTTGTTGCACCCAGAATTTGTAAATATTGTGGCATGAACTTATAAGAACTTTTATTTTACAGAGTACGTCACGCGGGAATGTGAGGCGCCCATCAGACGACGAATTCGACTATATATTCGACACTCCTCGTAAGGCCCTCCTTCGAAAAAAGTTAAAGAAAAGCACATTACTTAATCTCAAACATAGAAAAGTTATAAAAACTTTAAAACAAAAGACCCGGCGTCTCCAAAAGAGGAATAAATCGCTCAAAGGAATTTTAAGTGAACTACAAAAAAAGAGATTCATTAGTAATGATGTGTCTAATTTATTGTCTGAAAATGTTTTTGCAGCCGATTTATTCAATAACATGGTAAAAAAAATTAAAAAAGATAAAAAGCGTCCTATGCCAAAATACACACCTGAGTTCAGAAAATTCTGTCTTACATTGCACTACCATAGTCCTCGAGCATATACATACGTTCGTAATACTTTTGATACGTGTCTTCCACACCCAAAAACGTTGTATAATTGGTATTGCAGCATCGATGGATCACCGGGTTTTACAAATGAATCCTTTAAACTTTTAAAATCAAAGTCCCAAAGCTCGGACAAAACGTTAATATGTGGACTGATTGCCGATGAAATGGCGATAAGACCTCAAAATATTAAAGGAGGTCTGGGAAATGTAGATGTTGGCACAGGCACAACAAGTGGTATAAAAGCCTCACAGGCTTATGTTTTTATGCTTGTTTGCCTGAATGAGCGTTGGAAAATCCCTTTGGGATATTTCCTAATTCACAGTTTGGAGGGAAAACATAAAAAAAATTTAATAAACATATGTTTAGCTAAATGCCATGATGCTGGAATTAAAGTTGTATCTCTTACCTTTGATGGTCACCCCACCAATATTTCAGCGATGGAATTGTTAGGTTGTCGGGTGAAAGATCCAAAAAATATGAAAACCACCTTTAAGCACCCTTCATCAGATCACGAAGTGGCGGTATTTCTAGATCCATGCCACATGATTAAGCTTATCCGTAATCACTGGGAAGACAAAAGCCAATTCCTCGATGAGCAAAAAAATGTTGTGGATTGGAACTACTTGGTACTTTTAAATGATTTGCAGGATACAGAAGGACTGAACATTGCGAACAAGCTAACACGAAGACATTTAGAATTTAGAAATACAATTATGAAAGTTAAACTGGCCATGCAACTTCTTAGCAGAAGTGTTTCTATCAGTCTAAAATTTTGCCGCGAAACCCTAAAACTGGACAAATTTGAAAAATCTGCGGGCACAGAAAATTTTATTATGCTTTTGAACGACCTATTTGATGTTTTTAATTCAAGAAGATTAACACAATACGGATTTTGTCGGCCATTGTCAAAAGATAATAAAGTAAATATATTCGATCTTCTTGAAAAAGCCAAAAAATATATCTTAAATTTAAGTATAAAAACTACTAGGAAGCGTACGTACCATGAAAATGAGGCTGCTATAAGAATAAAAGTTAAAAGTTTTGAGTCAGTCTTAAGTGTTCAAAGTAATAAAGGTTTTAAAGGAATGTTGATATGCATAGAAAGCCTAAAACACTTGTATAAAACTCTTGTTGAGGATACAAAAGAAATGGTCTATATTTCTACGTACCGTTTGAGCCAAGATCATTTGGAACTGTTCTTCGGCATGATAAGAATGAATGGAGGGCATAATGATAATCCAAATGTCCTTCAGTTCAAAGGTGCATACAGAAAACTATTATGCCACATGGAACTACAAGCAGTGGTAACAGGCAACTGTGTGCCATTAGAAGATATTTCTGTCCTGACTTGTTCTTCTGCAATAAAATGTATCAATCAAACCACTTTTTCTGAACGTTTTGACGATGACGAAGAACAGCCGTACCAAGAATCAGAAAGACACGCACCTGATGTAGACATTGCTTCTCTGATAGCTTCGACTGATGACCCAAACTACAAAAATTATGTCGTAGGCTACATTGCAGGGAATGTTGCGAGATACTTAATGAAAAAAATTAAGTGTAATTTTTGTATCGATAGCATGCTCACAAAAGAAAAATTGTGGTTTCACAAATTGGTCACTCTAAGGGACAACGGCGGTTTAATTTATGTATCAGAAGCTGTTTACTTAATCTGCGGCATAGCCGAAAATTATTTCCGGAAGTATATGGCGGAGACAAATAATTTAGATAAAACATCAGAGACAAAACTTGCTTTGACAATTATGGAAAAACTTGTTGGTAGGTCTGTTTTCCCTGATGCAGAGGAACATGTAAATGAGAAAAATCATGTTAACAATTTGTCAAGGCTCATTATTGAAAGATATTTGCGCATTCGTCTTTTTTACGAGTCGAAAAAAGACAATGTAATGAAAACAGCACTATCAAAGCGGCAATTACTCAGGAAACAAATACAGTTCACAGGTTTCTAAACTGATTATTTTTTTAATAATTATTTTTTTCTTTTTCTTAATATGAAGACTATTCGATTAGAAATAATTGTTGATTTGATTGGTTTACTTTAGTTACACAGTATACAAATTCATAATTGTATACAATAATTAAAATATATATATTTTTACGTGTTGTTGTTTTCTTTAATTCGTTTCTTAAAAATAAACATTCCCGTATTATAACAATATTACACATCCACACTTTACCACACATAGCTATTTATGCATTATTGCCAAAAACAAATGGTTATCAGTGGCCGAATCATTACCCCACTTTCGGGAAAACTGGACCTTCACTGGCAACATTACACAAGTGTATGTGTGCGTGTCGCCGAGCGTAAGCACGTAATCGGCCCGCCTGTGTGAACCGGTTTAGTGCGTCACTTTTGACAGAGCGCTTGTATGAAGACTATCTTTCTATGTCTAATTATTCTAAGTTTACATCATATAAATGTTAACTTCTAAGTATAAATAGTCATTGGGTAGCGAAACGTTTGAAACTACGTTAGGGAGCGTTACATGGGAGGTCAAGAATCTTTAAAAATTGCGTGAGCCCTCCCTTAGCCGATATTGATTAATGTAGTTTAATTTATTTCATTCGTTTATAATTGTGTACTTAGTTGTCTATAAATATTTTTATTCATTTGTTTATATTAGATAATTAATCTATTATACTTAATAATATCCTTTCTTTTGTGTCATGTAGTGCCACTCTCAAGTCGACGGCCCTTATGTTCGCTCTTGGTGTTGAGTGGAATTCCTCTATCTTCTTTTATGAAATGATTACCTTGATTTGGCTATTTAAATGCCGTATTATGTATATATTTGACGATAGCAAAAATAATTTGGTATAACGATATTCTTAAAACATTTCTCTGATAGGTAAAGTAGATTTATCTCGATATTTTATTGACACTTGGTAATCTTATCATTGTGATAAAAATCAAATTATCTGAAATATCACTTTGCATTCGGTCGCTGCAGTCAAATTTATTTTCTCTGGCCATAGAGAAACATCTTTGTAGTGTTTCGTTTAGGAGTTTTTAGTGCAAAGTTTTTTTGGTTTTTTTTTGTGTGGGGGTTCAAGTGCACAGCTAATGATTTAACTTGAGCTGATTCTTGCTCAACGAATAAGTATCGCAATACAACGGAGAAATGCCAGCATTAAAGGTACATTGCAGCAAAGACCAAACTTTTTAAATTTCTTTAAAAAAAATTAATACATATAAAACCTTAGACCTGATACTTTTCTGCACTCTATCCTTAGCTTCTTTGAGACCCATAACTGTCTTTATTTGATACTCTGTACTAATTCCGTACCATTACCAATTTGTGTAGACTATTTGGATCTCCTCTAAATATGACCATTCGTAGTCTCGGTACTAAGTAACTTACAATATACGCTACAGGTGTTTACTGTACTACCGAAATTATATACAAATATGGATATGTAGAAGTTGATATAGTATACTTCAAGCTAAATATTAGTGTAGATTTAAAAAACCTATATGTGATGTGAGTTTTGTTTTAAAGACATAAAAATGATGTTATATGTGACTAATACAAGTGATGTTGGAGTTAGACGCCCACCGCGACGGAGGTTCATTAGTGCTAACATAAAGGTAACTAATTACTATTATAAGCCTTCTTACAATCTTGGAAAAACATAGTTCTTTTCTTCCTTCGTTCGTTTTACGGCAGATAGTTTTTGTTTAGTGCACCACCACTTTATGGAACCAGCTGCCCACCGAAGTATTTCCGAACCGATTCGACTTAGGGTCCTTCAGGAAAAGAGCGTACAAATTCTTAAAACTCCGGCAACGCACTCGCGAGCCCTCTAGCATCGAGAGTGTCCATGGGCGGCGGTATCACTTAACATCAGGTGAGCCTCCTGCCCGTTTGCCCCCTGTTCTAAAAAAAAATGATACATTGTATATATATATAGAACACAATTACAATGTAATCCTCTTAATAAAGACTGCTTACAGTTTATATAATTTGTAGTAAATTAGGTTCTACTTAAGTTACTTAAAATCAAAGTCAAAAGTCAAATCTTCATTCCAATTAGATATAATCGCACTTTTGAACGTTAAATAAAATATAAAGATGATTCTAGTTGCTCCTTCCGAAATAATCGTGTAGAGAATGGTCAAGAACTCCACAGTTTTAAAATACAATTTATAATATTTGTATACATTAGTCAAATAGTTATATGTGAAGACATACACTCGAATAAAGTATAGGTCTATTATTGTATTATTCATTATATTATTATTTATAATAATCCCACAATGTCTGCAGACACAACGTATAAAAAAAGTATTACAAAATTATCTGTCTGAAGTTCAGGTATTGTCGAGAGACATTAATACAAGTATTGTAAAATACGTCGTTCTATACATCAATGTCATATTGACAGCTTAAATTTCGATAAAAAAAAATAAACGAGTGGCGGTGCAACCTTTTTAGCTCTGGCCATAGACATCGTTTGTCAAAATTGTCAAACTAATAGGCAAGTATGATCAGCCTCCTGTGCCTGACAGACGCCGTCAACTTCTTGGATCTAAGACAGACATTCCTCACGATGTTCTTCGCCGTTCGAGCGAATATTAAATGCGCACATAGAAAGAAAGTTCATTGGTGAACAGCCGGGATCGAACCTACGACCCCAGGGTTGAGAGTCGCACGCTGAAGGCAACACTACCTGATTTTAGATACAATTTTTTATATGGATACAATTCCTGCGTTTAGTTCCAAATACACTCAAGAAACGCTGCTGATTCAGTCCATATTTGGAGACAATTCTTATTTGTTTTAAAAGCTTTCAAAAATACGTTATAAAGATGAATCAGTCGTAATAAAAAAATATACATATAATGTTTTTTACAAATCTATACTAATATTATAAAGAGGAAAGGTTTGATTTTTTGTTTGTTTGTTTGTATGAATTGAATAGGCTCCGAAACTACTTGGCAGATTTGAAAAATTCTTTCACTGTTGGAAAGCTACATCATTCCTGAGTGACATAGGCTATATTTCATTTTCAAAAAAATAGGCATCCTTACTAAAATTACGATAACATTAACATTTGTTTATTATTTGATACAATTCTAACAGATGGCGCTGAGTTAAAGGTAGTAGTTTGGCAAGACGACGTTTGCCAGGTCAGCTAGTATAATATAAATTGGATAACAGTTGTTATATAATGTATTAAAAATAATGGCAAAAATCTGTCTAGATTATTAATAGCCTCAATTGGAACATTTTAGCGGCACCATGCTGGAATATCTCAGTCCTCGTGCAGCGATGGCTCGCTCCTCAGCGTCGGCTCCTCAGAGATGGATGAGGATACCAGCAGCGGACATCATCACGACAACTCCGTTAGAAGCGACCATTCTGATATATACAGTGAGTATATTGAAGGCTTTCACCCACTGACGGCCCAAAACTCTTGATATATTCTTTTTAGTATAATATTTTGACGTTTAATTTTGAAATCTATCTTCTAATATTATGAGGAAAGATTTGTATGTTTGTAACGTATTGGCTCATAAAGTACTGGACTGATTTAAAAATTTATTTCAACATTTGAATGCTAATCACCTATTTATATATGCTATTTTAATTGCAAGAAAAAATCAAGATATAGTTTGTAAATCCCAGTGTTAAAAATACCCGTAGATTTATTCAGTTATCATTTTGTTTTTATCAAGTCCCGTAAAGGGAGACAGAGATTACACTATTGCTAAAAACATTTTTATTTATGAATGTCCACATCTACTTTATATGCCAATGTTTAAGCTATTTATCTATTTATGTTTCCACGCACGGGTTCTGTCTATACATACAACAATCACATACATAGTTATATATTCCATCCATGTGAAATCGTTTCAAACATACTAAACATTAAATAAGATGTTTATGGGCCTGTATTTGAATTATCCCATGAGACCAAATGAGCATTGGAATGACTAACCACCACTTAGGCTGCACCATCACGTTAAATGGGTATATTGGCATATTCCTTTATTGACATTAATATTGACTCTGAGCTTCCAAAAATAGTGCGTGAGTACAAAGTACACATGTCAGAAGTGAAACTTCTTTATAAATTAATTATTACTAAGGTAAAAGCCCCAATAGATGATCATATACCATTATATGTTCACTCCATATATTTGTATATCTATAATCACACTGTTTACAAGACACGCGACAGAATTCCCATCTAAAGTTCCAATACCTGTGTAACGACTAAACCAATAGCGTATATTTTTTTTCGATCTCCCTTTCTTACTCTCTCAATCGGCCCCAATTGCTCACTCCCTTTTGTTAAACAAAAACGCTGCACATTTTCGTGACGTTTCATCAGTAGAAATTAACACAGAAATCAAGTACATGCGCTTACACACCCATTCTCACACACATTCACTCATACTTGTCTTGTAAAGCGTACTCGTAGCACTAAATTTACTAAAACGTTTCAAACTTCTACCATATTCCACCGATTAATTGTAATACTAGGACTCCCTAATGTGGTTAGCGATAGCTGGATTTTATCACAACCTATTTGTCATAAATAAATTTATTTATTTATTATTATTTCAGACACATCGGAGCCTCCACCGGGATTGGCGCCGTTGTCCCACTCCGCCGCCCGACACAAGATGGCCGTGCGACCACGACGAACGCATCCCGCCACGCGTCGAAAGAGAGCTACGCCGGTGAGAAAGAGATACAACAAAACAATTGCCAGACATATCCTAATTAGAAATATACATAAAATGTTGGTTTTAAGGAAATAACCGATGTGCGCACTAAGCCTGCAGCCGGATTTTAGACCATGAAGTAGGTTTCATAGTCATGAGAATATGTTTTATTACATGTTTTCTGTTGACTTGGTTACTGAATAACTTTAGTTTGAGTTTAAGTTTCAATTAAATTTTAATTGCTATGTAACGAATGAACGCAATGTAACTGTGTGTGTGTGTATGTGTGTGTGTGTGTGTGAACATGAGTGAGCCTGACTACCTGTGATATTATACTAAGAATAGTAATCATTAATTAATATTTCCAGATTGCCGCCTCAGCCTTGCCGATAACTCCCGAACTGAACGAAGAAGTGATCCGAAGCACTACTCCTGAAGTCACCCTCAAGAGCTCAGAAGTTGTTACTGGTGCGTATCTTTTGACACTTTGACACCTACCACGGATTGTATTCTGCGTTATTGGAATTTCTTTAAATACCAATCGATGTATCAATCAAGTTCGAGGAAAGGGTGTACTGATTCTTAAAAGGCCGGCAACGCACTTGCGAATTCTCGCAATCGGACTGTCCTTGTCATCTCTTCCAGGCAACCCTATAAAGAAAAAGAGAACATAAGTACTTAGGTAAATAAAAAATTCTGAGCAGCTACATGCCTGTTAGATTGACAAATGATCATGAAAAAAAATCCAGAAATCTGAGGCCTAGACCTAAAAGCTTGTAGGGCCATTGGAAAACGCATTATCGATTATTTTATTGTGTAACAATGATTATATTTTTATTTATATATTTTATATATATATATATTTATTTAAATATATTTTAAAATGGTTAATTTTTTATTTAATTAAAATAATGTATACATTACAGAATCATTCTCTTCATCGACAACCACGAAGCATCATCTGATGAAAGAGCAGCATCAACAACTGACGCGAGAACTCAACAGAGTCCTCGAAACACCGAGCGACACCAAACTCAAGTCTTCCTCTTTGCCCCCGGGTCTCGCCCTGAGCCAAGTCGTGGGACCGTCCCCGGCGAAGCTGAGCATCGCCGACACCCACACCCCGAGGTCCTCTATCAAGAGAAGCAAGTCCAGCACTCAGGACCGGGAAAGTTCACCGAAAAGAGTCGAAGTCTACGAGGAGAGGACGAAATACCGCTCCGAAAAGAAATACGCCGAAGAATCTTGCCTCGAAAAGAAGACGAAACCGGAAAAGAAAGACGAAGCCACGCGATCCTCGAAAAGGGAGGAGTCGTTCTTCAGCAGACTCCTGCTGCGCAAAAGCGGCAAGAAGAAGAAAGACCAGACGGACGGCGACAGCCCCGAGAAGAAGAAGACTCAGTACAGAACGACGGACGAGAGGAACGAATGCAAACCTGTCGAGCGGTACAAGTCTGCCGGACAGAAAGCCTTCGCCAACCAGATGCACAAACGGATAGACCACAAGGGAGCCTACGTGCACGACGGGGCCTATAGGGACGTGTATAGCGCGGCCCAGGTCCCAGGTCTCGAGTACAACATCGATCTGAAGGTCGCCGAGGAAACCGATAAACTGCTCAACATGGAAATGAAGCGATGCAGTCGACGCGACGAAGAGAAACGACGATCCAAAGAGATAGAGGACAGAAGGGAATCGTTCAGTCTGCATCACGATAAATCCAAAAGGCCGGCGTCGGTCCAGCGCCTGATGGACCCATTCTCCTCCAAAGCGTTCATTTCCAACGAAATAATGTCCAGATCTCACGAGGAGACCCTCTCGACCGCGGCAGATGAGGAACCGACTCGGGGAATGCGAATCAGAAACGTGAAAAGCGACAACGTCTTCCACAGCGGCAGCATGCCCAAAAACTTGCCTTACTTCAACCCCAGCATCACGATTTCCAGCTCGCAGAAACCGTCGCACAGCTCCGAAAACGTTAAGATGAGGCCCGAGATCGAGTTCCGCGAAAAGGAGTTCAAGCGGGACAGCTTCCACGCGAGGAGAACAGAGGATTCGTACGTCGCGTCGGGGCTCAGGTCTCTCGGAGACGAGTACGTCGAGACGAGGAACAGCATCGGAAAGTCTCACAGTTTCCGTTACGCGTCCGAGTCTCCGTTCATCGGCTCGCAGGAGAACCAGATGCCGAGTCTGCCGACTGTCGTGGGCTTCCCGGAACCTCTCCTCGAGAGTTGGGAAGTCAACTACAGGCGAAACGTAGAGAGACACGATTTCTCTAAGAGAGTTTCGGCCAGAAACTTTAACGTTCAAGGAAACGGTGACCACTACGACAGCCTTCCCAGTACCGACAGCAGCTACTTGGACAGCCTCAAACCCGACGTCGACGAAGACGCAAAACTCTTCTCCGACGGCGTTCGCATCGCTGGATGCATCGCTGGAGCATCGATGGATGCTCACAAACGCGACAGCGACATCTCTCAGATAGAGGCCAAGATCGACGACATCATCAGTTCGCCCAAGCCCATCATCGCCCCGATGCTCAAATCAAGTTCTCTGGATAGCATTAAAAGTGGACCCGAGAGACCGACGGAAGACAAGAGGAAGACCGGCTCGGTGGAGAGCGCCCTGAGCCACAGCGGAAAGTCTTCCGGCCAGAGAGAACTTAGACCTGACGTGGAAAACTTTATTTCCGTCACGCATATCAACAAAGAACCACCGGTCAGAGAAGCCGAATTGCCCAAAATAGTTAAGAGCGATGAAAAGCTTCATAAGACGGGCGCTAAAGGTGTTCCCGAGTTTCTGCATATACAATTGAACAGAGTCGACACCAAGCCGGTTCCAAATGTAGTTCTGACGGCAAACGTCACGCCCAAGAAGACAGAAATCCAAACGGATAAAGAACAAGAGAGCGAAAGTTTCCTACCGACAGAGACGAAGATGGTAACTCAGACTAAACGAGATTCCATTCAGAGCGTTGACAGCGCACCGATTGTGTTCGAAGAGAAGGCTCCCAAACCAAACACGGCGACGTCGACCACGCCGCAGACCCCGACGACCCCCAAAATGTTCTTCAAGAGGAAATCCGCGAGCGTCGAGCACGATAGGCCAGAGAAACCACGAGCCAACTCCGTGAGCACCGACGGAAGTTCGGAAAAAATCGACGACAACATATCGATGGACAGAAAGTCGCACTCCAGCTTCGGAAGCAAAAGCTCCATCCAGAGCACGGACAGTAACGAGAACAAAATCCCCGACAGGCACGAGGAGACCGTGATCTATCGAAAGAAGACGGTCCTCAACAGGGACTCGCGGCAGAGGAACGACGACGAACCCGAACTGATGAAGGTATTCGCCAGAAGATCGCTGAAGCTCAAGGATTGCGAGGCCGACTGCATAGCTCAGGAAATAGCCGAGAAGAGCGACGCCAACGGCAACAAAATAGAAGACACGGCGCGAACTAAATCGCTCAAAAACGAATTCAACGCTTCAATAAAATCCAGAGACAGCGATAAAGAGAACGAGGAAAAAGAAAGAATCGAGAATAAACTGGTGGATATAGCGGCGAGAGTTAGCCAATTCGGAGTCCCGCACTATCAGAGGAGCGTCAGCATCCACAGCGTCTCCACGAAACGGGAGACCACGCCCACGTACAGGAACGAGGTGAACAAGTACAAGAAAGAAGTCTCCGATTCGACGCCCGAGAAGAGACTCAGGAACAGAACGTTCCCGGACCCCTCCAACGACAGAGAGGAAATCAAAAACATCACCAAGAGCGAATCGTACAAAGCGGACACGCTGAGACGGCCGTGGCAGAAGAAAGACGAGTTCAGACTCTCCGCGGAGGACAAGAACGCCGTGATAGACAAGGACGCGGACAACGAGAAGGACGAGAGCGGGAAAGAGAGGGAGGAGGCGGACGCCTCGCCCCAGTTCAAGGGCATCCTGCAGATGAGGGCCGAATGGGAGAAACGAGCTAAACAGGGAATGACCAAATAATGGTGCTAAGTGTTAGGATATTCTCGCAATGCGATTGTTGATATGTTACCTGCGACAGAGCCGGGTGCAATTCCTATAGTGCTTACTTGGCTTTAAATTACACACACATGACGCGTGTCAGTAAACTGTAGGTTTGTTTTTGGGTTTAATTTGCGTCTACCCGCATTAATATCTCATTTATTGTAAACGCAGTTTACGGTGATTATTTTTTTATTAAGATCTAATGTAATTAAATTAATTAGGCGAATGATTTAACAGCCTCTTCGGAAATTATTTCTCAATATTATACATATGTTTTGTGTTAGGATCGAAGGGTACTCGTATACAATTATCGTTATTTTAATGAAATACCCTACATAACGTCTAAGATATATTTTTGAGTGTTATTGCATAGTATAGTTATATTTTATTAAAGACTACAATATGTATCGAACATTTCTGAATTGTGAAATACAAATTTTATTCCTATAGTTTTTCGTTGTTTTATTTACCTACCCACTTAAAAACATCAGTTATCCGTCAATGAAAACGCTAGCCTCTAAAAGTAACAATTAAAATTTAAACTTAGCGCTAAGTAGAACTCCCATATGTCAAATCCAATACATTTGTGATATATGGGAGTCGTGTCAAATGCTGAACACCATTCTAGATTACATTGTGTTATGAAAGACTTAAGTAACTTCAATTCGAACAATGTTGTATAACGATTCCTTATGACATATTATCATTACCACAATACCAATGAGATGCTAAATAGGTTTTTTTTTTATTAATAGTGGGCCTACCTCCCCGGCGACTTCCGCCCCGGGGCCGAGAAAACTAACCTAAAAATTTTTTTCAGTTCAAGTTTTCCCTCAACAACCTCAGAAAATAAAAAAGAAATATCTTTGCGCAGGCTTGCCTAAAGGAATTGAAAAAAATTGTTGCATTTAATTATAAATACTGATACAAATGACTAACACCAAGCAGAACAATGTTAACCTGGTGTCTTCAATGTGTCAGCCTCAAATCTGAGGTCATAGGTTTGAGCCACTGCTGTGCACCAATGGATTATGTATGTATTTAAGATTCGCTCGAATGGTGAAAGAAAACATCGTAAGGAAACCGGCTTGCCTCAAATCCAAGTCGACGGTGTGTCTCAGGCACATGTAGCTGATCACTTGCTTATTAGATTGACAAATGATCATGAAACATATACAGAAACCGTAAAACCCGAAACGAAAAGATTGCAGCGCCACCTATGTATTTTGTCTAACATAGCCTAATCTGAAAACACGTCATCTATCTAGTGTTCAAGCAAAGAAGTGATATTCTATATTTTTATCTTTTCGTTAAACTAATATTTGACCATGTTGTACATATTTATCAATAAGGTAACATTAAAAACATTGTTATGTACAAATACAGGATATGCGAAAAAATACTAGTTATTATTATAGAAGTGCCCTTACTACACACAAAACTAAAGATAAACAATTATAGGTTTATAAGTGTAAACAGTAATTTATCGTATCGCTGTATGTATTTAAAAGACAAAACAGTTACAACGATTTTAAAAAGCGCTTGAAAGCAAAGCAACATAAACATGTAGTTTTATAATATCTGTGGCTATACTGATGACCCTTAAAGCATGCTTTATTATTGTTTATTTAACTAAATATTCTTTAATTTGAACAATATAGGTTTGTGCAAGATAGAATGCAATGTTTTGTCAAAAAAAAAGTTTATTTTATCTGATTTGTTTCATTGCTAATTAATTTATCTGTTATTACAATCAACAAAACATCTTGAACCAAGAACATCTCACAGAAAACCGGCGTGAAGTGATGCAATAGGTTTATCTTATTGTACTCGCGTTTCGTTCGGTGAGTGAGACTCCCGGAGCCCACCCCCCCCCCCCTTCCCCAGAGTATGACGGTGCAGTTTAAAGAAAGATTACCCCAGGGGGGTACCACACGTGGAGAATCCCCCTCTGGGCGTCCATCATCGGAACAATCAGTATCCGGTGGTGGATGCACAGGCTGCCCTTCGTATTCTGGGGTGGGCAAAAACTGCGCTCTAAACAAAACATCCAGTTCTAGTTTTAGGTTTCGATCTCGGGGCAAACGGAAGAATTCGCCGAAGGCAACCCCTTCCACGCTCACAGTGGACTTCACCAATGTTAGGGGGCTCAACTCAAACCTAAACGCGGTTCACTTTCACCTTGAATCTGCGAAGCCGGCCTTATTCTTCCTCACTGAGACTCAGATATCCTCCCCGGCTGATACTTCTTACCTCTCCTACCCGGGGTACAAATTGGAACATTCATTTGTGCCGCGGGCGGGAGTTTGCGTGTACGTCAGAGAGGATATCTGTTCTCGTCGCCTTGGGACGCTTGAAGGAAGGGACCTATCTAACCTCTGGCTCCGCATAGACTGCGATGACCATCCGCGATTCTATGCGTGCCTGTATAGGTCCCATAGCGGAAATGACGAAACTGACCGACTCATCGAGCACATCCAAATGGCTACAGATTCCCTGCTTGAAAGGGTTCCTACCGCCGAAATCGTGATACTTGGCGATTTTAACGCCCACCATGCCGATTGGCTCGGCTCTGAAACCACCGATCACGCGGGAAGATCCTTTCACGACTTTGCTTTAGCCTACGACCTGACACAAATGGTCCCTGCGATTACGCGAATACCAGATGTGGACGGTCATAAACCCTCTTTGTTGGACCTTCTGCTGACTTCGCATCCGGAGAACTATCAAGTCTCCGTTGACCCGCCATTGGGTTCATCGGATCATTGTGTGGTCCGGAGTACTGTGCCATCTACGCGCCCTTCGCGGTCGCGCTTTTTGGGTTTTCGCCGTATTTGGCACTACAAGTCAGCAGATTGGGACGGGATGCGGTCTTTCTTTGCGTCCTACCCTTGGGGGCCTATTTGCTTTTCGTCTGAAGCTCCAGATTCCGTCGCTGCCTCTGTCGCCGAAGTGGTTCTGCAGGGAATGGAACTCTTTATTCCTTTTTCTGCGGTGCCGATCGGTGGCAAGTCTCAGCCATGGTTTAAGCGTTCTTGCAAGACAGCCTCGCGTCGAAAGCGAGAATGCTTTAAGGCATGGGCAGAAGCGGCGAAATCTCGTGATGCTAATACCAGCGAACTCAAAAAAGCATATAACTCAGCCTCCAGGTCCTTCAAACGGGAAATCACTAAAGCAAAGTCAGAGCACATTGCCAGATTTGGCGAGAGATTGGCCCAACTCCCTTCGGGGACTCGAGCCTTCTGGTCTCTAGCCAAAGCTGTCCAAGGGAATTTTTGTCAGCCTTCCATTCCACCATTGCACAGGGAGGACGACTCGCTGGCCCACACTGCGAAGGAGAAGGCCGACCTTTTAGGCTGTCTCTTCGCGTCCAACTCGACTTTGGATGACCAAGGGAGATCACCACCGAGCATTTCACGGTGTGATTCTTCGATGCCGGAAGTTACATTCCGGCAACGTGCTGTCCGTAAAGCATTATCTTCCTTGGACATACATAAGTCGAGCGGGCCGGATGGTATTCCTCCAATTGTGCTGCGTACTTGTGCTCCTGAGTTGGCTCCGGTCTTAACGCGCCTTTTCCGGTACCTGTACTCGCTTGGCACTGTCCCGGAGTGCTGGAAGATCGCATCGATACATCCGATCCCTAAAAAAGGCGATCGCTCCGATCCGTCCAACTATCGCCCAATAGCGATAACCTCCTTGTTCTCCAAAATAATGGAATCCATTATTAATTGCCAGCTCCTGGAGTATCTGGAGGGCCACCAGCTGATAAGTGACTCTCAGTACGGCTTTCGTCGTGGTCGTTCGGCTGGTGACCTTCTTGTATACCTTACGCATAGATGGGCGGAGGCAATTGAGTCCAAGGGGGAGGCTCTAGCGGTTAGTTTGGACATAGCGAAAGCCTTCGATCGGGTGTGGCACAGAGCACTGCTCTCGAAGCTTCCAGCCTACGGGCTTCCCGAGAAATTATGCGATTGGATCTCCAGCTTTCTGGCCGATCGGAGCATCAAGGTCGTCATCGACGGAGCATGTTCCGACCTTAAACCCGTGAACGCTGGGGTCCCACAAGGCTGTGTTTTATCCCCGACCCTGTTTCTTCTGCATATCAATGATATGTTGCAACTTAGCAACATTCACTGCTATGCGGATGACAGCACTGGGGACACTCTTTACACTGGCCGGGCAAGTATTTCTCGGGCAGATGTCGATGAGTACCGGAACAAACTTGTGTCTGAAGTAGAAACCCTACTATGTGGAGTCTCTGACTGGGGCAGACTAAACCTAGTCCAATTTAACCCCAAAAAGACACAAGTTTGCGCGTTTTCCGCTAAAAAAACACCCTTTGTCGCTACTCCTCTTTTCGAAAACACTCTCCTTAAAGCCACAGCCAGCATTGGAATACTTGGCGTTGACATATCGAACGACGTTCAGTTTCGCGGTCACTTGGAGGGAAAGGCAAAATTAGCCTCCAAAAAGCTTGGTGTGCTCAGCAGGGCGAGACGGTACTTCACTCCGGGCCACCGCTTGCAACTATATAAAGCTCAAATTCGGCCCCACATGGAGTACTGTTCCCACCTTTGGGCGGGTGCTCCCCAGTACCAGCTTCTTCCACTTGACCGTATTCAACGAAGAGCGGTTCGAATCGTTGACGACCAAAATCTCTCCAAGCGGCTTGATCCTTTGGCGTTGCGTAGAGATGTGGGGTCTCTCTGCATCTTCTACCGCATTTACCATGGAGAGTGTTCAGAGGAGTTGTTCGGATTAATACCTGCAGCTGAGTTTCATCATCGGACGTCGAGGCAGAATACGAAATTCCACCCGTATCACCTCGACGTCCGCCGTTCCACAACTGCGCGTTTTTCCAGGCAGTTTTTGCCGCGCACCACCACTCTGTGGAACCAGCTGCCAACTGAAGTATTTCCGAACCAATTCGACTTAGGGTCCTTCAAGAAAAGAGCGTACCAATTCTTAAAAGGCCGGCAACGCACTCGCGAGCCCTCTGGCATTGAGGGTGTCAATGGGCGGCGGTATCACTTAACATCAGGTGAGCCTCCTGCCCGTTTGCCCCCTGTTCTATAAAAAAAAAAAAAAAAAAAATATGGACTTAGAACCACAGATCTACTTATGAAACAGGTTCAGTGATAACATAGAAAATAAAGTAACAACTTTATGCGTCGGAAACTCAAAAGGCGGGAAATATGAATTCCAGTATTAAATATATTATAAATTTAATGAAATTATCTCGTATTTTAAAATTGAAGCAACTTAACCGACTGTAATTTTATGATTACAATACAAGTATTGGATAGTTAGTTTACCAGAATCTAAAGAAGATTTGCAATATTATATGTAAAATATATTTGTTCATGAACTAAATATGGGTCGTTTTTGATAAAGACCAGTTTCTTCCAGATCTTGTGTTATTTGCAAAGATCATCTATCCTGTTATCTGTTTGTCATCATGAGCCCTCATAACTTTTCGTCCCTGTTTTTGTATTTATTATTTACAATAATTTTAAACATAACTTATGCGAAATAAAAATAGTTTTTTTCCAAATTACTAAATGTTTAATTATTTAGCAAATATTTATAATAAACCACATTGCATATAATTAATTTCTTTGCCTATTTTAACAAAATAATATTTTCTTTCGTTTACTCTCAATACATAATAAAAAAACACACTATTATTTTTAAAGAGATACATTACTAATTTGAGACTATGTTAGTGATATTAGACTTAATTGATTTGTTGAGATTGCTTTTGGAACCATTGATTTCGAATGAAAAAATCTAACATTGTATATTTGTAGAAAAAAGTCTGCAAGCAGCACTAATGAATCTGGAGGAAATTGTGAAGTCTCTTGATGCTCTGTAGTGCTTCTGGGTAATGGTTGACCCGAATTAAAGTTTTCTATCAGTTGGATGGGGCCGTTTAGAAGGAACTTATTGGATAACCAAATATTAATTGTAAATTAAAACTATAAAATTTGATCTTTAAAATATATTGCGTAGGGGTATTTTCACCCCTTATTTTCCGAACGTATGGCAGTCCACGCATGCGCGTTCAACCCCAATTTAGTAGCATCACACTGCGCCATATTCTTTTCCTAACACTCAATTCGATAAAATCTATTTAAAACTTCGGGACTTGCTGTGTTGTGATTTATAATAATTTCGAATCAAGTTGTTCGCATTCAAGATCTACGAAGGTTTTTCAATATCAAGGTGAGATTTTTGAGTTTATATAACACAAACGCCGTAAGAAAACATTGATTAACATTGTATATAATTATTTCTATACGACATATTTACGGTAATTAAATTATCAATGCTGTTGGTTTAGTTTTTGTTAGGTATCATTAAAATACGGTTTACGAATGTATTATTTGCGTAATAATAATACATATATGCAAAGCATTCGTTTAATACAGTGGAACTCTAGGCTAAAGTCAGATTTCGTTGGTAAATTGGTTAGTGGACGAACTCTTCGCGTAACACACAATCGATTTTAGGAGCTTAGATATGCCGGCATTCCTAACATTTTTCTTTATAACACATACAGAGTAGAGAGGTATTTTCTTGAGAAGTTTTTAAGGCATTCGCTATGACGATGTTTCTTACAACAGCCTGTCTTCGACTATCCCACATTTGTTATTAACAATTTAAAATTATTACAGTTAAAAATAAATATTCCGCTTTATATATAATACAAACAACCACGGATATATGTTTAATAAAAATAATTTAGAAAAAATACGATATACAAGTCCTGTCCGGACCCATTTAAATCAGATACTAATGGAAACTTGATCAAAACAGATCATTTGGGTTCCCTTGCTGTTAGAAGTGAATGCAAATGAAAATTGAAACATATATATTTATAACACTATATTAGCACTAAAGTTACCTATATGAATAAATGTGTGCAGTGTCACTAACTTGCGATAAAGAAAAAAATATTGTAACAGTATTTTAAGATAAGATACTTTCGCGTCCTTGCGATCTGTGGAATTGACTCCCTGTGAAGGTCTTCTGTAGGAGATACGACCTGAAATTGTTTAAAGAAACAGCACCCTTCCTGTAAGCTCGTCAACGCACTAAAAATGGATGCCCATGGGCTGCGATGGGTCATCAGGCGTCCCATTGGTACGTTTGTAGCCATAAAAATCCATCTCGCTCGCATTAGAAAAGAAATTTTTTTCTATTCTAATCAATTTAATGAAATAGCATTTAAGAATAAACATAAATAACAAATGGCTTTCGATTACTTATTCAGTGTATAAAGAGCATATAAGAAATCAGATGTCTTGTAATGATTACGTAGTCCTTCACGATAAACAATTGAAATAATTTAATTGAAAAAGACATAAAAACGATGAAAAGTAACTAAAGATTATAATAAATAATTGTATAAATATTAAAATATATAGTTACAGAAATCACAATTTATCCTAGGCTTTTGAATACAATAAAAAAATACACTTTTATAATTTAAAGGAAATGAATTAAGACGTACATCTAAGTGCAATAAAAGGACTGTCTTTTAGAAATACGGTGGGCAAAAATGTTCGTAAACTAACACATAGATGGCGCTACGAGTATTAAATTAATATGATTAGTTAGCACTAACCTTCTAAAGAAAAGTGGATGAATTTAATAACTATTATATATAGTATTTTGAGTAAAGGAAGTTTTGTTTGACAAAAAAATGGATAAAAAGGAATATCGTTAGAGCATTGTTTTTTTGCGCAAAAAATACTATTGAAGCCAAGGCTCTGATAACTCTAAAGCTTGATAGATATTATCCAATTGTGCACCAGAAAAATCAATCGTTAAGAAGTGGTTTGCCAAACATATATAAATGCGTTAAAATGAGGCGAAATGATCTCGGAGGACGATACAGGCGCGCAGTGGATGTCCCCAAGATGCCGTTACTGACAAATATAACAAAGAAATCCACAAAATAATTTCGGACAACCGAAAAGTGAACTTGATTGTAATACCTAAGTAACATTGTGTATTAACGCCATCTATTGACGCAAAGTTGTAACTAGAAATAATACGCTGGATTTTTACAATATTTACCAACAAACTATACTATACTAATATTAATACTAATATACTAATATTAAACTATATCATATAACTATATATTAATAAACTATATCATATACCTATGTATTAATAAACTATACTAATATTACCACCAACTGTGCCCATATTATTTAATTATAATATCTGGAAATTTAAATTAGTTACGATGAAATGCGTATCTATTAGTCTTTAATTTAAGTAGTTAATACATAACTGATAATTATTAGTTATATAGTTAACTCTTATATGACATAATCGGTCGAAGGTTGATTAAAATATCTAAATTTTCAACTGTTATATTTTTATTGTGATATATTTAAGAATAATATATTGTAACATAATAAATACTGTGGATAATAGCGATATATATGATGAAAAAAAATTGCACTTGCATTATAAATATGTCAAATGTTTTATCTCTGCTTTAATCTGTGCCATCATAAAGTATAGCATTTCGTGAAAGCTCCATGTTATCAGATAACCTTGATAAGTTAACTGTATAACGAAGGTCTCATGGAAATAATATTTAAATATTTAGGAATTATACTCGTTTCAAACCACATCATACAATTACTTTCAATTTAAGTAATCCATCAATCAATCAATTCAATAGGTATTCAATAAAATTCATATTGGTAACATAATGCATACTTATGAACCTCAAAAAAAAGATATATACCTTAAATGATTCTAATTTTACATTTACTGCCAGTTCTCAAATCAAGGGTGTAGAATGGAAGAAAAGAACTGGCAATAAACTCTCCGCCACTCTTTTTAATCGCCAAATTTTTTTTTACGCAATGTTTGTAAGGAGCTGCAACCATTACACCAGTTTCCATATGACATCTTGAGTAATAAAGAATAATAAAATAAATTAAATTTCCATCTGTGCCATCCATGCTTTCTGTAAAGCACGACTTACACCCGAACCCAATAATTAATACACAATCTCAGATTGAAAACAGTCTCAGATCGACGGATCGACGGTCACGGTCTCAATAACCAAACCTTAAGAAGACAATCCATTTTTGGCGAGGGATAGAATGCTATCTCTTCGCACCTTACACTCATATTTGATAATCAATATCAATCAAAAAAAGTAAATATAACTATCACCGGTATTGTATACCTGGCACCACCTTAAATATTTAATTATCTGTGCACTCATTTCAGAATTATTATAAAAAAAATAATTTAAGAAGAACCATCGGATGATTAGTGTGTTGTATGCAATAAAAATTAACATGCCTCTAGAATTATGTTCAATATTAATTTTTAAAATTTTTCAACGAGCATATTTTAATAAAAATGCAAAACAGCTTATTATAGTCACCTGCGTCCTAAATTTAAAAGTATCTCTCAATTTTACGATCAGATTTTGGTTTTTAATAAGTTTAATTAACACACTTTTGCAAAACAATAATGGTAAATTATTCTAAGAGATAGGCTTGGATTTAGAGGATAGCATCCGAGGCTACAGCTTCGAAACCTCCTCAAAAGAGACTTTAATAATAAAATTTACTTACTTTAATTAAAAATACTTGTTTTTTTTTAACTTTTTTTTTTGCTTCCTATTTGGAAAATAATTAGGGGCAAGGCCGCCATTCCTTTGTTTCCCCAAAGCCTCGAGACCTCTAAATCCGACATTGCTTGGAGATGATACTGAGACCTAACTTTTATAGACATTCATACACATATTACACATGCCTATGCACCCATACACTCAAACATGAACTTGCATGCTGCTATTAGTAGAAGAATTTCTTGTAAGCAGTTTTAAAGAATTACTTTGGTTGTGAAAGAGCTGGCTGACATAGGTATTTTTTACTTCCCAAATCTTACACATTATAATGCTAATTTTATACTTATAATATAATTTTTAAGTAACAACGAGCCGTACAAAGTACACATGTCAGAAGTAAAATTTCTTTGTAAATTATTCATTACTAAGGCCCCAATAGATAATTATGTACCAGTATATGATCACTCCATGTATTTGTATATATTTTTTTTATTAACACTGTTGACATACTGTATTACGTGCTTATTGAAAATGAATAAAAAAATTCTGCCTTTATGCGATCTACCTTTCTCACTCTCTCTCAAGCGGTCTGAATCGTATTCTTTCTTTTTTTCAAAAAAAACGCTGCACATCTTCGTGTCGTTGCGTAAAAAACCCTCATGCGCCTAAAGAAGTTTTCATAAACAGAAAGTAAACACAATCATTAATGATATAACGTCATTCACTAGAACCTTACTATATTTTTTTTTATTTATTCATACTTCGTGGCAAAGAAACACAAATGACATAATACATAAAAATTACAATGGATGCAACGGGCGGCCTTATCGCTAACAACCAATCTCTTTCAGGCAACCCTCGTAAGAAAAGAAAAAAGTAAATAGAAATGATGAGTGCATATACTATACGTAATAGGTATTACAATATATTTTCTATTGTTAGACTATGATTTCCATTATTAAAAGATTTAATTTTGCTTTGGAGTGTGTTAACTGCACAAGATGGAAGTTTACAATTAAAATCATTACTTAACCGGCGGAAACCGCGTAATCACTCACTCTGAGATATGTTGGGTCAGGCCAGTCTATTCGACCCGTGTTTCAGTGAAGTTCTTGAATAAAAGGGTTTCTTTACATAGGTAATTGGAATTAACGTGTGAAAAATTAACGATTATATTGAAGTGAAACTTCTTTAGGCGCATTAGGGTCAAATTGTTAGCGAAAAGGGAGATAGTGATTGTGACCGATTAAGAGAGAGTGAGAATGGGAGATCGATAAAAAATTTACGCTATTGGTTGCTGTATTCGTTAAGTACATATTAGAACTTTTTTGTCAAATCAAATCAAATCAAAAATCATTTATTCATGTTGGTAACATAATGTACACTTATGAACGTCAAAATAAAGAAATTTAATGTATTTAAATGCTTCTAATTTTACATTTACTGCCAGTTCTCAAATCAAGGGAGTAGAACGGAAGAGAAGAACTGGCAATAAACTCTCCGCCACTCTTTTTAATCGCCAAGTTTATTTTTATACAACGTTTGTAAGGTGCTGCAACCATTACACCATGTTCCATATGATCTTGCGAAATCAAGAATTATAAAAAATTAAAAACAAAGATTTGTCACCTATCAGTATTATCATTAGCATGTAAACAGTGGGATTATAGATATACAAATATATGGAGTGATCATATTCTGGTACATAATCAACTATTGGGGCTTTTAGCGTAGTAATAATTAATTCACATAGAAGTTTCGCTTTCGTCATGTGTACTTTGTACGCAGGGACTTTTTAATTATTTATGTATTCTAACTTATATTCAGTATTTAGATCAATTTTAAACTAGGCATGTCACTGGTTAGAAGTATGTTAGTGTGTAACTCCGTTTGGGTTCCTGAACTAAATACTGTCTTATGTTGGTGCGCATACATATTAAATTACACAATACATTTATAACTGTACGGCGTTTATCCCTACTATCCCTTAATATAACTAAAATTGTCTTGGGGATGGTCGGGTAAAATAAATTGGAAACGGGATACCAGTTTATGTACTGAAAATCTTACTTAGTGTGCAACCCAAGTGTACTCCAAGAACTTAGTTTCTTCGTAGCTAGGGGATAATTTTTTGGATAATGTATGCATTTCTGTAAATAAATAATGTTTTGAAACTAAAAAATTTTAAACTGATCTTGAATATGTGCACTTTTTACTTTTTGTCTTTTTTTATGTATCCTATATCAGTTTAGTTTATTTATTTTTTTAGTTTCTGTTAAGTATGTTTTTTCCTTCTTATTGTATCTGTATTATGTATTTGCACTTCTTGCCTACCTTATGTTATTTAATCCATGTTTTTTTTCCTTTACTCACAGTCGTTGTCTGGAAGAAATCGCTCGAAAGCGATAAGGCCGGCAGTTGCTTTTATTAAATTATGTTTTTTTCCTTTTATGTAATGCAATGAAATGTTAATAAATAAAAAATAAAATACGTTTATTTTGGAACATAAGATCATCTAGGTATCACTTATTCCACGTCAATCAATTCGAACCTGTAGGCATCCCTACTCATCGGCAAAGAAGACAGACGGTGTAAGCCGAGAGAAAAAGCCGGCGTAAAAAACTCTCGGTATTCTTTTAAAAAAGCAAATCATCAAACAATATTAAAAACAAATATATAAAAAATGCACGTAAAAACACCATTTTATAAATAGGTTAAAAACTTCTTCTTTCTCTTATCCGGTACACGGTCGTGCTAGTAGTAATATCGAGCGGATGTGATGCTCTTTACGTTTTGCCATCGTTACTTATTAGAAGTTTTCCTGCTGTTGAGTTCTGAGAGCTCATTGAGTGTACCTCCTACGGCAGACTGGATCTGGTAAGACCTGCCGCGCGGTCTTACCAGATCCTTCCGCCTTTTTTTGTACGACAAGGCGTTATGTACTGATCGTGCCAAGATACACATCCGAAGAATATAAGGATGAGAGATTACTGGTGAGAACAGACGCTACATAATCTCAAGTTTGGATAAAAACGAGTAATTGTATAGATCGCAAAAACCCTCACACCTATATATTCCACTTGTCGACGTACGTACAGTTAATGTGAGGGGTGGGAATCGGTAATTGCCCTGTTTTTCGCCAAATATATCGGTTTACTGTTAACAGTCGTGAAGAGAAAATACACGTATTTTCCTATCTGTATTATTAAACTGAATAGGAACGTACCTTTCTCAGGAACCTAATTGTGAAACGGATGTCGAGGTGATACAGGTGGAATTTCGTATTCTACCTCCGACCGATGATGAAACTCAGCTTCAGGTATTAAACCCCCCATTCTCTAGGCACCGGCAAGAGATCAAGCCGCTTTGAGTGGATTTGGCGTCGATTCGAACCTTAGGAAAAAACAAATGACGATACTGAAATCTGAAAAGGTTTTATTGATTTATTGTTTTATCATTTTTCCGTCATCAATTTAGATTGAGAGATGCGATTTATTATTTATTATAAGTATATATTGTGGTTTTGCTTTTGTTTTTTAGTATAAATAGGTAAAAATTGTTATCTGTGCATTATGTTAATTATTGAATGTGTCTAGGTTACCGGCTTTTGAGTACATTGAATTTTGTTCAGAGAGAAACAGTAGGAAAGTTCAGAGCATGAGGCAAACCGGCAGGAGGCTCACCTGATGTTAAGTGATACCGCCGCCCATGGACACTCTCAATGCCAGAGGGCTCGCGAGTGCGTTGCCGGCCTTTTAAGTTATCTAAAAAGGATGTTTACTTATCGTTTTATATATTACCAGTCTACAGGTAAAACAAAATCAAACATTTGTTCTTGAAATTCGTGAGTCACATTATTATAGTCACTTTCTCAGTCTGAATTACGAACTAGGAACCTTGAACTATTGAAATTGTAGGAAATTGTAAATGGATTGTTAGAATTAATTATATCAGGTCATTTGGAACACGAGACTACCTTTTCTAAACGATTCTCACACACACACACTAAAACACACAGGATTTTTCTTATGTATCATCAAGAAACAAGGCACTTATAGGCAAACAATCACGAAGAGAAAATTATATAAAAGCTGAAGGAAAATTGATTTCCAAAGGTGAAAGCAACGCTGGATATTCAGACCTAGATATCCTAGAGCATTAGAATCAGGACTTAGTTATGGTCAATACGTAGTTCGGAAAGGAGGGACAAATGGATGAAGAGATGACTGGGGTATCTAGAAGGTGGACGAAACTTAAATTTAATTAAGATTGGGGCAGTCAATATGTTTCTTTAATATCATAATATTAGCTGTGTAAAAATTCTTACCATAAAGTTAGCGATTATCTAGTTGATAAAAGGGCCGGGGACTAGTGCTGGGCAGGCTACTTCTAATTAATTTGCTATATTTGTTTTAAAATAAGTATTATTTGAAGATTTGCTTTTTTAAAAGAGTACCGAGAGTTTTTTACTCCCGCTTTTTCTCTCGGCCTACACCCTCTGTCTTCTTTGCTGATGAGTAGGGATGCCTACAGGTTCGAATTTAATGACGTGGAATAAGTGATACCTTATATTCCAAAATAAACGAGTTTTTATTTATTTATCTTAAACGCAATATGGGTCATAAACAAATCCGGTGTTTCACTTCTTACCTGTTTCTTACATACGTAAGAAGTTAAACTTCTTTATGACTTTCTTCGAAGAATGATCTATTATATGCAGCTTTTTAGAAAATGGGTAAATAAAGTTAAATAATATAAAGGTTAGACATACATACAAATAATACAATAGGATTATGACAGAATTTAATTAATTGTAATAGAATTATTACTACCATTGTGATCGTTATTATATATTTTTGTTATTAATGTCTTTCGAATCTCTTCGAATCAACCGTGGTAAGGACTAGAAAAAGATGGCGCGTAACTGAAAAATGTGACACTTAACCGAAAAATGTGACGCTAAATTATTTTCCAGCGCCGATAAACAAACTTCACTTCAAACATAAAAAGTCGTTTTTTGTTTAAATCGGCATTTATTTAGAAAAGATAAAATAATTATGTTAAAAGTAGTATCAGAGATCAAATCCTTAATTTGTACTAATAACTAGATATTTTAATTATTAATAATAACGATGAAGTTCTAAACCTAGGCTGGAAACAGTCCACAGAAAGGTACTAAAATTATGTTTTTATTGTAATATTGTTTAATTTCATTGCCATGGGCGTCACTTATATAAATTGTAAGACATTGCACATATTTTTGAATATTCTTTTACACAATTAAATGCTACATATAGGATTACTATATTTTAAAGCATCCGTCGCTTATGACGTCTTTATTATTAATATAATACAATATAATATAATATAATATAATATAATATAATATAATATAATATAATATAATATAATATAATATAATATAATATAATATAATATAATATAATATAATATAATATAATATAATATAATATAATATAATATAATATAATATAATATAATATAATATAGTATTAACACAGCAGACGCGGCATGGAGCTAGGCGGGTAGGTGATGCTCAGCGGCGCCATCTGGTCCGCCGCGCCCGTGAGCCTGCGCCCCCTTGCCCCGGGGCTGCCCGCTGCGCGGCCACCGCTGCTCGCGCTCGTCATGCAAGCTCTGCATGATGACGACACCAGCTTTTTAGGTAAGTGGAAACTTCCTTTCAATGTCCAAGTGTTTTAAGGGAGCGTTCGGGTATTACGTCACGAAATTAGCCCCCCCCCCCTACTGTACTAGTACATCGTAATGTTTTTCAAGATTCATTACATAAATACTTTACGCCCCCTAAGGCATTTTTACTACTACATGCAAAATCAACTTGGCACTTGGAATGTGTCAACCTCACCACAAACGCTCTCGCCCTTGACGCGACAGCACGATCAGTAAATTAAATACTACCGTTACCGGATATAGAACTGTTACCAAAAAATATACCTCATTTAATCCCCTTATGATACTCCCAGTATTTACCATGGAGAGTGTTCAGAGGAGTTGTTCGGACTAACCTGCAGCTGTGTTTCATCATCGGACATCGAGGCAGAATACAAAATAGTATCCGTCTCACCTTGATGTCCGTCGTTCCACAACTAAGCGATTCTTAAGGCAATTTTTGCCACGCATCACCACTATGTGGAACCAGCAGACCACTGAAGTATTTCCGAACCAATTCGACTTAGGGTCCTTCACTTGCGAGTCTTCTGGCCGTGCGAGTGTCCATGGCCGGCAATGTCACATAACATCAGTTAAGCCTGCCAGCCTCCTGTAACATAAAAAAAGAGTTGATAGTATAAATAATCATTAGATACCTACTATTGCGAGTGACAAGAGGCTTTAAAGATTACTTGAATTTTTTATGCAGTTAGTAAATGACTATGGCGTCATTACAGGTGCCTAGTTAACTTCTGTGTGTATTACCACTATCACGAACCCGTCAATTTCTGAAACAACGTATACTTATTCTGAAATGGTCGACAACGGGCTCGCGAGGTTAAAATGGTATAAGATAGCACCCTATATATTATTACGCAATAAATCGTCAAAGCTTTTTAAGTTTCTATGGGTATTTACTTTGATTATATAATGTTCTGTGCCTGTTCTTCAATAAAATAATCGTAATTCTTCACTTCAGGTCATAATCGAGACCCTATAACTTCGTTGTGGATAAAATATATGTATATTTCAAATTCAGTTCGCACTCGTAGTTAAGATAGATATTCTATATATATATCTATATATTAACTACGAGTTCGATATATGAGATATATATGTATATTCGTTTAAGTAAATTCTGTATATTGATTAGATTGTGACTGTAACTCTAATAATGTAAACGGAACTAATAAAAAAACGAAAGTAACTAAGCAAAATAATAGTTGTATGATGAAAATATCATAAAATATCTTATATCTACTATAGTCCAAGTTAGCCGACTATCACCTACCACGAGATCGGCGTGTGAAACCTGGGGGCATTGCTAGTTTCTCAATAATTCTATTCACAATAATACAATCTAAATGTGACGCCAGTATAGCGCTGTTATTTTTACTGACACCCAGATTATAGAAAAAAGCAAACAAAAATTGTATATTATGTAGAACTATTTTTAAATGATAGTCATAAAGTAATCCTACATAGCTCATATCGATCTATAACAAACGGTGTATCAACTTAGTCACGCAATGTTATCGCAGCCATCTTGACGCCGCTTCGGCCTGCATACTGTTTTGGGTAATTTCAAATAATTTTCTTCGCGTCCTTAAATATTTGATATACACTATGCATATATAAATACTAGCTGACCTAGCAAACGTCGTTTTGCCATGTATATCATTTATTTATTTATTTATTTATATTGTACTCCTACAGCTAACACAAAATACATATAATAACAAACAAATACACCGAGAACATAGCCACAAACGGAATACATGATACATTATAATAATAATATTTCATATATATAATAATTTATAAAAAATAGGGGTTGATCGTAGAGGGTTGAAAATTAAGGGTTGTATATATTTTTTAATGGTGTTGATACAGTTGGTAAAAAAATATAAATTAATCTAAAAATTAAAAAAATATATTTAGGGGTGGACTACTCTTAACATTTAGGGGGTGAAAAATAGATGTTGTCCGATTCTCAAACCTACCCAATATGCGCACAAAATTTCATGAGAAACGGGAAAGCCGTTTCGGAGGAGTTTAACTACAAACACCGCGACACGAGAATTTTATATATGTATAAGACATCACCTATTATCTCAATAATTGTTAGTAAAAATATACAGGATAAGGATTTCGTATTTTGACGCATATTTTGATGTGTTAACCGTCCATAACTCCGCTGTTCCTGGGTTCATTGACCTTAAAAAATAGCGATTATTAAAAACATTATTTTGTATACTATTTAGTACATCATATATACTATACGACAAACGGCATAAGGGGATGGTATAAATGGTTTTGCGTGTACTTTGACGAATAAGCTTGTGACTAAAATATCGAGTTCCTAAAACTTTATCAACATGTTTTTATTCTGTCCAATGGTAAAGAGAAACTTAGATAGAGAGTTAATTCATTTGAAATCTGATGGTAGTGATTATCCGAGCTGTTTTATTGCGGAATTTTATCTACACTACTGTGGTATCAAATCTTAAAAGCTATCCTCAATTTATAAATAAGAATATTAGATATTATTAATTTTTAATATAAGAATATATTACCTTGTTAGAGATTTTTTAAAGGAATGTGTAGTAGTTTTATTTAAGGGCTGTTAAAGATTGATTTTTTATGTCAAAGAGCGATGGAACGATGTATGATAGGGAAAAAAGAAGAGAAAAAAAATAAAGAATACAGCGTTAAGAAAAATAACTATGGTAACAGATGTTACAATTACAATCAATAAACTATTAAATTATTATTAAATATTGATTTTACTACACAACTAACAATACCAACCAACTCTACAATAAACATTTGTCGAATTGAATGCTAAATCTGGACCTAGCATTCGAATCACGGCTGTACCAATGAAATTCTATTTCTGTTCAATTAAATTGCTCTATTGATTCCTGTGAAGGCAAACATCGTGAGGAAACCAGCATGTGTCTATAAAGGAAGGAAGATCCTCCAACCTAAAGGGATGATCTTTCTCTAGTCTCTAGGCGCACCCGATGGCGCCAGTGGCTGAAGTAATTTACTTTTTTTTTAATTTCGGAGACTCGCTGTTGGCCTTAAAATACTTTAAAAGACTGTTTTGTTGAGTGTAGCTCAGCCAGAATGTCATTTTCCTAGGCGCAAGGGAGTCTCCTGCGAGACTCGAACCTTGACTTGAGCCGTCATGGGTTCAATCGCCTGAAGGACAGGCGGAAGCTCACTGGAGTGAGCGAAGTAAGAAGTTCCACGCCTCAACCGGTAAAGGCAGTTTTATGCTCTAGTCTGGTTTTCCTCCATCGCGTTGGGATGATTCCTTGTCGAACTTCATCCATTGGACTATGGTAGGGAGCTCATGGTCGTAGTGGAGATCGACGTCCCAATTAGAATGACACGCCATGAAGCCCATGAAGACACATGTGAGGACTTTTATTCAGGAGGAAATAGAGGCGAGAGAGGACAAAAGAGATATTCTTGCGAACGGTGTCTTTATGCTAACGTACACACCGCTGTCGAGGGCGACTCCTTGACAGGGGTTATGTGGTCGAGATTTTGTTTTCGTCAGCGGGTTTCAGGGAAAGATGGATATCTACAAATCACTGCGATGACGTCATGATTTTAGAAGCGCAGATTGTATAAAAAATAAAATGTCTAGCCCTCACAGACTGTTAGGTCGTATATGTTCATGTTTCACGAGTCACAAAACTTATATTAAATATTTGGAGTTATATCGTTTAAGTTATCTAATCGAGATTTTCTTTTATAGTTATTTAAAGTTCGTGCAGACGGCAGGTTGTTTCTAAAATTTCATGATTCCAAAATGAAGATACTGTATTCTTAATCTAAAGTCTTCTAGAAGTAGTGTCCAATCTTTGCCGACACTGAGAAGAGTGAGGGATTATCCCGAAGATTTTTGATCCGGTCTCTCTTTGCGCCCTTCCCTTGGGAGCCTATAATATTTTGTCAGATGCTCCAGATTCCTTTGCTGTAGTTGTTCTGCAGGTCATGTTTATTCCATCTTCTGTGAAGCCAATCGGTGGCATATCACAGCCCTGATTTAAACGTCTGCAACCCTGTCCAAGGGAATTTCAGTCAATGAAGTGAAAATGTCTCACTAGCCCATACGGCGAAGAAGAAAGCCTACAGTATGACAGCACTGGGGATACTCTTTACTGGTCATGTAGGTATTTCTTGGGCAGTTGCGGATCAGTACCAGAACAGACAGAAGTCGAGACTTTGCCACGTGGAGTTTCGGCCTGGTCAACTAAATCATGTCGAATTCAAAAGAAGAAACTTTCATTTTTAGCCAGATAATATTACTGAACGTATAATACTAATATATAATATTAAATATCGCTACCCTGAACTCTGCGAACATAATATAATAATATACATGCAAGACATTTCAAAATATAAATTTCATAAAAACCCTTTATTTTGCATATGTCAGAAGCGTGCTGGAGTACGCAAGTATTATATTTTGGTCTCCATATTATGTAACATACAAAAAAGCTGTGGAAAATATACAAAAAAAGTTTATCAAATTTCTTTGTTTCAAAAAATATAAAAGTTTCGATAGTTATGCAGGTTCTTGCTCATATTTTAATTTAGACTCACTAGAATATCGACGGAGTCAGCAAGACTTGTTCTTTTTACATGCTATTCTTAATGGGCGGATAGACAGCCCCTATTTGCTATCATTAATTACATTTAAAATTCCTCCTGCGTATGCGACAAGATACTCAAAATTGTTCAGTGTGCCTCGTACGAAGTCGAATTACCTGCGTAATTCTCCAATCTTTAGGGTTTACCGAACTATGACAACCATTGTCAAGACATTGATCTTTTCTACCACAAACACAGTGATGTAAAGAAGTACTTGGAGAAGCGGGAAGACTCCGATTTTTTAAAGTAGTAGTTTTTTTAAGTAGTAGTTATTAATACATTCTTAGTATTATTTGTTGCTTTTTTAATTTTGCAATTTTTTAATTTTATTCTTTTGTTTTTCTTTTAAATGTAACTTTGTCTTTTAATGCTTGTTTTCTGTTTTTTATATATGGTTTGTTAATCTGTGTAATCTGTTTTGGCTTTGTGTGTTGTTTTAGTATTTTGTATAATAATATGTATTAAGTAAGCTGTTAGATTACTTATAATTAAATAAATTAAATTAAATACATTGACGGAGACATCATAAACTGTGGAACCAGCCCACCGAAGTATTTCCGAACCAATTCGACTTAGGGTCCTTCAAGAAAGAGCGTACATATTCTTAAAAGGCCGGCAACGCACTCGCGAGCCCTGTGGCATTGAGAGTGTCCATGGGCGGAGGTATCACTTAACATCAGGTGAGCCTCCTGCCCGTTTGCGTTTGTTCTATAAAAAAAAAATGTCACTACTCCATTTTTCCAAGACACTCTTCTTAAAGCCAGCTAGCGGAATATTTGGCGTTGACGTATTGAATGAAAATGGCTAAATTAGCCTCCAAGAAGCTTGGTACGCACAGCAAGGCAAGACGGTACTTTACTCCGGGGCGGGAGCACCCCAGTACCAGCTCCTTCCACTTGACCGTATTCAATAAAGTGCGGTTCGACTCGTCGAAGACCAATCACTTTCCAAATTGCTTGATCCCTTGGCGTTTCCTAGAGATTTTCTGGATCCAGCCTAAGCATGCAAAAATAACACCACATCTCAAAACTTCTTTGATTTAATGATAAAAGCGGTTTTAAAGCTGAGTCAGGAAGAATTCTTTCAACATTTTCTATTGTAGTAAAAATGCGAATATTTTTGCTATCAGAGCGAGAAAAGAGGTTGCAATCATGGCATAAAAACCTATTTTCATTACTCAGAGGCCGCAATGCGCGGTTTTCAGTCTAGTTTGTGTAGATGGAAAAACAATTATCGTTTCAATGTATGTGTAGTATCTAATTAATTAGGTAATTTAGGGAAAACAGTATAATACTAAGTAATGATCTCTAATTTAGTGGAGTCCCAACGTGGACGCGGTTTTAACACCTACGGCACCAGCTTTAAAGGCCTGCAACGCACTCATGAAAGTTGGTGTCGGAAAAAAATAATCTTCCTGCGAAATATTTTTTTTAATTTTCATTTAGTTTTTATAATTAAATTTTTTTGTTTAAATTTTTATATCTCTTCGTGTATGTTTGCCAGTGTTTGTCACATTCAAAATTCTATTTTATTTTTTTGTACCACTTTATCAGTGTGCCGAATGTTCGCAAGCTTGTAAATTGGAGATATGCTGTAATATATTTTTGACCATGGACTATCAAATAACTACGTGAAGCCGTTGAAATAACAATCGTAAATCTGATCCTGACCATCTGATCTGAACACATACTACCCAAAAAAAAAAACAACGCTATTTCAACGAAAGTTGAAATTGGTACAATTCATATTATATCGATGTATATATATAGAAAAGTTATTGTATCTTTCAAGTGCGTTAACAGTATATGTTTATTTATTTACAAAGATACAGTACAAAGAGCTTTGTGCAAGGATAATGTATAAACGTTATAATATCTAAAGAAAATAAAAATATAATTAAACTAATAAATAAACGGCTCAAATATGTATTTTCTCCAACATTGGTTTATTTATTTTTAGTTATTAGAGTAGAGACTCTTGGGCCCTGGGGTTCAAGTGCACATGATAGTTAAAGAGTTGGCGCCTTGTAGTTAATACCGGTGACCCCACACCTGGTGCTTTCCTCCCCCGATGAATAAGTATCGCATTACAGCGAGGAAACGCCATTATGAATTTGAGATATTTATTTTATTAATATCCGCCATATTAATTCAAGTACAAGAACTGGGTTTCTTGGAGCACACTTGAATTTTACATAACCCCCCCCCTGCAAGACATAGTACACCAACTGGTATTCCGTCCCCAAGACTACATAACAACAAACAAGAGATAGGGAGAGACACCATACAGTTTGTAAAAGGCTAAACAGGCAAATTAGATACATACTTCTATAATTACAATGATTACTTTAATATTACTGAACGTAAAATACTAATATATAATATTAAGGGTCTGTTTCACAATCAATGGATAAAGTACCAAATAGCTATGCAACACATAAATTATTTGGATAATAAAAGTTCCGAATAAGAAACTTAGCGTTTCATGAAGAAAAGCGCTATCTGACAGTCGTGAAACGCGTCAAACACTGGTGATCCTACCAATCACTACATAGTATAAAACAAAGTCGCTTTCTCTGTCCCTATGTCCCTTTGTATGCTTAAATTTTTGAAACTACGCATCGGATTTTAATGCGGTTTTTTTAATAGTTAGAGTGATTCAAGAGGAAGGTTCCGTGATGGTATGTGGATAACCCACATTTTTATATACAACGTTCGCAGATTTTCTGTAGTGTATTTAGTATCAGCATTGCACCCGTGCGAAGCCGGGGCGGGTCGCTAGGTCGCGGGTAGTAGTAGGACATTGTGAAACAGGCCCTAAATATAAAATGTCGCTAGCCTGAACTCTGCGAACATATAATAATGTCCATGTCGGAGACATAATTCAGAAACAAATATTGATAAAGATAAATTTTCCTTGAAAAGCTGAATTCTAAAAAACGCCTGCAGTTTTCATATGCCATACAAACGCGTTTTCATTTGAAGATGACTCATTCGGTTTTCCCGATATATTTGTCACGCTAATTTCGACTTTATGACTCAGGAATAAGGTATACAGTTGGAAGTGTTATTTGGAGTTGTTCATTTCTTGTGCAATGTGCGTCTTTGAGGGGCTTTTCAACGTTTTCAGGATTATTTTGAGTAAGTTATGTTGCATTAATTAGACTTAGTTTCTGTGGGTGACTGCTATTAAAGGGGAAGATTATATTTATAAAGGTAGGCCTTTAAAAGGAAGGTATTTAGACCATAAGTTTTTATAAAAAACTAGCAGACTCGGCCAAGCGTTGCTGCGGCTAAGGTTTTTGTTATATGTATTACAATAAAATATATATAGTAAAGTATTCAAGGGAAACGTTAGGAGAACTCATATGAAAGGTAGATAGCTTATGTGAAACGTTGGTACCACGACACGGACCTAAACTAAACTACCTTTAACTCAGCGCCATCTGTTAGAATTGTATCAAATAATAAACAAATACATATTTGCAATAAAATAAAATTGCGACTATAATTAAAGATCTAAGCTATCCTATCTCTTAAGTTGGACCAGACTGCTCACGGTGTGCCAATTTAATTTAAAATCGGTTAAGTAGTTTAGGAGTCCATCGCGGACAACAGCGGATTTATATATATTAAGATTATAATTAACTGTTCCTATAATTATGACATTATAATAATTAATGATTGCGTGCCTATTTTTATATGTATCATATGATTATTTCTATTCAAAAGACACATGTTAGTTTGTGAGATATAGATATAGAAACTCACCTGACAGTCAAGAATCAATAGAGCGATATTTATAGAAAGAGTACGTATGCTCATTGGCAACGCATCCATAAAAATGGCTGTCCATGGGCGATGATTGCCCTCTTTGGACATTCCGTATGCCCGTATTAAAAAAAGATTGTTTTATTGTATAGAATTTAAATCATAAATCAAAATAATATCTATACTAAAATTATTTATATATATTTAATTGCAGCCCTATTCAAATATATGAATATATATTATTAACACGTATTCCCATAATTTGACTCTAAATTATGTAAAAGTAACCCCGATTAGAATCCGAGTTATTTTAATACAAAACAAATGATTAACCAATATTTAAAGCTATTAATCATTACGTCAAGATATTTATTGCTAAATAATTATATTATGGAGAGAAAAGATATGATAACAAAATCTATCTCTTTTATTAAAAAAACGTCCTATCTGGCATGCTATATAAGTTTAAATATAGCCTTGCGAAAGGAATTGCATATAAGTAACATATAATATATTTAATATAAAAAAATATAAAAACTTCATTAATTATTATTAGCGGCCGGTCCCGTGGACATCTTTTAAACATTTGTTGTGGATATCGATAAGTTAATATTGAGGGCAATTTTTGTTATATCATAAATAGTTTAGAAATTATAGCGCACGCGATGAAAGATATTTTTAAGATATTTTTTACACTTTGGGTAACTTATAGTAGTTTTACTAGGGATCCTCATTTCTTGCAATGAATAGCTTCAGTGATAATGTAGCATTCAAATGTTGAATGAATTTTTAAAATGGGTCCAGTACTTTTTGAGCCAATTCGTTTGAAACATACTTAAATACAAATCTTTCCTCTATATAATATTAGTATCTAAGACAAAGAGGTTGTGACAAAATTAAAAAAAAATAAAAAATCATCGCTGGTAAACTAGTGTTCTGGGTTACCACCAGTTAACAATTAGTCAGTGGTACATGGTAAAAGTTTAAAACAGTTTTTTGAGAAAAAGTAGTATAAATCAGAATAAATATATAACACATATTATACGTATATGCGAATGGGTGTGTGTGTATGTATTTTTATGCTAGCGATGATGAGAGACCGGGTGGGTGTCACCCCAAAAAATGTGACACCCGGTGCGGACATCCAGAAGGAAGGAAACTGATCTCGCCTATTTGATTGACAAACGTTCATGAAACGGTACAAAAATCTTGCACCACTAATTGTTTTTAATATAAACCAAAACACATTATTAGCGAACAATAGAACGATAGTATTGTTCTACAATTATAGCTATTAAAGGTTACAAAACCAGTTTATATTTCGTTTTTCTAGTATGTGAACTATGTAGGGCAGGCGGCCACTTGAACAGCGATTCTATTATTCTTTTGTTTGGTAGAAAAGGAAAACTTAATGTGAATTACACCTTCCTTTCTTCTTCTTGTCAGCAAGAGTAAGCAAAGGTCTCAACAATAATAGTGCGTAAATGTATTAAACTTTTTGTAGGAATTCTCGAAAATGCATTTCGTTTTCAAGCATAGAGAATGTGTGGGTATAATTACCCCCTCCCCCCCATATATCGAGCTTACGCAATACTTGAACGGCCCCATGGAAGCCACCGGAAGTTAGGAAGGTCGGATAGGTTTAGAAATATATACCTCCACTTCCAGGTGGTTTCTCAGCGACTGTGCAACATAAGCGCTGAGATGTTGCATACTGACTCGACGTCTGATGATGGAATATTTTGATGAGTCTTCTGTTTAATTATTTATGATCATGGAGGTTGGTGTAGGCTTCAACGGGCTACTCTAATACCTGAGGTCGTTCGATACGCGGTTGTGCACTAATGGACGTTCTATGTGCGCATGTCTTAGACATGTCAGGCACAGATGACTGACCACTACTTGTCTATGAAATAGAGCTGCTCAAAGACCCTTTTAGGATTGCATTCGTTTAATTTGTTGGTAGTTTAGTTTAGACATAGTAAAATTATGTCATTTATAGAAAAATAGGCATACATATAAATTTAATATATGAATTACATTTATTTTGACCTGGTGATGTTTCTAATAAACCGAGTGTTTGAATCTGTCTAAAACTCAATTGCACAGAGATCAATACTGTTACATTGATCTTAGTAAATATTTCGATCGAGTCCCCTAAAATATACGAAGCTTCTTCTGTTAAACTCTGCTTTCTTTGGTTTAAAACCTTCTTAGAAAGACACGCTTCGAATAATCTTCGGCTATGTTTATGACGGCCGTGTTTGTTGTATGAAGCACTTATAACTACTTTTTTTATACTTAACGACGCCAACATCGACCAATTCATTAAAATGCAACAGGCTCGCTCGTGCTGTGGCCCCACAACGCAATTAGTGTTGCCCAAAATCGGTCTTGGTCTTGCAGTCTTGGTCTTGTTCTTGCATTTTTGCAAGACCAATACCAATACTAAGACCGCCTTATCGTAGCAAGACCAATACCAAGACTGAAGCCTGCAAGACTTGAGCAAGACAATACTTAAGCCTGCAATACTCTTGCGTCTTGCAGTTAGGACAAACTGAGATTTGGGCGTTATCAAATTTTTTTAAACGATTTTCAACTTTATCGCTAGAGAATTAAGGTTCAAGGTTGATTGGGAAAATGTGACGTTTTGCGAATAAACTATTGGTCGGTCGGTGTATTATATACCTACATATTTGATAATTTATCGACAAAGACGCCGCGGTTTGCAACAAGTGTATCACAGCATTTGACGCTGTTTGAGCGCCGCATTCGCCGACAAAGAGTACGTACAGAGGCACACAAAATTGTTACCTATTTTGGTAGGGTTGGTACAGGAGGATAAAATTAAATGACCGTAAGTAGGTATAAATTGAATGCTCTGAGTTTCTTGTACAAATTCATTCTCACACTGGCTGTCGGGCGAGATGATAATTAATAACTATAAAGTAGGTATTGCATCTATTGAATTGCGAATATTTTGATTTCGAAATAATCATTATTAATATCGGTAAATGATAGATAGTGAGTGATATACCTAGGTACTAAAGTGTGAGCAGCAAGATTGAAAATTGTATATTATGCCATGTCAGTGCTTTCGTTTTATTAACTTTAAAACGTTAAAGTTTATTTTAAAAAAGCTCTCAAGTAAGATTTAGAGTTTACTATTCAATTACGCACAATAAATTACTGAAAAACAAAAAATTATGAAAAATATATTAAGACTTAGGGAATTAGTAGAAAAAAAATTCTATCGTGGATACCTAGTTATTAAAAAAGTGATAAACGTTGTGTTTACTTAATTTCATTTTTCTGTGCTAATGCCAACATTGACAACCGTACCAAAATAGGTAAAAATTTAGTCCTAGACTTGTGTTGCCGCCGTCGCTTTCATGTCAAAGGTCGCCGCCATTGCCTATGGTTCCAAAGAATAAAATAGGTTTTCGGGTGCTCAGAACGGACGTAGATTATGTTGTCCTCGCAAGGAAGATTGTAGTCGTAGGGATATTATAAAAAATTTAGTTATAATAATATACCTAGTTTATATTATTATTAAGTAATACCTATTATACCTTTTTGAAGGACATTGTGCTGCAAATTTGGAAGTGGGTGATTTAAACAAACTTGAAACGTGGAAAAACTCCAAATATGAGCGACGTCATATTGCTTTACGCATTTGGTTTTAAAATCACACATTTCCAAAAATCGAGATTTGCAGTGTCGGTTTATCAACTTCTATCGTATCTACTCTAGTAGCTAGTAACCTCCATAAAAACAGCAGGCAACGTATAGTTCCAATAAAAAAGGAACATAATAAACAATATTATTTGCATAATTATCTGCACTTTATTTTTGCGTAGTTTTGTGCCTACGTCCTGCCTATCTGATTTTGATTCTGATACTTCTGTTTTTTAATCTTTTAAAGATTTATTCTATCTATCAAAGAATGCCGCATTTTTCTTTGTCGGTAAATAAATATGAGTTTTTATTTCAATTTCAGTCATTTCCAATTCAGTTTTGCTTCGAGTCTATCTTATTTATTATTCTCGCCCATTTACCTAGCTAGATACTCTAAATTCTTATTGCTTTCGGAGTGAATGTTTACAATTTGACATGAGTGACGAATAAATAGCAATAGGCTAATAGGTATTTACAAGTCTTGCGAGACTTGCGAGACTCTTGCTGCAAGATCAAGACCAAGACCAAGACTGAGAGCGCAATACCAATACCAAGATCAAGACCAGGTATATTGACGCAAGACCAATACCAAGACTGGTCTAAGTCTCGTCTTGGTCTTGCATTTGGGCAACACTAAACGCAATGAAACATGGCAGCGCATCTTTACCCAATATGTTGCATCACCGTGATATGCAATACAATTGTCGCTTATGTAGATTGACTATTCAAAGTTTCAAACTATGTATAATATAACTAAAATATTTTTTTTTAATTAATTAAGTTTTTTTGAGTTTATACTTCTTTTGGCGCGTTAGTCTCTGAAGCTATTGTCAGAATTTGAGATTTTTTTGGGATATTTAAAATAATATATAAAATAAAATAATAATTCCCTGGAAGATACGACCTCCAACTGTTTAAAGATCGAGTAATCTCCTATTTCAAAGGTCGGCAACGCATCCACTGAAATGGGTGTCCATGGCCTTGCAATGGGGGGCTTTTTATAGGTTAGGACCTATGAAAATATGAATAATTAAATCATTTAGATGATGTGTAAAAATCATAAGCTAATAGTAGATATCTATCTATGTATGAAACGTGGGCTTAAGTAGCTTGCTTTAAAGGCCGGCAACGTATCTGCTCGATTGAGCGCTATCCCATTTCTTTTTTTAATTTTTATTTTTGTAAACTATTACACGAAATATTCGGTCGCCGACCCCAGTTGAATTCGCAGACAATAGATTTTATCTGCCCCTACCAGCTGTCTCGTTACAATTTTTTTTTATTATTTGAGTTCGGCCTGAGCCCTACCTGTTTCAAGCTAAATAAAAGCTAGTTGGTTTTTGTGTAAAATTTTTATCGTGAGTACTTGTGTTTGCCTAGTGGGTCCAGCATGCGAGTCTCATACCTGAGGTCATGTGTTCGATCCCCGGCTGTGCACCAATGGGCTTTATATCTATGTGAGCATTAAATATCGCTCGATCGGTGAAGGAAAACATCGTGAGGAAACCGGCTTCCCTTAGACCCAAATAGGCGACGGCGCGTGTCACTAAAACATCACCTACTTGTCTAGATTGACACACGATAATGAAACATAAACATAAATCTTAGGCCTAGAACTAAAAAGGCTAAAGTACTATGAATCATTAGCAGTAAAGTGATTCATTTATTCATCATTTATTTATTTAATGAATATTTCGCGATCGTTTGATGCTTAGCCTCGGTCAAGTCACCGATTTCCATCACTTGGTGATCTGAACCCAAGCTTAACACAAATATTAGTGATGGATTTTGACATACAGGAGTTATTCTTCAAGTGTTGATGCAAAAGTTCTTCTCATTTATTTATTTATTTATTAAGTCTACAACATCATACTTATTACTAAATCTACTTAATATTTTATAAAATCTTCTATCTAAAATGTATGACAATATATTAATTAAAAACATACACAAGATAAGACAGGCACACAATTAAATAACATAAAATTACCAAAAATGTTTGGTGCTATAAACAAAGCTCTCAGCAAAACAGCGAATTAGTTTCGAGAAAGGCTGTGCTTTCACTAAAACCGATCAGCCAACTATCGAACACACAGGAACACACAAAGAAAGCGTATACATATATCGCCAGGTTAAAACGCACACCTTACTAAATTCGTACTGCCTCCCACGTAGTCCATATAAATACCACATTCCGTTGGCACAATGAGTGGGTGTTATTGCCTTAGGGGATGCCAAGGTTCGAATCACGGACCACCTAGTTATTCGCTTAAAAATAATTGTATAAAATATTTACATTTAGAAAAATATATTTAATATAAAAATAGTATAAATAAAAATCACCTACATCATGAGCACACCCCACATACACACCATCACGTACATACCCACACTTTTACACCATCCAGCTTAGTTCATCACAACCAAATCAGGCTTAGTTAAATATATTGAACACTTTTTGTTTGTTTGTTCCCTTTTGTAAAATTTTTTGTAGTAAAATGTATCATGTATTCCATCTTTGGCTATATTTTCAATATACTTGTTTGTTATTATATATAATTTATGTAGGCTGTAGGATTACAATAAATAAATTTTGAAATAGCAAAGCATCAAACAACACTCATTTTAAAACAAATGTCGCAAATTAATTAAAAGTAGCCTGTCTAACACTAGTCCCAACTCCCAGTCCTTATATCAACTAGATTATAGTTAACTATATACCTTTATACCCCATACTCCATTGGAACATTTGTATACATATGTAGCCTACATATACAAATGTATCACAAAAGTATACAATTACTGTTCTATAGTGAACTTGACCTAAATACAATTTAAGGTTGAATCGATAGAAAACTCGCTGTTACTGTTATTAAAATAATTGAACAATAATAATTTAAAATGTTTTTAATAAATTTACTACGACTTCACAAGAGTTATCAGTGTGCCTTTCATTTATAGTAATAAAGTTTTGATGTCATTAGCTACTGAATGCGTGTGCTACATTTTTTAATTTATATTTATCCTCGTTTCGGAAACAGTTAAAATTTTATTAATATCGCTATAATTGTTTTTGAGATAAAAAATAAAAAAATAAATTGGGCAAAATAATAATAAAATAATATAAAAAAATTTTTATTCATTTTCAGAAGGTCATTTTCATTGCTAGATGTACAATTTGGAAACCCTTTTAACAAAAACAAAAAAAACCCTAGTAAGTAAAAAATACGTGTGTCAGGGTTATTATTTAACCTTATCTTATTTCTTTTTTTCAACCGTTATCAAAATGCTTGAGTGCATGAGTAAATGTGTGGGTGCAAATGTGTGAGTGAGTGAATGAGTGAGTCAGTGATCGAATGAATAAAGTGTGTAATTACATATTAGGTGTCAGAAACAGCTCTAATACTGCATAGGGTGTGTTCATAAGCATTATAAGGAAAGGAGATTTGTTTCATACCTTATTAATAAAAAATATTGTTTTCATTCATTTTAATAAACACATCTCCTGGTAAATTGTGTATATAAAACTCACTCCGTGTATCAAAAAACGCATACGCAAATATACAATATCAATACAAGAATAAAGATATAATAATAGAAAATATTTAGCAGGTTTTAGTTCAGTTTTGAAATAATAATCTCCCTTCTTCTGCTTTCTCCTATCGATATTGCCATAGTGATTTTGTAGGATGATTTGATATTTTAAAAGAGTACTGAGAGTTTTTTTACGCTGGTCTTTCTCTCTTCTTTGCCGATGAGTAGGGATGTCTGCGATACACATTTAATGACGTGGAATAACTGATATTTGCAACTTTTATTCCATAATAAACATATTTTATTTTTATAATTATCACAGAAAGGTTTTTAAAACGACTCGAGAAACTACAAATTCAAATTGAAATTCAAAATTTATTTATTCATGTAGGTAACAATGTACACTTATGAACGTCAAAAAAAGAAATATTAAATGAATTTAATTTTACATTTACTGCCAGTTCTCAAATCAAGGGCGTAGAACGGAAGAGAAGAACTGGCAATAAACTCTCCGCCACTCTTTTTAATCGCCAAGTTTTTTTTTTACACAATGCTTGTAAGGAGCTGCAACCACTACACCATGTTCCATATGACATATTGAGTAATAAAGAATAAAAATAAAAAATTAAAAACAAAGATTTGTCCTCTATCAGCAGGAGGCATGGTGAAATAGGAGCACGCACTTACGTACTCGTGAGAACAACACGCAAAGACAGTTTATATTTTTGTTTCTAGTCAAAATAACTTTATTCAAATAGCTAAGCAGATAAACGAGTACATTTATGAACGTTACAAAAAAAGTTAAACTAATTCTAAACTTACATTTACTACCAGTTCGCAAGTCAAGGGCGTAGAGCGGGTAAGAAGAACTGGCAAGAAACTTTCCGCCACTCTTTTGTATCTCTAAGTTTTGAGTCATATAAATTGTGTAATTATGATCCAATATCATATAAATCCCAAGGATTGCGATCATTTAAATATTCGTCAAAATAGAAAGTTTTATTGATTTTTAAGTTTAACGAGGGTTTTGATTTTATTATTTGTTGTAAAAACTTGTACAATTTCCATATTAGGAATGGTTTAATGGTCGTATGCTTAATTTAAGTTTTGAGTATTATACTGGTCATAAAATTATTTATATTTTTTATACATACAAGGCTTCAAGAATATATTGGCCAGATAGTGTCATAATATTTATTCCGTAAACTTATTTCTTACCGACTCCCTCGGGGGAAAACAACAAATACCCCGAAAAGACCGCTTCTGGAGCAAAAATATGGATAGAGTCAAACGTATAACTCAGTAATAGTTCAGTGGTTAAGTGTGCATAGGTTCATGGGTTCATCCGTTCGATAATCAGTCACCCAATTTATTGCTATTAGCACTTGAAAAGAGAATATATTATCGTAAGAAATCAAAATCAACGCATGTCAGGCACAGAAGACCGATCACTGCACATTATATTTTAGAGTTAATAAGAAATCAAGCCATGATGAACGCTTCATAGTTTTTCCGCATGAAATAAATCAGTGGCAGCTTGTACATCCTTTTTGTAGAAATTCTAGGATACTGGGAAATTTACATAATATTTAAAAAAATCCAACCTTTATTAGGTCTTGACCTCAGATTTCTAAATCTGTTTCATGTTCATTTGTCAATCTAGAATAGGCAAGTAGAAGAACAGTCTCCTGTGCCTGACGCACGCCGTCGACTGTGAGTGCAAGGCAAGCCAGTTAAATTCGCAAATAGAAAGTTCATTGACAGCCGGGGATCGAACCTACGACCTCGTGGATAAGAGTCGCACGCAGAACATACCAGGCCAACGTGACTCTAGCAATATCTCTTCGATAATTTAGTAATTCGTTAAATGTATGCGAATTGCGTCGATTGCATTGGAATTGCTTTGTCCTTGTCGCACCCGTTTCACTTTGCAAATGTAAAGTGAAAAGGTAGGTATTGATTATCGCATCAGTTATTTTAGCGCGCATACACGTGTTTACAACATCCCTTGACATAAAATAACATAACATAGGAAATTTTACTTACGAAACACACAAAATAATAATAATAATCAAAAGTGTATAATGTGTGTTATTTTGTGTATGTTGTATGTGTGTGTGTTATTGTTTGTAATAAATTATAAGTCTATGACTCATAATAACAATAAAAATTAACAGAGAAAGTAGTCCTGGATGATTTGTGTGTAAAAGTATATAGTTAATAAAAAATAAGAATACTTGTTACCAAAGAGTTTATTGCCAGTTCTTCTCTTCCGTTCTAGGCCCTTGATTTGAGAACTGGCAGTAGTAAAATTAGATTCATTTATTGTATATTTCTCTTTTTTGACGTTCATAAGTGTACATTATGTTACCTATAGGAATAAATTATTTTTGACTTTGACTTTAAAGCTAGTATATAAGGAGGTATCAGTATAAAATTTCTGCCGAATGATAAAATATACAATACTTAACCAAGGTTTAATAATTAAAATTAATAAATAGAATAGTCCCTGTGGCAGTCTTCTTTTAATTTCCTTGCTGTATATATATACTATTGCTTATATATTATGCATACTGAATGTATTACTGAATATATTACTATACTTATTCGTTGAGCGAAGAAATCATCAGCTCTGGTTAGATGTTTTTCCAAGTCTCTACTGTGGGTCCTTTTTAGTAGTGGTTCAGCAGCAAGTATAATTCCGAACAATTTTTAATTGAACGCCCAAAAAAATATTTTTCTATTTGATACCTTATGTATTTTTTTCAAATTTTATCTTTTGTAATATTTGGAAATTTTAGGTTTTATTATTTACATTACAATATAAAAATTGAACATAATTAAATGAAAAGGAGGACAACTGGCGGCCTTATCGCTTTCGAGCGATCTCTCCCAGGCAACCACTGTGAGTAAAGGAAAAAAAATGTATTAAATTATATAGTAGGCAAAAAGTGCAAAAATACATGTTACAAAAAAAAAAACTTAACAGTTAAGTAATGCTTCGAAAAAGGCATTACACTGTTCATTAACAATTCGTGGGGCATTGAAATAAATATACAATAGCCTAATTATCGGGGGGAGGGTTTGGGGGGCATGTCCATTTCCCCCGCGCTGCCGTCAGTCGCCAGTCGGCAGTCGCATCTCTACCACAGAGTGTAGTTCACGTGCGGTTATCGAAGTGTTTACGTTGAGTTGTGATTGTGTAAGCTATGAAAATAAGTTTATGTTGAATGTGTCATTTTCTTATCGTAAGTAATTTAGAATGTTACGAAGATTTCTTTCAATGATAGAATGTTTTGTATGATCCAGTAAGTTGTTTCATTAGCCGGTGCCTGAATTGACGTTGGATTTCGTTTCGTAGTCCTTTGTTCCACTCATATACAAGCGTATGTCGAGTGGAAATCTCTAAATTTCATTCTAAAAATAAACACTCGAAAACTAAAAAAAAAATAAAAAATCAGTGGCACTACAGAACACTACTTTTTAGCTCTGGGCCTCACATTTTGGAATCTGTGTTATTATATTTTGCTAATCTAATAGGCCGGTTGGATTTGGTGGACACCTCTCAAGTTTTCTTGATGCGTAAGTTGCGTCTAAGTACATATATATTTTTTAAAATCTTGTGTCATGTATTTAAATTCGTAAACAAACCGTACATTTGTACTTGGATGTGTCCTGACATAATCAGTATCATCAAATTGGGGCGACGTATTTTTAAATCGTTATTTTCCGAATGTTAAATACGCACATAGAAATCCACTTCTAGACCAACACTGCTCATCACTAATACCTATCCTTCATTATGTTCCTCTTTGAATCGAGGCAAAAGTCATCTCCAACACACATTAATACTGTTTTAACAAATAATAAAACTCATTACAGAAATATGGTTGTGACAACATTGATCTAACGCTAATCCTCACATGAATCTCTGTGTTGTGGGTTACAATTACCCCATGGTATATGGTGCATGTTTAAAACAATTTAAAACAGTAGTCTTACTGTTAATTATACAAGATGTGTAAAGTATGTGTGTGCGTAATACACTAATAAAAGTAAAAATAAGGGTTTAATGTGTTTGTAAATTTCCAATTAATCTAAGCTAAGCCTGTCTTAACCGAGATAACACAGCGCCAAGCTACAGCAGCTAGCCACAGACCTAGTTTCACAAATGATGCATTATGTTAGCAATCTATAAAGATATATATATTATCTATAAAGGTATATATTAATTACTATATATACTTCATTACTTACTAGCAGTGTGAGTACTTTTACAATTTTTTTTTCTACTATTAGTTTTTTTTATAGAACAGGGGGCAAGCGGGCAGGAGGCTCACCTGATGTTAAGTGATACCGCCGCCCATGGACACTCTCAATGCCAGAGGGCTCGCGAGTGCGTTGCCGGCCTTTTAAGAATTATTTATTCATTACATTCTTGTTCTTTTTGCGACTGAGACGCAAACTAGCTGCTGTGGTCTCTGGCAGAATGACCATGTGGAACACGTCTGCAGCATTATGCTGAGCCAGTGCCAATTAGAACCACAGCAGATACGCATTACATACTTAAAACTTAGCTTGTTTTTTTTAAACTGTTATCTGATTATTTTTTTCTTTGATTATTGTTATTGTTGTTGTCCTGAATGATATTTAAAGCGATTGGGATAGTATGAAAGTCTGTAAGTACCGACTGCAGCGCCATCTTTCCGGCTAATTTATTTTATTATAGCTGTATTATTAATAATAATAAGAAATAGGATTTGATAATTATATATTATGAAGACTATGAACCTACAACAAAAGAAACTACTATACTAGAATAAAATAGGCGCATGGCGTTATAAAAAACAATGCAGCAGATAACTATATGTAGGCGCTTAGTACTCACATATTTACAAATATTGCAACTATAGAGTTTACATTATCCTATTATTATTAAATAATAAAAAAATAAAATTATAGCAATTAGCGGTGGCTAAATACCTCCTGGAATTGTCCAGATCTTGACCGGTCTAGGCACCCGCCATCAGGCGAAATGTCTGTCCGTTTGAAAAAATTTTTATGCGTAGTGCGTTGATGTATATTAAAAAAAATTCTAGTGCGTTATTCTGATACACAAAAGGGGTGAAGATTGAATTATTTATGAAGACTTCAAATTAAAAGCAGAACATTAGCTGTATCAATATCTTTAATTATAGTTTGATTAATTTACCGGTTAGAGTGATTTAGTTTGAAATTTTGAAATATTTAGGGTTGCTTTGCTATATTAAAAAAAAAACATTACAGAAACAATACAAATTGTATTTATATAATAAAACAATATTGGCATTACAAAACAATTAGGAATGATTTAATCAACACTTCCAGATCCTCTGTTAATCTAATACATAACATAACACATAATAGCTAAATAAATCTTTTTACTAACCTAATATGCCTTAATTACGTTAAAAGTAAATAATTATGATTGATCGCAATGACCCCAAATTGTTCGCGTGTGCGTCACTTACTTTTTAATAATGATGACGGCAACTTGAGCTCACAAAATCACGAAATATACAGATCTTAAAAATGCAGTTCACATAATAAATACAGCAAAAATATCTCATAAATACTTAGGCTCCTAGAATCTGCGTCGTTTCCTCCTAAGTTATCGAAATCTATTTCGTGCTTCTTGCATCCAACTTCGAACTCCCATTGATGGTGGAACTCCCCTTGACAACTCCACCCACAGGTTTTCTCTTCTCTTGCTACTATTGAGTCAATGTTAACACTTAATAAACAATAATACATTCTTTTTTTTCTAACTTAATTAAATTTAAGAGTAGATATACTGTATATTTATGTATATCTTCTCTCTCCATTCATAAGCGAGTTTTTTCGTATGCAAGGAATCATCGGATAAATAGTGAATTAATGTTGACAGCCCTATCTTTAAAATTAATTTCACTAATTAAGCACTCAAGTTTCAACTTTGAATCCATTCAAACCTCAATTCAATAAGTCTTTTGAATTTATACCATTTAGAGCGCAAACAATACTTAAATGGCACTTTTAAACTAAGGCCGCACTGCAGGGAAACCGTTTAACACTTTCTGCTATTGACAAACTAATATAAGATTTTTTTTATTTGCTTTCTAATGAAAGCCCATTTCTAAATAATGAGAAGATGTGCGGTTGAAATAATCAACCTTGTAGCAGACAATAAGGTTTTTAGGTTCAAAACGATTAGACACTCTTAAATCCTTAAATGTATATTATAGACATCGCGCTTTTTAAATGTACAAGGGATTCGTACTTCTGCTACTGTGAAATAATGGATATAATTGGATGATTTGCTTTCGATTCGATTCGAAATGGGCTTTCATTACAAATAGAACCTATAGGTTAGGTGAGGTATAGGGTGAGAAGATATGCGGTTCAAATATACAACCTTGTAGCAGACCAAGTTTGTTAGGTCCTAAACAATTAATACTGCTAAGTCCATATTAATATCGCGATTTTCGATCTTGAAAACCCGCAGTGCGGTTTCGAACCAGTCCTTTCAACTGAAATCTGGGCCGACGTTCTGGGTTCACTGACCAGCTAAGTATATTAATGTTCTGTTTTCGTCTAAGAAACTATGTTTTATACAGTGCTATAAATAGGAAAGATAACGTATTTGGAACGCTGGAGTCACGCAAGCTACTGCAGGGCTACTCTGTCATCTTGAAGACAAGACGCCAAGTCCTGGTGTTTCGATTCTAAATAGTACACAGTACTCGGCTAAGAATGTGTCTAGTAAAATGTATCATTATATAATATAATATATCATCAGTATATTCTATATCTTATTGTTCCCAACTTATATTATTCCCTATACCCTTACGACTGACAACTGTATACTTTCTTCTTGTTAAAGATAAGTCGAAACGAGGTATGTACAGGATTTATTATTTTAGTATAAACTTGCGTATCAATGGCCACCGAACCGTTCTTTGTAGTACATATTTATTATATATAATATGTATACAGACGGTTACAGCATTCTCAGCCCGTGCTGAGCTCTAAAGGCCCTTAAGGCCAACACCTAGATTCCATTAAAAAAAAAGGACAGATTTCAGTAGGCAACGTGAGTCTGCAACTGTTTCTTGTCCTTGGTATCGGACAACCTTTGCCTCCGCCGTCGCATATATCCCCTAGGTCTATACCTAGTTCTTGGAGAACACTTGGGTTGCCCACCACGCAAGACTTAATGTTTCTAAGGATAGGAATATACTATATGCAAACTTGCAAATAGTTCAGAATAACTTTCACAATATTCAAGGTCAATGGTTGCAATATCCTGCTAAACCAGCTTTATTATCAAATTTTATTATTTGACATTTCATATTTTTCAAGTTTTGATTTTGTTGGAGTAAGAGGCTTTAGTATTGGTATTATTCGCATTAATATTAATATCATATCGTTTGTTTGAAAAGAAACTCATACATTCAGATTGATTCATTATAACACAGAACCATATTTATTTATTTTGTAATCCTACAGCTAACATAAATTATATATACAAACAAATACACTGAAAATATAGCCAGATGGAATACATGAAACATTTTACTACAAAAAGATTTACAAAAGGGAACAAACAAACAAAAAGTATTTAATACATTGAACTAATTGTAATTTAATTTATTTAACCAAGCCTAATTTGGTTGGACCCAAAATTCAACGGCGTTTAGCTGAGAAGGTCAAATACCTTGCTTGCCTATTAGATTGACAAATGATCATGATACAGAAATCTGAGGCCTAGACCTTACATGCTGTGGCGCCACCAAATCCAGAATTGAACTTTGTTGCAGACATGATTCGGACATGACTTATTGCTAAAAAGCGATTTCTTCCAAGCAAACATAAATCCTAATTTTAAGAACTGACTGGTGTTAATATTTTAATTAGCAAAAAATATTAAATTCTTATAATCCAAACACCAAGGACAATCGCCGGAAAGAGACGTTTTTCATCAGTTTTTTGTTATCTTGTATATTTCAAATTTATAATTTGCAATTAATAAATAAAAATAACGTGTAATAATTAATTTTAATTATGCAGCAAGGTTTTTACAAATATCAGAATAATATATGTTTGAACATTTCTCGTAACACAAAGGTCGAAACTCGAATCACACCAATCCTCTCTGCTGCTTGGAGAACCGGGTCAGTAATAGCCACTTAACAATCTTCGGGTGCAACCCGCCCCACCGCATAACCTTGACGCCTAGCTAGCAACTTCCGGTATCACCGGGAGATACAATATCCAATTCCGCAAAAAGGCCGGCAACGCACCCACTAAAATGGGTTTCCATCGGTTGGGATGACTGCCCTTTTCGGGCGTCCCGTAAGCTATAAAAACTTGAAGGTTCCTGGATCCGTATTGCTAAGGAATGTGAGCAAGTTCAGTTCGTCTGATCCTAAAGTAAAGTGATACCGATGATGAAGGTTTAAAAAGAGTGTTTATTGCCAGTTCTCTTCCGTTCCGTCCGTTCGCGTATAATTAGAAGCATTTCATACATTACTGTTTTTGACGTTAATAAGTGTACATTGTGTTACCTATAGGAATAAATGATTTTGAATTTGAATTTCAAGGAAAACTTGAGAGAAAATCGGCATATCCAAAACGTTTTTGACATAACTCTGACTAATAAATGCCAAAATATTTATCTGTCAAAGGCTCATTTTGTGTATAAAGAACACATGAGTTATAGTGCGCGGTGTAGCGGAGTAATACAGATGGCTAGTTCGCTCATCCACACAAAAACAATTATTATTTATGAGCCAGAAAATACTATTTAACTCAACAAACTGTTGTCTGACGAGACTAAATAGGTCAGTTCACTATTGAAGTAGTAGACTCATGTACTTAATCCAACTTAGAGACGAGATTGACCCAGTAACTAAACTAGACTTAACTCGTTTACTATCTGTACTTATATAAAAAAGAGGAAAGATTTTTATACAATTATGTTTGTAACGAATTGGTACAAAAACATGGCTACATTATCACTGAATAATATAGGCATAGGCAAAGACAACATTTATTACTAACAAAACACACACACAGAAACACACACAACAATTATATATTATTACAAACAAATAAACTGAAAATATAGCCAAAGATGATACATGATAAATTTGCTATATAACGATAAAAGATTTTATCTACTATATACAGTAGTTCTTGAGTGTTTTCCATACAAATCTTTATGTTAGTACTAGCGGATCCGACAGACGTTGTCCTGTCTATACGTCTTTAATTTGAAAATTTCAAACTTTTTTTAATAAGCTAAAACATTCTGGACCATTTTGATGAAAATTATTATTCAAATGTTATGACAATATCTAACGATCCAGCACATGGTCTACAATAACACAATGATAACAAAACTTTTTTTTAATTTGATCGCAGCGCTAACTGTCGGGACAGACTAAAATTAAAATTCGAATATTATTTAAAATTTGACAGTGCGATGGTAGCGCCGTCTGTCGGATCCAATGTAAAACATTCCAAAATCAACAACTACTAATTAATTTAAAAAAACATTGTCCAGCGGACAAAATTGTGAATCTAAACCATTCTCGAATCTCCACGAACACACACAAAAAATTTCATCAAAATTGGTCCAGTCGTTTAGGAGGAGTTCAGTCACATACTCACGCACATAAGAAATATATATATTAAGATAGAACTAATACCGAATATCCGTTGCAAGTAGTGTTCAATGAAAGGAAAATCGTGAACCTAATCGATTGATTGCATTAGTGTTAGCTGAAGCGTATCGCCTGGGGCTTCCGAAGGGCACGAGGGCTGCAATAATCCATACAAATGTTGAATCTAGGTGTATGAGACCTTTCGGTCTTCTCTAATTTCTGTATGTTGCTGAACAGAAAACCTGTGTCCAGTTAACACACTATTGTAAACTTTTTCTCTGATTATTCATACAATAAATAAATAAATCATAATCGAATAAAAATAAAAAGGAAACGGTTCAAAAAAATAGGTTAAATAATGTCATTATTTTAAGTAAATAAGTTTGTTTATGGATGAGCTGCGAACCCTGACACAGGTATTTTTTACTTAAAAGGGTTTCCAAATCTTACACTTAGAAAAAAAAAGGAATAACGCATAGACAAGTAGGTAACCCTTTGTGACTGACACGCTGATTTTCAAGACTAGACATGGTTTCCCTTCACCTTGAACCTCCACTTCATCAGAATTTCCTTGATATTGCTTGAGAGTTTAAACGCCACGATGTTTCGAATATCCTGATCAGATGGCAGATCGTCAATCATGCGACCATCTTGGTCTATAATTATAATTTTTTATGGAATCTCGCTGTTGCCCATAAGGGCCTTTACAGCTAAGCTCGGGCTGGTCAATAAGCAGGTGTCAGGAGGATATCCAGTGAAGTACAGGTCCACGACTACCAACTCAGTGACACCTTCACTTAATACCTTCACCCATATCTGGTTACGACTTTTCTTTGCCGCGCGCTTTTAATATGGGTTTATTGCGCCATCATTGCTTGTGATAATCCGCTCCCCTGAGGGGCGTACATCAGCTAGTTCGGGCAAAGCCCCTGCTGGCGGTGTGGATGTTCGCGTCCTGATGATGCAGGACAGTACTCATGCAAGCGTATGGCCCTTGGTGCGGTGGTATGGGTTTATTGGGTAGTACAGAAACAAGTTAATAAGTATGAGAAAACATTAATACCGCCTTATAATTTACAGATAGCGCCATCTAGTAACAATTTAGTGCTAACATTAGTTAACTAATTAATCTGTATTTTTCGGTATTTCCCACTTATTGTTGATTCATGAGCCTATTTTTAATTGCAACGCGTCCCACGATTAATCGCGATTGTGTGAGATACTTGCGTAAGTCTTTGTTGAAGTGATAATTTAATTTATATAACCTGTTATTCGTACCGTATTAAAAACGCCAGAAAAGTTTTTATAAAGGAAAATGATTTTATTCCTACTTAACTATATTTATTACTGGCTTCGTACCCATGAGCCGTAACCTTTAAAAATACATAAATCTTCCTCATGAGTTCTAGATAGATATTGGTAAAAACCGCATTCGTTCTGCGTTCTATTGAGTTTATAATGAAAAGATAGACGCTGGGGAAGACTTGTTTTTATATAATAACAAGCGGGCAGCTAGTTATAATATAAAAACCGCGAACTTCGCTTCTCCTTAATGCGTAGTCTACATTTTAGTACATACAAAGACCCATACCCCAGAGACTGTTCGGTTTTCCGGATTGAAAATTCTTTAGGTTGTTATTTTTTCTATATAAATCGGATCCTGTCTTTCCTCGCTCAACGAATAAGTACGCAATACAGCAGGGTAAAGGCTGCTAGCGAACTAAAATTTTTTAATTTCTTTTAATTTTCTTCTATTATTTTTTTTATTTTTAGAGAAGTTTAGAGAACTGGCAGTATATATTATATAAGTTAAAAGTCATACGATTTTGTTAATAAACAACGATACTTAGTATTCAAAGCTTACACAACACGATTGATATTCTAGTGAAGTGCTAAAAGTGAAAATTGAGAGTGCAATGTGTCAGTGAAACATCACTATGGGATTACATAAACGTGAAAGTGAGTATTTTATTTTTAAGTTTTTCGTGTATTTGACTACAAATCAGTGTTACCAATATGATATTGCAAAAACCAGTGCTTCAGTTCAAGAGTATGTTTGTCCAAGTTTTTTGGAAACCGTCTTGTCTGATTCTTGATTTATTATTATTCCAGTTTAGAAAACAAATATAATGAAAATCCGTTCGATAAGTAAGTTTAATTTAAAATGTTTTAAGTTATTTTTTTTAATTTCTAGGTTAAATGAAAACGGGTTATTCTGTTTGTATGTATGAATACTTTCTATTTAAATTTATTCACTAAAAATGACAAATTGATGTGATCAAACAATGACTTTGATCTTTTTAAAGCCAAAACATTTTAATAATGCTTATGAAATTTGATGAAACCTAACAAATCACAAACTGCCTATTAATTTATGCAACTACTCATAAAGTAATAAATAGTTCATTGTATTATGTGTTTATATTGTGTGTGTGTTTAATAGGTGAACAATAGGTACACACAAAATACATACAATATATTGTGCCCATAATTTATGCATGATTATGATCATAAATAGAGTGAAGCATCCTTTTGAGGTCTCACATTTCTGTATTTGTTTCATGGTTGTCAATCTAATAGGCAAGTAGGTGATCAGCCTCCTGTGCACACGCAATCTACTTTAGGATTAATGCATCACGATGTTTTGTCACCGTTTGAGCAATTGTTTAATGCACATTAAAAGTCTATTGGTGCACAGCCGGAGATAGAACCTACGAACTCAGTGATAAAGTCGCACTCCTGAAGCTTACAGTGCTTTGCCCAAAATGTTTATTTAAAAATCCATTTCACATGAACTTAAACAGTCTAATTTGTGTATATAATATAAATTTTAGGTTTAAAATCTTATATATATAATTCTCGTGTCGCGGTGTGGTTATACTCCTCCGAAACGGTTTGACCGATTCTCATGAAATTTTGTGTGCATATTGGGTAGGTCTGAGAATCAGATAACATCTATTTTTCATCCCCCTAAATGTAAGGGTAGTCCACCCCTAAAATTTTTTTTAAATTTTTCGAATTCTAGAAGAACTGTATCAACAGCATTAAAAATATATACAACCCTAAATTTTGAACCCTCTACGATCAACCCCTATTTTTTATTATAAATGATATAAATGGCAAAAAGACGTTTGCCAGGGCAGCTAGTAATTCTATGTAATTCATTAGGTATTAAAGAATCTCTATTAAGTTTCGCGATAGTTAGGAGAGTGTCCTATGTACATGATTTCATATTCAAGACGAGTCGAAGGTCGACCGAGGATCAATACGTTGCAGCTAGACTAGACGATTCACTTAGGGTTGTCAGATAAAACTAATAAATAGTTCATTGTTTTATGTGTTTGTGTGGTGTGTTCAATAGGTGAACAGTACACACATAAGAAGAGGCTATTTGTGCAATCTATAATTTAAAATGTGAATCTCTGAGAGATAAATTCAAGGAAATTAATATACTCTTTCCCTCGCAATAAATAATAAAATATGTATGTATACAAGAATAGTGATAAGTTAATCAGACACAATAATAAATAAAAATAAATAATATAACATACGGACAATGTTAATACTCGGATTTCGGAACGTACGCAGGCTGCAATTTCCCCGTACTAGCCTATCTAAAGTTAGTAATCCTTTTTTGGGAAAAGGGCTACTCTTCTTTAATAAAATCCCAGAGGCTCTTTTATCTCTAACTTTTAATAAATTTAAGAAATGTATTAAGTAAAGAAAAGCTGTTTAAAAAGGCTTACTATAAAGTTAAAGATTATCTAGTTGATAAAAGAGCCTGGGGCTAGTGCTAGGCAGGTTGCTTCTGATTAATTTGCTATATTTGTTTTAAAGTAGGTACTTAAATGTTGTTTAAATAATTATTTTTTTAAAAGAGTACCGAGAGTTTTTTACGTCGGCTTTTTCTCTCGGCCTACACCCTCTGTCTTCTTTGCCGATGAGTAGGGATGCCTACGAGTTAAAATTTAATGACGTGGAATAATTGATACCTGTGTATCTTATGTTATATAGTCAACATTTATTATACTTTATACTGAAGCAGTTCATATCCAAGCACTATGATCGTTTTAATATTCATTAAAATTATAATAGGCCTTAGCACGCAGTTTCACTTTAATGTACAATTTCAATTTATTTATTATATACAAGGCGTTTGCTAGCCCAGAGGCATTGTGAGTGTCCATGGGCGGCGTTATCACTTAACATCAGGTGAGCCTCCTGCCCGTTTGTTCAAAAACACATTTATGATGTAGGAAATATACATTTATGATTAATAAAAATGTTATGCAAAAACTACATTGAAACGTTCGTGACACGGGCAATTAAACATGAACCCTCAAACGAGGAATGCATTTGTGGAACCCATGAACTTGTTTACTAAAAGCTTTATTGGCCCTGGCATTGAATTAACTTTAATTAAAATAATTAAAAAAATGGTTGATTTATCGCTTTCCGCGTTCCGGGCAGCCATTGTGATATAAAAAGTTACGTTAAATAATATGTAGACTATTACTTATATATGTTATATATAGACCCGTATCACCTCTACGTCCATCGTTCCACAACTGAGCGTTTTTCAAGGCTTTTTTCGCCGCTACATCACTTTGTGGAACCAGCTGCCCACTAAAGTAATTTCCAACCAATTCGATTTAGGGTCCTTCAAGAAAAAAGCGTACCAATTCTTAAAAAGCCGGCACTCGCGTGCCCTCCGACATTGAGATGGCGGTCCATGATGACGATGAAGTGTCCATGGGCGACGGTATCACTTAACATCAGGTGAGCCTCCTGCCCGTTTGCCCCATGTTCTATAAAAAAAAAGATGTATATTGTATGTAAAAAATTTGGTCCCTGCGGCGGTGTACCTTTGCCGCTGGTAGCATTTCCTCTGTGTAATTTGATACTCTTTCCTTGAGCGATGAAACCACCAGCTCTAGGGTCACCGGTGCTGTCAGGCGCTAAGTTGAATCTTTAATGAGCGCCTTTGCACTTGAACCCGACGTCCCAAGAGTCTCTACTCCAAAGGGAACCAAATCGAAGTTGGAGGAAAGACATATTTCAGACGAATTTTAAAATTGATTTTGATTTTTTTTATTATAAAGAATATTGTAAATACTGTATATTTGAGTGTAAAGTTCAGATTTATTCAAATAATGCCTAAAATTTAACATATCTCTTGTCGGTTCCTACAGACGCATCCGGAAGACTTGATAATACTCGTATTAGTTCCATACATATGACATTGGCGGTTTGTCGTACTGGCCACTTTGACCTCAAATATAACCTCTTTGGTTAGGAATTCCAAATTTAAATTTGAATTCCTAACCAAAGACTTTCCTTTTTCGAAATTTAAATAACTTATTGCAACTCTGATGTGGTAGTCGAAATTCAAATATTTTAATGATTTCCGTCCGCAAAAGTGCATAGATAGAATGAAATGTATTCCATTTTTAAAAATCTACATTTCTTTCTCCCATACAAAACGCCAACGCTGGTATGTGGTCCTTTGGGCATTACAAGAGATTTTTTTTCAAATATAAGTGTCATTATTAACACTAACTTGTTGGTAAACAGAAAAGTTTCACCTCTAGGTATGATATTACATACTCGTTACTATTTGCGACCCGACAACTAAATTTGTGGCCTAAGTCACAGGTTTCAATTTAGACACAATAGTCTGTGCCGATAAATACTTCAACACGAGTCATTTATCAACTGTCTGTCACTGTCACAACATGACTGTTGTCAATATAATAATAAAGTCTGTTTAATATCCAATTGTAATACAAAAAAATATATATACAGCTTAGATTTTCACATTTTATATATTATTTTATCTATATATGTATTAGTTACCTTTAGTACCGTAGAATGATAATTTAGCGCTGTATTGCCAATTCTAGAGAAATGTTTGGCATAGCCAATTTCTCCCCAGCTCTTCTTCGACAGATGACGATTCCTGTTCACTTAAAAAAAATATGTTTTTGTGAACGACTAAGGACAGTACTTACATACTAAAGTATACACGGAAGAGATAAAATTTTGAGCTTCTTAAACAGAGGTAAGCTTCTATCAAGATAGTTTGCTCCACAAATTCCTCTGATACATTGTTTTCTATATTAAATACCGTGTTCCCACGAGAATGCTTGCTTCTATTTCACCATGCCTCCTGCTGATAAATTTTTGTTTTTTATTTATTTCATTATCACTAATTACATAAGATGTCATGTGGAGCATGTTGTAATGGTTGCAGTTCCTTACAAACATTGTGTAAAAAAAACATGGCGATTAAAAAGTATGACGGACAGTTCTTCTCTTCCGTTCTACGCCCTTGATTTGAGAACTGAATGTAAAATTAAAAGCATATTGTTTTTATTCTTTTGACGTTCATAAGTGTACATTGTGTTACCTATATGAATAAAGTATTGTGATTTATTGATATTTAGTATTTATGGTATTTTTTTCATTAGAGACATTTCCGCTACAATCTTATGACATACATACGTTTGAAAATACGTCCGTGTACGTGACGCTTATATTCCCTCATAACAGTTAAGTTTTAGTGCCATTGGATAGTGGCTACAAGCATTACTGTACATTATTATTCGTTTATATATAAAATATACATTGTTTCGCTATTACACTCAGGACTGAATTTAGGGGGTTTTTGCATTGGAGAGGGCTTTTGATTTGTGATTTCACCGTATCGATGGGATGCACAAAAAATACAAAACAGTAACTTACCTTAAACTTATATTATAAGGAGTCCCTTTATGCAAGGCTCCGAAGATTCTGGGAGCTTTGAATAGCTAGACTAATTAATGTCCCAGGTAGCTTCCAGCTCTTTTGTCTCCCCTGATGTCGACTTACTTTTTTGCAACTTACCTTAAAAAGCCTTATAGGCTAGGACCCCACGGACCAAGTGTTTCGACAGCGAATGGGACAGAATGCTTTCTATACCCTTGTTTGCATGCTTAAGCTTTTTTAGCCTCTTCACAAGCCGCACCAGCAATGGTGTTTTTTCATGTAGATGGAAAGTAGGTATGTTGCATCCCATAACAGCACCCGAATAGTATTACGGATTTATATCTGTATATTAAGATAATATACAGAGATGCCACGGAAATTCGGCTACTATTCTGTATTCGGCCAAATAGTACTTATTATTCGGCCGAATACCGAATACGAAATCATGGACTAAAAAGACACATCATATTACTCAAGATTTGTATTTATTACCAAATTACAATATTTTAATAAGTAAAATTAATCAGCGGTATGTTATGATGGATAAAAACAAGCTTTTCAGCATTTGATGGTAGCAAACGATAACGTTATTCATCGTAAATGATACCAGTCATTTGCTAGTGTCATTTTTTAACACAGACAATTGAAACATAACTAATGAACTTTTCTACAAAATCGTAGGTGATGTTTTATATTTATACTGATCTGATAAAGCGTGCCGTGTGCTCGAGTGATACAGGTCGCGACATGATTTTGCGTTCGACAAGCATGTACATAGTTCCGAATGTTCGGCGGCCGAATATTCGGCGCTTCGGCCGATAGCGTTGCCGAACATTCGGTATTCGGCTATATCACACAATTCGTGGCAACTCTAATAATAAGCACAAAACAACTGGACCCATTTTAAGATTTGTTTGATTTCACCACAGCGAAAAAAAACAAAGAAAACTTCAGAAGGTGAACCTTACAAATGAAAGTGTTTTGTAATTTATCCGTGTCTAATTAGAATTGTAACGGAATATCAATGAGCCAGGTCTCAGACGGCGTTCGTATGGCCTCCACCGGTGAAGCCTTACTTTGTTTTCATCTGCCCACGTCTTATATAACGTTCACATTGTCGACATGTGAACAAATCTTTGAATACGTTTCATACTCCTACAAAAATTATATACAAAAGGAAACAAACAAATAAAATTATTCAATACATTTAACTGAGGGTGTTTGTTGGTGTGTGTGTGTATTAGTGATGGTAGGTACGTGAAGGTGTGTATGTGGGGTATGCATGAGCATTTGCATCATGTGATGCAGATAATTTTTCGCTTTGGTTATCTATATTCCTTTTGAGAGTCCACAATAGCTTAAGACAAGGCTAATATATTGATCGTTGTGTATCCGGGCTGCGCGATACAAAACTAAGTTTTTATATGATTTTATAGGATGTGAGGAACATAAAACAAAGCACGTTTACGAGTCTGGTAGACAGGAACAAGGAAGGCAATATTAAAAATTACAACATTGTGCATGATAATCAAATTATTATTTATTCAATATTAAGGCTTTTTAAATAGAATAGGCTCCTCTGATGTTAAGTGTTACCGCCCATGGACACTTTCAATGACAGGGCTCGTGTTACCTTTTAAGAATTGGTACGTTCTTATCATGAAGGATTCTAAGTAGAATCAGTTCGGAAATGTTACAGTGACCAAATGGTTCCACACACGGACGAGGTGATAGGTGAAATTCCGTATTCCTCGACATCTGATGATGAAGTTTTTCTGTGTCTTCACTTATGTGCAGAAATACCATGATTTATTTACTTAATTTTAAGTAATCTAACAGCTTACTTAATACATATTATTATACAAGATACTAATACAATACAGAAAGCCAAAACAGATTACATAGATAAACAAATTACTTATGTATAAAAAAACAGAAAACAAGCATTAAAAGACAATTTTACATTTAAAAAAAAACAAAAGAATAAAATTAAAAAACTGAAATTTGACATTTACTTAAAATCAACAAATAATACTAAGAATTTAAAACCACTACTTAAAAAAATCAGAGTCTTCCCGCTGATAACACTTTAATTTCTTTCCAGAGAATGGTCTACTCTCCTACGAGAATCCAAACTATCATTTGGACCCGGCGCACCTCGAGTCTGCGATATACAGTGATCTCTATGATATGCATGACGACAAAATGCCTGACGAATATGACAGCTATCTAGACAACAGAAGGTATGTTTAGTTTCTTATGACTCAAGAAAAGCCTTATATAAAAGGAATCTGATTAGGTTTTAGTAAGTTGCACCAACAGCTGCATCACCTTGATGGAAATCATTTATTCATATATGTAACACAATATGTATAAATGATGTTAAGCGTCATATGAACACCAGAAAAGAAATATATATGAAATTCTAATTTTACATTTTCTGCCAGTTCTTAATTCAAGTGCGTAGAACGGAAGAGAATGAGCAATAAACTCTCCGGCACTCTTTTTAATCTCCAAGTTTTTTTTCTTTTACACAACGTTTGTAAGGAGCTGCAACCATTACACCATGTTCCATATGTCATATTAAGTAATAAAGGATAATAAAATAAATTAAAAACAAAGATTTGTATTTGTGTCTGATAGACGATCAGCAGGAGGCATGGTGAAATAGGAGCACGCACTTACATACTCGTGGGAACAACACTCAAATATGTAGTAGAAACAACTAATATCACCGCTGATTGAAGCTATCTATTATAAATTTATAATTATTTTACATAATTTTAAATTTCTCCAGACGTTTCGCGTGCTTTACAGCGTGCGTGGTCACGTTGACTTAAGACAACGGGGTGTTGAATGTCAGAAAAGTATCATCATCATATATAACTATAAGACTTAGTAACCTACAAGCGATGGAGCAGATTGAGCCTGGTTTTCACCTCGCTCCTAGTCTTTCCGGCTCTCTTTGCCTCATCTGTAACTCTACGCCAGGTCCGCCTGGGATTCCCACGCTTCCGCTTTCCTTTCTGGTTCCAACCAAGCGGCTGCTGAAGGATATAATTGGAATCCCTTCGGAGTTCATAGCCTATCCATTTCCACTTGCGTCGATTGGTTGGCTGACTTTTCGCGCCATTAACTAAACTTAAATATTTATCAAAAAGGCTTTTAAAACACCAATATATCAGATGATAATATCATTTATCACATCCTGTTTATCATTAGTCCATGACCTAACGCTATTTGTCATAGGTCACACTGAGTCAGCCATTTGGCATGAAAAACGCATTCCAGTTATGGCAAACGCCAGACATATTTGCACTATATCTATTGAGTCTTTAACTATTGCGACAATAACATTAGTAACAGAAATAGTTAAATCATTCCATAACTGTAGAATAACAATGCTTCAGTGATGACGATGCCAAGAGGAAACTTTCGTCGTAGGTTCGATCTCCGGCTGTGCACTAATGGCCTTTCGGCGTGTGTCAGGCACTGGAGGCTGATCACCTACTTGCCTATTAGATTTAAAAATGATCATGAAATAGACTCATAAATCTGAGGTGAAGACCTAAAGAGGTTGTAGCTCCACTGATTTATTTATTTTTTATGTACTACAAAAATTTCATTTTAGAAATAAATTGCAATTTCTATTTATTTTTAACAATAATAGCTTATATATAATATATGTATATATGCTGTTGTGGACTATAAAGTACTTTTTTTATTATTTATTATTTACTTAACCTTTATTTGGGTCATAATATGTGGTTGAGACTAAAAGAATACCTGAGATAAAGAACCTTTAAACTTATAAAACTTCAAAGAGAAATAGTGTCGAAAGCTCGTTCGCTCGTTATAATTTAAACGAAAAGCTTCGACTTCCACTAATGACATTCCAAACGGCACACAAGCACACTTGTAAAAGCTCTAGGACCGTTCAGTTTTTAACCCGTAACTGAATTCTGATAACAGAATGCTCCAGTGATAACTGGTTAATAGAAGAATAATAAGAAAATTATTAAAAAGATTTTTTTTAATTTCCCTGTGGCAGTGTACCTTTCATTGCATTTCCTCGCTGTATGACGATATTTATTCGTTGAGAGAGAAAACCAGCTCTGGTATCACCAAAAGAGGCTACTTAAATCTTTAATTAGCACCTATGTATCTGATACCCACGACCCAAGAGTCTACTCCAAAGAAAACAAAATCAAAGGAATTTTTTTTCTTCAGTCGCACAACTTCCTCCATTCTCCCCAGTCTTCAGCAAGCCTTTGCATCTGGGTGATGGTTTACCATCAAGACCGATCGGCCTCAAAGTCGGGTGGACTCCACTCTGCGAGTAGTTTCTTTCTTTTCTCGATATTAAATAAGAAAAAAAATTGATGGAGAACAGAGGAATTGGTAATATTTGACCGAATTTTCAATAGCCAACGATTGCGTCACAGGATCAGCGACCTGAGTACAGCGCAGTCGCAGTGCATCGATCGGTGATGCATCGCGCTTCCGGGCCACGACACGCGACACGCAACTCTTAATTTGAAAATTCAAATTTGGAATCCAACCGGAAGTACTTGTTTGCTTTTTTAAAATTCAAATTTGGAACCGGAAGCACTTGCTTGCTTTTTTTTAATTTGAAATGTGTTTGAATAAAAGCCTCGAATTTAGTTATCAAGAATTCCGTGTTTTGTCTTCTTTTACTTGACGAAAATGCTCAGGTATTGTAGACACATTATATATATATATACAAATGTTATATAGTTATATAACATATTATATGACACAGTTATATAACACACTGGATAGTGTGAAATATAAATAACAAAAATACATTTACCAGGACCTTTATCTTTTAATATACGCGCATTTTAACTCATAAATAATTTATAATAAATATTCCGGAAAGGGTTGATTAGTAAATTCACCAGGCGTATAAAAAAATAATTTATTAAAGTTACGTTATTTACGTTGATTACGTATAGTTAGCGTAGTTGCCCTATGTACCTATGTTTTATGCATTTAATACATACAAGTTATTTTAGTACTATTGGTTCTTAAACGCTGGTTTAATCGCCACACATCCGTAGCAGTCGCAGCCAGGCACGTTCGATGGCGTGGGGTCCAAGTCAGAAGCGATTATATGAGTAAATGTAAAATTAAATTCATTTAATATTTCTTTTTTTGACGTTCATAAGTGTACATTGTTACCTACATGAATAAATAAATTTTGAATTTGAATTTGATTGTTTTGAAATTTAGGCCAAGAAAAAACATCTTATTGTAATGTTAACTTAACAGTTTTCACTTTGTCTCTTTTCTACTCAGCTTAAACATAATTTAAAAGAAAGGGACGAACTAAAACTACGAGTTTCATTGTTAGATAACACAGTAAAGCAAAACTTTTATGTATTATCTGTAACATATTTATACCCTTTTTATACATATAACTGTGTATAAAAATGATATACTATATGTGTATATGACGTTAAATTACATACAAATCGTATTAAGTACTTAGATAACAAATTTTCTTTAAATTATTTTTCTATTTTCGTTTACAGATTGATAATATATTGTTGAGATTGATATTGTATAATACCTTGCATAACATATATCTTGGCTGATTGTAAAGTTCGTGGCCAAAGTCTCAAAACCTAAAGTCGCAAACATTTTAGGCTAACGCAGAGAACTAACGTTTAACTAGATTGGACGGCGTCCAAAATCAATGTTTTATTAGATAACATTTACAAAACGGTTACTTCTATTTAAAACAATCTTAAAATCCGGAAAAGGAAGAAGCAGGCCACAAAGATGGCCTCATATCTTAATAGAGAATGCAGGAAAATACTTCCAGACTATTATCAAAAATAGAGCTAACTGGAAAGGGTTATTTTAGGTTATAACCCTTGGGTAGAATGCCTGGCTAACTCCGAGGGTCCAACTTTATGGCGTGAAGGGCTGAGGTGTTTTATAGTGAGAATCAGAGAAAATAGAGATCAGAGAAAAAAAATCAAAGAAAGGTCTCTTTGAATAGTAGAGGGTAGACCCAGTCCCCACAGTGCCCGCGTCAATCTGCAACTGCATAGTTGGATTTTTGCCTCATGAAAATAAAAGTCCTGTCTTAAAGAGGTCCATATCCACAGGCGATGACCAGATTTATTAATAAAAGCCTACAGTCGGTCTCATCGTTGTCATGTGCCAGGTGCACTCTTCTTTTGTCGCACTGCCTAACCACAAACTCTATTTACCCTGGAATATATTCATAAAGGATTCGAAGGGAATGGTGCTAGTGGAGCTGGCATAGTCAGAACTGGTTGTCAAATAGAGTTACTGTTACAATATCTCAGGGTCGGTTACTCATGTCTGAGTGAGTGGTCAGCGGTATAGTGTGATCTTGTGTGAACTTTCCTCCACCTTTTTTTTTCCTGCACTTCTTTTACTCAGTAGTCAATATAGTTTGGAAGAATAGTCTGACTTAGTCAGTCCATCGTTGGCCAACGTCCACGCAAACCAGCCTTTGGTGGTGCCACTCAATATGAGGTTCTCTAGGCTCTTGTTCCCCTACTTATGTGACCAACTTGACAACAAAATGATAGTTTTACGATATCCTTTTTTTTTCAAGAGAGGAAAGAAGAGATTTTGACATTTCCTTTCTGTCTAGCTTTTCTTTGATATTAATTCAATCTACCACTCTACCAGACTCTGACTAACACGCCTATATATTCTGTCTCACTCTAACGCATACCAGCTGCACCGGCCGCGCTACGCTACGTCACCGATCTCGTCAGACCGATTTGAGACTCTCTAACGCGTATTGTCATTGCGCGTTAGGTTTATTTTCGTTTCGGAATTTCTTGATTCGGTGGCCGCGCTCAAAGCCCGCGATAAAATTAATACAATAGCTTAAAAATAAAGTTAATGAGAAGGTTTAGAATTTATATATTTTGATTAAAATATTGGGTTACCTATAAGAATATGTGTGTCGCGTTCAGTGTCAAACTTGGGCTTGGCGTTCAATGCATCGTGTAATCTGTATCGGACAAACTTCGTTCCTGTTACAAAGTACATTTTACGTGCAAGATAAAGCTGCCTCGAGCTTTATAAGCTCAACGACGTGTTTTCAAGTTTTATAACTTGATCAAGTATAGTTAAGTCACTATATTGCTGTATTTTTTTATACAAGTAAACGGCAAATATATCACATATTTCTGGGGGATCGAACCTACAGCTTCAGGGATAAAGCCGCGAACCACTAGGTCAACTTTCTGCTCTTATGAAGAGGGAGTAAAAAATAAGTAATAAAAATATGTATTAAAACTACAGGTCCGATTTTAAAATTTATTTCACTATAAGAATAATAGATTATTCCTGAGTAAAGTGTCAGCCATACTTTACCACAATATTTTTTTTGCTGTCGTTACTTTCTCTTTGAATCCATGTGCTTAGTACGACGACACTAACTGCATAATTAGCCAATGTTTCGTGTTTAATCTAACTATGACACTAAATATGAGCATATTGATATTTTCCATCCACCAAACGGGATGGAAGGAAATATTTTAAGAAGCGGAAAGATTTTGACTTCGTATATCACTAACAATTTAGGTTTTACTTTGAAATATTAAGTATAATTTGTCGATTGTTTAATGTTAAATTTCATTTTGTTACTATTTATTTTTCTTTTTGTTACTTTGTATTAATGTACTCATGTTTTCTGTTTCATACATATTGTTTATCTATGTAATCTGTTATGTTAGTTATTTACATACATGTGCTCGGTATGCTGATTAAAACCGCTATTCTGGAACCGAGAGAATGAAAATTAATGTTGGAATTTTAGGTTTCATAACAGACTAAAGAACATAATATTATAATGTAGGTATTTGCTTTGACGTCAAAATTCAGCTTTTATTTAAATTCACTTAGGTTTTTTTAATTCGTGGTATATTTATTTCGTTATCCTAATAATAATAAAAGCCTTTATTTCGATACATTTAAACAATTTCTTTAATATGGTCTATCTATCTACCTTTAGATGGACATATGACATTTTAGAACTAGCAGGGAATGAATGTCGCTCAAAACAAAGAGAAATGGAATGAAAAAAATATGGTGAAGGCTTTTACCTTAAAAGGGACCAAACAAAAACTAGACCACTAAAAAATATATCTAACATTGTTTAAAACTTATATCAACCTAACTAATACCAATAATAAGGAATGTATACCAACCAATTGTCATATGGATTAATAAAGTTTTAATAATAATCATTATCTATCTACCTTTAGACGCCCAAACCCCATAACCCATCTCAATCCATTTTTGGCTGAGACAGCCATCTTAATACAAATATTGATAAAAGTGTGTTAATAACCAATGGGCGGATTGTAATAGCCACCTATCGATACAAGCTATCCATGGTAGGTCGGATCGGTGTATGTGGGTAGACCATTGTATTAAAATGACAGTTAAACAGTGCCAATATCCTATCTTAACATTTTAACTAATACCAGATTTTTAACTATTCAAAAAGCTAAGTATTTAATATGTTTCGAACATATCATGTATTTTAATATTTTTTTACGATTATATTTAATTTATTTGGTTTATATTGATTATCAAATATTATAGTGTAAAGAGCGAAGAGATTGCATTCTATCCGTGGCCAAAATTGGATTGTATTCGTAGAGTTTGGTTATGGGGATGCAGATAGGAGATCGATCGATGGAAAACAATCTGATCTGAGATTGTGGATTAGTTATTATTGGGTTCGGTTACAAACATAATTCTAAAATATAGCTAAAGATGGAATATATATTTACAAAAATGTTCAAACATTTACAAAAGGGAAAAAACGATAAAAATTATTTACCTAATACATTTAACTAATTCAGTTGTGTGAATGCTGGTGGTGTGGTATGGTGTAACAGTGTTAGTATAATGGTGTGTATGTGGGATTTGCTCATGATGCATATTTTGCGCTGTGGATATTCTTAAAATTCCTTATAAATGTAGCTTTAACAAGTCAAGGTATGTTGGTAGTTGTATATCTGGGCTGTGCCACAAAACTGGGGCTGAGTTATATAAGAATAAAAGTTTGTATGTAAAGCGAAGTTTTGCAGAATATTAAAGTTGTACTCGTGGTGAAGATTGTCTAGTTTCTAAACACACAAACTTTTATGCCTTGTAAAAAGATCTTTCTTTTGCTTTTTATAATATTCTAAAGAATATTTTTTTAACGAAGGCACACGGGAGGCTCATTTGATGTGAAGTGATACCGCCGCGCCGCCCATAGGCACTCTCAATGCCAGAGGGCTCGCGAGTGAGTTGCCGGCCTTTTAAGAATTGTTACGCTCTTTCCTTGAAGTCGAATTGGTTCGGAAATACTTAGAGAACTATCTAGAGTCTAGAAAGTTATGGTGCGAAAAATCGTTACATCTATACTTAATATTATAAAGAGGAAAGGTTTGATTTTTTGTTTGTTTGTATGAATTGAATAGGCTCCGAAACTACTTGGCAGATTTGAAAAATTCTTTCACTGTTGGAAAGCTACATCATTCCTGAGTGACATAGGCTATATTTCATTTTCAAAAAAAATAGGCATCCTTACTAAAATTACGATAACATTAACATTTGTTTATTATTTGATACAATTCTAACAGATGGCGCTGAGTTAAAGGTAGTAGTTTGGCAAGACGACGTTTGCCAGGTCAGCTAGTTGTTATATATGTACTTAAAATGTAATTTGTTACCAATAAGAGTGATGATTTCTGAGGTGCATTATGACTGAAACACACATAGCTTTCCTCGCTCTACTAATATAGTAAAACAGCAAGGTAATGCTGCCATTAAAGGTACACTTCCACAGGGACCAAACTTTTAATTGTATCCAATTATAATTACTATTACTATGTATGTAATTTATTTGATAAAAACGTCGTAAACAATCTGGCCAAAATACATGAAGTTCACGCGGGTTGGTGAAGACGTCAGCTAGTAAAATTCCAGTGTTTATATCTGTGTGTTTAATTTTGGACTGTTTATGTAATTTATAGTTTCCGCGGTAAAATCAATCTCAAACGCCCAAAAAACAGAAGAAATACAGATTTTGATGCAATAAGTATTATTACGTCGCCTATATATTAAGATATATATTATCTGTAGTGGGCTGGTCAGTTAAAAAAACCCTAAATATACTATCTTTTTTTATGATATGGAAATGCACTAATGCAGGCCCGCATCAAGAATATCGAACTTGACGTGGGGACTGTGGGGCTGGATCTACACTCAAAACCCTCTGCTATTCAGAGGGGTAGCGAGACCCCACCTACTAAAAACACCTCAGCCCATTACAAGCCCTTAAGATGGGCCCTCGGGGTTCGCTAGGCATTCTTCCCAAGGGAATATATACTATCTTAGGTTAGGTCAATTTGGGTTCTATCATGAAAAATTAGTCATATAGATAAATTAGAAGAGATGGCTTTGGTTAGCAAAGCGCCACACACGCGAGCAATACAAATAATTAACGAAATTTCTGTTGAGGTAGACCTATTTGTTTGTACACTGGCTGAGTTCACAAGAGTTACTTGCTATTTTATTATATTGTTAGTTATAAGTTTAGTTAATCTTATAACTAACAATATAATATATATATATTTATTATTAAGATTTAGGTATATAAGTATAATTTTTTAATGTTTTTTTTTAATGTAGGATAATTGGTGTGGGTATTATTTTGGCGTTCGATCAAATCAAATCAAAAATCATTTATTCATATAGGTAACATAATCTACACTTATAAACGTCAAAAAAAAGATATATTCATTAAATGATTCTAATTTTACATTAACTGCCAGTTCTCAAATCAAGGGCGTAGAACAGAGAAGAACTGGCAATAAACTCTCGGCCACTCTTTTTGATCACCAAGTTTTTTTTACACAATTTTTGTAAGGAGCTGCAACCATGAAATTGTGGTATGGTGAAGTAGAAGCACGCACTTACATAATCGTGAGAACGACACGCAAATACGTAGTATAAACAACTAATATCGAATAAGTAGTAATTGTTAAGGTAGAATAATGAAGTGGAGTAAATAAATAAATAAAGCTTGTTATATATACTATAGATGTGCATAATGTATGATGTGGTGAACTTATTAAAGTTATATGTACATATATATGTATTATTTATTAAAATAATACATATACCACAGGTATATAATATATGTATTAGCGTCTGAACTGTTTTTAACCGTGAAAATTAAAAAAAGCAATCGCTTAAATAGATCACCTTATATCGAACGACAGGTAATTCTTTTTGAAGTCTAAAATTCCACCGTTAGAAGCTAACAATAGAACCTCTTGACACACGTAGAGAGCCCGTAAAGACAACTTGACACCAAAACGGAGATACGATGCGCTTTTAAAGGACTTTGAGCTTTTGAAAGTGCAGTTTCTATGAGAGCATTGTGTTACGATGTAAGCTTTTCAATGTAACTTACTATGTTGTGAAGTTTATTAAATTTGTTATTTGCTTCTTTTTCTGTTGTCACTTTTTTCTTAAAGATTTGCAATATTGTTCGTTCAAATATTGCAGTTTTCGCCATTTACCGAAAACCATCTTCAGCAAATCTCGCGTATTTGAAAGTATATTTTCCATTTCCGACGAAAAAAAAATATATTTACATTTTTCAAGCTTTTAGAATAGAATACTGAATATATTAAAAAAAACTAGTCGGCATTTGTAGGTATAATAAGATTTAATTAATCAAGTTCAACGTCATTAATAATTCTATATATCTACGGTTTATATTACAATCTATCTTTTCTAAAGAGCATTATCATTATGGTAAACACAAATAAAAGTAAACTTATAATTTTAAAAATATTATGTTGCAAATGTCATAATATTATGAATATTTATGTAATTTATAATTGTTAAACACTCTCCTATGAAATTCAAATTCATTTATTAATACAATGTACACTTATGAACGTCAAAAAAGAAATATACATTAAATGCTTCTAATTTACATTAACTGCCAGTTCTCAAATGCGGGCGTAGAACGGAAGAGAAGAACTGGCAATAAACTCCCCGCAACTCTTTTTAATCACCAAGTTTTTGTCTTACACAACGTTTGGAGCTGCAACCATTGCACCATGTTCCACATGACATCTTAAGTAATTAATAATAAAAACAAAGATTTGACCTCTATCAGCAGGAGGCATGGTGAAATAGGAGCACATCTATAAAACAGCTTTAAAAATTTAATGACATTCCTCTTGAAATAATCATATAGCAGTGGTTCATCTGGGAAAGTGGGAGATTAAATTGTTTAATATGGTGATCGATCCTTCGGTAAATACAGGCATGTTTTGAACAATTTTAAACATTTCTTATAGTTTTAAACGCAATTTTAAAAACGTAAAAAGACTATGTTATTATTTTGACTGAGTACTGATATTTATTCTATACATTTACAATGTAAACAAACTTTCGTCTGCAAAGTTTCTTTAACCAAAAAGCTTTTTTTCAAAGTTATGAAACTTGTATTAAATTACTGTACGATCCAAAGCAGTACATTTTGGTAACTAAGTTTTTCTTAGTTTTAAATTTAACTTAAACAATAACTAATACGGGTTTCTACAAGAAAACAGCAAAATAATTCGTAATTATTCCGACCGCAGGGTGCACATAAAATGGTCGAATGAAGTGCTATTAACTCTGAGATTGGTCATAAAGCCGCTTCGTGGTTAATTTACTAGATTCTTGTTAAGTTAATGTAACAAGTGTGCTGAATGCGGACAGGACGAAGCTGTTACCGTGTCGGGCGATTGTTGGTGGCGCCGTGGGGTTTTAGTGGGTTTGCACAGAAGCGAGTCCCACATAACCCTTCACCACCAGGCAACCGTGCCGCGGGTATGCGTCATGCAATTCCCCACGAAAATTACAATTTAACTTACGAGTGATGTTTAATGATGCCGCCCATGAGCACTAAAAAAACAAAAACTTCATTTCACAAGTGGAACCCCTAGTATTTATGAACCAATTCGAAGTAGGGTTAGGGTAGGGTAGTAGGTCCATGATGAGCGAAGCGGCTTTGAATTCTATTGGCGGCAGGATCACATATCATCAGATGCCTCCTGCCAGTGTCGTAGCTACCTTGGGTGGCACCCGAGGCAGGAAGTTGGTGGTGTGCCCCACGACAGCGTCAGGGTCTTTTGCGGGAATCTCCGAGCTGAGTTACTGCTAGAGGAGGAATCCCTGAAAAAGAAATTTTAACCGGGTGTCAGGCGCCCCCCTTTGCTACGCCACTGACTCCTGCCGGTTTGTTATCATAAATGGGTGTTATACTAAGAAAGTTGAGACAGCCATAGGCATCTACATACACTTGAATGTCTTCTGGGAAAAAAAGCTTAAATAATGATTAGTAGATTGGAAAAGATATCAACAAGAGTAAAGAAACATTCATAATTTCAGGAACCCCCAAAACGCTTTCTTACACTGGCATTACTGAGCATTTTACCGCTTTTTTAGGGAAATTTAACGAAAAGAATTTTCTATAATCTACGATTTTATCAGTTCTGTAGTCTTTGCGTTGATTGTTACAGAGTTGAGGACGAGGCTTCTTCACCAGTTGGCAAAGTCAAGTGAGTATTAAAAGAAAATATATTTAACCTACATAGTATAATAATAGTCAAAGTATATACAAATATAATAGACAAATGAAATTTTAAGTTTGGTTCCCGTGGCAGCAAAGCATCCGCTCCTCACTAAAGAACAAGATCACTGCTACTGTCAGGCGCCAACTTAAGTTTTAAGCTATTGCATAGATTTTATCGCAGGGTTTGAGCGCGGCGAATCAAGAAATTCCGAAACGAAAAAACCTAACGCACGATGACGTATATGAGATCGGTGACGTAGCATAAGCGCGGCCCGTGCATCCGGTACGCGTTACAGTGAGACAGACTATATGGTGTGCGTAGGCGTGTTAGTCAGAGTTTGGTATAGTGGTAGATTGAATTAATATAAATGAAAAAAATACACATATGTAATAATAAATAACTAAAAATGCTAAGGAATTGCTTTAATTAGCGCCATTATCTAACATTCATAAATATATAAAACTTTACAGCGAAAAGTGCGGCCTTATCACGCCGTCACAGAATGGTGGGGAGGAATCGCCACCACCAGAAAAGGAGCGAGCTGACCGCGAGGATTCAGAGAAGCTTCACGCAGCCGTTGGCCCGGTGCCCCATTGCGCTGAGGGCCCCAATGATGACTTATACGCCATCCCTGTAAAGTTGAGGCCCAAGAAGGAGACATTGCCTCCCGGTTGGGAGAAACATGAAGGTATGTTAACGGTTTATAAAAAAAACCGAGCGGAATCTTCCCCAAAATCTGTTTTATTTAAATTTTTTTCACAAATTTGCTATGTTTGGATTTTGTTACTCTCGAGAGAAGTTATTGAAATCCTGCATCAATCTTTCAAAATGAATACATAAACTACTCAACTCCACCATATATTTCGTCCATTTGCCCTACTTTAAGAAACGATGATAAAAACTGGAAAGAAACAATGTACTTTTTTTAAATTTGGCGATCGGATAGGTTAGGGTTTAAAACTAGTGTTTATACATAAATTAACAAAAAATATCTTTATAATTACAGACAATGACGGTCCTTACTACTGGCATATAAAGAGTGGTACAATCCAGCGAGAGATACCAAAAATGCCGCCGATCGAGGCCAGAGAATCCCGCATTTCAATGGTCAGGGATTGTTCCAACTTGTCCGAGGTGAAATACGACGGGCCAATGACGTCATCAGTCACCAGAAGTACGACTAGTGGTGCCCTTGACCAAGATGCTCAGGAAGCTAAGCGGAAAGAGGAGATGGCTTATAAGTAAGTGTTATATAAGATACTGAACATATATTTGTGATTGTTTTATTACCCAGGATTTGTCTTTGCATTGCGACAAGGCAGTTTGCTAGATTCAATTAACAATATTTTAATATATTTATTTTATTTATATATACATTCTAAAACAATGTGTATGCCTAAAAAATACAAGAAAATATGGCATCACAAATTTAACACACTTACACATACACATCAATTACATTAGAACTTATGCAATATATCAAAAGAAACTGAGACAAAAATGTTTTGAAGTTATTATTACATTAAGAAAAACTTAAATATTTCAGACGCCGCAGCTATCCAGCCAGGCCGGAATCAGACGGGCGAGCTGTGCGATTCTTCGTCAGGTCATTGGGTTGGGTTGAGATCTCTGAAGCAGACCTGACTCCTGAGAGGTCTAGCCGAGCTGTCAATAAGTGCATTGTTGACCTGAGTTTGGGGAGAAACGATTTGTTGGACCAAGTTGGACGTTGGGGAGATGTAAGTTAAAACAATAGAATACTACTGTTATATCTTTTGTTTAAAGTATTTATGTGAAACATAAACGAACGCACACAAGTAGTTTGTTTTGATTGACTTGAATTGGCAAATTTATTTATTTAGGTAAAACAATGTACACTTATGAACGTCAAAAATGAAATACATATTAAATGCTTCTTACTTTTCATTTATTGCAAGTAGAAGGGAAGAGGACTGGCTATAAACCGTCCGCCCCTCTTTTTAATCGCCAAGTTTTTGTTTTACACAATGTTTTTAAGAAGCTGGAATCATTACACCGTGTTCCATCAGACATTTTACGTAATAGAGAATAATAAAAAAAATGAAAAACAAAGAATTGTCCTCTATCAGCAGGAGGCATGGTGAAATAGGAGCACGCACTTACATACTCGTGGGAACAACACGCAAATACGTAGTATAAACAAGTAATATCACCGCATACACGAATTCAAGTACGACCAGTCACCACAAGTAGCACCCGTTCACGAGTATGACGCATGGCCAGCCATCCCGCCATATTTTAGCGAGAGAGACAATCTGTCCGGAGTTCGATTCCCGTAAAGCTAGAAGGAAACTCTTTACTCCTTGAATAAAAGAAATACAATAAGGCTAAGATAGCTGGGAGACAGCAAACAATAAAAATATAGCATTTCCTTGGTTCCATAAGTACTTCTATAACTTGTAATAGTAATAATTAATAAACTTTAACACGAAGTTAAAACTTAAACTTTAACAAAACTAAGTTATGTCAAAAACGTTGACATAACTTAGTTAATTTATTATTTTTATATTTTATATCAAAAAAATATTATTTTTATATTTTAAACAAACTAGTTAAGTTGAAAATAAGCCAATTAAAGTGGTTATGTAAATAATTCCAGGGTAAGGATCTCTTCATGGACCTGGATGACGGAGCCCTGAAACTGATAGACCCTGAAAGTCTCAACACATTGCACACACAGCCTATCCATACCATACGAGTTTGGGGAGTTGGTAGGGACAATGGACGGTAAGGTTCTAACGAATTAACATTTATAATTACATTAAAGTAAATAATTAATCTCAATCACTCGAATGCCAAGGTTAATGCAAAAAATCGACAAGTTTTAGATTTATTTATTTATTTATTTAATTTTAAGTGATCTAACATTTTACTTAATACATATTAATATACAAAATACAATACAGAAAGCCAAAACAGATTACATAGATTAACATTTTAGAACTTTACATAGATTTAAGAAGAACTTCGATGCACATTCGATTTAACTACTGATATTCTGACAGAGACGCGATTTTTATCAGAATTTTTCGATTTGTAAAGTCGAATTCGAATAACAAAGGCAACCTACTTCTTATTAATTTACGATATTTGTTTTAAAATAAGTGTTGTTTGATTTGCTTTTTTAAAAGAGTACCGAGAGTTCTTTACGCCGGCTTTTTCTCTCGGCCAACACCCTCTGTCTTTGCCGATGAGTAGGGATGTCTAAAGGTTCAAATTACGTGGAAAAGTGATATCTATCTTATGTTAATAATAAACATTATTTAATTAGTAAAGTGTTTTGTGACTTATTTGTTAACAAAACATATGTTATCTAAATTGTTTATTACTTAAAACCTTAGATATTTTTATTTATTTAAAATTATTTGTTATGCTTCCCTGGATCAGTGAACGGTATGTATCTGTAATTTATATAAGCACACAACTTTCGACGCATGGCCACCAAATTCTTCCATTTGTGTCTCACCTTCATTATTTCCAATCTTTCCCCGCTATCATTTATGTCATTTTCTCAAGTTTCTGGGAGACTCTTTCTTACTTTGGGTCATTCCAATTAACTCTTTGATTTATCCGTCATCACTAACGCGGGTGATGTCCACTTCAAGTTAGTCTGTTATATGACGAATGTAGTTTTTGTGCATATGGATAAATAAATATACATATTTTTATAATTAACAAGTAGAAAAACTATTGGATGACTGTCAAGCAGTTGTCAATATGATTTGCAGTTTTTGATAGGAGTTCCGAATTTTTGTTTTTAATTTATCTTTGGTCTAAACATTTGATATATAAATATTATTTCTAATCTATTTTTTTTAAAGTATTTATTAAACTTAGATACCAGTGGTGGCTTAGTAGCTTCAGAGTACCACTCTCATCCCTGCGGTTCGTAAGTTCGATCCCCGGCTGTGCACAACTGGACTTTCTTTCTATGTGAAAGAAAACATTGTGAGGAAACCCGCCCCAAAACGTTGTTGACACGTGTTAGGCACAGGAGTCCGATCACCTATTTGCCTATCACATAGTCAATACATCAAAAAGACACAGAAATATGAGTCCCAAACTTAACAAGATTGACCTAAAAAGCACCACTGATTTATTTTTATTAATTGAACTTATTTTTAAACCCATAAAATTTTATTTGTATAATTGTATATTAATTTGTTACACGTTACTCATTCACTCTCTCACACACTTACTCATGCACACAATCAGGTGTGATGATAACAGTTTAACAAGTAAAAAATAAAAAGGAAATGAACTGGTTAAATTATTTTAAGTAATTAACTTTGTTATGGAAGAGCTGGGAACCCTAACACAGGTATATTTACTTAAAAGGGTTCCCAAATCTTACACTATGAAAAGAAAGATGTACCAACTTAAAATGAATAAAGACTTATTTATTATTTGTATACAATACAGAGACTTTGCGTACGTGGCACGCGACCGAGTGACACGCAAACACATGTGTCACGTGTTCCGATGCGAGGCCCCGGCGCGGTCCATTGCCAACACGCTGCGGGACATTTGCAAGAGGATCATGATCGAGCGCTCGCTGCAGCCTCCGCCGAGGCCCACGGACTTACCGGCTGCCAGGCGGCCGAGACCACTCTCCGGTATTTAAGACTTCGCTATTATTAATTCGCGCGTACAACGTACACATGTCAGAAGTGAAACGTCTTTGGAAAACTATTTTTTTTTTTAATTTTAATTACACTCCGAAGAACCCTGGAGCTCGGCAACATTGTCTGAGCTAATATTATTATGGTAGATATTCCTATTGAGGAATGTCTCCACCCGTCAGTCCTCCTACAACTCATCTGCTCATAGTCAGAAGACTGATTGCACGATGCGCTCTTGGGAAAAAAAAATATTCATCGTCATTTGAGATTTCAATAAATTGTTATGCATAAAATGTAAAATACTTAATTTTAAAAATAGAATTTCTATAAGGTAATTCCCCCCTTTTCGTTCTCTCTCGTAATCGCTCTCAATCGCTCTCTCCCTTTTCTTCAAAACGCTGCACATGTTCGTGACGGTCCACAATTTTTTTTCCTTCATGCGCCTAAAGAAGTTTCACTTCAAAAATCCAGGTTTTACTCAACTCAGTTTTGGAGTAAAGATGTCGCGTATATACTCCGACCTGAAGGACCATAGACAAGTCTTACCACTGACTGGCCTGAAGCCCAATCTAGCTTTGGCCGGAATGGCTTTGAAAGCGCAGCTCAGTTTTGGAGTCACCTGCGAGATAGACTGTTCTCTCTATATGCCCAAAGCACTAGCTCGTGCTAAACCAGCGGGAGAAAACCGACATGCCTTAGATATGTGTCGGGCACAGATGGCTAATCATTTACTAGAAAAAATGAACTTCATCAGAGTTTAATTCCAGGTGCCTCGTTTCCGACTCCAATGGAAGAGCCACGCAAGACAGTGAGGGCTCGTTATCTGGGTAGTGCGGAGGTGGGTAGACCCACCGGCATGGACGTGCTGAACGACGCCCTGGAGAGGTTGGCCGCCGCCCGAGCGCCTTCTGCCTGGAGGCCTGTGGCTGTCGCAGTGGCGCCCTCTTGCATCACCATCACTGAGGAAGGGGTGGGTTCTTCACTAGTCTTATTTTATATTTCATAAGACACAGATAAAATTCTCTTTTATACCATTGATTATAAATTCTTTCCAATTTATGAGTGAATGCACAAAATGTGCTAATTGGCTTTTCAGTAGTTTTGTAGTGAGATATATATTATTATTATATAAGAGTACAAAATATGGAAAGATTCTATATTCTAACTCCAGCTAACAAAAACATACAATTCCAAATATATATAAAAAATGCCACTGGTTGATCAAGCAAAAACCTAAATATTTGTATGTCTGAGTTATATATTTTTTGTTACATTAAGAAATAATTACACCTCAAAACTAACAAAACTTAGTAAATATAAAGTTCTTTTTAACGCCATTAAATATAAACTAATAACTAATAATTCATTAACGTTAATACTTAATTGGCAACAATAAAACCTATCAAAAAACTAACTGCGATTACTATAAATAAACTAGAAAACTATAGAAACTACTTATAATTGATTAACACTTTAGGTATTATAATACACAAAAAACTTATACAGTATTTATTCCACTGAAAAACTCAGATGTCAGAGATGATCCAAGCTATTCTTCCACAGGAATCAACCCCAATAGTGGAATGTCGGGTGCGATACCTGTCCTTCCTGGGTATAGGCCGCGACGTTCGCCGTTGCGCCTTCATTGTGCACACACCGCAGGACAGCTTCGTTGCTCACGCCTTCCACGCGGAACCAAGTTCTGGAGCTCTCTGCAAGACTATCGAGGCAGCTTGCAAGGTAAAAGAGAATTAAAATTAATACTTTTTTTATAGAACAGGGGGCAAACGGGCAGGAGGCTCACCTGATGTTAAGTGATACCGCCGCCCATGGACACTCTCAATACCAGAGGGCTCGCGAGTGTCTTGTCGGCCTTTTAAGAATTTGTATGCTCTTGAAATATTAAATAGATCTTTGCAAAGAAAGTGGTACATTCAGATTGATTAATTATATAACCACAGAAACAACCATTACACAATAGCGAAGTCATTTATAACTATTGTCAAAACTTATGGTCTAAATATTCTGCCTTTAAAGACACCTTCCTCTTGCATCTTCCTCGAGATTTATTTTAAAAAAATAATTAAAGATAACAATTTGTACAAACTTCAGAGTAATATATACATCATCTGAATTTATTGAAAATCTTTTCATAGCATATAGATTATTATAATGCATTATTTTTATATTCTGTTTTCATATTCGCTATTAAATTATACATATAATTCTAAACTTTCAGCTGCGCTACCAGAAATGTCTAGACGCCCACGGCGGCTTCTCAGCCTTGGGCAGCTTGAGCAGCGTGCCGGGCGGGACTAGCAGCGCGGGCAGTCCGCCATCCAGCGACGCGAACCGTGCTTCACTCGGGCAAGCCCTGAAATCGCTTGTTGGCTCGCTTACTGGACGACGCGCGTCTTGAATTTAGGTAATACATAACGGAATCTTATCTGTGTATCTAGTAGCCTTGGAGTACATAACAAGAATATCATATGTTTATATCGTTCTACAAAGCACGGTTCGATGGCCGTCGATACATAATCTTATACTAGAATAAGTTCTGAATACATACCTCTTGTCTTCTTACCAGGAATGATTTTGAGAAATTCTATTAGTATGGAAACAAAGAGAAGTGAGGCTGTCGCTGATGCCTTGCCTCACAATAGTTCTCAAAAAATGCACTAAACTTACTATAATATTCTAAATAGTGGACATAACTAATTGTGAAATATAATAAACAAAAGAAGGTATATATGAAAATAAAAATGCGTTTAAATTAACCCGAGTAAATCCAAAAGACTAATCAAGAAATGAGGATCGGCCAAGTAAAAATATATATCACCCTCATGACCCTCATCAAATGTTATAAAATAAAAACCATGTATTTCAAACATATACAATATTTTTGTAGGTTTATATATAAAAAAAAACACTTTTCCACTACCACGAATGTTTTGTGTTCATATCTTACTAGCAGTAAGTTATTATTTCAAGTCATATTTATTTAGTAAAATTTCTTAATATAATTCCAGAATGCCATCACAGCGCAGCTCGCCACGCTAACTTATTTCCGTTAGATATTCGTAATAAATATAAGATATTTAAATGTTAAATTGTTACAATCGGATTTGTTTAAATTCTATATAATATCATCATATTATTTGTTGCCTTCAAGACTGCCATTTTAGAAATTGCACAAACGTTTATTTCAAATAATTGTAACACCGTGTGAATCTAGATATTAGAGATAACGTTTTAGTTCAACAAATTCACGTTAGATGGCGTTATTCACAAGACTAATTATCGACCTATTCGATAGTGCTTTCGGATAAATATTATTTATCATTGGTGTATATTGGTGAACTTCATAATATGTAGCGTTTTATTGTGTCAACTGTCATGAAAAGGCAGATAAAGGTGCCAGCACGTTTAACAATCACAATTGTTGGGTCATATATTTTCTGTTAGCTATTTGGAAGCACTTATTAGAATAGGTCCACGTAAAGCTCCCACAAATACGTTTTTTCTCTGTGTGAACGTGTTTGCTGTTGGTCTAAATATAAACCACTTTGTATTGCATACATTAAATTTATATGATCTCAATATACACTTAAATCATATATTATAGTTACCTTATAATACCTAGTCGATAGTTGTATGCTTTTGTAAATTACGAGCGAAATAAAGTAAGTGACATTTTAAACTATTTATGTCGGCAAAACAGTATTTGGTCAATCAGTTAAGTGTCTGTCTCGCTCTGTCTGCATACGGGTGATAGAGACAATGTAAAAGGTTAGTTGTACGGAATATTGGTTTGTAAATATATTAGATTAGTGTAGCTAATGGAACGGAACTTTGGGATGTTTCCAACCATAACGTCGTTTTGGTTGGATAAGCGAGCACGGTATGAAGAAATTACTCCAATCGAGTGCTGTCGCCCGGGTATAGCCGGGCGGCATATCTGAAATCGGTAATGTTTGGTGTTTCGTGTTGGATAAAATAATATAGTCATAGTGAAGAGTTTATTTTTGCTTAAGCTTGTATATTATAAAGTATATTGGATTGCGAGAAATGAATATTTTTTGTATGTCGCATATATGCGTTGGAAATTAGCTTCAAAGTGTACAATTATTTTCGCCCTTTTGGCTATACTATATTCTGCTAGCCTCCTTACAAGGGTCTTGAAATCTGAGCTTGGATAATATTTATAAAGCAAATATTAGATTCTAAATATATACCATGCAATGTAATAAACAAACAATAAGGGTAACTACTCATCGGTCTTTGGAAAGAGATAGTCGAATTCGTAATGCAGTATCTCTTTCACTGTAACGTCATTTGTGAGAAAGAGATAACGCATAAGCCGAAGTTGGCTCTCTCTTTCTAACAGCCGATACGCATATATAGTCGAATACCGAGTAACTTCATTGGATTTACGTTAATTATCGCGTAAGTTAACTTTCAAAGTTTATACTTGATCGATTTCGTTTACTCGATGCAAATATCTAACGTCAACTATCTAGTTTATAGTTTACTTTCAAGGCGATAGTTTACGTTTACCCGATTTATAATCAATATTTAACTGCATTGGAAAGCTTCAATTCAACAGGTCTAACATTAACAAGAATAATTTTAAGATACAACTTGTAATATTTATTTGTATATAGCGCACGGGACCCAGAAAAGTCCAAATTATATACGTTTGTGTCTATAACAAAATAGTCTATGTCCAATCACAAAGGTCGTCACATTTAAGATCTGTGGGGTTGTCTTGTTTAAGATTGAATTGTCTCGCGAACTCTCAACACTGTAATTGGCGCGTAATGGACCAATTACAGCGTTGGGCGAAGTGGATTCGTTAGTACTCATTGACAATACGAGAACCGTGCATGGTCTTAAATGTAGGGGCCATTGTCACGCGATTTAATGACCTTCTACCTTGCTTTGTGTGGTTTTCATTTGTAGGTTAAGAGTATTTAGGTAGAAAGGTCATTTTCGCACCTCTTAGATAAGGCGTTCACTAGAATATCACAGATTAGCTTCAAATAATTCAATATAATGTTGCTTGGATATCATATACACTATACGTCATATAGTTTTATTCACGTTGTAATTAAGATGTCATTGTTTTTATGTCCGCGGATTCCACTTTAACTTTTCAATTTGACTGTCAACTTAAGTGTCAGCCGATCCAACTAAAGAAACAAGTGTACCTAAAGTGTATAATTACTTAGCCGACAACACATTCCTTCCATTGCAGGATCCCAAGGTAAAATGAAAATATTTAATTAAATTGACCGAGTTTTGACCATTATCCGGCTCGAAGGACCAATGTGTAATGGCAAAGGTTTTGAAAATAAAGTCAACTTTTGTGTTAGAGTGTAATGTTTAATTTGAGAGGCTGGTTTTATATAAATTTGTAAGAAAGTTCAAGTGGAATTGCTTTTATACGCGGGCCATAGTCGCAATAGTTGGTACAAGCTTGACTGCCTTTATCTGAGAAGGTTTATGAAGTATTTTCTACAGAATATAATCGTTTATATGTAGAATAGATAGCTTGAACGAGTTATCGGCTCATGTTTGTTGAACGATGTTTTTGATCCGTCATCGCTTTGACAGCTTAAAAGCCTTCGATTGTGGCTTTTAATGAATAATTTTGTGAAATTAATAAAAAAAATAATTATAAACACACTTGTTGTTTTATTTGTTATTCACCTTTATCATCATTACATATTATAAAACAAAGTCGCTTTCTCTGTCCCTATGTCCCTTTGTATGCTTAAATCTTTGAAACTACGCAACGGATTTGATGTGGTTTTTTTAAATAGATAGAGTGATTCAAGAGGAAGGTTTATACGTATAATGTTAAATAGTGGAGAAGTATTGTTATTTTTGAGGTTTCTAATGTGATGTCGTAAATAATTACATTTTTTCCGCTTACATTGCAAACGGAGGCTGAACCCTACGAGTTTTATCAAAATAATGTATTAAGTATTGTACACATTGAAAAGTCCATGATGGTATATGTCTATCTCTTATGGATAACCCACATTTTTATATACAACGTTCACAGATTTTCTGTAGTGTATTTAGTATCAGCATTGCACCCGTGCGAAGCCGGGGCGGGTCGCTAGTTTAGTATAAGAACAAGTTGTGTCATCATCAGCCTCTATACTTGGTCTATTTCTGGACGTAGGCAGTTCACATGATCGGGTCCTTTAAAATACACTATTTATTTATTTGGAGCAAGAGTATTAAACTGGTGCCCAAGGTAGTTACATTGTCACCACCATACTTAGGGCGCACTGTCAGCATGAATACTAATAACACCTCAAGTGTTTAACTTTGTAAGCTTTAGATGATGTAAGGCACTTTAGAGGTAAGGAGTATATTAATTATAAAATCAGTCTAATATCGACCACCGTAGAATTAGGGTCTAGCATCGACCATAGTATAATATAATTGTAATTCCTTTTAATAAAGTTTCTATTTTTTTTTTAAATTTTTGAATATCGTCGCGATTTGACTGGCGCAGCCGGTAGGATACTCGTCGTGATCCTGTGTCTGACTAAAAATCAGTCGAAGCATCGGGTTACGCGTGTGTTTCAACGCACATAACGAGTATACAAAACCAACAAATTTGTCAAATTATCTTGCGCGATAATTCAAGTTCAAGATTATAAAAAAAAGTGAAACAAGAGTGAAACAGCAGTTATAAATAGAAGAAATGGGTTCCAGATTTATGTGAGTAAACCTCTTCACATTCCAACCTGTCCCATTTTATTTCCATTTGACTGTATTAGTAATAAGTTTAAGTAATTTTAAGTAAAAAGAAATTGTTATTATTTAAATTAAAAATGCAAGAAATACGTACGATTCCATCAGATATTTTAAATATAATACCTAAATTTGATGGCGATCAGAAACTATTAAATTTATTTCTAAGAAAAAGCGAATATGTAATAAGAGCATTCAGATCAGAGCATCCAAATGTCGCACAAGACCTCTATATTTTTCACGCAATTACAAGCCGCCTAAGAGGCAGGGCGAGCCATCTAATTAGTGAGAGACAGGACATTAACCATTGGACAGAGTTAAAAACAATTCTTATCCAACATTTCGGAGATCCTAGAACGGAAGAATGTATCTCAATAGAATTAGAAAATATTAAAATTAATCAAGGCGAGTCATATTTAAGTTTCTGCAATAGAATCCAAAGCGTCCGTAGTACATTATTTTCAAAAATTAATTTAATAGAGGACGAGAATATTAAGAACGCAAAAATGAACATTTATAACCATACATGTTTAAATGTTTTTCTTTTCAATTTGCCTGAGGATATGATACGCGTTGTCCGACTACATAGATGCATAACTCTAGAAGACGCGCTCAGTGTAGTAATGGAAGAAGTTAAATCAACGTAGAAGCAAGGATAAACCCAGGTATGAAAAAGCAAAAGTTAAGGGTAAAATAAAAAGAAATGTAGTATTGGTAGAAACTAACACAAAAAATAAAAACGTTCCAATAAAAGACATAAAACGTCCCTCACAGATTCGTCCTGCTAGTGACCCAAGCAGTAACGATCCGGGCCCTTCAACTTCAAAAGGTTGAGAAGAATCCAGGCGTTCTCCCTCTCAGAGAAGGAACCGCTCTGATTACGTATGATAAGTGGATAGTAATTAAGACATTAGATATTAATCTTATTAAGGAAGAATTAGAATTTAATATGCATAGATATTTAGAACTCAATAGAATAGTAGAATTACAGTTAAATATCAGTAGCCCTCCGTTAATATATTTCAATGATGTTAAGCTTCAAGTTAATTATATGTTAAATATCACATTGAACAAATATTCAGAAATTGTACCAATTAACAGACAGAAAAGAGGACTCATCAATCCTTTAGGATCTTTAGTTAAAATGATAACAGGAAATTTAGATTATGAAGATGCTATTAAATATGACAACTTAATAAAAACCGTAAAAACTCGAGAACATTCTCTAGAAAAGAAAACTACTGTTATATCTGAAATGATAAGACTTGTTGCGAACTCTACTATAAATATTACAAACAATCTCGAACAATTAAGTGATGCAATTAATAAAATAAATAAAAATGTTAAAAATATTTCAATTATTTCACATATTAATCAAATAACACATATTTATAATTCTTTCTTTCATAATTTTCAAATCATTTACACAAAATTGCCGAGATTGAAAACATTTTAGCATTTAGTAGAATGGGCGTATTACATCAATCTATAATTAATACTGATGAACTCATTAATGTACTTAGAATCATTGAGAAAACAGATAGGCTGATATTTAAAGTAATTCCTGAAAATATTATAAGAATTGAACAGTCCATGACATTGAAATCATATTTTAAGAACAATGTTATTACTTTAGTATTAGAAATACCTTTAGTTAAGAAAGAAACTTATTTTTATTATAAAATTGTACCCTTACCTGTCACCCAACCTGAAACAAACCTTACCTTAATAATACTCCCCAAGTATCCTTACCTTATTGTGAAGGGGTTGAAAGCGAAATCGCTGTCGACGCCATGTAAGAATTTAGAAGAAGAAACATACCTTTGTGATGAGCTGCAGACCATGGTACCTGTTGAAGACACTTGTATCTTGGACCTGATGAAGTATTCTCACAATGTCTCCTGCAAACAAATTCCAATAAAATTCGAAGAAATTAAAGTAGAACTTTTACAAGTTAATCGATGGATGATATACTCTAAATCACCTGTCGATCTGATTAGAACGTGTGATAACGAAATTATACATTACACTCTCATAGATACTTACTTGTTAACTATAGAAGATAAATGTCAATATAACATTGCAAATCACAATTTAAAAATACATAGCAGTAACGGTGAGAAGCTTATATATCAAAAGCTGCCACTAGTGAATTTACCTGAAAACCTGAAGATCCGTATCCAGAACAACATTAATCCTGTTAAACTCAATGGGGTTGATTTAACAAATCTAAAAGTGTTATCATTCGCGCTACAAAATAGTGAAAATCAAAGTGAAAGTGTTGTGAAAACCAATAGTGTCAGTTTAGGGACAATAATCTTGTATGTAATTTTAATTTTAAGTCTTATATCATTTCTGGCATACAAAAGAAAAAAAACATGTATAACATTTCAAGGCCGAAACCATCCTCCGAAAAATTGTTCTTCAGATGATTTCGAGCTTAAGGAGGGAAAAGTTACATTGTCACCACCATACTTAGGGCGCACTGTCAGCATGAATACTAATAACACCTCAAGTGTTTAACTTTGTAAGCTTTAGATGATGTAAGGCACTTTAGATGTAAGGAGTATATTAATTATAAAATCAGTCTAATATCGACCACCGTAGATATAGGGTCTCACATCGACCACCGTAGAATTAGGGTCTAGCATCGACCATAGTATAATATAATTGTAATTCCTTTTAATAAAATTTCTATTCTTTAAAAAATCTTTTGAATATCGTCGCGATTTAACTAGGTACACACAGGTATAAACACAATAGAGGAAGACAGTTTTGAAGTTGGAAAGATCAAATTAAGGAAAGGGCGGGTATTCAAAATCATTTATTCATGTTGGTAACGTATCTATCTCTCGTGTTGAAGTTTTTTGATTGGGATTTCGTGATGGACACAGTCAAAATCCTTTGATAAATCGCAAAAAACTCCAATGGCAGCATAAGAATTTTCCGAGGTTACTTAAAATCTCGGAAATTAATTTAAGGTCCGCATCGGCTGTGGAACGACCTCTTGTAAAACCATACTGCTGGCTATGCATAAGTTTATTATTATTAAAATATATCAGTAATTGGTACATTTCAATCAAGAATATTTTTTTCGAAAATTTTACTCTCTTAATGCAGGCAGCACAGATATAGGTCTAAAATTTGTGGGGTCAGGAGTGTTGTCCGTTTTTAATAACGGTGTGATTTTACTAAACTTCATCTGGTCAGTAAAAACTCCACAATGTATACATTCATTAAATATTATAGCCAACTGAACTGATGGCATTGATTACTGATTGTAAAATGAATACAGATACACCACAAAGAACTTTATTTTTAGCTGTTTAAATGTTTTATAATATCATTGCAGCTAATGCTAGCCGCAACATAAGCTCACATTGTTGCAATTATAAAAGGTGAAGAATTTAGAACGCTGGTGGTATTTAGTGGAATGTTAGTAAAAAACTCATCAAATGCAGAGGCTACTTGGAGTTCGACTAATTACTTTGCCATTTATGTTCACCTTACATTCACTACCCTTTCTGGATCTTATCCCGGTCTCCTCGTTTATAATTTCCCAATTAGTCTTTATCTTATCAGAGCTGTTGTTTATTTTAAGACTGAAAGCTGTGTTTTGCCTTAGCGATTTTACATTATTGCTTTTTTTTTGAGAATGTCCTAACATGAGTTTTAAATTCTTCACTGTCATTATACTGTTTTTCATCATACAATTTCAGCCTTTTTTTTGTGTAGCTCCGGAGTTGCCCAGTCACAAAAGGTTAGCTTTCTCCGAGACCAAAAAGTCTTTGGAGTGAAGACATTTTTGAATTCACCAATAAATGATTCAAAGAATGTGTTATATAAATTATTAGGGCATTGGTTGCTACGCAAAACTGGCATATTAAATATCAATTTTTTCCTAAATTTGTCTAACCGATCATCTGTATCGGAATTGTACATATTGTGTATTATAGTGGTTGTCTGGAAGAAATCGCCAATCGGAAGGCTGCCAGTTGCTTTTCATTAAACTATGCAACGAAGTGTTAATATATAATAAATAATTATTGTCTTTCTTGGATCTAGTATCATGCAAGTATTTGAAATTCAAACAATTGACCAGAGTGGTCAGATGTAAGTTTGTTGATAATACAGGCGTTGAGAGGAACTCTAACAAGTATATTACTATAGATATTGTCAATACATGTTGCCGTGGTGGCATTTACCCTAGTAGGCACAATAACTAACTCTTAAGATTTCTACATATAATAAGAGTTACCACTTACCAGGCATGAACCATACCGTTCACAACATTAGACTTGTCAACGCCCCTTTTACATCGGAGGTGAAATAGGCTTTGGGTACAATAAAACAATCAAGTCATTATAAATATTTATTCATACATTGGACATAATTTGGAATTTATAAATGTACACGAAAACATTTGATTGCAAAAATAATTTTGCCCTTTCCATCTCTAGACTAGTGTCCAACTTATAACGATTACGACAAGGACGGCTATACCTTTATAAGCTATAGCTATCCTTGTCCACAATACGAATAGAAGGAGACAACAGAGTCGGATAATTCATAGATTTTTTTATATATACTCTTTTCAGGGGGTTGCGGAGAGAAATAATTTAGTAGGGCTAAACTATTATACAATAAGCATTATCAACTATTTATATATTTGACTATCTGATAGCAAACATTTACAAGATCGTCTACTTGTCACATTGGCCACGTTAATCTGTCAACTGTCAAAAGTGCCATTCAGTCACAACATCGTTTTTACAGAAAAAAAGAATAAGGAAAGCCAAAATCCGACTATCAACTTCATACTGACGACAACGTTGACATATCGAAACTGTTTAATATCTGCCATAGACTAGAAATATAGATTCAATTCATTGTTCAGACTGCAGTACAGTACAAGTGTATTTAATATTTGATTATTAAATTGTTTTATTAATTATAAAAAAATCATTATGCATTCCCTCTTGTTAAGCCATTCAGGGCAAGTAGATTTCCATCTTTCATCGTGGCCAAAGACACATTCTAATCACAATCTAAGTCACTACAATATTTGTACAATTTGAATCCAATTTAACTTTTTCTCATCCAATATTTAATTTTGCTTAAATGTGTTCACAAAGAATTTTCATATATGACATGAAAAACATGGAACGTAGTTTAAACAAACGAAGAAATATCTCTAGACTCAAGTTGAGGGGATCAAAGGGTTTGTGATATGGATGTGATTTTCCATTACCGCTGTATCTGGGAATACATCAGGTAGATACCCCATGTAAACACATTTAAATAAATCAAATCCATTAAAATTAGTAAAATTCGTTCAATACAAATTGGAATAATACTCATTAAATGATTACAACAATGGCAGTGTTTAGGCCACTAATTACTGAACATATATGCTGTAACGATACGAAAAAATATTTTTGAATTTCTTAACATTTCTTGATTTTTAAATATGATGGAACAGCCTATAGACTAACTTAAATGTCTCTTGTGATAAATGACACAAAAAGATCATACATTAAAAAATAAATTTAAGTTTTTATGATTGGCAACCACATTTCTATAGGCAGTCCTTGTTGATTATCATGAGTCATGACTATATCATATAGTGTATAATATACAAACCAAGCAAAAACCAAAATTCGATATTTTTTTTAGTTTCGTCATTGATTTATAAGATTGCCAAAGTTCAACGATAAGTCTGATAAAAAAATTCTTACTAACACTTCAAATTAGTGGCGAAAATAAATTTATTAATAATCTAAAAATAATAGCAACTTGTATCGATAGACTGCCAATTTCGGTTTTTTGGTCCTTCAAGCCGGAAACCACTGTACTAACGGAATTTTTAATACTTCAGTGCCTCTACAGCATCGAGAAAGTTTTCTAAAATATTTGTCCCATGTCATTTTGACCAAGGAGTTAAAGTATATAAAAAAAAAACACTAAAATAAAATCGTCACTTCATAATTACTTTGATATAGGAACTTAATTATATATTTTCGCCAAAACTTACATTGAATTACACAATCAAATATATTTTAAATGAAAACACTAGTAAGATTTTATTCTTAAAGGTCTTTAGAGATAGCAACAACTGAGCAGAGAAATTCAACATTTTTATTACAAATAATTATACTGTTAGTGAAATCAAAAATAGATCTTAAAGAGAAATTAACAGGGATTGAGGAAAGCGTAACGTCATGATTTTTCTTCTGAAAACCATCGAAAATTAGGGTAAACAAATCTGGGCTGGGTAAACACTTCAGTGTTCAATGCTTGGTTTGACCCAAGTTACATTCCATAGTCATCGAACAGAAGTGTATATATGTTCCTGAAATCTTACGCGAGCAGTTCACGCATTATACATAATTAAGACTATATGTTATATCCTCACGTAGTCAACCTGTAAAAAAATAAATTATAGTTTAAAAGGTGTTGAAATTTTTGTAATTTTTTTTTCATTGGCATAAATCAAACACGTTCATATTATGTGTTATCTGTCATTTGTGACAGTTGACTTATAACTCCTATATTAATTCCGATTAGTTAAAAACAACTTAAACAAGTTATTTCAAGTATTACAAAACCAAAATAATTAAGAAGAAAACTTGTTCACGCAACACAAAAAAGGGAAAAATTTTTGACATAAGCTAACAAATAAACAAACAAAATCATTGATATGCGCACGCGTCCTTGATCATGAACCGAATTAGCCAAGTTCAAGGTTACTAAAGCAAAATTTACAAACACATTTTCAGTCAGTTTTTTCTTATTAATGCATTTTTATTTACAAATACAAATTACTAATAATGATTAAAAAGATATTTACTAATCTCTCTTGTCAATTGTCAAACTGACAATTGTTAGGCGGGAATTTCAGTTTTAAATTCATTGAATAATAATAAAATTAAGTCAAATTGTGTTTTACATTTGACAAGTCAAGTTGGCTATTCGACCCAAAAGACTTATATTCTCGTCGCGAAAAAAAAAACTTACCATTAACAGTGTTACATCCATCTATTTCTTTGAAAGAAGTTCGTTCTGCGCTGAAACAAATTACATTTCTATAGAAACCCATTACAGTACAGACGTTATTTATAAATACGTTTAAGCAAACACACAAAAATACACTAAATTCTCATTTTAAATGGATGAACATGAAACGACATTCATAGAGTATAGAGAGTACTGAATCAATCGAATCGAAATCGAAAACAAAACAATCGGTACTCAGAGTCGTTGAAGTGTTGTTTGAGCCAAATTAATAACTACGCTAAAGTTAATAAGATCTAAACAATTTTTTATGGACCCTTAAATAAAAAATATTAGTCCTTAAAATGTTTTCTCTTAGATCTTAAAATTTGAAACATTAGCGCATTTAATCAACGAATCCGACTACCTGTACACGCCCGGTTCCAATAAACAAAAACCAGTCGTAATTTCTATATCTCTGAACATCTAGTTTGTTTTTTAAAGCAAATAGCGAAAGCTATATAGTAAACATTATTTTATACATTGTTTTTTTAACGTAACACGCTTTCTTTTAAATTTTAACCCACAAAACTTGTTTGTGGTATAAATGTCGCAGCCAACTAGCTTAATCAGCCGTTTAACCAACGGTCTGAAAGATATTCAGCCGTAGCATTTGTTAAAACATTTAATAAACTGGCTGGCTAATACTTAGGGATTCGTACGATGGAGTCAGTTAGTTCAACGACTAGGCTATTAATTGAACGGCTGATTAAGCTAGTTGGCTGCGACATATATGTATGTGAGAGGAACCCGACACAGGTATTTCACTACTTAAAAGGGTTCCCAAATCTTACACATTATAATAAAAACATTTTTTATAATATATAAGCGAAGGAATTTATTTGTACAGATTTTTTTTGTTAAAAAGCCGGCTCCACACTCCCGGTTTATTTAATTGATACGTCTACGACAAAAATGGACGTGATTGCAGTGACTGTTATGTGCCTTGCATGTATATCCCTAATATAAATTTATTTTTTCTATCTTAGTTGTCCTCTAAAACTCACTATTATCTTTTTTTAAATTTTTCCTTAATCCATCCCATTTTTGGATTCCAGACGGATTGGTTACATTTGATAGAATTTAATAGAAATGTCGCAGTAAAAGTCGCAAGGTACTCTTGTTAGGAAGGGAGCCTAGCAATGTTTACGAAACTCAAACATTTCGTTAACTCACTTGTCGGATAGAACTTTAGCAACTTGATTGAATATCTTTAATTAATTATATCTAGAGATCCAATTAACTCTCTAATTTGTTTTAAATATTGTTTGATGATTTGCTTTTTTAAAAGAGTACCGAGAGTTTTTTACGCCGGCTGTCTCTCTCGGCCTACACCCTCTGTCTTCTTTGCCGATGAGTAGGGATGCCTACAGGTTCAAATTTATTGATGTGGACTAAGTGATACCTTGATGATCTTATGTTCCAAAATAAACGTATTTTTTTTATTTTTTTTTACCGTCCACTTATGTCGCCTCGAAGAGAATGTGGATTTGTCTGACATTTAAATTAGACGAACCCATTTGGTCAGGTTATTTTATACGGGCCTGAAGTATAATAAAAATCTCAACATTAAATTCGACTTAGGGTCCTTCAAGAAAAGAGGGTACCAATTCTTAAAAGGCCGGCAACGCACTCGCGAGCCCTCTGGCATTGAGAGTGTCCATGGGCGGCGGTATCACTTAACATCAGGTGAGCCTCCTGCCCGTTTGCCCCCTGTTCTATAAAAAAAGAACATTATCATTAAATATTTGAGTTTCATTGGCCGACTTTTCAAAGACGTATGTCAAGTTCTAATATAACATTCGGGAGTATATAAACGATTATGAATCTGATTAGTGTTTTATGCGTGAAAATTAATAGTTTTGGAAGCGTAAAAAAATTCAAAATGTGTCGTGAGCGCAAATATTTCTTCGATAGCATATGAATCTGTTAAGATTTTGTTTATGGATATGTTTTCTAATATTAAGTAGACAAGATGTTTTGGCATATTTGGCAAGCATCTTAAGACTTTTTTTTTGCTTACCTAAATCAAAATCATATAAATCAATGTTTAGGCAATGATAATTTTATATTAAATATTTGTAATAAAATACACGGTCTGTTTGAATATATAACGTAAATAACTGCAAAACTTTTAAAAAAGTTTAATAGTAAAAAAAATATTTTTATATTAGCTTATAAATTCCAACCAAAGTTATAGTAACTGATTAAAACAAATTTTTATGAGACTCACAATGACTCCTATATGTGCCTTTTTGCTTAGCAAGAATTTTTTAATATATTTATAATAATTTTCATTGTAAGTGATAATCTTAAGCTATGTCTCGAACCTCCGGCTCGAAGGACCAAAAATGGTTTCTCGGGGTGGTTTAATAAAGTGATTAACTACGTACAACAAAAGAATTGAAAAAAATAATAATTTTAATTGCTAAATGAATGTAATGTTGAAGAGAATGCTGTGGGGGGGTAACTCTGATTTAGGAAATCGCCACGCTATAAAACCAAGAAAGCCTCAGTGAGATAAATATGCAGCCTTGGCTCGTACAATGGTGTACACCAAGGAGCAACACCCGAGCTCTCTTTCTTTCCTGCTAAACTTATATATTCCACTTCGGTAGAATATTTTGTGCACTGTGAGCTGGCACAATATCGCAGCAAGTAGTCAGGGCAATATTTCTGGATTTCAAGCCGAGTGTAAATACAGTAAACCCCGGTAGACCCGGACCGCGTTATATGAAATCGCGCTGTAGGAGTTTTGTAAACCTTTTTAAGAATTTAGTAAAGTTATTTAGTTTAATGTCAACACAATTGAAAGGTAAAATTATTTATAAATTCCACACCACAGTTATATGGGCACCGCGTTTAAGGTGGGTTTACTGTATTAACTTTGAATTACCCCATACCCCAGCTCTTAAAGAAATTAGGCAATGATTAGGTAATAGCAATTGTCCGTCACCACTTTATTACTCCGTATACAAAATCTTAACATGTGCAACCATATCCGTACGTGGAATTACATTAGGTCTCGTCCGCCTAACCACTTAGGTTCTTTGATTTAAAATTATACATATTTTGGGAATTTAAACGGAATTATTTGAAATGATTGAGTTGTCTTAGGTATGTCAAACTAAAAGTTTTTTTTGACAGTTTTGTGTTTAATAATCCAGTTTTTTCGGGTCGTTATTTTATATGTATGCTTCTAGCACTTGACATAGTCTGAGTAGTCGTTGAATAGCCAAGTGGTTAGGCGTCCGAGACCGCGTGCTCAAGCGAAACTTACAATTTATTTTTATTTTCCGAATCGAATACAGTCCCGTTGAATTGCTTGGAAGACTCGTTCTTGGCTGAATCATATATTACATAGTTATTTAAATTACACATAGGGATAGTGCGGATCAAAAAGTGCCTTATTTTTTTTATTATCTGTCTATCATTTAAAATATTTTATCATGCCAATGTTAAAAAAAATAAATGTCTTAAAAAATCTTCTTTAGAATATCTTCGTTCGTTCTATAAGATACAGAACTAAAATTCCTACTAAATTTAGTTTGTGATATTTTAATGCAAATCATAAATCAATCAATCATAATAAATCATCAAACAAATTTGGAGTTAGCTATTCTTATCGCCTATAAATACTAATAAGACATAACTATCAAATTATGAAAATCGATCAAGCCGTTTCGAAGTAATAGACAAGTATTTACATACGTATTGAGAAAAATATTTCCATCTCTTTTCAACACACACGGGAAGAGAGAGACAAGTAGTTTAGTTGTGTGCATTTAGAATATTCAGGTATTTTTTTTGCCTTGGTAATAATTTCTTAAGAGATTCAGATAATCCAAAGGAGTTTATTAACATTAATAACATTGTTTTTTTATTCCATGAATAAATATACATCATACATAATTGTCAAGTGGAATACACAATAGTAAAATCATTGAGAATACTATTTATATATATATAATAGTAGTATTATATATATATTTATATATGAATATCCTGTATATAACTGCATTATATATACATACATATAACATATACAGTTAGCCTAAGTTTTGGAAGACAAACACTTCTTTGGATTTTTTGAACTCGGTAAAAATTAACAAATGTTAATTCACAATTAAAATCTATTACAACAAATACATTAATTTCTTACACAAATTCTTATTTACAATTGTAAAACAATTTTTAATTTTGCCAAACTTATTTTTTAATTTATAATTCATACATTTTTTAAAAATAGTTTTATTCAACTCACCATTTGTTATCACACCACCAAAGGAATTGAAGTTTACTTTTTTCTGCTCTTGTGAATTCTGAAAATTATTATTAAAATCAGAAATGAAACGGATAGCAGTTTGGCCGTAAACTGTAACATTACATACAACTTAGTCCAGTACATAATAGCCTTCATATAGTAAAATCAGTTGCAGGCAGCTCATAATCATGAGTTTTAGACATAGACATAGACATATTATTTATTACAAACAATAAATAAATAATATAAATAGTTTTGACCCTTTACTGATACCAATGATGTTCCTCTACAACTGATTTACAAATCAATTGGCGCACAGGTGATTGAAACACACAAACTCAACTGAAGGTTGCGAAAGCCAGTAGGCTCCTACTTTAATTTTTTTTAATGTACCAATAAAACAAATTAAGCAAAGGTTTAAACAATTCTGAACCTTTACTAACAAACAATTTTGTGGATAAGTATAGTATATTTTATTAAAACAGGATCGATATTCAAAGTGTTACATCCGGGACAATCATGTTGGTAAAGAGAAATGCTTAAATCAGATGTCAATGTCAGATAGATTAGTGAGTTTAGTTTAGTATTAGTTAAACTACCCCACATACCGATTCTTTATAGGCAAATAGCTTGGAAGAAGTTTTGGAGAACAAATCAATTTGGAAGACATGCTGGTTTCTTAGGAACACCTAACAACAGAGGGGCCTGGACAACAACATACATTTCTGAAAGGATCCAAAGTAGATCTCTAAAAAATGAATTTATTAAATAAATAACTCTTCATTACCATATTTTACAAAATCATACATATAAAAACAAAATAAAAGCAGGCTATATAAGGTTACTAGCGACCCGCCCCGGCTTCGCACGGGTGCAATGATGATACTAAATATACTACAGAAAATCTGTGAATGTTGTATATAAAAATATGGGTTATCCATAAGAGATAGACATATACCATCATGGACTTTTCTGTAGACCTTTTCAATGTGTACAATACTTAGTACATTATTTTGATAAAACTCGTAGGGTTCAGCCTGCGTTTGTAATGTAAGCAGAAAAAATTAATTATTTACGACATCACATTAGAAACCTCAAAAATAACAGTACTTCTCCACTATTTAATGGATGTTATTATACATATAAACCTTCCTCTTGAATCTATCTTTAAAAAAAAACCGCATCAAAATCCGTTGCGTAATTTCAAAGATTTAAGCATACAAAGGGACATAGGGACAGAGAAAGCGACTTTGTTTTATAATATGTAATGATTATTAGGCGGCAATGCGTGGCCCTATCGCTAACAAGTGATTTCTTCCAGGTAACCCTTATATGGCCTTATCAGTTAGATGTGGTTGGAATTGGGTAATATGCTTTCAAGTATGTGGGCTAAATTTCAAAGTATGTTAATCCAGAATATTTTCAGAAACTTAGTAACTTGTAACAATACAAACTGAATACATATACATTTCAATAATTAACATTTTCCTTTAAAACATTACTTTGGTTAAATATGTACTAAAAACAGTTTCTCTACTATATTAATAATAAAATCTACATATATCTGGTTCATATTTAAGTATACAAGTATTAAGAGTCAAATACCTAAGGGTCAACGGTCTCAACAATAGGTCATCCCATCGATTATTATTATTAATATAAGAAATCAACAAATTACCTCCATCTCCTGCAAATCCTTCATGAGCAACTCAAACTCTTGCTTGGTAAACTCCACACCTTTCACTTTATCCGAAGGCACTTTGTCACTTTCACTAACACTACACTTCTCTTCGGTCACTTTGTCCTCGATCACCTCTATATCACTACTGCTGTCGTCCCGAGCCTCGCCCAGGGGATCCACATCGGAGACGATCAGCACTTCCTTCTTCTTCTTCTCCGGCGGTCTCTTGTCCGGTTTCGCAAAGTTCACGGGTATTAAAATCGGATGCGGGATATTGTTCTCCAGCGTCTTCATGCTCTCTATCTGTTTCTGGGTGACCTCGTCCTTCTTGACCATGTCGTTGAGGGCGGCGGGAGACTTCACCCGAATGAGGGCTTCCTTCTTCTTCGCGCTCGACGATTCCTTTTTGTCATTGACCTGAACCGGGACCGCCTTCCTCTCCGGTTTCTCTATGGGTTTGATTGTGGTCGTGACTGTGAGCGAGCTAGGGAACTGAATGGGCTCACTGAACATCTGAACCGGTTGGGACTGAGATGTGGAACTGAACGTCTGGCGTTTCAGGTCCGTCGCTTTGATGTCCTTGTTCAGGCTGAAACCGAATTGTTATTTATAATTATGTATAACAAAACAAATAGCAGCTTTGATCCCCGGCTGTAAACGGTGAAGGACCTACAGAGTCAGCATGTGTCAGGCACAGGAGACTGATCACTTCTTGCCAATTAGATTGACAACTTGAGAAACCTAAGACTTAAAAGGATAATGATTCTAAGAAAATAAACAATTCATAAATATTTATTTAAACAAAATACTAAATATTATTGACATGTATAACACAATACATAGTCAAAAGAAGTTATTTCAAGTATGTAATTTGCATATTGTTCCCACGAGTATGTAAGTGCCTGCTTCTGCTGATAGAGGACAAATCTTTGTTTTTAATTTATTTTATTATTCTTTATTACTCAAGATGTCAAATGGAACATGGTGTAATGGATGCAGCTCCTTACTAACATTGTATAAAAAAACTTGGCTATTAAAAAGAGTGGCAGAGATTGCCAGTTCTTCTCTTCCGTGCTACACCGTTGATTTGAACACTAGCAGTAAAAATAAAATTAAAAGCACTTAATGTATATGTATATCTTATATCTTTAAACGAGCAATTCTTGTGTATATATATATATAATTGGAATCTCGGGATCGGCTCCAACAATTTTCATGAAATTTAGTATACGGGGGGTTTCGGTGGCGATAAATCGATCTAGCTAAGAATGAATGATTAAAAATAACAAAAAGGTGGTGTTTGAGTAGTCCCAATTTAAACTGAAAAATGTATCTTCCTGACATCTATCGGCGAATAATAATACTATTTTTTTTAAATTGCTAAAGCTATTCCAGCATAATATATATTCTATATAGTTCATATTTCATTATTTTATTAGTATGTAATTCGTACTTAAGTATAACTTCCAAAAAACACAATTTATAAAAAAAAATTAACATACATATAGTTATCTATATGAATAAATGATTTGAATGACTCACTCGGCCTGCCGCAACAGAGTGGGCATCCTGACGAATCCCGCCGGGAAGAGAGGCAGAGCGCGTTTGGCCAGGAGCGAGGCCGCCTCGGCCGGGCTGCCCGCGAGCTGGCCCAGCCTCCCCAGAAGGGCCCGGCTCATGGGGCACCAGGGGAAGCGGCGCTTGGGGAGACGTTTGTCCACGTGGGGCACGCCCTCGGCCGACGCTATTTGGAGCTTTTTCCTGAAATTGATAAGCCAATCAAATGTTAATAAATCAACTTCTACCTTATTTGTATTTTAAAAAAAATACGTTTATTTTGGAACATAAGATCATCTAGGTATCACTTATTCCACGTCAATCAATTCGAACCTGTAGCCATCCCTACTCATCGGCAAAGAAGACAGAGGGTGTAGGCCGAGAGAGACAGCCGGCGTAAAAAACTATCGGTACTCTTTTAAAAAAGCAAATCATGAAGCAACAATTATTTTAAAACAAATATAGCAAATTAATTAGAAGTAGCCTGCCCAGCACTAGTCCCAGGCCCTTTTATCAACTAGATAATCAATAACTTTATTTCATAGGTTATTTGCTAAAACCAAATTTTGCCTATAAATTAGTGGCTGCTAATATTTTTAATGAAATTATTTTTTATACATTTTTGAATAAATTACATAGTTTATTTATTTATAAAATATCGTTTGTTATATAAAGATTTTAATAAAGAGTGCCGTTGATCATCTGACCGCACTTATTTGCAGCCAAGTGTAAACAATTATTAAATATTATATATTAATTTATTAATTATAATATATTGAATCAATTTTTTATATAATATGTATATGGTTACCTCATTAAATCTAGCGGCAAATGAAGGTTATCGGCGAGAATAGAATATAACGATTGCGGTACATAGATATATATTCTTCTTATTATAAATAGTACCTATGTGCTCGGTATTTTTATAAATTGTGTTTTTTGGAAATTATATTACGAATTACATACTAATAAAATGATGAAATATGAATAGTATTTTTTGATCTATTTTTTGAAAAGAAACATCATCATTCCTAGCTAGATCGATTTATCACCCCTGAAGAAACCCCCCATATACTAAATTTCATGAAAATAGTTGGAGCCGATTCCAAGATTCCAATTAGGTTTATATATGACAATTACAATAACAATCCTGATTATATATATATAATGTTCCAGTATATATCAAAATCTACTGAACCGAATTCAATTAAACATAAAAAATATCTGATTGAAATAATATCAATAGGACTTAGTTTTGAATAAATTTGTATACACTCACGCTAAAAATGTTTATAACCAAAATAAAGATAAATACCTTTCTTCCTGAACGCGTTCACATTCCGCATTATACGTGGCTATCATGTCCGGCTTCCTTTCGTCTATGAGCGCTTTTAATCTGAAATTTAATATGTTTATATAATACTAATATAATATATGGTAGACATCCCTACTCATTGGCAAAGACAGAGGGTGTTGGCCGAGAGAAAAAGCCGGCGTAAAAAATCTTTTGGTACTCTTTTAGACGCAATATCGAGAAAGTTGTGGATGAAGACGCATCAAATTTAATATATAACTATCGGATCCGACAGACGTTGTCCTGTCTACACGTCTTTAATTTCAAAATTTCAATTTTTAATAAGCCATTTTGATGAAAATTATTATTCAAATGTTATGACAATATCTAACGATCCAGCACATGGTCACACAGGATATAACACAATGATAACAAAACTTTTTTTTAATTTCGGGACAGACTAAAATTAAAATTCGAATATTATTTAAAATTTGACACTGCGATGGTAGCGCCGTCTGTCGGATCCAATGTAAAACATTCCAAAATCAACAACAACTAATAAATTGAAAATTAATTAAAAAAACACTGTCCAGCGGACAAAATTATGAATCTAAACCATTCCCCTTGAACACACACAAAAAATTTCGTCAAAATCGGTCCAGTCGCTTAGGAGGAGTTCAGTCACATACACACGCACACAAGAAATATATATATTAAGATAAAACAAAAGGTTAAATAATTCAAAATATAGTAATACAAATATTAAAGTTCTAGTAAGATACTTTAACGGTTAACTGTTTATATAGACATATTATTTATTATAAAGAAACGACAAAAAAAACAATAATCATAGAGAAAAAATTAAATAAAAGATAATGAGAGGTATATGATTTCTTTTTCCTTTTCCCATTCGATTCGTTTCAAATGTGTAATTAAGTAATTGGCCCTGACTCAGCATTATGCTGAGGAGCAGAATGTTCCACCTGCATTCTGTCAGAGACCGGCTACTTTGCGCTTCAGTCGCAAAGTAAAATATATTTACACTTAGTCAGAAATTATAATAAAAATAGTGAAATGTCTAATTAACTTGTATTCGTTGTTATTGAATATTCATTTACATTTGAATTAAATATTTTAAACTGTTTAGTACTGTAAAGGATTTTTCGCTTTTTACAACAAAATATATTTTAGTAAAAATTGACCACGGGAATATATTATAATATATTCCCGTGGTCAATAAAAGGAAAGGGCGGGGCAGGGAAAATAACCGACCACAAGATGTCAAAGTCTGGTGTAAAAATTGACCACGGGCATATATTTTACTACAATATATTGTTTTGTTGTAAAAACAGCAAATTCTTTATAGTATTAACAAATTTAATTCAAATTCCGCAAATAGTTTAATATAGCCTTTGTATATTATATCAATATTATGTAATACATAATTTTATTAAAATATAAAAAAAATAAACAATAAATGAATAAAAATTAACTTCACCTGCGCAACGTCTCTACAATCTCGGCCTCCTTCTCTTCAGGTGAGAGTCGGCTGAAGTCTTCTGTAAGAGTTCTGTCTTCCGCTTTTCTCTTCACGGCAACACTGACTCTGGAGACGGTCACTGCGGCTGGGGCTGTGGCTGTGGCTGGAGTTGGAGCTGGAGTTGGAGCTGGGGTCGGGGCTGGAGTTGTAACGGGCTGGGCTGAACTGGATTGGCTCTGGTTGGAAGCTGGAATTTTAGAAAATGGTATAAATAATATATTTGGTAAGTATAACCCAGATTAAAAAAAATATATCATTTAAGTTTTTTGTATAATTATTACATGATTAAAAAAAACTATTCTTTAGAATCAAGTTAAAAATCACTTGAAAACTTGAGAGTTTTTAAAGGTTTAGTAAATAAATCAGTGACGCTACAACCTTTAGGTCTTGGCCTCAGATTTCTGAATCTGTTTCATGATCATTTTTAAATCTAATAGGCAAGTAGGTCGACAGCCTCCAGTGCCTGACACACTTTTTGGGTCTAAGACATGTCGGTTTCCTCACCATGTTTTCCTTCACCGTTCAAGCAAATGTTAACTGGGCACATAGAGGTTTTATTTGGCACCACTGTTATGTCAAAAATGACAGCTGTCAGAATTCTACAGAATTCACAATCAGAGTATAGGTTTATTTACACTGTGATCTGACTCTGAGTGCTCAACCAATCCAGTACGCACACACACACAGTCAATAAATAATGACTGAAATCGATGGATTACATAAATCTAGATTTTATGTCAAAATGTTCAATATTTATTTCTTCCATATTTTTATACTGACTGTCTGAAACGTTTTTTAGAATGTTTTGACCAAACTAATGAAATAAAATTAAAAAAAAACACTACCTCATGAATTGTTTTTTTATGAAACTTTAAATTTCAAATAAAAAGAAGTAGCATAAATAATGATTTAATTGCATCCATAAGGAGGGATGCAACGGGCGTCTTTATCGCTAACCAGCTCTTCTCTCTCTTCCAGGCAACCCTGACAACCTTAAACATATCTCAGAAGGCCTAATTACCAAGCAATTATGACCCCGTGAAGATCTTTCATATTTATATGATAGGGTAGAGCTCACCTTGGCCGGAGAGTTTCCTGGTCCGCTGCAAGAGGGCTGCCCGTGAGCAGCCGAGCAGCCCCCCTGCCGCGCTCCAGGCCTCGCGGCGCACGCGGCTCGTAGCTCCGCACTTGTTCAGGCTCTGCTCCAGTCTGAGGGTATTTCATCAAATTTAATCATACATTTTTACTTATAAAGTACTTTAACTACTTATTTTTTTCTACTATTTTGATTCTATTTTTGATAATATCTCTATTATTTTTTTAGTATTTCTATTTTTTTTAATATCTCTATATTTTTGTTAATATTTCTATTTATTTTTTTAAATCTCAATATTTTTGTTAATATCTCTTATATATTTTTGATAATATCTCTATATTTTTTAAATATCTGTGTAATTTTAAAATATTTCATGATTTTTTAATATTTCTTATTTTATTTAAATACTTCTATATTCTTTTAATATTTCTTATTTTATACTAAGTCAGTCACCTCAATATACACTGATCAGTCTTGCCCTTCAGGTCCTTCCCGGGATTATCCTTCTCTCGACTCAGCAACTGAACCTTCTCCAACGCTTCACTCACAATTTGTGGCAATTTCACTTCGAACTTCGCCTCCGTTTCCCTGAAAATAAACAACAATTTGTTTTTACAGGGCATGTGAGGCGGTGTGATTTAAAGAGATTTTTTATTGTTCTATTCTCTCTTGAAGGCAGATTAATGATTTTGAAACATTACAATTAATTTGATACTGTATTTTAATTGTGATGATGTAAAGATAAGATAATATAATTGACTATGACGATGACTCATAATAATCTAACGTATATAACTACTATGTAAAATTATACCCTTAAATTATGTATGACAAAAGTTTTCTTGTATGTTTCTTGTAAATAAATTAATAAAGTTCCTTAATTTCAAATTTTTCATTTTCAAATAAATATTTTTCATTTTTTTCAACTAATTTAAGGAAATTAACGCGAGGAACATCACTTCAGATGTTATTAAAAACAAGAAAAAGAAGCCTAACGATTAAATCGTTGTATTTTTTAGATAAGAATTATTACAAATATTGGTGTCTAACTAACTCTGCTCTGTCATTTTTCTAAATGTAAGATTTAATAACTTGTCTTGTTATTCATAATTATTAATCATAATTATTACTTGTCTACGGCATCCTTTACATAATTTATAAGTGTGTCATAATGAATAAAACCAATGAATAAACAAAGGTAGAAAATAAGAACATGAACAGAAGTACATACATGTCTGAAAGGATAATAAATATATTTATGTAAATAAATAAATAGATAAATAAATAAAATAAAAGAGAAAAAATTTAATACCTGGAGCTATCCGATGTGATGAGATTTTCAGAACTTGGTGCAGGCTTTGAAGTCAGAGAGTCTGATTGTGAAGTACTTGAACCTTCAGGACATGCCTCTGTTAACAAAGTTTACAAATATTATACTGACTCCATATTTACCTATTCCATTACATAGGGGATATGTATTAATAGATAAACAACCATATCTAGAAAACTACTGAAATATTTTATGGATAAATCAAATCAAATATCATTTATTTATGTAGGTAACATAAGGTACGCGCGAACATCAAAAAAATAAAAGAACGGAAGAGAAGAATTGGCAATAAACTCTCCGCCACTCTTTTTAATCTCCAAGTTTTTTCTTTTACACAACGTTTGTAAGGGAGCAGCAACTATTACACCAGTTTCCATGTGACATCTTGGGTAATAAAGAATAATAAAATAAATTAAAAACAAAGCACGCACTTACATACTCGTGGGAACAACACGCAAATACGTAGTAGAAACAAAAAGAAGATATTGCTTAGTATACAATAAAGTCGTGGACAAACACACATTAACTTAGACGCATATATATATATAAGCCCATGCAAATAACACAAATTTCAAAAAATTAAAAAATAACCAATAATATATTATAAAAGAATTTTACCATCTGAAGTTTGTTTCCCCGAGGTGGGTGCTGTTGTGTCAGACTGACTGACAATTGATTTCTTCTTTTCAGTCTTTTTTACTTTCTGTAATGTAGATATCAAATGCTCTATTACTGGATATTTATGTATTAGCAAAATCATGTATGATGTATCATCTTAAGTGATCAATAATATTTTTAATAATTCCAACAGAAAATTCTATATGAAATAAGTATAAGTACTTGAACATAAATATAAATTAAAAAAAAGAAGCTTTTTTTAAAAGGTCTTTAAAAGTTTAAAACAAAAGAAATACAATATAAAATAATATTATTGTAATTGCTGTTCTTTCCACCGGAAGGTTAAGTAAATACATTACATATAAACACTACAATTAATATGAAAATAATTAACTTAAGATAATTTAGAGACATTAATTGTTAATATGTATTATATACATACATAAGAGACTGATTCAAAAAAAAAAAATTGAGTTAATATATCTAAAAAGCTTCTTTATTAGACAATAAAAAAACCTCCTTAAAAAAAACCCCTCCTTTCCCATTTAAAATGCATTAATAAAAACGTTAAAAAAATATTTTTTTCAAATTTCCCTTTTTGGCGTCTTGTAGGAAATTAAATTCTCAACAAAAAATAAATAAATTTATATATATAATATTAATATTTTACTCATGTATTACAGACATATTCTAGAATGAATATTACAGAATTTTTTTTTTAATGGAATTTGACAGTTCTTTAGATTATGACTTGACAAAGGAATAAATACAACTTTGCCGTGCAAAGTTAAGTAAGAACTTACTTTCTTTCGGTGTTCGGTTTTGTGTGAGTCTGTGGTTCCATTTGGAACCGTTTTATTTTCCTTCACATCTTGACTGTCCGAGTTAGTTGAACTGTCTGACGATTCCTCCTCACTACTGCTTGAAGAAAGTCGTCTCTGCAATTGTTTTACATATTTATTAAAGACTTATAAAACTTTTGCATCCTATTATGATTTAAATACATAACAAAAAGAAACGATTTGTATTACTACAAATAAATTCTAATATTGCCTAATTCTCAATAGAATTATATGATATAATTTAATATCTTTAACTAACAATAATATAATACAGAAAATTCTGAGATGCAAAGTTTCTTTTTTCAGCAATCATCCTCTTGGCTTTTATCAGATTTCATTTGAGGGGGTTGACGTGTTTCTGATGCCTCGACAATGGCAATTCCCAAATACATATTTATGGACTTCAGCATTTTGTGTTAACCATGGTGCTTTGTTTCCACATAGTGTTTTGTTTTGTAGCCGCTGCAGGATTTTGTACAAACCTGTATCCCATAGAAGCATATTGGTTTTATTATAGTTTTGTAGATGAGAAGTTTATTTTCCAAACTGAGTGCAGCATTTCTACCTAATAGCCAGTTCATGCTATGAAGCCTACTAATAGCATGCTCCTTCTTAGCTTTTATGTGGTCTTGCCAAGTCAAGCCTTTGCCAAGGTGCATGCCCAAATCTTTGACCGTAGTCCGTTTTCAGCTCCCTCCAGAGTCACCGGAGAGCACTCTTCTCTTCTTAGTGTGAATGTGACATGAACTGATTTAGCTGGGCTTGCCTGTATCCTCCACTTCTTTAACCATAATCCTATTTTGTCCAGACATTCTGTAGTTTAGAGGATGCCATGTTAAGAGTATTATTATAGGAAAGGATTACAGTGTCATCTGCATAGGTTGCAATCACAACATCTATTCAATGTGTAACCAGGCTGCTAAAGTAGTAAATTATAAACCTACCTTATTCCGTCTGACATCACCATCAGAGTTTGGGGTTTGATTCTCTGGGACAGTCTTGAACTCCAATGACCCACTGTTTATGTAAAACCCTCCATATAGTGTGTCACATTCTGGTGGAATCATCTCGTCATACTGGAATTTAGAATATCTAATAACAATAGTGCAGGAGAACTTTGTTCTTATATTTTGATAATACTTTTAAAAACTTCATAGTCTATATTTCCACAACTATACAATAATAAAACTGCTTATATATAATTAAATGATTGATAATATATTTTATTTATGGGATTATATTTGTAGATTTTAGACTATTTTATTTATATGACAATTGAAGAGAATTTAAGGGACAATGTCTGGAGAACACATTGAGTGAAACTAGATATCTGTTCTATAACTACTGAGCTATGGGACTTCCGAGAACCAATATCATTAAAACTACAGATCTCACTTATGATATCATACATTTTAATATGTTTAAATAAACAAGTTATAGATAACACAAATAAAAAATGATAAGACACTTACTCCGTGTGTATTATCAATGAAGGAATCATTCTCATCATAACCTGCACCAATGTCAGCAAACTCTTCATATTTTGATCTGCCTTTTCTTCCATATGTGCTATTTCCACCCTAAAAAGTAATTTATCCAGGCTAGAATGTATGCAAATTACCAATGTTAAGTCTACTACTGACTATATACATTAAACCATAAATTTTTATAAATGGCAAGTTTGTTCATTGATAACTTTGAATTTTAGATTTCAGTTAAAACATCCAAATTGGTTTACTATATATGTATATAAATAAAACATTTTTTCAGCAACTCACATATTTTTGTTCAAATTTCCTTGCCACTCTTTCCACATCATCATCATTATCTGAGAATGGGTCCAGCCCAGCAGTCTTTCCATTTTCTATTCTTTTCTTTTTCTGTAAAAAAATATAAACAAACAAATTTCAAGGTCATATTTAAATAATTGACATAAAAATCTACTACGAAAATACAAATTATTTAACTCATCAAACATGATCCAGCTATACTATATATAATAATAATAATAATTTATTTATTTTATCATTATTATTATTTTTTAATATATGTATATGTTTTAAAAAGTCTCAAAGCTAAACAAGTATTAAAATAATTTTCCGCGCTTTACCTAAAACAGTAAAAACACTTTTAAAATTTAAAATCCACTATAAAGTTTAATCACGACAGTAGTCGTTTTCGTTTTGATAATCATAATATTACATTCTAAAACATAATATTAAATTAAATTAACAATCATTATTAAGCATAAACAGTTTGATCATTATAACGTCATTACTCTTTTTAATCTCAGACAATGAGCTGAACACAAATCACAACTATAATCTATTCGTAAGCGCTCTATTTACAATCGGAACAAAAAATAACCTTACCGCGTTCACAAAGAAAGATGCAAATATACATAATATACCTGAATACTAAATATAACACACACACAGGCGCAAAACGGACCGTATCACATAACCTAACCGTTATTTACCCCAATCGATTGACAAAAACAGAGCTTGAGACGAGCGAGATTGCAAAACGCGAAAATCCTATACATAAATAGATCTATACCAACCTGCAAGTTTTGCAAACTCGTGCCAACATTACAAATCTCGCAGTACATAAGTTATCATGTACATAATATACGTATACATAAACTTCATGATAATAAAAAAAAATCCAAAGGACAAATTCTTTTAATTCTTGTATATTATTATCAAATTACCTAATGTAAATACATTCTACGTCACTGAACAAACGATATCTTACATTTTATATTTATTATATCAAATCGCATATAATTACGGTAATTACTTTATCATGATACCCGTTTCCTATTAATAACGAAAATAAAATATTAGAAAGTAACCTTACCCATGCATTTGCCGGAAATAACACTGCAATAGGCGGGTTAACTTAGGTCATACGAATAGACTACTTTCGCTGCAATTCCTGTCACAATAAGCCACGACTGTCATACCCAAACATGCAAATTGCTTCTGTTATATCAATGTATTTAAATAACATTAATTATATTAGAAGAAAACAACGATAAAGTTGAGACCAATTGGATCAAAACATTGCCCTCACAAGTTGATGTCCTAGGTTGACAACGATCATCAAAGATTGTTGCAAACATGGCGACCGATATCTGGGCTTTTTCTACAGCTCGTGAACGCAAAATCATGTAACAAACCTAATACGAAACCCATGTAACGTAAGCAAAAATTATTCTAAGGCAAATTTACACTTCGGTTTGCGGACCTGTCTCTAGCCGCCAAACACCTTATTTACACCGGTTTTAACTCTCCACAAGCTTCCTTATGTTACAAAGAGCTGAAAAACCAGTATGGTTGCGTAAAATACTATGATTTTCTGTGATAACTTACTGCTGCTGCTATGACTAGTTCCTTGTAATTCAGCTCAGGATATTTACTTTCGTTGCTTTCGTCCAGATTTATAGCTAATCTCACTGTTTTATTCACATTATTCTTTACACTTTTTGTAGCACCCACTGTTATAATAGTAGCACGTTTAGGGTCCGACATTTTCCAACAAATTCACGCTTAAAATGATTTTTTTCAAAGCATGACACGGCCTGCATTTTCAAACTGTGTACCACATTGCCACCATGTTGGAATACATTGTTTGGGTTGTGAGCGCCACGGCAAAACTAAGTAACTTGGTTACAATTTCGTATCATGGTCACAAGATGGCATTCATTTTGTCATTGAATATCTCTAGATGGCACAAGCATAGAATATTATTTATGGAAATTATAGCTATTCTTATATGTAATAATTAAGTAAATAAGTTTAGTAATTTTAGTGAATATATTTATCCAAGTAAAGTTCTTAGTTTTGATCTGATATGTCGTATTTTTATAAATTCCATAAGCCTATTATACACATTAATAAAAGTACATAGTATATGCATGAGATGTCACTATCTCCAGTTTTTATCACATGATATTTCAGAGACATACTGCTTTATCGACGAACGGAAAGGTTCTTCATACTTTTGTTTTGTAATTTGACGTTTGAATTGAACTGTAGCGCCAAATTGCGAATTATTAATATTATAATAATTATATTATATAAAACATCCAATCACTTATTCAAACAAAAAGTAAAATGTTTAGTTTAAAGTTATAATACTTATAAAAACATTTGAAATACGAACATTACAAATAGTAATTGATTGGAGAAAATGTATTAGATACCGTTTTTATTTAATAATTTAAAAGCAGGTAAAATTATACTTGAAATAGTTTCCTTTTTGAATTAAAAAGTCAATTCAAACTTAATGGCTTATAGGCAATTTATAAATGCTGCTTTCCGCAGAGTGGGCCTTAAGTAGATTTTTTCGGAAGTGTTGATGACTTGGTCATTATGAAACCAAGATTCCTATTAAGATTACGTATATTACTCTGCTGAGGGACTCTTAAAACCCACTTTCTATTTAGTGTCATTGGTTGAAAGAAGTATTTCTCGCTAAGAACCTATAAATATTCTAAAATTAGCTTTGTAAATCTTTACTAAAAATATAAGGTTTTTGTATACCTTACCACCTTATTTATAAAAATATATTTTCAATTACACCGCTTTAACTAAACTCATTTGGCTTTTTTATCTAAGCGTAAACGTAATTTGTCAGAAAGAGACGAAACTCAAATTTAATAGTGTAGAACCAGAGATAGTAAAAATCACTATCAACAGAACTCTTATCATATTTTAAGGATTTAGTTGAAACGACATATGTATCACCTTCAATATGTTATATGTATATATGTAAGCTAGGCTAGAAGCAGGAATCGTAAGTCACAATATCTATCACTGAATGTGGTCGAGAATTCTCCTTTTTTAAAGAAAATAACTTCCAACGCAACATAATATGTAATTAATTAAAAATCAATTTTATACCTGGATATGCTAATTGAAAACGTGTACGACAAATATTTGCATAAATTTAATTACAACCCTTGTTTACAAGTTTAACTAGAGTTTAAATATACTTTTATAATCTCAATAGGTATCTGTGTTTCCATATTACTAAGTTAATTATATTTATTAAGTTCACTACATAATACATAATGCTATATCTACAGTATATGTTACAAGCTGTTTTAAAATATATGAAATAAGTAAAATTATAAATATATATAAGTATTATATGATATAATTATAACATAAAAACATTGTTTTATGCTTATCTGATAAGATACTTTAACAATACTTTTTTAAATTGATCAGCCCAAATCAATATCTGGATAAATATTGTTTATTCGGCTATAATGGGTAAACTCCTAAGTCGGTCTTTACAAAATAAAAACTGAGCCGATTTTAAACCTTGGAAATAAATTAGGGACGACAGGCATGGATCTATCGACAGGGGTCAATAGAGGACAAAACTTTGTTTTAAATTTATTTTATTATTATTAATTACTTAAAAAGTCATCTGGAACATGAGGTAATGATTGTAGCTCCAAATATTGTGTAATACAAAAAACTTGGCGACTAAAAAGAGTGGCGGAGAGTTTATTGCCAGTTCTTCAAATCAAATTAAATCAAATCATTTATTACAATTAGATAACCTCAAATGGAACTTTTGAACGATTAATAAAATATAAAGATGATTCTAGTTGCCCCTTCCAAAAGCTAGTTCAGAATAAGAATGGGCAAGAAACTCAACACTTTTTTAAAATAGAATTTTCAATAGTTGTATACATTAGTTAAATAATTATATTTGAAGACAATGTACTCGTAATATAAAATTACTATACAGTTCTATTATTGTATTGTTAGTATACATGTTCCTTGTATATTTACAAATATCGAAACCTTAGAATATTATACATAAAAAAAACACCCCAACTCTTCCGTACTACGCCCTTGATTTGAGAACTTGCAGTAAACGTAAAATTAGAAGCATTTAATTATTTTTTGACGTTCATAAGTGTACCTAATTGAATAAATGATTTTAATTTAACTCAACAAAGAGGAATTATTATCTGAAGATCATATTATTATTTTTAAGGGAGAATCGGCGCTGATTTATGAAGCCTTTTAAAAGTAACGACTTTCTCATTGGAAATCAAATAGTCTATTATTTTTTTAAGGCTATGATTTTTAATAATCGCTTGAGATTTTTAATCTAGATATTAAAAGGCTGATTTATACTGATTTAAACATTGATTAAAGTCGAATATATATACCTAATAATGTAACCATATCGAAAGCAATCTGCTCATAAACTTAAATGGAGATGGGCACGTAGTCCATTGTACAGATGACAGATTCAGGGTCTGGTTAACCCTTAGGCTGATTAGGCTGTAGTAGGGAGGCGCGCTGAAATCGCGTCTTCGCTAGATCCTATGCATCATCCCCTGCATATTTCAATTTGACCGAGACCAAACACTAAATGAACTGTAAACTGAATCTACAAGCAGAAGGGAGATTTTAGTATACAAATTAGATGAAGAATCGACGGTACAAAAATCTGTCAAACACTCAAAAAGATACCAAAATAGATGAGGTGTTACCAACTGCAACAAAGGTTTTTTTCAGCGCTAAAAATGTTAAAAGTTACTTGCGCTCCAAACTCCGTCAGTAAAAACTTACATCGCTCTCAAGTATACAAAGAATGTGATTTTTTAGAAACTATTGAATTAAAAAAAAATAGCCATGGGCGGTCAGAACTGTCGGATCAGTCTCTGGATGGTCTAAAGCAGTAACCGAATGGACTGGTCCAAAAGGAATAAGGAACAAAGGAAGACCAATAGAGCAATGGGCCGACGGGATCGACAGGGTAGCTGGAGGAAATTGGATGACGATGGCACAAATTAAATATGGGTGGAAAAAGTTGGAGGAGGCCTTTTCCCGAACAGACGCTATTTTTGCTAAATCTATGTCAATAATATGTAGAAGCATAGGTTACCTCTATAACTGAGACAGCGAGTAAATTTTATATGCATAAACCTCTGTAACTGAGATAACATTGTTTGTTTACTCATTCTTATTCTACCTTCTTCTTTAGTTTTAGTTTCGGTTATGTCATCAATGTCTTGTGTCATCAATGTCATCAATTGGTGACCAAAGCATATTTGATAAAATTTATAACATCGAAAAACATCTGATGGCTGATACTTCCAAACGACAAACTAAAATGACAGATTTTTATAATTGATACATTCTGTTTCCATATTCCTTTGATTACCTTTAAGTACTATTTTTTTTATTACAACTCATTTACATACATAACAAGTTGTTTTATTTAATGATCGCACCTGTATAACTGAAATAACCTGTATTCTCACCTCTATTAATGGAACCCTCTGTAAATGAGACAGATATTTACTTATAATAAATATTTGGTGGCAGAATTTTTCTTGTACTTCTGCCTAAAGCTCCAGATCGCACCTGGCTCAAGCGAAAATCAGACTTTAGTCAACTCGACTATTCACAATTAAACGTTCATCGTCTTTATTTTACATCACTGATTCAGTTCTCAATATCTATTGCCAATTTAAATAAATTTCATCAATGAAATACTGCGATTACAATATTTATGAGAGCTCTTCCCGAAGCGTGACTGAAATTTTACCCTTTCTTCCAAACTCGTCAATTACGGTAGATTGACTAAAATAGGAGGTGGCTTTTGAAATAAATCCATAAATCTTTTTTGTTTATTTATTTTATTTAAGTATTTCTACAGTTAATCACTAAACTTTATTCAAACAATTACATGACACACAAAAGTTGAAACGGAATACACATTGACACAGAAATATAAAGCACAAGATTTTTTTTCTTACAATAAAGTTCACAAAAAAGAATGCGTTCTTTACAAGAATTATAATCTAGGCTATACAATAATTAAGGCTGGCAGCTAAATCGCACAAAGAATTAGTCTAGCTAATTCAAAGGTGAACGCTGCCAGTATCTTCGGAACCTTGCCTTAAGGGACTCCTTTTAATAATATATTTTAGTTATTACATTTAAGGTCAGTTATTAGATATATTTTTATGTATTATGTTATGAAGAAAATTAAGGCTATTATAATAACATTATGTTGACTTAATTTTCTACAATACTAATCCTTAAACTAAGGTAATGTTCATTATCAGTCTAGGGGTCTGTTTCACAATGTATGGATAAAGTACCAAATAGCTATGCAACACATTACTTATTCGAAAGATAAAAGTTCTAAAAGAATAAGATAGTTTTAAAAGAATAAGATACTTGCCATTGCATGACAGTCGTGAAACGCAACAAACGCTAGTTTATCCCACTAATAAGTAATAAATTGCTTATTTGGAACTTATCCGGACATTGTGAAACAGACCCTTAGTGTTCTATAATATTTTGACAAAATTTAAAGTTACAATTTAAAATTACATTTGTCTTATTAACTTAACCCAAAAAAAATTCAAGAATTTCAATATTTTATAATCAAAGATTACCCGTCATATATGAATATTTATATAATGTATTCGCTGCATAAGGCACTGCAAAACAACGCCCGTAGGTGAAAAACCGCAAGGCGCATCAGAAGTTTATACCTCCCAGAAGCCGCCAATGGCATATTTGCATTGGATATTTTCCACTTCAATCTAGCTGGGTCGAGATAGGTGAGCATTCAATAACACCAACAATATACCTGTCCTACTATGCATAGCGTCATTGTCTATGGTAAGTGGGCAAGACGTGGATTTTCGACCACTGTTAAATACAAAACTTTAGTTTTAAAATAAATGTATTTATGTTTAATAAACTTTATTTCTCATTGCAATGTATTTTATTTACATGAGAAACTTATTTATATACGAGCGAGATACACGTCGCCATTAGCCGTCCCAATTTTAGTCAACAATGTTCACTCTGACATATTGTATCTTTAATGCCTTTTTGAATTTGTTAAACGCGCTTATATTGGGAAAGATGGTAATTGATTAAATTGCACCCTCTCATATCAAATAGACTTCTTCAAATAATTTGTACACGGCTTCGACAAGATAAGCAAACTCGCTCGATGAGTATTGCGCCTAATTGTGTATTTGATTTTTTTAACTGATAAGTTACTATGGAGGGTTATTTTTTAAAAATTAATTTTAAATTAAAATCGTCATAAATTTGGTTCCTGGTTTCCCGCAATTGTCGTACACAGTTATTGTATTAGTGTATTACCAATTAATATCCTAATCGTTTGAAATATCATGCAGATCGTATACAAACAATTAGAGGTATAATAACATTATACAATCATAAACAAAATAAAAACTAAAATACTCTAAATTTCTCTAAAGTGTGCGCATGGCAACAAAATTTTAATTTATTTAAGGTATAAGATTGATTTGTATTACGAATATTTTATAATAGACACGACGAAACCGGCTCTTTAATTATCTTATCTTAAATCTTTAAACGAGCAATTCTTGTATATATATATATATAATTGAAATCTCGGAATCGCCTCCAACGATTTTCATGAAATTTAATATACAGAGGGTTTTGGGGGCGATAAATCGATTTAGCTAGGAATCATTTCTAGAAAATGTCATTTTATTTGTGTTTTATCAACTTAAACATAAAATTGCTCGTTTAAAGATGTCAGTCAAATAAAAACTTAAATATAAATATAATTCGATAATTATAATCATATTTCATAATTTTATGAGTAGGTAATTCGTACTATTAAAAGTAGTAAAATTTCCAAAAAACACGATTTATAAAAAAAAATACCGAGCTAAGCTCTGTCATCCAGGTCCTATTATTAAAGTTTACCACATCATGCATAGTACTAAATCTACGGCATATTTTACATCTAAAATGTATGAATGAAATAAGATTCTTCTTCTCATTCGTTTCGCTCTTGGCAGAGCGGTCGTGATCGCTATGTAGTAGAAGTAGAAGGCGCAGATGTAATGCGCTTCACGACGCTCCGCCACCGCTGCCTATTGGAGGTCATCCTGCTGCACTGATTCAGTGTTTCTCCTACGGCGGACTTAATCTGATCGGTCCAGCGTGTAGGTGACCTGCCGCGCGGTCTAGCGCCTTCCACCTTCCCCTGGACGACAAGGCGTTCTAGGGACTGATCGCCACGCCGAGATACGTGACCGAAGAATGTAAGGATGCGAGATTGTACTGTTGAAAATAGACGCTGCTTAACACCGAGTTCTTGAAGTATCGAGACGTTTGTACGAAACTCGGTCCACGATACCCCAAGCATTCTTCTCCAGCACCACATTTCGAGAGCGTCTATTTTCTGCCTTTCCACATCTCGCAAGGTCCACGTTTCGGCTGCGTACAGAAATATGGGGAATATGAGTGCCTTCACGAGCCTGGTCTTCGTGGCTTTTGTTATATTTCTGTTTCCCCATATTTTCTGCACTTGTCCATCGCCGTTCTCGTGATGCCCATCCGACGTTTAATCTCGTCGATGCAGCCGCCATTGCTCGAAATCTGAGCCCCAAGATAAATGTACGATTGAACCACGTTGCATTTCGCGACTTGAGCCACTTGAGGCGAATTATTTCCGGCACGGTCAACAATCATCACCTTGGTTTTGCTACGATTTATCCTGAGGCCAAATTCACGACTCACTCGCTCCATCTTTAACAGAAGCTCTTCCAAGTATTGCGAACTGGATGCAAACAAAGTCGTATCATCCGCGTAACGCAAGTTCGCAATCCTGTATCCACCAATCTGTCGGTCCAGTCTGTCCAGTCCTCCAAAGTGATCCGCATTATTAGCTCTGTGTACACATTGAATAAGAGCGGTGATATTATACACCCCTGGCGTACTCCGGCACTGGGATGGAAATCACCTGATAGAACATCATCTGTGCGAACTGAAGCTGTACCTTCTTCATAGAGCCGTCTTAAAAGGTGCACAAGATGTTTCGGTGTGCCCATATCTAGCAGGGTCTTCCACAACACCGGCCATTTCACTGAGTCGAATGCTTTTGAGAAATCAACAAAGCAAATGAATATGGGCTTGTTAAATTCTCTTGACTTCTCTATAATCTGGCGTAAAATGAGGATTTGTTCCCGAGTGCCTTTTCCCCTGACAAATCTGCTTGTTCCGGAGCGATCTCCCCAGAGAGATAGGTTTTCAAGCGCTCGTTGAGGATATGCAGCAATATTTTGCTAGCGTGTGGTATTAGAGCAATGAGGCGGTAATTGTTACATTTCCTCGTTGAGCCCTTTTTATGCAGGGGTGTAAATATGGTGTGTGTCCATTCCGTAGGCCATACTCCTGTCTGCCACACCTTATTGCAGATGAGATGAAACATCTGGTCGCCACGTTCTCCTAAGGCTTTAATTGTCTCTATAGGAATTGCATCTCTACCAGTTGCTTTTTTGCTTTTCAGGTGTTTTATGGCAGCTCTTACTTCCGACAGAAGGATGTCTGGTTCCAAATTATCTGGCTCTGGTTCTGTGCTTATAGACAGTCGAGACTGCGGATCTAGGAACAATGATTGACAATAGGTCCTCCACGTTTCAGAGATTTGTTCGAGTTCTGTTACCACTTCATTTTTGTCGTTCTCGATAGCCCAGGTTTTAGCAGGTAGAGTTTTAGTAATAAGACGAATTTTATGGTAAAGGTCTCTAGACTCGTGCTTCATAGCATGTTTTTCAAGTTCGTCACAAATGCTACGAAGGTGGGAATTGTGGTCTCGCCTGCAGCAGGCTTGTATGTTAGCAGGCAGTTGATTCAACTCTCTTATGTCTGCTCCTGCGGCTTTCTTTAGGCGTCTCTCTTCTATAAGGGCAAGGGTACTGTCGGTCATCCAGTGTTGACGTTTGCGTGTTTCTGATCTCGGATTAGACTCAGTGACTGCATTTTGGATGAGTTGTTTAGCCTTATTCCATAGCGTGTCTGGTGTTGCTTCATTGCGGCTCACAACGTTCCAATCTTGCCAATTCCGTTCAATGGATGTAGTGAATTTCTCGTTATCTGCTATTTCAATCCGTCTTGTCATCTTGGTGGATCGAGTGGCCTTGAGCTTCAACCTCATCTTTGCGATGACGAGTTGGTGATCGGAACCGCAATCAGCCCCAGGGAGCGTGTGGGCATTAAGAATGGAGGTACGCCAACGTGATCTTATTAGTATGTAGTCAATCTGGTTTTTGGCTCTACCTCCAGGTGATGTCCAGGTGAACAGTCTACGGGGATGGTGTTGGAATAGACTGTTTACCACTACCATGTTGTTCTCGTCTGCGAACTGCATGAATCTTTCACCTCTTTCGTTACGTACCCCAAGTCCGAAGTTTCCTACACATTTGCTGTACTGGGCAGAGTTTGCGCCAATTTTTGAGTTAAAATCACCCATTATTATAAGTAATTCTCTATTGGGGATTTTGGCAATTGTTGTTTGTAAATCTTGGTAAAAACTCTCCAGTACGAGGGGTAGAGCTTCACTAGTAGGGGCATATGCCTGTATTAGATTTAAGTTTACAGGTGAGGCTTTGAGCTTCATAGATATAATGCGGTCGCTAACTGCCTCATACCCTATCACACTTTTATTCTCATGCTTAGGAATAAGAATCGCTACTCCGTTTCGGCTACTGTCATCGCTACTGGAAAAGTAAACAGCATGGGCGTCGGTAAAGAAGTGCCCATTTTTTCTCCAGTGCGTTTCTGTTAGACCGCAAATGGATAAACCACATCTAGTGACTTCCCTTTCCACGATGTCAAGTTTACCGGTTTTTAGCAACCCGCGAACATTCCACGTGCCTATTCTCTGGATTTTTCGCAACTTTACGGAGATTCCAGTAGCATTATCTCCACGTGGAGCCTGGTCTCTAACTCCAACATGGCCGGTAGTCCATTTCCCACCGCGCGCCCCGGACGCGGCGCGGCGCCGCTGGCTAGGCGGTTCGCATGGCAATCGTGATTCTATTGTGTGTACTTCCATAGCGATTGTCTTGGGAGATAAGCTGCAGTGGTTTCCCGTTGCCTTCTGCGCCAGTTCTTTTAGGGGTTATTTGAACCCCAAGGCCACTGTAGCCTCTTCTGACCTCTGGTCAGGAATGTGGTTATACCGCCACGGCTCGGTCGCCATTGCCTCGTCCGTTATCTAGCAGGGGGACCACGGTATAGGAATACCGCCGCGGATGATATGTTGTCCGCGCGTGCAGGTGAGGTTGACAGTTGGGGCCGGAAAGATGTTGAGTCCGTTCTCCCCCATTACCCCCCAAGATATACCCCCCAAGAAATAAGATAAGTGTTACAAAAAATACATTAAGAAATACGATTAAAATATATCCACGATAAAATAAGTATACAGTAGATATACCAGATTTTTTGGTAAAGCAGAAAAAAATTAGCAAAACAGCGTGTTAGGCACCCCACAATGCTTTCTTTAAAATCGATTAGCCCACTACCGAAAATTATACACTATTTAAAATTTACATTTAATATTTAGTATTGATAATAACTATAAGGGCAGTGTTGCCAACATAAAAGGCGATTAAACACTGTGACCTCAAATCCCAGGACGGTTCCATTTCACAGACTCAATTAGTATATAACAGAAACATCAAGAGAAGGAAAGTCGAAAGAGGACATTAAATTGTATACAAACTATCGAAACTCTCGGAAAGCCATCAAATTACTATTCGTAATTAATATAGTTAAATACTTTTCTGAGTCGAACAAAATACAATAAACTAGCAGACTTGGTTAAACGTTTCTGTGGCGAAGGTTTTTGTTATATTACATAGTGTTAAAGTATTTAAGGGAAACGGTAGGAGAACTTATGTGAAATGTAGATAGCTTATGAGAAACGTTGGTAGAGTTGAGAATCGTTTAAACACTAGTTAAACTCAGTAGCGGCTACAAACCTTCCCAATTAATTCTGAACAACGGCCTCTACACAAAACTATATAGAACCAGGTGCACCATAACACAAACCGATTTACATAACATTACCTTCTCACTCAATTGTTTAACCGGTTCCAACCGGATATAACCGTATAACCGGATGCGATAAAACCGCACTAAACGCCCGGGTTGCCCGCTATCTAATCTCTCAATTTCGTTTTCATCTAAGCTAATAGCCTGTGTATTTTTCAGTGCAATGTACGTTTCCATCCAGGTTCTAGCACTAACTCTTAAAAAGCCGTCAACGCACTTGCGAGCCTCCGTTATTGAGGTATCCACCATCAGGAGCCCTCTGAACATTTGCCCCCGTGTTTCATAAAAAATACTTTTTGATTTTTGAGTCTTGTTAAAAAAACTGGGCTCTATAGCCCAGGCTTTAGATTATCTTTAGATTGACGGATAGTTTCTTGCCAGTTCTCAACCGTTCTATGCAAAACCTGAAAAACCTTAGACAATGGTTTGGATAAGCAAGAAAAGCAAAGCAAAAAAAGAAGAAAATTATACCTATATAAATAACCTTTTAAATTCTAATCATATTTATTTACATTTAATTAGCAATAGCATATATAGTTACAGTATATACAGTTTTGGTCTATTAAATATAAGAATAAATGCAATTAAAAAACCTTTGAGTTTTTTTGAGTTTGATTAAACTGCAAACTGTGTGGAAATGTGATTGAAATCGGTTAAGTAGTTTAGATGTGCATAGAAGAGAAACAACGTAACGTGTAATACATATATATTAAGATATTATGTGAATTGTTTACTTTGCATATTTTTATTAGAGATTTCTCAGTTATTCAGGTCCTACTGAGCCAGTTTTCAATCTGATTAAAATGAGGGCTTATTGCAAAGACATTGCACTCATTAATGAGCGTTCTGTGTCTTTTTGATCGAATGCGAACAGCAAACTAAGGCGAGAAATGAGTATTGTTCAATATCATAACTTCAATAGTTACAATCGCTAACAACGCGATATTTCATTCCCGGCATTCGATAATTCTCGAATAACGTTGAGTTTTCGCGTTATTGCCCAAGTTAATGTGCCTGAAACGATGTTAGGTATTATTGGTATGGTAGAATTATATATAAGGTACCTCTCATCGCATACTTCTAGTTTTTTACACACGAAATACGGGTTTGAAACTTTTTTCAAACACGGGGTCAAAGCAAAACAGGGGTCTCATCTGATGTGATACCGTCCATGACAGTCATATTGCCAGAAGTCTCGCTAGTGCGTTGCCGGCCTTATTAGTATATACTGTTTATTAAATGTAAATTGTATTTTCATATAGATATTTTATTTTTTTATTTTATTTTTACAGTTTATTATAAATATCCACTATAGGCAGGTCCACTGCTTATCAAGTTATTTTTTTGTAACTGGAGTAAAATGAGACTGATCTAAAATCATCGTGATTCATGTGCACTTTTTGTTTTTCATGTGTCCTTTTCGGTTCTGTTTAGTTTTGTCTAAATAACTATATTATGTATTATATATTATCTATACTTATATAGTATACTATAATTTACTGGAAATAAATAAATAAATAAATCTATGTTTGCACTTCTTGATTACCTTAATTTTATTTTATTGCTGGAAAGCGGTTAGGTATTACTTTTCTGCAACAAAGTATCAATATACAAAAAAAAAGAAAAAAAAAAATTCAACAAAATTCTTCTACTCATTAACGGGTGACCATAATTATTGTGCCATAGTATTGGCAATGGGCATAACGTAATGAACGATGCGACCAGACAAAGTAGATAACGATTCGTTATTTGACGAAAACATTGCTAAATACTTTGTTTTGAAGAGGCACTAATCTTAGGATTGTTTTGAAAGAACAGCCCACATCCCGATTAGCCAGCAGATAATGCAAGTGGAAATCATAAGCCTTCCAAAGAGTTTTTCTTTTGGTTGGTTGGTTTTGGTGGTTGGTTTGGAAATACATCAGTGAGCAGCTGGTTCCATGAGTGGAAACCAATGACCACGAGGTGATGCAGGTGGTATTTCATCTTCTGCTTCGACGTCCGACGATGCAAGCAACTCAGCTGTAAATAATCCATGCTAAATGCAGTAGAGGATACAGATAGACCCTACATCTCTACTCAACGCCAAGTAATCTAGCCGATAAGAATTAAAATTTCTTGGTGCAGGAGCACAGACGCTGATTGAAGAAGGTTGAATGTTGGCGCCTGGTAGATAGTACCAGATTTTTTATAGAACAGTGGGCAAACGGGCAGGAGTCTCATCTGATGTTAAGTGGTACCGCCGCCCATGGACACCCTCGATGCTAGAGGGATCGCGAGGGACGCCAAAGCTGATGTTTGAGCCAGATTGTAATCTGCTATGTTTAGTTATATTTCTTTTCATTTCCAAATATTTGATTTTATTGATTATCAATAAAATCTTTAACGATATTTTTCTACCTATTATCACAATACCTGTAATCCATATATTAGAAACGTCGAAGTAGACAATATAAGAGAGAATTAATACGAAAACTTTGTTCAAAAGGTAAAGTTTTCCAATCAAGGCGAGCTTCCAAACGATTAATGTCTGCCACAAATGTGTGGTCTTTTGTCTTTCAATTCGCCATCGGTTATTAAAGTGTTTTTATTTATCATCATCGACCGGTACCTGAGGATTTTAGTTAGGACTTAGAATTTTATAATTAAGCCAGTTGACCCTAGTTTCTATCAGAGATTTATTTAATGTATATCTTTATCTTAATATATATATTTCTTGTGTGCGTGTGTATGTGACTGAACTCCTCCTAAACGACTGGACCAATTTTGATGAAATTTTTTATGTGTGTTCGTGGAGATTCGAGAATGGTTTAGATTCACAATTTTGTCCGCTGGACAATGTTTTTTTTAATTAATTAGTAGTTGTTGATTTTGGAATGTTTTACATTGGATCCGACAGACGGCGGTACCATCGCACTGTCAAATTTTAAATAATATTCGAATTTTAATTTTAGTCTGTCCCGACAGTTAGCGCTGCGATCAAATTAAAAAAAAGTTTTGTTATCATTGTGTTATTGTAGACCATGTGCTGGATCGTTAGATAATGTCATAACATTTGAATAATAATTTTCATCAAAATGGTCCAGAATGTTTTAGCTTATTAAAAAAAGTTTGAAATTTTCAAATTAAAGACGTATAGACAGGACAACGTCTGTCGGATCCGCTAGTATAATATATAAATCTCCTGTCACGATGTTTGTCCGCGATGGACTCCTAAACTACTTAACCGTTTTTAAATTAAATTGGGACACCGTGAGCAGTTTGATCTAACTTAAAAGATAGGGGATAGCTTACATCTCAATTTATACCCGCAATATTATTTTACTGCAAATATTTGTTTATTATTTGATACAATTCATACATGGCGCTGTGTTATATGTACCTAATATGACATCAAAACTTTAACACACATACACATCAATTACATAAGACATAAGCCATATATCAAAGGAATTAAGTGAACAAACAACCACAAAATAATAATAATTAAAAAATTAAAAATTAATAATAACTAAAACTAAAAGGTAAAAAATAACAGTAATAAACAAAACTAAATGAAAACTTAAACCACATCAAGAGCCTGGAAAACAAATTTACGGTAATTTGGTAGACTGTTGTAAAACATATTCATCAATGTTTGTAAGATGTAAGAGCGAGATAGCCTATTCACTGGACTATTAAAAGCAGCAAATAAGCAAGCCGAAGATATAGACTTTTAGTTCGTCTACCACCGAAATTAACGTCCGTCTCTCGAAATATTTAGTCACCAAGATCATGTAAACACGCGTACAATAGAGCGGAACCCAATAACAGGTGGCAGAGTTCGCTAACGATCCGCATTGCGTCAGCCCCTTTGTCTCGTAAAACTGCCAACCGTGTAGGGGCCGCATATCTTACTTACCCAACCGTACGGATAAAGGGTGTAATGGTTTTAACTCAAAATTTACTTTACACTTAATATTTTGAGACCAACTCAACCAAACATAATACCCGATTTTTAATTCTACTTAAAAACAATTTACATTCATCTCTCAGTCTTCCCACAAATATATTCAGTTTTTGGTGCAGAACTATAGAAACGACGTCAGCCGGGATATATAAAATTTGAAATATATTAAATAAAGTATTTCTTTTGTGAGATGTTTCAACTTTTTCCCACGAATAGCCTAAGCATTAGCCACCTAGTTTAATAAATGTTGTAATAAACGCATCTACTGACCATCGTTTAGGACGCTAGTTTCACGGCGCAGTTTAGTAAAGAGACTAGCCGACGTATACATATCTACATATTTTACTATATAATTGTAAAGTTTTGTATTGTATAATATAGATAAATATATACAAAAGAGATTATAATCTTGGATTATGAACATTATGTTGTCATTCATTTATTTAATGTTGTAAGTACTTGTAAGTAATTTTTCTAGTTTTCTTTTTTAGTTTTCCCTTTATTATGTAATAGAAGGCAAACGGTCAGGAAGCTTACCTGAACTTAAATGATATCGACCATAGACACTCACATTGCCAAAAGGCTAGCAAGTACGTTGCCGGCCTTTTAAGCATTTGTACGCTGAACTAGAAGGACCCTAAGTCGAATTGCAGCTCTTTCCACATAGTATGCGACAAAAACTGCCTGAAACGCTCAGTTATGGAACGACGAATTTCGTTACAAAAAAAAATCTGCTGCAGGCTACCAATCCACACTGCTGACCCATATAAAAAAATAAAATATGTTTATTTTGGAACATAAGATCATCAAGGTAACTAATTCCACGTCATTAAATTTGAACCTGTAGGCATCCCTAGTCATCGGCAAAGAAGACAGAGGGTTTAGGCCGTGAGAAAAGGCCGGCGTAAAAAACTCTCGGTACTCTTTTTCATATAGAAAATACATTCGCGAACCATTGTCACCCTACACGCGACACGCAGAGGTCTTTCTCACGCGCAGAGGAATGCCCAAATGTTATGTTCGTAAACTTTTATTAGGACATGCCTCGTAAACCTTAAAGTGCTCAAATCAAAAACGATCAAGTATTAGTTTATATTCTTGGTTTACCTTACGTTTAAAAATATCAGTCACGAGCTATGTAACCCAACTTAAGTTATCTAAATATAATAAGAGGAAAGATTTGTGTGTATGTTTGTAACGAAATGGCTCAAAAAGTACTGGACCGATTTTAATGTCTTTAACCATTTGAATGCTGATTAATATAGGATTTTAATTGCAAGAAAAACCGAATTGTATTGTAACATTCTAGTTGCCGATAATGTTCAAAAACATTAATTAGATTTAGGAACTTTTTAATAAGTCAGTTTTTAAATATATCTGAACATACACAACAACCGCTTTTGTGTGTAAGGCAAGCCGATTTGCTCACTATGTACTGTCTTTCAAATGAATGTGAAATACACATACACAGCCGATTGGAGCACAGCCGGGGATCGAACCTACGACCTCAAGGATGACAGTCGGCTGTTGAAGTCACTAGGCCAATATTACCGACATTATTAATATTAAATGAATAAGAACTTTTTATTATTATTATTATTCATTTGTCAGTCAACTTGACCACAGTCGATATCAACTCCGGGGAAATAAATACCGATTAGATATAGCACACGAAACGTCGGGAAAATTTTTAAATTATGTAAAATAATTACATATAAGTTTGTATACATAGCTTCTATCCGTTAAAACATGTTTTTTTAATTTTTTTTATTGATAAAGTGCTAACGCTAGGCACACTGATACATTGGTAAAAGCAAACACAAAATACAATTTTGAATGTGACAAGCAATTAGAGGCAAACCTGACATTCATTTAGAGCACATACAAAAATCAATAGAAACAATTTTTAAACAAAACAAACATTACAAAAAAGAAACAATTACAAAAAACTAAACAAAAATCGATTTTAAAGTGTGAGGGGAGCAACTATAGATCCAGACCTAGCTTGTTTATCAGAATGCCTGATCCTTACAGTATAGTTGATAGATTAGTTTAATACATAATTTCTTTACTCAATATTTTATAGGATTTGATCCAATTGTGAAACTGAATCAGGACTTGTTGAGTATCTTTGCAATCAACTGAACGTTGTCTTAACGAACAATAGATCGATATTCGATACAATCGAATGGAACTCGATTTTGTCCACTCGTTGCCTGATTGCTATGCAGTTCGAGAGCCTTTAAACGATGAAATATTTAAGAACGTTTTAATTACGTGCTGATAACGATTCTGTTAACGGTAACAATAATATTCTTAAAAGGCCGGCAACGCACTCGCGAGCCCTCTGGCATTGAGAGTGTCCACGGGCGGCGGTATCCATTAACATCAGGTGAGCCTCCTGCCCGTTTGCCCCCTGTTTTATAAACAACAAGTTTAACAAACAAAACAAAACTATAAGTTTAATATAAAATTATTTTGTACCTATATCATATTAGTGGGCAGATCTTTCTCACTCTCTCTCTCTCAATCTGTCTCAATCGCTCTCTCCCTTTTCTTCGACAAAAACGCTGCACATCTTTGTGACGATTCGTAAAAATTTTACCCTCATGCGCCTAAAGAAGCTTTTAATAACTTTTTTTTTATTATTTAATTTTAAGGTTAGTTATTAGGTATATTTTTATGTATTATGTTATTTGTTTTGAATGAATGTAAGGAGGTATACTTCAAAAATAATACTAACATTAAATAAAACTAGTACTAACCGTAATTCCAAATAACAAATATATAAATAAATAGTTCTACGTGTAAAAGCCAAAAATATCCCATACAAATCCCAAGCTAATGCCTATCCATCATTAATCACGGATAAGGAACAAAACTCGGACCCTCAAGTAACCATTTTTTGGCAGAAAACAATTTATACTTGTGATTTTTAACGGGAGATTTATGATACGAAGTTATTTGGATTTATTTCTTTTGTGAATAACTTTAGTTTACACGATACATATATAACAGACTGTATGGCGTCTATCCTTTAATGCTGTGGCGGATTTATCAGCAGCTGAGTAGACTGAAGCCTAGCCTAGCCTTGCCTTATACAAATTAGTGCAAGAAGACGGTTGCTCTGTGGCTATTGGACTTAAACTATGAGGTTACCGAGAAAATGCTCATCATAACTAGGTAAATAGTTGAGCATAAAGTTGACACAAATTTTATGTAAATGTTATTTAATAATTATTTAGAGTATAATTGTGTAACATTATTACGTAAATAATTCAGTACACACACATACACAGACACACACACACACACCAACTCACACACATACACATACCCCATATGGTTTCCTTATAATATATAAAATGTATATATGTATTTCTTATTTTGTTAACGTACCTACTGTAACCATAATTGTCTTTACTTATTATCTTTTGTCGATCCGAAGTGGTGGAGGCCTGATGACCTGTAACACAGGTGCACAACCTTTAGCAGGCATCAGTCTCAAATAAAAAATAACAATTCCCCAAAAGAAGAATGACAATTATTTAGATATACATTAATAAATAGTTGTGACATATAATGTATGAGCTTTTGTAAGTTTTTGTGAGAAAATAAATAGATATTATTATTATTATTAACTACATATATTAGTGATTTACTGTATTTTGATTTTGAGCCTCTTAGGCTTATAGGGTTTAATTGCACAGATTACGATTAAAATACAAAGATTTTAAATATAAAATATGATCTGGAGATGTAGGAGGCGAATGCATTGGATTCCCTGGATAGCACCAACTTCGAGTTCCTTTGGATAAATAACACGTAGAGATCTTCTTTTACCAATAGAATCCTACGTTATGCCATAACATATGCTATAGAACATTTTCAAAAAAGGTAAGATTCTGAAATTCCAATAAAAATATTTGTAACGCGTACGCTGCGGAAGCTATGGACAATAGAGCAAAGTGACGTAATTTAAAAAAAAAACAACTGTCAATGTATAATATGTGTCGTTGTCATGTTTTGTTTTCATTGTATCATGTAGTTATATTAGTGAAACCTATTGTGGATACATCCAACGTGTTTATTTCATGTTTTATTTTTAACTTTATTTTTATTTTTTTATTTCCAAATAAATAAATAATTACAGTTTTATATAATCTACATAAAGTCCGCAATACATATAACTATATATACTATATCCATCCGTGTTGAAAATAAAGACTTCACAAAATCCAAATAGATACTAAACATACAATCTCTTCATACAAAGCCATTATGGAAATACGGCAGGTGTAACACAAGGCACAGTGTCCGGATATAACCGGTTATAACCGATATTAAGCGTCCGGTCGACACCGATTGTGCCTCGCGATCCGCGTTTAATCTGCTTGTGTATGTTTGAAGAATAGATATAAAAGAGATTAAAATAATTTTCAAAAGATTGTTTAAAGGCCTATAGGATTTTAATAATAATAATAATATCAGTGGCGCTACAACCTCTTGAGGTCCTGGCCTCAGATTTCTGAATCTGATTCATGATCATTTTTAAATCTAATAGGCAAGTAGGTGATCAGCCTCCAGTGCCTGACACACGTGGTCGACTTTTTGGGTCTAAGATATGTCGGTTTCCTTCACCGTTCGAGCAAATGTTAAATGCGCAAAGAAAGCCCATTGGTGCATAGTCCGGGATTGAACCTACGACCTCAGGCATGAGAATCGCACGCTGAAGCCACTAGGCCAACACTACTCATTATACTTAGTTAATCATATTATACTATATATATTATTAAGTCGTTCAAGAAAACATTTTTACAAAGAAATGGACGCAAACTTATAACTTTTTCCAAATTGAAATTAAGTATTATTGAGTAGATTCATTATAAAACGGAAATTCGTCAGTTCCAAAGAGGATTTCATGGGTCCGAATCACTTTTCGGACTCGACTAAGCTGCTCACAGAATTAAAATGTAAATTTCTTTTATTTATACTCCAGTGATATTATACGTTCCGCTAAAAGGAGGAATTCAAAGTTACCTAGACATTCGTCTGTTTGATACTTAAATATTAACTTTTTATGAAAAGTGTTTCTCAATTTTAAATGCAGTCAACAAAAGTCAAATCATTTATTTAATTAGGCCTAATTTTGTCACTTTTGAAAGTCGAAATTGAAAATTAAAAATATTAAAAAAAAATCACTCTAGTTGCCCCTTTCAAAGGGTAGTTTTCATATGGGGAAGAATGGGCAAGAAACTAACTTTTAAATAGTTTTTATAATATTTTGTATAAATTAAAAATAAATAGGCGCGTGGTGTTATAAAAAACAATGCAGCAGATAACTTTATTCTTTTCTTACTATACATTTTTGATAGTTGATAAAAAAAATACCCCCCTCCCCTCAAATCTTATTTTTTTTAGGTTTACTGCACCCATTAAAGTCAAAGTCAAAAATAATTTATTCATATAGGTTACACAATGTACACTTATGAACGTCAAAAAAAATACATTAAATGCTTCTTATTCAACATTTCCTGCTAGTTCTCAAATCAAGGGCTTGGAACTTGGCAATAAACTCTCCACGACTCTGTTGAATCGCCAAGTTTTTTCTTTTACACAACGTTTGTAAGCAGCTGCAACCATTACATCATGTTCCATATGATAAGCAAAGCCTCATACAACATAAAAGTCCCATTTAAATTCCGTCTATTAGTGTCTTGGACTATATTTAATCTGGTCAGCAAGATTGCGAAGTCAACGTTTCAAAGGAGAACGGATAAATAATTGTTTTCCTTTTTCCCGAAGAAGTCGTTACGCAAAGTTAGATAACTTTTTGTTGACACCTTTAACTTTGCTATAGTTGTTATTTCATTGGCTCAAAGTGCTCATTGGATTGGAGATTTTATTATTTCAATGAGATGAAAACCATTACTGCATTACCTTTGTGGGTTTTGGGTTTGGATCTGTTTCTGTGAACTTCCTATATTTAGCTTCTATCTTCTAGGCAATTAGGTAATTATTTTTTTATTGACTATTCGTTACATTAAAAAAAGTGCTTAAAATAAATTAATACACAAAAAGATAAGAGAGTCAACGGCGGCCATATTGCTAACAACCGATATCTTCCAGGTAGCCCTAATATGGGAAGAAATTAAAATAAGAAATGTGATGATTAAAGTGCAAAAGTGCTTAACCAAATATTAAAAAAAATGTGAGCCGTCACGGGACGCCTGGTAGATGTGAAACATCGACATTATTTTGTAAAAGTAATATGCAGAAAATAACAGAGTGTGATAGGAACCAGGTAAATATGTCATAATGATAAAATCAAATATGTATTACGATTTTTTTCCAGATAACGATGACTATTTGTTGAATAAACATTATTTTCATTAATTAATGTGAAATTTACTACTGCATTTAGACTGTACCTTGTTTGATGTGTATATTATATAGCGTGGCGATGCGTCGCCACGGCATGCGTCGCCACGCCAGAAATCGGTTTTACGTGCGGCTATAGATGTTTCACATCAAAAAAAATAATAAAACAAACAAATTTTTAACTATTTCCTTTAAGAAAAGAGCGTATCCATTATTAAAAAGCAACGCACTTGTGGATACACAGCCTTCTGGCAATGTGTATCCATATCACTTAATATTACGCCATTTGCCTCCTCCTTCAATAAAAAAGAGCGTTGTACGCACGCATTCATATGTCAGAAGTGAAACTTCTTTGTAAATTAATTATTACTAAAGTAAAATCCCCATTAGATCATCATGTACCAGTATGTGTATGTATTTGTATATCTAAAAAATCTGCGTTTACTGCACAAGACGTTATGTGACAGAATTGACATCTAAAGTTCTAGCATGTAACTACTAAACGAATATAACAACCAATAGCGTGTAATTTTTTCTCGATCTCTCTTTCTCACTCCCTCTCAATTGGTATCAATCGCTCGCTCCCTTTTCTTCGACAAAAACGCTGCACATCTTCGTGACGATCGTTAAGAATTTTGCCCCTTAAGAAGTTTCACTTCAAAAACAATTGAACATAGGAATCTCTGTGCGTAAGTTAGTGTGTGTTTGATTGTGTATGTAATTAATGAGAGGCTTCAGTTTTCCTTGTATTAATGAACTCTATAACCTAAATAAGCCTTTTTTATATAAGGCCGTCGATCAAAACCCATGAGACATCAGTCCAAGCATAATACTTAATGCATGTTTGGTTACTTATGTAAATTAGGTATTCCATTATGTACCTCATGTAGAGGTGTATGTACACTGTCGTCGTGCGTCTACAATTTGCAGCTATGCGGCCCAGTTTATTTGCATCCTCTTAACTTGTAAACATCGCCTCACATTTTGCGAGAGATGGGAATACATGGATACGGTATGCGAGATTATTTCGTAAGTCATTTTCATTTAGGAAACACAATGTATATTTATGAACGTAAATAAAGAAATTGAGTATCGCAATACAGAGATGAAAACACAAACATATACTACGTATTTGCGTGTTGTTCTCACGAGTATTTTTATTTATTTTATTTATTATGGAACATGGTGTAATGGTTGCCGCTCCTTATAAACATTGTGTGAAAATAACTTGGCGATTAAAAAGAGTGGCGGAGAGTTTATTGCCAGTTCATCTCTCGGTTCTACGCCCTTGATTTGAGAACTGGCAGTAAATGTAAAATTAGAAGCATTTAATATATATTTCTTTTTTTGACGTTCATAAGTGTACATTATGGTACCTACATGAATTTGAATTTTGAGGTCGTGCTGAACCTCTGATTCTGTACTCTGTCAGTGAGAAGAACTGGCAATAAAAAAACAGAATGCTCGCTGGATAGAAAGTCATGCGCTGCCGAAGAGGTGATCGCCAAAACCGAAGCCTATTTTGAGGATAAAGACAAACTATCTGAGACAACAATAATAATTTTGCAAGATTATGACACAAAAATAGTTTGGTGGTACAATCCAAAGCATATTCTGCCACACATACTGGCAGCAAATTTGTCTTAAAAGGTAAAGTACCTACAATTAGATTGAGTCATATATACTAGCCTACGAACTTTCTTCAATTCTACCGCATCCAACGAACATCCTCCCAGAGCATAGACAAGAATCTTCAATTTAAACGCACGTGTTGTTTATAGTACGCCGTTATTTGATCACCTGGCTTTATTCGCGAAATTCAACAACCCTACAACAATACAACCTGTCTTGCCTGACTTTTATAGCTTCTGCGAGATATGATATATTCTGTGCTTTTGTGCCTGAATTTAAAATGAAAGTTTTTCAAGTGTTGAATTGTGTTTGTAGAACGAGAGATGAAATTTCTCCTGCAAGCAACTGCATATTTATATTGAGATTAGACATATAGACTGAAGATTATTTGAGAAGTGGTGCACGATGATACAACTGCCTCTCAAATATAGGAGAAATCAGTGACGTAATCAAACCAGTGGCGTGGTAACTAAATCAAACTAGAACATTCATGATCACTTGTCAAAATAATAGGTGATCATCATTCTATGCCTGATACATGCTTTCCAGCAAGCGGGTTTCTTCATGATGTTTTTCTGCTTCATTCGAGGGAACGCTAAATTCGCACATAGAAAGATAGTGTAATGGGAACAGCCGGAGGATCGAACCTATGACCTCAGGAATGAGATTTGAACTCTGATTCCACTAGGCCTACACTGCTCTGGGGAATTATAATATTAAAAAAAAGGCTTTTTGTTAATTTTATAATATTTTTTGTTTAAATTTGGCTGCACAAGTTGTAAATACATAAACAAAATGTTTCTTTTATATATATAATAGAAAAGTAGGCGAGCCTACGGGACGTCCAAAAAGGGCAGTCATCACAGCCCATGGACGGGTGCGTAGCCGGCCTGTGTATGTTCTAAATAGTTGTTCCCTGCACAAAGAGACCGAAGGTAACAGAAGTGCAAGGGGTGATAGTTTCAAGTTAGAAGTCTTGAAAGAGTCCACGTTGCTGATGATGCGACAAATGGGTTTTATTTGTAAATTACAGCTTTTAAATACCTATCATTGTATATTTTGATAATTTAAAAGTTAAATGCTAATGACTATTAATTTAAAAGGTTTTTTCGCGTGTTAAATCTTAAATGCTGTTTTAAAGAATGTAACTGAAATTTACATATTTAACTAATAAAGTAGCAAGCATGTTTGTACATCAGTTGATAAAAAAATCAAAGTCTTCAAATGCTTGTTAATCGTATAATGTCCTTACATTGCCTATACAAATGTTGTACATGTCAAAAAAATTGAAATTGAACCAGCTGCCCTCTGAAGTATTTCTAGAACCAATTCTAAAGGGCCGGTACTGGCGAGCCTTCTGGAATCAGGTGAGCCTCTTGCCCGTTTGCCCTGTTTAAAAAAAAGCAATAACTTTGAATAAACGAGTGCGCTCGGAACGAATTCCGTCAACATTTCCACATAAAGCATGAAGGATGCAGGATTTCAAGTGGGCGCGTAATGTACGTTAAAATTTGCGGTTTTTTAAAATGATAAAATAAAAACCGTAACGTCGGTTAAGTGTCCTTAAAATGAGGGTCTGTTGGAACTGGGTCAAGTAAGGAAGCTTTTTTATTCATAGGCCTTGAGGGGTTCCGCATTAATTTTGATGTTTCACGCCGTGTGGCCGTGTTTATTTACAAAAGCCATATAAAAATATTGTATACTAAGTTATATACTAACTACGAATAAATTATTTCTTAACATAAGAACTTCTTACTGTGGGTCTTAGATTTTGATTAAACAATGACATAATACAATACAAACGTAGTTTGTAAAAGAATATGATTTTGTCCCATTCGGTGTCGAGACCCTTGGTCCGTGGGGTCCTAGCGCATTAAAGCTTTTTAGGGAATTATCAAAAAGGTTAGTCGACATCACAGGAGAACGAAGAGCTGGCAGCTACCTCGGACAAAGAATTAGTCTAGCTGTCCAAAGGGGGAACGCTACCAGTATCTTCGGAACCTTGCCTAAAGGGACTCCTTTTAATAATATTTTTTAATAATTAAATTTTAAGCTTAGTTATTAGATATATTTTTATGTATTATGTTATTTCTGTATTAAACTGTGAATGACATACCTATAATAATTATATTAAATAGTTTGTAAAAGTTTGTTAAGCTAATTTGATATGAAATTGTTATCTGTATATCTTTGACTACATATCTAATAAACTTAAGAGAAAATACCCTTTTTATATTCCCCAAGGATCTCCGAAACAGGAGACATCAAGAGACGCTCGTTAGCCACTCCTGTCAAGTGTTGTAACGGCGAGCTGTCTTACTGTGTCAACGACTTATGTCACTACCAACCCTATTTCCAACGAAAATATCCTTACCGAGGTCCAAATTGCATAGAATTAGCAAAGGTAACATTATTTTTAAACCGACACAAAAAAATGTTTGACCTGGTTTATTGGAATTGGATATTTCTATTTACTATCTATTCATCGCATATATATGTCGCAGCCAACTAGCTTAATTAGCCGTTTAATTAACAGCCTAGCCTTTTAACTAAACGACGCTGTTTAACTAACGGCCTCAAAGATATTCAGCCTTAGTATTTGTTATAACATTTAATAAACTGACTGGCTCATGCTTAGGCCATTCGTAAGATAGCCATTATTTGGTAGAAATATTAAAGAAACATATGACACAAAAAATATTTCTTTAAAAATTTAATCGCTTGAGTCAAACTCATATTATTATTGTCACGACAATCTTCCATTACACTTTTTTTTACACACGCCATAAAAGTTGTGCTTTGCTGACGCCATATCGATGGTTTGAAAGGTTTAGTTTCGAGTTGAAGAGTGGCAGAAAGTGGAATTAAATTTAAATTAACAGTCAACAGGCCATGCAAGTAATTAAACGTCATCGATTTAAGTCATTTGCCTAGCTGTTTTATCAACTGGCTGAACATGTTTTGAGGCCGCCAGTTAAACGGTGCCGTTTAGCTATCAGGCTACTTGAAACGACTAGTTGGCTGTGACATATTTTATGTACATAGTGTCCATTGAGTACATTTGTCTAGTCTTTACGTTGCAACAAAAGAGTCTTTACTAAAAATTAGTAATAAACTTAATTTCTATAAGGAAAATATAATATTTTTTGTTATTTATTCATTTATTTTGTATAGTTGTTCAAGCCTTTTAGTGTAAACCCATGAAACTAATATATATATATTACAATCTTTTTCGATATAAAATAGTTTCAAGGGAACATTCCAATTTTCGTAAAAATCGATAATAAAAACAGTTAGTTAACGATAAGCGAAGGCAGATTATTTTTTCTTAATGACTTATATAAGTGTTTGTTTGTTTATAAAAACGCAAGGATAGATCAGCCCAGAGACAGACTGGCAAAAATCTCGCAAGTGCATTGCAGGCATTTTATGTTTCGGAACGCTCTTGAAGAACAACTACTAACTACAACTGAGTCGCTTAGATATAAATAAATTTAGTATAAAAATGCTAAAGTTTCTTCGGGATTTTAAAGATTCTATGGATTTTTGCCTGAAATAAATGTATTATTGGAACTTAGTATTTATGGCCAGACTAAGTACAGATCTATCTGATACTAAGACAGCTCTTATCTACAACACTAAGCTTTAAAAGCTTTTAGAAAAACTAAAAACGTAGAAATTAGCTTCGGAGGATAAAAGTTGAAACTAGTTCGTCTGTTCAGTACCTACTCTTAGAATTGAACTGGGTAATTTAACTTTTTCTTTAAGCTTTTTAAGCATTTTGTAGGTAAATATAATGTTTAACCGACTGCAAAAACATGTATTGTAAAAATATGCATTTAATTAATTCAATTATTCAATTATTGTGTCAAGCAAAATATTTGTATTTTGTAAGAAGTCCGACAGTTCTTCACACCAGAACAGCTTCTGATTCTTTATCAAGTTCTAGTCCGTTCGTGTATACTGCATTCATCTCTAGACTGGTGCTGCCACCTGGGTGTCTTAGATGGTAATGAGAGGTGGGCTAAGCGACCCTGAATCTTGGCCATTAGTCAGTCAGTTGGCTGCCTTTCAGTCTCCTATAGATTGCAATCCGGAGAATGCTCCATGGAACTGAACTATTTGATTCCATCATCCATTTTGAAACAGCGCTCAGAAGCAAGCAAGAGATTCACGGTTTTGTTGTTCGCAACCCCAGTTGTTTTATTTTCTTTTAAGAACCTTTTCCTTTTCCATCTTCATTAGACAAAATTATAATATGGGTTCATGGTAGCGGTTAATAAGGCCCGGAGAGGCCCTCCAATATCATATCAGAATTGTGGCCAAACGTCTGTCTAGTTCTGTATGAAATAATTCAGCAGTTCAACTTTGTTGATCTGTCTTGGTTGCATCCAAGACGTTGAAGTAAGGTTGAAGTAAACAAGTAAAAGACCAACCTTCTGCGGCTTTTTACTCAAATTGCTATAGAAACATTCTTTGGTGCACAACCGTGATTCGAACACACTACCTCAGAGTTGAGAGTCACATGAGCGAAACAATGTTTATTGTGACTTAATATAATTTTCACTATAGGTATTTCCTTTAATTGAGAATATCTCGCCAACGTTTGCCACACTGATACATATACAAACATACACAAAAAACCACAATATACATTTTTTATGTGACAAACTGACACACACGAAGAGATAATACAAATATAAAACCATTAGTGAGCTTTGACCACAACACATTCTTTCACATTCATTCATTCACAACACATTCGGAAAGGCGGGACAGAGGGAATGATGGGATGCCTCGAGTATCTAGAGGGTAAATGACATTTAAGTTCTGAAGCTTGGGGCAATCAATTTGATTTTTAAATAGCTTAAATGCAAACGATATATGAATTAATTTTCTGAGATACCAATAATATTAAAGTGCCAATCCCATCACTGAGGTCGTTGGTTCGATTCCTGGCTGTGTTGTGACACTGATGTGTCTTTTAACAATCGCTTATCCAAAACGCGATTGAAAAGAGAGGCGGATCTGTGAAAGTTCTTCTGTATCGTAATATATAATTTTGTATTGATTTTATAAGTGGTTAAGTTTTTAAGTGAATAAATAATAATTGTGAATTGGACCGAACAATATTAATTAAAACTAAATCAACGAGCGCTGTTTTGCCTCTTGAGATGATTAAAATAGTGCTGATATATAAATTTTTTTTTTTCAGACCAATTAATTAGTCCATATGGTTATGTTATGTTAGTATAGTAAAACTTAAAACTATGTTAGTAAAATTATTAAAAATATTTAATTTATTAGTCTCCGTTGATTTGAGACACCCGGTACATGGGCATGTATATGCACCCAGTGTCTGAAAAGCACATTCGGGCTTATTTGCTATAACCATATATAAAACAAATGGGTTATTGCCAGTTCTTCTCTTCCGTTCTACGCCTTTGATTTGAGAACTAGCAGTAAATGTTAAATTAGATTCATTTAATATTTCTTTTTTTTTGACGTCATAAGTGTACATTATGTTACCTATATGAATGAATGAATTTTGACTTTTTGAAATAAAACTAAGACTATTGACTCAAGAGCAGCTGAAATATTTATTTTTATATTAATTTCAATATTAAGAATTAGACCAAAAATATAAAATAAAATAATTCAAATACGATATCTTCATGGTTTACTGTCAAACATTTTATGTTCATCCCGTTGATACGGTAGACTCTCCCCTCAAATAACGAATTAAGAAAAAAAGGTTTCGAATCGACTTATTTACTTAAGATGTCATGTGGAACATGGTGTGATGGTTGCAGCTCCTTACAAACGTTGTGTAAAAGAAAAAACTTGGCGATTTAAAGAGTGGCGGAGAGTTTATTGCCAGTTCTTCTCTTGATTTGAGAACTGGCATTCAATGTACTATATTTTTCTTGACGTTCATAAGTGTACGTTGTGTTATCTACATGAATAAATGATTTTTGATTGATTGATTTGACTACATATTTCCACAATATTCGGATAATAGAATAATCAAAATAACTTTACTGCCTTTTAATACATTTTAGAGCAGTGTTAGCCTAATGGTTTAGCGTGCGACTCTCATACCTGAGGTCGTAGGTTCAATCCCCGGCTGTGCACCAATGGACTTTCTTTCTATGTGCGCATTGAACATTTTAACCGTTCGACGGTGAAGGAAAACATCGTGAGGAAACCGAGATTTCTTAGACCCAAAAAGTCGACGACGTATGTCAGGCACTGGAGGCTGATCACCTACTTGCCTATTAGATTTAAAAATGATCATAAAACAGATTCAGAAATCTGAGGCCAAGACCTACAGAGGTTGTAGCGCCACTGATTATTTATTATTTTAATAAATTTAAGTAATGTATTAAAGAAGAGCTATGTAAAAAGGCTTACAATAAAGTTAACGATTATCTAGTTTATAAAAGGGCCTGGGACCAGTGTTCGGCAGGCTTCTTCTAATTAATTAGCTATATTTGTTTTAAAATAAGTATTGTTTGATGATTGCTTTTTTAAAAGATTACCAAGAGTTTTTTACGCCGGCTTTTTCTCTCGGCCTACACCCTGTGTATTCTTTGCCGATGAGTAGGGATACCTACAGGTTCAAATTTAATGACGTGGAATAACTGATATATAATAGATAAACCTGTCTGTCTTATGGAATATAATAAATATATTTTATATTAATAAGACACAATTTAATGAAAAAGATATTTGATGTAAAACGTGCCCCGATAAAATGGTTAACAGATGAATAAATGATCGAACTGCGAGCTGGTAATACCTATCATGTACGTCAATACAGAAATAAAAAACGGCCTCCAATCTCGCACTGAATAAATCACGGGACAGATGTAATATTTCACATCACACAGAAATGTCGGCTAGCTTTCATTTTTGTCGTTATTTTCATGTGCTTACAAAGTAGGCCGGTCACGGACGCGGCGGTTTTATTATATTTAATACTTTTTCTGTAATTGAAGAAAAGGAGAATATCTTGAAGATAAGCGATACCGCCATGGACACATTGCCAGATGCCTCGCAAGTGCCTTGCGACGTCCCACCCCGTTACTCAGATGGATGAGTGTCCATGGGCGGCGGTATTACTTAACATCAAGTGAGCCTCCTGCCCGTTTGGCCCCTTATCTTACCTGAATGATTCTGATATGGTCTGTGCGTTTTTAAGACGTTTTTTGCCGCGTTACCGAACCAATTTGACTTAGGCTCCTTCAAGAAAGGAGCGTATTAATTCTCAAAAAGAAAACAACTTTTATGTGTGCTTAAAGCTTCAAAATCATTTGCTAACATTTCAGGATCACATTCTATTAAAAAAATAAATCCTTCTCAGCCATCTAAAGTATCAAATTCGTAAAAAAGAATAATTAAAATCGGGTTTTGAGATTTTTCCTCACAAACTTACAAAAATACAAAATGTTTTTATAAAGCTTCTGCGCTTTAACGACTCGTTGGTAAACACCTTAATAGAATACCACTTAATACTTTGTGGTTATTTCGCAGTAATAATTTACCTCAAAGCTAACAGGACGAAATGAAGTAAGTTTTGTTTTAACTCTTTTTGCGAAGGTTAATTTGAAATTTTCTCGTCTTAAACAGCTTTTCTAATTGAAAAAGCAATATTGGTTTAGTTTTAATTAATCTTAAACGAGTTTGAAATTATCATGATGAGAAAACTTGACTTGTCGATTTCGAAATATAGTCGTACAACAACTATATACTTCTCTAATATATTTAACATTTTCGTGTCTCGGTTTTAGTAATCTCCTCCGAAATGGCTCGGCTGATTTTCGTGAAATTATGTGTGGATTTCTGTTAGGTCTGCTAATCGGACAACATCTATTTTGCAACCCCTAAATGTTAAGTAAAATATATATATTTATATAGTAAAATAGATATATATATATATTTATATAAAAATATAAATAAATATATATAGATAAATCTAAAGTCCATCATCTTTTGCTCGAACTGTTAAGGAAAACCCAAAAAGTCGACGACGTGTGGTTGGCACTGGAGGGTGATTACCTACTTGCCAATAAGATTAACAAATCACGAAGCAGATTCAGAAATTTGATTTCGCCCTGAGAAGGTTGTAGCGCGACTCATATATACATATATTTTTTTAAACACTATATTTACCGAACTGTATACTCCTTTTAACTTGCAGTCGGTCAACATTATTAAACACGTAACCAATAAAAAATTTAACTCTAATGCATCTTATATCGGGAAAAATAAATATACTATTAAGACATTAAAATTTAACGTTGGCTATAAAATAAGTAATGATCGTTATGTGTTATGAACAATATTATGATGTCATTGAACCTGGCGTTGGTGAAAGCCTAAGTTCAGCCTCCTGTGCAAGAGTTTCCTATTAGCCAATCTTTTCCTGCTATTTCCATTAAATCATCAGACCGATCAAAACCATAAAACCTTCCACTACCGTTTATAACTACTGTTGTTAATTGTATATTAAAAGTTCTATTAGCAAAATCCTATGGGTGGTTTCAGAACAATTTTCATTATTTGGCTTTCTCCCAAATCAACGTTTTCAATACATTAAAACAATCGGTTTCTACCAAGTTTAACTTCAAAGTCTGGATTAACTCAAATGGCAGAACCGACAGTATTTAGGCGAATTAATGTATTGTTGGGGCAATGCAATTTGGCACTTTTCATAATTTTTAACAAAAGTAGATGATATGTCGCAGTAAAGTTGTTAAATCAGAGAGTTAATTGCATCTCTGGACAGTTGACGTCAAAACAAATGACCATGAAATATACTTATATAAAATGCTTCTAATTTTAATTTTACTGCTAGTTTAATAATAAAGCGTAGAACGGAAGAGAAGAGCTGAAAATAAACTACCCTCCACTCTTTTTTTATACTGCCACAGGAACCAAATTTATTTTAAAGTTTTTTTATTACTTTGGAAAATTGTAAATACTGGATATTTGATTGTTACGGATATTTAACGATATTTTAATTAATAACGACTTTTAGTGAAAAATGTCTTCTTATACTACCTATAGTGTAGTAAACTTTAAATTAGGTCATAATGCAGATTAAATCAAATTAATTAAAGTTAGTGTTTGATACTTGTTTGTCATTTTATTTAGGTGAACGATATCTACATTAATTTTATTGAAAACATTTGAAAAGAGCTCCAAAACTACTGGACCGATTTGAAAAATTCTTTCACCGTTAGAATCCTTATTTATCCCTAATGAAATTAGGCATAGAAGTTTTTAAAAAAAATTAGGGATCGGTATGAAATCTTTGTTAATGTTGTGCTTACACGGTGTGTACCGCAGAAATTATATGGCGAAAACTATCTATATTTATAAAAGACGTAAGAAGTGTTAGTCGAACCGAGAAAATGAGTAGGGCTGCAAATCTAGGCCTCATACTTCTCTCTGCGTTTATCTAATACTGTGATTAGCCTTCTGTCCACCTAAAACACTGCTGACTTTTTGGGCCTACGTGCGATTTCTTCACAGCGAGTGACTGTTTAATGTGTACATTGAGAGTCTATTGGTGCACAGCCGGGTTCATACCTTCGACTTTAGAGGAGTCCTTCCTCACGATGTTTTTCTTCACAGTAAGGATTTGAACCCAAGACTGCAGTGATGAGTGTCTCACACTGAAGCCACGGCTAACAATCCACTGTGCCAAAAATTTCAAGTTTTGTTTATTAACTCAATTAAACTTATACACAAAGTAGCATCGTTACCCACTTCACTCGGCAGATGTCAGAGATTGCCTAAACGTGATGTATGATCGAAACTAAGGCGGTTTAATTATTATACTTAAGAACCACTTTGTAGTTCCCGAATTTAGTTGAGCAAATCTTAGTGTACGGTCTGGACATTGTGGTAAGCGAAGCGAATTAAATACGCCCCCTTTTACTAATGTTAAGTGATACCGCCCGCCCATGGACAATCTCAATGCCAGAGGGATCGCGAGTTTGTTGCCAGCCTGTTAGGAATTGGTACGCTTGTTTCTTGATGGATTTGGTAGAACGAATTGGTTCGGAAGTACTTCAGTGGGCAGCTGGTTTCACATGGTGTTGGTGCGTGGGAAAGACTACCTTAAAAACGCTCAGTTGTGGAACGAAAAATGCTTTCTCCGATCATTCCTTACGAGGCTCGGTCTTTTTCAACCAGCTATTGTTGGCCCATTAAGGGGTTCCATACAAAGAGCCTGGAGCCTGTTTTTAAAGGGATGCGTTTTCTATCCTGAACCACCTCGGGACTCTTGATGTGTAAATGATGTGAATGTTAGATCGTCGTGGTCAGCATGAAACATCTGGAGCGGAGGATATGTTTCCACCGGTTCCTGTCCAGTACTTCTCTTTTTACAGTTCCCAGTTTTGAAGATAAGATCTGTCTCGTTGGCAAAAGGCCACGTGATTTTGCCTTCTGTGTACTGTGTACTAATCACGGTCTCTACGCATTGGATGGCATAAGACAGGCGAGTCTATATATGTAGAGTCATGATCGATGGTAGTAAATGTAAATTTAGAATCAATTTATAATCAGTCATCATCAATCAATCAATCATTTCAGTTGACGTTCATAAGTGTACTTTTTTACCTGTATGAATAAAGTTTTAAGTTTGGTTTTGATGTATTGTGTAATGGGGTGTCCCCAAATCTTAATAGTGTTTTTTTTTCATATTTGTTAGATTATTTAATGCTGTAAACATTCTCTTGGTATTCTGCTTGCCCTTTTATCCTTTCTACATGGTCGTGCATATAGTTCCCCCGCTATCGCTTAAGCTTATGACAGTATTAAGAGTTTACAAGTAGATCAACACGGATTAACTTTTGAACTATCACGGTAATCGGGACGGTTAACTAATTGTGATAAAATTCGTTAAATTTTGTAAAGGAATATATTGTTAATGTATTGATGGTGATCGGCGAACGCTTTGATGTAAAGAGGTTCTGTAAATTAAAAAAAATGCTTTTTATTGATCACAATATCTTGCGAAATACACAAAATTCAAGTAGGCTGCGACTAAAAGCTATTTAAATCATAATTAAAATATGTAATGACTATCAGACTTGGCCAAGCGTTGCTGTGGCTAATGTTTATATTATATTTCATAGTAGTAAACTATTGAAGGGGAATAGTAGAAGAACTTATGTGAAATTGAACACAGCGCCATCTGTTAGAATTGTATCAAATAATGAATTAATTGATTTGGAAAATAAGCTTTAAAATTCCAATACTTATTTCTTTTAAATTTTCAATGCATATTCAAAGTACAAGTTTAAAGCTAGTTCTTAAGTAAACGCAAGAGACAAAAGGGTGCAAAATTGCCGGTGCTAAAGTTTCGGTTATCACGAGGAATACTAAAACAGCCGCTTGAAAAAGTTTTTACTAAAAATGTCATAGAGCACTGGATGACGCAATGAAAAGAGAGGTTATTACTATTTTTTTAGCACTGGCTTATGACACACGTTGCGCAAAGTTGACTATGCTTATAACATGTAGTAACAAATATGTATAATGCGTATGGCCCGGTCTGTGAAAGATGCCCGCTGTGTAGCATCCTCACAAACCAACAATGGGCGTGAAGAGGCGGACGCAACCGCCGCATCGCATGTCGGGAAGCGGATAAGGCTCTGCTGTTACCGCATCCCGCATAAGGCGATTGTTGGTGGCGCCTTGGGGTTTTAGTGGGTATGCGCAATGCATATCCCCAAGTTAAAAACAAATGTAGTAACAGATACATTTACTCATTTACTCGCATACAACCACACACTCACGCGTTTTTGATAGAAAAAACAAGAGACAAGAATTGTAATCGCTGGGGACCAGGTATTTTTACTTTTACGGTTCCGAAATCAGATTATAATGCATTATTTATAATGGATAAACTTCTTAAAAATACATAAAAGTGCGTGCATACAAAGTACACATGTCAGAAGTGAAACTTCTTTGTAAATTAATTGTATTTCTATGGGAATAGCTCCAATAGATGATTGTGTACCGGTATGTGATCCCTCCATCTATCCATATGTAACTACTAAACGAATATATTAACCAATAGTGTGTATTTTTTATCGATCTCCCTTTCTCACTCTCTCTCAATCGCTCGCAATCGCTCTCTCCCTTTTCTTCGACAAAAACTCTGCACATCATCGTGACGTTCAGTAATAATTTTACCGTCATGCGTAGTTTCACTTCAAAAAAAGGTGAATCCGTTCTCGTTTCAGAATCTTTGGAATTCCCTAAAGATGTGTCTTGATAATTCCCCTGGTATTATAACACCCATATCTACAAATCCAAATATTTCTGGTGTTGTTGTAGCCTTAAGGGCCTTTTCAATCGTACATGTAGATAAAGTACATGGTTTCTAAGTTTTCAAATCTAGACCAGAGACATTTAAATCAAACGTCTGTAATGGGTAGACGTGAGACAAATTATTTTCGTTATTAGGATTAAAACAGCTTTATTTAAACTAATATTAGGCATGAAAATCACGTGTTAAGGAAAAAGCTTTTATGAAATCTTCTAGTGTACAACATCTGTGTGCATAATAGTTTTTTCCTTCTGTCGTTGTTCGGCATTTTAAATAGCCAACTAATTTCAACTTTCTTTTTAACATCCGCGTGTAAAAACTTCTTAAATTCGTTTTTATTGTAGTTAAAGAATAATATAAAGAAACTGCTTACTGGCTTTTGCTATGAACAGTATTGGCTTCAGACTTCTGACTTTCTTTCTATGTGCGCATTTGCTGGCTTGCCTGATCCAAAAATTCGATAAATATAAGACTGGTGATCAGCCTCCTGCCTATTAGTTTGAGAAATGAATCAAATAACAGATACAGAAATGAGGGGGTCTAGTCAAAACGGCTTAAAAAAGTAAATTTATATTCAGAACAACTTTAATATTTAACGTAAATGGCGTTAGACAATTTAATCCTTGTTAATATGAATTTTCATACAATGAAAAATGGCCGCAATATCTTTTAACTATTGTGTAAGTGACAACGGATCGTTTTATTAAAAACTTCGTAATTTCAAATATTTAACCATTATAAAAATACAATAACATGCAAACAATAGTGGCTCGTTTATCATAAAATATTTGACGGCCCGTCAGCTTGTGATTTATTATTTTAGAGTAAAGGAAATCGTCTTAATACGTATTTCTGCAAGTGTAACTATGTCAAAACGTGTTAATTTTTTTTTTATAGAACAGGGGCCAAATGTGCAGGAAGCTCACCTGATGTTAAGTGATACCGCCGCCTATGGACACTCAATGCAAAATATAATAAATAAACATAAACATAAAAATATATTAAAAAAAATTAAGATGAATGGGCGCGTTACACCAAGAGCTCACAAGAATAATATTATGTTTGTGTGAATATGTGTAAGTCTTATTCAACACACACACACACACAAAAGTTCTTATAACAAAAACATCTGATTTTAATACTACTCTGTCCTAATCATTTCTCGCCTCTAAGTCGCGAAGCCTCCGTCAAGCACCTAATCATCAGGATTTCCGATAACTTTCAGATAATCCCGCCACCTTGAACCTTTGATCCCACCCATTGGTGCAGACATCACGTACTTATTAAAGTATCGAATATTTATGTTTATAGAAAACACTTTTTTACCGGATTGAAACTACGTATTATAACAAACTTATAATTATTTTACATAATTTTAATGTTTCCCGACGTTTCGCGTGCTTTACAGCGTATGTGGTCACGGTGACTGAAGACAAATGGTGTGGAATGTCAAAAAGTATCACGTCAAGTTTATAATAATACATAGCTTCAATCCGTTAAAAAAGTGTTTTATTTAAATGTCTAAAAGTTATGTTAATAAAAGACAATACAATAATATTTTTTAATAATTAAATTTTAAGGTTAGTTATTAGATATATTTTTATGTATTATGTTATTTCTGTATTAAATATGAATTTTTATGTTACCTATGTGAATAAAATTACCGCTTGACTTATACAATATTTATGTGTTATACATCTGTAGGGCTTAAAGTTGGTAGATTCTTGCTCTCATGTATTAAGTTACTAAGTACAGGTTGCTAAAACTCAGGTACCTATCTTTTACTAATAACTACTACTTACTTACTATACTTTGTTTGTTCCTTCATATTAAATATATATTTTAATCTACCAATCAATCAATCTTACAACCGTGCTTTGTAAAACTGTGCTTTATGTTTCTGTGTCAATGTGTATTCCGTTTTTGGCTTTTGTGTGTAATGTAATTGTTTGGATATTGTTTAGTGATTAGCTGTAGGAATACATAAATAAATAAAATAAAAAACATTTAAGGTCTTTGTTCATCACAGTGTTAACACAATTTGACAGAGAGGGACGAATGTATTTCTTCTTCTTTCTTTTTTCCTTCTTTCTTTTCTTCTTTCTTCTTATTTTTTCTCTATATTTCTTTTTGACGTTCATGTCCACTGTGTACATTATGTTACCTATATGAATAAATGATTTTTGATTTGATTTGATTTTTCACTGGTACATCTGTATCAAATATTCGATTAAGTGACCTTCAAGAAAAGAGCGTACCAATTCTTAAAAGTCCGGCACTCGAGAGCCCTCTGGCATTGAGAGTGTCCATGGGCGGCGGTATGACTTAACAACAGGTGAGCCTCCTGCCCGTTTGCCCCCTGAAAAACAAAATAATAATCCGCTAACAGATCCCAACGTTTTCCTATGGGTGAGGAACTTTTCAAATTAAACGCGACATCGTTTTAAATTAAAAGTCCCCTTTTACTCGCCGATGACGAGTTCTATATCGGAGCTACCGTAATTTAACAAGACAACTCTTAGTAGGCTATAACTTAATAGATCCTGCAGCTAATTCCTGCTCTAATATTGCTTAAAGGCGAGTAATCATGAGGTACCGCTCCTCTCTTAACCGTACGAGGTTTTCATTGCGCACAAAGAAAAAAGCTTCTTGCGTCAAAAGTTTATTTGTGTGTAAGATATTTTGTATGAATATTAAATGGAACGCATCAGAGGTAACGACGCACCGCGAGGTAACGCTGCATGAGTCATGTTTTTGTGCGTGCAGCCGGCTCCATCGAATTATAAGTCACGTCAAAAACATATAAAATAAAGAAAACTATGAAGTACACATTTAGAATCAAACTTTAGGTTGTATTGAATGCCCTATTGAGTAAAAATTATAGAAACTTAACTTGAAACTCTTGGGACATGAGAATTTATACAAATAACTTTGTATTTTCATTTATAATTGGAAACTTCACTGAAATGAACCCAAAACCAAGCTGTTACAACCAAAACACCGTATGTAGTTAATAATCATAAATTTAACTTAACTGATTTATGGCGACGCATATTATGCATTAGTCTGCAAATCATAGTCGGCCTTTGACCGCCTCAACTACCCTCATCTATTGCCTAATGAAATAGGCATTTAATATTATATATAATTTTAACAGACGCATAATTTATATGCGGGTAGTTCTACAAATGAATAAATTGTATCTGATTATAACAATTTTTCATACATAGGGTATTTATTCTTCAAAGTTGTGTTGTATTGTGTTTTGTCCCATTCGGTGTCGAGACCCTTGGTCCGTGGGGTCCTAGCGCGTTAAGGCTTTTTAGGGAATTATCAAAAAGGTTAGTCGGTCATCACAGGAGAACGAAGAGCTGGCAGCTACCTCGGACAAAGAATTAGTCTATCTATTCAAAGGGGGAACGCTACCAGTATCTTCGGAACCTTGCCTAAAGGGACTCCTTTTATTAATATTTTTTAATAATTAAATTTTAAGGTTAGTTATTAGATATATTTTTATGTATTATGTTATTTGTTTTAGCTTATTCTAGGTGACATTACTATTACTATGAATAGTATTTGTTAACAGGCTTAATATACCAGGGTCGATCATTTTTGAAAACAAAAAAATAATAGTAGGATGAAAGCCGTTGGAAAAGAAGGAGAATTATAAAAATGAAAGGAAAAATAATTTAAGGGCGATCTGAGGTCGGGAAGGGGAACGAGGTCTGAAATGTTAAAATACGGTTTACCTCGATTTCCGGCAAAACTAAAAGTCCTAGGGAAAAGAAATTTCATGGTTAATTATTATAAAAATTATCCCTTAAGTATTTTAATAGGATAAGTTGCATCATTTTTCGAAAAAATAAAGTCGTAAATAAATTTTACTTCTTACGTTTGTACACTAGTACACGCACACATTTTTTTAAAGTAGTATCAAATAATGGCATAGGCCTTAAAACATAAAGGTTTTTAATATTTCCAAGCCACAACCACTCGGGCGAACACGTGAATATGTAAAAAATGAAATTTACAAGAAAAATGAAGTGCGCGCAGAAATTTCCAACCGAGATCGAGGTAATGGCATACTATAGTCATGGAGTCATGAAGTTTAGAGGTGCTTGTAGATAGAGTAAAACTCAAATGTGTTGCAAAAATATTTATTTTAAGATACAACATTTAGAGTTTGTTATTTCAGTTTAAAATATTTTTTTACTATTTCTCTTATAATCAATCCAAAATGTATTCAAATACGGAGAAATATGTTCATATACAAACAAAACTAATGTCTTTTCCACAGACAAACACACGAAATTCAATGAACTTCTGTAAAAATAAAAGAAATAATTAATTATTATATAATTAACTCATTTAAGTAATATAATTATTTCTTAATGTATATAGTTCAGCACATCATATATAATGCTATATTTGCAGTATAATATATTACAAGGTATTTTTTCTAAAATACATTGTAACAACAACAAAATTTAAGATAATTGTAAACATAAATGATTAATATAATTGTAATAAGTTAATTGTAAATAAACGATTTTTTTACCGTTTAAGATAATTGTAATGAGATAATTGTAGACAGAAAGATATTTTTATGTATAAAAACCTAAAAATATTACACTCCCAATTTTACAAGTAAGTAGTTTTCTCAAGAATGCGGATTAGATATCAGATAGGCACTTAACGAATCTTTTTTCAATTGTTAAGCCTACTACTGAATATGTTAAGTTCTGGATAACTAGAGTTTATTCCGTTATACTCCCGAATGAGAGCTGAAGAAAAAGAAATATAGATTCTATGACCTCAGACATTCGCAATGGACTATAAAATATACTAATCTATTAAAATACCACATCTATTTTAGACACTTCATGTGCTGCGGTCGCTACTGAGTTCGGTAGGAGAAAATTGCTGCGATCTTCCTTCCTTTGCTTGCTTTAATTTAAAATTTGAGCTCAACTACTTTTATACAAGATCTGAGTATAACTAAATTGTTTTAACTTAACTCTTAAAATAAACTTTAATCGGTTTGAAATTCCAATGGAGAATTGTTTTCTGTATACAAAATATAACAGCGTGGTTTTAATATTTTGTCTGCCAGATTTACGGTTTAAGATATTCTTTTCCTATCTAAATGCTATTTAAATATTTACAGTGTATGTTCGCGGATGCTTGGCCGACCAATACGACTATAATACATAATAAGCCCTATATTAAATTCCCTTTGCATACGTGTTAATCTTATTTTCAAGTGTTTGACTGTGCTTGTTTTAATGTGTGATGATTTTGTATGATTCTCTGTGGTGTTTGTGTTTTGGATATGCTTTATTTATTTATTGTATAAATAATCTTAAATAGTAGAAGTTGTTGTGGTGGAAACATAAACTGGACACAGTTTTTCTGTCCACCAGATATATATTATTTGCTTATAACTATATATTGGATACCAGACGGGACAGTTGGCCTATTGTACTGAAAGTCTTGCTTTTTTTTCGTGGGGAAATGCGTTACGCATACCCTCCCGTGGCACGGTTGCCTGTGAAGGGTTATGTGGGATTCGCCACTGTGCATACCCACTAAAACCCCACGGAGCCACCAACAATCCCCCGAGAAACACAGTAACAGGTATTGACTTAACCTGAAGAGAGGCTGAGAAGTGCGTTTTTTGGGTTGCTTATATGTAGGTGTGCAAAGTGTTTGTTGTGGTGTATTCGGTGTTTGTTTCCAAAATGCATTATGATTGTCTAACAGTTGAAAGTTTTGTTTCATTTCAATTTTGAAGTTCTGCAAACGAATTATAATAGCTCACACAGCTTGAAGCCATGAATTTGGCTGCATTAGGTAAGAGACTGGAAGCTGCTCGGTAATACTGAAAAATGTATTCATTTCTCAATGAATTTCAGCTGGCCACGCTCCAAGGTACAAGCATCCGTCTGTCACATTTGTCTGTGTGATTTTGCGGTTTATCTTTTATATTTGTCTACATATCTACCCAAGGATACAACACGACTGATGATTTTATTAAAAAATGCCATAGCTATCAAACTGTTTAATCACCTTCCTAGAAGTTATAGATCACTGCCGTGTAATTCTTTCAAAGAGAAGGTGATTTAATATTTAAAAGCAAGGTGTCTATAAGGAGAGAATTTAAACCACCATATTGACCACAATTATAATACTTTAATTATTATTATGACATTGTTTTGCGAATTTCACCATGGACACTGCTGACAAACTTTGTTTTTATTTCTTTAATTAATTAGTTAAGATGTCATGTGGAATATGGTGTAGCTTTGCAGCTCCTTACAAACATTGTATATAGCCAATAACTTGACAAAATTTTAAATTAAAAAGAGTGGCGTAGTTTATAGCCAGTTCTTCTCTTTCGTTTCGCCCTTGGGAATTGGCAGCAAATGTAAAATTAGAATCATTTAGTATGCATTTATTATTGACATTCATAGGTGTAAATTGTGTAACATAAATTAAGAAATGATTTTGAATTTTGTTCTTAATATATGACTGGATATAAATATAATTGTTGTTAATTTTAATATACCTAATAACTAACCTTACAATTTAATAATTAAAATATATTATTAAAAGGAGTCCCTTTAGGCAAGGTTCCGAAGATACTGGCAGCGTTCCCCCTTTGAATAGCTAGTACTAATTCTTTGTGCGAGGTAGCTGCCAGCTCTTCGGTCTCCAGTGATGTCGACTAACCTTAATTGTAATTAAAAATTATTTTAATTATATTATTATTTAACTCATATATGACTTAATGAAATTAAATGTGCGATGTTTTATTATCATTTTAATTACCAGAAAACTTTTTCTTATAAACAAACGCTAACAAAATCGAGGGACATGTTTTAAAATGAGAAACAAAATGCTGTCTGAACGCTTTTTTGTAGCAATCTCTGAAGTTGCAACGTCTTTAAAAATATGTGTGCTTTTGTCGTTTTAAAATCATGTCTTTTATCGTAAAACTATTGTGTATGAAGCCACTGAACTGTTCTTTTGTGGTACAGCGCGGTTGTGACTTCCCAAAAAGAAATCAATGGATGGATAGGTACTTGTTTGGAGAAAGCTCACATTTCCTGAATACAGGAAGTGGAGTGGTGCTGAGGCGTATATATTATGTGTGTGGTTCTGTGTTTTCATTATTCTGTTTTCATGGCATATATAGATTATTATTATTATTAAAGAATAACATATTTCGCCCAAGATAATATACTACATGAGTGTACAACCGTTAGATAAATATTTACATAATCTACTGTAACGAAAAAAAAAATCTTTTGATGGAAGCTATCAAAGGAGTTTAATGCCGACACTTTCACATCATATGAATTTTCTTGTTAAATAAAAATAATTATAATAATTGAGCAACTTCATTTCCAATACTGACAGGATGGAATATATGTATGTCTTTTATTAACATAACTTTTACACATTTAAAGAAAACCATTTTTTAACGAATTGAAGTTATGTATTATTGTAAACTTACAATTATTTAAACATAATTTTTAAATTTATCCGACGTTAACGCAAGCTGTAAAGCACGCGAAACCGACATGTCTCAGCTAAGACTTTGATGATGACGATGCCAATATGATGAAGCAATGAGTAAAAATATTCGTTTTAAATGAAGCAGTGTTCGCCCAGTTACTTCAGCGTGAGACTCTCATTTCTAAGGTCGTAGATTCGATCCCCAGTTGTGAACCTTTTGTCTAGCGAATTTATAAACATCGTAAAGAAGCCGGCTTGCGTGTGCCAGGTACAGGCTGATCAACTACTTGCCTATATTGACGAATGATAAAGAAACAGATACAGAAATATGAGGTCCAGTCCTAAAAATAAGAACATTTTTTTCGCTTTGAAAGACCTTACTCTAATGCCATTTTTCTCGTTCACAAGCTGAGTGCTCCGAGATCACACTTAGGTATGCAAACAAGAAATAATTCACGTTGAATTGATTCTTTGGCTTTTTAGAAGGGACGGAAAAGGGCAGATAAGTAGGTGAAGGATTTGTTTTACCTATTATTTTATTTCTATCTACCATGACTGTATCATTTGTTAATATAAGTGCATAAAATACCTTGATCCATGAAGATAAAAGAAGTTTTATAGAGAATTAAATCATGTTATATTTTTGATACTTTGATTGAAAATAACTATGGTATGCAGCTCTCATCAGCATCTCAGCGACTACTATTTATTTTTAAAAAATCTTAAAAGGCCGGCAACGCACTCGCCTTCTAGCATTGAGAGTGTCCTTGGGCGGCGGTATCTCTTAACATCAGGTGAGCCTCCTGCCCGTTTGCCCCCTGTTCTATAAAAAAAACAGAGGATATATATACTATCGCGTATTGTCGTGTAACGATAGAACAGACAGATGACTCCCCCACTATATAACGTACATAATTTGTATTTACAAACAACTTATCACTTAAGATTTATGTGATAAGTATTAGCAAGAAATCCGTAGGCAATAACGAAACACAGTAAGAAAATAACTAAAGGACAATATCAGTACAGAAATAATAAAATAAAACAATAGTCCCGTTACAAAAAAAATTAAGTGGAAATGGGCAGGCCATACATACAGCTCGCATTAATAATGGCAGATGGACAAATAGCGTGGAATCCAGAAGAAGAAGAGAGATCGCCCTTTCGCACGGTTGGCTGATGATTAAGGAAGTTGGTGGAAAAGTGCTTTTCTCTGGGATCAAAGGTACCTACTGTCAGGCGGCAACCTAAATCTGCCACGGCCCACAGTTACTACTCCAAAGAGAACAATATGAAACTTGCAGATAATACGTATTTGATTCGTCATTTTCCTTCTATTTTCCAGCTTTTGAGCGAGGTGAGATTTTGTTATAATTTCCAAATCTATAAACTACCATTCCCAATATTAAACTGACCTATATAAATTTGATATTTCCACCTTATTGTAACGGCTTTAAGTCTAAAATCCCATGCGTTTAGCAGAAGAACGCTAAAACGTACATTTTGTCAACCGACAACTTTATTACGCAATTCGGATGTCGTATTCAAAGAATAAGTGTCACTATGTAATTGATAATACAGTTTAAAGTGATGTGATACGTTTTGGAGGTTACTTTTGAAAATTTGTATTGCAGATAGGACCGATAGAGCCTTTAGGCTAAGCTGTGGTCAGGTGCCTTTGACGGTTTAGTGCTATAATTTGCATTGTAACCGCAGTTTCGAGTTACGGCTTGATTCAAGACTTGACAAGCATTCTGTGCCGATTTAAGTGTAAAAATATTTTATTAAGATGCTGGGTGACGCACAACTATGAACGTGTTCGCATGACGTACAATTTTTAATTATGTCTTAGTATAAGAGCAGAGACAGACACATAACATAGCAGTGTTGGCCTAGTTGCTTCAGCATGCGACTCTCATACCAGAGGTCGAAGGTTCGATCCCCGGCTGTGCACCAATGGACTTTCTGTTTATGTGCGCATTTAACATTTGCTCGAACGGTGGAGGAAAACATCGTGAGGAAACCGACATGTCATAGAACCAAAAAGTCGACGGCGTGTGTCAGGCACTGGAGGCTGAACACCTACTTGCCTTTTAGATTTAATTATGATCATGAAACAGATTCAGAAATTTGAGGTTGTAGCGCCACTGATTTTTTTTAGTCTTAGTGTAAGAATCAGAAATGGGGCTTGCGAATTAGTGTTTCGTCCCATAGAAGAATAGAAATCTCATTTCGGAATGGCTTCCCTAAAAGTTCAAAAGAACCAGGAGTCAGGTCAGTCAGGAGTTAAGGCTTAAAATCTATGAAAGAAACTCTAATGTGTTACTGAAATATGTATTTTAAGAAACAATATTTAGAGTTTAATGTCTTAAATGAAAACAATTGCTTAATAATCAATAATAAATTGGGCTATCAATTTGAACTCGCAACAAAGTTTGGTGGCGTCACTTCCAGCCATTTTGTTGCTTTCTTCAAGTTCCAATTAAACAAACAAAAATGTTGTTTTATAACGAATGGAATTTAAACGGTTTTATGAAATATCTATTTTAAGAAACAATATTTACTTGAAAACAATAACTTCTTATCTCTTATATAATCCAAAATGTTGTAACAAAAATATTTGAATCAATATTTAAATGACAGGCCAAAAGTAGATATCGTCTTTTCCACGGACTTACAAACAAATTAATTAAAACATAATTAGATAATTATGAATAATCTAAAGAATCTAATCTGAGAAATATAATTATTTCAATACATATATGTATATATTAAATGTAACACCAGGCAAACGGTCAGAAGGCTCACTTGTAACCGCCCGTGGAAACTCTCAATGCCAGAGGGATTGCGAGTACGTTGCCGGCCTTTTAAGAATTCTGTTCTTAAAAGACCCCAAGTTTCGAATTATTTGCAATTCGTTCGAAAATACTTCAGTGGGCAGCTGGTTCCACTTCATTTCCAATACTGAGTTCCAAAAACTGTCTTCAGAAGCGCTTAGTCGAGGTGATACGGATGCTATGCTAAACTATGCAACAGTTAGAGATTATAAATTGTGTAATAAATATATAAAAACATCTATGTTTGCCTCATCTGTTTATTAATGTGTTTATGGACTGAAATCCATTTGCGCACGGGATGTGAACTCACGACATTGCTTGGGCGCGTTTCGCCGCACTTCTTCAAACTTGGATCTAAACTAAAAGTTAATTACGAAGAGTACAGCAATTATTCATCGTTACCTTGGAATATTTCTTTCGTTGTCGCAAAGTTTCGAAGTAGAATTAATCTTATTAAGAAACAACATTCGTCAGTGTTTCTGAAATATGAAAAGTTTATAAAAACTCTGAATTAAAACTTGGTCAAAGGAAGGCTTTTGTGTACTTTAAATATCAAATTTCATTTGGATTCAAATCATTCTCATTAAAAATTGCGTTTTCACGTATATTTTTTTCTTTTCTTTCAGACTTAAATCCCTGAGATTCGAACCCCGGCACCAATAGACATTTATAAGTGCGCATTTAACAGTCACTCCTACTGGAGGTTTTTAAATTTCGACTACTATGCTTTTTAAAAAAAATATTATTCTAAAAATAATTTTAATTAACGATTATTTTAAATTAATTTGATATTGTAATAATATATTTAAAAAAATATATGTCTATTTATTCTTGGGCCTTGGGCCAAAGGGTTCATGTGCTCAGGTGCTATTAAAGATTTAAGTTGGCGATTGTCAATACTGGTGACTCCAGCACTGATGCCATTCTCTAACTTATAAGTATAGCAATATAAAGACTGAGAATGATTGAATAAGAATGAATGAATTCAATTCCAAAATCAAATAATACAATGTACACTTATGAACTAATTTTACATTTACTGTCAGTTCTAAAATCAAGGACGTAGAACGGAAGAGAAGAACTGGCAATAAACTCTCCGCCACTCTTTGTAATCGCCAAGTTTTGCTTTTACAACGTTTGTAAGGAGCTGCAACCACACATCAAGTTTCACATGACATCCTAAGTAATTAATAATAATAAAATATCTTAAAAACAAAGATTTGTCCTCTATCAGCAGGAGGCATGGTGAAATAGGAGCACGGACTTACATACTCGTGAGAACAACACGCAAATACGTAGTATAAACAACTAATATCACCGCATACACGAATTCAAGTACGACCAGTTACCAGAATCAGAATGGATTTTAAAGGCACTCAAGAACAGGAATCTTTTTATATTTGTTTTAGTTTTCTGTTTATGAATTTCTTATTATTATTACTATGTAAGTAAAGAATATTATAAATACAAATATATATTTATAAGTGTCCATGGGCGGCGGTATCACTTAACATCAGGTGAGCCTCCTGCCAGTTTGCCGCCTGTTCTCAAAAAAAAAATTACTCCCAGCAGCCTATTCAAATGATGGCATTACCCAAGCTTAAAACTTTTCTTAATAATTGAATAAGCAAATTAACTTTTTTATATTAAAGAGAATCCATCCATTCATGTCAATAGATGATTGATTAGACAATTTTCATTAAGTTTTATGTGATAAGTTTGTTATACGAAGTTTTGACACTTATCTGTTTTGTTTCTTGATATTTTGATGAGTTATTATCTTTTTCCTACATTAAATTAAAATACACTTATGAACGTGAACAAAGAAATATACATTAAATGCTTCTAATTTTAGATAACTGCCAGTTTTCAAATCAAGGGCGTAGAACGGAAGAGAAGAACTGGCAATAAACTCTCTGCCACTCTTTTTAATCGCCAAGTTTTTTTCTTTTACACATCGTTTGTAAGGAGCTGCAACCATTACACCATGTTCCATATGACATCAAGTAATTAATAGTAATAAAATAAATTCAAAACAAAGATTAGTCCTCTATCAACAGGAGGCATAGTGAAATACGCACTTACATTCTCGTGGGAACAAGACGCAAATACATAGTCGAAATAACTAACATGCTACAGCACTTGGTTTTACGGACTTTCATCATTATCTGACTTGTAATATTGAAATTATTGGGTCTGATGTGCTGGTATGTGCAAATATACTTTAGATACTTGAAGGGTTTTGGTCGATCTCTCTCGCAGTGGATTAAAGATGTGGCGGGAGCGAAGGGTTTTGCACCAGATGGACGAATTGCGTTGACGGCAAAATAGCTGAAGACAGCAAAGAATTGAAAATTGTGGAATGCCTTGGAGGCTTTCATACGGGTCCATATCAGTATAACATTAATAATAATAATAATAATAGCCTTTATTCAGATACATTTTACATTATATATTTTATATACATTATAACTATATAAAATATAACATTATTTACCATTAAATCACGTGCAATAAGTGATACCCATATCTTATATTCTATAATAAACATGTTTTTTTTATTATTTTTTTTTATTATTTGTACGGTTTCATTGACTTTATTTTGTTTATATTATAAAGAGCGAAGAGATTGCATTCGATCCGTCAGTTTGGTTATTGGGATGCAGATAGGAGTTCGATCGACTGTCACGGTCTGATCTCAGATTTTTTTGAATCTGAGATTGTGTTTTAATTATTGGGTTCGGGCGTAAAATGATTTTCAAAGTTTGAATTAAATCTGCTTAAAGCCGTTTGGTCACCAGAATGATTTTTCGTAAATACAATGTATATTTTCATACGAGACGTTGCCCTGTTGCGCTATTGTGCGAAAAATTGCTATAATTATGGAAATACTAGCTGACCAGGCAAACGTCCTTTTGCCATGTATATCATTTATAATAAAAAATAGGGGTTGATCGTAGGGGTTGAAAATTTAGGGTTGTATGTATTTTTTAATGTTTTTTATAAAAATTAAAAAAATAATATTTAGGGTTGGACCCCTAACATTTCGGGGGATAAAAATAGATGTTGTCCGATTCTTAGACATACCCAATATGCATACAAAATTTCATGAGAATCGGTCAAGCCGTTTCGGAGGAGTTTAACCACAAAAAAAAAACACTGCGTCACTAGAATTTTTATATATTTGAAGTTCGTTTGTACACAGGGGATCGCACGTTGGAGCCACAGGCCAACACTGCTAGTTAGTATATACAGAGCTAAATTAATAATTCATGTGTGCATAATGACACTTGGCGAGTGTGCATTATACCCGAAATTGAAATTAGCTTTATTAATGGTCGTGTTTATTAATAACGGTCTCGCGTTACTGATACAATATTTCCTAATGCGATATAATATGGCTCACTATAAAGTTAGTGATTATGTAGTTGATAAAAGGGCCTGGGACTAGTGCTGGGCAGGCTACTTCTAATTAATTTTCTATATTTGTTATAAATATTGTAGAATTGTTTGATGATTTGCTTTTTTTTAAAACGAGTACCGAGAGTTTTTTACACCGGCTTTTTCTCTCGGCCAACACCCTCTGTCTTCTTTGCCGATGAGTAGGGATGCCAACAGGCTCGAATTTAATGACATGGAATAAGTGATACCATGGTGATCGTATGTTCCAAAATAAACGTATTTTATTTAATTTTTAATTTATTTATGTTGCAGGTGAGCCTTCTGCCGGTTCGCCCCTCTGTTCTATAAAAAAAGTAAAAAAAAAATTAATGAATTGTAAATTAACATTTACTACCAGTTCGTGAGTCAAGGGCGTAGAGCGGGCAAGAAGAACTGGCAAGAAACTTGCCGCCACTCTTTTCAATCGCCAAGTTTTTAATACAAATTGTTTGAACTGGAGCAAATCAATCCCAAGGATAACATAGCTGTAACATTTATGTTTACCAAAATTGTCATAATATATTTTAGAAAATATTATTTATATTTTATATTTTAGAACATATTCTGCAGATACATAATGTATGATGTGGTAAACTAAATTAAACGAATTATTAGTCGGCAAAGAAATAACATTAGAGATGTTATCAAAGAAGCGAACAAAAACAACTCGTGCAACAAATGAGGTGAATCTAAAAGATAAAAATCGTGGATTCCGTGTGAATTACACGAATTTCTGTATAAAATTGTCTAGACGCAATAAAGTTAGTTAACGGTTATTTTAAAGGTTCAACTTTTAATAGAAATACGTAAATATCGAACATTTCAGTTTATAAAATTTTACCCATCAAACCCTCTTTTCTATATAGAGATTACTATTATATTAATATAGCTATGCTGGAAGGGTGGAATCTATTTCAAATTGTGGCACTAGGCAATGTTGGCTTAGTGGCTTTAGTGTGCGACTTTTGTACCTGAGGTCGTAGGTTCGATAGGTCGATTCGTAGGGCTGTGCACCAATGGACTTTCTTTCTATGCACGCATTTTTTCATTTGCTCGAACGGTGTAGGAAAACATCGTAAGGAAACCGACATATCTTAGATCCAAAAAGTCGACGACGTCTGTCAGGCACTGGAGGCTGTACACCTACTTGGAAAAGCTTATAAGCTAAACAATTATGTTACACGGAAGGATAAAGACACAAGAAGTACCTAGCTATTAAACAAAAACTGCAAATACCTTCTGTTAGGAATTCCAAATGAAATGTGAAAATTACTGCGAAGTCGTGTAAGAGGTTTTTAGCGTTACAGTTGAAATGTAGGCCTTTTTTAATTGTTACACGGGTTCCATAAGAAAACACTTCACTCTGAGTGTCTAATGAAATCTAACGTTATGGAAGTTACACCATATATAGATATGTTTATATATATAATATATATATATACCTGTTAGTTTTTCATATTTTTATTACATTGTTGTATAATATTTTCGTTTTTAAGAATGTCCAATAGGACGACATCACATATAAATATATATATTCAAAAACTTCAAATTATGCTCAGTTTTATGGACACGGCGACCTAGAGTCTCCAAAATATCTTTGGAGCGAGCAGTGGAAATTTTCCTTGGAAAAGGTTCATAATTGCATAAAATCCAAATCCAAATAAATTATAGGCCTATATAAAAGCCAAAGATGGTCATTTTAAAAAATACTTTTTTTTTATAGAACGGGGCAAACGGGCAGGAGGCTCACCTGATGTTAAGTGATACCGCCGCCCATGGACACTCTCAATGCCAGAGGGCTCGCGAGTGCGTTGCCGGCCTTTTGCTGAGACTGTTAAATTTGTAGGTGTAAATAATTTTTAATAATATTACATTACTTCATTATAACAATGCATTAATTGTATATTTGTTAAAGAACTAATGGCTAGGTATTTATTTTACTCTAAATTTAGAAGCAAGTGCTACGTAATGGTTTCAGGGAGTAAATAAAACAAAAAAGCTACAGTTATTGTAATCAATATTTGAGTTAGTTAGTACCTATATGTCTTCTATGATAGTGAAGTTTGTGAGTCCACGGGAAAGTTCCTGCAGGCTAGGTAGGAGTCGCTTAATTGTGAATTGATATGTGAACGATGTTACGTCGATCAGCTGTGCGAGGGATTGAAAACATTGAGGCGACATTAAAGGAAAAATACTGTACTCTATGATCAAAGATAAAATGAGAAATATACATTCAGTTCTAACTATATTTAAGCTTGGTTCTGAATCATCTCAACTATTTTTAATACAATGGTAATTTTATTTTATTGTGTAATTATTGTCTTGTTTATGGTTTTAATTGTATTTTTTTAATTCCTCTTTTTAGCAGAACTTATGTTTACATATATTGTCGTACATATTAGATAGAAGATTTTATAAAATTATCAGTAGATTTCATAATATGTACGATGTTGTAGACTTAATAAATAAATAAATACATAAATAAACGGATCCTTTCGTGGATTTATTGACCCCAGCCTGCCTATTTTTTGCCCATAAATAATGAAGAAGAATAAATGGTTTGACATAGAAATGATAATTATAATTATTATTATATAACAATTTACATGAATATTATTTATTATACAGGAATATACCACTTTCTGTGCAAATAATCATTATTATGTCATATATATCGTTACAAGCAGTGCGTCGGGACATGTTGCTAGAAATTATAATATATTATATAAGCTTGTAAAACTGTTTGATAATCCCTAAAATATATTTTAATATCTTCAAAAACTTCCATTTTCATCGCAAGAATAATTTTATTACCAATCGAAGATTCTAACACCAAAAACATAAATAAATCAAGCTAATATAAATAGCAGAGAGGATTCATGCTGGAAAATTTAGAATTAAAAATGTTTGAAGGGTATGAAACAAGTTAAATGACTGGTATTACAATGTGACAAGGGTCGCACCTGGGAGCTTGACCATCCACCTGGAAACCGACACAATCTTTGAATATTTAAATCGTCAATTAAAAGTTTAATAAGCTAATAAGCAAAACAAGTTGTTTTTGTTTTACATTGTAAATATTCGCAAAACAATTTCTGCTCCATATTCGGGTACAAATTATTAATTAAACCATAGTTACTTTAATACAGATGCTGATCGCCACTGTTTATTGGGTGATCTGACTTTTGACACTGTCATGCTCCTGTCGTTTTAAGAAGAGTTTTGTTAAACAGACAAACAAAAATATCTTTATTCATATAGGCTAACACTTATGAACGTAAAAAAAATTTAAATAAATTGTGAATTTACATTTACTGCCAGTTCTCAAATCAAGGGCTTAGAACGGAAGAGAAGAACTGGCAATAAACTCTCCGCCACTCTTTTTAATCGGAATGAATAATTTAGACTTAAAAATGTTTGTGCCAATCTCTAATCGTTCCCAAATCAAGGAGGCTCCATTCCTTCTCCTGTTCTCCCGATCTTAACCAATTAACGCCCGAGAGATCACCGACATTTTCCCGGGTAAGAAAATCAATCAATCGTTGAGCTTGTTAATAAAACCCTTCATGCCTTATATCAGTAATACAAAATAGATTATAACTATTATTTTTCTTAATCTACGATAATCGATTCTGTTTACTACAAAAGCCTCCCCCATTGTCCTCGGTTTTTTTTAAACCTACTAATACATATATATATTAAGAGTACCTAGACGCTGAGTTAGTAAGAGAGTTATCGGGGTGCTTTATATAATACATTATATTTACTCTAAATCTCACTGGTGTACAACAATATAATATACAAAATACAGAAATGTTTATTGCTATGTAACAAATGCAAAGTAACAGTTAAAGAGAGGGACTATGTCTATACTCTCGGGGCTATTACGTACTACGTCTAACTCCGACGATTAAGGAAATCGTACAGGTTTGACTCGTTCAGTACTCAAATAATAATACAAATCATCTATTTATTAAATACTTGATGTGTTAAGTATCTTCAGAAACTAACAGTAGGCGTACAGGCAAACGCCGCGTGAAAATATGTCCATGTTTTTCAAATTTAGAATTTCGACCAAAATCGGTTTCCATGGCAACGCGGCCATTACTTAAACATTAGCAACAGTTCAAATGGAGTTGGCGACATGCCCGACGTCTGTTCAAAATTATTGCGAACGAATGATGTCGTTGGTCGTATAATAAAATTGTCGTCTTTCATAGAGCTCAATTAGTATTAAGGTCCCAAGTTTTCAATGCAGAATAATTATGTAAATTTTAAAGAAACATCTGAACAGATGTTACATTTTTTAAAACCGGTTACAAACAGATTTCTTCTCTCAACGCTTTATCTTTCATCATTAACTACTATCGATTTCAAACTTAATACGTTCTCCAACAATCCTTAACATCTTTTCAACCTGATGCTAAAACGGAAGGTATTCTTCTTGTGCCGTATTAGTTATAAGTTCCACTTTTTCGTCAAGGCAGAATACATAATACCATTCGTATCACCTCGATGTCCGTCGTTCCACAACTGAGCGTTTTTTAAGGCAGTTTTGCCGCGCAGCACCACTATGTGGAATCAGCTTACCACAACGAACAATATAGTTTAACTGGTAATCGAAGCTAGCTGGAAGTTGGTCCAGGAAACGTCCGGTGGATGAGCAGGTAGCGGAAGGGTCTGGGTCAGGGCTGGCCATGCGTCATACTCGGTGATCAGGTCATCAGCCTCCAGCTTGACACACGATTTTTCCTTCACCGTTCGAGTGTATGTTGAATAGAAAAAAGTCCATTTGGCACAGCCGGGGATGAAACCAACAGCTTCAATTTTTGCACGCTGAAGCTTCTAGAACACTTCTACTTATATAATGATTCGATATTACATAATGTATTAAAAGTTAGGACAAAACAAAAATTCAGTAAAAATTGTATAATGATGCGTAAACAACTAATATTAATTTAAACGATAAAATTATTTTTTCGTCAGCGTGTTCTGCACGGCTATCCAATCATGTCATAATAAAACTACATTAAAATCCATCAATAATACTACACGTGCGTTTTATTATAATCTGGCGTCCGCCCAAAAAAAGCAAATCGCAAATAACTAGGCTTATCCACTGATCCAGAGGTTGATTGAAACTGACAGCTGAAAATTGATTGATATCCGGCGAACTTCCGGATTCTATATTCAAAATATGAGTCAAGTTTTTACAAAAAAAAACACAGTGGCCTGTGGAAAAACTGTGCGTGTTTATGGAAATGGGTTTTAGAGGAAAAATTGAATAGAAAATACAATACAAAAGGCATTATCACTTACACAATTATATTTAAAGAAAATTAGTAAATACTGTATACGTGAGTCACTCTGTAAATGTTTAGAACTGGCCAGTTAGAAATTCGCTAATAAAAACTTTTTTGAATTTCAATTTTAGAACTCTTTGGTAACCTATTCATTTGGCATTTGTTTTTGTTAATTGGCGGCAAGTCTAAAACTCTATTACACATGAAAATTAAACTAATGCGAGACAATTTCGGTCAATGATTTATTATGACTTTCGTTGTGGGCTTACCAACAAAGCTATGATAGGCGTGCATCTCGTGCCATTATTTACAACTGATTTAAAGAGCATGGACGTAACAAACGCAATGATGATCCGCGTATGGAAAGTCTTTTAACAGCGACTACTGAAGATAACGTCAGAGAGTCACCTATCAGCCTAGGCATGGGTATGAGTCAAGTTCAAAATATATTACACGAAAATTTATGCGTCAGGAAGCTTGGTACCAAGAATTGTTACATAAGTTAAACGGCGGTGACTCAAATGTTGTATAAGAACCCGAAACCAAAAGACAATCAGCTCAGTGGGTGTATCCTTTCGAGGATCGGTCAACTAAGGTAAAGAAAGGAAGAAGTCAAGGAAAAAAGATATTGCCTAATTCTAAATTCAAAACAATAAGAGAATTGTCATTTCTATATTAAGATTTTATCCATTTTCTAAATATTTTCAGTGTTACCTAGGTATAGTTCTACCGCCTAAGCAATAGCTAAAAAAGTATCTGGCTACAGCGAATAAATCAAAGACAATCGAAACTAGAATAACTTTCATGAACCTAATAAAATGGAGAAACGTCTCAAATCGTATTTCGATTTGCTATAAAATTTCAATTTTCCCCTCACGTTTCAATTTTCGTCGCGTCATCAATCCACTTCGGTTTTGTCCACTATCAATGGATTCAAACAATTCAATGTATAAAGATACAAGACCGGAGCAAAAAATGTGGTTATCGTTTTTAACTGTTTTCTATTCGTTCCGTTTTTAACTGAAAATAACTATGCAAAACGTAAGTTTTAATTTTTTTTTTTTTTTTTTTTTTCTATATACATGTGTCTTCACTGAGACATCATGGAACATTACGATCTAGCCTAACTTAAGACTAATAAGTAATTTAAGTCTAACCTAATTTACTAAAAAGGATTATTATATAAGTGAGTGTCCAATAACACTACTTACAGTCTCTATTAAAGGGAAGAAGACACTCTGTTCTTGTGTTCTATGTTGCAGACACTCTTTAGCACTTGATATTTACGTACATTATCACTAAATCACTAGTTCAAATGGTTTTGTCCTTTTCAGTCTTCTCACTAAGCCCGTGGTGTCAAGGAGTTGGATAGCCTCGACATTCACGTGATGGTGGAGCCTATGTTCGTGTGCTCCAGCAGTCTTTTTTATTACTGTAGCGACGTCCTCAACATTAAGGTCCCGGTGGAGGTCGTAATTGCGAATGTACCAGGGAGCATTGACTATTCCCCTGAGCACTTTGTTTTGGAAACGTTGGATCACTTGGATGTTACTATTACTGGTGCAGCCCCACAGCTGGCAACCATAAGTCCATACAGGTGTCAGGACTTGTTTGTATATCAATAATTTATTTTGTACTGATAAGGTGGAATGCCTTCCGAGCAACCAGTACAATTTAGTGTAACGGAGATCCAACTCTTCGCGCTTCTTTTTAACATGGACCTTCCATCGTAGTTTAGTGTCCAGCGTCATACCTAGGTACTTAGCTGAATTTTCGAACGGAACTTTGTCGTTATCAATGTATACTGGCAGGTAATTTGATGTCTTGTTGGAAAAGTTAATGTGAACTGATTTCGACTGATTTAGTCTTATCCGCCACTTCTTGGTCCACAAGCCAACAATATTTATAGCTCTTTGTAGTTTTGCTACCGCTTCCTTTTCAGTAGCTGCCGTAGACATGATAGCAGTATCATCGGCAAAGGTCGCGATTATGTTATCTTCTAGTTCAGGGATATCGCACGTGTATAAGAGGTACAGGACCGGACCTAATACACTCCCTTGCGGCACCCCAGCTTTTATTTGTTTCAGTTCTGAATAATCATCTTCTTGTCGTACCCTAAACGTTCTTTGTGTTAAATATGACTCGAGGATATTTGAAAATTGACGAGGCAGTAGTTTCTTCAATTTGTAAACAAGTCCTCGGTGCCACACTTTGTCAAAAGCCTGAGCTACATCTAGAAAGACCGTGGAGCAGACTTTTTGTTCTTCTAGTGCTATTTCAATATTATTTGTAATTCTATGGACCTGCTCTATGGTAGAATGTTTATCTCTGAAACCGAATTGGTAATCCGGTATGAGCTGCTTTTTGGCAATAATGGGGTTAAGACGTTTGAGAAAGAGTTTCTCAAATAGTTTTGCTATAACAGGTAACAGTGAGATTGGCCGGTAAGATGTTACTTCGTGTGGTGGTTTTCCTGGCTTGGGAATCATTATAACTTCCGCAACTTTCCACATACTGGGAACATATTGAAGTCGAAATGTGGCATTAATTAAGGTTGTCATTTTAACTACGGCTTTACGGGGGAGATGCTGTAGTACCTCACCCATAATTAAATCAAAACCTGGCGCCTTTTTCTTAGTTAAACATTTAATTTCTCTTATAACTTCTTTCGGTGTGACTAGACGGATGTTTAACTCTTCTAACGATGTTTCTTCGAAGTCAAGTGAATCTTCTTCATCGATTTGAAATATATTTTCTAGGTGATCAGCAAACCTCCTAACTTTTTGTATGTTACTTGCAGCCCAATTCCCATTAGACTCTCGTAAGGGAGGAATATGTGTTGTAGGTTTTTTGATATTTCTTATCGCTTTCCAGATGGAGTAGTTGGTGGAACCATCAGATGTTAATTGGCTTAGGTATTTATTTATTGAGGTATCTTTATATATTTTTATCTTTCTCCTTAGTTGTTTAGTAAGATTATTCAGATGTTTTTTGTCTTCAGGACATCTTGTGGAATGCCACCTTTTTCTTTGAGCTCGTTTTGTCTGTATGAGATTTATAATCTCTTTTGGAAAGTAGTTGTTTTGTACCTTTTTCTTAAATTTAGGAGTATTGCTCCAAGCAGCTTGTTGGATGTTCTTTGTAAAGTTATTTACTTCAAATTCTAATTGTTCCTCAGTCTTTAAAGGTACTCTTAGGTCTATCATATTCTCAAGATAAATTTTGAAGCTGTCCCAGTCCGTATGCGGGTTTACGAGAGATGGATTCAGTTTTCGCTTTATAGGGTCTTCGCCAATTGTGAGTAAGATTGGTGAGTGATCTGAGTTCATATCATTGGCTTCCTCTATTTGGAGAACATTTGGTGATACTTCTCTAAATATGAAGAAATCTATAAGATCTGGTATTTTATTCTTGTCTGTTGGCCAGTAGGTAGGCTTTCCTGTCGAAATAGTATCACATCTCAAATCTTTCATAGCATTGAACAGTTCTTTTCCTTTAGTCGATATTAATCTTGATCCCCAGTAGGTATGTTTTGCATTGAAATCGCCTCCCAACACAAATCTATTTCCAAGACTTTCTAGTAGGCTTTTGTACTGATCATACTTAAGTGCATGTCTAGGTGGGCAGTAGATAGATGAAATTGTTAATGGACACTGTTTCATTGCTACGCTTACAGCCACAGCTTGAATATGCTCTTTTTCATATTTAAATGTCTCATGGTGTTTTAAACTGTCCTTTATTATAACTGTACTTCCCCCACTGGATTTATTACTGGGATGAAGGGCATGGTAGGCTTGATATCCTTTAAGTTGAATGTATGACTCCCTGGTAAAATGTGTTTCCGATACCAAGCAGATGTCAATGTTTTCATGTTTAAGAATAATATGAAGTTCTCTTTGGTGTTTTAATAACCCATTAGCATTCCATGCCATTATTTTTAAAGACATCATTGCTTCAGACGTTTAGAAGCTGCTATTATGGTGCCGCTTTCTAGTTTTTTAAGTCTTTCATCAAAAGATGTCAATAATGAAAGTATGGTGTTAATCTTTTCATCTATGCCTGTGTTAGCTTTCTCGTTTTGTTGTGTTGAGGATTTAGCCTTTGGTCCTTTAGTGACCTGAGCAAAAGAAACAGTCTTGGAAACTAGTTTTTCTGGTTTTACAGATTTGACCGGTTCTGTATTTGATTTTGATTTTAAGACGTTTCTCATTTTTTGCAGTTCTTTTGCAACTACACAGCCTCTATAGTTAGCTGGATGTGACTCACCACAGTGAACGCACTTCGGTTTCGCGTCTCGAGGCTTGTTACAGTCTACTGTGAGGTGCTTTGCAGTACATTTTACACACCTCGGCTCCTTGGAGCAGTATTTCTGTGTGTGTCCATAAGCCTGACACCTCTTGCATTGAGGAATCAATTTTGGTGATTTCAGTGGCTGTACATCAATTTTGCAGCCAAGTATCGATTTGATTTGATAAATGTTCTTTATGTTTTCCTCATGATGGAAAGAGAGAATGAACATGTTCAGCGGTTCCTTGTTTTTCCAGCTATATTTAACGGCTGCGTCTAAAATTTTAAATCCTTGGAGGATGAGGTCTTCAACTATCCTATCAGGCTTGCAAGAAGCATGCAGATTTTTTGCCATAACTCTTATTGGTCTGTTCTGCTTGTTTTCGTAAGAGAACCACGAGGCTTCTTCTTCTTTTAGATGTTTTGTGATACATCTATAGGTAGCTTCGCTATTGGTATTGATCTTCACCGATCCATTTCTGAGCATTTTTACTGTAAAGGAGTCTTTATTTAATTCTTTTTTCATTAAAGTGTCGTAAAATGATTGGTATTCAATCACATTTTCGACGATAATCGGGGGTGGAAGGGGTTCCTTTTTGGACTTTTGTTTGGCTACTTCACTACAAGTAACTTCTTTCATGGGGGAAGGGGAGGTGTTTAGTTTCCTTTTCTTTCTGCTTTTTTGTCTGTAAGTTTTAATTGAAATTGTTTTACAGTTTTGGTCAACGGAAAATTCTATAAATCCGTTAGTTAGAATATTTTACTTTTGCTGATTATATTTATTATATATTAGAGTATGGCGATTGGCGACGTGTATCTCGCTCGTATATACTTACATATTAAGTTGCTTATGTTAATAAAATACATTTGTAATGAGATATAAAGTTTTTTTAACATTTATAGAATCAATATATACGTGTGAAAATACTATGAAAACTCAAGAACTAATCAGAGCTATGCAACTTTCTCAGCAGTAGCCCGCAATATCGCAGCACAACTCACAACTCGTTGTATTAAAAAGACGCACAAATCCGCCAAGAATCTGCGAATATGATAATATAATGACTTAGGGTCCTTCAAGAAAAGAGTGTACAAATTCTTAAAAGGCCGGCAACGCACTCGCCAGCCCTCTAGCATCGAGAGTGTCCACGCGGCGGTATCACTTTACAGCAGGTGAGCCTCCTGACCGTTTGCCCCCTGTTCTAAAAATATATATATATATTTATATATACACTGTAAATACATGTAATCTATCTAACAGTGTTTGATATTTCAGTTATATCCATGTTTAAAGTTTATATTTAGTTTATTGAATCGTAAAAACATGTTGCATAACGTTAAATGCAATTAGTTGAATATGTTTCCCTCCAAAAAACCCGCCAAGTCATCTTAATTTCCCCTAAATTTGGCAAAAGCCACACCAACTTGACAGATAACTACTATATATTATTAGGTTTTATTTTATTTTTAAAGTGGTCAAAACGTCATCTAGTGTCGCGAAATTATTAATTTAGTTACAGTTACAGAGCTCGGGAGGATTTTAAATCATTTCTATTATCATTATCTATCTATCATTATTTATCTAGCTGAGTTTAAATATATCATGTCAATAAACCTGTTTGTGTAAAAACAGAACAAAGGACGCTTAAGAATAATACGATTTATTGCAAATAAGGATAAAATATTCACAAAACAACTATCCTAGACTCCATAATATTTTTATTTCTAAAAGACGGATATACCGAGTATTATCCGGTTTCAAACCAGCTTATTCCCGATAAAGCCTGTTTGAGTGGAGCCTCGGGCAGTCCCGATTTTATTCGGGATCGGAAGAAAGAAGTTACACAGAAATTATTAAATTTCCACTGAATTTTCATATTAATCTAATAAATCCTTTTTGTGTTCTATACCTATCTTTACATCCGTCGTCGCACTAAATGTAGAACCAGCTACCCACTGAAGTATTTCCGAACCAATTCGAGAATCATTCATGTAAAGAGCGGTCCAATTAAAAAAAAACCGGATACGCACTCGCGAACCTTCTAACGTTGAGTACAATGGTTAAAATAAATACGCGTATTGTCTACGCTCTGCCACTAGTCTAAATATCTTATAGGCTCCTGAAATAGAGACCTCAGCAAAACAAAATACCACCTGGCTGACCACCGGCGAGATGAAGGGACACAAATCATACAGGCTGCAAAATGCCTGTCGAGTTGGAGAAAAATGATGATGATGATGATGTTTGTTTCGAAATTGGCTGGACTGATTTGAGGCCTAGACCTTACAAGGTTGTAGCGCTAGTTTATTTATTTTAAATAAAAATACCTTCAAAACAAATGCAGTATAAAGCACAGTTCGGAAATGTAGTCGATTTCCTTTTCTTCAAAGTCATTTTCTTTGCCAAATATTGAATTCTTTGAGTGCAGTGAACATAAATTTCAAAGGTAAAATCATTCGCCGATTAGGCATTGAATGCACGATGCAAGGTGGAAGCGATTTTCTATTTCAGATATTTTTTAGGAATTCTTTCTTGGTTTGATAAAAAAATACAACCTGTCCATCTCATGGTTCTATTAAAGCCTCTAGGTTTTAATATGGTGTATTTTTCTTGCAGGACCCGAATTCGAATTGGTTCGGAAATACTTCAGTGGGCAGCTGGTTCCACAAAGTGGTGGTGAGCGGTAGAAATTGCCTTAAGTGGAACGACCGACATCAAGGTGATACAGATGGTGTTTTGTATTCTGCCTTGACTGATGATGAACTTCATCTGCAGGTATTAGTCCATACAACTTCTCTGAACCCTCTCCGTGATAAAAAAAATGTGAGCCGTCACGGGACGCCTGGTAGATGTGAAACATCGACATTATTTTGTAAAAGTAATATGCAGAAAAGAACAGACTGTGATAGGAACCAGGTAAATATGTCATAATGATATTTTAAAATATTACGATTTTTATTCCAGATAACGATGACTATTTGTTGAATAAACATTATTTTCATTAAATATTTTTAATGTGAAATTTACTACTGCATTTAGAATTAATATCATATAGCGTGGCGACGCGTCGCCACGGCATGCGTCGCCACGCCAGAAATCGGTTTTACGTGCGGCTATAGATGTTTCACATTAAAAAAACTTCAACTAATACTTTACTGATGCTTGATGTGAGGTGTGTGTTACAGTGTGCATAAACACAATTTAAACGTATCTATGTATGTGTTATGGAATGGTACAGCAGGTGTTATATTATACCTTGTACCATACAATATACTTGTCATTCGAAATCGTTCTTACGCCGATTCCACTGGTCTTTCTTTTGTCTCAAACGAGCGTTGGTTGTTGGGAATTTAAGTTGACGTTTTAAAGGAATACCATGAAAATAATACATACCTACAATGTGTATTAGCCGCCAATACACGTTCCCTTAACAATTATTGTCAATAATTATTCATCATATTAATTGTTTAATAATGTGCCACAGATTAAATATTCAGATCAGATAGCAACTATACTCAACGATTGATCCAACGCACTACTTACAAATTGATACATTGACAATTTACAATGTGAAAGATGTCTGTAATATTGCATGGTGTTGCGATTCTAATAAAACAAAAGACATCGCGTTCTCTTATTACATTATAGGATAAATGATATATGTGATGTATTTTAAGTATATATTGTTTTAAGATATATTAATAGATGACATTATTATATCCTCTTGTTAGCGTTCTTAATATAAATGAAAACCTGAGAACTGTATGCCTTTTGCGAACATTATGTTATCGTAAAAATGTGATAATCAGTTCAGATAAATTAAATAATTAAAATTTATTATTATTTCAAATAATTAAATACTCTTAAAAGGCCGACAACGCACTTGCTTGTCTTCTGGCAATGTGAGTGTCCATGGGCGGTATCCAAACAGACCTTTGTGCCTGGGGCAAGTTGGTAATTGCGACTTTCACATCTTTCCAAATATTACACATATATGCACATAATACCATTGGTGCAAGAGATTTGAATACATGTCCCCAGGTTTGTTATAACAAATTCGTCAACCATTTACATAAATAATGCAGCATATTAAAACAAAATATAATGAATAGAATTGAAAATGAAACCTATTTTGATAGGATAGGATAGGATAATTGTAGTATCATAAATGCTTTAATTCTGTATGTCACTAGTTTATTATGAATATTAATATCATAATTACGAAATCGAGTACCAAATATTGGTTTAATGTATATTGTAATTAGTTCTATTGTTAATGTGTGATAATATTAATTATGATTGTAGTATACGTTAGTATAATATCTTCTAATATTATGTTCTGTACTGGATGACCGGATGGAGGCCTATGACCAATGGTGAACAAACCAAAATCTGATGAGCACATGTTCCTAAATGTTACACTATATTTTACCTACTGCTAAGTTATTTTCTTAGAATCCATATAAAATAATCATCATTGTTTAATATTAAGTTTATATAAATAACGGCTATTATTATTATTATTTTCTTTAAAAAGACATCCTGTATGACTGGTTGAAGGAAGGCTAAAATGATTAATAATTCCTCGTTTAACCTGATAGGTTGATGGCCACATTAGACGGCTAGCTTGTACCGTTAAATAGAAATGATAACAATAACTGAAAATACGATAACTAATAACTAATACCGGGGTACTTTTGCCTGGAAGAGATCGCTTGTTAGCGATAAAGCCGCCCGTTGCATCCCTTGTATTTTTTATGTAATGCGTTATTTGTGTTTCTTTGCAACGAAGTGTGAATAAATAAATAATACTAATAATATACGTAAACTACTAATAATAGAAATTAGTCACGTCTTCGGGCTTGGCCAATTGTTTTTTATTTGAAATAAGTCCTCGGCGCGGACGCCATCGCTGTAGGGTCGTCGACTCATTTACTCTGGGCATTACACGACAAATATTTAAAATAACGAGTGGAAGGAGTATTGTTTGAGCCTTTAAGAAGCTTATACAAAGTTACGCAACTATCAAGATAGTTTGCTCCACAAATTGCTCTAATACATTTTTTTGAGCTTAAATACCCCTTTTTAGTTCGACTGAATTTCCCCAAACTATAACTCCATATGCATGATGGCAGTTAATGCCTTATCATGGGTAACAGTTTATTTTCGTTCATTATGTCTAGTTTATTGTTACAGGTTATTTAGTAGTTTACAGTAATAGTACATAATCGTTGTATTGTGTACATACTTTGAATTGATTAAGGATCAAATTGTAAACACAACTTGTCAAACAGAGTTTTTTAATTGACAGAGTTAGAGTGCAAAAATTAATTATTGAGTTACTGGCAGGAAGCATTTGCTTATTATGACAGCCTGAATTCCTATATTTGAAGCACATCTGTGATATGAACATTGCCAATTTCTACGCGTAATCCTTCAATAATGAAATATTGTGAAACATGCAATAATAATATCTGAAATAGATGCTGTTTTTATTCGGTTAGGACACTTGATAGCAAACTACCTTCTCCTACTGTGCCAGATGTCTGAACTGCAATATTTCTCGTTTATCTGAAGTTGAAGGTGGCTCAGAGAGTAATGGAGCGGAGCATTCAGAAATATAAAACATTCAATACGAAATGAGCGCAAGGAAAAAAATAAAATCATTAACGCGCTAATACACGCCTAGAATGGAGATGGCCAGGCCATTTTGCAAGGTGTACAGAAAAAAGATAGACTGCCGAAGAAACCCACTGGGGACAACCAGGAAGAAGAAACATGGGAAAAGCACTACAGCCATGGGCTAAAGACATAGTTGACAGATCAAATGAAAAGTTCAGAAGGAGGCTTATACCCGTAAGGGGTCTGCAGAACACGAATAGTAATAACTATAACACACACTTTGTTCTCTGGGGGAGAGGGGGGCAACTCGACCCTCTATAACTACCTACTTACTTTAAAGTCTTAAAAGGCTAACACTGGCCCGTTTGCCCCCTGTATCATATAAAAAACAAAAAAAGGTAATTCCTTATTTCAAATAAAATAAACACAACACGGCGACGCAAAGATTACATTTAACAAAAGAATCTCGCCCAAATGAAATTCTTCTAAAAATTTCAGTAGAAATAATTGCTTATGTAATTAGAAAGAGTAATTTCGACGTTATTAAGTTTACTTCTGACCCGCCCTTTAATTATGCAAGGTGTGTTTGCGACAGAGCCTCCGTAAATTGACAATGTTTTATTAAATACCTTTTTTTAAGGCTTCTTTTGCTGGAAGTTTTTGTAAGAAAAAGTTTGTATTGTTTGTATTTAGGTAAATTGCCTATCTATGCAAAAATCTCAGTTTTGTATCGCCCGGACATACAACGATCAATATTTGACTAGTTTAACGTCCAAACCCAATAACCTATCTCAATCCATTTTTGACCACCTGTGAAACACATCTTAATCCAAATATTGATAAAAGTGTGCCAATAACCACTTACGTTATTCACGTTAGTCACGTACGATTGACGGATTGTAAAAGCCATCTGTCGATACAAGCTATCCATGGTAGGTCGTATCGGTGGATGTGGATAGATCTTTGTATGAAAATGACAGTTCAACTGTGCCAATATTCTATCTTAAGATTTTAAGTTACACCAATTTTTAAAAAGGCTATTTGATATGTTTTAAACAAAGACATGTATATTATTTATATTATTTGTACGGTTTTATTGATTTTGACTTTATTTGGTTTATATTGATTGTCAAATATGAGTTAAGAGCAACGAGATTGCATTCTATCCGTCGCCAAAAATGGATTGTCTTTGTTGGGTTTGGTTATTGGGATGCAGATAGGAGTTTGTGCTGAAGTATTTTATTTAACATTAAATACTTCCAGTAGTATATCTTTAATATAGGCCTCAGAGTATTTACGAAAATAGTGTTACCGAAAACCCAAGATTGTCATGAATACACAAGCTTCCGGCGAAGCCTTCCCCGGATAATGGTCGCATTATATTGGTCGTGGGTAAACATTCTGCGATATTCATTTCCATACATAACAAATATTTCTTGGATGATATTACAGATATGACCTAAATTGTGTAATATTTATTTGTGTTGAGCAGTAATAGACTGGTCCATTTTCTTACATTTAATCTGTCATTTAATTTTAAAGCAACTTATAATATTGTGTATACATATTATACTAGCTGTACCCACAAACTTCCTTTAGCTTATCCTACCTTTTTAGTACCTACATCATGGAACATTTTGCTAGGCAACCCCGAAGACGATTTCCCGGAATGAAAACTTTTTCTATGATTTTCTCAATTGTGATTATAAACCTCAAAGTTATAAGTTTTTTACTAACAATTTTTAATATGCAATATCCTAAATAAATAAAAACAAAAGTTTTGTCTAAAACATACTTTTTAAAGTGGACATCCCTAATCGTTTGGGGTTTGAAACATAGATAGTAGCCGATTCTCAGACTTACTGAATATGCATAAAAAATTATAAGAATCGGTGGAGCCGTTTCCTATATTTTATATATTAGATTTTTTTATAAAGGAAAATATTATTGAAGTAACTGACACGTCCTTGGTTGTTATGTTATAAATGTAAAGGACTTTCACATATAACTCGAGCTAAGTCTTAACTTTGAATATTACTTCAACCATGTATCATCGAACGTTGCCACAAAAAAATGTAGTGAAATAAATAAATAAATAAATAAATAAATAAATAAATAAATAAATAAATAAATAAATAAATAAATAAATAAATAAATAAATAAATAAATAAATAAATAAATATCTGAGAAACAGACATAGTCACGTTTTTCGAATTATAATATTTTATTTCCAAGAATATGGTACAAAAATGTTATGGTTCAATCGAAGGTTGGCAACGACCACACCTATTCTGCCGCAAATTTGTCTTAAAATGAATTTTACATTGAATTCAGAGTCATATAATTATAACACAACAGGTATGTACAATATAATTTTATACTTTCCTTTACACATCTAAAACAAAGGGGAACGCTGCTGTATATTCGGAACCTTGCCCAAAGGGACTCCTTATAATAATATATTTCAGTTTTTATATTTTAACTATGGTTACTTGATATTATTTGTAGTGATAAAATATCACATTATTAATACACATTTATCAAATTAATATTCATTATAATGTTTCACGCAAATAAATAATACCTTTTACAAGACTTTAGTAGTACTTTGATTGCCATACAAAAGGGTTTTCTAGACAATTCCAGATTAATTTTTGGCATAGCCAATATCTCCCAGACAGATGACTATTTGCGTTGATTTAAGAATAATGATGTCTAGTTTTACTTCATCAAAATGACAAGTTATATTCATACTTAAGAGCTGAAGTTAAAATCGCTAAGGAACACGCTACAAAAGAAACGCTACCACACAACGAATTAAAACCAGTGTCGAAGTTACCTGGCCTTGTCTGTCTTAGGAGTGGGACCGATGGAGCAGGCCTATGCCCAACGGTAGACAAACCAAAACCTGACATTACATGCATATAATGGTTCATAAAGGTCACATTGTTTTTACCTACTGTTAATTTTCTTTTCAATATTAGCTTATATTGAGGAAAAACAAAAAAACAACAAAAACAAAAATTTCCTTTATTAAGTTAATGGTCTTAAATATACATTTTAGTACATCCCTTTTAAGTTAAACAATCAACCAGAATATAAAATAAAAACATATAAATAACAAAACTAAATAGAAACTTAAACCTCACATTTAAAAGACGGTAAGTTGAAACATTGTTGTAAAATATATCAATATTAGTAGTAAAGTTGAGGCCAATATAGCCTATTCACTAGGCCATTAAACGTAGCAGATTATTTAGCTGTGATAAGATGATATACTACATTGTAAGTCTAATTTGTTTATTAATGGATTACTAAATCAAGATGACTGAAATTCCGAGCCGAGTAAAGACAATTTGACGATTATAAATTCGTCTCCAATTACGAGGTACAATCAAGTACATCCGGTCCAAACGGGTGGCGCTAATGAGCTCTTGATAATATCGTTATCCTGAAATCTTGAATTATTAATTAACTATTATTACATTTTTATCCGGGCAAATGGATATCGAAGAAGAGTATTACCGTCCAAGAATTGTAGCATATATATATATCACTTAAAATCAGGTTAGCCTTCTGCCCGTTTGCTCCCAGTTCTATAAAAAATATAGAAAAGAGTGTAACCATTCTTAAAAGGCCGGCAACGCACTCGCGAGCCTCTGGAATTGAGAGTGTTCATGGGTGGCGGATAAACTTAACATCAGGTGAGCCTCCTGCCCGTTTGCCCCCTGTTCTAATCCAGCCGCGCTAGAAGTCTCCATGCCAGATAAGTAATAATTTCGGGTTGGTAACCGATAAAAAATCTTTATCTCTAATTATTATGTACGGTAGTTCATTCCGGGGGTTCGAACTTTTGATGCCCCAAGCGAAGTACATACTACAATTTCAACCGACTTTAAAAAACTGAAGGTATAAAATTCGACGAGTATGTTATTTTAATTACCGTGGGTCCCAAATCGCATTGCGGGTAGAAAAATATTCAGACCACAATGTTGGGACAGTGTGACGCCCGATTTAGTTATGCTACGTAATCAGAAGCGGAATGCGGCTCACGGCAAAGTCATTACAGGCCTGAGGCATTTGGTTTATTGGCCACGTGAAATGTTTAATGATAGAAAAATTGTTCAACTATTTTATCAGGCTTTATTTAAAGGCCGGCAACGCACCCACTATAAATGGGTGTCTATGGGCTGCGACGACTGTCTTTTTTGGGCGTCCCGCATCCTCGTTTGCCCCCCTATTATATAAAAAAATATATTAATAAGGATGTTATCAATGAAACTTCCTATGAAATAAAATATAACAATAATTTGTAGGACCGGTACCGGTGATACCAGAGCTGGTGTTTTCCTCGCTTAACGAAAAAGTCAATCAATTAACCAATCAAAATTCGTTTATTCAGTTTAAATGCGACTTAGGGCATGCTTATGCAGCATATGCAGTAAAGAAAATCCGACAGCTTACTGATAAGGATACGGCTAATATTGTGTACCATAGCTACTTTCACAGCGTTATGTCGTACGGTATTCTACTGTGGGGTGCTGCTGCAGAGGTTCAATCCATATTTGTGTTGCAGAAGCAGGCTGTTCGGGGTATTTGTTGTGTTTCCCCGAGGGAGTCGGTACGGAATAGATTTAAGGAACTAAATATTATGACATTAACCGGTCAATATATTCTTGAAGCCTTGTTGTATGTACAAAAAGACTTAAACGATTTTAAAACAAATGGTGACTTTCACCAGTATAATACGCGTAATAGAACTAATTTGAGTGTGCGACCAACCAGGCTCCAGAAGATAAACCACTCCTTATATGGAAATTGTATTCGTTTTTACAACAAACTCCCAAGCGAAATTAGAGAACTGTCACTAAATAAATTCAAAAACCTTGTTAAAAGTAAATGAATTAATAAAGCGTTTTATAAATGTGACGAATACCTAAATGATCCTAATCCTTGGGATTGATTTGCTCCAGTTCAAACAATTTGTATTAAAACCTTGACGATTGAAAAGAGTGGCGTAAAGTTTCTTGCCAGTTCTTCTTACCCGCTCTACGCCCTTGACTTGCGAACTGGTGGTAAATGTAAATTTACGATTAATTTAGTTTTTCTTGACGTTCATAAGTGTACATGTTAATTTTTTTTTTTTATAGAACAGGGGCAAACGGGCAGGAGGCTTTACCTAAATGAATAAAGATATTATGACTATGACTATGACTATGAATGTCAAAAGCGTTGACAAAATTTGTGAAAGAGCAAATTACAAAAATCGCGCCATCCGTTCGCAAAACTACCAGGAGGTCTTGTTCTGAGAAGAACGGGCAAGAAACTCAGCAAGTCTTACCCTCCCTCTGCATTACAAGTATTCAAAGGAAAATGTCATAAATCACAACGTCATTAAAGTAACATAAGTAAAATATAAAATAAAAATCTGTTCTGTGATCCATCACATTCAAAACTACAAACATATTCACAACACTTCCAAGATAAGAAAACAAATTATAACAATATAATCAGAACTATTGCCAGACGTGTATAGTATTGCAATACAGCGAGAAAATCCACTATCACAGAGACAATTTTTTTATGATGAATTGTATATTCCAATTATCCAATATACAATTCATACTGTATATTTGTGAGTTCGAAATAAATTTCACTATGTTAAAAGATATATTCACACCAATTAATTCCTAATTCATTGTGGTTAATTGTGGATTAGGTAGTGATGGAAGCTTGAGGTCGAATCGATCGTGACGGGTATGTTCATAGTTTGAAAATTATGTACATACTATATTTTAGCTATGTATTGTTATTGAGAAAATTTTTGTTTATTTCATCTTTAATCAAATGTATACAACAGAAACGTTATTAAAAGTATGTACTTAGGTCTAAGATTCGTCGATGTTTGATATAAATTAAGTAAAGTATTTTTTTAAACTTAAGATGAGTTGATACAGTGATTTTTATGTTGAAAATAGAATTGACACCTTTTGACATATAAAGAAATCTTAAACAAGATCTTAATCTACTGGTGTACATCAAGGTTCCAACTCACGGCCTAAGGTTTTATCTATTATGTAACAAAATCAACAAAAAAAAACTTGAAAATAAAATGAGTAGATAAAGGATTAACAGGATTCAAGAAAATTATGCGAATGATTTACTAAACCTAAAACAAGATTCGGTTGGGCCATGATACAAAAATAGAATCATTGGGCTTATTAAAAATACTTGAGAAGTAGCAATAGGAATAGAAGAAATAAGGAAAATCTTTTCCAGCTATATTCATTTATGGGCCTAAGTATACGCTGCTATAACATGATACCTGGTATTGGAACTACCTTTCAACAGATTCATAACACATTAAAAAAACATTAATGTGTATGTGTTAAATGGTGAATGTGGTAAATCACAGAACAGATTTTTTATTTATTTGTGTAACTTTAATGTCGTTATGGTTTATGACATTTTCCTTTGAATTATTGTTATGTAGAGGGAGGGTAACACTTGCTGAGTTTTTTGCCCGTTCTTCTCAGAACATGGCCTCCTGGTAGTTTTGCGAACGGATGGCGTAGTTTTGCTCTTTCGCGAATTTTGTAAACGTTTTTGACATTCATAAGCATGCCTTAAGTCGCATCTAAATTGAATAAATATTTTGATTTTAATTTGTTTATTAAATTTCAGGATAAGTTTCTAGAATAAGTTAGACGCAAACAGATTAAAAATATAACAAAGTAGGTAAAGAGTGTGCCATATAAAATTATCTCAGGTACCAATTATAGTGTAATGGTCTCTGGTATTAATTAAAACCCCAGCAAATAACGGTTATTGAGGCACTAAGCTCAATTTATGGACTAGTGCAGCGAAAGAAGCGAACATTTTTCCCACAAGTTTAACGTAAAACACTTGTTTAAAGTAAGTAGTAAACTAAAACTCGCCATTTTTTAATGATATAAGACCCCTAACAGGTACCGATCAGGTAGATGTGTGGCTAAGGCAGATGGGTTTCAAATCTGATCTTTCCTGAAAAGGCCAGATTGAAGGAAGAATTTGATACGAACCCAGAACCAGAATGGATTGAAGATCCCGGCTTTATAAGGCCATTTGAAATTATTTTATAGTAGAGATAATTTAGCCATTGTTAAAAAATAGTTTGTGAGTGTATTCGTTACAAAAATATATCTATCCTCTTCATAATCTTAATATATATATTTCTTGTGTGCGTGTGTATGTGACTGAACTCCTCCTGAACGACTGGACCGATTTAGACGAAATTTTTTGTGTGTGTTCAAGGGGATCTGGGAATGGTTTAGATTCACAATTTTGTCCGCTGGACAATGTTTTTTTAATTAATTTTCAATTTATTAGTTGTTGTTGATTTTGAAATGTTTTACATTGGATCCGACAGACGGCGCTACGCAGTGTCAAATTTTAAATAATATTCGAATTTTAATTTTAGTCTGTCCCGAAATTTAAAAAAAGTTTTGTTATCATTGTGTTATATCGTGTGTGACCATGTGCTGGATCGTTAGATATTGTCATAACATTTGAATAATAATTTTCATCAAAATGGCTTATTAAAAATTGAAATTTTGAAATTAAAGACGTGTAGACAGGACAACGTCTGTCGGATCCGCTAGTATATTATAATAAAATAAAATTCGTTAATTATGTAACATAAGACAGACAGGTATCACTTCGGCAAAATAGATATATAGTATATAGTAGTATATAGTGTTGCCACGACAGACACGCGTGGAACCGGATGGAGGAGGTCTATGGTGGTGGATAAACCAAAACCTGATGCAAGCATATGGCGGTTGTACTTTGTATTTTAGCTACTATTAAAAGATAATTTTTTAAGTGAAACTTCTTTAGGAGCTTAAGGTCCAATACTACCACGAGCTTGTGAAATTTTCAGGCAAATTGATCTCCAGGAGAGGTGTCATAAATTCGCCTCCACGCAGTCCTGATTTAAGTCTTATGGTCTTTTTCTTATGGGTTATCTTAAATTAAAAGTCTTCTCCAATAAGCAGACTTCACTGGCGCAATTGAAAGGAAATATTCGTCCCAAAATGGCAGCCATCACTGAGTTCACCTGCCGAGCCGTTATAAGTAAGAAATAAATTCCAAAAATGTGTACTTTAATAATAAACAAATAATTTTTTTAAACACGACACACTTTCTTTTAATCGATCAACTAAATATGAACTATCTTTTGAGACCTTGTTAATTTTATTATTTGGAATGTTTTAAGTTATGATGACATAAAAATAATTGATGAACAAGACAATGTCCCATTGGTCATAGTTCTCCAATACAATGTACGATAATTATTCCCAGCGTAAAGGAAACATTACAATAACAATACTATACAATGTTTGGGTCAGTAGTAACATCCGTAAATGTAAATTTCCCTCATAAATTATATCCAGGAAAACTCCTAACAAGATGTCAACGAAACCACACCTTAAGGTACTTTGAGTTTTATTTGAACGACTTAAGGTTTAATTTTAAGTAAACTAAAACATGTATTAAATGTTGGATGTTATAAATCTCTGTTACAAAAAATGTGGAATGTCGCGGGTGACATAAATGTAATGAGGTATTACTTGTGTTCGAGCTGTATGGTGTATATTTATCATACAGAAAATATTAAACTAAATAGTCATTAATTTCAAAAGACTATATAAATAAATGCTTGTAGCGACACCTACAATACAAAACTGAAATCACTTTACGTAGCCTAAAACGTGCTATCGAAGTATTTTCAAATAGGCATATATACCTACAACCTTAATCAGATAAAGGCTGAAAAACTTCTCCACCTTACCATTTTTTTTTTAGTGAATGTAATGTAAGTGTAATAATAATAATATTTATTTATTTCTCACAAAAACTTACAAAACTTCATAACATGATATGTTACAGTAAAGTATCTAAATAATTGTCATTCTTCTTTGGAGTAATTGTAATTGTTTATGTGAGACTGATCAGATGAATCAGATAAAGGCCTTCACCGAGGAATTCGTGGACCTTCGTATTTCTCTCCAGTGAGCTTCCTTCCTACAAGGTCCAAGACTCAATTGTCTCCCCTTGCGCTAGTCGCAGGAAAAATGCCCATTCCGGTCAAGCTACGCTCGCCACAACACAGACCGAACTGCTCTGTAAATACTGCTGCTGTAAATGCTCTTAAGGTCAACAGCGAGATTCCATAAAATTAAAACCTTACCTTTTAGTGATTCTAGTGATAAAACCTGTGACTTGATAAACGCCTAACCTCTAGAGTGTCCATGGGCAGTCAACATCACGTGTGATTTCGCCCGTTTGTTCCTGTTATATATAAAAATCAATCAAGGTTTATAATAATTTATCAAAAATATGAAAAGATCTTCTAACTTACTGTTTTTAAAATTTGACTTTTGGAAAATTATATTCTATAAATTATTTTTTGCGTGTAATATTTTAATAAATATTAATTTGATAAGGTAACTCATTAATATGACTCATCATGTAAAATGTAAACTTTCTTTTGAGACAAATTTGCACGCCATTATGTGTGATAAATTATGCGAAGTTTACATTATACCATCATAACATTATTGCACCATTTTCCTGATATAAAATAGTCTCAATAACGATCATTGGCTTAGTGGCTTCAGCGTGCGACTCTCTTGCCTGAGGTCCTAGGTTTGATCCCTGGCTGTGCATCACTTTCTTGTGCACTAGCTCGTACGAAGGAAACTTAGTGAGAAATGTCGTGCCTTAGAGTTAAAAATAAACGGGGTGTGTCATGCACAGAACGCTGGTCAATACTTGAAATAGATAAATAGAACGGTGGAAAACCAACTTGCCTATTAGATTGACAAATGAATATGATTCAGAAATCTTATGCCCAGACCTAAGAAGGAATCATTGTCTGCGATTTTATGAACACAAATCATCTGCTTAATCTATTTTAAACGTGTGAGATAATTTACGAAAGTAAAGAACCAACTTATATACAAACTAATAATTAATTACAGACCTGTGTTTGATTACTAACAAAAAGCTTTCCTACTGTTTATACCACAAAAGCTCTATGGAGCTTAAAGATTAACAAAGTTCATATACATATCAATACGCCATTAAAAACACATTAGGCTGCTGAGGTCAAATATTCCCGGATTTAAAGCGACCAAGTCACACAATTTAGATGCTTATTCACAAATTTATTATCTACACTAATATTATAAAGAGGAAAACTTCGTTTGTTTGATTGAAATGAATAGGCTCATAAACTACTGGACCGATTTTAAAAATACTTCCTATTTCTTTTCTTCTTCTATTTAAATTTATCCACGAGTAATATAGGCTATATTTAAATTTGAACAAAAATAGGGTTCCGTAAGATATTAGGGTTTTTCGGACACAAGGTGTAAAAAATCAACCAAAAAAGTTACTTATTTTGCGTACCTACCCGGCCTAAACTATTAAAGATAGAACCATAAAATGTTCTAAGTAATTGTAGATCTTATAAATATCTACAAAAATGTCCGCGACACACTAAACATATGTATGTCGAGTGAGGTACAATAACCATAAATGATATAAGTACATGGCAAAACGATGTTTGCCAGGTCAGCTAGTGTTACATAATTTTATGGCCTGTCTGTGAGAACAGAAGACTAGTTCAGCTGCTAACTGAAGTATTTCCGAACCAATGCGACTTATGGTCCTTCGTGAAAAGAGTGTAACACTTTTTAAAAGGCCGGCAACGTACTTTCGAACTTATGTACCTAGCTAAAACTCTGCATGGGCTGATCGACTTGGCCAATTAAGAAAAAAATTATCCCAAATCTTTTGTATTCCATGTGGTTACGTTTTGTTCGGGTATAATGGAGGCGCGCGCTCTGATGACACCATAACTACTTCTCATAGACACAATTTTTTTAATCTCATAGAATAGTACTAGTGGCAGAGACTTTTTAGCCCATTCTTCTCGTCCGTTTTTAGACTTAAATTGAGAACTAACTAGTCGTCATACTGTTTTACTCGTATGATATAAAGTTTTTTGACGTCAGAACACCACATAATGTTATATGAATAAAATATATTTTGACTTTTCTAAAAGTGTTCAAAAAATTTTGAGTTACAATATTTTTTTAAATTTATTTTACAGAATAATAAAATCTAAATCATGATTTACATTTGAAAACCATTGTGGTTTGTTGACAATCTTGACGACTAGATATATATTACTGTGTAGATATATTAAAAAAAAAACATTATTATATAGTCAATATTTTTAGTTATTATTGTACAAAAATAGTATAAATATAAATGTGTTATGTAGAAATAATTATGTAATACAGTTTAGATGTAAAAGGAAGAGACTGGCTGCCCACAACACAGGGAATCCTAGTGTGGGGGCCAGTGCGCTCTACTTTATAGAAATATTAATGTATATTGTGTCTAATAAAGTTCTTTCTTTCTATTATTATTTTTGATTTTTATTTTGTGACGGCTTGTTTAATTCTTCTAAACTTCTCTTCTCTAAAGTTGCTTCGCACATATGCCTATATCTAATCTAATATATAAAATTCTCGTATTGCGGAAATTTTAAAGGAGTTTTACTACTTGTTTGTTAACCACTAATTAACACTAACTTCTATAGAACGAAACTCCGAAACGGCTTGACCGATTCTCATGAAATTTTGTATGCATATTGGGTATGTCTGAGAATCGGACAACATCTATTTTTCATCCCCCTAAATGTTAAGGGTAGTCCACCCCTAAATATATTTTTTTTAATTTTTAGATAAAAATTTTTTTATCAACTGTATCAAACAGCATTAAAAAATACATACAACCATAAATTTTCAATCCTCTACGATCAATCCCTATTTTTTTATTATAAATGATATACGTGGCAAAACGACGTTTGCCAGGTCAGCTAGTTAGTTTATATAAGCCTGAATAAAATGGAAGAGGCAGACTACATTTGTCTGCATTACCTGTATGGTTAACAATTACAGAAGTTTCTTGAGATGTTAAAGTGGAAATTCTATACATACAGCAAATGCGCTTTGGGAATGCCGAATGAAGTGCATTTTATATACAGTTGCCTGGGGCAACGTCATATTTTGTTTAGAGCATACCCGCTTGGGGGAAAAGAATTTTAAATTTTTACACAAATGCGAACAACAAATGTACACATTTCGAGGGGAATTTTCCCAAGGCGTTTAGATTTTCTAGTTTTATAACTGCAGTCAACGCAACCCATGGACACCCATTTCAGTACCGGCAGGAAGAGCACTCAATCAATTGGGGTTAATATCACAGTTTGCTGGTTCACAAAAGATACCGAACAATGCTGACTGCAGAAGAGTTCCGTCAAATTCCTTAAAAACTAAAACAATACTATAATAATAATATTAAGTCTTTATTCATTTTAAGTACACTTTCTTTTCAAAGTGTAAGATTTGCAAACCCTTTTAAGTAAAAAATACCTGTGTTAAAATAATGACATTATTAAACCTATTTTTTTGAACCGTTTCCTTTTTATCTTTTTTTTTGAACCGGTATTATCACACCTGAGTGCGTCAGTAAGTGTGTGGGTGTAAATGTGTGAGTGAGTGAATTAATGAAGTTTTCATGGTACAGATATGAATCTGTTTCGTTTTATTATTTAAACAGAAGATAGTCCTAACATACATTCTAATATATATTCGACCTAGAGTCCTTCAAGAGAAGAGCTTACCAATTCTTAAAAGGCCGACAACTCGCGAGCCCAAATTTGAGTGTGCATTTTTGTGTTTATCAATTAACTTCAGGTTAGCCTCCTATCAAAAAACAACTTCTCGCGATCTCTTCCAGGCAACTCTTGTAAAGAAAAAAATGAAATGTGATGGGTAAAGTGGGAGAAATGCAAAAATTTTAAAAACTAGCTGACTCGTTGCTTTGTCATGTATATTATTATATATCTTTAATAAAAAACTATAGGGGTTGTACGTAGAGGCATGTAAAATGTTGTCCGATTCGCAGACCTAAGATATATAGACATAAAATTTCACGAAAATCGGTCGAGCCATTTCGTTTATTAATTAAAAACAGCGTGACATGAGAATTTTATATATGTACTAGATTATAGAATCGCAATCAATAAAATAATACAAAAAATGTAACAAAATTAACTAAGAAGTTCCACGGATTCAGAGAAAAAGAGATATAAGATCACGATAAGATATGGTTAAGGAATGTTTATGTAGAAGAGTTTGCTCAATATTCTCTTCAGAGCTTAATTTAGATCCAGCCGAACTCAGCTTGTTAACATCAAAGTTAAAAAACTTAAAACATTAAGCAAAGTCAAAGTTAAATTGTTCGTATTTCGTACACAATAAACTTTAAAGTCTCGAGTCATTTATTTTCGAGTTGCAGAAGTTGGATGTTACAATCACTTTGAGATAAGCAATTCATTAGTGTCTCAAGTTGTCATTTTGGAATCTTTGCAGCAGCTTTTCGTATGATCCAAATTTACACGGAATTGCATATTTAGGTTTAAAGACTTTTGTACGGTTCCTGGGTCATCAGGTGCTTGAATTATTAACATTATATTATTTTTTATTTATTTAAGTATTCCTACAGCTAATCACTAAACAATATACAAACAATTACATTACACAGAAAAGCCAAAACGGAACACACATTGAAACAGAAACATAAAGCACAGTTTTACAAAGAACAGATTGATTGATTGATAGATTATAATATACATTTAATATGAAGGAACAAACAAAGCCATTATTAGTAAAAGATACCTGAGTTTTTTAAATATTTATTAAAGATTTTTTTTGTTACATTAAATATATCGATTTGCTGGTAATTTATGTTGTAATATGTAGGTATGCGATACATAACCGAGTTTCGTAAATAGTTGGTATTAGAACGAGGAATTTTAAATAATAATAGAAGAATTTTATCTTACTTTATATTCACCTTTTACCTGTAACAATAGAATATAAGCGATTTGATAAAATGATAATTGCTATACAATTAAACAATCGAAGAGAGTGCCTACGGGGCTCTCTCGGGGCGTGACACCGACGATTTAAGAAATCGTCCTGCTTATAAGCAATCCAAGATTACAACCAGGGCACGACCATAGGAAATTATTACGATTGTAAATTAGCAAGATGTACGAGCCTTGGAACGTACATAGACAAATATCACGCTTATAAAACTAAGAAAACCTGATTGAAAAAATCCCACTAAATCCAGTTTTTAATGCGCCCAAAAAAAAAACTAATGCTTAACAATTATTCTTATTTACCTTTCATTTTATTTTATTTACTTCACTAATATTATTAGTATAATTTCCTACTAAGTGTTAATATATTATTTTTGCGACTGAGGCGCAAACTAGCTGATGTGGTCTCTGGCAGAATGACCAGCGCTGTGGAACACTCTGCTCCTCAGCATAATGCTGAACCAGGGCCATTTACAGCCACAGCACACACGCAATACATAATTGAGACGAACCGAATGGGAAATGGAAAAAACAATATACCTGTCATTATATCTTTTTTTTATTTTTTTCTCTTTGTTTACTGCTATGTTGTATATTTATGTGTGTGTTGTTTTGTTTGTAATAAATAATGTCTATGTCTATGATTGAGCAAAATGTACAGGCTTGGCTCGTACAACTTTATTATCTCAAAACAAATCGTGAATGCAACAAACCTAAAAGTAACCAAAGATACACGAATAAAAGACAATTGTAAGAAAATTAAATTAATAGTGATTTTATTTTTGTAAAACCTGAGCGGTCAACATGTACAGCCTTGTTACACACATATTATTTTAGGACATATAATTTATTAGGAAACTTTTTTTAGGAACATAGGAACTTTTTTCCAAACTTTTTAAATTTGTTTAATTTTCTTTTAATTAATTTTAAATAATTTAAACTTTGTGATTAATGTATGTAATTTAGTGTAAGTCGAAAATTACGGCCAATTCTAAAAACAGAGTGATTTATTTATATTAGTTCTATCTTCATATTTTAGGATTAAAATGGCTTAACCAACTAATAAAACTAAATTTCCGCACCGTCGGCAAAATCATGAAAATTTAGTAAAAGATTTTAAAACAATTTTCATTTAATATCAAGTTACACGTCGCTTAATTGGGAAACGTGCTATATATTACATTTAAATATCCCAATGACCGTAAAACATTTTATCGGACAGTATAAATTACTCACCTACTCACTGTACGACTCGATGGCCAATTAATAATTAATTAATTCTCTTTTATGGCTTTATTTCGTTAATAATGTAAACTTATACTTAGCTGTACATATACAGCTGAACTGAGCCTGTATTTAACTATCTTAATTAACATGCAAGATGTCTTTATATGGAGAGTATTTAGACCATAAGTTTGACAGTAATGCCGCCCACCACTACTTTGTGGAACCAGCTGCCCACTGAAGTATTTCCGAACCAATTCGACTTAGGGTCCTTCAAGAAAAAATTGTACCAATTCTTAAAAGTCCGAGCAAGCAACGCACTCGCGAGCCCTCTGGCATTGAGAGTGTCCATGGGCGGCGGTATCACTTAAGATCAGGTGAGCCTCCTGCCCGTTTGCCCCCTGTTCTATAAAAAAAAGAAGTTAACTTATAATTATAACACTACCCGTCTCGGCTTTGTACAGGTAGATTTATTTTTTTAAACATTTATTGATATGTTCTTTAATATTATAGCCTTTATTAATAAGTGATAATTCAATGGATGAAAGAATTTTTAAAATGTATCCATTAGGGCTTTTCGAGCTAATTCTTTACAAACATACTTACATACAAATGTTCTTATTATATGACTTGAGACCAATTAATATGCCTATTTTAATAGCTGATTATGCAGATTGTTATAATGAATCGATCTAATGTACCATTTTCCTTACAAATAAACAATCTTTTTATTTATATTCCTAATATATCTTATAATAGGGATTGATTGATAGTTCTTTATTTTTCTGGACATCATTACTGGAGGTTGGCCGTGAGCCTTGTGAAGCGCGTCTTGCTCACGTTCGCAGTCGCAATACCTGATATTAAAAAAGAAGTACATAACCAAATCAACAAGACTATAACAAAGTTAACTGATAAATTATACAATTGCCAAACTTAATCTAAAATAAAATTAAATCTAAAAGTAATTCTTTGAGCTCATGAGCAATACAAGAGAATAATGAATTACTTAAGTCACGATTGATATGATATTATCTGTCTCCTTAATAAACATCTCTTTGTCCTAAGCGCAGGCAGTCCCTTGGCTGCAGCAGCAGGGCGCAGAGTAATCAACCACCCACGTAGTCCAGAAATAGGTGGCTGTGGCTTCCCAAACAGTAATCCTCAGAGCAGTGGTCACTATGAAGACTGCGAAGTGCCCAGAAAACTTCCGAGCTTCAGGAAGGAGCTAGGCTGGCATAATTAGCCACAACTGTACGCACAACCGACCAAATTAGCGGTTAGCAAAGACAATTAGTCTAAGTGCGGAAATTGAGTGAATACTACATACATATGACATGACTTATTCCGTATTCTTGGTAGTTAATTTTAAATTTGTTATTATTGATCTGTACCATTGTTCAACGTCATTACTTTTGTATCGTCATCATCAGCCTCTTAAATTGATCCATTTCTGGACGTAGGCCTTCTCCATTTTTCTCAAGCATGCAATGCCTCTCTGCGTCCACTGGGAGCTAACCTTCTTCAGAAACTAAATTAAACATTTACTGTAACTTAATTAAACGCAGTGTGTAAACCGCACAAATTTTATCAGAGCATATAAATTAAGCGTCTCCGTTCACACGGTAAATTTAAATTAATGCGCAGACTAATTGTCCAAACTAAAATTTAACGCGCCGAAGTGACGGTTGTTGACAAGGGTCTATAATATTAAAATAATCGTGACCCTTTAGTATCAGGCTTTGTTTATTTGTTAGTATATTATTTTAATTTGGGTCCTGCTTTCATTTTAATGGCACATAATCTAAATAGACGGCCCTTTATTTGCCTTAATGTGAACTAATTTCGAGTGTATTTTGTTATTAAGATATACTTTCAGTTGTAATATACTGTGGTTTTGGGATTTGAAAGAGGCCTTTTCAAACTCGCAATAACTTTATTCATATTGGTATAATTCAAGATACAAGTACACTTATAAACGTCATCAGAATAGGTGTTAAATTGATTTCAAATTAACATTTACTGCCAGTTAATGTTAATTTGAAATCAATGGCATAGAGCGGGCATGAAACTCCCTACTACTCTTCTTTGCCAAATAAGGGCACACGAAAGAAACCTGGTACCTCAAAGGTACCTAAAAGAAAGTGTTTAAATTTAGAAGGATCTGAATGAAAAGGCTATTTTTTTACCATCCGTTGTTCCAGGACGCCTCAGTTTCTAAAGGCAGCTGCCTACTGAAGTATTTTCGGACCAATTCGACTAAGATCCTTCCTTAATAAAAGGCCGGCAATGCACTTGCGATCCACTGGCAATCGCGTGTGCATGGGTGGCGGTGTCATCAACATCCGGTCAGCATCTTGCTTCCTATCACATAAATAAATATTTTGATTTTATATTATATAGTGTTTTAAGACATCGTAAAAAAAATCCTACGTCTATATTTCTTAAATACAAATACAATAAATTATTGAGTTTTATGTATCCTGTAACGTTATTTCTTTTGATACATAAAACTTTCCGACAATTTAAAATATACTTTGATGTTAGCATGCGGCAGTTCGAATTCCAGTGGTATTAAAAAAATCAGCACAAAACATTTTGAGGTCTAGACTTCAGATTTCTGCATCTGTTTTATGATCATTTGTCAATCTTATAGGCAAGTAGATCAGCCTCCTGTGCCGATACACGCTGCCGACTTTTTGGGGTTAAAACAAGCTGGTTTCCTCACGATGTTTTCCTTCAACATTCCGAATATTAAATGCGCAGATGAAAGTCCATTAGTAAACAGTCGGGGTTCGAACCTAAGACCTCAGCAATGAGAATTATACGTTGCAGGCACTAGACTAACATTGCTCTAGTGTTACAATACTTGTAGTTCTAGTAAAAAAATATTATTAATTCGAGGGATAACCACTAAATTGACGTATCACCCGACACTGGTGTGACAATGTTTTATGGGACTTCCTGTATATTATGAAGTAGTTGTGGGTACACAACGTAGGTAGCTAATTATAAATAATATGTTTTACTTTGATTTCGATGATTGAAATCAAAGTAATGATGATCTATATACAAGGTGTTATAAACGCAACGGCATTTATTTTTCTATTTAACGGATTTCAAATTTTGAAAATAGTTTAAAATCGTTGAGCTCTTGTCTATTATCATGGCATTAAGATGACCGACGAATATATACTACTCAAAAATTACAATTTCAAAAACTAAGATATCAGGCACTTCTATACTGGTAAAGGTAAACTATTCAAAATTTAAAAATGCTTACAATAAAACTTCCGTTCGACAATATAGTACTCTAAATTTGAAAATGATTCTTTTTTTGAAGATTGTATGGTCTGGTAAAGAAATTTTTAATATAAGTTTCGCAACTAAAATCCTTATATTCCAATTTCAAAAACTAAGATGGAATGCACTCTTCTAAAGGTAACTATTCTAAATTTAAAATTAGCTTACTGGTAAGCTAGTGTTCTAATTTTAAAAATGATTATTTATTGAACATTGTACAACTAAAACCCAAACGTTCTAAATTCAAAAACTAAGATACAACATTAAAGGTATTCGAAATTTAAAAAATGCCAACCTAAATAAATCGAGAGTCTAGCATTCTTAATTTGAAAAAAGTTTTGTAAATATTGTATGTAGGACATTTAAGCAGTCTTATTTGATCAATATGCTTAATAGCAAACAAAAACGTATGTAAAGTAATTTTATCAGTACACAGATTTTGATACATATACAATAATCCGATTAAATAGCCCAATGTACCTATTGCAATGTATGTTCTGCAAATACGAGATACCTCGTCCGTTCGCCTGACGTGCCCCTAATCCTACCGTTACGAAGCTTAGCAAAATCACACTATCCCCCGTGTAGTCTTATTATTTTATGGCACCAGTTATGAGTGACAGCGGTTTGAATTTAACCAAAATGGGTACACTAAACCCTTGAGTTTTACTTGGACACATAATGAATTAAGAATTATTTAGTTACCTATTTCATGTGCAGAAATAATAATGGCCTCAGCTTCATCTGGTTACTTTCAAGTTTCGAGCGCACTTAACCGGCGTTTACACGGAGAAGGAAAACATTCAAAGGAAACCAGCATGCCTTAAATCAAAAAAGAAGTCGTGTGTCACACAAGGTTGATAATCCCTATTAAAAAAACAAATGATAACGAAACTGATACAGAAATTTGTGAGCAAGGCCAATGGTTATATGACAAATATGTAAAAGAAAGACGGTGAAAATTCCTCCTAACTAAAGGGAGCATCCTTGATCAGTCACACCCATGACTGTCGAGAAGTACATAATGGTAATACTTTTAAGCTATTGCATAGATTTTAATTCAGAATAAGAATCAATAAATTCCGTAACGAAAATAATCCTAACACATGACGTTAAAGCGGGACAGAACATATACTGCGTCTCACATCAGTCTGGCGTGATCGGTGACGTAGCGCAGGTGCGTTAGAGTGGAACAGCACGCATACTGCGATGTGAATCTGTATAGTATATGTAGTGTATTAAGCTGCATTAGATAACTAAGTATATGAGAGAGTGATACCTTAGAGACCTTTGATTACAGACAGATCCCTACGTATAGGATTAGAGGTTCAAGGTGGTGGGATTATCGTAATGCTGACGGGCAGACTCAGCATCCTAACTAAGGTCTGGAAGGAATCATTTTGAGAGAAGACAAGGATTCCAATTCACCCCTCGCTAGCATTTGGTTAATCTTCAAGTGAAATCAGAAAAATGACTTAAAATCCATTGTTAGAACGCTATGTCTCGAGAATTGGGCCACAACCCACCGTTTGCACGAAGCAGAAATTAATTAGAAGAGGTTCGCAAACTTGCTCCTACCAGTTATTGGGCTCCGAGTGAAAATATGTGACAGAGAGTGCCGCGGGCAGAGATACTTGAAATTTGCATGGCTTCACTTACATTTCTCAAATCGAAGAATACTTTTAGAAATTACAGTATCATTAAACTACGGTTTAAGTTTTATTAACTCAAACTGGTAATATATTTAAGTACATTTACGAACGTCAATAGAAAAGATACTTCTAAGTTTACATTTACTGATAGTTTCCCAAATCAAGGGCGAAGAACGGAAGAAGAGTGGAACCCAGAAAACTCTTAAAATCAGACTTCAAGAGAAACTTCAACTTATTTTAAATTTTACGTTGTGGTTGTAGTTTATGACATTTTCCTTTGAATAATTGTAATGTAGAGGGAGGGTAAAACTTGCTGAGTTTCTTACCCGTTCTTTTCAGATCAAGGCCTCTCGGTAGTTTTACGAACGGATTTACGGCGTAGTTTTGCTCTATCGCGAATTTTGTAAACGTTTCTGACATTCATAAGCAGGCCCGAAGACGCTTCTAAACTGAATAAACGAATTTTGATTTTGATTATTTTTCGGTTGTAAGAGATAGCTTAATATCTTGAGGCTTCCAGTGTAATAACAATAATAAATGTTACCTGATTGTATGTATTATTTATATAATTTTTAATAAATAAATATTTTTATAAAACTACGCGGGCACATCTTGAGCAAATATGTTATGATATCTTTTTTTTAATACTCAGAAGGTTTGCAAGCGCGTCGCCGGCCGTTGTACATATACAAATATAATTTAAAGTATTATCTTTGCTATTACTCATTAGTAAATAGGAACCCTTTATATCATGTAGATACCAGATGATTTTCAATAAATTGTCTCCACACAAAGACTTCATTTAACATAACTAGTCTTATTTATTATTGGGCTTTACAGTCTCTACTAACGGGAAGACACTCTGTTCTTGTGTTACTTTTCAATTAATAGCTTAGCACTTAAAACTTATGTACCAGCCAATTATATGTAGATATTTTGGCGTTTAAAAAGAATTTTCATTAGCGTCAACGTAATTAAAATGTGGCGAAAGCTAGTTTTAAATAAGTCATTGCTGCTTTGTGTAAAATAGTGTGTCATAGAGCATCAGCAGTCTACGTATCTAAACTGAGCAGGCATCATTAACTTTTTAACCTTTGTACACAGTGACGAGCGGAGCGGAAAGCGATTGAGAGCGTATTGTCAGAGAGCGGCTAAGTTATTTTTTGTTATATTTTGTTAACACTATTGCACTTTTAGTTCTTTTTATAGAACAGAAGAAGGCTCATCTGATACTGACGCCCATAGGCACTCACATTTCCAGACGGCTTTTAGAATGTCCTATAATGCAGCAGCCTGCCTGCACAGCCTGTATAGGCTGAATATTGATATTGCATGGCATTCACACTAGGAAGAAAGTTGGCTGATTGCGTTGGTGTATCTCTGTCACATGGTATTTCACCAGTGTGATAGGTAGTCACGTCCAAATACCGATAAATTATTAGGTGAATAAAGATTTCAGTGTCAAGTACGATTAAAAAAAAAAGTCAAAATCGCTTTCAAAAACAAAAGGTAACTATTTTATCAGCAGCAGTATGGTCGCTCCGTGAAATCTCTTGAGGTTTTGGAAGGAGCTAGGCTGGCTTAGATGACCAAGACTTTGCGCACAACGGATTATATCAGCGACCCCGCAATTATTGTACAGGGATTCTGGTGTAAGTTTGAGCTCTCGAAACAGAAACAAGACTAATTTATTTATTTTATTTATTTATTTATTTACACTTCGTTGCTAAAGAAATACAAGTCACACAATATATATAAATTACAAGGGATGCAACGGGCGGCCTTATCGCTAACAAGCGATCTCTTCCAGGCAACCCTAGTAAGAAAAGAAATAAATAAAAAAAATGATGGGTGCAAGAAGTGCATAACCAGAAGTTATATAAAAAACAATTTAGTTAAGTGATTCCAAAAATAATTTTCAATTCTTATCCCTACGAAAAGAAAAAAGCTAACATCAGGGAGGTGCTCCCAGGCGGTCACCCATCCAACTACTGACCTCGCCCAACGTTGCTTAACTTCGGTGATCGGACGAGAACCGGAGCAAAAAGTGTTGTTACAACTTTTCGTCTTAATTTTTCCCGTCAAACCCCCTTTCGCAACGTGCGATAAAGAACTTCGTTCCAACTGTTTTTTTAAAATTTGGAGTTTATTACCCATTCTCCAAATGAAAGGAAGGGGCAACTAGAGCCATTTTTGAAATTTTTAACTTTTTTTAAAAGTGCCTATTTAATAATCCTAATTGAATGTATTGACTTTGTTACACCTCCAGGCATAAAGTGGGATGTTTTTTTTAAAACAGAGTGTTTAGTACTTTTTGTAACAATAAATAATTAAAACTTAAATCATGATAGAAAAATGGTGAGATAACTATTGATCTAATGCTAGTCCCTACACTGTCATGCCATGTATGTGATAAATTTGACAAATATTTTTTTTTCAATCGCTCTCCTATCGAATGTAACCTCAGTGCAGCGTTTGTCACAGGGTGTGACCATGGACGTAATAGACTAATGAACATTTTCTTAGTCACGGTAATGTAAATATACTATGCCGCACTGCATATTATACCTATATTGGCGTGAAATTTATTTGTATATATGATAAATGAAACTCAAACGTGTCGATTAAATATTTAATAACCTTAAGAGATTCTTATATTACTTGAAAACTTTTATAATCAAAAGTGCTCATACAAAAAAATCTTCGTAGTCAAATTTAAATGACAAAATTAACGTCTCTTTCCACAGGCTAACAAATAAATTAAATGAAACATCAGTTAACACAATAGATAAATAACCAATAATCTAAAGAATCAAATCTAAAAAATATAATTATTTCTTTACATATTATGATAATTCTTAATTGTTTTTTAAATAGTGGTTTCTGTGTGGGGATCTCCTCCCTGTGGTCCTAGGTTCGTTCCCCGGCTGTGAACCAACGGCGCATTTAACATTCGTTCGAAAGGTGAAGGAAGACATCGTGAAAGGACAATACATTGATTTAAGCCTTGACTTATTTAAGATATAAATTTTTTGTCTCAGGTGGGGTTCAATAAATTTGAAACCAGGCGGGACTTACAGTTGGCGAACTACGTACTGAAAGTCTTGGGGAGGAAAGAGTGTAACCCGAGTGTACTCCAAGAACTGGGCTTCTTAGTACCTATGGGATATGTGCAACGGCGAAGGCCTAGGTTATTTGCGATACCAAAGGCAAGAACCAGTCTGTCCCCGTTATCCAGGACGTTGCACTGAATGCTGTCTCCGATACTATCGACATATTTGTATGTTCGCAGAGTGAATTCACAGTAGCGATATTGTGTATTTTAATAAAGGAAATTTTTATTTTTTTTATCTGTCTTTATAAGAGATGAAGACTAGCCCATATCTAGCCCAGACCTCAACCCTTTTAATTTCAAATTATGGTCAGTTTCATACTAAAAGGCCTGCTCTAAACGATACGGCATCATTAAGTCTCTTAAAAAATCGTTGGAGCAAGCTGTGGCAAAATTTCCCTTCTTCATAGATTCGTGGCCAAACATATAAAAGTCACATTTAGATTTATTATAGACTAGCAGACTCGGCCAAGCGTTGCTGTGGCTCAGGTTTTTGTTATATTACATAGTAGTAAATTAATCAAGGGAAACCGTAGGAGAACTTATGTGAAACGTTGGTACCACGACACGGACCTAAACTAAACTACCTTTAACTCAGCGCCATCTGTTAGAATTGTATGAAATAATAAACAAATGTTAATGTTATCGTAATTTTAGTAAGGATGCCTATTTTTTTTGAAAATGAAATATAGCCTATGTCACTCAGGAATGATGTAGCTTTCCAACAGTGAAAGAATTTTTAAAATCTGCCAAGTAGTTTCGGAGCCTATTCAATTCATACAAACAAACAAGAAATCAAACCTTTCCTCTTTATAATATTAGTATAGATATATGGATTTTAATAATATTGCATTACGTCATAATATAGATAAATAGATTTTCATTTTTAACAGAATTTATGGCTGGACTAGGGATCTGGCTATTATATATTTAGGTTAGCTTAGGATTAGGATTTAAATATGCCGTAATAAATATTAGGTAGTATTAACAATTATCCTATTCAAACAAAGTTATATAGTAGTCTGGAGAATTGAACAACTTTAATGCGGGCCTTTTGAGTAAGTATGTGATAAGGATTGACCTTGGGAAGACTTTTAGTTTGGAAATTCGGAGAATACTAGCGACCCCTCTTCTTGACCCCGGTTCTGGTGCTTTCGGTCTTTTGAATATGTATCACAATACATATTATTTTTTTAAATTTGTTTTAATTTACTTTTTATTATTAGATTTTTATTGACACAAAACTCAATAAAATCTGTCAACTGTAAACAGTATATTTTTGTTGTTAGACAAAAAATCAATTAGAAAAATATAGATAAGTGCTTATTAATATCTACAGAATATTTTTATACATTAATAATTAATATGCAATAATATAGTATAATTTTTTTATGGTGGTACAATCTAAATTCGCATATTCTGTCTCACATAATGGAGTGCAAATTCGTCTTAAAATAATTTTAAGTTATATAATGAATCATATCTTTGCAGTCAATTCTTATATTATTTTTATTTTACCACATTATCAAAATATAATAAATTAATATGAATTATAATGCTACAAGAAAATAATCCTTAGTAAAATAATATTTTTTTCCAAAAGTAATACAGTTCGATTTTATGAACTTTTAAGTAGTAATATATTATAATAATATTGTTGATCTTTCAAACGATTATTATTATTGTTGAAACTATAAAAATTACCATACCATTAGGTTTTTTAAATTTTAGTCAATGCATCAAGATGTTAAATATTTGCCTAATAGCCCCGTTCCAACAAAAAACGAACCCGAAGAGCTTAAGTATGTAAAAACCGGTAAACTACGAGTTTTCACCTCGGAAAATGTGATTTTCCATTTCGTTATTCTGTAACTAATACTCTGTCGTTTACTCTGGGATGTCTTTGATTCCTTGGAGGGTAGGACGGGCTTGAATATGGGATGCTACTTGTGTGGAGAGGAACGTCTTGCTTCCATCGGAGAAGCACAAAAACACGCGCCGGCTGGTAAATATGAAACGGCTCAAATCTAAAAGTGGTCCTAAATTGATTTTGTTCAATTTGGAGTAGAGACTTTTGGGCTTGGGGTGGGAGTGCACAGGCACTAATTAAAGATTTATGGTGGCCCCATGTTGCTTTAAAGGTGCTATAGGGAAACTTTGTAAATTGGTTTAAATTTTCTATCAAATTTTTAATTACTACTATATAGGTTAAAAATATTGTAATATGGGCGGCGGTATCACTTAACATCAGGTGAGCCTCCTGCCCGTTTGCCCCCTGTTCTATAAAAAAAAAAAAAACTATATTTGTCTGTGCACATTAATTCAACATTAAGTTCAACATAGTGTGTGTATGTTGAACATGTATAACGTTTTGAGTGCTTTTCAACATTCGAGGTGAGCGACTAACTGTCACTTCTAATTGACAGATATTAACGCAATTTATATGACACATTATATTTTTAACAGATTTTTTAATAAATATTATTAAAGTGAACTTAAAAAAAGAACTTCTCTTCTGAAAATTTCAAAAACTAATTTCAAAATCATATATATCCCATATTATATAATTCAGGAAACTAGTTTTTTAGGACGCAAACGGGCAGAAGGCTCACCTGATCTTAAGTTCCCTAGTATTTCCTGGATTTGGAGCAGGCATCCTTGTCATTACATCCGCTGCTACGCCACACTGTTTATAAATATTTAGTAATTATAAATATAATAGTAACATAGGTTGATAAATATAATATTTTTGATGATTCATGATTTTCTTTTCTTCGTTCTTGATAGGCCGGCACCGCACTACGTTCTGGCAATCGAGTATCATCATGAAGTATCACTCTGCAACAATTGCACACTGCGCTAACACTGCGTTACGGAATTTGTTGATTCGGTCGCCGCACTCAAAGCCCGCAATAAAATGTATGACATAGCTTAAAAACAAACCTTGCTATCATTTTGTCTAACGTTTCATATACTATTCTAATAAATGTACAAAATATGATGTTTTTTCCCAAAATTTCCACCTCACTTTACCAAAACCCGTGGTTGAGGTTCAGGTATTTAAGGTGTGATTACACTACGTCAGTCGCAGGCGTGAACTTCCATTATGTTAATTTTTATCGAGGAAATTTCTTCTGCTCCCGAGACACAATGCTCTGAACAACTTTATTACAGCATTATAAATTCTTCCCTGATAAACCTTTTTCATAAAATTCCCGAACTGATCTATTTGAGCTGAAGTACTCTTTTGTCTCTGTCAAGTTGAGTTTACGTTGTGATGAGAGTCTTACTTTAGTTAAAGAATGGAAGAAGAATGGTGTTGTACTCCTCTATCTTAATAGGAGGATTATTAACCGGTCTAACAGTTAGTTCTCGGCTTAGGTCGAGAAGATTAAGTAATTATATTCTTAGCGGAAAATACTTCGTTAGCGATTCAGGATACGATGTCATTGTATCGTAGATTGCTGGTATGATTTGATACAATTTGTTTGAATTAGTTTTTGCTAATAGTGTATTAGTTATTTACCGTGGAAGCGATAAAAAAATATATTATCTTCACTGGTCAAATATAGTTAATAAGAATGATAGTTTTTATTATAGTACGAATGAGTCTAACCCAACGTACAAATTTCTCCATAATAATGCACAATACCATTGTGCTTTGAAAGAAATATTATTGAATACCTTTAAACTTTTGTAAATATAGTCTTTGTTTACTCATACCTATATATTGATTTGTCATTATTTACATAGCATCTTGAAATAATGAAACATATTAAGACAATGTAAAGAAAAGCCTAAGCAAATTTTGCTCGCCATTTTAACAGTCTGTGTGTCCTTACCCTGTGGGATGTCAACGCAGGCATCGCTCTCAAGGTGTGCCCAAGCTCATTAAGCGGAACATCTTCAAGAAGCGCTGACCAAGGTAAACTACGCGATGTAGGGCCATTAACTGGGCTGTATACATATAAAGACTAATTGAATCTCCGTAGTTTTTGTTATGTTAGTAATATATAACGTATAGATTGTAGCAGTGAAGAAAAAGAAAAGTAGACCGAAGGGCAAGTGGAACGTGGAGTAAATATATGGAAACTCCACTCCCCGTTAGTCCTGCGACTCTTCACATGTCTCCGTGGGAGAAGATCACTAAAAGCACCTCGCGTTGGCGTTTGCTATATTATATACTTATGCATACTTAAGCATGAAGAATTATCCCCTCTTTTATGTGAGAATGACAAGAGAGACCAAGTTGTTAAGGTAGTGCGTGCGGCAGGGACAGATAATGTGAACAGGCGTGAACCGATACCAAGCTTCAAGGTTATCGTATAGATCATAATCACGCGTTGTTACGTGTACATGGTAGGCTTTTTATACATTAAGGGGTTTTAGAAAATCTTACAAAAGCCTCAAGTCAACAAGAAAGTATTTAGAGTAGGCAATCTGTTTTCGCCGGTTTTTATTGAGAGGACGGTCAGTAGCCTTCTGTGTTACCAACCACGATCACTTGTATGCGTTTTAAGTATTTTAAATTAACAAAAAAATTTTCCTGGCCCAACGAGAAATTGAGTTTGCTGACTTTACGATATCCCTCAAAAGATATTTTAGGGCAGTTTCAACAACGACCAGCGATCAAAACGCTGTGTTGTTGTGTTTATTTAAATTTACTGAATTAAAAGGAAGGGAAGAAGTGCAAATTAAGACATATAGTTGTTTTAACAGAAATAATGTATTAAATCAATTAAAATATATGTAAACACTACGACAAAATTAAAAAAGTACACTTGAACCATGATAATTTTAAATCAGTCAAAGTTATGGGATACGATGTGGACAGGTAATTATATTACATTGTCTTAAGTTAGGTAAGATCGTAATGTTAAATGATATCTTTGTGCAGAGGCAAAATAGATATTTAAAAAAATGTATTCATCCCACATTTTTTAATTGGTCGGTTTTATTGATGAAACTTTATTTATTAACTAAAAAGCTAAATTTAATATTTTTTAGCATTTCTTTCTTTTACGAAAATGAGGTTAACTAATTTTCTATACTTTTGTATTTATCATTATTTAACATTTTAAATGATCAAGTATAAAAAGTAATTTAGGTCATTTTTACAACTTGAAAGCTTTCCTTACGAAATAAAAAGGGGCTAAATGGCTTTATTTTTACGATTAAAAGTGAAGAAACACTTCCTTCATTTAATATTCGTCTCATTAGCCATAATTTAGTAGTAGGCATTCCTTGGAATTTCAGCCATATTTTAGCTGCAAAGCATTCGTTCAGATTACGCGGTGATCGAGTCATAAACTGTGAGCGATTGTTAAAGAATTATCTGTAGACTCGATAAGTTTATCTTACCGATTCATGAGGCCAGTGATTTTTTTTATCGTATTCAAACGAGCCTACTGGAGACCCATAAAGGACAATTTTTGTATGCGTTGCCGGCTTCTGAGGGAGTATGGTGTCTTTTTAAAAGGAAGTATATCCGACAGAGAGACTCTCACCTTCCTAAAGAATATTACGTGCGCAGCTTTCTTTGTGCCATAGTTCATACTTAAATAGTGTCAATATTTGAAAAGACTATTTGAAAGGATAACAGAGGAGTTGTAGCAGCATCTTTAGCTGCTCCTCACAAGCAAAAGGTTACTTGGAATTGAGGCCTCACTCGAGACCACAATAAAATCTTATTATTATTGGTCTAATGCCACATATGATTCTTGTTCTCTTCTAAATTGTACCAAGCATATATTCCTTCTGCCTGTGTTTGAGAAGATAATTTTCTTCTTAATTAACCCGCCGTTGAATACGATATTAAATTGGGCCATTCGAAGGCGTGTTAAATGAGATGCCGCTGTCTCAAAACTAATTAACTTCGTATCAATCGTTCACATTAAACAAATACTCGTTTTAAATGAAATCCTTCTGTATGCCACTGCAATTTGCAGTATTAAATACTTACAGTCTTATTCTGAACTCAAACTAAAGCTTACCTTTAAACTTAAGTTTGTGAACCGTGTTGGTCTCAGCTTATTACCCCGCGTGGGTGGAAAGAAGGCATTTAATGGGCGCGCTACAGCGGGAGGATGCTACTGTAGAGGTGTTATTATGTATATATAGAAACTAGCCGGCCCCGCCCGCTTCGCTGGTCGAATTTTTAAAGGAAATACAGAAAATTTTAAAAACGTTTAAACTAAAAAATTTCGCATCGAATGGTGGTAGTTTCATGTCGATACGATCAGTGGTTTAGGCGTGATTGAGCCTCAAACGAAGACCATTTTCATTATATATATATAGATATCGTAATTCCATGTGTAATTGTGTCTACGTTTCATTATTTTGTAATTATTTTTGGCACGTAGATCGGGCTACATAATTTCATAGAAAAAGATGAATAATATACACCGACACCTGAATTCAACAACGCAAAGTTCGTTCTAGGTGGCATGAAAATCGATAACTATGTGCAAGTTGTATATTCTAGTATTTTTATATTCAGAACACGTGTTTTGTAAGAGTACAATTAAATGAGTGTGAATAAATTTTTTAGTATATCTAAATATATTATGTATATTGAATATTAGTGATAAATCTGATTTGAATAAACTGTTTTGAGTACATTTATAGATTTGAGGTTAATTGTCGGTATGTATAATTTATTGACATCGTTAATTAAAAATGATTATCTAAAAAATATTTTTCGTTAGTATTATAAATTAGTTTCGTAATCCTACAGCTAGTAATAATTACATATATTAACAAAAAATTATACTAACAATATATACAAAGATGGAATACATTGTATTTACCTACAAAAAAGTTTAAACAATTACAAAAGGAAAAAAAAATTGAATACATTTTACTAAGTTATACCTAATGTGGCAGTGTTGTGTAATGGTGTTAAAGTGATGGTTAGTACGTAAATATGTGTATGTGGGTGTGTACATGATGCAGGTTGTATCTTAATATTTACTTACGAAACAAAACAATTAATTTTTGTAAGTATATTTTAAAGATAATTAAAATTTTAAACTTGCTTGCAGTTTCTTTTTCTTTATTGTATATTTTTTATATCTATATTCCAGAACGTGATTTGAAAATAATTTATAAGTAGATATGTATAACATATCAAAGTTATTAAACGTCTGCAGATTTCAGTCAACTGTCAACATTCAAATCAGTTTAGTAGGCTTTGATATCCATGCATTTTTAAGAGAACTTGTATAATATTGCCTAGTATGATACATCCCACTATCAATATATATAGATAGCTTATAGTATATATGTGGTATAACTTCAAAATAAAGTTATATAAATTTACATACAAATAGTTTCAATATAACCATTGCAAACTAACCCTTCAAACTAACGATGAAACTTTGTTCAGGGCTGTTGAATAATTTTGGTCCTTTAACTACTAAAGGAGTGAAGATCCGAATTAAAGTTCGGATCTTGGTGTGAAAAGGCTATATATAACTTTAGTATATGTTAGTAGCAATAATTGTTGTACGTTATATTTGCCTGGTACATTGTTAAATCAATACAGGTTTCAGACATTCTTACTCTGCTTTATAATCTTGAAACATCTACTCATGAAACTGAATCCTATCACTCTTCCTTCACCGTGCAAAGTATCCTGCATGGAATTCCTTACCAAGTAATATCAGTTTTTCTACTGCCTCGTAATTAGCTTATTATATAATATATATATATATATATATATATATATATATATATATATATATTAATAGTGATTCAATTAACCTTTTGACAAGCTTTAACATTGTTGTTTATACATATTATTATTTATAATTATTCTTTAGAAATGACAAAACATTCCTGTTTAAAGGAGGGTTTTTGAAGGCTGAAGTAGCCGGAGACTCCTAAATTCCATGTTAGTCTGTGAAAAAAAGTATAGTACATACATATCTTTTTAGATAATAAAACCTTTTGTAGCCATATAATTTAACCTATATCTAGACATCATTTTTCTAGACTCATTAGGTAAGTCATAAAAATGAGATTTTTTCAAGACTGTTAACCCAAAGCTGGTTTGGTCGACAATATGTTGGTTGACGAATTTCCCGTTAATTTTATGAGCAAATACGTAATTTTCATTTACAATATGTGTTGTACAATTACTCAACCAATAAAGAATTATAATTTCAACGAAACATTTCATAACATTTCCAATTTGTGTTAAAAATAATTCAATCAAAGTGTCGTTTTAACAAATTCCGGCGTCGATTTTTGGCGCCGAATTTATAAATTCTACAAACTTTTTCGATTAATATCGTCAATTATAAAAACAATGAATGAATATTTTATTTGACAGTTGACATATTGTCATATTTTTCTTCGACTATTGATAAGATTATTGTAATCTACATAATTTCTAATTAATTTTACACTGTAATATAATTTAAAACAAAAATATAAAACCTATACACAAATATTCATTATTTACAATATGTCTAACTTACATAGTAATAATTAAATTATAAATAGAAAATTAAAAACAAAATATACTAAATCAAATGATTTATTCCAATAAGACTAACATTGTACTTTTGAACGATAAATAAAATATAAAGATGATTCTAGTTGCCCCTTCCAAAAAGTAGTTTCGTGTGGAGAAGAATGGGCAAGTAACTTTTAAAATATAATATTACAATATTTGTATACATTAGTTAAATAATTATATGTGAAGACAATGTACTCCCAGATTAAAACTAAGTACTATACATATCTATTATTGCATTGTTAGTATGCATATTCCTTACATATTTACCAATATTAAAACCGTAGAATATTATACATTAAGAGTAATAAAAAAACAATAAAACAGTGTGTGAGATAAACAAAAAATAATGCGTTTGTAGTATTATACAACAAAAGCAAGCAAGAAATGCAGCATTTCCTCTTTAAGATTTGAAGAGGAAATCATAGGAAAAAAAAAGGTTCTTTTCTTCCGACCCCAGAGCTGGTGCTCGCTGGTACATATAAATGTGTAAAGTATACAACTTTATTAACTATCATATATTGTGCAATATTTACAAACATTAAATTCTTAAAAAGCCGGCAACGCACTCGCGAGCCCTCTGGCATTGAGAGTGTCCATGGGCGGCGGTATCACTTAACATCAGGTGAGCCTCCTGCCCGTTTGCCCCCTGTTCTATAAAAAAAAACAAAATTCGACATAGTCATAAAATAGCATACATAATTTTTCTGGCAAGATAAAGTCCTTACTGTAGATGTCAGCCTTCTGTGCTTGACATACAATTTCCTCAATAACCTCACATGTGTTAATTGATTTAGGGTTGAGGGTCGCACACTTACCCCATACCCAATACTTCCCTAAAATAATACCGTATTATATTTATTACAGTTGTCTTATAATACTACTTATATCTAGCCAGGCGTTCGCCTGCGGTCTCATTCAGAATTAACTATTGTGGTCGCCCACACTCCGACACCAATCGCATATATACTTTGACCACTGTAATATCTATCTTAAAAAGCATTTCCTTATATATATTTTAAAATATTAATACGCACTTAAAAACGCACTTTGCGTAAAGCACAATATTTTAGTAATTTAATGAATGTCACTGTTTTTATGTATAGGATAATATGTACATTATAGAAAAGAGACGGTTACTACGACTAACATTTTTTTACAATGAATATTATATCAAATGATGATGAATATCAAAAATATATAATTTGCGCGTAATGAACAAGTTAACTGTAAAAACAATCCACAAAAAATATATTCATGAATTCGTCTGTTGGTTGCGAGATTGATAAAGTTTGAATATTACTAAAACACCTCTCAACGTTGATTTTGGTGAATACGTGTACATAGCATTTCATTACTGTTCGATTATTAAATCACAAAACTTATAACAGGCTGAATATAATATAAAAAATGAAGTCCTTAATCTGGTAATATTAGCTGTTTACTAATACGCTGTGCAAGAAAATAACGTCACAATAGAAATTTGTAGAAACATGAATACTATTTTTTCGGCAATGTTTATGACAAATAGGTTACATTCAAAAGCCTATTTATATTTCAGTTTTACCGCAAAAAGAGAAATGACAAAACGATAGCCGATCGCAATACACACGTAGAATTTTAAAACTACAGTGATTTGTTGGAAATATTGTATATTGCGCGCTCTAAGTGTTACAGTTATTAATATCGGCACGTAAGTCTAGCGCTGGCCGATACGTGGAGGGGGTATGTACTGTGGTGCGGGGGCCGGAATGCGACTGGAGAGCCAATCGACGCTCTTCATTCCGCTAGCCCCCCTCAGGTACCTAATTTTTTTACTTCTGCGCAATAACGGTCAGCGCTAGAGTTTCGTGCCGCTACTAATACTCACACTCACTTACAACGAAACTCAATTAGACGGCGACTGATAAGATCGCTAGGTGACATCTTACATGTTTGTGTATTCATTATTATCTAAGATTCAGTCTAGACTTAGGTAACTGTGAATTCCGTAACTTATTTTTAATTTTGTTTGTCACTGATTGTCAAACGTTGTGCCTAGACGCTGGTCATAACATCGCCACGTGGTGATGTTGGAGCAAGATTATCTATTTGATACACTTTAGTGATTATCTAGTTGATAAATGGGCCTGGGACTAGTGCTGGGCAGGCTACTTCTAATTAATTTGCTATATTTGTTTTAAATATTGTTGAATTGTTTGATGATTTGCTTTTTTTTAAAAGAGTACCAAGAGTTTTTTACTCTGGCTTTTTCTCTCGGCGAACCTCTGTCTTCTTTGCCGATGAGTAGGGATGCCAACAGGTTCGAATTTAATGACGTGGAATAAGTGATATCATGATGATCTTATATTCCAAAATAAATGTATTTTTATTTTAAGATCGTCGTTAAAGTCGGCACCAATTCAAAGTCAAGTATACATCAATTTTGTTTGCTAACCTTTCTTAATTCATAGTTTAATTTATTTATTCATCATATTTATTTATAGAACATGGGGCAAACGTTGAGGCAGAACGTTACAGGAGGCCCATCTGATGTTAAGTGATACCGCTGCCTATGGACACTCGCAATGCTAGAGGGTTCCCGAATGCGTTACTGGCCTTCAAAGAATTGGTGCGCTCTTTTCTCAATGTACCGTCGAATTGGTTCGGAAATACTTCAATGAATAGTTGGTTTCACATAGATAGCTCTACATAGTAATATCCATGCTATATGTTGGAAGACCTGTACACCATCTTTCCACATATTACTACCCTATGTTGAGTTTTGTTTTGTTTTGTATATTCCATTTTCAAATAAATAGTTTTTATTGGTTGTCATACATTTAAAAATTGTAAAAATATTTATGAATTCGTCCATGCGTATATTGGAATGATTGATGTTATCATACCAATACTTTGGTTAAAATTTAATGAATGTCACGTGAATTGGAATTCAAAACCAATTCAGAAATACAAACTTTGTATGGGTTTAATTTAAAATAGTTTTACGAGAGTTTCTGTCAAATTAATTGCACTATAATTTATAATAATTGTAATTTAGAAAGTTCAAAATAACGTAGGACCCATGCCCAATCATTGCAATGCCCATCAATTTGATTGTAAAGCTAATCGAAAATTTATTAAAATTAATGGAATTTTATTTTAAATTTTTTATTGTTTTAAAGATTTACTAACCGTGTTTCGTTAACAAGGTCCTAAACCCTATAATCTGAATTGAATTGAGAAGTGAAGCTATATAAGAGAACAAGAAAAAAAAAATTACATAAAAAATTACTTGTACTATGGAGAGAGTGTAACGTTATGTGATACATTTTATTTTATGATGAGAAATCATTAGATTCACATGCATCAGTAAATCTGATAAAAGCCAAGAGAAGACAATTCACAGTCCAATGGCTGGCATAGGGTTATAAAAATGAATGTTTTTTTATCGTTTAATTATATTATAATTAATTATTATTAAAATATCCTCAACGCCAATTATGGACACTCGCACTGCCAGAAGGCTCTCTTCTTGAAGGCGCCTAAGTAGAATTTGTTCGGAAATACTTCAGTGGGCAGCTGATTCCGCATAAGAGGTAGTGCGAGGAGTTGCCTAAAATGAAATTGAAATGGTTACAATCCATAAATTTCTACTATGAATAATCTCAATAAATCTTTACATAACTAACCCCAGCAATTTTCATATAAAACGCATTATACGAATAAACCGTATGCGAGAGAATTCGGGAATATCAGATTATCCCAGAAATGTTGGATAAGGAAAACACGCGACAATAATTGTAGACTTCGGTTGTAATGGGATTCCTTGAGGCGGATTTTGAAAGGTTGCTGCCTATGAACGATTGTACGCTGGTAATTTCGTTAAACCAATTAATCATTCTTATTGTATTTACATAAATTTTTAAAGTATAAACTTATATGACATTTTCATTATTTCATAAGCAACATTATTTGTGAAAAATATATGCAAACAAAATCTCTCATCGCTCGCGCTGTGGAAACTGTTGATGATAGAACAAAAAAAATGTTGTACAGTATTGCAGCACGTATCAATATCTAAAAACTATGTTAAATAATACTTTTATAATATCAAAAAATATATCTACAGTCCGACTTTAAAGACTTTCCACATACACGAGAAACCGCGAGGCATTGCTAGTTATAAAATAAAGTTAAAACCTTCGCGTAAAAGTCGTCCCGTTTATAGAATTCTTGTAAAAAGTGGAGTCAGCTATGGAACCGGTTGCAATTGGTAGAGTTAAAATGAAGCCGTTACTGAGAAGATTCAATAATTTCCTATAAGTCTGAACTGGAATCCGAGTAATAATAAACTCTGGGCCATTAAATGAACTAGGAATATTTATTTATTCATATGTGTGTATGCATGCGTAGAAAATCCATTCGTGCACAGCTGGGGAGCTTTAAAGATGAGAGTCGAAATTCAATTAAATTCAATTCAAAATCATTTATTCATTAGGTAACACTATATACACTTATGAAGGTCAAAAAAGAAATATGCATTAAATGCTTTTTTTTACAGTACAGCTGTTCTCAAATCAAGGGCGGAGAGAAGAACCGGCAATAAACTCTCCATCACTCTTTTTAATCGCCAAGTTATTTGTTTTACACAATGTTTGTATGAGCTGAAGACACTAGGTCAACATATGAATTTTTAAATTTATATTTACTAGGTACCTAAATTCAAGAGCGTAGAAGCAAGAACTGGCAAAAAACTTCTACAATCACGTTTTTTGTTTTTTTTTTAATTTTTTAATTTTGATTTGCAAGGATATTTTCACTTGACATATTGAAACAAAATTTCATAATAATATAGTAACAAACATTTTGTATTGACAATATGTATAAATAACTTAACTGTTCTTATTATTATGATAATGACTATGACATTTGCACGCCTATGTTTATACGACTAATTGTGTGGTTTAATAATTAATCTGAATGTAACACTTAAAATAGATGTATTATTTTTAAAAAACTTTTTTAATTTTATTTATTTAATTATTAGTGATTTCTGGCTTAGGTAATATAAAACATTAGAGAAAGCCAAAACAGATTACATAGATAAACAATATTATATGAAACATATGCTATCCATTAACGATAGGAAAATCTGGTTACCTGTACAACCAAATTGATTCTCTCTTATAGCGCTGATTCCTGGACAATACGGAAACCTGCAATGAAAATAACAGATGCCCTGGAAATCTGGTGTTAAGAAACAAACATGTCCATACTAACACGGTTACATAATCATTCGATACATTGTGATCAGCGAATCCTGAATTGTACATGAAACACGCAGAGATCCAGAAAATCTAAATAAACTGATCATGAAAGGCGAAATGGACGGCGCCTTGATGCCCCCTACTGGACCAAACAAGTTAAGGCTCTTACTGGCTTTACCATCACACAGGCGAAAAGGCCGAAAACAGGGGAGAGTGGAGAAAGAACTTTGTGGAACCAGCTGCCGACTGAAGTATTTTCGAACCAATTCGACTTAGGGTCCTTCAAGAAATGAGCGTACCAATTCTTAAAAGGTCGGCAACGCACTCGCGAGCCCTCTGGCATTGAGAGTGTCCATGGGCGGCGTTATCACGTAACATCAGGTGAGCCTCCTGCCCGTTTGCCCCCGGTTCTATTAAAAAAAAAAAGAAGTCTAACAATAGTTTAACATTTGGCTAAATAAATCATAACTGTGTGTGGTTTCGATTAAATATTTAACCTGCTAACCGTGGTGAATACAGAAAGACCTGTTTCACTCAGTTCATTTATTCGTTTGTGTAATTTAAACACAATTTACGATGCCTTTGAAATTGCAATTTTGATATTTTATTTAGTCTGTTGTTCAATATACGGTTTATAGATATGTAATTTTAAAATATTACAGTAATCCAGAGTTCCACAACCTTTTGTGTGTCGTAGACCCCTTGCCATGTTTTTCCGTGTTAGGTAGACCCCCTATTTACCTGATATTGAATTTCCTGTAAATTTCTAACTGTAGTGAAGTTTAGTGTTAAAAACTTAAAGTAAAACACATAATTTATAAATTTATTAATTGTTTTTTTTTTGTTTTTACAAGCTTCTGAGCTTTCAGAAGCAGGTAGGCTGGCTTAATTAGCCAGGTCTATTTTTCATAAATTACCAAAATAATTAAAAGATCTTCCTACTAGAGTCTTTAAAAAGCGACTTAGTGAATTACTTTTGGAAAAATGTACTATTCATTAAATGATTATTTGCTTGAGACATTGTCATTGATATAAACATTTAATAAACTATTATATGTACGGTACAGATAATATTAGAATTGACTTTAACTAATAATGTAAAATTCCTTCTGATAAATTTGCGGGCCATTATGTGTGGCAGAATATGCGAACGATTTACGCTTGTACCTAAACATTTTGTACCATATTCTATTAGGTTGGTTTTAAGTTGGTTAATGGGTCATAATCGGGGTTCTAACGCGTTAAAATAGCGAAATGACTAAAATCAAAATGATTTCATTTTATTACGTTTATTAACGCAAATAAATTGGCAATTTTGACACCATATTAGGCAACACAAGGCGGCTTACCACGTTGCGGTGTGTGGTCATACAATGCCACTATAGGATATTAACCATTTAATAATATTGTAATGCACTAAGCACCGGTATTCTATGATAAAAACCTCATTTTTAATATTTCGTACGCAATCTCCAGGTTTTCACGGATATTGAAAGAACTCAAGAACAAGGCGCTCGAAACGAGACAGAAGAGAAGGAGAGAGACAGGTAGCTTCATCCTGAAGCACATCCCTGGCGAATGTACAGAAGTGCACAAGTGGGAAGCATGCATGCATTCTGGAAGGGATGGTCATACGATATTCCTTAGCTTCTACTACAAAAGCGAAGGGTCCGTACTGCTCAATTTGTGTCTCGGTCTGTGATGGCAAGCCTATTATGTTATTATAATCAGTAATAATAAAGCCGCATATCCATATCATAAAAATTACAAATCAAATGGCTATTAGTTTTGTTATTATAATTTTAGCCTACGTTCGATTTAATTGGGACTGATTTGCTCCAGTTCAATGAATTTGTATTACTCAAAACTTAGCGATTAAAAAGGTTAGTAGAGTTCTTCTTGCCCACTCTACGCCCCATGACTTACGAACTGGTAGTAAATGTATATGTATAATGTAATGCATCTTTTCTATTGACGTTCGTGTACTTGTATCTTATATACCTATATAAATAAAGTTATTTTGAGTTTTGGTGATTGTTATCTTCATTACTTCCTGTCATGGAGATAACAATCACCAAAAACAGCCCCCTTTTGTATAAAAGCATTCCTGAACTTTCCATTTGGATCTGTTCTTAGCTTTTTCCATCCATTTCTCGCCAGAAACCTTAGTGTCTGTTTTGTATTAAAAATCATGTCAAATATATTTATTCCAAACAGTACATATAAATATTCTAATAGATAAAATCGATTAAAGACAGTTACAATTGTATGTAATGTATTATTATTGCAAGTTATGTATTCTTATTATGAAAATGGTTTATAATTAAGTTTTTAAGTATATTAATGTTTCATTCGCTGGATTCCTATTTAAATGACAATTTAAATTTGTTGGCACTTTTAAAATTATTTATTTTACACCAAACCGTATCTCCAGAGAAGTTGGAAAACATGAAAATGCGAAGAAAACATTTTGGCTTCTCTACAATAGCGCTTTAAGGTAAAATGGTTCTTTAATACAGCCTAATTTGCAGCTACCTTGACCGAGTTGAGCTTTCAAAAGCTTTAGCCAGGTGTAAATTCAAGAATTGTACGTCAAAAATAGAAACGTAGGTTTAAAACTGTAATTTAATTTTTAATGAGAAGTAGATAGAGTTACTACTAACTACTCACTTGACTCCCAAGACATTAGTTTATGAAATTTTCATGATCTTTTTGTGTTTGTTCGTTACATATCTCTTTACTATATAATTTCTGGAAAACTGCAATAGGGGACAAACTTTTAAATTTGTTTTCATTTACTATTTTTTTTTTAATTGTAAATTTACTCTGTATTTGTGTGTTTTATATATTGTAGATGTGGTCTTATTTATTGGTTTATTGAAGTTCACCACGTCAAATATAACGCTATTTCTATTATGATATGGTTTATTTTTTATTATAAATGTTCTCTAGATAATTTCTCGACTATGTAGTCGTCGTAGGTATTAAATAGCTTACGTAAATGGTAACCGGGTGATAAAACACTTCATGCATGACTATAATGTTAATAATGTTGAATATTAATTCCTTTAAATTCGTCTCCATTACTTTTATGCCCATGGCTTGCTTAGTTGTTATACCTATCGTATCCATACATTGCACTGTCGGTCAGAACACCGTCTCCTCAGCTGTATCGCCAAGGACAGGCAGCATTTTGTCTAATCCTGAATCTGTAAAGATATGATAAGAATCCACGGTGACCTGTCAACATCTGTGTAATTAATCCCGTTGGTTTCATTTGTTTATTTATCGTAAAGGCCGAAACAACATTTGGAAAGAATAACTCAGTGATTGCAGCTATTTCACCGTCTCGATATCTGTGATTGCATTTTTTATCGCGTTACCACGTAGACAGGTTTTCAAATGCGATATGGAGAAACTATTGTACATGGCCTCTTCTAGGTCTCCAGCTTCCTTTGACAGTTGGTCTGCTCTTTCATGCACCTCCACGCCTGCATGCGCTTTGACCCTAAAAAGATTTTTTTTTTGTTGATAAAACGCGCTTTATTTATTATGTTCTTACGGATTTCAACTACAAGGGTATTGAAAGACCACCCGCAACAGATTCTAGTGTACATCGAGAGTAACTTTAGACACCGTACATAATACATAATAATATGTATTACGTACAGTAGTATGTTTATATTTTCTTAAATAAATACCTGATAATTTTGGTAAATGACAGTAACAATTAAAATATTACATCCAAGTTTAGATTTTACTAGTATTCTTAATAATCATTCCCAACAATCAAAAACTAGGATCACAAGTCAAGATTGGTAAAATCCCTTAAGAGTTCAGAGCCTACCCGACTTCATAGTATCAATCAAAGTCAGGAACACGGGTCAGAGGGGACAAGTGGGGACACACGGACGATAGAAATGACACACACGTATTCCTTCATCAGCCTCTGTCAAGTTGTGATAAAAAAGAGACATTTGAGTACTGGAAGTCGAGTTTAGTAAAAAAATCAATAAAATTCATGCCTTATCGACACAAAACAATATTATAGGACTGAAAACACAAATTAAGTAAATGAATTTTGGAATTATAAATATTGCCAGTGCTCCGCGCTATTTTAATATGTGTATATAATCTAAATAATTGTTAAGTATTGTAAGTATGTATGTCGTACTCTTTAAAACAACGAATTCAATAAAAATATTAGTTGGAGACTTAGTCTACTTTTATTAGTCCCATTATCATTACAATTTTCCAAGTATATAAGATTGATAAAGCGATTTTATACCCTTAATGGAATATGATTCCAAAAAAATTCAGTTGAAGTCTATAATGTGAAAAAAAAATTCACTTTTACCGTGGTTTCATAAAACCACACAATATTTTTTTTGAAATACACTTAATGTACAACTTTAATGATCAACGCGAGAATGAACAAAAGACGAAACGATACTCGTTTCATTGGATTGTTACATAAATTTCACGCATAAAATCGAGTTCGAGTGTTTCTCTATCCTGCACCACCTGCAATCCTGGGAGGTAGCTGGTTGCCGATCTTTCAGGGAATTGTATGCTTTCTTCCTGAACACCAACTTCACGACCGTTCATTGCATACTTGCCGCACAGACTGACAGTATGTCAGAATGAGCTGTGCGTGACGTTTGTGGCTCAACGTGATGAATCTAGGCAAATATCACCGCCCAAGGGATTTGTACATCTGACACTATCACTCTGCAATTTGTGGCATATTAGCTTGTTTGTGGTATCATACACTTATAAAAGACACTAGGGACGTAAATATAAACGAATACCCTAAGACTAAACCAATCGCACTGGTGTTGGCTTTTAATATTTATTTTATTAGAAATTAGTGAAATATGTTCCTAAGAATCTAAAAAAATGTTAAGTATTCAGTTGACTTGAGTAAATTTTGTGCGAGGACACAGTAATAAGTAAAATTTCTCTATGATTTATCTTTCGAAAAATGATCTACTATATGCAACTTTACAAAAATTGGCTAAATAAAGTTTAATAAAAGGCTTTTGTTATCATAGACAATAATATCATGTTATAATATATATGTTATAATAGTGTCATGGGTGGCGGTATCACTTAGCATCAGATAAGACTCCAGCCCGTATGCCTATTACACAAAAAAAGTAATTTAAGTTACACCTAATTTACTAAGCTTATTTACTTTGCTAATATAGTGTAGGTTCTATTATGTAGTATTCGGAGTTAACTATTAAGATAAAATAATTATGTGGGAAATACAAGTAAAGTAAGAAAATCCGAAATTTTAAAAATTAAGCTTTTAAAATTTGAAACATCAAAAACAATGTGGTTTTCATTTCTTCACGCCTAGAGAAATGAATAGAAATGTACACAATTAGGTTGCTGCTTTGTCAGAGGGCGCTGGCGTGTGCCTTTGTATATTTAATGATGTGGGAGAAATGAATGCTAAAACGAATGGGTTTATTAGGTTTTAAAACTTCAAAATGTTTGTGATAATATTCCCTATTCAGATTTGTATAAGCAGAGTTACAATTCCATTGGATACAGCAAATACAGATGGCGCACTTGAAAGCATGGGTCGCACGACATACCCAGTATCCAGTGTTTTACGAAAATCAAATATATTTTTTAGATCTAGAACCAGAGACAAAGGATGGCAGTTTTTTTTCTTGTGTCAATTTATTCATAATGTCAATGTTTTTGTTACATACTAAAACTCTCTCTTTCACTCAGTTAGTACCTTGTCAGAGCGTCGTATTCAGCAAGGTAACAACTAGAAGAACTAAAAGAGCGTACAAGTTTTTAAAAGGCCGGCAACGCACTCGCGAGCCCTCTAGCATCGTGATGTCCACCGGCGGCGGTATCACTTAATATCAGGTGAGCCTTCTGCCCGTTTGGCCCCTGTTCTATAAAAAATCGGTCCATCTGGTTGGTAAACGGCCATGTCTTTTGTCCGTTTCCATGATCAGTTTCTCCAAGTTCTCATCTACTCTAATACAATTCGAAGAGTTGGGTCAGGATCAGGATGTATACGTGAATTTCACAGTCCACGATATACATATTAGCATCCGCCTCCAGCACCACATCTCAATGGCATCAATCCTTTGCCTTACTTCAGCCAAGATAGGCCACGCTTCTCCTCCATACAAAAAGATAGAGGCTGTATCAGTGTGATTTTTGTTTTCATACCAATTTTTCTTTTCTTCCAGATGTTGCCTAAACATATTACGGCATTTTTAGCTATACTGATTAGCCTTTATCTCGGGGCCAGTGCTGCCGTCGTTTGAGATTTGAGATCCGAGATATCGATATAAAGTGGTGAACAATATTGATGCCAGGAATGTGGCAAGTCACACTTGGTAGTTCTTTGAGTCTATCTACTAACGTTAGTTTGGGTTTTCCTCTGCTCACCACGAGGCCTATTTGATACTTTCTAGCTTGAGTCTTTGGTTCTTTCGTATCTTCCATGGATGTTGCCAGAAGAACGTCGTTGTGTCGTCGGCATACCGTAACTTTGCTTCTCTTTCTGCCGACTGGGAAACCCTTCCCACAAAAATTCCAAATAATTTACTCCCCGTAAGTTTATCACGCAGCGGACAAGAAATGCATCAAAACTAAAAATCATTTATTTTTGAAATAACTTTAAATGCATGACGGTACAAACTTTCCATTTTCCGGTGAAAAACAGACAAAATTGTTTTCTCAGGTACCTGTCGAACCTATACAGGAAAATATGTGGTCGTATTACAGTTTTGGTGACAGTAAATGTCAATATAAGTTAATAGTTATTTCAGCCGCGCTGACCTTTATGATGTTTAATAATTCAAATAGGATTAAAGTTCAAATCTTTAATGATGAGAATACCCTTGTCCAGTTAATATTTAATCCTTAACCGTGTCGATATAAATCTCAGTTAAGGGACCCTTGTATAAAGGCTGATTACAATGTCACAGTGTACAGAAAATGGATAAAACTCATTATATTAAGTGACACAGGAATATATTTTAATAAAAATTTTGTTACTCAAAATTACTATGTGATCACAGACGTAAATTCTTAACGACAATTTGATATCTCCTAACACATTGATTATAGCATGGACTGTGTATTTCTATTCCTATACTCCTTTTAATAATATATTTAAGTTATTACATTTTAAGGTTAGTTATTATCTTAATATATATATTTCTTGTGTGCGTGTGTATGTGACTGAACTCCTCCTAAACGACTGGACCAATTTTGATGAAAATTTTAATTTTAGTCTGTCCCGACAGTTAGCGCTGCGATCAAATTAAAAAAAAGTTTTGTTATCGTTGTGTTATTGTAGACCATGTGCTGGATCGTTAGATATTGTCATAACATTTGAATAATAATTTTCATCAAAATGGTCCAGAATGTTTTAGCTTATTAAAAAAAGTTTGAAATTTTCAAATTAAAGACGTATAGACAGGACAACGTCTGTCGGATCCGCTAGTAATATAATAATTCTAAAATAAAACACACTTCACTGATTTAGCATTTTTTTTTTCTCTGTGCACCTTAATTTCTTGAGGCATGATAATCAATGCCACGGCTTTCACAAAGAGAATTACGCGAAACAGTGGCTAATATCCTTATCAACGTTGTAAGAGAAAATCAAAATAATTAGTCTGATAATAATCCATACGAGCAAAGCTAATTGCATCCGAGAATGCACCTGCGTCTGTCAACCTGCTAATTGTAGAGAACTAACGTTAATATTAGTTTATGTTAAGTGAAACTAACATGAATATTAAGGATGTTTTTCAATAATATGATACTCCAGAGATTGGTTTTATATATGATTTACTTACAGTCAACATTGCCAGAGTTCAACTTAAAATATTAAAAAAAAAATACAGAAAAACTTTTGTTATCCATTACTCTTTTCTAAGTACATTTTTAAATCACAGTATATTAATTATGGTAAAAGTAGCAACGTATTTTATACAATTTTAGAAACCCTAATATATACTTATACATATTATAAGATAATACACTAACGCCCGAAACAAATAATTAATCTACAATCAGACCGTAACAGTCGTTCGATCTCTTATCTGCAACCCAATAACCAAACCCTACGAAGACAATCCATTTTTGGCGACGAATGCAATCTCTTTGCTCTTCACACTAATATTTGATAATGGATATAAACCAAATATAGTAAAAAAAACCGTATAAATAATATTAAAAATATTTATTAATTATTTTAAAACTGGTGTAAGGTAAATCTTAAGATAGGATATTGGCACAGTTGATCTATCATTTTAATATAATGGTCAATCCACATACACTAATCCGATCTATCATAGATAGCTTGTATCGACGGATAGCTATTACAATCCGTCGATTGGTTATTGGCACACTTTATCGGTATTTGGTCTCGGATGTATTTGGTATGTCTATCTCAGATGGTCAAAAATGGATTGAGATAGGTTATCGGGTTTGAGCATAAGACACTATCTTATGTGAGTAAGATATCTTTCGCGTTTGTAATATTTGTAGGATAACCACATATTGAATTTTACAAACCAAAATAGTACAGATGAGATTATCACAATAATTTCGCGTACATTAGTTTCGGCGCCATTTAATTAATTACAAATTAATACTCTGATTTGATGTCGACAATCGAAATTCATTAATATATTAATTGTGCCAATTGTTATGATCGGCTCTAATAGATCCATCACTTTGCGCAATTATTTTATTTTTGCTATCAATTGTTACACATGTTAAAACGAGGACAATCAAATTATGTGAATATTGTTTTAGTAACTTAATAAGAAATATTATCTAATCTATCTCTATCTATTATTATTTATATTATCTAAATATTAATAAATAATATTCTTTTAATCTAAGAGTAAGAACCAAAAAAATAAAATTTATTCTTTTTTTTTTATAGAACAGGGGGAATCCTCGAAAATGCATTTCGTTCCAAGCATGGACAATGTATTTTTTATGTTACAGGAGGCAGACGGGCAGGAGGCTCACCTGATGTTAAGTGACACCGCCGCCCATGGACACTCGCACTGCCAGAAGTCTCAACAGCGTTACAACGTGGTCATGATGATGGTTTAACGGGCGTGTCTTATCTTACTTACAAACTTTTCTTTTATAAAAAAGTAAATAATTACTCAAATTCTAATTCATTTATTCATATTGGTAACATAATGTACACTTATGAACGTCAAAAAAGAAATATACAATAAAGTTTTTTCTTTTTACACAACGTTTGTAAGGAGCTGCAACCATTACACCATGTTCCATATGACATCGTGAGTAATAAGGAATAATAAGAAAATTCAAAACAAAGATTTGTCCTCCATCAGCAGGAGGCATGGTGAAATAGGAGCATAATTACGAAATAATAAAATTAAAGACCCCTCTCTACCCTATAGTGCTTACGGCTTACGCAATAATAAGTCATAAAATAAATCAATGCCAAATTCTAAATGGTGACAGAATGTTTGCATCAAAAGATCTATTGCACAGATAATGCGTTGGTACCCTTTCTTTAAGATGTTCCAATTAATTCCCGTTTTATAGTAAACCTATCCCTGCAGTACCCGTTAGAGCCAATTAACCGCTAAACTCTTTTTTCCTTTTTCTTTCGTGTCATCACTTAACTCACTAAAACAAAAAAACCCATCAGGATTACTTATTATTACACAGATATAGTTTTAAGCGACACAATTACTAGACCATTGAATAAAAATATTTTTTTCTTCTAAAAGACAAAGATGTCAGTAGAACAGGAACTCCATTTGACTGTGATAAACTTTAAAACCACTTTATTATATATTTATATATTTATTATTCACTATATAAGGAAGGAAATTTTTTGTTAAGGTATATTACTTTGCATATAAAGCTTGGAGGCGTATATGTTATATGTTAGTTATTTCCGCTATGTATTAGCGTACAGTTCTCACTAGAATGTAAGTGCGTGTTCATATTGCACCAATCTTACTGCTGATAGAGGACAATTCTTTGTTTTAAATTGTTTTTTTTTTATTATTAATTACATAAGATCTCATGTGAAACATGTACTGTGCTTGACAAATGCCGTCCATTTTTGGATTGAAAGCATGCCGCTCACTCCATTACCGTACGAGCCTGTTTGAAATGTGCAAAAGTCCATTTAAGCTGGAATTCAAACCTACAACCTCCGCGAGTTGCAGTACAACAATACTCGTATAGTAATAAAAAATTACTGAATTAGCCAACACAATTCCTTTACTAATGAAACAGTAACAAATTTAGCGACAAAGTCGAAAAAAAAGTAAGACAAATTATTTAATGTTTGCCAAGGGCGTGTTACGTAATTGAATCAGACTTCAATCTCCTCTTTAAGCTAAGTATATTAGGCTGAGCAACAAGTCTAAAAACACTGCATATATTTAGAAGCTTCAACAGATTAGCAAAGGCTCATATTTTCAGTGGCAGGCTTCACAGCTATAGGATTTTTAAATTGGATCGGAAATACTTCAGTGGGCAACTGATTCTTACAACTTAATTACTAACATTGTTAAAAATATTGATATCCATATTTTAAAACCATCTTCATCAGTTTTACATTTCTGTTTAGTTTTAGTTATGAATTTATTTTGTGGTTGCTTGATATAATTTACACAAATATAAGTACATACAGATGTGATTTGTGTGTAAAATTTGTGGCATCATATTTTCTTGTATAATTTTATGCGTACACCATGTTAAGAACGTTTAAATAAATAAATTAATACATTCATAAACCGGAACCCCGGTTGTGTGATTTTGTTGTCGTTGTCAGTGTCGTAGGTTTGGCCATTAGAAAAAAAGTATTACTTAGAGTAAGTATTTATTTCACTACATTTTTCTATCTTAACAGTAATCTGTATTTAAAAAAGTGTTATAGAGTAAAAATCTTCAATTTGTCAAAACAATCTATAAAGTGAAAGTCACGTGACACATAACAGTCACAGATGAGCCTTATATATGTCGTCATATAAAAGTTGTCGTTGAGGGCATTTAAAAATTGGTCGAATTGGTTCGGAAATACTTCAATGGGCAGCCGGTTCCACAAAACAATCAGGAACAACTGACATTGAGGTGATATGGATGGTATTTCGTAAAAAAAAGTTTACGTCTGTCTAAATGTATACTGTCTTGGTCCTTATCGTTGCAGACTTATTTTTGATCAATATATAGGTACTACTCTTAGCGGAAGCTAAAGGAAACCGCCCTAAAAATATATATAAAGAGTGCATCTAGCTTTATAAATAAAACAAAAGATAACATCCCTTTAAAGCGTTAAGATAAGGCCAAGAAAAGTCCGAAATAAATTAATTTGGTAGCCTTTAGAACGACGTCCATAATTCAAGTTGTAAATCTTCTGATTTAGGAGGTAAGAGGGATTCTTAATTAACTTAAAAAAGGCATTTGAGCTTTCGTTAATGCCATTCTCACACAATTTTGTGATTACGCTCAAAAAGCAAAATCTTTGAAATAATCAACGAAGGCGTGCAGAATACTATCGGAGGTGGGTCCTCTACCAGTATTACCACTGATTGGCCCGGCTCCAGCTCCCATGCTCACAACATGTCATGATGGTGCCATGCTTACGGTATTTAAAAAATAGATCGAATGAAGCATTGGTGCTTAGAAGATGGTCGCTTGTTGAAGCTTCTTTACATTGGCTGACAGATTTTTATCAGATCTGATCAGACAGACATGTTAAATGTATCAAAATTGAAATATTGATTAATACTTGAATTTTGCGGCAGATTCATTTATTTTGCAATAATTTTTAAATTTTTATTTATAGAACAGGGGCGAAAGGGGCAGGAGGCTTACATGATGTTAAGTGATACCACCGCCCATGGATACTCAATACTAGAGGCTCGCTAGTGTATTGCCGGCCTTTTACTTTGACTATTGATACTTAAAAATAATAATTCTTCTTGGCGCAGAGGCCAGTGATTTAAACCTACCGCTACGCTAAATTGCTATTTAGCAATTGTTTAAATTGAGGATTTAAATGAAAAATAACAAATCTGGTTTAAGACAACGTAGTTTTATTTTGAGAGAATTTTATCATAGACTATTAGATACAAACATGATATGATATGCCAGATTGCCAGCATAAAACTAGATATGTACTAATAATATGAGTATAAACTAGGGTTCAATTTTTCTAATTTCGACATAAATCAACGTATAAAGTAATTCCGATATTAATGTAACTTGAACTATTATCTAGTCAATTGTTTTTTGCAAATAAATTTTTGTATTTAACAAAATAAAGACTGAGTTACAAACATTGTCCCTAATGAAACGCTAGTTAGGCTGATTTGCATCAAAAAGGACGGTCCACTGATGTTGAAAGTCAAAATTTATTCGAACGACGAAGTTCTAACTATATTAAAGGTGTGTTTCGGATTACAAAATTTTCCGTTTTCATAATTTTACACTGAAAGTAAAGAAACCTTTTTTAATCACTCCAAAAAACATTATAAACTCGACGCGTAATTAAAAAAAAACAATGCCGAATTGAATTTGGTGACAGTTTTATGGATGTTCAGATATGTAAATACAACAAATATCTTTAATTATTGAAAACATGTTTATGAGAAATATGATCAATCATTAATCTAGAGATGTGTATTTCTGATATTATTGGAATTAAATAATTATGCTTCCCAGATGTGTTTAATTCCGTAAGTTTAATTCTTCAGCAGCAGATAGTTCTAGATGCTTCGTTGCTGACCACGACTCAGACATGAGCTGCCGACTAAAGAGAGAGAGAATTCTTCACCACTGCAGCATATTTCTTGTTCCACCAGGGTTCGAATCCAAAACCTACATCTATTAAGTATACCAGATGCCCATTACCACTGAGTACTTCCTCTAATAAAGCAAGCATTTAAATAACAAGCACGGGAATATATAGCTTTTTTATTATTACTATTGAGTTAAGAGTGGCTTGCATTGCATAAGCATAAATGTTTTACTCATTTTTAATTTACGAGTTAGATGTGTCATTGTCCTCTGCAGTGTTTAATTTGTCTAGTTTAGTGAGAGATACCTGAGACTATACAAGTACCAGATAAAACGAAACTTTATTTTAATTCATGCTCAGCAAGAAACTTGTGATATTTAATACTTCTAAGCATCTTGTTCGTACATATATATGTGTAAAAATTACGTTGTCTCACTGGAAGATATAAACATGTGTGCAAAAACACTTTTTTAACGGATTAAAGTTATGTATTATTTAAACATAATTTTAAATTTAACCGACGTTTCGCGTGCTTTACAGCGTGCGTGGTCACGGTGACTGAAGACAAAATTTGTTAAATATCAAGAAAGTATCACAGAACATGTTGTATTATCTGTATTTATTTCCCCGGAGTTGTTATCGACTCGAAAAGTATTTTTCTTTAACTGTGTAAAAGTTACGTTAATAAAATACATGTGTGCAATTCAAACGTGGTAGAAGTGAATCTTTCAAGAAATTTAGTTTAAGATTATGATTATGATGATGAAAATGTAATTTGAATATTAAATTTAAATTCCTACATTGTTTTTTGTAGTTATACCTACATCTTTGGGCGCGTTAGAAATCTTTGCGCGTGCACACCTAAGTTAGTTATAGTCAACATTATAGTTTTTTTTTGTTAGTGTCGTTTTTTCTACAAACGTAGAATAGGCCGAAAGATAAATATTTTGAAAAGACTTTTTATCTTTTTACCTAAAATGTATACTTGTATAATAATAAATGTTTGGAACATCAAATATCTGTTTATGTAGCTTTATTTTATTTTAAATACTGTATAATGCTTCCTATTTCGTTTTCTGGCACGTTAAATCTTATGAATTTATGTGTCTATTTTATTGTCGCTTTTTCGTTTCATAGACCTTCAAATCACAACAATACTAAGATCACTTCAACATTGTCACTTGGTTGTCATGTACGAAGTTCTGTGGGTCCATTGATTAAATCTTATCATCGCATATGATGTTTCCAATTTACAATTTACGAACTTCGAACATAATCGCACTATTGATAGCAAAGTACTATTTTCTTCAGTCTTTGGGCGTTCTAATTTCAAATTATCTGCTTACCATGCATTGTAAGCGCAAAACACACAGTACAATACTTGTTGCGTTCAAGTTGACGTCAAACATGCCTCAGATACAAAGGATCTCGAATTACTCTGCCGAAATTGTTTGCTAACTTCACTGTAATCATTGTGATGCCATAGTATGATGCAACTGTTTTATTGTTCACGAGGCTCCATGAAGTATTTAATTTGTATGATAATAATAATTTGTTTGAATAAGGGACGGTTCGCGAGATTGGGTCGCAGTAGATTAAGTTTTTGTTCTGTTGACGTCATTTTAGATAAGTAAGTATTGCTTATCTTAATAGTAATTTTATTATTCTTTGTTACTCAATATGTCATATGGAACACGGTGTAATGGTTGCAACTCCTTACAGACGTTGTGTAAAAGAAAAAACTTGGCGATTAAAAAGAGTGGCGTAGAGTTTATTGCCAGTTCTTCTCTTCCGTTCTACGCCCTTAATAACTGCCAGTAAATGTAAAATGAGAAACATTTAATGTATATTTCTTTTTTTTTGACGTTCATAAGTATACATTATGTTACCTAAATGAATAAATGATTTTTATCTTTGACTGACTTTGAATGGAAATGTTAATTAGACGCATTTTTATGTATTTTTCATTTCAAGTGTTATGTGTGTTACCTAAATGAATAAATGATTTTAAATGTGAATTTTATAATGATTTTACATAGTTGGAACGACAATCATAAAATGTCGGCAAAAAGGAAAATGTCAAAGCAAATTACAACCTAATTGGGGCATCACGAAATAAGCGTGTTTTCTGTTTCGCAAGCGGAATACATGCCAGGAAAATTTGCAAGCCTTGCTTATTGCAACGTAAGGCACTGGACACTGGCTAGATAATACGGCCATAAGTCATGTTATACAATACACTTTTATTGTCCTGAGTTCTTGGCACGAAACTTTATTTCGTCAAGTATTCTTCAATATGGCAATTTTAATATTTTATGCTCAAAATAAAACCTCACATTCGAATTATGCGTGAATATGACAGAATAATCATTACTTATAATTAATATGAACTCTGAAAAATAAACTCAATTCCAGAGGGCTCGCGATTGCGTTGCTGGCATTTTAAGAACGGAACGGAAATATGGAAATACTTCAGTGGGCTCAACAAAGTGGTGGTGCGCGGCTGTCTTCAAAAACCCTAAGTTTAGAAACGACGGATGTCGAGATGAAACAGATGGTATTTTGTATTCTTCCTCGATGTCTGATGCTGAAGTATCCCCCGATCAATATTCTTAAGAATCTTCGTTAATACAATTCAATAAAGTTTAAAAAAGTCATCTTAAATGCCACAGGCGAAGATTAACCACTAACTGTAATTTATCGTCTTTTTTAGTATTCAGAGTTCAATTGAGTTTAATTATTAACGGGCAATCCTTTAAATTATGACAAAAGTCCTTTGAAAATAGCTTAATTTCGGTTTGCTTACTCAACCGTGAAATGACACGACTGTCAACTCATTTCATTAAATTGCCTTGCGAATAAATAAAACAGCTAATTATATGTATGAGAGAAATTGAATTTCGCACTGATTTTTATTATTGTGACAAAATTATTGAATATAATTAAATGGGACAATATCTAAGTGTTTTTGGACATATCTATAGAAATAGTGTAAATAGGGTGTTGTATTCTACGTTTAAAACTAAGAAATCAAAAATATTTAACATATGTTTCGATCAGCAAGCATAATCTTTTCTCTTCCACGACACGATTGGGAGATTTGATATTTCTCTATACAAACAATTAGTTCACATTAACGCCATCTATTGCCGCGTCTAGTTAAAATAAAATAATTTGTTCTTTGTCTTCATTTTTATAGAATACAATTGAGCAAGTCACTATGAATAAAGTGCCAGCCGTCGCCCATGGACACCGGGGGCCTTGCGACCGTGTGCCGTGATCGCCTACCTTCTGATCGATTGTTTTTTCTTCGAAATATGATTATTTCTTTTGAAATTGTCGCCAAAGTGGAAGAACAAGAGGTCTGAATGTTTAGACGAAGAAACTTTTTTGTATTCTTTCGATAATCGCACCTACCTTCAAGGCTAGAAAGTCTCTCCATCTAAATGAGCCTTAAGTGAAACACTCTTGTTATTTTAATTGTTAATAATTAAAATAATTAATTTTTAAATAGCTCAATACTTGAACGTCGGTCAGGCAATAACCGATCGGACCAACGGACCCCTAAGCTTTACAGATATCTATACCCACAAACATAAATAGTGAATATATAAATAAGTACGGCATGTCTGCACCAAGGTTACGTATAAAGCCGCACGTAAGAAGGATCAATGGTTCATGGCGGTGAGATTATCTCACCACGATGAATATGGTGCTGGATTCTGGATAAGACTAAGCAATATAGAAAACTAATTTATTATTATAAATATAAGGGACTATATTATTGACTGTATTATTATTATTATAAACAATATTTTAAACACTACTTCCACCTATTCACAATTACATAATATTGTTCTTGTGAGCTGTTAGTGTGTCGCGCACTTTCTGCTGTTAAATTTTTTAACAACCACATGAGCCGTGTCAGCAGTTGGTGAATGCTCAAATAAAGTCTGATCAATATACAGTGTAAACTCCATGTAGCATCACTCGATTTAACGAAAAAATCTGTAAAGTTGCAAAATCAATTGACTTTGGTTGGTTTAGCTTATCTACCATACAACGATACACAGCATCACACACACTCAATAACGACAACAATTCAGTAATAAAAAGTACCTTTTAAGATGCTAAAAATAATAAAAACTGCGCAGCAGTGTTTATTTTTTTGTCGTTTTATTATCCTAGCCCGCAATAAACTTTACTGACGACCAAAATTATTTCCTTTATCACCAAGATGCCTCATTATCACAAGAATATAATAAGTAAAAAAATACAACAAAATTACTGGTAAATTACTGGTGGCAGCAAAACACGTCAGACAAAAATGACAGACTATATTCAAATTTTTGTGTACATAACTACTAAGACTAGTCTGAAATTTACTTTTTCTTTTTCTGATTCAGATTTTTCTACTCTCCATTTAACAACACTTCTCTATAACGCAATAAAATTCACAGTCTCTTCAGTGTCGTTATATAGAGTTTACACTGTATTGATTTGCGATTAAGAAAAAAATATCATGACGCTATTGAATATATTTCTGCAACTCGAAAGTAATATATAAAACCAATCTCAAACTGTTCCGAAATTTTTGTATACGTATTTTCTGATGTCGACGCAACATGATTCGTGACGTTAACTAGATTTAGGCATTTAGTATTTTTCGTTGAAAAATCTCTTCAATATGGGTTTTATCAAGGTCACCCGGTTTGATGATTTTAATGTCAAGTGATACTGCAGCTTCTACATGAAGGTCACTACCGTTATTGGGGGCTACAAAGGAACAGCAGACATCGTCAATTCAAGTTTGTCCATTTTTGCTGTAACTATTCTCTTGACAATCCTTTTTTTTTACTTTCGAAAATGCATTGCGCATACCCTACCGTGGCGCGACTGCATAGTGCGGGAGGGCTATTTCTCCCGATTGTGCATACCCACTAAAACTCAAAGGCGCCACCAGCAATCGCCTCTGGCGGGATGCAGTAACAGCAGAGCCTTATTCGCTTCCCGATATGCGATGCGGCACTTAAAATAGCTATGGATTTGTGTAAGCAATGCCTTTATTATGTATATATATAGTGGACTCAATTTCTGTACGTCTAACACATTTGTGCGTAAGTCCTGGCTAATTAGGCCAGGCTTGCTTTGTCCAGAAATTTCCTGGGCACTTCACAGGCTACACGGAGTGATATCACTGCCACGAGGTTTTCTGTTCATTAGGAAGCCACATTTAGTATTCCAGGACAACGTAGTCCCTTGTGTAATGGTGCAGCGGAATTAGTCACCCACGTCGGTGTCTGTCACAGCTACGACATAGAGATGTTTATTGAGGAGGAATTATTTTATGAGTAGTTCTGTTTAGAGTTAGGTCACTTAGTCAGTTATGGGTTCACCGCTGGCAGTGCCATTTTGGACTGTATGCAGTCAGCGTTTTGTGAACATTGGTGATGTTGGCGTTCTATGGATATTAAATTTGTTATTGAAAAACTTAATTCAAATTATTTGATATTTCACGTTCATCTGTTCAAGAGGGATTGAAATCCAAATAAACGAAATAGATTAATTCAGAAACGTAAATCAACTAATGCAAATGACAGAGCAATTTCGAACCGCATCGCAGTGCATCTGATTACAAATTCATCAGCTAATTCATTGTATTCAATTAATGAATTGTATACAATATAAAACATATCAGAGATAACGTCATTATAGAGCACGATGACATTCGTTTATTAGAATGGCAACACCCCGCAATATCATAGACAACTTAAATAATAATAAAAATACTTTTATTCCATAATATTTAAAATTACAAATCAGATGAGTCTTAGTTGTTATTAGTCAATTTAACAATTATATTAGTATTGTTATTTATAATACTTCGTGTTCTGCAGAGAACTATAAGACTTCCTCCTGAACTTTCCGTTTGCCCTTTTCTTAGCTTTTTCCATCCATTTCTCCGCTAAACCTTAACTATGTGGGCTGTATGGCTTTTGTCGTCTTCCCACGTTTCTTTTCCCTACAGGCTACCACCAGATACAGCTTCGCGGTTCACCTTTTATCTGCACACCTTGCAATATGTCCTATCCATTTCTATTTTAGACAACGGTGTATGTCAACAAAGGCTGATCACCTACTTGCTACAGATACAGTTTGATACCAAGAGTTATAATGCTGTTTTTTAATATTGTTTTGAAATTTATGTTGTGACATAAAACTACACACCATTATACATTGGAACTATTCGTTGCTAAGAAGTACTTAAACATGTATTGAGGTAACTGACAAAGGCTGACTTAAACCTATTTCCGGCCGTAAAAATTGTCCGAAGGCATCAGAAGGGATTTATAGATTATCCTCGAGCCAATTATCCTGCCAAAATAATCCGGGGATTCTTAATTTACAAATATACCTAAGATAATATTTTTTTAGTATAAAAGTAAATGGAAAACATGTTTAAGCCTTATTTTTGGTACTCAAGGTTGTGGTATTTGCCGTGTCGAAACAACATTAGGATTATAATCAAGATAAATATAAAAATGTATGCATTAAGTAATGAAGCATACTTTTATACATACATGATATATATTTGGTGATAAATGAATAGATAGAACTACATATAGAAGGAAATATAGTTTTTGTCTGATATGTTTAAGGGGTTAGGCGCTGTATGCTGAAATTCAGGTTCACATCTATAAGTAGTTCAGCGTCAGATAAACATGACTAATTTTATATAAGTTTTTCCTGTAAAACAAACTTGAAATATATTATTCTTTGGCAAACCATTGACATTTTCGAATCATAATTTTTCATAATTTGGAATTTAAAAAAAAATAGCAAAGCATATGCCTCAAGTGGCAATACGGCGCCCTCTTGTTTTTGGCAGTGCGTTAATTTAGTTTATGCCATAATTTTTGCTGTCTATAAAACTAATACGTTTTTAACAGATGGGAGTTCTACGCGCTTAAAAAACTTAAAATAAATCAGTGGCACTTCAACCTTTTTAGCTCTGGGCCTCAGATTTCTGTTTCATGAAAATTTGTCAATCTAGTAGGCAAGTAGGTGATCACTGATTAGTCTCCTTAGCTTGTAACCCGTCTTCGACGTTTGGGGTCCAAGATTCCTCCCGATGTTTTCATTCAACGTATTATATGCGTATAAAGGAATTCCATTGGTGCACAGCCGTTGATCGAACCCACGACCTCAGGTATGAGAGTTACGCTGGAGACATCACTAATCTATTTCCCGAATGATATTCAATTTGACTTCTAATTTTCTTAACCACTAGGTTAGTTCCACATTATATACGTAGTAATTGCACCAACCATTAATTATTAAATTCTCAACTATTAAATGAGAGATAGTTGAGACGCAGTGCTAATGAGTGTGAAATATAATGCCTCTGTGTCATTTATCATGCGAGGCTCTTTAATGTTCGCGCTATCTATAGTCAAGTTAGAATTAATATTAACGGGAACTATGCCTTTTATGAATCAGGAAAATTTACTGGATATTTAACATTTTATTTGGTTAAACTACGACATATTGCTTACTTAATACCTAAATCTGGTTCTTCAAAATTCAAGAAACGGTTAAGCAAAGTTTTGTTTCTATTTTGAAAAATAACAGAGTTTTTCTGAAGGTCCTGTACATTAAACACGAATATCAAAGATATAGTGTCACTATCATCCATACACACATGCATATGTGTACACTATATCGATTATATGTCGGCGTTCTTGGCACTATATGATATTCTTTAACATTTACAATATTTATGTAGCACGTTTCGCTATTTTCTCATCTTAAAAACATCGGTTGTCTGTAAAGTCGGTTTACTGACGATAGTTGAACGTGACAACGCCAGAAAATATTTATTTTATTTGTCGAACGCTGCCGAACGCGGATGATTGCACCTCTTTGTCGCTCGTTCCGCGCTCTCGCTTGCACTTCAAGCCATAAATAGAACGCCTCAGAGCGAGATAACGCCGTATGAGTCGTTTTTTTTTGTGCGTGCAGCCGGCTGCAATGAACTAGAGAGAGAAGACGTTGGGATGTCAAAAAATTAATGGCCTATTTAAAAATTAATATTTAAAAAAAAGTAGTAAAATAATGAAGGACGTCGTGAGGAAACTGGCTTGAGTTAGATCCAAAAAGTCGACGGCGTCACCTACTTGCCCATTATCAACAAATGATCATGAAACAGATTCAGAAGATTTTGATTTGATTACATTAATGTTTTTGTTCTGTCAATTGACATATTCCAGAAGATTAAAGTTAGGCAGACACACAAGACAGAATACAATTGTATTCTGGACTATAAATAGAAGTAGATCTTAGTGATTTTCTTAATTGCCTTTGTTAATGTGATGAACGCTAATGGGAAATATTATTTTGCTGAAATGACGATAATTTTACGACGAAAATTAGTCTATTGTTACCGACTTTTGGGAGACATTTTTCTTCTGATTCGCAGTTACGCTAGGAAGCAAAAGCTGCCATTTCAACGAAGTAAAATAAAATAGCGTATTCTTCATCACCAACCTGAATCGAGAAGACCATCGTAGGTTTCATTAATTATACCTTTGTTCCCTTTGGGGATGCACTTGGGCGGTGGGGTTCAAATTACTAATTAAAGAAAATATATTGAAAAATACGCCTTACATCATAAAAGTTTAATTTACTCAAAATTATAGTAAAATATCACATCACCTATAATTAGTATACAAAAACAAATATTATCAGCTAATTATACTAAGACTAATTAGCTTAAACCACTAATTATCTATCTCAAATTTCTAAATACAGTATAATTCCAGTCCAATTAACTCATTTATTGAACTGAAATTCAATAACAAAAACTACAAATTGATTAACAAAAACAATTTTAGGTTTCAATGTTGTTATTTAAATCAAAAATACGGGTACGATGTAATGATACTTAATTTTAACAAATTTTCTACATCGATCTTAGATGATTCTTATTTAAATAACTCGTAAAATATATAATAATATTTAATAACAAAAACTTCCTTAGATAACACTCAGTTGTGGACGGACGTCGAGGTGATACAGATGGTATGGCCAAATGAATGCAGCTCTTAGCTTATCAATACTAATATTATAAAGACAGTACAGTACTAAATGGTTTTAAAAACTATGTTACCAATGAAAAGCTAAATTGAGCGGTAGGTATAAAAGAAAAGGCGCTTCAGACCAAAATAGCTTTTTTTTATTTATTTATTTACACTTCGTTGCTAAAGAAATACAAACAACACAATAGATATAAATTACAAGGGATGCCACGGGCGGCCTTATCGCTAACAAGCAATCTCTTCCAGGCAACCTTTTTACCTGGTCATACCAAATTGTAGCCCTCGAAAGCAGCGACAATAAGTTAAAAATCATTAAGTGCAAATCCACCTCAATTCCATTATTTATTTTTTATTTAATTGTTTATTTCGGAAAACAAGGTTCCATAGTAATGTAAGTAAATACAACTTAATAACTTAAATCTAAGTGTTAGTAGGTTTACATTATATTCCTACCGGAATCATTCCGCATGAAATAGCGGAACAGTGATTGAGGGATTGGCAATCGACTCGGTCCGCGATCATGCGGAGGATGCCGTTACCGCTAGCTCTCACCCTGCGCACCAAGGATGCACATCTCTTGCGCATGGTGGCGTAGAAACAATCCACCCGCGCCTCAGCAAACATCCCCGATGGATGACAATCGAGTATATTTCGACCATAAGGCGCTCGTATAGAATGATGTGCAGAATGCTCTAAACAAGGTTATTTTCACATCTATTGAGCATCTCGCAAACCTGCGGGCGATCAAGTTCGCCCTGACACACAACGCTCTCCGTTCCCTCTATATCAGCATCGTCCCTGAGGTCGGGTGTCAAAATGTAATCAAGATATTTAAATGTTTGTACAATTTTTAAGGGGACCCCGTATAGAGATATGGGGGGTATACTGGACACACCCTTCCACCCGGCCCCAAAGACCATGACTTCACTTTTATTTACATTATATTTCAAGCCATGACTAGCCGCATATACCTCACAGAGCTTAAGGAGCCGTCTAACCCCGCAGACCGACGCACTCAGCAGCACCATATCGTCTGCATAACTGATATTGTTAACGCACACACCGTCCACGTGACAGCCGACACGCTCGCTGCTAAGCGTCTCAATCAAAGTGTTTATCTATAAATTAAAGAGAGATGGAGAGCTCAGTTAAAATACTCTTCGAAAAAAGGGTTTACATGCAAAACGGCTTCGATCCTAAATTAGTTAGAAGCAAATCCGCCTGTACCTCAATCGACCAATCCGAAGCCGCTATTTCAAATTTTCTAAGATGGCGTTTCTGTAATGTTTGTTGTCAATTCTGTGATTAAATAGTGAGATGCAAATTCGTTTCGATCCCAAGCAATGAAGAGCAAACATACTTCAGTCCAATGTTTAAATGCATAATGCACCTAAGTCCTAAAAGTAATTCTAAATTATGATAAATATAACGTTATTTTTATATATGCGGTACTGTTATTTAAATCGTTAGTTCTAATTAATGTACCAATAATAGAATCTGGCCAAAATAATAATTCCTTACTCCACAGTAGAATATTACAAATAACTCAGTTTAAGTGTTTTGTGATTGAAGCGCCTTTGCTTTTATACCCCCCATTATTATTTGTAAAGACTTTTTCGTTGTAGTCAGTATTGTTAGTTTTAGATACTTCACAAAGTTAATCTGAGAACAAAATTTTGAGAAAATAACTTAAGAACACTACCTTACCTTTGAGATATATGGGAGTCTACACAAATTTTGCAGAGTTTGATAATGTCTTCAAAAGTCAGCGTATGTATATATATTTCATTGTATAAAAACAAGTTCTCCGCCGCGTCTATATGTCTGCCTGTTTAGAACGATTCATGATCAAAATTAAGGTATTTTTTAGGTTCACGTTGAAGGTTTTATACTGTATTTCACTATGTATTGTATTATATTATTATTATATTATATTATATTCCTCTCCTCTAGCTACTTCCATTCTTGTCCAATTTGTGCTTTGCTCTTCAAATCGTCTGCCCATCTCTTGCTCTGTCTTCCTCTTTTCCTTTCCTCGTCCATCGAGTGGTTGCCATTCTGTAATTATTTTAGTCCATTACAACCTACTATCTCTCGTCAGCGCCATTTATATTGCCTTACTTTCTTTATGATGTACTGAGATTAATTAAATACAAAAAAAACTCCACGATTAGCCATATAACTAATTCATGAATATGTCAAATTAATTAGCATAATGTCAATAATATGAAAAACGTATTATATAACAAAACTGTTATCGCGTTTCATACTTGAAATCTTCATTGCACAAAAATTTGAAAATGTTTTTCGAAGCGACATTTTTTATCTTCACTCGCTTTCCGTACAATTTAGCCACCCATGTTACTGTACTGGAAAAATATTCACTACATTCTCGTGTGAATTGTCAAAAATTCACTGATTTCGCGGTGGACCCGATGAAGTTTTGCTTTTATTAACTCCGGTGTTCAGGCTATGATTGGATTTTGGGTTCAAGATGACATAGGTTTATAACGCTTGAACAAGGATATGCTAACAGTGATAATACTTGCAGGTATTAGCAGGGCTTTTAACGATAAACAGTTTTTTGGTCGCCCGTTCGTGTCACGGCAGTGCAGCTATGGTTTTTCTTTATATGCGTATATTGGAACGTTTTGGCACGTTTGAAAGCAGCATATATACTGTATTACGTACTAATTCGACAATAAAGGCCTTCAAGATACAGCACACCGATTTTTTTATAGGTTGGCAGTGCGCTTGCGAGCCCTTTGACAGTGTGAGTGTCCATGGGCGGCGGTATTCCTTAACATCCGGTAAACTGTCACCTCTTGTGTATAAAAAGTTATATGTATTGTTGGTGAAATTTGGCTAAAACCGGAAGAAAGCATGTATGGTGTATCATAATTAAATGCCTCCTGTCTAACACGGTAGGCTATCTTCTTGTTTCAGGCAGCTAAGTGTGTGCTAAAATTAAACTAAAAAGTCCCTTAAAACGTCCAAATATACGCTTAGAATAAGAAAATACTTGCACAGCCGTGACTCGAACAGACATCAAAAACCACTTTTTAAGTTAAAATTCTGGTAATACTATCTTCTCTATAATATAGAAGCAAAGTAATTTGAGGCCAATACTGGCGAAGATTAGCCCACTGGTGTACTTTAGTAGTAGTCGGTCACTTACTACTTCATCACTGAAGATTATATCCTATTCGAAAAGGGATCAAATGCCTAATGAGGCAAATCATTGAAACATATAATAATGATTTTACTTTACTTTATTTTGTTTTTGTATTTATCTTATAAATATTAATGATATAGACGTGTGTGACTTATAAATATTATTATGATTTCCGCAATGGATGATTAATTGATGTTTTCAAAAACTTATATCATAATTGCTTATTTTAAACACGTATAAGAAGGGATCTTAAAATACAGTTTTGACGCGTTTCATGCTAAGCTTTTCACCCGACTGTGCTTATAAATTCTCTGTTATGAGTATTTTCATTAAAACTGGTTATTTAGAAGCCAGCTTCACTCTAGTATGAAAATGCTTTTTGTGACATTTTGTGAGCTTTCTGGTTAAAAGTAACTTTTAATTAATATCTAAGAGTGTTTTTTATTTATTATGTGGGCAACACAAACATAAACAGTTGTATAAAATAAGAGAACTCTATATATAATAAGTCTCACTAATATTATCATTTTTATCATAATAGTTTTGATTGTGAATTTACAGATAGACATAACATTAATTACTAGCGAAACACGCAAAATAATATTAATGATAATCATTGTAAATGTGTGTGTTATGGTGGTAACTGACTGCATTGCTCAGCATTCTGTTGCGAAGCAGACGTGTTCCACAGCGCTGGTCATTGTGCCAGACCACAAATAGAGGAAACCTATGTAATAATAGTAAAAATTAACAGTGTTGGTGCTGTTTGGTGTTATTAAAGGTACTATAAGAAATACATAAATAAATATTTCTAATCAATTCTTCTACATCTAAGGCCTGAAGTGCAAGCGAGCACGGCAAGCGTGTTCATCGGCGTTCGACATCTGTCTCTCTCCTACATATTGTGTGAGATTGAGATGATTGTATTTATGCGTACAAATAAATGTAACTTGATCAATTCAATTGTGTTTTACATTCACATACTTCTCTATATCCATACAAAATATTTATCAAACAAATAAAATAAAAATCTTTTGAAAATTGCAACCACTCCATCAGTATTTTCTTATGACGTTGTCACGTTCAACTATCGTCAGTAAACCGACTTTACAGACAACCGATTTTCTTTGATAATGTATCAGTGTGCCAAGCGTTGGCATGCATTTGTATATAAATAAATAAAATAAATTAATGAAATATAATTGGGAACACGGGAATATTATGCTATTTGCGTATACAGTCAATTTATTTTGTTCACATTGTATAGCATTTTCTTCTCCACATTCACTTCCTTATTCGGGTAATAAACTGGTGTTATAGTATTTATTCGCAATAGAAGGTGTTTCGAGAAAATAAACAGCGGAAAATCTGAGAGACAAGGAAAATCCTATATGACAGGACGTAATGCCTGCACGGCGTTGAAAAACTGGAGTATGATGTATAAAGTCGCTGGCATACTGAGGGTTCTCTTCGGAGATTCTTAACACATTTAATGCTTAAAAAATGGATACAAAGTAATAGCCGGAAGCCAAAACTTTTACGGCGAATTTTGATTAAGTAAATATGAATGTTTGAAAATATGTATGTATATTATTGTTTTTATTAAAAAAAACATTGTTCGTATCCAAGTGGTCGGCATACAGCACATTGGGTGCCGAATACTCGGATCCGAGAGAAAAGGATGGCAATGGTTTAAAAGAATTAACAGGACGCTCGCACAGATATCGCACCGATACAGAGATCTGATAGAACAGGAGTTAAATCATACACTGAAACACCCAAGTTATTCTAGTGAATGGCTATCATAATTTATGGGAGGCCGTGTTCCAGCAGTGCTTGAAGCCACAGATCTTACATTTTACTTTACATTAGAAATTCAAACCGATTACTATATAATATATTAACTAACTATATAATATACTATACTAACAATTTACTACTAATTAACTAATTATATAATATACTAACACCAATGTGTCTTGAAAATGAAACGCTCAAATATAGTTCTTTTAAATATTTTTTACTCATTGTATAACAAACTTATCAAGTCAAACCTGATTACGAATTCACGCATGTTGAATACATTTCCAAAGTTTTTCGTAATGTTTAATAGAGATGATAACTTTCGACAAAACATACATTGTAATGAATCTTTAAATCTTGTGCCAAATAATTTTATTGCTTACTTTTAACACATTTTTATAAATAACTATCGAACCAGATAGACTTCGTTCTGTCAAAAAGATTTGGAATGTTGCAGTTTTTTGTTCCTACTCATTTTATATTCGGCGCAAAAAATTCTCCTGACAGAACCATCACCCTGATGATAGCGCGGTGTTTGGGGTTCAGCTCGGGTGACCAAAGTAGTCGCTTCCACAAACTTTTGCTACCCAGACTGGCTTCAAAGTAAAAGTTGAACTTTGGGTTCAAACCTGATTGGAAAATAATCTAAAGGGACAGTGGAAACCTAAAGGTGACAAATATTTAAAAAATGTGTGCCTCAATGACATAACATAGAGATAGACTCTCTCAGGGTCTCTTTGATGTTAGGAACACACCAACATTGCTCAGACAATAGTGAGTGTTTGTAATTTAATATAATCTTTATTGAATAACAATAAAGTTCAAATTGACTCTAAATTTTAGTTAGAAAACGTTTGTATGGGAAAAATAAAAGGGTTTAGAATTTTCCCGGAAATTAATGGAATTTTTCTCGCCGTACAAACCATCCCAACAAATATTTAAAAAAAGAATTGGTTCAAATTCAAAATCATTTATTTATGTAGGTAACTGTACACTTATGAACATAAAAAAGAAATAAACATTAAATGCTTCTTATTTTACATTTACTGCCAGTTCTCAAATCAAGGGCGTAGAACGGAACAGAAGAACTGGCAATGAAATCTCCGTCACTCTTAATCTCCAAGTTTTGTCATTTTTTTCATTTATTTTCAAACATAACGTTTGTAAGGAGCTGAACCATTACACCATGTTCCATATGACATCTTGAGTAATAAAGAATAATAAAATTAATTAAAAATAACGATTTGTCCTCTATCAGCAGGAGACATGTTGAAATAGGACTTACAACATACTCGCGAGAACAACAGGCAAATACTTAGTAGAAACAACTAATTTCACCGCATACACGAATTCAAGTACGACCAGTCACCACAAGTAGCACCCGTTCACGAGTATGACGCATGCCATCGGCCCCCTCGCCATATTTTAGGGAGAGAGACTCTTGGACGCCGCCAGAAGCAATGACATTTAAGTGAGCATGACGATCCTTGAAATGTGGACTTGGCTACACCAAAACGGTAAAATTGGTACTAATCTAAATGACATATTCCCTAATTTAAAACATAGATGCTTGGAACTATGTAATATTCGACTTTAATATTTATTAAATAACAACCATAAGCCAGCTGTCCACCGATGTACTTCCAACGAATTCGACTCCTTCAAGAAAAGAGCGTACCAATTCTTAAACGTCAACGAACTTTCGAGCCTTCTGGTATTGAGAGTGCCCATGGGCGGTGGTTTTGCTTAAGATCAGGCGAGGCTTTAAATCAATATTGAAGTTACTACAGTCAGGTAAAATGTTTTTACACTTACCAAATAGTACCTGTCCAAACTATAAAGTTTCTCTACATGAATGGAAAACTAAGAAAAGCGAGCCCAAAACCTCAAGTCGGTCAAAAGTCAATGTGTGGACCCTTTCGCTCCATTAAATGATTGCTACAACTATCAAGACATTGCTAGACCTTTGCTAGAAGGGCGACCATAATTTCAAGATTTTTGACATATAATTGGGAAAAGTTCAAGAAATTAAGTAACAATTCTAAAAGACTTTAAATTGTCTAACCTATGGTTGAAGTTAATGAATTTTACTTTAAAAAAATCGTTTAATGGTACATTTTTCTATAAATTCATCTTATTTTGTGTCAAGTAAAATAATTAAAGTATAGAAAATATGTCGAAAATGATCAAACATGAAACAGCTGTTAGGGGCATTGTAACTGACTAAACACTGAGATACAATTTAATCGTGTATGGTGTGTAGTGCATACCAAAAACTAATGTTTTTACGATTACAATCGTCAACATTTTGATTGCATTTGATAACTATTTGAAAGCACAGTTATTGAATAAAATCAGTAAATACTTATTACTCGACACAGACTTTCAAAAATGCCTATCTTCATAAAATAAAAATAAATAAATCACTAGCACAACAACCTTTTTAGTTCTGGGACTCAGATTTCTGTTCCTGTTTCATCATTTCTCAATCCGATAGGCAAGGTCAGCCTCCTGTGCCTGACACAAGACATCGACTTTTTGGGTCCAAAAATAAATAATAACGATAACAATGATCTCAATAATTCAATTAAAATTAATGAAATTTAATAATAATCTTATGAGTAATAAAGTAAAATGAAATAATTGTATTATGTGTATTCATGTGTCTATTATAATAAATCACTTTTGTTAAAATTTAACTTTAACCAATTTTTGTAAAGTTGCATATAGTAGATCATTTTTCGAAATATATTTTCATAAAGAAGTTTCACTTACGTGTGTACACGCACACATTTTTACCATTATATATATATATATATATATTCATAAATTAATAAAATGCGGCTATTAAATTTTAAAGTCATGGTCATACGTAAGTAGTTCCTTTAACTGAAGTCAGAGGCGTTACGGGATGCGGGTGAGAATCTTTATTCATAAACCACAAAGCCTTGTCTATAAGAGGAAACTTTTTCAATATAACGAACTTGCATTTTATAGAGCCTCTTCGTATCGAATATGGGCATTGGTGAAAACATCTTGATATTTGACGTGTCGTTTAAACAGTAAACACTTATTTTAAAAATCATGGCACAGACTATACCAATGTGCCATATTTTTATAGTCTTATAATATATATATTATATATATATATATATATATATATTAAATTTAGATTCAGTCTTGCAAAGTCAATTGTCGTAGTTTATTTCTTTGAATTTTATTTATTAACACGCATATAAAAGATGCGTAATAAATGTGTTTTGCAGTTTTTGCCGCGTACCACTGCTATGTGAAACCAGCTGCCCACTAAAGTAGAATCAATTCATCTTAGGCCCTTCAAGAAAAGAGCGTAAAATTCTTAAAAAGCCGGCAACGCACTTGCGTGGCTTCTGGTAATGTGAGTGTCCATGTATTACAAAAAAATCTTGTTAGGTGTGTGCCGTCTTTTTTATTGAAATATTCATATTTTTGTTTTTTTTTTATTCGAAAATTAGATAATAATATTTTGATATCTATTAGCTGTGAAGTGTACACTGTACATGCCAAACAAGTTAGTGAGTGTTAATGCGTGTTTTTGTTCATAAATAACGACACAATTAGCCATTCTAATGGCGCAAGTCCATTTGACCCAAAACTTTCTGTATATTTACCAAATTAAATGGAAATTGAACACTTATTTAACTAGGAACTTTTAAGAGTTTAGTGTTACGTTATTCATTTATTTATTTCTACAATTATTTGAGCAATGTTGGCCTAGCGTCTTCAGCGTGCGACTCTCATCCCTGAGGTAGTAGGTTCGATAAATAAAATAAAATACGTTTATTTTCTAACATAAGATCATCTAGGTATCACTTATTCCACTTTCACATCCAATATTCGCTCGAACGGTGAAGAAAAACATCGTGATGGAACCGGCATGCTTTAGACCCAAACCCGACGGACACAATACCTTGACAACTTCTACTAAAAACAAATATATTACGTCAACGTATTTACATATAACGTAAAAAAATATACGTCTGAAATAAATCGCATTGCACCTTTATCTTTTAAGATCAACAGGTTTTAATCAAAGCAATAGTTACAATCAAGTCATAACATGATGACCTGACCATGAATGCTACAGATGTTGTCCTGTACTTAAATCTTTTTTGGAAACTGACCGGGAGTTGGAATTGAACCCAGAACGTTTGGTTACCAAGCTCTATTAGTTGTTATCCGAGACTCGTACATGAAGGACCAGCTGTTTAGTTACACTTTAGTTAAAAATCTTAGATACCTACTGCAGTGCCATCTGCCGGACTGATTTGTCTGAATTTGAACCATCCAGGGCGCCACCCAAACGCATGAAAAACATTAAAATCAGTCCATCTGTTTAAGGGAAATTCAGTGACATACACACGTACAATAGAATTATACATTTAAAGATTATTACTAAACCTTAAACATTGACTGAGAGAATTGTTTAAATTGGTTCAACGGTTTATTCGTTACAAACATATAAAAATACAAACAAAATATTTCGATCCGTTTAAAATATCATCATCATCAGCGCTTACTGTGTAAATTCCAATATTTTGTTTTTTTTTTCAGTCTTAGTTTTAGCCGCGCACAACCACTCTGCGAAATTAGCTACCCACTGAAGTATTTCCGAACCACCTCGACTTTGGGTTTTTCTGGCAGCGTACTTAAAAGGCCGGCAACGCATTTTGGAGTGTCCATGTAAGAGGTATATATTCAAGATAAATTGCTTGGAAACATGATGGTGCCGCTGAATAGGACAATCAAAAAGGAAATTAGTTGCTGATCTAAGTTTACATATTTTTGTTATTTTTTATTTTATAATACATATAAACTGTAATTATTTATTTTTATCTCACATACTGTTTTAATGTTTATTTTATTACCCTTTAATGTTTACATGTGTACTAACAATACAATAATAGACCTGTATAGTAGTTTTATTCTGGGAGTACATTGTCTTCACATACAATTATCTAACTAATGTATACAAATACTGTAAATTATTTTTTAAAAGAGTATGTTAGGAGTATCTTGCCCAAAGGGCAACTAGAATCATCTTTATATTTTATTTAATGTTATATGCCATTATGTGCTCTAATCGGAGTAAATAATTCGACTTTGTTGACTCTTGATCTAAGCCAAAAAATCGAATCAAGTTTTTGTACTACGTGATACCAAAGCAAGAAGGTAGGAATCATAAAGATTATCACAACAGCTTCATACATCCGCTCACTTTGATCACTATAATAAATAATAAACAGCGTTAATTGTAAAACACTTTTAAATTAAAGTTTAAACCAGAATCAATTTGGTTTGAGGCGGTCGTAAACCAGTACGGAACCCGATAAAGACAATTAATCCTTTATCCTCAAAGTTACAAATCAGAGATCCCTGGTAATGTCGTTTTGGGTCCAGAACTTTGCCTATTCTCTCAATGTTTATTGAATAGAATAAGATTTCTTAATTGAATTAAGTTATTTCATCCTAAAGTTTTTGTTGTTTGTCTTTGTAAAAAACGTATGGTACGTATTGCCGCGGTAAAACTATTGCATAGCATTGTTTTGCATAAGTTATATATTTTATATTTTGTTGTATTATAATTATTTATATATTTTTTATTTATGCATTTTTTTATTTGATATTAATTCAATCTACTACTCTACCAGACTCTCCAGTTCGTTTCACTCTAACGTGTACTGTCCGCGCTTACGCTACGTCACCGATCTCGTTAGAAAGATGTGAATAGGCAGTATGCGTTCTGTCCCACTCTAACGCGTATTGGCCGCACCTATAATACGTCATCGAGTGTTAGATTTATTTTCGTTACGGGCTTTCTTGATTTGGTCGCCGCGCTCAAGCCCGCAATAAAAAAAGCATGTCGGGTTAAGTTCGGTAGATGTTGTAGGAATGATCAAAAAATTAAAGTCTGTTTGAAGCTACGTGTTAAATGCCTTTAGTCTTTTTAAGGGCTTACAATTTTAAGTGTGTTGCTACGAGGGACTAGCAAAAACTGTAACTTAAGATATTTAAGGATTCTTAAATCTGCGTCACACATGTTACAAGTAATGTCGGCCTATTATTTATTCTTGGAAACGAGAATGTTATATTACATTTTATGAATTTTTAAAAAGTACAGGGCAAGCGAAACTTACGTTTTTTCATGTATAATTGTCTTCAAGTGTTAGTTTAATATTTATGCTTCTAATTATAATATTATAATTCTAATTTAATAATTATTAACTAACATAATATATGTAACTTCCGCATGGCATTTTTAAAAATATCGACTCGATAATTCCAAAGCGAGGGAGTGTTCAATCTATTAAATGTTGGCATACAAGATGCATCACGAAGATTTAATTCCTGGTGTAAAGAACGTATTATGTGTTTGTGTATCAGCCTGGCATGTAACATTACGTACTTTACGTATAGACAAATCCGTGTGTGGATTTGCATAATATTGAAAATTTTGAGGGTCGAAGTACTGGAATTCGTGGTTATTTGGAATTATGGGTGATCGGTTTGGCTTTGCATCTTTTGGGTCAAAACATCACACATTATACAAGTGAGTGTTGTATGGTATGGTTTGTTGACTGTTTCCGCATTTAGACCGTAAAATCCTGGCTAACTAAGCCAGATAAACTCCTTCCAAAAGCACAGCAGCCTCTTGGGCACTTGGCAGGCTTCACCTTCTTTAGAAGCTGTCAATTACAGGTTAACTGCTGGCAGAGCTATTTTGGACTGTCTGCGGCTCGCACTTCACGACCATCGCTGATGTTGGAGTTCAGCGTATTTCTGTCTAATTCAGGTTTGACCTAGCGAGAAGGGCTATGGAAGTAACTAATTCTTAAAAGGCCGGCAACGCACTCGCGAGCCCTCTGGCATTGATTCAGGTGAGCCTCCTGCCCGTTTGCCCCCTGTTCTATATAAAAAAGGAGTGGATACGGGCTAGCAGGCAACATCTCCGAGCCTCCAAGCGGATATTTAATAGAGAGAAAGTCTGTAAGTGCACAGCCGGCGATCGAACCTACGACCTTAAGGATGAGAGACAATAGTAACTGTAGTTTATTTTCCTTTTAACAGATAAATATTTCCCTTCTAAGACGAAATATTATTGTAATTTTCAGGCCTAGTTTCCCCTTTGATTAGGCGATTCCAAGTAGAATCATTAGCGTGACCTCGCACACTAAGTAGAACAAGCATCTCGAGGGACTCAAACATCCCTCTCATTAGTTACAAGGCTAGGCTTGTACATCGATTTAAATTAGCAAAAGTATATAAAATATTTTTAGATACCGGTTTCAAGATAAACTAAAAAAAATTGGCGCTACAACCATTTTATGTATCTGTTTCATGATCACTTGTCTAAAAGACAAGATGCTCATAGAAAGTCAATTGGTGCACAGCCGGAGATCGAACCTACGGTATCAGGGATAAGAGTCGCACGCTGAAGCCATATCAGCCTATATTATAAGCCTATGTTATGAATAAATGATTTTTTTTATTTATCTAAATTCCCTTGGGAGATTTTTTTTTGTTAAGATACTTATGAGTTTTGGTTCCTAAAGTTAATAGGATTTTTACGCACCATGACCTCGTATAAGCTAAAACGTATTGGCATCACTAAAGTTTAGTTTATTCGTTAAAGTAATATAAATAATCCCTCATAATATTATTATCTCACGCGAAACCATCATTAAAGCTAATTGTCTCCTAGAATATCAGCTATGGAACTTATAAAATTGAGTTATAACATAAACTTGTAGAATATTTTTGTAAAGTTTCGTGTTTTGTTTTAAAATATGGAATATCTAGTTTAAATTTTTTTTTAAGTTTGGCTTTGTGGCTGAACTAATTCCCAAAGTTAGTGTGTTCGAATCCTGGCTGGGCATCTAACTTTGCATTCTGCGCAATAAACACTCGTAAAGTGAAGGCTTAAGGCGTGAGGCTTGTCATAGATTTAAAGATGGCGTGAGTCAGGCTTTCAAGGCTGATGATCTAAAAAATATATAATATATCTCTCACTATTTTTATATGTTAATATGAAGTTCATTTTTTGAAACATTAGTTCTAGTTCTACAAATATGTTTATTTGGCTTCTAATAAATGGATTTTATAGTTCATACAGTCTTGACTCTGTTAATAAAAAATATTGACCAAAAAACAGAGGTGGGTTACATAAACTAGGTGTATTGAATAATAATAATAATAAAGCATATTTTCCTCTTCATAATACATACTGCATTTTATGGGTATAACAGTCTTCCAACGAGTACAGAAAATATACAAAAACATGAGTACATATTATGACTAAACTATTGCAATGAACAAAATTAGTGTGTGAGTTAAACGTGAGTGAAATAATTTTATTTAAAGTGTACTTAAAATTACTATGGATAAAAAAAATCTGTTGCTTAATCAAGACTTTTGAAATTTAGAAACTGCTTTTTTGCATGTTGTTTGATGAATGTTTTGTATATAACTAGCGACCCGCCCCGGCTTCGCACGGGTGCAATGCTGATACTAAATACACTACAGAAAATCTGTGAACGTTGTATATAAAAATGTGGGTTACCCATAAGAGACAGACATATACCATCACGGACTTTTCTGTAGACCTTTGCATTATTTTGATAAAACTCGTAGGATTCAGCCTGCGTTTGCAATGTAAGCGGAAAAAATGTAATTATTTACGACATCACATTAGAAACCTCAAAAATAACAGTACTTCTCCACTATTTAATGGATGTTATTATACATATAAACCTTCCTCTTGAATCACTCTATCTATTAAAAAACACCGCATCAAAATCTGTTGCGTAGTTTCAAAGATTTAAGCATACAAAGGGACATAGGGACAGAGAAAGCGACTTTGTTTTATTATATGTGGTGATAAGATATTATTTTTAAGTAATAATAATATAAATAAATTGTTAATTTGAAGTGACACATTCAAATTAGTTTATTATTAACTTTACTTTTAGGTCTAACACAGGCAGAATGATTTTTTAGTCACCTTGCCTTTAAAAAAATCATCTTAACATCACATCAATTATCAAAACCCCAGGGCAGTGATCTATAACTTAGGTGATGAAATAGTTTGATAGTCATGGCGTAACAATTTTAATAATACATAGATATATTATTTATTACTTAGGTATTTCTTTGATATTTAAAAGGAATGGAGATTTGATAATTAAAAGGATTAAGAATAGCATGTAAAAATAGCAATTCAAATTAAAATAATTTATTTTATGTGATGTTTGAATGAATAGCAATTAACATGTTTTGACCCTCAACTATAATTTTAGTAGCTGACTTATTAAAACACAAAATAATACAAATTCCTTGATAGAAAGAAAACACAGTCACCGGTAGTTTGCCTAATTTCGTTTCAATTTCATCGTTCGTAAATCAATTTTGCGACAGCGAGAAAATACAAGATATACCAAATGAATAAAACACAATTGATAAAAGTCGTACGGATATAAAGATTAGAGAGAAATTCAACAATCGGACAAAATATATTTCCTGTAACAATAAAATTGGCAGTTTTCCAACTATAAACATAACTCCTGACTGGACCATACCTTCTTTTAATAGCCGCACATAAATGTTCACATTTCTTTGGCCCCATAGAATAATATCACAGATCGGTTGATTATTGTCAAGAGGTTTGTAGAAATAACTCATTGCAATGACTGCAGTGTGTAGCGAATCGTAGATACACAATAAAAATGTACATACTATATTGTGTAGCATTTTCTATAAGATATTGATGTATGTATACATAAACACAGGACACTAAGAAAAGAAGAAAACACACGTCACTCAGAACAGACTTTTAAGACTAGTGAACAATATACTTATTTTTTTCCTTGAGCGTTTCTATAAGAATACTAGATGTTGTCCGATTCTCAGACCTACCCAATATGCACAAAAAATTTCATGAGAATCGGGAAAGCGGTTTCGGAGGAGTTTAACCACAAACACTGCGACACGAGAATATTATATATAAGATAAATTAATTACTGTTGTTTGCGAAGAATAAACCAATTAACAAAGATAAAAATGGGTTATGATTTATAACCAGATAGCATCCCATATGTGCAATGGTTCAACATTTATTTATTTATTCATTTATTTCGTAATCCTACAGCTAACATAAATTATATATAATTACAAACAAATACACTGAAAGTAAAGCCAAAGATGGAATACATGATAACATTTTACTACAAAAAGATTTACAAAAGGGAACAAACAAACAAAACGTATTTAACACATTTAACTAATTGTCATTTAATTTATTTAACTAAGCCTAATTTGGTTGTGTTGTGTAATGGTGTAAAAGTGTGGGTATGTACGATGGTGTGTATGTGGGGTGTGCTCATAATGTTAGGTGCCAAATTACTAATACTAATGTGTCTGCAAAGTATTAATGTGTGTAATATTAATGCAGGTGCTGTATTACGAAACTTATTCGTTGAGTGACTAAAGTACCAGCTCCGGTTCCTTTTGCTTTAACGTCTACTACATGTTCAGTTCAATAATGCGTTCAAGATATTGATGGGGCTCAATTGCTGGGTGTTTATATTCTTGGTTATGCAGGTGTGGTTTAGCCATACGCAAGCGACCTTTATCTCTAGCATGCTGGCGTTTATAACGGGATTTTTGGATAACACGTGCCCACATGGTAAGAAATCTGTGTGTGTGGTGTGTGAGGTGTAAAATAATCTTATCATAATAGAATCGGAACTTAAAAAATCTATATGAATAACATAATACATTATTATCGTACATAAGTAGGTCTCAATCATACATTGTTCGGTTTTGAAAAGCAAAGGACCTAGTTCTCGTATGACAATCATTTTATAACAATACATTAAATACTAGCTTCTATGAAATAGGGCTCGTTATACTGCCCTCGATTTAGATATTTATTATTTATGATTTGATACTAAAACATTAATTGTATCTTATCTCGTAATTCGGGAACTAATCAGTTATTTCAAACTTACAAAAAAGTCACAGTATTCTTAATCTGAACATATTTATATATTCGAACACTGAATTCACAGTTCTCATAATATTAAAATATATTTTTTATCGTATTAGGAAATTGTATGTAAGTATTTTTGTACATACACAAAAATCAAAATATCTTTATTCATATAGGTAAACGAGTACACATCTTATGAACGTGAAAAAATTAAATTAATTGTAAATTTACATTTACAGCCAGTTCTCAAATCAAGGGCGTAGTACGGAAGAGAAGAACTGGCAATAAACAATATTTTTGTAAGTTTTCTCTTTTACACAATGTTTCTGAGGAGCTGCAACTATTACACCATATTCTATATGACATCTTGAGTATCAAGAATAATAAAATAAATTAAAAACAAAAATTTGACCTCTATCAGCAGGAGGCAAGGAGCACACACTTACATACTCTAATATCACCACATACACGAATTCAAGTACGACCAGTCACCGCAATTAATACTAATAATAAGTATAAAAATTAATATTAACTACAAAAATCAAAGGGAAAACTATTTCAGACCCTTTGATGATTAAATAATGTAACGGAAATCGCACGGTGCATCTATAAATTAGTTTCAGCTCGTAACTCTTTGGCACTTGGGCGAAAGGAATTATTTAAGGCGTTTCATATGAAATGCGTTCGAAATGTTTGTGATTATGCAATGTGTGTAGTGAAGCTGTTACAACAGACAATAAATAAATCAATTGCGCTACAACCTGTTTACGTCTGGGCCTCAGATTTCTGAATCTGATTCATGATTTTTAAATTTAATAGGCAAGTGATCAGCCTCTATTGCCTGACTCACGCCGTCGACTTTTAGGTCTAAGACATATCGGTTTCCTTCACTTCGAGCAAATGTTAAATGCACACATAGAAAGATAGCTCCTATAGCTACAAAGAACACTCAATTTAAAAAAGTTATGGCGGATGAATTTTATATTAGGCTTTATTTAAGTGACGATAAATCTCAAAAATTGTTTGTGATGAATAAGAAGAATTAAAATTTTAACATATTGGTATTCGAACTATAATTAAACATGTAGGGGGAAGGGTTTTTTTAACTTTTATTTATTTCGTAACACGACTTACATCAAAATATAATTATACTAAATATAGCCAAAGATGGAATACATAATATTTACAAAAAGATTCAAAAATTATTTAACTTTAAATCAAGAAAATACATTTAACTAGTGTTAAGTAATACCTCAATTAAGTAATACGTTTATCAACTGTCTCGTGTGATGGTGTGAAAGTGAGGGTGTGTGTGTGGGATGGGGTAATATCTGTGGTGGATATAAATAATATCCACCAAATAACTATGTTAATATTTGACCCTAAAATCTTTGACTTGTACCTTAATCTATCATTATGGCTTTATTATCAATGTGCTAATAAAAATCTGTTTATGAAATAGCCATAAATAAATTAAAAATTATGATATTATTTCAACAATGACAGACAACAAATGATACTATTTATAATTCAGCTACAACCAGGACGGATGGTGAACCACGGCTGTCCGGAATGACGTTAGGCGTGAGTCGCAAACAACAACACTATACCAGCTTCAATTATGGGATTAAGAGCGCGCATTAGGCTAGCTAAAATTCATGATTTCATTCCGCCCGCTCTAGTGACTAGTGAAACAAACGTATGCTTGAAGTCCGCGTAAGATGAGACGGACGATACAGTGCTTGGTGGAACAAAAATGAAGTAAACGCCAAATGCTTTTTATTTAAATACTAGCCGACCCGACGAACTTCGTTGCGCCTAACAGTCTAAAAATGTCGTCTTAACTTTAATACAACTTTTTCGCGGATACACAACAATGTTTTGTTGTTTGCGATATTGAAAGTAGAATGACAGTTCCATAAATAAGGCCTCTACTCTAGCGCCAATATTGCGATACTACATGTTAAAGCACTTTTTGATTAACAACATTTTTGATGAGGTAACACATGTCTTCATTCAAGATCAAAGCCTGGTTATGCATATCCTCATTCACTTCAAGATCGGAATTTCTCGAACTGACAGAAATTCGATGTAAAATGATGCGTAGTTTTGTCAACAGATGGCACCACATGCTGTTTGCATTCGTGAAATTTATTTATTGTATTCCTTATACGATATTTTGAAGAATCCACTAAAAAGGGATAACTAACTTCGGACCAACCGATCTTGAGTTATAAGTGGTGTAACTAAGATCACGTAAAATATTAAATAAAATCGCTGGAAACAGCTTTCGGCCAAACTCATGTGCTTGTAATTCAATTATTTTTTTAGCTGCATCAAACTGGTCTCAGTGTCGAAAAATTGAATAAAAACGAAATGAGGTGAAAATTAGAGGTGGCTGTGTTTTTTTTTATGAAGGAATTTGTATTGTTTTGTGTTTTTATGAATCAGCTAATACAATTATTATAGTTGAGCATCAGAACTTGTTAATTGCTTTTCATTCAAACATCACATAAAATAAATTATTTTAATTTAGACACATTAAAATATCAATGGTGTCAGCAAGAGTTGCTATTTTTACACTCTATTCTTAATGGGCGGATAGATAGCCCCTTATTTTCTGTATTTAATTCCTTTTAAAATCCCTCCTCCTTATGCGAAAAGATATACAAAATTGTTCTGTGTGCCTCGTACAAAATCGAATTACCTGCATTCGCTAATGTTTCGGGTTTTATCGAACTATTACATCCATTATCAGGATATTGATCTTTTCCACCACAAAAAAAAGATGTCAAGAAGTACTTGAAGCAGCGGGAAGACTGATTTTGTTTCAAATGTTAAATTTCAGTTTTCTTTAGTTTTTTTAAAATGTATCTTTGTCTATGTACTTGTTTGTTTTCTGTTTCATATACATATATTGTTTATCTATGTAATCTGTTTCGGCTTTCTGGATTGTTTAGTGTTTTGTTTTATAATAAGCTGTAAGATTACATTTAAATAAATAAATTAATTAATTAATCTACTATGAGTGCCTAATTCGACTACTAAATAACAAAAACTATTTTTTTATATTACAATTGACCACCTTTAAACATTTGAGTTGAGTTGTGAAGCAGCTATACCAAATTGTATTAAACGCGGCGTTATTTCTGCTTGTGTGGCAAATCCAGTTATTGTATCACATTCGTTTGTTCAGATTTTATTACAGACTTATGTGTTCCACTTTCCTTTGTATGTTTCCATTGGGGAATTGGTTACAATGTCGCGTTATAACCAATTAAATTCTTTATTTTCTTAGAAACACTTTTATTTTTTTTAAATGAAATCTCGCTGTTGGCCTCAATGGGCTTGATAGCTCAGCTCATGCTGTTCTGTCACACCTTTCATTATAGCATTTACTCTTACAAGTACTACTTAAGGACAAATCTTTGTTTTTAATTTATTTTAGTATTATTAATTCTTAAAATGTCATGTGAAACATGGTGAAATGGTTGCATAATATACGTTATGTAAAACAAAAACTTGGCGATTAAATAGAGTGACGGAGAGTTAGCTCATCTCTTCCATTCTAAGCCAGTCAATGTAAAATTAGAAGTATTTCATTTTTTGACGTTCATATCGTTTAGGGGTTTTTAAGAGAGACACGACTTTCAGCGATGAAGTCTATGAAGAAGAAGACAATGTAGGTCAAGATCATGTTTGTGTGGTCTTTGGGCTCCCAAACATTCATAGAAAACTAGCGTCATATTTCGCATAAGTGCAGTATTTACTTATAGAACAGGGGCAAAAGGGCTGCACTTTCACCTGATTTTAAGTGCCAATGGACGCTCAATGCTGGAGGCCTCGCGAGTGCGTTGCCATTTTAAGAATTACATTACATACTTTTCTTAAAGGACTCTAAGTCGAATTGGTTCGAGAATACTTCATTGGGCAACTGGTTCCATATAGTGGTGGTGCGCGGAAAAAATCTGCCTTAAAAAATGTGTGTCTCAGTTGTGGAACGAGGTGATATGAGTAATTTCGTATTCTGCCTCGACATCCGATGAGGAAACTCAGCTGCAGTTATTAATCCAAACAACTCTGAACACATAACTCTGAAAGCTCTTCGTTAAATATTATAATATAAAAATAAAACTATAAATAGTATTAATAACTTAAAGAAATAAATATAGACTTGTTACAGCAATACTGTATTACCTTTGAATATTAACATAAAAGCTAAACACTTATGTTAAGTACGTAAGAACATTTAAATGAAAATGTAGGACAAACATTACATTTCAAAGCGAACGTATAAAAGTATTTATTTTAAAGGGGTCAACTTATAATGTCCAATTATTATTACAGTATATAGGCACATTCATTTCCACATAATGAATCTAGAAAATGATTACCTACAGAATACGTACCTATAATACATACCTGTGAATAAATCAGTGACGTTGCACCTTTTTAGATAGCTTCAGGTTTCTGTATCTGTTTCATCATCATTTGTCAATCTAAAATGATAGTAGGTGATCGGCCTCCAGTGCCTGACACACGTCCACATTTTGGGTTTACGTATATTCCGCAAGATGTTTTCGTTCACCGTTCGAGCAAATGTTAAACGCACATAGTTCAATGGTGCAGGCTGGAACAGGGATTAAGCCTAGACCATGACTGCTCACAACAGCAAACATATTGATTCATAATTTTTACAAAAAAATAAGTAAATAAAACAATTTAAAATATTAAATATATTTATTATGTAAAACAAATATAAAACAGAGGCGACCTAAGTTTATTAATTTATATTCTGGCTACATTCTGGCAACTAATGTGCCGACCTCATGGATATGTCAAACAAGAAAAGCCATTATCAAACAATTTTCTCGCCACATTATTTCTCATAATGAAAAGTTGAATGCCGAATGTTCTAGATATTATTTTCGTATTCGTTATAATCCGCCTAACAAGCTCTTGACACTTGCGTACAACTTAAAGTCATCAAAAACTATATGAAAGAAAGGTGTGAACATGTACTGCAAAACATAATTTATGCATTGCGCAATAGAATATTTTCATGGGATCCCTGAAACGCGGGTTGCGGGGCGCCAGGCCACAAGCGGTTGGGCGGGCGCGCCGTATGCACGTCTGGGCGGAAAACGAGTTGTGCTGTGATGTGTGACGTTTAGTGTTGTGTGTTATGTAGTCTGTGGTTCCGTAAGGTAAGTGTTGTATATTTAAAAAATGTGTGTATTTATTAAGAATTATTTTTTAAAAGTAGTTTAAAATGTGTTGGTAATTTTGATAATAGGTGGTTTATTTTTGTTAAATTTAATGTTAATGATACTTAAATATGTATTATTAGATTTAATTGCATGGTTAATATTTTTACTACACATTTATTGTTTATTATGACGTAGTTATTATTATACACTTTAGTACATAAGTTTTAATTCACAACTTTCTTTAAAAAAAAATCTTAGTTTTTGAATTTTATTTTTTATCAAATTTTATTTTTTTTCAACTTAAAATTACGAAATCAATGAAAAGTTTTTAATTAGTATTATAACTATGAGCCACATTTTCAAAATATTTATCTTCCACATTTTAAAAATAATTATAAAAAGGACTTTTTACTAATCATGTTTACAAAACGTACTAATTATTTATACAATAATTGTATCCTTTTTTTAACAGCTCATTACATTTTTAATGAAAATTATTTTTAAACTGCTAATTAAAAATTTCGCTTCCATTTTATTTTGCAGCTAAGGTGATATTTTTTCTCTTCTGTATAAGCCTACATCCCATATCCCTTTTATGGGAACTAGCACAGTTTTTATCCTATTGAATGATACATATATAAACATTATTATGAAAATACCAGACCAGTAGGTGCTTGTGGTAAATGTGATAATTTAAAAGCATATAATAAAAAAAAATATTTGATATTTGTAGAGGAAAGTCACCAAATATGAAATAGTATCCTAATATGGAATACCTTCATTTCTCTAAGACTATAAGTATGAAACGCAACATTCGACCATCTTCTGTTCCATTCGGTCTACTAACTATCGCACTCACACCATCGAGTCAGTTGCGCGAATACTTCACGTGTGGCAGGCGTGTTTTGTTTTGTTGTCGTGCGGAAAATTTTAAAGGTAAGTAATAAATGAGTATTACCAGCTGATATGTTTGTATACATAAGTGTTATACTATTTAGTATATCGGTATTATGTTTATTTCACCATTTTGTGATCTTTTAATTTCAAAATATTGTGACTTAAAAAAATATTTAGAAGAGTTTGAACTAGTATAAAAATCCAAATATGGACAGTCGTCGGTGTCTAATTATGGAATATTCCATAATTAGGTATAATATTTCATATGATAGATACTTGCTTGCTAAAAAATATATGTAATGTTTGTTTTTAGAATGTCCGGTTCACAATCAACCAAACGAAAAACCTGGGATGAAGAAAAAATGGCACAAGCTATAAAATTCGTCCGGGAAAAGAAAATGGGGTATTTGAAAGCGGCACAGCATTTTCAAGTGCCTAGGACAACTTTATTTCGTCTCTGCCAAAAAGATGAACAGTCTCCAGAAGTGGCAGCAGCTACTACATTAGGACGAAAAACTATCTTGGGCTCCGAACTTGAACATCAGCTAGTAGAATACATACTAATAATGGAGAGTAAGTTTCACGGTTTAACAAGAACTGATCTTCGCCGTATGGCGTTCATGCTAGCAAAGCGAAACAATTTGCAGAATCCCGTCGGTGAATCAGGTATGGCTGGAAAAAAGTGGTTAAAGTTATTTTTAAATCGTCATAAAGATAAACTTTCGATAAGAAGACCAACTGGTACATCATTTGCCAGAGCATTTGGATTTGATAAGGAAAAAGTGGAAGCCTTTTTCAACCTCCTTGAAGAGCTTTACGCTAAGAATAACTATCCACCAAATCGTATTTACAACGTGGATGAATCAGGCCTCACAATAGTACAAAGTAAGATACCACAAATCATCGGCCACAAAGGTAAACGCCAGGTAGCTGCACTGACTTCAGCAGAAAGAGGATCTCTGATGACAATAGTTGTTTGCATGAATGCTACTGGTCATTTTGTGCCACCGTTCATTATTTTTCCCAGAAAAAATATGAGTGCTCAGCTAATGAGAGGCTGTCCTCCAGGATCAGTCGGAGTTGCACACCCATCAGGGTGGATACAAATGAACATCTTTACAGACTGGTTCAAGCACTTTATTCAACACACCAACCCGACTCCTGAATCGAGGGTTTTACTGATACTAGACGGACACTATAGTCATACTCACAATATCGATATAATAGATATTGCTAGGGAAAATAACGTGGACATAGTTTCGTTACCTCCTCATACGACTCATAAATTGCAGCCATTAGATAAAACTTTCATGGGGCCTTTAAAAACATACTATAGTGAGGAAATACGCATGTGGATTAGAGACAACAACAGACCTCTAAGTCCATATGATATTGTGGAGCTGTTTGGCAAATCCTATTTGAAAGTACAAACAGGCGAAATCGCAGCCAACGGGTTTAAAGTTACTGGATTGTGGCCTTTAAATAAAAATGTCTTCAGTGATGTGGACTTTATTGCTGCGCAACAAAATGCTTTAATAGACGGTTGTACAACCAATATCCCTCCGCTGGAATCAAGATCTGAAACTGGTCAAGTTCTGGTAGAAATACCTGCACCACAAACAACTGCTAATTTACAACCTGAACCTGAACCTTCGACTTCTGGGCTTAATCGCAGCAGTTTGGGTCTGGTGTCTCCGTATGCCATAAGTCCAGTGCCAGAGAAACGAAGAAAAGTATCTAGCAGAGGAAGAAAAGCTGCTGTAGCAGCAGTCATAACATCTTCTCCCTACAAAACTGATTTAGAAAATAAAAATATGAAGAGACAAGAAAAAGAAAATAAACTAGTCAAGACAAAGAATAAGAAGAAAACTGCGAAGAGAAACAAACAAACGAAGAAAAATAAGGATGATAGTGAAGAAGAAGACTCTGAGGAACTAGACGTTATCCAGTTTGATGAAGGTAGTGAACATGATGAGTTGATGGACCAAGTACCTCCTGACTCTGCTGATGCAGAATGTATGTTCTGTTCAAGACTTTTTTCCATGGATAAAAGTGGAGAAAGCTGGATTAAATGCTTGATGTGTGGGCTCTGGGCACATTATGATTGTGCTGGTCCAGAGTTTGATACTTGGATCTGTGACTTTTGCAAGTAATTATGTAACTTCTTTCATTTATCACAATATGTTATATTTATTTAATTGATCTCAAAGATATTAATGTCCATTTTTGTTATTGTTATGTTGATTTATGCTTATATTCCATATATGGGTACCTATTCCATATTTGGTTACTCATTTGTGATTTTGTTTTTTATGTTAGATTTTAATTTGATAACTAATATATTTGATTAAAGGCTGTTAATTACTACATATAAATGTATGACTGATTAGTAAAAACATTAAACTGTTTTAATTTATATAAAGTTTTTTTTTTATATCCCAAAAACAAAATAGTATTCCATATTTGGTGACTTTCCTCTATAGTCGCACTGAACGGCACTGTTGTTTCGTGATATTATTTGAAATGTAAATTATTATTATTTTGTCCTGATAATCATGCTGATACATACTTGGTATCCATATGAGGTCCAACGCTATCTAGGCATTTATAGAGATACTAGCTGACCTGGCAAACGTCCTTTTGCCATGTATATCATTTATAAAAAAAATAGGGGTTGATTGTTAAGGGTTGAAAATTCAGGGTTATATGTATTTACTAATGCTGTATTTTAAAAATTTCTTTTTACCTAAAATTGAAAAATAAAATTTAACCCTTAACATTTAGGAGGATGAAAAATAGATGTTGTGCGATCCTCAGACCTACCCAATATGCACACAAAATTTCATGAGAATCGGGAAAGCCGTTTCGGAGGAGTTTAACCACAAACACCGCGACACGAGAATTTTATATAAACGATCAATCTGCAAGTGGCGGTTGTAATATCCTCCTTTTTTATACAAAATAATATTTAAAAATAAATTTATCATCATTGTTCGATTTCTTGATGAAAAATGACTTATACTTATCTTGTCAGGATTCAATTTTGTAACATTTGTTTTTTTAATTATATAATATGATATAACAGTATGTTTTGATATATTATTTATAATTTATATTATATGCTATATACTCTTGCAATCTTTTATAGTTAGTGCCGTCCATTGAACTGTACGTACTATATTTTCAGGTAAATTGTAAGTGTGTGCATAAAATGGATGTGAATAATTATCAATACGCGCTAATTTTTTTCTATTTACTGGCGTAGCACAGCTTTTCCCAATCAGAGCCGTGCGTTCCTCTTAATACTTTAAGTTTGTAATTAAGACTTGAATTTGACTTTTGCACTCGGCCTTTACAGAGCTTAAATTTATCCTTTTATGTTTTTTGTAAGCTTTGATTCGTTTCTAAGAAAGTTTAAAATCTTTTATACAGTAAATGGGAGGATACTTTATTCAAAGCTTTCACAAATATATTTAGAAAGATAAGCTTTTAATACTGGTTTTACAACTATAGAAATGTCCTTATCGACAAAGAATTTGGGCCAAAATCTGAAAGCGTAAAGAGAACTGGATTTGGGACATCCTTTTGTGGTTTATATTTGAAATGGACATCATATTTTTTTTTAGATGTGAATTTTATGTGCGTTCGTTTTGTTAAAAGAAACCTTTTCGGATGTTTAGCCTATTCAAACCATCTTAGAACTCAGTTATCATGTAACAGATTTTCATGTCTTGATTGTCTTCGTTTTAGCATGTGATATTTGATGACATACCTATTCCACACTTCCCACTGAAGTATTTCCGAACCAATTCGACATAGGGTCCTTCAAGAAAAGAGCGTTCCAATTCTTAAAAGGCCGGCAACGCACTCGCGAGCCCTCTGGTATTGAGACTGTTCATGGGCGGCGGTATCACTTAAGTGAAAACATTAGGTGAGCCTCCTGCCCGTTTGCCCCCAGTTCTATAAAAAAAAATACAATAAAAATATTTGTCCCTGTGTCTCCTCAATATGAGTTTAACAGCACTCAGACACCTCCTGTAAGAAAGAGTAAATAATATCTTAAGTAAATTAATAAAGATTTACAATTTAATAGATCTAATCGGAGGCAAAGTTGTACAATAGTTTATACTTTTATTAGCCATTAACTAATTGAACATTAAAATGCTTTATGCTTTTATGTACATATAATAATTAGAATTATTCACGATTATGTATCATGTCACTCATAAACTTATATACATTTTTATTTCTTTCCTATTTAAGAATATAACTGCCTTCAATTGTTTCTATTTATAGGGCACCCTTGGTCCTTTCCATACAGTTTAATGTTCAATATAATTCTTATGAATTCTTAAAAGGCTGGCAAAGCATTCACGACTCCGTTGGCATTGTGAGTGTCTATGGGCGGCGGTACCATTAGATCAGGTGAGCCTCCAGATAGTTTGCCGTCTCTTCTATATTAAAATATAAAATATTTTTTGAAACCGGTTTAGTAGTATTTGAGTTATTAATTATAAATAGACAAAAATACAAATCTCTACATAATACATTTTCTAAATACCTTAATTAAATCGTGTTTGAAACATGATAGATGAAGACAAAAAAAGTTATGAAGGGCAATAAAAGTCGTGATGATTAATTGCTGAAGTTGCGCGTCATGCCGTGAGCTAATTACATGTATCTCGTAAGCAAGTAATCTGTCATCTGTCAATTTGACATAAGATTTTTGTAATACTACGAACAAATAATCTGTATCAGAACCATTATATTATAATTAAATAAGATCACCTTTCCTGTATTATAATGTATCAAAACCTAATACAAACTTTGGATTTCTTGATCAATTTTTACAAACAAAAGAGATAGCTAATTAAAAAAAATTACTAATCAAATCGAATAGCGATTATATGAAGAATGGAAGATTATATTTACTAGCAGTTCCTAAATCAAGGGTACCAAGACAGGCAAGAAAGTCCGAGTCACTGTTTTAAATTGCCAAGTATTGAGGAAGAAAAAAAATCATCTCTCGAAACTTGTTAACAACCTCAGATTTTTTACACAGAGTCAAAAAGTTTAGAAAAAACTATCGTGACTGGCAGAGTAGCATCAGATCCCTTACCCACTCATCACAGAGGCTTGTCGAAGAAAGAGGACAGTGAGTTACGCAGATAAGCCAACAGACAATTTGAAAAAAAAAAGTCACAAAACATAGTTTTGTAGGTTCAGAAGCGGAAATTATTTTTACAGAAAGAGAAATATATAAATAAGTTAACACATCAGGATTGAGATTCTCATTCAACACTTTGCGAACTACTTTCATCACATATACTAAGTCTCTATACACAATAAACTAAGTCTGAAATAAACACATATCAATCACTCTCCAGGCGTTGAAGTGAATGCATAACGAATGAAGTATAATATAATTCTTTCACTCAATCTTCATTTGCGGTCTAAATTTTGATAAGTCACCCAGCACTATTACTTAAACACAACACATTTTTTATAAACCACAGCAAAAATTATACTAAACATAATATAGCCAACGATGGAATACATAATATCCAAAATGTTCAAACATTTACGAAAGGAAAAAATCAATAAAAAAAATTGAGAGGTGTCAAGGTTAAGATATTATATATGGAATTATTTTTTTAAGTTTTTTATTTTTTTAATTAATAAGAAAATTTATAATGTTATATAAACTTAATTAGTAGGCACAATTTTAATAATCAAAGTGCCTAAAATTATTATTCTGTATTTATTTATTGTACATTTTGACAACAAATCTGAAGATAAAGACTACTTTTGACCTATGTACATTTTTTTACGAAAAAGTTCCGCTCCATCACAGAGATGTCGCTAGCTTCTTTTTAACTTTTCGTCTAATTTTTTTCCGTCTGGACCCTTTTCGCAACGCGCGATAAAGAACTTCCTTCCAAACTTCCAAATATTAAATATGCTAATTCAGCTGTGCTTTGTGATGGTGTGTATGATGTGTTCATGATGCAGGTGATTTAATAATAATAGTTTCGACGTTCTTAATACTATAGCGGTCATTGTATAACCGTAAAAAGCAAATACTACATATTATTACAATTTGCAAAAAAACTTTGCCGATTTACAATAGTAACAGAGAGCTAGTTCGCCCCGTTCAATGCCATTGATTTGAGGATTGGAAGTAAATTTAATTTATAACTACCACTTTTTAATGACGTTCATAAGTGTACATTAAGTTACCTATTTGAATAAGTTATACTTTGATTTTATTCTTTGGCCGTGGGCTTCAGGTGCACTGGTGTTAATTAAATATTAAAGTTCGCGCCTGGTTGATAGCACCGGTGACCACGTATCTGGTGCTTTCCTCCCTCAACGAATACACACTGCCACAGGCACCAAACTTTTAAAATTAATCCTAATTTTCGAATTATTATTATTACTATTTTTAGTTTTCTTAGGTCCTTATGAAATTGGCGTTTTCTATGGGAGGAACAAACAGTAGATTAAAAAAAATTGGATACAAAAGAGCATGCTTTGACTAATATTTAATTAATCAAAGTATGCACTTTTGTCATCTTATTGGTATTTAATTGATCACTTTACTAAAAAAACCATTCGGACGGTAAACAATAAAATCTTCAAAGGCGGTTTCGACTGCCCAATTCGAGTTGGTTTCTTTTTTTCGAATTAATAATATTATTATTAAATATCGAAGTGTATTATTATCAGTTCTCCCGGACTCCCAAGGGTGCTAGGAAAGTTTTTCAAAGACACTTTTTAAAATTAACTTCATTACAGAACTTGCACTATTAATCCATTTTAATCAGAATGTTCAATATCAATTGCCACTTTATAAAAACAGGTTTAATCGGATTTAGATTGTATTAGGATAAAACAAAAACTATCACAATTCAATTTCATGCAAATGATTTTATTTCGCGTGCTTTAATACTTTTATATGCGAATGAAGGGCAGACGAGGTGAAGTATCGTTTATGAAGTTATTTTTCAAAGGCAAACTGCGACTTTGACGAGAGAACATTACCTGGAAAGATTGTTGACTTGTTTTTAATGTAACATGGAGCTGATGGACAGAATGCTCATCTGATATTAAGTGATACCGCCACCCATGGACACTAACTTTGCTAGGAGGTTCGCAAGTGCGTTGCTGGCATTTAATAAATAGTACGCTCTCTTTGTGGAGGACCATTTTAAAGATCAAAGGCAAAAATCGTGAGATTAGACGGGCTAATTTTCATTATTTATTTGTGAGAGATATTCAATTAATGTTACTGAAAACCTTTTATCTACATTACTTTATTCAAAACTAGATATTAATTAACACCGATATCATTATGTTAAGAAAGGGTATACTTTATAATTTCAAGACTCTATACACATATGAGATGAGGTGATCATTACGTAAATAAATAAAGAAACATTAAGTATCTTTGTATATTTTTAAATAGCGTTTATTGAACACATAGTCGTATTTATTTATTTATTTATTATTTATTTAACAGAATAATTACGAAAGTAATAATTTAACATTATACGTAAACAAAATAGTATATGTAATTATACATATAAAAATATTGCTTCTGGAACGATCGATCGGAGAATTTTAGCCTATAATCATATACAGACCAGTTAACAATTATAGGATATTAAAATTGTCGTCCTTTACTCATTTCCTAGGTCTAAATCAGCAATAATGGATGAGGAGCTGGATATATTCGGTAGTGTGCTGATCGGTTTTAGAAAAAGCATTCTTAAGCCTTTCTCGAACCTAATTCGCTGTTTTGCTGATATTTTTTGCTTTACCAAAAAAATATTTAATTGTGTTTATTGTATCTTGTATGTGTTTTAATTATATTATTTATGTTAATTGTCATACATTTTACATGGAAGATTTTGTAAAATAATCCGTAGATTTAGTACTATGTATGACGTAAACTTAATAAATAAATAAGTTAAACAATATCTACAAAACAATAAATTGTTAGACAGTTTAACATAACTATTGTAGTGTATAAAGATGTAACTTTGAATGCGTGTTTAAATCTATATTCTGATAAGTGGGACGGTTATCCCTAAGCCGTATCAAAAGGAAAGGCAATAAGGTTCTGTTGAATAGTTTTTATTGCTCTCCTATCTTTAAGTGTCCATTCTATGGCCGTTTGATAACTCTTACAGGTCAACGCGTATACATAGATCAGTAGCGTAATAACATTAGATGTTTTACTTCTAATTAAGTAAGGTAAGAATAGATGGCGTTACTTGAGCAGTGTTTAAAGGCTTCAGTGTGCGACTCTCATACCTGAGGTCGTAGGTTCGATCGCGGGCTGTGCACTAATGGACATGCGTATTTAACATTTGGTGGAACTGTTACGCGGAAATTGTTTGAGATTTTTTCAAAAAATATTAATTGATTTCGATATAGATATAAATTCACAAAGGAAATAGCACGATATAGAACAAATGAGAATACGTCTGCTCGGATGGGAGAACGACTGACTTGATGGGAATGAGAGGTTGTTGATGCAAGGGAAGAGGATATAGCACGAAGAAAACAAAAGTGAAGAACAAGAAGGAAATAACACGGGATTTGTCATCAATATAGTACGCATCGAGGAGTTGTAACAGAACGGTGAATAGAAGGAAAACATGTTGTATTAGACACAAAAAGTCGACAGCGTGTCACAGGGGGCTATTTCATCAGCTTGTCTATTTGATTGACAAAATATGATCTATGAGAAACCCTAAGAAGTATAAAGATTTTTGTTAAAAAAACAACAAAGAATCCAAGCGGGCAAAGCAGCAAGAATGCGCCTATATTTTCAAAGGAGGATTTGTGGCTTTTTAATTGAATCGAAAAAGAGATATCACTGCTCTATCAATATTTTTTAGGGAGAAACAAAACAGAAACGAAAATATTCGTGAGAAAGAATGATAGATGACACTGAATTGACAATTGACTTAAATATTCTCATATTTCTGTATCTGCTTCATGATCATTTTTAAATCTAATAGGCAAGTAGGTGATCAGCCTCCAGTACCCGGCACACGTCGTCGACTTTTTGGGTCTAAGACATGTCGGTTTCCTCACGATGTTTTTCTTCACCATTCGAGCATATGTGAAATGCGCACATAGAAAGAAAGTCCATTGGTGCACAACCCGGGATCGAACCTACGACCTCAGGTATGAGAGTCGCACGCTGAAGCCATTTGGCCAACACTGCTCTATTACGTGAATTGCATCAGCAAATTCACGTTTCCACCACAAACTTTTGCATTTTATAAAAGCGGTCTTATAATATATAGAATATACCTAACATACGCCCTCTCTGATCAGCATTTAACTAAATTACGTCGCGGCAGCCCACAGAACCGCAAAACGAATTTAGTCTTTTATTAAGTTACTAAATCTACGCTCATCCAGTCTAATGATGTTGGACCAAGTTTTATCATAAAATAACTTTATGTTTAATATCATGTATGGGTTAATAAGTCATTTAATAGATTCTTCTAGCAGGACTTGGAGAGGTACCTCCGAATCATGCAGGTCTCCAGAACCTCTCCTTGCTAAATTAACATAAAAGTTTGGGGCAATCAATCTGATTCTTAAATATTTCAAGTGCAAATACTATATCAATTAATTTTCAAGTATCCAAGTGGATTTCTCTAGCCAAATTGCGTTTGCGTCTACTAGTGATATTACGGTCTGCTAAAATCAGTACTCCTGACTGGTGATACTGGTGCCCAGATATGAGACTTTCCTCTGCTTGATGGTACATACAATTTCTACCTTTTTACTTGCTGGAGAATTTCATGGTTTGTAACTTTTTGTGTCCATTTGATCTGCAGCATTCTCCACTGCATAAGTCTTCATCGCAAAGTCCGCAAGGTTTTTTACACAGGTACCAGGTCCGGGAATCCAGGTCCTTAATCCAACAGAAATATGTTAGGCCGTATATAATATCAAAACTACATATTTTAACTTTATTTATACTCTTCTTCTTATCCGGTACACTCTTGACAGAGCAGTCGTGATCCCTATGTGGTAATAGAAGGTGCAGATGTGATGCGCTTCATGACGTTCCGCCATCGTCGCCATTTATAATCTAGACTCTAGAGTCTAGATGATCATTAAACAGAAACTTTGTCTACATTTTTTAAACAAATAAATCCTTACATAGCTATTGAACACAAATTTCTGAAATCATATATACATATACAGATACACAAAAGACATAATTTCTCAGCTAAGAACAGTTTGTATTGTAAAATTTTATTGTCGTTCTTAGTATTTTTCTTGACTTATTATATATGTTTCCCACTGTTTTAACCTTGCTTGCCTTCACAAATATTCCAAGATTAGCTAAATCGGTCCAGCTAGAGTTTTAGTAAGACAGCTATTCATTTCGACATTCAATCATTTTTCATACCACAAACTACAATGTAATACTACCCACTCGCACAATTAAAAACGTAATGTACACTAAAAACTAGGTCGAAGACAAATTCTTACGACTTTGCATAAACTATTTGGCGGGAGTTATCTCCGCTCTTCAGTGAAGCATTAAGCTCACTGCGTCGTCGGACATAAGCTCGAAATATTTACGTAAAGCGTTGCTGTGATGTGCTCTAGCTTTCTATAGAGATTAGATACTTCACTGGCAAAACGCCATAATGTTTTTAAACGTTATTTTAAAGTATTGCTACGCTGCATGCATTGTAACTATGGATTTTTCAGGCGCTTCGTGACTATGGGTTTGATTTCAAAACGAATATCTTGATGACGTGTTTAACGTAAACATCAAAAGTTGAGTTGATCTGACGCTTGACACATGATTATAGTTGACAGCTGACATTTGTTCACGTTTGCGTATCTGTAAAAGTATTTGTCGGAATGAAATCTATTCACATGACAAGTTTTTTATTATAGACTGTGGTAATTAAAAAATACTTGAAAACTTACTTAACCTTTCTTAACCCTGGAGATTGGCTAAAAGAAAGATATAAAAGAGTAAAAATACTATACAATTAACATACCATTATTCAATAACACTGTATTGCTGATTGGGAATGAAATGGGAAGCCTAAAATGAAACAAATTTTTAAATACACGATCAAAAAGAGGTGTCAAAACGACCGATGTTAACTTATTGGATTTTGACAACTCAATCACGACAGTTGTACACGCGTTGTATCTGCGGATCGCTCCACAGATGAAAAATTCATATCAATTATTTTGTACACATGCACAATATTTACACTCGTGTTATGGCATCGTTTATTATAGCTAGTTATTCATTCCGAGCGGTTTTTAAAACATTTTAAACCAAATAGTATGAGAAAATTACAGAGATTATTATATATAATATAATAATTAATTTCAGAAAAAGAGACGAACTTTTGGCTATTTACGAAGCAACACAACTTAGGGTCCTTGAATAGAGTGTACCAATTCTTAAAAGGCCAGCTACGCACAAATGACCCTTCTGATATTGATCGCGCCAATGTCCTAAAATAATTTAATTTAATTGTTATTGTCTCCTTATTGCACAGAACATAAACAAGAATTAAAATTTACTAGAACACTTTTGAATCCTAAGCATAACTTAAACATAATTGTTTTGCTATAACGTCTATAGTAAAGTAAGTCTCTGTATTATACAAGAAAAACATTAACTCCGGTATCTCCAGACTACCATTTAAGATTTTTTAAATTGTTGTTACACACAGACATCATTTAACAGTGATAGCCTAAGTCAAGACTAAATTAAGGCTAACCTAATTTACAAAAAAAATATTTAACATAAAGTGTCAAATAACACTCTCTATTAATGGAATCCTCTTTTATTATTTTATTTAAATTTATAATTACTGCTACTATCAAATGAAAGACGTAAGAAGGACTGTGAAAAATACCAAACGATTCTACAACATTATTTTTAATTGAAAAGTTTTTGTTTTTAACATTTTAATAAGGAGCTTCGATGAACAGTATTGAGTAGAATTATAACGAAAACATTATAATAAATCAGTGGTGGTGCAGTATTTTTAGGTCTAGACCTCAGATCTGTTTTATGATCATTTTTCAATCTTAAATAATCTATCTCTGCCTCTTTGCCGATGAGTAGGGATGCCTACAGGTTCGAATTTAATGACGTGGAATAAGTGATACCTTGATGATCTTATTTTCCAAAATAAACGTATTTTATTTTATTTTAATAGGCAAGTGCCTGAAATACGCCGTCGATTTTTGGCTCTAAGGCAAACCGGTTTTATCACGATGATTTACTTAGTATAAGCGAGTTTAAAATGCGGACATAGACAGAAAGCCCATTGGTATTGAGACTTTATTTTTATTTGGAAAATAGGAAGGAAGGAACTACATAAAAAAGTATTTTTCACAAATAAGCCAGGTGTTAAAGATTTTTTACTACCTGTGCAAGCACTCACATTAACTCTATATTTAGTACACACTTTGGAATCAGTTTTCGCTGAACTAAATCCCATTGAAACACTTTCCACGTCATCTGTTAGACCGTGACCCATTTCATTTCTGAACACTTTAGTATTGTTATGCGCGAGGAAGAATATATTCTGACTGCGTTAAAGAGGTCGAATGTTGTGTCTCACATTTTGTTATTTTTCAATAGATCATTATTTAATGAATTAACTTTCACACTGCTAGATGGCGGTTGTGGCATTTAAAACGCGGCTTTATTTTATTAGCGTACATGTATATTGATGACACTAGGTTTGAAAAACAAACAGGCCTAGTTAAGTTCGCCTAATCAGCCCGTAAAGGCTCTGAAGGCCAACAGCGACATTCCTTTAAAAAAGAAAAGAAAAACATTAATAAAAAAAATATTACAATAACCATTTATGATTATTTATGACAAACATTGTTAATTTGATTCTATAAAATATTAGTATTAAAAATTAAATATTCATAATAACAAGAACGCATCTCTAGACACGATGGCATCGCACTAGTCCATATGTCGTATGCTTGAATTTTCAGATTGACTTTTCTTTTGTAATCGTAGCAGTAAGTGATAGAAACTTGTACACATTTTCAATATAGTTTTTAGTAAATAAGGTTAGTTTTATATTAATTATTAGTATTTACGTAGGCTTAAATATTTATGTTTAATAATATCAATCTTTAATTATGATAAAAACTCAAATAATTCTGTATTAATCATTTTTTGAGTTTAAAAAACACAGATGTGAAAAAAAATAAGAAATTAATTTAATTGACTTCTAAAATTAGGTGACATCAATTTAATATAATTTTTTTGAAGTCAAAACTTCTTACTACATAACTGTAATGTTTATACGCTGTATAATGCTACCTTTCTTGCTTTTTCCCGTGTACAATCATATGGAATAATGTGTGTGTCTCTTTTTACTGTTTTCTGTTACCGCATATCATTGATAAACTATTGTACGTGAATTAAGAGAACATGAAAACACTGTATTATGAATTAAAGAAGTGTAAGCGTTTTCCTTATTACAGATATCAACTATTAAATTATTTGTCATATAGGCAATAGTCCAATAATGTCTTAGTCAAGATATACAATGAATATATGTATGTATATAGTCAATCCAAATAATCCTATGCCGCTACAGTTAGGTAACTTCAAACAAGTTTCATGAAACTTTAATGAATAGTTTCCTTTTCCCTTAAGTTAAGTGTCGTCACAATTCAATTGGTCCTTCAAAACCTGACCTATCTCATTTCCCACCCCTACATTGAAAAGGTACTTTTATTACATTCAATAGTCCTTAAGAAGTCCTGGGTGTCTACTTAAGAGAGAGGTGCTCAGAGGACATGTTCGAACTATAAATAATAATACCTGCAGCTGAGATTAATTATTGGATGTCAAGGCAGAATACAAAATACCATCCGGAGCGTTTCATAAGGCAATTGTTGCCGCACACCACCACTATATGGAACCAGCTGATGCCGAACCAATTCAACTTAAGGTCATTCAAAAAAATGCGTACCAATTCTTAAAATGCCGGCAACGCACTTTCGAGCCTTCTTCACCCTCCCCTTTTGCCTCTTATTATAATAAGGCCGTTTCTTATCCTGTTTATTAATTAGTTTATTAATTATTATATAAGTATACTGATTGTTGAAACGAAGGGTTGAATATTAAATAATCTAATTTATTAAAATTAACATGATATAACCTTTAAAAAAATCCATTTAGAAAAAATGTCGTAAATTAGTGTCTGAATTATGACGTTTAGAGTAAAAATGTTTATAGATTCGCAACCGGCTTTCAAAGCTTCAACCACTGTGTTAAAATCTTAGTTAGTATATAATATAAAAAATCTCTACCCTACTTTCATAGCTATATTTTAGATTTTCATTCTAGGACGTTTCAATTTCCGGCATTCACATAGAACAAAACGGCATATTAATATGCTAGTTCCATTATGCCTCATTTTTCCTTCAATAGCGAATTGTCATACAAAGGAAAATTGTAGACGCGAGGAAAACTTTGGGGAATTTTCCTCAGAGCATTATGTTTATTGTCCGAATAAATTGTTTGTATTTTGTGATAAGACTCATTTTCTTTTGTTAGGAAAATTTCAATTTGGATAATACTTGTTTTCGTACTGCTAATAGTGTAATAATTGTAAAAATAAAGAAAATTCAATCTAAATATTAAATAATTAGTAAAATAAACTAAACTTAATAAAATAAATCGAAGCGGTATAATATGAATATATTTAATAAATAATTAATTTAAGTTACCATTGTACAAATAACGTTGTGTAGAGACTTTATTTTTATTAGGAAAATAATTCAGAGATTTTTCAACATCTTCCCCATAATTAAGGGGAGGAATTTTCCAGATAGGAGTGAATGATTACAGTTAGTCCCCCCAAGACTGGGTACGTGACTCTATTAGTAGATTAATTGGACCTCAGAAATTCCACTGGGGCCTACTCCATCGCCTACTATCGCCCACTAATATCACAAAAGTCTACGGATTTTTTATTTTGCTCACGAAATAATTTGTTAATTGTTTTATTATCATTTAATGTCTCAATGAAATTTTATACACGTACTCCAATATAGGACAACGAAAATAGAGAAGATGAGCACAACAGACTAGCATGATTATTTTCTATTTACACTTATTAACTTATTTATTCAAGAAACTTTGTATGGTGGAATGGCGTTTTTTAGTTAATGTTCTCTTAATTATAAAAATAGACTATTAATTGAATTTTCTTCGCTATAGACTATTAATAGAATCTACTACATACAATCTATAAAAACTATTAAATACATTTAACTAAGTTATACCTAATTCGGGTGTGTTGTGTGAGGATGTGAAAGTGAGGGTGTTCTAATGATGCAGCTGATTTAGCTTCATTGATGCTCTGTTTTCAAGCATATATCGCGATAGCTTATTAATTATATACACTAAATAAATAGGAACGCTTTGAGTAAAAAACCTTTGACTTGTACCTTGATTAATTATTATGATTTATATCCATATCAATAATCTGTATTCAGTTGTGTGGTCTATTGGTGTGAAAGTTATGTTGTATGTGTGTGTGGGGTGTGCTCATGTTTGCTATTGTTCTAACCGACGTGAAGGTGAAATATTTTATATAAAGAATTTAATGGTTATGTAATTAATTTTCAACATAATAAAATAAATATAGGTTATATACAATCCGCAATTGCCCGAAGCAAAAGCAACATTGCCTACGTGTTGTATAAGATCCTTAGACCTATCAAATAACTTTACTACTATGCCGAAAACATATACTAACAAACCCTTGTGGTTGCAAACATACACATACTGGCTTTCGATTGTTACAATAGATTTTAGATGAGTTTACATTAGAGGTAGAGTTTAGACTGAAATTGGATATTTTGGACACAATTATTTATAACAAAACCGAGTCCACAAATTTCTCAAAAACTGTTATCGATATTTAAAGAATAAGATAAGATAAGATACTTTTTTGACATTCAACACCTTTTGTATTCAGTCACTGTGACCATGCACGCTGTAAAGCACGCGAAACGTTGGATAAATTTAAAATTATGTTTAAATAATTATAAGTTTACATAATACACAACTTCAATCCGTTAAAAAAAGTGTTTTCTTTAAATGTGTAAAAGTTATGTTAATAAAAGACAATAAGTACTATGTTATCGATATAAGGATTTTTTATTTAAATAACGCAATCCAACTTCTGAAACAGTCCAAGTTTAACCAAAACGTGTTGACAGGCATTTAAAGTATTATTTAATTAGCTTCAAAACAAAAATAAACGCTCAAAAAAGAAAGTCAAATATTGCCTTGAAATTATTTTCTTGGAATGTCGTTCTTCGTAAGACATTGTATATATCTTGAGCGTTCATAAATATCTTTCTATTATTTTTCTCATATCTCTTGGAATGTTATTTGACTTCCTTGTGAATTACGAGTTTCCTATGTACAATTTGATGTTATTTTTTGACGCAGCAACACATTAAGGGCCTGTTTCACAATGTATGGATAAAGTACCAAATAGCTATGCAACACATAAATTATTCAAAAGATAAAAGTTCCGAATAAGATACTTCGCGTTTCATGACGAATAGAGCTATCTGACAGTCGTGAAACGCAAAAATACTGTTTATCCTACCAATAAGTAATAAATTGCTTATTGGGAACTTATCCGGATATTGTGAAACAGGCCCTAAGCGTGACCCTGAATGACGCTAGTTAAAATAAAAATCGTGTAAACTTAAATTAAGATTGTTTGCGTGTAAGTAAGTAATTATTGTCTTGTGTAGATTTTGTGTTTACATTTTAATATAATATACAGATAGTAAATGATTATTATATTTAACATATATTATAATGACCTTCTTGCTTCTAAATATAGATTATTTTTATTGAAACAAGCATATTAGTGATCGTTCCAGTCCCTTAATAGACTTGGACTTGTTGGGGTGCTATTTGTGTGGACACATTTGCCTCGTCTCACCTTCTTTGGACAAAAAAGCGGGAGAAGCGCCTTCACCGGGGAAGGCGAGGACCTTTATTTCGCACTTCGCTCACTCCAGTGAGTTACCGTCCTGCCCTTCAGGCAATTGACCAGCCCGCGACGGCCCAAGCCGAAGTTCGAGTCTCACACGCCCTTGCGCGAGTCGCGGGAACCCCACCCTTTCAGGCTGAGCTAAGCTCGCCAAAACAGCCCGTGCTGATCTGTAAAGGCCCTGAAGGCCAACAGCGAGATTTCATTCCAAAAAATAGACCAGGTAGCAAATTAAAGTCGGTCTTTCCTCCGACTCCGATTTTTTTCCCTTTGGAGAAGAGACTCTTGGGCTGTGGGATTCAAGTGCAAAGGCGCTTTAAGTGCGCGCCTGGTTGATAGTACCAGTGATCCTAGAGCTAGTGCTTTCCTGGCTCAACTAATAAGTACCGCAATACAGCGAGGAAATACTACCATCATTAAAGGTCTCTCGTAAACTCTGCCACCGGGGCACAAACTTTCTAAATTTGTTTTGATTTACTTTTTAATAGTTTTTAGTAACTAAAAAACTTAGTAGGTTAAGAAATTTGTAAATACTGTATATTAGATTGTTATCCATATAACTAATAAATTAGTAATAAAACAAAGACTTGTTAAGAGACATACCTAGACATACCAAATGAGTCCTGTCAATAAAAACTGAATTTTACTGGGCGTTTATAAAAATGTAGTGGGATAATTAAGAATTGTGAGGAGTACAACATATAAAGGGTTGTAGCGTCTCTATATCTGTGCAGCAGGTATTATTTAATGTATAGAAGTTTAAGCTCACTAAGGTCGTTATGCTTTAAAAAATTAGTAGTTTAGTTTGGCGGAAATATACGTACTCCACCAAAGCAGTTTTCCATGTAAACTATATTTTGTAATATAACAATTACATTAAAGTTTTATTTAACAAAATCAATGAAGATGTGTTTAACTTATCAACTAAAGACTCGCCAGCTCTCAATACCATAAAATTCACATATAAAATCGTATTGTGACCATAAGTAATAAACAATTTCTTACCAATAAAATTGAATCATTTTAAACTGGCCACATTCTGTTCCAGAATTTTTTAAGTTTTACATATTATGTAATTAATACGTTAGAAAAATAAATAATAACGTAACTGAAATAATAACTACACATGTAAATCGTTATTCATTTTTTGTTCAAATTTGTCTAATTAAAAAAAAAAATTAAAGTAAATTGATAACATTTTTTTATAGACGTAGTAGTCTGAGGATATATTGCTATTGCTTTAATATATTTCTTAGTTAGACAGTAGTTATTGTTATTGCTGGTAAGCACGCAAAATGTAAGCATTGTAACAGTCGTCTATTATCCCTAATTAAACAGAACTGTTTCCTGTATTTAGAAAGAATATATTTAGTTTGTGAATAAATCATTTAATACTTAATTACGTTTAGTTAAATTGTTCTTAAAGTACACTTTTATAATGTTGCATTTAATAATAACACACGCTAACATTTATTAACAAAGACATAGAAAAACACATCAGACAATCATTTGTTTACCTAGTAATATAAAATTCTGTACCTTCTTAGGTCCTTTCTTTTATCATCCTAGAATTATTTCGACTATGTCGTTACAATTGTTATGCTGTGGCGGTATAGTCAAAACATAATTTAAAATAATGGGAAATATACCAAATAATCCATACACTCTTATTTAACTCTTATACGCTGTGAAGTCAGCACTTGCTTCTTTAATCCAAAAATTTAGTTGAAACTGCACATAATAAAATTTTGGGTTTGATTTTTAAGCCATCCCGTTCGCAGCCTCCAAGAAGTAGTAAGACTGACATGTATGGGTTTATATGGGGGAAGAGTGAAGAGGAAAATCAATTTCGCTCGTTCCACTCATACAAAGTTTGAATACTGGTTGGGCGGCACTAGCTGATTTACTCTATAATATATATATTATATATGCTACTAGTCATCGAAAAATTTTTTATCCGTAAAACTTCACAAAATCGTCATGGAAATTTCTTTTTGATTTATATGAAGTACCAAAAAGAAATCGCCCCAAAAAATCTGCCGCCCTAGGCTCCAATCTGCTTAGCCTGCTGGTAAATTCGCCACTACTCGGTACAGTTTCTGAGTCATCGGGTTGCTTTAAATAATAAATGTATAAAACCACTCGAGTATAACAATAGAATATGTGAAAACCAGAAATGTCAATTGATATTAAAGGAATGAATGTAATATTGTAGAGATTGCCTACTACGTCTATACTCTCGACAAATTGAGGAAATCGCCACGCTTGTAAAACTAAGAAAGCTTGAGTGAGCAAAATGTACATGTCATATGACTAACGAATTATGACTTAAATGGTAATATGAAACTAGAAAGGATATATTAATCTTATTCAGAATTTGGAGCTTGTCTAGCCCTAAGGGTTCCTAGCCGTATTGTATTACAAATTCATAAGGCATTTTAGGCCTAACACTCCTATTTACAATTTATGTATACCGTTGAAGCGATCATGTCATCAATGTTGATTCCATCCCTTTGTGTAACGTAAAATTATTTTTATTTTATTCATTTATTTAAGTACTACATCATACATCATGAACGGTATGCTGCCTATTTCTTTAATTTCGCACGACACTTATTGTTTATTTTCTTTAAACGACCTTGTAATAAACACTAAAGAAAGCTGAAAACTTAGAATAGTTTTCAGCTTTCTATAACCCAGAACAAAAGAAAAATCCTAAAATAAATCTTATAAAAAGGTTGTCCATGCATAAGGTTTTAATGAGAATTAAAAAATCTATGCCTTAAAAATAACTTGATATTATAAAGCCCGTGATCCTATTTCGACACGCCCTCTGCTGGTTGAGATTAAGCGTTTTTGTTTCATGTAAGGCATGCTGTAAGCATAACAAGCTGTAAGTGAAAAAGGTAAAATATTCACTTGCCCCGGGGCACAAAGTAAATCACTATCACGACTGTTTTAAAATTTTCCTGTGACTTCCCTGTAATGTGGTGATAACTGTAATTTTGTTAAAGAATTTTTGAAAATAAATTTCTAGTAAAAAATGTGATCTTTATTCTACGGATATTATTTTGTGCACTATAATACTCGTTGACCTAATTTAACTTTCCTGAAATTGATAGGAACAACCTAATATAGGTTTAATTTGAAGTGTTATTCCATCACTCAATCAATGTGAGAATTGAAAAACAAAAATATAGTGGTAGTACATTATAACGTTCTAGACATTCGTCAATTAGGTTCAATTACAAAATTAGTAATACATTTTACATTGCATAACCGTCTTTTACTTTTCCTGCAAATACAATAGATTTTAGTGTTAAAAGTGACATTACATATTATATTCAAAGTTATTGTCATAGTAGTACAAGTTTTAAATATTTAAGGCTCGAACGATGAAATAAAAATTCTAATATAATAATTATAGACCAATTAAGTAGGTATTCATGTAGTCCATTCCTTCAAACTGTTTTTCCGACGAATACTTTTTATTATGTAAACAACTTTTCTTTACTGGCTTTAAATAAATAGCTTACGGCATTAAAATTAGAAAATCATTGACCACGCACAATCGAAATGACACCTCACTTTGACAGATGACAATAATAATCAACAATGACATCTTATAGATTGTTGACATTTAAAAAAATTACTTCCAATAGTTTAATATTTAAGCATTTTATTAGTCAGGCTTTAATTAAACTTAAGTGATTTATAAGTCAATTTATCATTAGTCTTTAATTAACGCGGGAAAGCAAATAAAATGTATAATTAAGGTGAATTCTTATTGTTTGAAATCCAGGTCATTGTCCGGGATATTCTTGAGATGGCGCTTCTCCAATTGAACCAATTCCGCGCAGAACATTACGCAATGTAATGCCACGCGGAAATCATTTATCGGCTTTAGTAATGGATTATGCGGTGTATTAGTGTCCGTCTTTTATGGCTAGTTTTGTTTTATATTGTAAATTCCGGCTTGTATAAATATAGAACTACATATACAGCGTATTTTATATTAGGCTGACTAATTTAGTAACTAGTTTACTAATTTTATAAACATGTTAGCTGAAAATATTTGGTGACTTTCATTTATTTTGGCAAGACTTTTAACCGTTCAACAATAATCGTTATAATTTAGTTAATATTAATAGAACTGTATAGATTTCTACAATTTGTTTTTACTAAAATATAACCAAATATGGCATACATAAATTAACGAAAGGAATAAATCAAATAAAAAATAAAAGATAACTAAATAATACCTGTGCTGTGTGATGGTGTGTATGTGATAGTATGTACATGAGAGTGTACGATGTGCTGATGATTATTATGTGCTATGGATATATATAGATATCTCTCCGCCACTCTGGCAGGTATGAACATGGCAGTGTATTTTTTATAAAAGTGAGCTAAAATTAATTAATTTACGATGATGGTGTTAATCCTTTCCTATTGATAAACATTAATACGAGTTATCTACATAATGTTCGTGCTTCGATTCATGTTTCTCACATCAACACTAACTGTGCAAAAAGCTCAGTTTTGTATCATTCTGAATTCTATGGTGGAATATGCTTAAAATGAGTATTAAGAATATCCAAAGCGCAAAATCTACTGCATCATGAGCATAACCCACATACATAATTACACCTCACTTTTACACCATCACACAACAGAAAGAAAATTAGGTATCACTTAGTAAAATGTTATTGTTTGTTTCCGTTTGTAAATTATTGAACCGTTTTGTACCATCTCTGGCTATATTTTAAGTGTAATTGTTTGTTATTATAAACATTTTTTTAGCTATAGGATTATGAAATAAATAATATGTAAGAATTTTGTTTGCATTTTGTTTTGAATTACAAAAACATACCTACCAGAGTTAATTTACATTTAATTTCCAAAGCCGATTTCGTAATACTATTCATGTTTTTGGTAATAATAGATTAACATAATATTCAAAAGGTCCAATCCTAACCAAACGTGGCTTTACATTTAAATGTTTCGGCTGATTGTGTTATACATATAATAAAGATAAGTCTTACAAGACAATTTTCATTGCACAATTGTCGGGGCGTATAATTTATTTAAAAAATCTATTCAATAGGTTGGTCCCTGATTTCAATCAACCCATGTGCAGTCGTCTATCGGAGAATTCCCGTCGCTTGTTTTCGGTGTATTTTTCGTGCTGGGGATTTCCCGTAATAGCCCGTAGGCCCACTAATTCGCAGATCCGCCTATGTACAATTGGTATCTGTAGTAGCCAATAAAACATCAATATTGAGCTTTAGTACCGCACGATCCCAAGAGACTTAGCGTTAGGGAACTAGATCGAAATTTCAAGCTAGAACGTCGTATTGTTAAGGTTTCTTGGCAGTAATGCGTGGAGGAAACTAAGAATAGATCCAAATGGAAATTCCAGATCAATGTCTTTACCCAAAAGAGGTCCATGCTGCAGAACAAAGAGAAAAGGATATAACAATAACTTACGCAGACTAGAGTTCGAAGTGGGTTTATTATTATCATTTGAAGATAGTCCTATTATAGGCATCAGCCTCTCAGATAATAAACATTATTATTATTAATAATCTAAATAAAAGGGTCGCGGGTGTATTTGCCGGAGGCGGATTATTCTTATTATTATTCTGACCTCTGTTCGATCCCTACACGGACAAAAAACCATGAATGAAAATATTTTAGGATTAAAAGGCTTGAATATGATTCTTTGTTTTGAAAAAATATAAATATTATCAAAAATTAAGAAATTATTATAGTGATTCCTAACCATCCAGTAAATTTTTAAGGTTTAAATTGATCTTATAAATAATGTAATCAATGAAGTTGATAAAATTCCCCACTTTGATGGGTTCAGTTAATTATTGAAATCTATCATAATCACTTAGATATTTCTTTATTTCTATAAGATAAAAAAAATCGGTACAAATTTGCTGCTCCTCAAATCTGCCGCCCTAGAGTTGACCTCAGGTTTGATCCTACTCAGGCTTGATCCTACTCAGGCTGCTGGTAAATCCACCACTTTCCGACGGAGTGTTTACTACGACCTGTAGCTCTAACACGTTCCTATTTTGATTGTACAAGCTCCCATGGGATAGATAATATCTCTCTATCTATATATGTGGTTAACTCAAAAGAGGAATTCGTATCGTAACTTTTGTTGTGACAGTTTTTCGCACCTGTTATGTCGGAGTTTCAAAGTTCGGTCACTTGTTGGTGCGAGTTACTTTGTGGTTTTATTTCGAATTGTAACTTTAACCGATCCATAGCTGACAGCTAAATGAAGATATATTTTGTTATTTGTTTACTACAAAACCACAGGGAAGGGCTTAGTTTTATAGACTCTCAACCCTGTGGACGTGCATTCGAAGCCTGACTGCACAAATAGATTCAGAAAAAAACGGCATATTAACCACTGTGTTTAAACGCGTATACTACAAAGCCAGATACAGAAATCTATGGCCAAAACCATAAATACAAGAGTTTTTTTACGTTCCTACAATACAAACCACTTGCATATTACAATAAAATAAAATGCTCACAGAAATTGAAATATTATAATAGAAACCGTTTTTAAATATAAAATATTTAATCTACAAGTTAAGCAAGCTTTGCGAACACTCGACTTCAACAATTCTTTGTCACAGGTGAGAATATTACAGTGAAAGCGCCGTTGTGTTCAAGAAAGTGCAATTTGCGAGTTTTTAACTGTATTTTGCACTGAGAAATCAAATGTTCTTGCTTGTTTTTCCAGCGCTCATTTAGATGATACCTTCGCGTACTGCCTGACTTCTGCACCTCACTTTTCCAACACTGTACTCTTACCGCAGACTCCGCTATGAAGTCACTTGTGAATAAGTCTTTTCATGATGAATAATGAAATGAATATAATATTCTAAGAAACAAAAATATCAATTTTTTTATACACTAGTAGACTCGGCCTAGCGTTGCTGTAGCGAAGGTTTTTGTAGTAAAGTATTCTATGGAAACGATAGAACGTATGTGAAAGATAGATTATGTGAAACGTCGTTACTTTTACCACAGCGTCATCTGTTAGAATTGTATCAAATAATAAATTGATTGAATAAAGTGATTTTTAGTATTTGTTAAAAAGGTGACCAAAATGTTACGGTTAAATTTCTTAATTAAATACAGTTAACATGATTTTATACTCTAATAAGTCATGTGTGTAATTTAAGAATAGAGTTAATGCAACCTGTAGAATCATGTTTATTGCCTCATGTTCTTCTCTTCCATTCTACGCCCCTGATTTGAGAACTGTCAGTAAATGTAAAATTAGACACATTCAATGTATACTTCTTTTTTGTCTTTCATAAGTGTATATTGTGTTACCTACATGAATAAATGATTTTTGTTTTTTTTCATAAGTTATCAAAGAACAGAGTTTAGTTTTTCTTGAACGCTATTTTAAGAACATTAGATACAATGTCTTAAAACATTGTGCCGCTCTAGATAAGTTCAATCTTAAATTCTGTATATACACATAACGGTTTGTTAGAAACAGAAGGCTGCTTATAAATGTAACAGATAACCACATAATCACGCTTCATTAGATACTCAACTCGAAATGTTAAAACAAATTTCGATAGACCACCGAAATAATTCGTAACCAACCTCCAAGACGTCGTTTACAAATGAATTCTTCCGATAGCCGGTATCTAGCGGCCATAACGGACAAGACAGATGCCCCCTTGCCACCATTAATCCTTCTAATCTCGACAGAAAAGCTCCGGGGAGCTAACATTTATCAAAACAAGAGGTTCCTCAGTGCATTTGTTTGGTATAATAAGGTGATAATTGAACCTATTGTAGGCAGTAAAAAGTACAAATTTTTATTGAAAATTTTTAATCAAAACTATCTGACCATGCGAGCTCAGTACCGTCCAATATTATGATAAATGTACGTGTCGTGTTACTGATCTTAATGAACGATTTTATTAAAGTAATACATTTTTTAAGTAATATATATTTTGATATCTAAAAAATGGCATCCGAATATTGTTATATCTGTTGGAATATAATAACTACAACTATGAAAAAAATACTAGAAAATAGCTTAAAGGATAGATTAAAATACATTTAATAATAATTAGATGCCCGTGACTACAATTTTTTAAAGTTGAAATCAAACTCAATTTCGCATTTAAAACTATAAAATATTATCATAATCATAAAGTACAAATATTCAAGTTTATTTTGATGTATGATAATTAAAGAAATATGATATAAAACTAACGACATAATTGCCGACGACTTTGGAATTTTTTTTGTACAAAGAACTCTTCATATTTCATTGCCATCTGTAGTTAATTGGGTACACTATTTCGTAAGCTATCGTTCTACGTCGATAAAAACGTTTATTTCTAACGTCAGTTTGAACTAGATGTCATTTTCTTAAACTCTTCGTTTTGGGTACTGTAGTAACCACGTACGAATGAGGCCATACTGTTTTTTGGTTACTGAAGTACCCACGTACAAGAGAGTGGGTAACGGTAAATATGGAAATTTAAACTATTTGATGAGTGGCTGAATGAATGTGTTTGAATTTTATACGAAATCTCACGTAAAATTTCTATATGTCAAAAGCTACGTTATCTATAAATCTAAATGTAACCCGATCTCTCTATTTACTGTTTATTTTTCGCAAAAGATTTTGGTAAAATATTTTTTTTTCATCAACATTTTTTACATTTATATTAATCCAATCAAAATCAATACCGCCTATTATCTACCGTTTACACAATACATAACCTCCAATTCTATTATTCGCCCTTCCATTGTTTGGCTAATCTCCAATGATTAACGGTCCCTTTGTTGTTACAGGCATCCCGCCGATGTAAACCCAAATCCGCAATGAGATGAGTATGCGCGTGTCGTGGGCCAGGTGGTGTTGGATAGTTATCTTCACCACGTGCACCGCGAGGACTGCCAGCGACTGGCTCGACTGCGCTCACATCGCCACGTGTCGGTGCAAGTGGTCCTCGGGCAAGAAAACCGCCACTTGCGCCTCTGGTGACCTACGCCGCCCGCCCACACTCTCCTCCGATATACAAGTGCTGGATCTCCACGATAACCCACTGAGAAATCTCCCCCAAGAAGTATTCTTCAATATCGGGTTGTTGAACTTACAACGACTAAATTTACGCGCGACCAAACTACGCTCCATACACGCGGACGCGTTTTTACAATTAAGAATTCTTATTGAGGTCGATCTGGCTGATAACGATCTCGCCATACTCCCCAGAGATATTTTTAGAGGTAACGAGAGATTGAGATTGGTTGTTCTCAGTAATAATCCGTTAACGATATTACTAGCCGATCAATTCCCACCGTTACCGCATCTACGCATGCTGTTGTTGGATGGATGCCGATTGAGAACGATACACACAAATGCGCTAAGGAATTTGAAATCATTAGAAACTATAGATTTGCGTAGAAATCAACTCACCTACCTGAGATTGATAACCTTTTCATTACCAGCCCTGAAGACTATGTCTCTATCGGGAAATCCATGGAGGTGTGACTGTAGATTAAGAGAATTCAAAGATTGGTTTTTAGAAAGTAAATTAGGTACGGAAGAATTAGTATGCGTGGAGCCGTCCACGCAGTCTGGGAACAAATGGCGTCACGTATCTAGTGAAGTTATGACGTGTCCGCCTGAAGTAAAATCAAGTACATTAGTCATAAGGGCAGAAGTTGGCGTTGCAGCGACGTTTGGATGTTGGGTGCACGGTATACCGAAGCCAAAAGTAACGTGGTTGTTTGATGGTGTAGATTTAAACAATAGCAGTGTCGATTGCGACATGGAAGAAACTGATTCTATAATAGAAGACGACAATATAGAGGAAAGAGTGCCCGGTAGTGTTAGGTGGGTGAATATCACTTTATTTAATGTAACCGCAAGTGCTGCTGGCGAGTGGACTTGTGTAGCCAAGAGCGTAGCAGGGGAATCTCGGGCCGTAATTAGTTTAGTATTGCCAAGGTCACAAACTGCCACCGCTCGAACGGCACCTGGCATTCCTCAATTATTGGGCGTAGTCTTTGGTGCATTAGGCGCATTAGCAGCCCTGGGTTTTATAGCTGCAGTCGGATGCTGGCACTTGAGAAAAAGAAGTGTACCACCGAGTAGAAGTTTTATGGATCAAGAGAAACGGTTGATAGATGCATCCGTGGTTGTCAGTTGTGACCGTTCCATCGCTGATATGGCATCTCCTTGTGACTTCGAGTTGACAGAAAGGTCATTATCAGTGGACGAACAGCCAAGAGGTTGTGCTTTTGATCCCGTTCATATAACTATAGAAGGTACTCCCGGTGCGTTTCCCCCTCCACCAGCAGAGTTTGCAGTACCTGTGCCGTATGGGAATATTTTTATATCAGTGCAAGTTGCAGGAAGAGGCGAACCGGCAAAGTATCCAGACTTACTAAGCGGTGGTGCAACGTTGCCGAGACGAACTAGAACATGTTGTGGAGCTCCCTACGATAACATGGGTCCTAGAGTCACAGCAACTGGGAGTTCCACTTGGTCCCTGCCGGGAGCGACCGCCGAAGAGTCATCCGAGACCCCAGTGCTCACCCTCCCGCCTCCGCCGCCCGAGTTCGTCTCCCTTTAGCCTAGGCCCCTGGTACTGGACCCCTCGAATCTGAGGTGACCTGGTACCAATGATTTTACAAGTCAATTAGACTAATTCCCAATTTTATTGTATCGATAATTTTGACGGATAATTTAAATTGTATATAGTGTGTGCGCGATGTGAGACATCCTGTGAGATTATTATAAGGTTGTTATCAATATTGTATGATATGGAGTCTGTAAGCAAACTTGTTGTTCGTACGTTGGGATGTTGACTCGAAAGCGTTTAGTCTCGATATTTGTTTCTAGATTTTCCTTTCTTCGCATTGTCTTCCCAACTTTTGTAAATATTGTTTATTCGTATTATACAATTTTCCCAAATATAAGACTGACCCTTTGTCTTATTTTCATGTCTCTTTGTATAGTGTAGAGCTAATCACTTGAGCAGATAGCTTTTCTTTTAACTGAAAGCATAAAATGTAAAATAAACCCATCACATGTAATATACTGAGTTGTTTGATTTATATCCCCGTTTCATTTAATATGAATTGTTCTCAACATAAATTCAATTTATACAGACGATTTTGAATGTTTTATATTGATAATATAGTATTAAATTTTATTAATGCAACGGAATAAATAATAAATGGGTAATATTTTGTAAACCTTTACTGAAGAGTTACAATACGAATTAATCTTAAAGGAAAAATCGAAAGGCAATCTGAAGAAAAATCGGAAAATTAATTTCACCCGAAACAAGAGGCAAGATTTTTCTCAGTAAATTTTGTTTGGCCATAAAATTAATTCTTTGCTCAATTTAACTGCCAAAACAATTTGTTGCGAGCTATAATGCCTTTGACCCAGTTACATATACATACAAAATACATCACGATAGAGAGGGTAGTGTATAGTTGTAAATTTATTGTTAGTTTTATTGTTTATTGTTAAGTTTTTTTTTTAATTGGTGCATTAGTTTTTTAGTGTATCTTGCAACTTTAAAATTTTATTAATGTTCGTTAACTTACATTTAAATTAATTATATTTCATATCATGAGTTAAATTTAAGATTTTACATCTAAAAGCAATTGAAATTAACTAGATCAAGTGAGTGACTCATCGTCCACAAAACTATACACTATTATTAGAGTGACAGATACCAGTGGAAACTGATAGTCCGCTCCAGATGTTCACCAGTATGATCAGATAAGGCCTTAGCTACCGACTGTAGAGAGAGAGATATCTAAGAGTTATGGAATATCATAGATAAGTTAATTTTAGGACCGATAGGAAAATTAATTAATTCACATAAAATATTGAATCAGAGAGAAATCATTCTTCCGGCCTCTTAAAAAGTAATAATATTATATATTAATTTAGTATTTCATTTTATTTTTATATGAAAAAGTTTTACGAATATACAGTCTATAGGGAAATAAAGCTGTATGTTAATTAAACTATTAAACTTATAAAGAATAAACATTTTTCTTAGGTCGCAGTGCAATCATTCCTAAGTATATAGCTTTGACATTTGTGACAAACACATTTATTATTCTATTAAGCACTTGTTAAGAATATTATACATTTATTTTAATTAACTGTTCAAACAAAATAGTTAGTTAATACTAACAGTTTAATTTACATAAATACTGTTAGAGAAACTATTTTATAAATATTTAAAAAAAGCAATGATTGGGACAATAGCTTCTGTGAAATAAAAGAAAACTTTTTCACATAACAATCTGTTTGTTTTAACTGTAGAGTGTATGTCACTGCGTCATAGTTAGTTTAAATCTGTATTTGCCTATCTATTATTATTTATGTATTATGGTAACATTTTTATTTTACGCCTTCCCTTCTGACGACTATCGAAAAAGAGATAACGGTAGTTGAATAACTGGCAACACTTGTATAATTAAAACCACAGCTGAAGCATAATTCCGCACTTATCACTTAACTGTAGTACCATCAAAACACTAATTAAAAGTTCACAATGAACAGACAGACTAAAATTTGGGTCATGCCTCTTCGGACTTAACCAATGGCTCAGTGCTTACAGTTCCAGATTAGTTTTAATAGCCGGATAGAAAGTTGAGGGTTGCAGCCTGGCCTTGGTTAATGCTGCAATCTGCCAGATCCCGTTTGTTTTGGATATTCATCCCCTGTGAGTCTTACCCTGCACATCAATGGCTAAAGAATTAAGCACACTGGAAATCTATAAAATATGTGTTTGATACACTATTGTTGAGGTCCAACGATTGTTTATCGAGTCTGGCAAAAACCTAAATTTTAAAGAAGTTTTCATTGTGTAGCATATACGCCTCTGTCATGAGCGATTGTATTAAGAAATACATAAATAATAATTAAATATATGTATAAAATAAAAAATAATGTAAATTTTAATTGACACAAACATATAACCGACACTAATCTTATATCTTTAAACGAGCAATTCTTGTATATATATATATATATATAATTGGAATCTCGGAATCGGCTCCAACGATTTTCATGAAATTTAGTATACAGAGGGTTTTGGGGGCGATAAATCGATTTAGCTAGGAATCATTTCTAGAAAATGTCATTTTATTTGTGTTTTATCAACTTAAACATAGAATTGCTCGTTTAAAGATGTCAGTCAAGTAAAAACTTAAATATGAATATAATTATCTTTATTCGATAATTATATTCATATTTCATAATTGTATTAGTATATAATTCGTACTTAAATAAAATTTCCAAAAAATACGATGTATAAGAAAAAATACCGAGCTAAGTTCGGTCATCCAGGTCCTCGTAATTAAAAATTGATAAATATAGAACACCCACCTCGCAAGCACCAGTTCTGTGGTCACCGGTTCCATCTATCAGGCAACAAAATCTTTATCTAGCGTCTGTGCTTGAATACCAAGAGTCTCTACTCCAAAGGGAACAAATTCAAAGGAGAAGAACAGACTCTTATTTGAGTGGTTTATTATCTTGTATGTATATATATATACTAGGGTAAAGGGTCATCAATATTTTCTACTGTAGGAGCGAGCTTCATAAATCTTGGCAAAAAATATGATGATGTAAATTTTGTGGAGTATGATGCCTTTATAAGTTTCTAGAATAAAACTTAAGTGTCATTTGTGCCGCACAACGGGCACTTTGTCGCCACAGTGGAATAGTCTAAGAACTGCTGTACATATTATAACTGGTAAGTAAATTCCTTAAATCTTTATCTTAGATTTAAAAACCTCAGGTATCTTTTACTAATAATGGCTTTGTTTGTTCCTTCATATTAAATTTATATTTTAATCTACCAATCAATCAATCTTACAACTGTGCTTTATAAAACTGTGCTTTATGTTTCTGTTTCAATGTGTATTCCGTTTTGGCTTTGGTGTGTAATGTAATTGTTTGGATATTGTTTAGTGATTAGATGAGGAATTTAGGGACTAGCAGGTCTAGGGGCCTTATCCTTCGCCAAACACTGGTACCCTTATGGGTCGTGAATACCATAGCCTTGCCTTCGCTTAGGAATGCCCACGTAATCCGTCCTCGTAAATATCCCTGTGTGAAGTAAATAGTCTTGGACACCATGGCCTCCAATGCCATAAGAGAGCAGGACGTTTTTCCCGCCATGTGCTAGCGACATCATACGCCGCTCTCTTGCCTCTGTGAATGTTCCAGCGATTTCGGAGCCAATTGGCATTTCCAGGGACGATGACAAGTGGCCGGATGGGATGTCTTTAATTCCTTGTAGGATGAGGTGTAGTTTGGTGTATATCCACACAAGTAGCATTAACATACATTTGCTCCGTCTCCTACCTCGGGCGAGCACAAAAGCAGGAGGAAAATAATAAACGGCTCAAATGTAAGTCTTTCGTTGGTATAATTAATCAATTATTTAATGAGATAATTCGATGATAAATAATAATATGTAATTTCCATTAATTTGGCACCAAAATATGGTGGTATCAATCTAAGCCTTTCATATTCTATCACACAACCTTATTAAGTTAGCATCTCTTAAGCTAAATGCAGTATTTCCATACAATATTCATGAGATCTTCACGACGATCTATGTTGCTCTTGACACAGAAATAGCGATAGTATATTAATATTTTATAATAATTCTAGTTTGTATATTCACTAAGGAACATTGGCTTTTTTAGCATTTAACGTGGTCTATTGTGAGGAAAAATCCCCTTAAGGATTTAAGGAATTGGTATGCTGTTCCCTTGACGGCCTACGAGCAGTCCAGGTCTAGTCTAAGTATTGATCATTTCCTTCTATAAATTGCCCTCCTGAGAAGGTTCCATAGCTACATGACCTGATACTGTCATCACCTTTCAAGAAATGATAATCTTGAAGCATGCAGCCTGTCGATTCTGTAACTCACTTTACAAATTCTCACTGCGGATTCCGCTCTCAAATCACTCCTGAAGGTCAGGTTACAGTTTGGTATTCTGATAAACAATAACCACGACAAAAGCGCCGCTCTAGTGAGATTGTTTAGGTACATTTGGAACTATAATTTAAGACTCACATCACTTATGCTCAAATAGTCTTGCTATTTCGCATTCTGATGACACCATTTGACTTCTCGTGTGAATTAAAATCGGCAGTGAACTCGATTTTTTACGTCAAATTAAAAGTTGCTCTTTCCTAGGTGAAATCATGATTTACAAGTGAGTTAGCCATTTTTTAGCGAAGTTAAAGGCTGTTTTACGTGAAAATATTCTAATATAGGACAATCTATATATATGTGGTAAGTTTATAAATTAATATTTATAAATACAGCATTTTTTTACGATAAATTTATATCTATAAGCATTAAGTTTAGTAAAATAGAACTTTTTTATTCTTACAGAAGGCCCGTCCACTTTAAACCTCTATTTCAATAAATAAATTATGTAAATAATTAAAAAATACTTATTGTATTATCTATAGATGGCGAAGAAAAAGGCATGAAACGACCAATTGGTTTCTCGGCCTTGGTTACTATCGCTTTTTTCCAATACCCAAGACATTATGTGGTATTTACGAAACCTAAAACATTTCCTATATGGGCTGCTGAGATGAACGAAGAGTCTAGTAAATAGATAATAATAATAATAATAATAATAGCCTTTATTTCCAAAAAACTTTAAAATTTAGGGATAATAAAACGTCATTCAGTTAAGTTTTGGTTTGTCCACCGTTGGACATAGGTCTCCTCCTTCCGGTTCCACTCGCGTCTGTCGCGGGCCAGGCGCGGCCAGGTAACCCCGGCGATGATGTCATCTGCCCAGCGTCGGCGTGGGCGCCCCTGCGGCTGGCTCGCGCCGCGCGGGTACCAGTGCAGCACTCTCTCGCTCCATCTGTTGTCACTTGTTCTTGCTGTGTGCCCTGCCCAACGCCATTTCAGGCGGCACACCATTTTTGCCGCGTCTATTATTTTTGTTCTTTGTCGTATCGCTGTACTCTTTACCCTGTTTCTGAGACTTAAGCCTAGCATGCTCCTTTCGGCTGATCGTTGAAATATTTGAATTTTCTTTATTAATTCAACTGTGATAGGCCATGATTGGCAGCCGTACAACAGTGTAGGTGTCACAACTGAGTCCATCACTTTTTTCTTCAGTGATAGACTCATTTGAGACTTGAAAATATGCTTGTGTGACCAATATGAACCAGATGATATTGTTCTAATAACTGAAAGTAAATAGATAATCTAAGGTAAACATTTTGATTATTTTAGCAATAAAATATAATTATTATCTCAGAACCAATTTTTCAATGGACTCTTCATCATTTCTTGTCTCCAGTAGATTCATCCTATTTTATAAGTAGGTAAAGTATACTAAAATTATTAATGTAATAATTTCAGAGTTCCAATGTTCAAAAAATCCTGGTTGAATTTTTCTGCCTTTGAAGTAGAATATCACATTTGTATCAATGACAAGGACCCTGGATATAGAAAGACACAATAGTGCAGATATTTTCAAATAATTGAATTTCAACTATCCTTCAATTTATAATAAATGATATCACAGCCCGAACAACCAAAATTGGCGGTTCTTATATCTTTATAAATATTCATAGGTATAACATTAAGGTTTTGAATAAAAACATTATTCTGCTTGACACAAGTATAAAATACCATCATAATGTACATGATAGTTTAAGTACTTATTAAGCTTTTTAATGTTTTTGTTCATAACAATTACTTTTTCTTAACTGATTAGAAAATATATTAAAATAAATAAATATATTTGTCTACAAAATAAAGTAGTAATTGATTAGCTCTATGTGAGGCTGGGTTTGATTAGTTTTTATTATACTTAAGTTTAAGTTTGTATTACTGAAAGTTATTTTGTAGTGTGTTAAAAGTTTATTATTGACATTAAATCATATTGTATAAGTTATTATTCTGTTCTTTTATTTACCTATACAGAAACACACATATATATATATTTTATTTCTCCTTAGCCATGTATTTAAGGTTACTACGTTTTTATTAGGCAGTCATTAAATAAATAGTAGTTTTAATAAATCATTTTATTAATATAATATTATTAAATACAAAAAAAATTATTATGAAGTACACAATTATCTTAAACACAGTCATACAATTTTTCATATAAATCAATTGTTGATCTCAGTTTAATATATCTTCTTTTCCATCATTGTTCATTATCTGCTTCGTTCTTGATGACTACCGCTGATGGCTGTAATACAATTGTTATCTGTTAAAATTGTAAATAGTGAGATGTGGTATGTGACCATACTGACACAATAATATTGCATAGCAATAGCAATTTAATCATATTGTTTTATGCAAGTTATTAATTGTAATTAATACAAACAACACACAAAACCTAAAACTATTTTGAGTAGGATAACCTGAAGCGTAATGGCTTGTGAAGTTTAAAAAGAATGTATGGAATACTATTGTAATTCTAAGTAAAGTTTCTTAAAAACTAGTTTCATAAATAAGCCAAATATTATTAAGAGTTTTATCGTAACAAAGGCACTTATTACACTATTTTGCACATAATATTTGATTCAATAGTATGAATAAAAATCCTATATCTTAATAAAGGTTTGCCCTAGATTTTCTTTGATTTGGATTAAAACAATTATTTATAAATGAAACAAATCTATGGTTCAGGCCCATAAAGGGTATGTTTAGTGCTAAACTGGAGTCAGCAGCAATAACTACTTTTTTAATATTGATTGCTTCTATATTTATAAAATAAGTTATAGCAATGTCATTTCCAACATATCAATAAAAATCAATATTGATCACTTACACTGGTATGAATTTGAGCAATTGAAAGCTTATAGATTTGATCCAAATTGATTATTATAAATTTATTCTGAACAAAATATTATATGAAACCTTTGGTACTCACCTTTAGTAACATTTTGAAATTTAAGATATCTATCCATCCTGTTTAGTTTGAATCCTTAGACGATTTGCGGAGAGTATCACTTTAAGAGCGGCATGATAATATTTTTGTTAAGATAATATTCTTAAATTGTGATAATATATCCAGATGCTGGGTATCCTTTGTTTCGTGTCATAATATAATGAATGTTTTTAAGTTGTCTGTCCCTCACAAACACCACGGCTTTCAGTTGTCGCCTGTTGGGTTATAGTAAATACTAAATATAAACTCTTCATTGGAAGTTATAAATAAAACACGTAACTTAAGATGTATTATATATAGTATGTAAATTAACGTGTATTTATCTAATTTGAATTTAATCTAGGTCCCCCAAAACATGATTGACGTACGAATTCTTTTTTTTATTTTTATCGAATAAAATATTAAACATGTATTTTGTTTATAATTATGAAAATTTTGACAATTAACTCTTTTTATAAATAAAATGGGTTAATTGTCACGACATTCATAGACAAAAACTCACTTAGTAAGTCATCTACCAACTCCCTTCACTCACAAAAACGAAAAGTGAAATTGCTTAACAGAATACCGTGAGATACCAAAAATGAAGTGACTGACGAAGGGAGCGCGGTTTATGAAATGAGTTGCGAGTTGAAATCACGGTTTAACAGAATCGAATCGGTTTCAACCCGCATTATTGACTAGTAGTTTTCTTCTAACAACGAAGTGGAACTCCTTTTTTTATAGAACAGGGGGCAAACGGCCAGAAGGCTCACTTTAACTCACTCATGTTAAGTGTTACCGCCCATGGACATTCTCGATGCTAGAGGGCTCGAGAGTGCGTTGCCAGCCTTTTAGGGATTTGCACGCTCTTTTCTTCAAGGTCCCTAAGTCGAATTGGTTCGGAAATACTTCAGTGGGCAGCTGGTCCAACAAACTGGTGGTACTCGGCAAAAACTGCCTCCATCTCCCCAAGACAGGGAAAAACAGTGACGCTACAACCTTTTGTATGTTTTCCCTCACCGTTCTAGCGAATGTTAAATGTACACATAGAAAGTCCAAAAGGTGAACAGCTAGGGTTCGATAGGAAAGCACTGCTTAATAGTGCAATATGGTTAATACTGACTTGAACCAGAATGTTCATATTAATAATATCAAAACTCATAAATGTGTTGCCTTCTACTCTGTTGCTCTACCCACGTTCGCTGTAAACTGAACGGCGATATATGTAATCATTTCATAATTTTAGTTTTTGTTTGCAAAGTTATTTTAAAATCCTTATACAAATACAAAGTAACGAACATAAACAAGTTCAAAATCCAACGTGCAAACAGTGTTTGAATTACAAATCAATACAACTATTGTGAACAAACTATTTTGCTATTGTGAGAAAATTTGTTACAACTTCGATTCGGGGCCTTTAAATATTAGCTCGAATTATTGGGACTTTGGCAACTTGAAAGTTATTTGCCGTGTGGGATTAAATTTATTGTTTACTAATCTGTTAGATTCGCGTTCTCGAACTTTCTTTAAACCTTTTTGTATATATTATGTATTCCATCTTTATGTTAGCTTTTTCATTATGAAATAAATGATAACTAAGAGTCATACTAATATTGTCTTTTTCCTTATGTTGTTGTGGAGGAAGTATAGTGTATTGTTCTACTGAAAAGATCCTCAACTAGATTAACCTCTGAGTGGCCCATAGGCCCAATGGCTAGGTCGATAAATCGAAGGTATATAATATTAGGCGGATAACTTTTTTATTAGACTTTAGGGTATAATATTATAGTCACATTGACTTGTAAGCGCAAGTTTGTTCTGTTATTACAATATGTTCTGTTATTAAAAAAAAGTTCAGTGATAAGTACATACATACAGAATTATAAAGATATCGTTTAAGTAATAAACGATACATATTGAAAATTTGGAAACTGTTACTCAATAGAGCAAGATTAAGAGAAGAAGAGATCAAGACCCTTGCGGTCATATCATGTTTAGAATATGGGGCAAAGGAGCGGTTCAAGTATAACGTTCGCACTATAGGGGGTATGCTTGAAAACGAAATGCATTCAGAATAAAATAATACGTAATTTTTGGGCCCCAAAGACAATAATATGGATGACTCTAGTAAGATTATTAGGACAAATACAATCTAAATTTATAAATTTTATTGAATAAGGCAATACACAAAAACAACTTTATACTGAAACTTATGAATTACAGCTATTGTCTGTGGTCACCTGTGCTGCCATCAAGCTCAGTAATTCCCAATAGCGACCGAGATCCCGACTTCAATGTTGCACTGTCATTGTGGGCCACGAATTAAGATAGAACTCTATCGTAAATACAAAAGATATTGAACGTTCTGTATGGCGCACCTGACATTCTTTGAGGGGATTGAAGCATGTTTAAAGAGACAGTAAAAACTGAAGATCTATTATTATTCCTTCTTGTTATAATTTCTGTTTTAAAAATTTAGGAGGTAGTCTCTTTTCTATTTCTACCTATCTTAATTGAAAAAAGAAGCTAAGTTCTTTACAGGCCAAACGGTAGGATATTTTGGCTATGACGAATAAATAAATAAACATTCCAAATTTGATTATGACAAGTGACTTTATCACAAAAATCTTTACTCCAAGAGCTTGAAAATTCGTTCGTACGAGTTCTACCCTGTCTCAATCATTTTATTTTACTCAGTACAATTTCAATCCGATTGCAAGTTGGAATAAGACGAGAATGTTCTATTTAGTATTTCCCGCTGCTGCTTGTCAATGTCTGAATAGTCTTTCTCATGGTAGGGTTACCACTTTATATTAATATTAGCCTTTTATTTCAGATATACTTAAATAGTTTTCTTTTATCTCAATATTTTTAGGTATCTGTGCCATTCCTGTCTGCACTGTGCTTGCTGTTTTTATTTATTATATATATTATCTTTATTCTAAATTTCGTATTTGCCTTTATTTGGGCACCAGTTTAGTACGTTTTTACTCCACTTGACATCTACCATTATTTATTTAATACAACATTGTATAATTGGGTTTTGTGTTTAATAAATTTGGTTTAGAATCGCTATTCTGACATTAATAAAAATTATTGGAATTAAAACCGTGTTGTATCTTGGCTATTTTTGTCTAGATTATTTAAATAAACCCACGGAATTAAGTTATTCAATGTGAAGTTGGTCAAATCTTAAGGCCACGTTCAAAGGAAAACGCATCTTAAAGTCGTTCCTTGATTGACACAATATTTCACTAATAATTTGTGTATTCAACAAATACAAAGAAAATTCGACAGCATATAGATTGTAAGGAGCTAGCAACCCTAGTGGTTTTAAAATGATCAAACGTTCAACGAATAGAAAAAGAGTGGTTCATCCTTTGAGACACTGCAATAATGGATTTACAGGAATCTGTGGCGTTGAATAAGTAACGCTTTTATTTGTGAAGTGAGATTGGTCACTGAGTACTTTACTTTATACATTAGATCCAAGCCTAGAGGCCTTGACCTCCTAAGACAAACGGAAGTGTCATCATCATAGGCAAGTAGGTGATCATCTGTTTGTGCCTATTTCTTCACGCAAGGGGCAAACAAGGCAATTGACGATATTTTAACTTACCGTCGGAGCGAATCCGAAATATAAATTAGACAGTCCATCAAACCTCAGGGATGTGAGTCGCGCGCTAAAGACAAATAATAACAAACAAATACATTGAAAATATAGCCGGAGACGGAATAGTACTACAAAAAGTATTCAATACTATTAATTCAGTGGTACCCAATTTAGCTGTGTTGTGTGATGGTGTAAAATGAGGGTATAATAATAATAATTATTATTATTATTCATTTATTTTTCTTCCATAAAACATTTACAACAATAAATAAAATTACATTTGTGACGGTATTGGAATGGAAGCCTGGTTTCCAAACTATGTAAGAACCTGTGATATGGATAACCAGGCTTCCATTCCATAGCCAACTCATATTAAGTACCTAGTGACAAAAAGTACATACATAAAATATATGTACTTGAAGATGTGTGTGTGGTGTGTGCTCATGATTTTGCGCTATGCATATTATTAATACACTTTTTACATTTTGGACATACAAACAGTCGTTGTACCTATGTCCAGGCTGCGCGATACAACACTGAGTTTTTTTTGCATAGTTAGTGTTAATGTGAGGTACATGAAAGTACATGAAATAAAGCACGACTATGAGTATTGTAGGCAGGAACAAGAAGGGCAACTTTTCTAGAAGCAATCTACAATTAATTTTATTTGAGATGATGTCGTGTTGTAGCAATAAATATTTTTTTCCGTTGAGAATCTAAAGTATTAATTTTTAAATGTTCACAAGCGTCTTTATAGGTATTAAACTTTTATAAGTCTTATAGGAGATACATTTTATAAAGTCTTCTTGTCTTTTAACTAACAATCGAATTTCAACTATTTTTTTTTAGGTGCATAATTATTATTTTCACCGATCAATCTCCTTCGTGCTTTCTTCATCTACCTACACGACGCTGGCGAAGTACCTTGTGCCCAATTGGCGCAAATTAAAGCCATTTAAAAAAAAAGTTTATTTGGATCTTATTTTTTTTTGTGTGCAGAGTAACTAGGTAATCAAACTGAGCAAGTATATTCCAGAAGACTTCTTACCTATGTATAGTATAGAACTTTAAGGGCCTGTTTCACAATGTATGGTTAAAGTGCCAAATAGCTATGCAACACATAAATTATTCGAAAGATAAAAGTTCCAAATAAGATACTTCGAATTTCATGACGTATAGCGCTATCTGACAGTCGTGAAACGTAAAAATACTATTTATCATACCAATAAGTAACAAATAGCTTATTTGGAACTTATCTGGACATTGTGAAACAGGCCCTTATACAGTCAACATCATGAAAATGTTCACTGACACGTCTTACATAACCAAGTTGATGGGCTTTGTCATCCATTGTGTCAATATGGTTATTATACGCCATTTTATAGTCTAGTCTAAATCTACGAACACAATCTACTTCTTAAACGGATTTGTTATTAATATATATACATACATAACTAAAGATTATGTTATATATATGACTTTATTTAGTTTACGTAAAGTTGTGGGTCAAACGGCATTTCCTTAACATTTTTTCAACCTACATTTTAAGAAGCAATTATTTTAAAACGTGGCACTACAAGACAAAGCTCGGGATTTTCTGAAATAGTGCTTAATGAGCGCTCTCCGCACATATTATGTAGTCTAAGGCCCAGTTTTTTGATCCGTAGTTAACTCAACTATTGGTCAAATATCGTTACTAATAGTTAAAATTCAGCAAAATGCGTTTTTTGATCCGTGGTAAGAGTTACTAATGGTCAAATATCTAACCATTAGTCAGAAAAGTTAACTACTCAGTGTAGGAAGGTTAAACAAGATGGCCGCTGGTTATTAATAAAGTAACAGCTGATTGTCACAGAAATCAAGCTATGATAAATACATTTATTATAAGAAAAAGCAAAAAATTAAGTAAATTGTGGTGGAAAGAGCATTTAGAGCGTGGAAAAGAAGGTTTCCCTGCATAGGGTCACAATTAAGGGTGGCTTTAAAAAATGTACCTACAGGCTATCATTGTTGTATATTGCATAATATATTTATATAAAAGAGGGAATATCTGCCGAAAGACGATGGAAATTCCACACTTTACCTTCCATAGCAGAGATTTAGCAGAGTACAGAACCGCGGTAGTAAATGATGAAGTATATTAATAAATAATATTAAATTCATCATGTATTTAAAAGCCTATAATATTAACTCATATGTAACGTACTTGCAATGAACTACAGCTATACATAAGTAAGCGACCTAGGATGTTCTTTAGGACTTTCTATTACATATATGAGTTAGCATCAATCTACTTTATTACAAGACAATTTAAATAAAACATGTGACTAAATTAATAAAATGTTTAATTATAACATAAATACAAACAATTTTTATTAAAAAAAAAACAAGACAATATTACAATACCATTACCAGTCATGCAGTTTGAAAAGGTAAACTGTTTATGGTTAAAAGTTGAAATAACTAGAATTTTAGCACAGCATTAGAATTATTACTAGCTACAGAACCGCGGTAGTAAATAATGAAGTATATTAATAAATAATATTAAATTCATCATGTATTTAAAAGCCTATAATATTAACTCATATGTTACCTACATACTTGCAATGAACTACAGCTATACACTAGTTAGCGACCTAGGATATTCTTAAGGGCTTTCTATTACATATATGAGTTAGCTTCAATCTACTTTATTACAAGAAATGTTAAATGAAACATGTGACTAGATTAATAAAATGTTTAATTATAACATAAATACAAACAATTTTTAGTAAAAAAACAATACATGAAACCTTAAAGCAGCAATTTAATACATATTTACTACCTAATTGTCTCTTCTTGCATTTCACTTGCATGGATTTTTGGCGGGCTTCAAATCAAATCATTTATTCCAATTAGACCACCTAAAATGGCACTTTTGAATAAAGATTATTCTAGATGCCGCTTCCAAAAGGTTGTTTCATGTGGAGAAGAATGGGCAAGAAACTCCACAGTTAAGTTTTTTTTTTTAAATAAAATTTAGAATATTTGTATACATAAGTTAAATAATTATATGTGAAGACTATGTACTCCTAAAATAATATCACTATACAGGTCTTTATTGTAGTTAGTAATACTAAAATAATGTGTTTGTAGTATTATACAACAAAAAATAATATGTAAATTTAGATCTGCAACCAATTGATTTTGTCAAGGCTCTATGATTATCCTATGAAGCAGGACCAGTTCATTTCACAGCATTCTTCTCTTAAATATAATCCTCTAATTTGGATTATACTTGTTTACAAATGTAAATTTTCACTTATTGCGGAGTTTTAATGTCACAGGGTATTTTATTGTAACTTTTAACCCAATATATACATAAATGATGTTTGAATTTTGGCTAATCTGAAAGATGGTTCAGCTACTTCATCTTTATTTCTAGTAATGAAATTATGTCTAACAGATTCGTGACAACAAAGTTTATAACTGGCTCTGACAGCTTTCTTTTGAAAAATAAAAATGGATTCAATGTCAGCAGCCCGACCCCACAGTAAAATCCCGTACGAGATTATGCTTCTTTGTGCAGCAAATGTTTTCGATTCTCTTCCTTAGCATAATTCGGCAAATCACGCTCTCCCTTTTTGTTTTTATAGATAGCTGGAGTGATCCATTTCTTTTCAGGTTAGGACTGGGTAATCCTTGAGTAGCATCATCAATTTGGTGGTTTCATTTTGAGCCAAGTTAGTACGGTCCCTTTAACAAAACATAAATGTATTATTTTTTTACGAAACACAAGATAAGCCGGATTAAATAACACGAAAATATGTTTGTACTTACTTGTTTGCCCGTTGGCTGCTTGCTAACATCGTTATTTATATATTTTAGTATCTTTATAGGTGTAAAACGTATTAAAACAGAGAAAAACAACTTTATTTATATTTTGATTAATTTGACACTTCAAACTTTTCAAGAACAAATAACGAATGAAGATGTCAAAAATGGATTTCATTCACTCAGTTTGTCTTGTGTTGTCATACAAAATAAATATTCCCCACAAATAAAAAACATTTTTATTGGGATGTCATTGTTCATTGCACTGGCAACAAATTGGCCAGTTGTTAAGTTTGACTATAGTTAAAATAGACATTGAAAAACGCATTTACGATTTTACTACTGGTTAGTCATTTAACTATAGTTAAAGTAACAAATGGTCATACCACTTTTTACTACGGATCAAAAAACTGGCCCTAAGAGTTGGTTACGTAGACTAAGAGACTGCCAAAAGTACACAAAACCGATGCTACGCGTTATGATACTTTGATTATTTTAGCAATGTTCACATCAGGTCACTTAAAATCAGATGAATTTACTGCCCGTTTGCCATCTGTTATAAAAAACATCCATAGCTTTTGGAGGTTGGATTGACGTAAAATGTTAATTGACTTGATGTTTTTGATAAGAAATAACAGTTTCAGACCCCACTATAAAAATAATATGTATAAAACCAACGTGGGTTTGACGATTAATGTATCAATTAATTATGGCATTGAGGCGACGGTATCACTTAATATCATGTGTGCCTCCTGCCCGCTTGCCCCCAGTTCTATAAAAAAATTTTTTTACAAGCATTGCGCTATTGCTAAAGCTGATTTATTTTTAAAATTATTGAAATATTTTTCATTTGGTAACATAAATAAAGATGACAATTAACACTTACACACTTGGGAGTATGAATTTAAAATAGAAATGTTAGTACTCAAAAGGACCTAAATAATCTTCAATCCTTGATAAATACTAAACAAAGCAACAATAAGGAATTCAAAACAATTCATAATTAATAATTCCCCGTACATTTTTTACTTTTAATTTATTCGAATTCAGGTTGATAAGATTCTTGTAGACGTCGTTAACCTCGATAAAGGATGGTTGTAATTAAAAAATCTGATTATTTGCGCTGACATCAAAAGAAATTTTAATTGGATAACACTAGATAACTTTTACGCCAGGATAACACTGCAGTTTTATTCTTGCTTATTGTAATTATTACAATTGGTCTACAGGTTATCTTCCTTTGTTGAGGTCTTTGATAGGTAGGAAGGATGATGAACTGTTCCCTCAACCTAAGATGGCACTGCACTGATATTGGCATTAGCGATCCGGAAACATGCCGGCTGGTACCGTACCCTCCTCGCAAGTGCAAACCTGGCTTCGGCTAAGATCCACTGAACTCCAACATCACCGTTGGTAGTAAAACGCAAGCTGCAGAAGGTAAAAAATGGTCGACTACTAAGCCTCAACAGAACTAATGTCAAAATAATGATAGAGGCAATTACAGGCCGCTGTCTTTTAATAAACATCTCTTTGTCCCTTATGGAAAGGCTGTTCCAGCGGAGAAGGTTTTATCCACGTAGTCCTGGAATTCGTGGCTGTGGCAATGAACAAATTTTTATTCAGTCAATTTATACAAAATAGTGTTAAAACTATTTTAAAACCTATACGTGCTAATGATAATATAAATAAATAAAAAAACTGCGTTTATTGCACAAGACGTTATGACATAATTGCCATCTAAAGTTCTAATATGTAACTACTAAACGAATAGGTACATCAACCAATTGTATGTTTTCTTTGTATGGTAATTGGCAGATTTTTTCTCGATCTCCCTTTCTCACTCTCTCCTAATCGGTCCCAATCGCTCTCTCGTTTCTTCGACAAAAACGCTGCACATCTTCGTGACGTTTCATCGGTAAAAAAATTACCCTAATGCGCCTAAAGAAGTTTTACTTCAAAAATCAATTCAATGATGACAACACCAACACAACAAGAAAGTCAAATATTAGTAAGTAATACTTGTGTTGGAGTGAGTTCTGTAAAGTTACAAGAGCGTCTTCACTTGAGCAAATACTTCTCGTGCTCTTCGCTGTACAAACATCAAAACAGTAAAGTAAACTGTTAATGTGATTTATGTATTCAGAATCGAGTGAGGTAGTAAGGAAGTACGTCATACGTTTTGAAGTCGAATGATGTCGGAAATACTTTTGGGGACCAGATAGACGAACACGGCACAATGTGCCTTAAAAGTCACATCGCAATAAGCAAGTACCGTAACAACAAATAAATAGAAATGACATGTTGGTAAATCTTTATTTTTAATTATGACTTGAACGATATGAAGAGAATGTATTAGGCGTGTTTTTACTTTTACAGGAAACTTATTTTTTAATTTGGTTCGCGTGCTGATACTTTTTCACAGCCAGTCAGCGAGGTGATTGTTATCGATCTCTTTGGTGATGACAAAACACAAATTTGGGAAGATAAAATTACTATTTCCTTTTTTCTCGTCAAAGATATCGAAAAATGTCCGAAACGAAACTTCTAGAGCGTGTTTAGACCTTTTTTATCGATATCTCGATAACGATGATCGATACGTGAAAAATGTATAGGACCTTAATTGTAGATCGTGCAACGAGCAACAAAAAAGTATTCCTTGAAAATTTTCGTATCTCAACGGGGAACCAAGTTATTATAAAAAAACTGAATTTAACCCTTTTTTCAAGATGGCGGAAATTGCACAAGGTTATTTTGGTCGACACTTTGAACTTAAGTTTTTCTAGCCGGCCCCCACGTAATATCCAAAATTTGGCTTTCTCGGTTCATTTTCTTTTCTAAATGTATATAATGACTGGAGTATGTACCATTTTGGAAGAAGTAAATTAATACCAAATTAATTATCCTAAAAATGTGGTCTATTTCATACAAAAATAACAACGTAGTATAAGATAATAGCCAAGTGAATAAAAAAATTCAACAGTTTAAAAAAAAATATTTTCGGTTATATATTATATTATGTTTAGGTTAGGAAGTACCAGCTTACTTATTGGATCAGCCAATTCTTCAAACCATTTTTGCAGTTGCTCTGCATGTCGTCTCAAATTCTCAACTTCCTCAACAGCAGAGTAAATATCTTCAGCCTTCCATTCAGTAATTATATACGGAAGTAGGAACCTGGGACTCTAACTCCCTACCCTAGGAACAAATAAATAAAAAATACAGGAAACCATTATCTCTTTAATTTTTTTTGAAACTTAGGCAAATGCATTGAATAATTTATCTTTATATGGCTATAGTAAATAAGGTACATTTAAATAGAGTTGGTCACATAATAATTTGGTCTTTTAAAGCGCGTCTTCAGTTCTCGGTAAGCATTCCAAACTCAAACAATGAAAAGTTCATTTGAATAATGTTCGCTTTGAATTTGACACGATTTTTTTACAGTACAGAATCCAGAACCTTACCAAAACGTGATTAAAGTGGTAAGCCATTATTGTAATAATTTCAGCTTTTATTACAGGCTACAAAATATGTCGTAAGTGCCACCGCAATGCGTATCGCGGTAATAATGTATGAAGAATTACATCCATATTGATATGGTATTTTTTAAATGCTGGCCGACGTTTTCTTACCAAATCTACACTAAACAGAGTGGGTTTTGTTCACATTTTGTCTTCAATTCACACAATTATAAATTCTATAACAAAATATAAAAGTACAAATTCCTTCTTCCTTAATAAGATATTTCCAAGACATAGGAACTTATATCCACAAAATATGTTTGCCAACATTATTAAATTTTATTCATACATGGCTGACTATAATCAGATGTGTATAATAAAAACATACAGAAATCTATAGCTAAGACCGAGCAAATGTATTTAAAAAAATATACAGAATTTACAATATTCTTAATCTACTAAGTAATTATTTATTTATTTAATTATAAGTAATCTAACAGCTTATACTTATACATATTATAATACAAAATACTAAGATAATACAGAAAGCCAAAACAGATTACATAGATAAGCAATTTATGTATAAAAAATAGATAACATGCAAGCGCATTAAAAGACAAAAAGATACATTTAAAAAACAAAAGAATAAAATTAAAAACTAAAATTTGACATTTAAAAGCCACAAATAATACTAAGAATTTAAAACTACTACTTAAAAAAATCAGAAAGTAATAATAATAAACAAAAATTAATAAATTTTAGATTTAAAAAAAGTTTGGTCCCTGTGGCAGTGAACCTTCATTGCTGTATTATACACATTTGTTGAGCAAGGAAAACACCAGCTCTGGGGTCATTGGTACTGTCAGACGGCTCAAGAGTGTCTACTCCAATGAGAATTTAACCAAAGTTGGAGGTAAAACATTAAAAAGCTACATTTTTTGTGTCTCCTTTGCTAAATGCTCTCAACTCTGTACTGGTATGTTTTGCAATATTTTAAAAGTATTTTTAACGAAAAAGGCTTTAGGCGATAGAACACACTTTTAGTGCCTTTAACTCTGGCAGCATTTTATTTATGTATAAGATTATATATCTTATTTTATATGGAATTGATGAAATTCAAATAAATAATTGTTGCTCTGAAAATAAAGATTAATTATTAAATATTCATTTTAGTACTTACACACTATACTAATTACATTATTTTTAACTTAAATATCACTATCCTACCTGAAAACAAAGAAACGACATTAATAGTCTATTTTTAAAACTATTATCAATCCCTTTTTAAGCTTTTTACAATAACCTCACAATGAAACGATATTGAATTCAATCACAATGACTTTTACTTCTGTCAAACTTCAAACTAACTGCTTTTTCCAGCCGCCATGATTGTAAACGCCATCTGGTATATAAAAAAGAAACATGCAAGTTTCTTTAAATAGTATATTTAAAATGTCAATAGGGACTAGAATTACATCAATTTAGTCACAATAATTATAATATTTCTGTAAAGTTTTATGATAAACGACAAAACGATGCATCTGAATATCAGAATTACGATCCCCATGAAATTGGACAAAACACAAACAGAAAAAAATGTAAATATGATTCAGAGATATCATATAAATGTAAATAACCCATGTGTCAGATGTAAGTCAGGGACGAGGGTCATTTTGAATAAGTAATTAATGTATGTACAAATGCAAAAACCCCCCGGAGCCTGGTTGACGAAGCATATCTTGGAGATCAGCAAATGGCTTCATTCCAATTATACCACGGAATTAAACATATACAGTGGTACAAATACAAACTTACTTATTATAACCTTATACTAGGAATAGTTATGTTAAAATTACAGACGGACCTTCTAGTGAAGGCTTAGTATAATATTAGACACTTAAAAACAAATAGAATAATGTAATAAAAATCTTCTAAAAATGAACCGAACATTGTATTAAAAATATTTTATTTGTTAAAATAACTTAATTGTTAAAGAACTATCAAACTTAAAAGTTTTCTTTAATAAATATGGCTCTAACGGCTGCTCCACACAGGAGGAAAATATCTTTTGTTTTTAGATGAGGGTGCTGTTGGTGGTGGAGCCAGCATCTCATCACCATCATCAGAGATAGGTTCTCTTTTAAATTCAATGGCTATATAGTGCAAGACTGCCAAAGCTACTATATCTTGGTGTTTGCTAGAGATGCTCAGAAACCTCTGTCAATAAATACCTAAATCGGTTAGTATGAACAGTAAACAGTTACGCCGACGTTATACCAGGTTTAAGTTATTCCGGGTTAATTTTAAACATTTTACTGACTCTTAGGTTATTCTTGCTAATAGGCAAGTAGGTGATCAGCCTCCTGACACAGGCTGTTGACTTTGGGTCTAAGGCTAGCCGGTTTCCTGTAGATGTTTTCCTTCACCGTGCAAGTGAATATTAAATGTTCACATAGATTGTCCGGTGTACAGCTGGGAATGGAACTTATGACTTCCAGGTAAGAGTGAGAGGGTAAATGCAGTAGAAGATGAAGATATACCAAATGAAATTAATATTATCACCCCATACAGGTGTAGTAAACGATGTATTCGTTAATTAAAATACAGTTGTTAAAGTAGCCTTTATTTAATAAACATTCTTTTAAACGTTAATAAATTATTGGTTCAGCTCTTGAAGTGTAATTCCGGGGCGTACTTGTAAACGCACGTTGTTATTTCATTTCCCAACTGACATTTTGAAACCTCGTGATGATTTATCTGCAAATTTAAATATGAATTTCACCATTTATGAAGTGTGATCCTAGCTAGAATCGCTGGTTTGTACGTTTAAATCCCAGGTAAAAAAGAACTTATAATCTATCATGAGGGGACGATGGCTTAAACAATATGTTTTTTTTTTAATTTTTTTTTTTGGGAAGTTGGTTAAATTCGTATATAATGAAGGAAAGCAGTCATATTTCATCTCAATAAGCTGCATTACCCCAGTTGAGAGCGCGCATTAGGCTGGCAAAATTCATGATTTTACCCGCGAGTCTTCCTCCGCTACTAGAGACTTATGAAACAAACATAATATGTCTGAAGTTCGTAGAAGATGAAACAGACGATACAAAGCCAAATGCTTTTTATTTAAATATCTCGTAAAATATTAAATATAGCAGACTCGGCCAAGCGTTGCTGTGGCTAAGGTTTTTGTTATATTACATAGTAGTAAATTAATCAAGGGAAACCGTAGGAGAACTTATGTGAAACGTTGGTACCACGACACGGACCTAAACTAAACTACCTTTAACTCAGAGCCATCTGTTAGAATTGTATCAAATAATAAACAAATGTTAATGTTATCGTAATTTTAGTAAGGATGCCTATTTTTTTTGAAAATGAAATATAGCCTATGTCACTCAGGAATGATGTAGCTTTCCAAAAGTGAAAGAATTTTTCAAATCTGCCAAGTAGTTTCGGAGCCTATTCAATTCATACAAACAAACAAAAAATCAAACCTTTCCTCTTTATAATATTAGTATAGATATTATTATATTATATATTATATATAGTATAGAAAATCGCTGGTGACAGCTCTCGGCCAAACTCATTGAACTTCAATTCTTTTTTGATTTAAAACGAAATAAGCAATAGTTAAAGTGTCTTTGTGTTCATTTCTGTATCGAGGAATTTATATTGTTTTGTGTTAATTAGTCAACCATTGGAATTATAGTGAAGGGTCGATGTATATTTATTGCTTTTTTGGAGTTTATCGATCTAGATAGATAAAGTCAAAACTACGATGAGAAATTATGGTTAGTGTAGTTTGTGGCACTAGATAGTTCGGCATCCCATAGATTATGTGAAAGCAAATAAATATAATTATAGTCTATAGCTAAGGACACACAGAAACGGAAACACTAAGTATCGTAATAAAAAAAATTGGTGTCAAAGTAAAATTTTATTTAAAAAAAATATTTTTATATATTTTTGTATTTTTAAGTTTAGCCACTAAACTAAATATATAAACACATGAATGATATTTTAATCATGTAAATTATTTTAGATATTTTATTGAAATGATACATAAATAAAGAGAATTTTGGGCCGGGGGGTTTAAAGGAACCAAACTTTTTTAAATTTCCTTTTTAATTGTATATTAAGAAATGTAGGTTAGCAAAATGTTCTAATAGTGAAAATTAGATTGTTAATTTAAGGTTTTAATAGAAAATGAAATGAACCTAAAACAATTATACCTCATTTTCACAATTTTCAGCAACACTCTTCATGTGATCCAATTTCTTCGTGTTCGTTAATACAAGCGGTGAAATAATCATGATGAAGCCTTTCTTAGAAAATTTCTTGTCTTGAACAATATTGATCTAAAATAGATGTTGATATTTTAGCATCATTATAGATTTTCTTTCATGGAAAGTGTTTCGGTAAGATATTGCAAGCTCATTCGTGGAAGGTTAAGTTAGCAATTATTTTTTTGCTCTTGTAAATAAATAAATAAAGTCCGGAGTCTATCGTTTGACTACTGAGCGTTTTAAAAGGCAGTTTATAGCTACTCACTGAGTATTATGTTTCAATTCTTAAAGGGCCGGTAACGTACTGGCAATGTGTTTCCACGGGCGACGTTATCACTTAACATGCTTAAAAAAATTATTTACAAACCAGTTTTTTGGCAGGTTGTCTTGTGACATAAGCCTCAATATCAGCATTCTGTTCTTCTATATTAAAAAAAATCAGTGACACATCATTTTTTTATGGTTTTCATGATCATTTGTAGTAGGTGACTGTGCCTGACACACGCAGTCGACATTTTGGATCTAAAGCAAGCCGGTTTCATTACAATGTTTTCGTGACCGTTTGAGCGAATGTTAAATGCGTACATAGAAAGTAAGTCCATTGGGAAACATGGGATTCGAACCTACGACCTCAAGATTGACACTTCGAAGCTAATAAGCCAACAATGCACTTCTAAATTACCTTTTCCAGTAAACAGGTAATAATACAAGATGATTTTTCCGGAAATGGCGGCTCATTTCTTAAATATTCCAAGTCTGCCTCCGTAGCGTTCACATTTCTCATACACTGTCTCGCTTTAGCCGCCAACGCTTTATGAATTACAGTTTTTAAGTGGCTCTCTGTAAAAATTATTATGGAGAGTAATTACCTATAAATTCTTAAACATTCGTGTGGATTTTGGAATGAATTTATTTAATTATTTAAGTATTCCTACTTTTTATTACACACAAAAAACTGAATACACATTGAAACAGAAACAAATCACAATTTTACAAAGCATAGTTCTAAGATTGATTGATAGATTAGAATATATATTTAATATGAAGGAACAAACAAAGCCATTATTAGTAAAAGAAACCTGAGTTTTTTAAATATTTTTTTAAGAATTATTTAGTTACATTAAATAATATATCGATTTGCTGGTAATTTATGTTGTAATCTGTAGGTATACGATACATAACCGAGTTTCGTAAATAGTTGGAGAATTAAAACAATGTTACTAACGATACGTAAGAAGTCACACACATGAATAAAATCTAGCCTTTAATCCTTAAAGCCTAAAATCTAGACCTAAACAGTTCATGATTATTTACATTAAGGATAGTAAAGATACATACGGACGATGTTTGCCGCTTTGTGTGAGTTTCATTAATTTTTCAACTCAGATCACCCGTAAATTATTTTCCCTGAATTTTTTATAATATTTTCCTTCATTTCCAATGGGTTTCATACTACTATTATTTTTTATTCTGATCCATAAGGTAGAAGTCCCAGTATATGATCATGTATGAGTATAATATGATCACTCCCATGTATCTGTATATTTATATTCACACTGTTTACACAGTGTATACGTGTATCATGATAATGTAAATAAATACAAAATCTGTGTTTACTGCACAAGAGGAATTTGGATACAGAATTTCCATCGTAAGTTCTAATATGTAACTACAAACCGAATACATCAACCAATTTAAATATTTTATACACAATTTATTTTATTTTATTTTATAAGAACCCAAATTATATTTCACAATACAGTCAGATTTAAACAGAGGCATACGATACCGATAGAAAGTAATTAAGTTAAAACTTCTAGAAACATAATACAAAACTTACCTTGTTCAGCAAACACGAATAAAATATGGAAAAACAAAAGCAGGTGAATTTTACTAAAATAAAACATGTTGTTCGGTACACAATAATCGAAATAATGACACTAACTAACGTTGATACGATCTTAGATACAATCAAAATGATATTTTAATTTGTGATTTCAAGGTTAATTTTGTAATTTTTATTGTATGGTCATGAATGAGTTACAGTCCTTTATTATACATATTTGCTATTATAAAGCCTACTAAGAAAGAAAATTTGAAAACTACGCTAATGAGTTCCTTGAATTTTTCTTTCTAAATTTCTTTGTTTGAATTTTAAAAATTAAAATTTATGAGAACTGTTTACAACAACCCCTCTCCAGTGTTTTAAAAAACGAAAAGCATTACTCGACACATTACATGCGTGAAATAGTGTAATGTGTGTGAATGTGTTATTACATGTTAGGTTCTTCATATTATCTCCAACTCTATGTAAGTAGTGATAGAAGCCGGTCCTTACCATTACTATTAAATTGCAGACAGTGAGCGGGTAGCGACAACATACCTATTTCTTTTTAGATGCAGGACTATTGCCGCTTAAGTTGTTCATGCTTATTACTAACTTAGCCCAACTATTATGTAATGTCGTCGACGTAAATAATAGTTAGTTAGTTGGTAGTACAGTATGTTGTCGACGCGTGTAAATAAATAAAAAACTACATTGGGTAAACATTTCTAGTACCATCCACGATTAAGTCCTTCTTATGCCTTTTGAGATAGACATCTGAATCCAAATGTTGATAAAAGTGTGCCAATAACCAATCGACGGACTGTAATAGGCATCTGTCGATACAAGCTATCCATGGTAGGTCAGATCGGTATAGTGGTTATACCTTTGTTTGAAAATGACAGTTCAACTGTGTCTATATCCTATCTTAAGATTTTGATTTACATCAGTTTTTAAAGTAATTAAAAAGCTATTTGATATGTTTTAAACATAAACATGTATATTTTAATATTATTTGTACGGTTTTATTGTCTTCGTAGGGTTTGGTTATTGGGATGAAGATAGGAGATCGATCGACTGTCACGATCTGATTTCACATTGTTTTCAATCTGAGATTGTGGATTTATTATTGAGTTCGGGCGTTAACTTATACTAACAGAACAAATCCTTTATTTTATCCGTTACACTGACATGGTCTTTTTCGTGAATCTAAAAAGAGAGGAAAGGTATCGACTTATTAAATGCTATTATTGTATAACTTTTGGTTAATAATAATTCGAAGTTTAAAATATTAATTACCCACTTATGACTTAAAATAATATGATCTTTCAATAAATCTATGCCAATACAAAGGTTAAACAAAACCCTACACCATTTTGCCAGGTTACAACAAAAATATTTTTGCAAAATATTCTAAAATATTAAGTTAATTTAAACGCTGTCGATTAGATTATAAATTAATATTCTGCGAAATCCCACAGGGATCGTGTTCAAGCTTCATAGCCCAGAGGGCAAGTTAAATATAAAATTTATTTTGTAAAAACTTCTACAGCAATTATTAATCATGAATTATTCTAATACATACTAAGGTATTTATAACCCAATTCATAATTACTTCTATAGGCATTTAACGTAAGTATTTACGCACAAAAGGCCCATAAAGTTATTTCCGGAAATAAATATGATATTAATTGTACAAGTAATATTAACTTTAAACTGTAAACTAAAAGTGAAACGACAAAAATGCTATTTTAAAAAATATTTCTCAGCGCTGAATGTTAAATTGTACTTAAATCTCTTGACTTGTAACGCCTTTTGGGCGAAAATGAGTCTTTGAAATTAAAATAAGCGTTGCCGAGCAAGTTCCAACAGCGCTTTTAAACTTCAAATGAAACCCACATTATGACAATCGTGCTAAAAAATCTATTCTACTTTATGTTTAGTATTCCTTGCGTAACCAAATCAGCGCTGGTACTCTGTATCTTTCAAACGACAATGATTTTTGTATGCAATTAATTAGTAAGGACAGAAGAAAAAAGCATAGCAATTTTCATAATACGCGACTGGAACCCTATTTCCTCAAGAATTAGCAGCAGGAACCAGCACACCACCTGAAGGGGCATACGTCCGAATGGGTCCAAATAGCCCCTTGGCATAGAAGGGTGCAACATGAGCAAAGAACTAGCCACTAAACTATCATGACGAAAGTTGTACTGATAGATAATAAGTTGGTGTCGCTCTAGATATCTCAGGAACTGGGGGTTAATAATTATTTCCATTCATTTGGATTTATTTATTATTACAAGGAGGTATTGGACAATAGCAGATCGGTCGGTCGGTATTCCGTAAGTTTTTACTTACTTATCGAATACAGTCAAATAATGCAAGTTCAAATTTATTCATATTGGTAACACAATTATGAAGGTTAAATGAGAAATACGTAAAAAATGCTTCTAATTTTACATCAAATCCAGGGCGTATAACAAAAAAAAAGAACTTTTTTTTTATTTACACAACGTTTGTGAGGAGCTGCAACCATTACACCATGTTCCACATGTTAATTAATAATAATGAAAAACATATATTTGTCCTCTATCAGCAGACGGCATGGTGAAATAGGAGAACGCACTTACATAGTCGAAATATCTAAAATGGTGTTCGTTATAAACTAATTAAACAAGTAACAACCAGTGGGTCTGGGCCTCAGATTTCTGTATCTGTTTCATGATCATTTGTCAATTATCAGCCTGCACCGCGAAATTTTGGGCAAGACATTCTGTACGATGTTTTCCTTTACCGTTCGAGCGAATTTTAAATACCCACAAAGAAACCTAGTTCGAAGTTCGAACCCACTATCTCAGGGAGACGCATGAGGAAGCCACTAAGGAAACACTGATCTTTCTAAATTACCTATTGTAATGTGTCCGCACAGACTCAATATTTAAAGATAATATGTCAATATACAGTGTCGACGTTATGTTCGAATTGCAAATTTGCACCACGTTTGTTTGCTTTCACCTCAAATAAGCACGCGTGTCAATATTTCTGTCACGCGCGTTTTACTCATAATGAATTATATTGATCCTAAATAGCGTATACATTATAAGTGTATTGTTTATGGCATTATGATATTATAATGGCGCTGCACACTATAAAGATTTTAGTTTGTATACTTTCATACTAGAGATCCTTAAAACTTTGTCATACATATATTTGTGTCAAAACTTAATAAAAACATTTAAATAGACCAAAGAGATCCAAAATGTACAGCTAATTGTAATTTTTAGTATTCTTCACTTAGGCCTTTAAACCTTCCCTGAACTTAAACATATATTCCAAAATCGGTCTAGCCATTCTCGAGTTTTAGATGACAAACGAACAGCAATTTATGTTATAGTTGGTGTCTAGATTAAATACTAGAAAACAGGGTAAGTACTCTCTCTCTTTTTATGTCATTTATATTAACGTCAGAAGATGGCGTTGATAATAACTACACACAATACTCGTCTAGCAAGTTTGCTTATGTTGCCGAAGCCGCGTACAAATTATTTGAATAAATCTATTAGGTATGAGGGTGTGCAATTATTTAATCAATTGCCATCTCAAATTCGTAATACTTTTTCGTAATTTATTTTAATCGTAGATATTTTAATCGTACACTCATAAACGTCAAATGGCTCGTACCAGAACGAAGAACCGTCGCACAGACAAGTTACTCTACGTGGCTCATTTAGTAAAGTATAAAATATTTACTCTCGCTCATACGGTAGAGGAAAACATCGTAAGAAAATCGGCATGTCTCAAATAAAAAATCAACGAGTTATCTACTTATTTCAGAAATAAAAATTATCAAAGAAACTGATGTAGGACAAGATTCATAAAGGACCAATGTATTATTATTAATAAGTCAAAAATATATCGAATTTTATGAAAACTTTTTTCTTTCTTTTTTTTCCTTTTTTTTGGCGTTATGTTACCTATATTAATAAATGATTTTTGATTTGATTTGACTCAGGAAGTATAGTAGTGGATTGACGATAAAATATATGGTTAAATCAAACCGAAAATAATAGATATTATCTAAAGTTAGTCATAGGCAGGCTCCATAGGTCGCCCACATCCGACCCTCCTATCCACAATCCCTTTAGAATACTTTTTCTAGGTCATGCACGCATCATTCTTCCAATTGATTGCGTAGAAGGTATCACACAAAAACTAACCATTCTAAAAAATATTTATAACGTTAAAATATACATTTAATAAAATGTTTTTATAAGTCTGTTACTTGTTTCCAACTCAAATACTTTAAACTTTTGGAGGCTTAGCAGAATTTATGAGTTCCGGAATAATCGTAAAATTGTAATTTTAGTCACCCTTTCTAAATTGAAATGTCAATTAGAGACCTCCTTAAAACATCAGTACTATTTTTATAGATTCTTTAATAAAGCAGATAGCATCTCTAGTAAACGAATCCATGACTGCTGGATCCAAACAAAGGGTTAACTGTTTGCATCTGATTAAATTCGAGAGAAGAGTTTGAAGTTATTAATAAAGCAACATTTTGTTATTTTTTATTTACCGACTCAACAATCAAAACAAATGGCGCTTTAAATCAAAGCCAAAAATAGTACTATCTCTAGAACAATATGCAATAAACAAACAAATTCGTTTGCAATTACTTGCTTTAATAATATTATTTATTAGAGGTCTAGACTTGCTATTAAGCCTTTAGGAGTTGTGATGAGGTTTCAGAAAAGCACCGGGTGTTTTTGTCTTTGAATCTTGGATCTGAGGTCGTGAGAATGAATCATTTGCAATGTCTTATCCCTACGGTGAAAACAAACATAGTGATGGAATGTACAACTCTTTTATACAAAAAAATACCTGGTCAGGCACAGAAGTATCTTCTTGATGTAAAAAAGTCTCAAAATAAACTATTAATATTAAGTTATTAATATCCTTTAGTTTTAATAAGTTTTTTATTTTTATTGTAATGATTTTAACTAATTATATGCCAGAGATAATGTAATAATGGACACGAAGTTATTTGTTTTATTACAATGGCAACCCCACGTAATGTCATAGACTTCTTACAGTTTGTTAATTGTCAATATGTCAATTATAACAATGTCAGTTTTGCATTTGCGACTTACATTTTATATTTGATTTGTGAGTAACATAAATAATTTAAAAAATAAAGATGATTAAATAAATCGTTCATTTGCAAGAAAGTGGATATAACTAACAAATCATTATTAATTAATGCCATAATAAAATATGCAACTGTCATATTCATTTTCATAAAGTCATAAATTATAACTTTTATTTAGAATTGTTTTCAAAGTTATGGTCTAAATACTCTCCCACGCTATAATGGCACCATGACTAGTAATTTAATCACCTTCCCCTTGGAGGCAACGCATTTACGTCAGATGAGCCTCCTGCCCGTTTGCCTCCTGTTCTATATAAAAAGGAAGCTAAGCAAAATGGATCATAGATGCCTTAAATAGAATATTGATATTTTTAATCAAATTATCTTCTGCAAGGAAAATTATGAAAGTCATCGAACAGCCTCCGTAATTAAGGCTTAAGCGCAAGCTACCGTCTTAAGTGAACTTTGATGTCTCTTTGTAAGTGCTCTTAAAATACTGAACAATAATAGATCTTTAAGTGGGTTATTTTTGGGGAAAGTGTTCCAGTAATTTGTTAAAGACTAACAGCCCAGAAGGCGTTAGTTACTTATTTAAGAAATACGCTATTTTACGCGAACATTTATCTGGGTTATAAAGGCACTTAATATTATAAGTCAAAATATTATTTTAAATACAGCCAGCGGTGTGATGTTTACTGAAGCCTATGAACCTATCACATTGAAGCCAATCGACTCCGTGACAGTCTGATCCGATTAAACCACAATCTCAGATTGAAAACAATCTGAGATTGTGGTTTAATTATTGGGTTCGGGCGTAAGTGAGCTAAAGCAAACTGTATCACAGTATTTAGGACTGTAATGGACATTGAGATCCTTGTAGATACTGTCATTTTAATATATCAAATAATACTGTTTACGTCTTAGATCAAAAACAATGATTCGAAGATGGCCGGTAAACATATTTCCCTCTAACTGGATGTGTGCCAAACAATATTGATTTTCCTCTGATATGTAGTGTTTTTCATAAATTATGTTACATTAGCATTTTCCCAGGGGCGCAGTATGAATGGTATATTTAAAATTTAGAAACACTATTTTTTATTTAAATGAATAGTGCTTGGAAATGAAGCAATTAAATGCTTAACGTTGTAATATTAGGTCAGAAACTAATTTTATAAAACTTTGGGCACTTTCAGCAACTTCATTTTATTTTTTATATTTTGGTACAGAAACAGAAAACAGATTGATTAAATAGATACAGTTATTACACACTAAACAACATTTGAAAACGTGAAATTCAATTACATCTGTACACATCATTTTAGTGGCATGGAGACATGGCCGAATTGTTTTAGAAACATAGCTGTGTTATTCATTTAATCATAAACCGAATCAAGAAATTCCGTAACGAAAATAAAAACCTAACACACGACTGATATATGATCATTTATTGGAGCTTTTACCTTATTAATAATTAATTTACAGAGAAGGTTCACTTCTGTGTACAATGTGTGTGTAAATATACGCACGCACATGGATACATTGTACGCACGCACTTATTTTTAAATTATTTTAATTGTTCTGTTTTTCTGTATACTTGCAATGAATTGGTTATAAATTAACATTAAAAAAGTAACTAATAATATTAAGTTATTTCTAATGTTAAAATAAAAAATAAATAAAAAAGTATCAAATATAGATTGTGACTTGAAATACAAATTACAATAAGGCCCAAGATTTTAAGTTTACGTAACCATTACCCTCAATACAAATTTTCTAAATTAAACTTATATTAGACCTTAAATATTTCAAATGGCGAGAGTCCTTAAGCAAGTCTGGAAAGTTAGATAATGTAGCATCGTAGAAATGTGGGCCTCACATTATTTCTCAGTTTAGCTGTATTTCATGCTTTAATTAGTTTAAAACTAATGAAGATATAGAGAAATAAAGACGAATAACTTGACAACATATTTAACATATTGAGTTAAATATGTTGTGAGTGAACTTAGTTTAGGTTTAAAAATGAAATTGTCCGATCTTCACTTGTCTAGAAATAGACGTTGTTACATTACAAATACGCGTTCGATTTTCAAAATTGTATTCGTTCTTGTCAAAGTGTGTTGATTGACTATTTTGAGAGAATAATTTTTTATTTTGGGATTTGAAGGGTAATAGTCTTTTTCCCCCACGGTGACCAGCCGGCTTGGGAGAGGTGGAGGGGGCGCTTTTAATTGTTATTGACATGCTGTAGATTCTTCTAGAGCGGGACGTTTTGAGTTTGTTTTTTTTGTCAAGTAGTTATGTATGAGTTTGTTTTTATATATTTTTTTCGCTGCTTTTCTTATTTTATCGGCGTCGCAGTTGTCTTCTATCGACTCTGACGATGACTGGTTTCTCTTCTTTTTTCCTGGTCTTGACCTTTCAGAGACAGTGTTTGGATTTTGTAAATAAATAATTTTATCGTACTTTAGAATCGCTAGTCTGCCTTTTTCTCGTTCTGTGTTGACTATTATTTGCATCTCTTTGCGTTTGTTAATAATTTCTAGAGGAAAATCTTCTATATCGTAATAGGGATCACTCAAATTTTTTCCTTTGTTTAAGGACATTTATTTTTAATCCCATCGTTGCTAGTGTGATAATTATGGGTCTCGGATACACAGGATAATATGACTTCACAAATTAACACACGTACACATACACATCAATTATATTAGAACGTAAGTAATCTATCAAAGGAGACAATAAAAAATATGAAAACTCAAAATATAAAAACCAAATTAAAAATAACAATAATAACCCAAACTAAATGAAAACTTAAACCTAACCTTTAAGAGCATGATAAGGTCACGGTAACTTGGCAGACTGTAAAACACATCAGCATCGATGTTAGTAATAAAGTTGTCAGGCACAGGAGGTTGATCACCTACTTGACTATTAGATTGACAAATGACCATGAAACAGATACAGAAATCTGAGGCCAAGACCTAAAAAGGTTGTAGTGGCACTGATTTTTTGTAAAATCTTGATAAATGGGTTGAAGTTTCTATTCTGAGTTAATTCGTTACAAACGACGACGACGAATAATATATCTTACAAAATTATTTTACTACGGTTTTCCAATATCAAGTCGCGCTTAAATTATTCGTAAAATATTTTAAGTCAAATAAATCTCAAAATAATACTTCACTGTCACGCTGGTTTGTTTTATTAACTAAAAACAAATTTGGAGTTGAGGCAACGAGCCAAATAAGATAGTGTCCTTCTGTGATCCCCGAAGACTGTTCTTGGCATCAAAATTTAGTTTAAATTCAACTTATCCAATTTAACTATCTAATGCATATTGATCGCGTACATATGAAACATATATTATTAATGTCGTAAATCTACAGATTTATAAAAAAAAACTATAAGAAAAAAACAAATTTTTTGATCGTTTTTTTCTGCCTCGTAATGTATTTTACCCTCTGAAGGTGTTTGGTTGCCTGATTACTAATGTAACCTACTTACTTTTTGTTTTTTTATGTATTATTATGTATATTATGGTAAAGAAGGGTAAATAAATAAATACTTAATAATAATTAAGATATAGCCAAAGATAGAAAATAATTTACAAAAAGCTTCAAATATTTACAAAAGGAAAAAAACTATAAAAATTAACAAAATCATACCTGATTTGGCTGTATTATTACCAATATGATTATATAGATTTAAAAAAAAATATTTTGGTTTAGATATCAAAGGAGATCTGGTTTTTTATATCTAAAATATTTATTATTGTCTTTTGTCTAATTAAAATTTGATGCAATGCTGCCAAAAAAAGTAGTAACTTCATAAATTATGATTTTTATGTAACGGGGAAAAGCGATCAGGAGGCTCATCTAATGTTAAGTGATACCGCCGCCCATGGGCACTCGAATTACCAGAAGGCTCGCAAGTGTCGACCTATCAAAAGTTGGTACACCTTAAGAATCTAATCGAATTGGTTAGTAAATACTAGAGTATAACCCATAATTATAAACTAATAAATACACTATTCAAAATCTACTTTGATATTATTATTTCATAAGGAACAGAAATTTCGCTTTATTTCACACAGAGTTCGAACACTCAATAAAATATTAAATCACATGTTGGATTTAGGGAAAGCATAAATCAATGTTATTAAAAAAAACACATTAACTCTAAAACCTGATTAAGTCTGGGACTCACATTTTTTCATCTCATGATCATTTCATGATCATTTGTTAATATAATAGGCAAGTAAGAAACAAGAAGAAGCTAAGGCAAGTCGGTTTCCTCATTTTTTCCTTAACATAGAAAGAAAGTCCATTGGTGCACAGCCGGGAATCTAACCTATGACTTCAGAGATGGGAGTCGCCCGCTGACGTAACTAGTTCATTATTTAATAAATTATTATGTTTTTTAAATATATTTGATCATAGATGAGTGATCGAATGATAAGTATTTTATTGCTCAATGTGATAATAGTGCCTTCAAGATTTCATAATATGTAATTTAATTGCTTGTCCTACAAAGTAATAATTGAATTAGTCATATTCTGACCCATGGTCACAGATATATTTCCTAATAAAAAATCTTATAAGATAATATTCATACAATCTACTTTAATCATTGACAACCCCATGAAACGGCTACAATGCAAACGAAGTGAAAAAACAAATGTCTTTTTGTATCAAATAACTTTCAAAATGCGATCCTACATATTTTATAAAAACCATAACATTGTATACATTTTTATGTTAGGTTAGGGTTGCCATTTTTGAAATAAACTGAAAGAAAATAATTTAAATATTTGTCTAACCCTACTTACTCCGTTGGCTCTGCTACCCAAATAGTGTCTTGGCTTATGAAATGGGAATCTTCCAGCGCTCTCTGCCCTATACACGCCTATAGCTGCATTCATCATCCACTCTGTCAACTTAGCGATACCTAGACAAACTAGATACTTATTTGTTGAGCGTGGAAAGCACCAGTCCCGTACTGTATCGTCATAAGTACTTCAAATCTTAATTTTTTTTGGCTCTCCTCCAAAAAGGGAATAAAATCGAGGTTGAAGAAAAGACAAATATTTGAGCCGCATTTATTCTTGCTTATGTTAATATTTAATTTAATTCTTTTATATTTCATATTATATCATAGATGTGATGTGGAAGCTATACTAACATTTTATGATGAACGGCAACTGAAAAGAGTGACGCCAAATTTATTGCGAGTTTTTCTCATTCTACGTCCTTAATTTGAGAACTGTCAGAATTAACCAAACCCAAAAAATTGACAGTTCCAAGGCGGTTGATTCATTTCGTACTGAAAGGACCTTAAACCAAATCAGTATTACAAATCTTTTATGTTGTAAATAAATACATTGGCTTGGCCATCGCATGGAAACAATGTATCTCACAAGTAATACGTTTTATATTAAATTAAATGGTTAAGTGGAACTATCATCAGGCTTCTAATTTTATCCTAATGGAAGTTATAGAGGATGATTAGAAAAACTACGATTTGATTTTTTTAAATTAGTTAACTAAGCTGCCTGTGTTGCATGGCTTCATTCGAATAAATTCCTAACATTGATAAACAAAAAATATAAAGTTGGACCAAGTTCTTAAAATTTATTACTACTATTCATTTTTTTCCGTTTTTGACGTTCGTAAGTCTACATTGTGTAACTAATGAATGATTTTGAATATTAAACAAGATAAATGTCTTAAATATCATAACCATTAGTATTACACACTATTTAGTATAATTAAGTGTTAGTAGCAACTTAAGTGTCAACCCTAGGTGGACCGTTAAGGGCTGCGATAGGCCATCCGTGGTCTCGAAGAGATAAAACTTGACTGCCGTGTGCATATTTCATGCCAAATGAACTGAACAGAGGCTAAGTATAATGGCTCTTCCATTTTGTTGTGTGCAACAAAGGATTATACAGGATAAAGACCTTTTAGTCTCAAAAAGTTTTTTGATTATGTCTTTGATAAAAATTCCCTCCTAAATGCATTACACTCTACGAAATTCAAGTGTTGAATGACAAAATAATATTTTGGCTACAACGTGAATACAAGTGAAACATGTCAAAAGTGAAAATTGAAGTGAAAAGTGTGTTCTTTGTAAATTAATTATTATAAAAATAAATCTCAAGATGTTTTCCGTCACCGGTCGAGGGAATGTTAGTTGCGCTCATAGGCAGAAAGTACGTTGCAAAGCCGAGAATTAAACCTACGACCTCAGAAATATGAGTCGAATACAGAAACCAACATTGCTCAAACTATTTAATTCTTGCTGATAAAATTTGTGAGCGTAAAATGTACACAAAGGAAATGTGATATATTTAATACGATATTCGCATTATGTGTAATCAAAGTAATGTATGTTATTATCATTTAACGGTCCAACAATTTGCCTGAACCGAAACTAGATTACTTTATACACCATATAACACCGGTACTATTTATCTCCCAAAAGCGAATCTGATCGAGGTTTATGATCCTAAGATTGCCAGAATCTTGAAAGAACTACTTCAAAATTTCATATAAAAAAGTCTATGATATCGCCATCCCAATAAACCAAATAAGTGTTGCCAATACTCAAAGTCAAAGCCTCACAGCAGGAATTGTCAACGGAAAGTTTCAAATGGTTAAATAATATAATTCAGTTTATCTCCTCTTCGATCGCTTGGTCACTGCTGGGCGTCAGCCAGACTTAGGTCTTCTACTGCTGCTAACTGCACTTCTACTTTATTCTTTGACGACCTTCAGCTAAGTAAGGTTTTATGATATATAGTCGGTCCATCGTGTTCAGCGTTGTCGGCTTGGTCAGAAAGAGATAAATGTTTGAATGCCTCTTGAAGGCATTCTTTATACAAGAGAATCTTGGCATGATTATTTATAATTATCAAATTCAGACATAGACATAACATTTATTACTAACGAAACACACACACAGAAACACAAAATAAAATAAAAAATATTTTTTTTAAGCAATAAAGTATATTTTAAATGTGTTATGTGTGTGTATTGTGGCGTAACTGGCCCTGGCTCAGCATTATGCTGAAAAGAAGACGTGTTCCATAATGCTAGATTATTATTAAGATTATTTTTTTATCAGTTTTGGCACAAGTGCACTTCTTCAAATATCTTTTATACTTTTTCTAACTAAGCAATAAAGCCCAATTTTATGTGTTTATAATTACAATACAAATTGTATTTTCAATAAAGTGCATTTTTACTTACAAGTAATATAATCTCTGGTCACCGGAAATGAATTGATCAGTTCCAACGCTCGCGCTCCGTGATGCATTTATAACCCTCATACTCTGATATTTATGGCTTTAATAACTTATTTACATGCAGCTGTTATGGTAATAGCTTACATAAAGTGGTTTAAGCTTGATATAAGGGAAATAACATAACCGTGTTGGGTTGTTCTGTACAACTAGCAAAGAGATTTTGACCTAACGTTACTATGCTTCCGTTTACTTTTCAATAGAATACTAATAATATTATAGCTATTTTTGTTGCATAAAAATACAATCTCTAATAAACACATGATATTAATTATAAGTAATAAAATAAACAATTGGTATTTATTTAGATGGTTACCCCAAGTTCAAGCCTCCAAGGTTTTACACAAATTTATTTCTAGCTACCATCTTATCTTCGCGTCATCGCGACCACCTTCTTGTTCTTCTTCTTCTCTTCCAGCCTCTCAATCTTGTTTATTTTTTAAATGATTATCTATAGTTAATTTCAAGTACGATAGCTATTCGACGCCATATTTATTGGTGTTGCTGATTTTGTAGTTTTTCTCTTTAATTGTGTTTCTCGAATGTTATCTCTATTTCAAGTAAACCAGTGACCCCAAAAGGTTGCTATTAAGTATATTCTCTGTCATCGATCTATGGCAAAAACTTAATTTTGATAGTAGTCTGTGCATCTATGTTAGAGCACTTGTTGTAAGCTAATTAATCAATCAATCAATAAATATCACAGCGGATAACATACTTAAAATAATTAGTAATATGATCTTCGGGTCTCGTTTGAACGCGGATAGAGTATTCTTATAAATCTACGAATTCTATTTATTAAGATAGCGTTAAGGAAACGGCTAACTTGGTGGTCGGTAGTAAACTATTTATTCATATAATCACAGCACCAGTTTACGACACCTGTCAGGGGTCGTCGTAAATTCTAGATAGTCACCGTAAATGCTTATTTAGTATCAAACTTAGCTGTCAATGGAAACCTTTATTTTATTGCGAGCTTCTTAGTAGGTTAGAGCCAAGACGTAAACCAGCCTGTCGATTCTCTTAAACCGTGATTTCAACTCGCAACTCATTTCACAAACCGCGCTCCCTTCGTCACTCAGTTCAATTTTGGAATCTCACGGTATTCTAGGGTAGGTAGTGTAAGTGATCAATATTGATTTTTATTGATATGTTGGAAATGACTTGCTATAACTTATTTTATAAATATAGAAGCAATCAATATTAAAAAGGTAGTTAGTTATTGCTGCTATCTCCAGTTTAGCACTAAACATACCCTTACATACATGGCCCTGAACCATGGATTTGTTTCATTTATATATAATTGTTTTAATGAAACAAATGCAAAATAGTGTAATAAGTGCTACCATAAAACTCTTAATAATATTTGGCTTATTTCTGAAACTAGTTTTTAAGAAACTTTACTTAGAATTACAATAGTATTCCATACATTCTTTTTAAACTTCACAAGATACTACACTACACTTGAGGTTATTCTAATCAAAATAGTTTTAGTTTTTGTGTGTTGTTTGTATTAATTACAATTAATAACTTGCATAAAACAATATGATTAAATTGCTATTGCTATGCAATATTATTGTGTCAGTATGGTATAGTGGTATGTGACCAATACCACATTTCACTATTTACAATTTTAACAGATAACAATTGTATTACAGCCATCAGCGGTAGTCATCAAGAACGAAGCAGATAATGAACAATGATTGAAAAGAAGATATATTAAACTGAGGTCAACAATTGATTTATATGAAAAATTGTATGACTGTGTTTAAGATAATTGTGTACTTCATATTTTTTTTGTATTTAATAATATTATATTAATAAAATGATTAATTCAATCTACTATTTATTTAATGACTGCCTAGTAAAAACGTAGTTACCTTAAATACATGGCTAAGCAGAAATAAAGAATATATATGCTGTGTTTCTGTATAGGTAAATAAAAGAACAGAATAACTTATACAACATGATTTAATGTCGATAATAAACTTTTAACACACTACAAAATAACTTTCAGTAATACAAACTTAAACTTAAGTATAATAAAAACTAATCAAACCCAGCCTTACATAGAGCTAATCAATTACTACTTTATTTTGTAGACAAATAAATATATTTATTTATTTTAATATATTTTCTAATCCGTTAGGAAAAAGTAATTGTTATGAAAAAAAATTAAAAAGCTTAATAAGTACTTAAACTATCATGTACATAATGATGGTATTTTATACTCGTGCAAAGCAGAATAATGTTTTTATTCAAAACCTTAATGTTTTACCTATCAATATTTATAAAGATATAAGAACCACCAATTTTGGTTGTTCGGGCTGTGATATCTTTTATTATAAATTGAAGGATAGTTGAAATTCAATTATTTGAAAATATCTGCACTATTGTGTCTTTCTATATCCAGGGTCCTTGTCATTGATATAAATGTGATATTCTTCTCCAAAGGCAGAAAAATACAACCAGGATTTTTTGAACATTGGAACTCTGAAATTATTACATTAATAATTTTAGTATACCTACTTATAAAATACGGTATGTATGTATGTGTAGGTATGCTTACATCATTTCAGTGTATAACTACCTGGCAAACAGGTGTTAACAGATAAGTCAAAATAGGTGACCATCGATCTGCTAACTTAGGCATATCAAAAACTATCAGTCAAATAAATTTCATTTGGTTATCAAAAGGATGAAGGTCATGAAAAAAAATGGATAAGAGTAAATTTAATTAAAAATAGCCAGTACTACTTTTCAAAAGGCAAGCAATTATAGGCATATTTGTTTATAAAAAATATATAATAAAAAATACGTCTCATCTGGTTATCAGATCGGTGAAGGACTACCTCCCACGGGCTCTCCTACTAGATGATGTCGCGTGTTGTACTGGAGTTGTTGCTATTGACCAAAGACAACCAAGCGAAACGTTCCGTCACTTCGTCTTTCGTTTGACGTTAAGACCTTTAGAAAAACAAAACAATCATATTTTAATTTAATGTTTAAAGAACTTTATTTGTTATTACAAAAAGAAATATTTTATTTACATGGGAAACTTAATATTAATATTTATACGAGTGAGTTACACGTCACCATACGCCGTCTTAATTAATTAATTTAGGTAGCATAGTGCGATTGCCATTAAAATAAACAGAGATCTTATATTTTATTATCTTATTAAATCTGAAAACAACAAACAAAACTTGCCAACTAATATTCAAGCTAAAGAGCGTCCATTATCTAGGTAGCGGGAACGAAGCATCAATTTTGTATCACCTGGAGGAGCTATTACTCATGTGAGCCGTTTAATCTGGTGATTACTTCGAGAATTAAGCTAAGATAATTTTCACTTGATATTAACTTGACAAGATTCATAGTGGAAAACAAAATGTGGAACTTTGGAAATTTATCAGGTTTGCGGCTATTGACGTTTTTTTAGAACAAGGGATAAACGGGCAGAAGGCTCACCTGATAAAAACATTACCACTGCCCAAGGACACTCTAAATGCCAGAGGTCCGCTGTTTTAGAAGGACCCTAAGTTGAATTGGTTTGAAAATACTTCAGTCGGTAAAGAGAGGCAAAAACTTCCGAAGGAACGCACAGTTGTGGAAAGAAAAATTGTTGTTCGGCGATTTACGGAATGGAACAGTGTCTTGTCAGTTCCTATAATATATCTTTTTTGACGTCAAATGTATATTGAATTTGGACAAAAACGGCACTTAAACACCAAGTACAAGCCGTATTTAAATGAGTTTTACTAAGTTTAATGAACAGGCAATCTTTGTTGATAGTATTGCTTATCAAAGTTAAATAAACTTTCATCGAGAACCTGGAATATTCTATGAATTTACCGTGGCTGTATTGATATGAAAGTATGCTTATCTTAGCTAGTTGCTTGTTATGTACGTGATAAATCATTACTGCAGGTAAAGTTTCAAACTTAGCAGCTATGGAAGACACTTCGCGCACTGTCTATACTAATTCTCTATAAATAGTTATATTAATAAAAATTCATGTAAATATTATAATTAATTGTAATTAATATATTTTTTTTAGAAACAGGGATGCCTTTCTTTATTAAACTCCCAGAGGCACTTTAAATAAATTTAAGAAATGTATTAAAGATAAGCTGTGTAAAAAGGCTTACTATAAAGTTGACCTTGACCCTGGTGTCGTAGTCGGTGGTATCGGGCAGCTACGCGGCTCGCGGTCAAGCTCCGCCGGATGTGACCCCGGGTAGCCCCGGGGGAGGCCCAACGAGGCGACCAGCGGTCGAAGCCGCGGTTGCTACCCTGGTGTCGTGTCCGGTGGTGTTGGCATCCGCGGAGATTAGCTCCCGCGGATACTTGAGGCCATCTGGTGGCCTGGTGTGCCACGGCGTGATGTCCTAGATATAGTACAGTTAGACTTTATTAATTAAAGATCAGCATTAAGAAAGAAGAGCATTAATTAACATGTTATAACCTACATCCTTCCTCCGTGAGAAAATGTATCAATTGTTTATCAGGGCAGGGGAAAAACAGGCAGACAGTGAAGTAATTCCTGATTATCGGGATCAAACAATATAACTGAAACTGAAATAAATTAACTACTGTTTTTCTTCTATTATATAGTATGTAATAGTAAGGTCCCACAGTGAGTACACACCAGAGAGGCATCCCCTGAATTATGACTCACTCGCATTACACTTGGCCCCACGCCACACTTTATCGATTGCCACTTCGGGAATTTTCAAACGCTATGTTTTCCAAAAAGTTTTCATACGAAATATTGTGTGGCTGCTTTAAATTTATTACGACGCCTTTAAAAAAATTATCTAGAACACTTTGCATTCACCGGGGTATTCTGTAACTTCTAATAGGCAAAGACGTTTTTGTTTGCAATTATTGTACATGTTTGTACATACTAAAGTTGAGTTAGCCGTTGCATTGTTTTTGTGTCATGTGCCTATTTTATTTTTAGTATAGTACTTAGTTTTTTTTCATGTAAAAACTGTTTTAAAAGAGTAAGTTAAGCGTTTCTTCTCCATATTAAACTACCCTTTGGAGGTAGTTTTTATAAGTATTTTTAACTTGTAATTTTGACAATTTTTTATATATCTATTATAGGCCTTATTGAAATAAATGCTTTGACTTTGACCTTAAAAGTAATAATAATAATAAGCCTTTATTTTTCCACATCCTATTTACATAAATTAAATAAAATAGATATGAATACTATGTATTTCAACTAAGATGCGCTATAAAACTTCTTGTGCAGTTGAATTTGCGAATTAGTGTAACGTTATTCTTAAGTGATTAACAGTGGTTAGTGAAAAAATAATATACAAGAATTTAGTGTGTTCCCTAAAGACTAATTAGTATAGTATTAGTCTTAGGCTAGATAATGTTCGATGATGTCTCACTGAAAAAACAAACATAAACCAACACCTTACAACTAATAATAAACCAAGAATAATTAAATGCATCGCATCGGCGCCTTGCTAATGAAGTTGGTGTGGGCGCGCAGTACATCCAAAAGTTGTGACTTCCACAACAGATTCTTACTTGAAACCCGTTCATTATATCGTATAACGACAGCTTTCATTTTTCATATTATTTAAAAGATTTTTGTCTGACTTTCAAGTTTTCATGACTTAGCTGTTTCGTAAATAAGAAATTTAATTTGTTGAATATGTAAAATAAGACTGTTGCACTTGTATATAAATTTATTGAATTTCATATAAAAAGTAATTATTTTAATATAAAAGATTCCAAACTATGTCGAATCTAAAACCATATCCGTCTTAAGAATATGAAGGCAGGAAGTCATCCCATTCAAGGAGACTACATAAGTCAAGCGTCTATTGTCTCTGAAACACGAACAAACACTTATAATTGTGTGACGATTATGACACCTCTTTCTCAAAAATATTTTGTAAAGCAAGTAGATTTTATTTTACTTTTTATAACAATTTGAAATTAGAACGTGTCTCGGATTAATACAATTCACCTTCTCTTTTTTCAAATTATTGTCATGTGATTTTAAAGGCGGATGCTTAGGATTCCTAGGACAGCGACAGACTGTAAAGACATAGACATATTATTTATCACAAACAAAACACACACACATAAACACACAACATAGCAGTAATCAAAGAGAAAAAAATAAATAAAACATATAATGAGAGGTTTATTATTATTTTTCCTTTTCCCATTCGGTTCACCTCAAGAATGTGTGTGATGTGGCTGTAAATGGCCCTGGCTCAGCATTATGCTGAGCAGCAGGAGGAAACTGGCAAACTTTTCGATGAAATCGACGTGCCAGCATGCATACACATAGCTCAATAATGAAGTACATAACGGTGTAGTAGACACAATAACTCTTCAGTTATTAATCAGGACGTCGACGATACGAATTAGCAAATAATTTATACGTACTTTTTTAACATCTTAATATATATATTTCTGGTGTGCGTGTGTATGTGACTGAACTCCTCCTAAACGACTGGACCGATTTAGACGAAATTTTTTGTGTGTGTTCAAGGGGATCTGGGAATGGTTTAGATTCACAATTTTGTCCGCTGGACAATGTTTTTTTAATTAATTTTCAATTTATTAGTTGTTGTTGATTTTGGAATGTTTTACATTGGATCCGACAGACGGCGCTACCATCGCAGTGTTAAATTTTAAATAATATTCGAATTTTAATTTTAGTCTGTCCCGAAATTTAAAAAAAGTTTTGTTATCATTGTGTTATATCGTGTGTGACCATGTGCTGGATCGTTAGATATTGTCATAACATTTGAATAATAATTTTCATCAAAATGGCTTATTAAAAATTGAAATTTTGAAATTAAAGACGTGTAGACAGGACAACGTCTGTCGGATCCGCTATTATATATATATATAATATAAACAATAAAGTATTTTTATATTTTGTGTTTTACTTACTCAACTGGCTCTGTAACCCAAAAATCTTGGCCTCTGAGCGTATTTTAAGGCAATTTCTGCCCCACTATAGATCTAGCTGTCCACTGGGGCATGTTCGAATAAATCGACATAGGGTCCTTCAAAAAAGGTCCTAAACGGCCGGCAAAGCACTCGTGATCCCTGTCATGTCCATGGGCGGTGGCGGGATCAGTTAACATTAGGTCATTCTCTTGCCCGATTGCCTCCTGTTCTATTAACTAATTCTTTGAGCGAGGAAGCACCAGTTTTGGGATTCCTGGTGCTATCTAGATGCCAGACGTAGGAACTTCAACGCTATTTGATATTCTCTTTAATTCACGACACCGTTTGCCAATTTATTGATTGAAATTACTTTCTATTGAATAAGCATTATAATTCAATACCCAACAACAATATTGGATTAACAAAGCCATCCAAACTAGTCTCGGAGATGAACTTCCGAAGTCGGGTCAATTTCTAGTCAAACTTGGCTCTCAGGCGACATCTATACAAAATTAATTAAAACCGATATGAAACAGCTATGGCAGTATTGTCTCGCTCATAATGACCGCCGACAGCCGTTTCAGACTGTTATTAATTGTCTAATTTATAACCTCTGTGCGCCAAACGTTTATATCCGTTTGACAGTACTGACAGCCTAGGAGCTGATGGTTTAATTTGTTACTAAAAATAGATTTGTGACTGAAGACTGCTTTTATTGAAATAACAAATACAATTACCACTAGACTTGACTTTTTTAATTTATCGCGGAATATGCTTAAAAGCTAAATGACCTAAATCATGACATCCTCACAGCCTCACTTTATCACAGGCGAATTAGGTATTGCGTATTTAATAATAATTTGTATGATTTTATCCTTTACTAAATGTTTGAAAGTTTTTGTACATATTCTGTATTACATCTTTGGTATAATGTTTTCTGGTAAATATAATTTTTAAATGTAGGATCACGAAATTAATTTTTTTTAATAACTCATCGTGAATTGCATGCCGTTAATGAAGTTATACTTTTGGCGCGTGAGGGAAAAATGATGAAACTAATTTTTTTATGATGCGCGCGCACGTGACTTAAAAAACCGCCACGCTGAAGTTAGCAAAGTCAACATTTTTTTTTAATATTAAAATAAACTTTATTAAACTAGATAATGCATTACAATAAAACTTTCAATGTATTAAATACCTTTTTTCTATTGTTAATGTTGTTTTTTCTACTGACGTAGAATATTTTTTTAAATATCTTAGAACAAGTATTTAACTTCTAACGCCTGTAAACGCGTACACTCACGATATTTTTTAAACTAATTACAGGCAATCATTAAATGTATTACCGCCTGAAGCAAAGAGATGGTAAATTATATGTCTCTATATATCACTGTTTCTCTTAACCCAATAATGCTATTATAATGCAGTTATTAAAATATTGGTCTAATAGCAATTATGAAATTCTGTTTAGTCTATCTTCCTTTTAATCTCCGTAAAAGAATTACCTGTCCACACCATATCTCTAACTTTTGTACTAACTGATTTAACTGAAATCAAACTCATTTCGGTATCCTTTTTTGTTGACTTTTCTTTTTTTTATATAGAACAGGGGGTAAACGGGCAGGAGGCTCACCTGATGTTAGTGATACCGCCGCCCATGGACTCATTGAGAGTCTCAATGATTCTTGACGTCTAAGTTAATACTAATGTATATCTTATTAAGTTATGCAATTCATGCGCTCGCTTGTAATTTTTTTATTTATTATTTTAATTGTACTGTATGTAATGGAGTGCAAATAAATAAGTGCTATCAGCTCCTATAGTACGCTGGGAGCACAGTTCAGTGCTTAGATGGATAGTCGACATTGAACCCGATTTATGGACAGTAGCTGGGGACGAATGGCATAGTTTGTCCAGTTTCATTTATTGCGATGTAACTCTTCTAAAACGTTACGATTATTCAATGTCGACTTTTAAAGTTTTATTGAGCGATTAGGATTTTTAAAGCGTCGTTAAAGAGTATTTTGTTCAAATAAGATTTGTTCAAACATTTTCACCATTCGAGTATGTAACAAGGGAATTTACTTTAGAACTAATATAATAATAATAATAAAGTCTGTATTCATTTTAAGTAGGTACATCTTTCTTTTCATAGTGTAAGATTATATTTTAAGCTTCCCTATGTCGTTGAGCGCAGCGTGGCGACATCATAAGTCGTTCTCTTGCTTCCGTCAATGTTCCAGTCATTTTGTGGACAGCAGGCATCGCTAGACGGATAGGAATATGGGATAGGCTTTGGTATGGGATATTACTTGTGTAGATACGTTACTCCCTTCTTAGGTCGCTCGGACAAGCAAAAAAGGTTTTGGGCGGCTGCAACGCAAACGGAAAATAATAAACAGCTCAAATATAGGAGAATCTTTCTTACAAACTTTGATTTTGTTCCATTTGAAATGAAATGCAAGGAAATCGTTTATTTGATAAGATAGTGGTACAATTAGATACATTAATTATAAAAATTCGCCATGTATGTAGGCATGCAAATGACGCATTACTTTTATACTGTCTTATAATACAAACATTAATAATAGGTAAGTTAAGATATTAAGGGCCTGTTTCACAATGTCCGGATAAGTTCCAAATAAGCTATTTGTTACTTATTGGTATGATAAATAGTATTTTTGCGTTTCACGACTGTCAGATAGCGCTATACGTCATGAAATTCGAAGAATCTTATTTGGAACTTTTATCTTTCGAATAATTTATGTGTTGCATAGCTATTTGGCACTTTATCCATACATTGTGAAACAGGCCCTAAGAATTGGTGTCAAACTTATGATCTAGATACTTTGGAGTAGAGACTGGTGGGGTTCCAGTGCATAGGCGCTAATCAAATGTTTAAGTTGGGTCCTGGCAGGTAGTACCGGTGACCCCAGAGGTGGCACTTTCCTGGCTCAATACGGTGAGGAAATTCTGCCAACGTTATAGGTACACTGCCACAGGGTCAAAACTTTTAAATTGTGCTTAATTTTCTATTATTATTTTTAATTATTAGTATGTATTAAAAAAATGTATACTGTATATTTTATGGATATGTTTAGGTTTTAAAAAACAATTATTATATCATATTATGTGCAAAATCTTTTGTACTTCGCATTCAATGATATGTCTTATTCATACTCCAATATAGGTTAAATCATAAAAGATATGTAAGAAGGTCAAGCTTCTGAAAGTTACGAAGTAATCGGTTGGGTGAGTTGTATAATAATACGCGAACTTTAATTTATTCCAAATTATCTGCACAGCTTATTTTCGAAGGAAATCGAATGGATTTTTAAAATTACCGAAAACTATTTATATATTATTAGTATACTTTTGTTTGTTATTAAATAATGTTCGTCGCAAATATCATATAATCCATTTTTTTTAAATATTAATTATTATTATCTTGCTTTATAAGTTCTGGAATTTCAATGTTCAATAAAATCAATCACTATTACTAAATCCCCCTTCGTTTTTGGTTATTTTTTATGTACATAGTCTTTAATCTATTGAATGTATAGATTATGGATTATGTACGGAAAACTAGTATTAATTATATATAACCTTCTTCAATAAAAGCTTATCATAATATAGTTAAAAAGAAAATTAGGTGAACGTTGTATAATTCAAGTCAAGAAACATTACGTTATTTAAAAGCTTACTACAAATGTGACATAACAGTTTGACAACAAAAATAAGCTTTTCCAGCTGTTGACTCAAGCTTTTACCAAACGTAATATAATGTGTTTATCAGTGTGTAATTTGTACTATTCGCAAAGCACCACAAAATTCAGAATATTCATGAATAATGTTGGAGTTGGATTATTACTAACATAGCTGGAATTAATGTTCACACATTATGTACTATTAGCTACAACTGTCTTATATACAGCCATTGCGCCGCATAATTTATGAAAATGAAAATGGCATGTACGAAGTGGAACAAGGTTTCGATTGAGCAATGTTGAATGAGTGGTAAATGGTTAAAGATCGGTGGACTCAGTTTGCGCATTTAGACGCTCAGTAAACTAAGCCAGCTTAGCTCCTTTCAGAAGAAGAGAAGTCTCCTGGACACTTCGACGGCTTTACCTAGTGACCTCAGTGGTCCGAGGATTTATAAACGTAAGTTAACCACAGCATTCCATGCATTCCAAAACTATGTAGGTGACTGATTCATCTACGCTAAAACAGCCTCTAAAATATTGGATGCATTGGTTGAGTGGCCTAAGCACTTTTGGGATCGTGGATTCAAATCTCGGCTGTAATCAATCCTTGCAGGCAGGTAGGTTTTCTTATCTAAAATATGCTTGTCTGGTTGTATCCTTTTTTAATATTTTTTTGTATCAAATGAGCAGAAGGCTCACTCACTATTGTTAAGTGATACCATTGTAAAATTTAGCAACGTCTTTGTTAACAGGGACCTGTGCAACAGACTCGTTCTAGCCCTTGGTATCGTAAACAACCTTGGTCTTTCCGTCCTAGGTACTAAACCGAGATCTTGGAGACCAGTTGGGTTGCTCACCACGCCCCACAAGACATTAAATAGATAGCAGGCCAACATATTCAAAATAAGACTATATTAATATTCACGAATATATACGAAACCTCATTATAACTGGAATAATAAAGGAGTTAAGATTACTCGACAGGCTGCTCGGTGACAAGATAATTCCGGTACAAAGGTCCCCCAAGTCATGTAAGCTTTTGTGAATGTCATTCGTACGATCACAACTATGTGTACGTTCTATGTGTGAACTTAATCGACGTAGTTGGGAATTGATTATCTCGTGAGACAAAACGACATCTATATTTAAGGTTAAGTCTGTATATTAAAAGTTACTTGCTATCTTCTGAATAGATATTAGTTTAATTATTTATATAAATAAAATATATACACAGAAATAAAATAATGTACAACAAAAATAATAGTTAGGGAGATGTTTAGAGATAACATTTTAAAATATTAAATCACATTAGTTCACTGTCAATACGTTTTAATCAAATACAAGGCGTGTTTAAACAATTAAAATTGAGTATTTTGGCTTATATAACAGTAGGCAAACAGGCAGGAAGCTCCTGATGTAATACCTCCCCCCATTGACATTCACATTTCCAGAAGGATCGCAAGTGCGTTATAGGCCTTTTAGGAATCCATACGCTGTTTTTTTGAAGGCCCCTAAATGACAGTTGTAAAACTGCTTGTTTTCAGATCAAGGCATATCATTAAATATGATTTTTCAGATTCTAAATGACGTTACGAAGTTATAGTGTTTAATACACCAAAGTGTATACATTTTGAATTTAAAATGTCTGTATGAAGGTTCTTGTTATATTAATAAGTTTTTTATTTATTTATTAACACTTCGTTGCATTATAAAAGGAAAAAAAAAGTATTAAACATAATTTAATGAAAAGCAACTGGCGGCCTTATCGCTTCACTTCACTTCACTGTGAGTAAATTACATAAGGTAGGCAAGAAGTGCAAAAATACATATTACAAATACAATAAGAAGAAAAAAACATACTTAACAGAAACAAAAAGAAATAAAAATAAACTAAACTGATATAGGATACATAAAAAGAAAAAAAAAGTAAAAAGTGCACATTTTATTTATTTATTTATTTATTGTTAAAATAATCTTAAATAGTAGAAGTTGGTGTGATGGAAACACCAACTGGACACAGTTTATCTGTCCACCAGGACGTCGAAAATATTTAGTTAATTAACTTATATACATACTAAGGCCAGTGACATAACATACAACAGAACACCTTTACCATCAACCATCAAAAATTGCACAATACTTGTATTGATATACTAAAAATATACTAACATATTTAAAGTTTTATACAATTAATTACAGGAATACAAATGAAATACATAGACACGGTGTCATGAATTGTAGAATGAATGAAACCACGTACAGATCGTTCAAGTGATGACGTCATTGTGGCAGTTGGAACTTGGAAACAGCTACGGGTCATTAGCCTCCAGCATTTGCTTACGTAGGCTATTGTGACCGAGGGAGAATACCCTATCTTGAAAAGTATTTTCACGAAAATAAACGAAGCGGTGAGTGGGAACTTTTTACAATCATGATATTAAACAAATAAATACGTCACCCAAAATATTTGTAATGGAACTGTCCATAATTTTTTTAGGAGTCTCATCAAAAGATTGAACAGTTTTTCGATGATATGAGCTTAGTTGCGTTTGAACCTCTTGTAGACCAATAAATATTAACCTGGACTAATTAATGTCTTTGATTAGAAAATAGCAAAAATATATAATATCATTAACGTATTGTTGAATCGGTTCCACAGCAGAGGAAATAATTAAATACAAAAACAAAGATGCAATAACAGTCTTAAGATGAAAACATCTGATCTCACTTTAGTGAAATACCTTTATTTAATACAGATATGGATTTACAAGGATAATTGTTTTATATATATTTTAAGATTTTGCGAAAAAATCACAAATTATCTGCCAAATTTGCCAGGTTTTTGTCGGGTTTCGGTTCGGGTTTTAGTTAACTACAATACAATTTTAGAAGATTTCCACCTTACCAAGAGTGTGAGGAAAAATATTTAAAGAAGCGCTTTGACTATATTTTAGCAATAGTAACGATTTTAGTAGTTTTTTTTTCTTTAGATTTAATTTAGTTATAGTTACATGTTATTTTGTGTTTTGTTAGTTAATTTGTGTTTGTGTTATGTTATTTTGTGTTTTGTAAATAATTAAATACTTCTTGTACTTTCCCCTCTGTAGGGGTACCTTCTTTGTATTGTTCCATTTAGGTTGTTTGGAAGAAATCGTTTGTTAGTTGCCTACTTACTTATCTAACCTACTTACATTTTATTTGTTTATAGATATAATTATACATATTATGGCAACGGAGTATAAATAAATAAGTTGTCGTTCGTTTCATGTATAAATTTAGTTTTATTTTTTTATCTATTAACGTACTTATTATCGTAAAATATACTCATAACAATCAAATATACAGTATTTAGTAATAATAATAATCAACCATTAATTTTCTTTTTATTATTTTTTAATTATTTTTATGATTACTTTGTGGGTTAAGAAAATTGTTATATACTTGACAAAATTGTGAAAGTTTGGTCCCTGTAGTCCCTGTCTTGATTTGACCTTGAACCTTTATTTACGTTTTTCTGTTTCGTATATTTTGTTTATCAATGGAATCTGTTTGGCTTTGTATTTTGTCTAATTGTTTTCTTTTATAATATAGAATATTTTATTGACAAACAGACAACGATTTATAAGCTCATACCATCTAAGTGCTTGTTAACAAGATTAATTTCCAAAGCTCCTATTATATCGGAATTGATTTCGTTTTGTTTTTTTGTTATATTATAAATGTAATCTTTGTTTGTCTCGTCAGTGGTTAGCTTAGTCTACTGTAAATCAATATCAGGTTTGAATCCAGGGAGGCAGAAAGTGAATGCTTTATTATCGTGTGTTTGGAGGAGATTTCCACGACGACGCACATCAGTTGACACAATTCGTTGTGACTTTCGTCGTTTCACAACTGATCGTGTTTAATGTACTATTTGCCGTCCCTGGCAAAGTGTATATACAGTAGTTGTGTAACACACATAGAGACCTCTAAAATAGGCGCACCTAATTCTAAAAGGCCGGCAACGCACTATCCTGCGCTTTATTGCTTATAAATACACTAATTTAGATTTAAATAAAAATAACATGGCGCGTGGCAACTCCCGACACTCAGATGTCCAAAGCAATCTTTCTTGCCTGTGATCTTTGGATATAACATAACTCTCTGGAGGTGAATAAAGTTTAAGTAAAACTTCGATATCACAGGCTTCGCTGTACAAAACCGTGTGAATTATATCAAACACTTATATAACATAGTGATTATTACGCAAAATAAAAGTTGGCCTAATTATGGAAAAATTCAATTAAGAAGAAGCGAAATGGGTCAATACAGAAGGAGGTTAGTGGCATGTCGCACTTGGCATAGTTAATATGCTTCAATGAACGCGACTTTTGCAAGCTATTAATTTTCAAGAGGAAGTGAAAAAATATTTTGCATATTTTAGTAACACATTTTATCTTGAATATATTTATAATTTGTATTAGATTTTAGAATTTCGTAACGAGCTATATGTTTGACCTTATTTTAATTGAAAAGATTTTTCACACTTGATGAACAAATTTATTTTATTAATATTAATTTAGCACACGCGCCTGGATGGCTATAGAAATAATCATATCACCTCATTCTAACAAAACCAACAAACTTCATTGATTTCACATTTCTAAAGCTTAATTACCATGATAAACCTTTTATTTTTGATTATTGTCTATGCCCCACTTCGAAGCCGTCGTAGGTTCGATCCCCGGCTGTGCACCAATGGACTTTCTATGTATGCATTTAAAATCCGTCAAACGGTGAAGTAAAACATCATGAGGAAACCGGTATAGCGACCCAAAAAGTCGACGGCGTGTGTTAGGCAGAGGAGGCTGATCACCTACTTGCCTAATAAATTGACAAATAGTCACTAAATAGAATTAGAAATTTGAGGCCCAGACCTAAAAAGGTTGTAACGCTATTGATCTATTATTTCTTTTAGTCCTAAATTCATCAGACTCCAACAGAAGCAAACCAGATACTATTTTTGAGATTAAGGTGTCCTTGCATTTTTGGAGATGATATAATATACCTACACCTAAATCATTTTTAAAACGTTTTAAATCTTTTAAATAATTTACGAAACGTTTTTTATATACAAGTGTGTAGATTAAGAAATGCCATCATTACAATTAAAATCACTCGATCGGATAATTCAATATTAAACAATCAAATTATAATTATTGTCAAAATAAAGTAGCTATTACGTTTTTTAGAAAGCAATTTCTATACACTATAGTGTTAATAATAGTCTAAAAAAATTATTAAATTTTAAGAAAATTTAAAAAAATTTAAAAAGTTTGGTTCCTTCTTTTCCTTTTGGTACCTTCAACTCTGGCAGCAATTCCCAGCTGCCGGTAGATTGTAGGTACCAGGTGCCAACTTAAATCTTGAATTATTTGTGCACTTGAACCTGACAGCCCAAAAGTGTCTACTCCAAAGCGAACAAAACCGAAGTTGGAGGAAAGATTCTTTTATTATTAGTAATAATTAATTTTATATACGTACCTACTGTGCGTTCTAATAATTATTATTATTAATCTTAGTATAATGTTTACTCAGTACGCGAATTGTTATACATAATTCATATGATAAATAAAGTTTATAACCCTAATTTATTTTTGGATACGCGCCGACGCTGATCGGATGACATCACCACCGTCGCCGGGGTCACCTGGTCTCACCTGACCCACGGCAGACGCGAGCGGAACCGGATGGAGGAGGCCTATGTCCAACGGTGGACAAACCAAACTCTAACAAGCAAATGATTATTACTAAATGTTAAAGTATATTTTCTGAATTCAAAATCAATGAAACTTATTATCTATTATAATCAAGTTTTGGAAATAAAGGCTATTACTATTACTACTAATAATTTATTACTATGTAGGTTAAGGAAATTGTAAATAATATATTTGATTGTTATGATTACGAATAATATATGGTCTATACCTTACAGTAATACACATTTCCTTGATGCGATGGCAAACAAGAAAATGAGCCCGCCTTAAAACAATATAATAAGAAAAACAAACAGATAAAAGCAAATAGAAGGCGTCCATCAATTTCCGCGAACAAACACTGATTGGAAGTCATTGAAACGATCAATAACTGTGTTGTCTTCCGACAAATACTGTTTTATGGATAGTCTGTGGAGAGTTCAAACTCTGGATCTAAGTTTACTCACGATTGAATGTTGCACAGTCTGTCAAGTATACCACTGCATTTTAGTGGCAGCGCCTTCTACACTGTGTTGCCATTTTTCATTGTTGTTTGCATGGACCGTATGATAACATTTATTTATTTATTAAGTGTACAACATCATACATATTACGATTATTTAATCTACTGATAATTTTATTTTATATAAAATAATTAATATATATATATATATATAACATTTGTTTATTTAAAAAGTAGGGTTCCTTGCGAGACCGTCATACTTTTTACATTTATAACACGCCAATTGATACTTGAAAGACTGTCTTTTAATTCTATTATTTATAACCAAGTTCTATTTATCCGATAAAATGATGAGGGTTGGTCACTAAAGTATTTCCGATCCAATTCGACTTAGGGACCTTAAAGAAAAGAGCTCACGAATTCTAAAAAAAACTGGATCAGTTAACATAATTTGACCCTGAAAACATTTAGAATTTCTTTGATAGATATGAATGGCAAAATAATCTGAGATAATTTATACCACTCTGGAGTATTTAAATTAAAGGTATTTGAGGTTATTATTCCAATGATCGATGATGGTAATATTTTTATTTCGAGTTTAACATTTCTTTGTCGATTCACAATCGACTACAAACTGACAAAGTAATATAAACTGCCATTTGTCAGCTGTCATGCCAATGTGTAGTAGTATTCTGTGCACAATAATTTTACTTATTTCTCTTATTGTGCACAAGACTTACGATTATGAGATGTTTTAATATATATTATTCAGACTATATTAATAAAGACTATACGAGGTCAAACTATAATATTTTAACTGGGAAATAGACTTTTGATGTGTGAATTTGTTTACATAAATCTATCGAATAAACAAAATATTGTTATTTACCTACACGAATAAATGATTTTTGATTTTGTTTTGTACCATTTGCTCCAACGGTGAAGAAAACGATCGTAACCTATCCCAAAAAGAGCAACAACTATATATTATTATAGATTCCCCATCATATATATATTTCATGTATCAGTTTTTATATTCAAAAGTTGTTTTTTTTTGTAGGACAAGGGTCAAAGTCGGTCAAATTAAAAATGTCAAATCAAGGCTCACCGCACGTTAAGGAATATCGCCGCCCATGGATCCTCAATTCTAGAGGGCTCACGAGGGCGTTGTCGGCCTATGTTTAGATATACCTCCGCCCCTGAACCTTCAAATCCAGAAATCTCGCGAGGGCGTTGTCCACCTTTGTGAAGAGATTCCACCTCCCATGATCCTTTAAATCAAGAGGGCTGCCCATGGACCTTCAATTCCCTCTGGAATACGGCAACGCCCGCTTCTTCTCCGAACTTCCTTTATTGAACTCCAGTGAATAGATTATAACCAGTTCATTTTGGGTTAGGTTAGGCCTAAAAATATGCCTAATTATTTTGGTAATTACTACATGGATAGGTTATTCGATAACTGAAGCTTTAGAATTAAACCTTAAAAATGAAAAGCCTTAAAATTAAACCTTCTAGTATAAGAAATGTTCTTTGAACAAAATATACTTCAATATATAATATCTATCTATTGAATGGGCGTGGTTTTGAATATCTATAGTAAAAACCCCAAGTTAGTTTTACTCTAGTAAACGGGGCACGAAACCAGTGAAGCGAAAGAACCATTCAATAGTCCCATAATGCCTTACCCTAAGATGAAGGTATTAATTCTTTGTAAGGGTCTTATAAAGGAACTTTTATTGAGAACTCTGTAATATCGTTTAATCCATTTTATTTAAACCACAAAGGTTTCTGAAGAAATTAGTATGTACCTGCCTTAAATGTATGTAATTGATTTTTGTTGTTTTTCAATGTAACCTTTGCCAAGTTTTGTATATTATTTTAATATGTAATATAAGTTAGCTGTTACAATACAAACGTAATTAAATTATGTATATAAAATAAAATGAACGTTTTCTTGAGCCTGAGCCTCACATGTTTGATTGATTTTGAGCAAGTAGATTATCATCAGTTTTGTCCTCAGCGTGCGAACCTCATCCCTTAGTTTGTAGCTTCGATCCCTGACTGTCCAAGAACTGAACTTTTACCAGCAATTAACATTCGCTCGAAACAGATAACATCATGAGAGAACCGGCTTGGATTTAACCCAAAAAGTCGACGACGTCTGTCAAGCATTAGAGGTCATGAATCAAGAATAGAAACCGGAGAGAGAGAGATGAGATAGACTTTATAGAAATAAACATTCTCATAGCCTCAGTATTCTCACTGATTCATACTAAAATACTCACACTTATTCGATTAAACCCAACATTTGAAAATACACCGGAAAAGAAACTCGATACACCTCAGCTCGTTGCCACTCGACAAATTGTTGACAAAGCGATTTACTTTGATCGCGTTCAACAATACTCAAAGATAAGGCGTTGCGATCTAAGCGATTTTTACGCTTGATATTTTGAAGTGCGGTTACAGTATTGGGGTGTGCCTAAAGTATCATTAAAATGACTTTTTAATTGCACGCGTATCCATATCCGTCTCTTTCACAGAGATGTCAACAAATATTGTTGTAATATTATCACCTGCATCGGAGTTTTATTCAAGGACACAATAAAAAATCAATCCAGTATCACTTAGACATTCCGTAACTGAGCGTTTATTAAGGCACTTTTTTGTCGCACAGTACTTTGACGAACCAGCTGCCCACTGAAGTATTTCCGAACTGATGCGACTTAGGGTCCTTCAAGAATAAGGCAATGTGAATAACTATTATAACTTATCAGCAGCGATCTGTTTGCTCCAAAAAAAAGGCATCGGGGTCTTCAAACAACTCCAACATCTTAATAATAGTACTTAGTTGTTTTTTTTGAACTAAGCAAGAAGGTTAGTTGACATCACAGGAGACCGAAGAGCTGACAGCTACCTCGGACAATTACAACCACAACACACTCGTACTTGAGACGAACCGAATGGGAAAAGAAAAAAAACTTTTATATATCTTTCATTATATCTTTTATAAAAAAGTTTCTCTTTGATTATTGTTATTTTGTGTGTTTATGTGTGTGTGTTTTTCTTTGTAATAAATTATAATACGTCTATGTCTACAAAGAATGAGTCTAGCTATTTTGCCAGAATCTTAGGACCCTTGCCTAAAGGGACTTCCTTCCTTTTAATAATATTTATTTATTTATTATAATTAGGGACTGTTTCACAATGTCCGGATAAGTTCCAAATAAGCTATTTGTTACTTACTTGTAGGATAAACAGTATTTTTGTGTTTCACGACTGTCAAATAGCGCTATTTGTCATGAAATGCCAAGTATTTTATTCGGAACTTTTATCTTTCAAATAATTTATGTGTTAGTTATGTGTTAACTTTTGTTATATAAAACTTATTAAATAATATTTTAACTTAAAACCTGAAACGATCTCAACGTTCACAAGTAATCTTAACTTTGATTTAAGTAGCGTTCCAATCCAATAATAGTTGGATTAATTATCCAATAATATTTTAGATTTGTTCAGATTGGTTTATGCTGATAATATAAATGCAGAAGTTGTTTATAGTTTTAAAAGTACTTTTCCCCAAGGCCGTTGCTATTGTACTGTGAATTGTATTATCCACTTATTTGATTTTCTTTAATAATAAAAATGCTACAATATACCTCATATACGATGAATTTATTCCCACAGTTATTAAACATATAAAATATCCAACGAAGGCAGGACGGCCCATTAGTAATATTATGCCAAATTTCTACAATACAAGTACCTAATACTTTTACTAAGATATTTTTGATGAGATGTGTGTATTTTAATTCTTGATATCGCACTCGCACTTAAACCGTACACCACAATATTCTCCATTTCTATGGAAGAACTTAATACTATCTGTAGTGTATGAGTGAAGCGCGTGTGCGCGTGCGCGCGAATTGAGATACCTAAATGTATCATTGGAGTGTGCTGTGCGGCAGTCACCAATAAACCTTGATTCGTGTTACACGTCGTTTTCTTTATTATCTCAGTGGCGACGAGGATTGGTTTTCGTAAAAAGTTAATAGTTTCTGGACAAAATGCCGATCGGGAAATTGACGGAATTTAATGTAAGGACTGGAAATTGGACTTTGTATATCGAAAGAGCGGAGATGTTCTTCAAAGTGAATGAGGTGAAAAAAGATTTGTGGCTACCGACTTTAATCGCGGCTATGGGAGATGAGTCTTATGAATTATTAAGTAATTTGACTAGTCCAGATTTACCAAGCTCAAAAACCTACACAGAAGTCGTAAGCGTGATTAAAAACCATTTACAACCGAAACCATCATTTATATCGCAAAGGTATCATTTTCGACAGAGGCGACAAAATGCGGGTGAGTCGATATCGCAATATCTCTCGGAGTTGAAGAAAATGGCCAAATATTGTGAATTTAAAACTGCTTTAGAAGATAACCTAAGAGATCAGCTGATTTGTGGGTTGCGGAGTGAATTAATCAGACAAAGGTTATTCGCGGAAGAGAATCTGGTGTATGGAAAAGCAGTAACCATAGCCTGTGCAATGGAAGCGGCAGAAAAAGATGCAGCGGCGGTGGAACAAAAGACGACGGGTGGCGTGACCGACCCGGGTGGCGGCAGCGAGACCGGCAGCGCGGCTAGTGCGCTGAACGCCGTGAACGCGCACTCCGCGCGGCGGAGCGGACCGGGCCATCGGGGGCGAGGGGGCGCACGCGCACCGGCAGCGTCGTCGGGGCCGGATCGGAAAGGACAGGGTGACTCAAGATACAATTGTTATGCGTGCGGAGCCGCGGGACACGGCAGCGATGAGTGTCGCTACCGACGCTTTATCTGCGGGAGATGTAAGCAGCGCGGGCATTTACGTCGTGTGTGCCCATTGAATAATGGGGGGCCACGAGGATTGCGAGGAGGAATACACAGCAACATGGTAGCCCATGTACGAACCAGTAACGAAGCATCGTCGGAGAGGATGGATTTTCCTGAGTGGTCGGGAGATGATGAACCTCCATCAACCTCGGACGAGGAGGACTGGCGAGTGGAGGAGCTACATCAACTAAGTTTAAGTAGTTATAAGCCGGTAAGTGTGGTAGTGATAATTGATAATAAGTCGTTATCAATGGAAATTGATACAGGGTCCTTGGTGTCTTGTATAAGTAAGGAGAAATATGACAAATACTTTTGGAACAGACCTATAGAAAAAACTAATTTTGTTTTTAAATTTATTGATGGTTCTTTAATTAAACCGTTAGGTGTAATAAAACCATTAGTTAGTGTGGGGGACAAAAGTAAAAATATGGAGCTGTTTATAATCAATGGCGGTACAACTTCGATTTTGGGCCGTCAATGGTTATCAGAATTGGCAATTAAAGTACCTATGTATAAACAAAATATTATAACAACCGGTTTAGAGCAGAAAATTTCAAGTAATGGGAATAACTTGTCACAATTACTTTCCAGGCATAGCGAGTTGTTTTCGGAGGGATTGGGCCGGTTCACGGGAGGGGTAGCCAGGCTGCGGGTGCGCGAGGGGGCGGTGCCGGTGTTCTGCCGCGCGCGGCCGGTGCCCTACGCGCTGCGCGAGCGGCTCGACGTCGAGCTGGAGGGCATGCTGCGCGCCGGCGTCATCGAGCCGGTGGAGAGCGCGGACTGGGCGACTCCCCTCGTTCTTGTGCGTAAGGCTGACAATGGACTCCGTATCTGTGCCGATTATAAAGTAACACTAAATCCGGTTCTGGTAGTCGATAGGTTCCCGTTGCCGCGCATCGATGATCTATTGGTGAGATTGAACGGTGCTAGGATTTTCTCAAAAATCGATTTATCGCAGGCCTACAACCAGATTGAACTCAACGACCCTGATAACTTAACAGTCATCAACACACACAAGGGTTTATATAAGTACAAAAGATTAGTATACGGGTTATCCTCCAGCCCCGGTATTTTTCAACGGATTATGACAAATCTTTTTAACGATATTCCCAACACAGGGGTATTTTTAGATGATGTAATCATCGGAACGTCTAATACACAAGAACATTTAGCAATTCTAGAAAGAGTGTTACAACGCTTATTAAATAATGGAATGAGGCTTAAGAAAAGTAAATGTTCATTTATGATGAGTGAGGTAAAATATTTAGGATACTTAATATCGGCAGATGGAATAAGAGTCGATCCCGAGAAAATTACGGGAATAATAAATATTCCCCGTCCCAATAACGTAACGGATCTGAGGGCATTCTTAGGTACAATTAATTTTTATGCCAAGTTCATTAATAATTTGAGCGCTACACTCGCCCCACTGTACAACCTGTTAAAAACAGGCGCGGAGTGGCACTGGGATAGAGAGTGCGAAAAAGCGTTCAAAAACATTAAGAATATTTTAATTAGCGCAGACGTACTGGCCCACTATGATCCGCATAAACCATTGTTCTTAACTTGTGACGCAAGCGCTCGTGGTATAGGCGGCGTGCTCACGCAGTGGGGTGAGGGGAATAGCGGTAGTGGCGACTCAGGTAGGCGAGAACGGCCCGTAGTGTATGTATCCCGCGCACTCACCGCGGCGGAAAAACATTACTCACAAATAGAGCGAGAAGCTTTAGCTATTGTTTACTGTTTCGAAAAATTGCACCAGTATCTGTATGGGAGGTCCTTTACGCTACGCACCGACCATAAGCCTTTAGTGACAATTTTCGGTCCCAAACAAGGTATTCCATCGATGACCGCTAGCCGGTTGCAGCGGTGGGCGATTAAGCTGTCCGCATATACCTACACGATAGAATTCATCCCATCAAAACAAAATGGAGCAGACGGGTTGTCACGTTGGCCCGCGGCGAGCGCAGTAGACAAACAAACAAGGCAGGTACCGGAGCAAACTTTTTTGCATTTCGCACAAAACGCTGTTTTATTAGATTATAATGAAATTAAAAAACAAACGGGTCGGGACCACTTGTTAGGCAGAATAATAAGGTATATACGTACGGAGTGGCCAACTGATTGTGAAATCAAGACATTACAACCTTATTATAATCGTAGGCAGGAATTATATGAGGAACTGGGGTGCATCTTATGGGGATATAGGGTGGTAATCCCGGAGTCTTGTAGGGAAAAGGTACTTACAGTGTTACATGAGGCTCATATGGGGATCGTAAAAACCAAAGCTTTTGCGAGAAGCTATGTGTGGTGGCCAGGGATGGACGAGGCCATAGAAGCTATGTGCCGGGGGTGCGGGGTATGCGCAGCGGAGGCGGATATGCCACCGCGACATGCGCCGTGTCCTTGGCCATGGCCGGATAAGCCTTGGTCACGTATACACATGGACTTTTTAGGACCGATAGCAGGGAAACTTTTCCTCGTCATAGTAGATGCCAGAAGTAAGTGGATTGAGGTTAGCCAAGTGCCAAGTACAGCAGCGGGTTATACGGTTAAAGTACTTAGTGACGTCTTCGCAAGATACGGTTTGCCTAAACAAATCGTCTCTGACAATGGGCCACCATATACAAGTCAGGAATTTGCACAATTTTTAAATAGTAACGGTATCGAGCACATTTTTTCAGCCCCATACCACCCGGCATCGAATGGGGCGGCAGAGAATGCAGTTCGTACTGTTAAAAGGGTAATTAAAAAAGCCATAAGAGAGAACAAAGACGTAACATTATCGTTAAATAGTTATTTACTATATTATAGGAACACGGAACATTGCACGACGGGCGAAACGCCAGCAGTGTTGATGGTAGGTCGTAGGCTGCGTACCAAGCTCGATGCACTCACACCGAGCCGGGAGGACGCGGTTAAAAAGGCACAAAGTCGCCAAAGGGACCAGGGGCCGAAGGGGACACGTCAGCTAGGCAAGGGGGAAGAGGTTTGGTTACGTCAAGGTGGGGGAAGAGAAAGATGGGTGCCGGGAACAGTAGAGGAAAGGATAGGTATTACGGATTATAGGATAGTAGATGCTTTAGGTAGGGTAACACATAAACACATCGATCAACTAAAGAGACGGATACGGAGTTCATTGATCGGCCCTTCTATTCCGACACAGCCAAGTGGGCACGATGAAGCGCCAACCGCGGAGCCTGGAGAACCCAGTCCAAGCAATAGGTCAAGGGGCGATTCACCGAGAACCCCCGAGACGCCAGTGACGCCGATGACGCCCGCGACAGTTTCCGTTTCTCCTAACAGCGGTGGGCAGGTTGAATTCTTTGAGAGTAGGGAGCACCAGAGCCCGGGTACCTTTCAGGCTTCAACACCTACCCCTGAACCGGTTCAACCTCGTTGTTTTCGACAATGTCGATTAAACAATCCACCTAATTATAAGTTTTGATTTACTTGTAGTCATTTATAATTTACCTAAGTTTTAGTAATAAGGATGGTGTTGGTTTATATAATGGTTAGACAATAATGATAATAATCTAATATCCTGTAATAGATCTAAGTAAGTAATTAGTTAATGTAAGTTTATTTTTTTAGTAATAGTTGTGTCAAATAAGGGTGGAGATTATGTAGTGTATGAGTGAAGCGCGTGTGCGCGTGCGCGCGAATTGAGATACCTAAATGTATCATTGGAGTGTGCTGTGCGGCAGTCACCAATAAACCTTGATTCGTGTTACACGTCGTTTTCTTTATTATCTCACTATCTAAATTTATATTTACATTATAATTAATCTTTCCCTTATTGGTCGGCTGTCAGTCTGATGAAGAGTGCCTTATCTTGTGCAAGATGCAGCAACTCTTCTGCAGTCGCAATGTCGTTACGAAGCCATGATCTTCTTCGATCAAGACACGGTATACCATGGATTTCATGGCGCAACTCCTGGCCCAGATACGCATTTATACAAATCTAGTAAATCGACTTATTTATTGGTTACACAAAAAACTTAACTTAACTTAAAAATTGCGTTGTGTGGAGCGATTCGTGTTTATACTAGGAAAAAAAAACTATGTTTTCTAATTTATAAATAAGGATGTTCTCAAAAGAAAATCTGTTACGTAATAATCCATTATAATTGGATGATGAAAGCTCATCTCTATGGCGACTAGATAATCCGATTCTAAAGAAAAATATCTTAGCGTAATTCACAGTCTTAGTAATAGCAGATTAATATAGGGTATGCTTTAGCTAGTTGAGAGTAAAAAAATGAGGGTTTTATAAGAGTAAGTATGGAGTTTCTTGACCAATCTTCTTCAAACCTGTTGTAAATATTTTTACTTGTAATTTTGACTTTCAAATGTGCTTTTTTAAATATGATTTGATTTTTTAATTTAACATAAAATAGGCGTTAACTGCTGTAAATAATTTTAAAACATTTCAACACCACTGGAAAACGAAACATAACTCAGATTTATTTATCTGTATCATGATCATTAGGTCAACCCAATAGGTGGTCAGTCTCTTGTGCTTTTCGCGCGACATTTTGGCTCTAAGGCAAGCCGGTTGGCTTAAGATGTTTTCTTTCACCATCTGAACGAATTTTAAATGCGCACATGTAAAGAAAGTCCATTGTTACACAGCCAGGTATCGAACCAACGACCTCAAGAATGATATTCTCAAGCTATAGCCACCAGGCTCTTCTCATGTCAATATAAAAGTTTACGTGACAGAGTATTTATAACAAAGGTATTTTGCCAAGCTGCAAGCGAAGCTGGAATGGTTGGCTATAACAAAGCTTCTCAGTAATTGCTTGGTGGAGCCAAGCTACTCTTTGTTGTAATGTTATCGTTTCGTTTTTCGTATTAGTTCTGTTTCTTTTTAACTCTTAAAGTGAAAACTTTATAAGGAATTTCTATTGGTACTATGGCGTATCCCTGAATGAACCCCCTTAATGCTTTTTTGGGTTTTCTATAAATACCTATTTAAGCAATAATAAAATGTTATGTGTATAATTTAAATATTTCCAGAAAAATCTTCAAATATTAATTTCTAGGCGCCTTACTAATTAGAATTCATTACAGCAGCGGAAGTTTTCATTTTTCACTCACGCTTCGCTTGTAAGTTCTTTGATTTATCTGAACATTCCTCTAATAATCAACCAGCATGTAGCTTAACATAACAAAGAAATATACAGTATTCACAATTTTCTTAACTACCTATAGCAATTGTACCTAATTTTATAACCAACATAATAATAATTCCTCTCTATATTGCGATACTATTATTCGTTGAGCGAGGAAAACCCAGCTCTGGGGTCACCGGTATACAGCTGGCACCAATTGATGGGCGCTTGGCACTTGCACAGCACGGCCCAAGAGTACTCTACTCCAAAGTAAACAAAATCAAAGTTGGACGAAGAACTCTTATATTTTCCGCCAGCTCCATCAGATTACATTTAATTGATGTGAAACATCTATAGCCGCAAAAACCGTAAAACCGATTTCTGGCGTGGCGACGCATGCCGTGGCGACGCATATGATATACAGTCTAAATGCAGTAATAAATTTCACATTAAAAATATTTAATGAAAATAATGTTTATTCAACAAATAGTCATCGTTATCTGGAAAATCGTAATATTTTATTTTATCATTATGACATATTTACCTTTACATACTTTTACTAAAAAACTCAAACAATATCTTGTTAAGCTGTCCTATACTGATACAGAAAACATTCTTATTGTACAAAAATAGTATAGATATAAATTTGTTAAGTAAAATTAATTATTTAAATAACGTTTAGATGTAAAAGGAAGAGACTGGCTGCCCACAACACAGGGAATCCTAGTGTGGGGGCCAGTGCACTCTACTTTATAGAAACATTAATGTATTTTGTGTCTAATAAAGTTCTTTCTTTCTTACTTCTTTCTTTCTTTCACCTGGTTCCTATCACAGTCTGTTATTTTCTGCATATTATTTTTACAAAATAATGTCGATGTTTCACATCTGCCAGGCGTCCCGTTACAGCTCACATTTTTTTAAAATTAATATCGTCACCAACCTTTACTATAAAGTACTACATATCTGCCTACCCTATATTATTCTATTGTGCCCCGAAAATCTCCGTTAATAATCCCTCTAGTCAATTTTCAACATTTTTATCAGCTCTCAAAAAAATAAATTTTTGTAGATCAAAGCGTCTGTAGTTATTTCCTAAATGTTTCATTTAAATATTCATTACAAATAAATGGTACATTGATTTATTTTAATTATCCATTTATGTAATATTAAAACTACTAAATTTTGTATACTGCATTAAAGGATTGATACGGGACTAGAGTTCACGATGTTTAAACACCGTATTACCCACTTAAGTGTAATTTTTCTTTAATAATCGCAATAGTTTGTATTGTTTTACCTGCAATTGAACCCTGAACTGTGAACATGCTTACTTCTAGACCAGTTAGACATATAAAAGGCTAAAATTGTATAGTAATACGTAGTCTACCCGACATGATTAATTTTTATTTGTTTAATACATTAACTGAAGAGATCATTTAGAGTCTAGTTTATCACAGACTAATAAGTAACCATTTGATAATATATTAATTATTGAGCAGTGTTTGCCTAGTGGAAGAGGTCGTAGGTTCGATCCTCGGCCGTGTAGGTTATTCTTTCTATGTGCACATTTAACATTCGCTCGAGTGGTGAAGAAAACATCGGGAGGAAACCGGCTTGCATTAGACCTTAAAATTCTACGGAGTGTTTAAAGCATTGATAGACAAACAGACAGAGATTGCTACCTGTCTAATAGATTAACAAATGATCATGAAACAGATACAGAAATCTGAGGCCCAGACAGATCAGAGATTGTTTTTATTAATTATATCTTATATATTTTAATTTTTTTTTGTCATTAAGTTTAAAATGTGATGTGAAATAATAATAATAGAATGTGTGATGTAAATAATAAATTGGATTTCAGGTTTTCAAATGTTGTTTTGTGTGTAATAATTGTAGGTATCTAACTGTATCTGTTTTCTGTTTCTGTATCCAAATGTATTACCAAAATGTTAAAAATAAATAAAATATAATCACTACATAGTATAAAACAAAGTCGCTTTCTCTGTCCCTATGTCCCTTTGTATGCTTAAATGTTTGAAACTACGCAACGGATTTTGATGCGGTTTTTTTGAATAGATAGAGTGATTCAAGAGGAAGGTTTATATGTATAATAACATCCATTAAATAGTGGAGAAGTACTGTTATTTTTGAGGTTTCTAATGTGATGTCGTAAATAATTAAATTTTTTCCGCTTACATTGCAAACGCAGGCTGAACTCTACGAGTTTTATCAAAATAATGCACTAAGTATTGTACACATTGAAAAGATCTACAGAAAAGTCCGTGATAGTATATTATGTCTATCTCTTATGGATAACCCACATTTTTATACACAACTTTCACAGATTTTCTGTAGTGTATTTAGTATCAGCATTGCACCCGTGCGAAGCCGTGGCGGGTCGCTAGTTTAATATATATCTATTTGTAATATGCCGAATGAACCACGGCTGCCGCGTGACAATTAAATATATCGTAAGTAATTTCGCAAAATCTTTCCTTAAATATATTAAACCACATTAAACTTACCTACCTCATGAGGAATTCACAATAACATGCTGTGACCTTTTGACCGTAGAACAACGCTATGAATTTGAAATATTCAGCAAAATTTGTAGCCCAAGTAGAATAATATGTTAGAAAGCTGTACAAATCAAAACTTTTCCAAAAAAGTATAGTAAAATATGTATTACAGAAACTAACGTAGAATAAGCCCATCGTGATCAAGTATTACACAATTCCACATTTACGTCTGAGATAAACATACAGTAAACACAAAGTTAATTTGTTAAAACAAGAAAAGGAGCGCTACAAAAAATGTGGAACACTTGCGTGTAACAATATTAGCTTTATAAATAAAGTTAATCTGTTAATTAGAGGGAAAACCGACTATGTTAATTTCCTTGCAAAGCCTAGTATTAGGATTTTTATTTAGCACAGATGTTTACATTTTTTGTGCTAAATAATCTGTGGCTTTGACTTCAGTCGGTTAATTATTATTTATACATAGTATATAGTGTATATAGTTGGGGCCAGGAGGATTTTAGGAAAACTCCTTTTGAACAAATAAATATCTAAATTGTTTTATTATTTGTGCCCAAACTGTTGGAAATTGTCTGTCTGTATATTGTAAGCAAATTCTTTATTCAAAAACTTTAAGACATAATCTCAATCGCTAAAGCCCGCAAATAAGCCCGAATGTGCTGTTTTGAGACACTGGATTCATATACATGCTCATGTGCCGGGTGTCTCAAATCAACGTAGACTAATGAATTAAATATTTAAATATTTTTAATAATTTTACTAACATAGTTATAAGTTTTACTATACTAACAAAATATGGACTTCTGAAATAAATGATTTTATTTTATTTTTATGTTAAGAACGATTTATCTTATATTTCCATTCTCATTAAAAATAAATCAGTGGCTCTGCAGGTGAGGGCCTCACATTTCTGTATCTGTTTCATCATCGTTTGTGAATCTAATAGGCAAGTAAGTGATAAGCCTCCCGTGCCTGAGACACGCTGTCGACTTTTGTGTGTGTCGCATGCTGTTTTACTTGGTGAAAAAAAGCTAGAAAAGCCTTCGGTGTACAACTGGAGATCAAACCTACGACCTCAGAGATGAAGTCACACGCTGAAGCCACATAACATAATACACAGTACAACGCTACTCACTATATATGGTATAATTCCAACCGCTAAAAACGCATACATTTCATAGAAATAAAAGTTTTACTAATTTCTCATCTTGTTTAATAAGTTTAGATAAATGGTCGTGTAAGCTTCAAATGATATTTATTAAATGTAAATGGTGGCGCCATCTCCACAAAGAAGTAATATTTGTATCGTTATATTTAACAGTCGGTTTCGCATACAAATAGCATTTTATTGGCGACCGGAGCGATTAAATTCTTTATTTACTCGCCTTTATGATGTCATTACAGCTTATTTGGGAGTTAAAGCGAAATGTATTTTAATTTATATACAATATATTTGAAGGCCGACAACGCAATTGGCTTTTGTGAGCCGTTGGATATATGTAACCAAGCAAAGGTGTTGGGTTCGATGTCCGGCGAATAATTGTTCAGGATTGGTATCCTCATAAAAACGGATTAGTAGTGTAAATTTTTCTCCCTTGTAGCAGTGTTTGCCTAGTGCCTTCAGCGTGCGACTTTTATCTATAAGGTCGCAGGTTTGATCCCCGGCTGTGAACCAAAACCTTTCTTTATATATACATTTAACATGAAGGCAAACATCTTGAGGAAACCGGCTTGGCTTGCCTTCGGAGGCTTTTTACCTACTTGCGTATTAGGTTAACAAATGATGATGAAACAGATACAGAAATCTGAGGTCCAGGCTTAAAATAGCTGATTACTGTTTTATTGATATCCACCTCGCTATTTTCTAAAAATTGTTACGCCATGGCCTTAAGAATATTTAATCACCTTCTTAGAAGCTATAGATCGCTGCCATGTAATGTTTTCAAGGGGAAGGTGATTGGGTTCTTAAAGACAAGGTGCTTTTATAGCGTGGGCGAGTACCTAGATCATAAGTTTGAAATTAACGCGGGGAACATCACTTCAGATGTTATTAAATACAAGAAAAAGAAGCCTAACGATTAAATCGTTGTATTTTTTAGAAAAGAATTATTACAAATATTGGAGTCTAACTAACGCTGCGCTGTTATTTTTCTAAATGTATTTTTCTAAATATAAGATTTAATAACTAGTCTTGTTATTCATAATTATTAATCATAATTATTACTTGTTTACGGCATCCCTTACATAATTTATAAGTGTGTCATAATGAACAAAACCAATGAATAAACAAAAGTAGAAAATAAGAACATGAACAGAAGTACATACATGTCTGAAATCATAATAAATAAATAAAATATAAGATGACATTTGCATGCCTATTTATATGTGGCGGATTTTTGTAATTTATGTAACTAATTGTAAGACTATTCTAGCAAATAAATGATTTGATTTGATTGATTTCATTTATTTATACAACTGAACGTTTGATTGGAGTTATTTTTCGTCTCTATCTCTCCAATTGTATTTACGCTGTGAGGAAAAGTGATAAATGTATGTTTTTAACAAAAAGTATAGACGTAATAAAATAACCTTCTGTGTCGGAAGTCTTTTTTAGTTGTCCTTCTTAGTATGGACACACTTTCCACACTAAGAATGTGATAATATTAGTGTGGAAATTCTCTCTGTCAACATTTTAGTATTAACCGGAGCTTTGGTGGCATCGAGCATAATTAAAAGAGAAAATGTATTTTTGTGCATTCGTAAAGATAAAATCAAAATACTGTTTCTCTGGTAGTTTGCTGAGGATATTATATTTTTTTCTAAAACTAACTCTTCCAGCGGTGTTAATTAAAATCAATCCATTTTTATTTACAATCTAATACATGATCATTACAATAAAATGAATATTTTACTTTTTGACTACATTCTCTTTTAATTTTTACTATGTTAATTTCATTCAATCGAGATCAAAGAGATGTAAAAATCTTTATTTGGGTCTAAGGAATTTTATTTTGATATTTAAACACAATGTACTAAAATCATTATTGTTCATATGTTGTATTCGGTCTTATGTTCTGCAGGGCTGTTAAAAAAAGGATGTATGTTGTCGCTATATATATATATATATATTATATATATAAATGTACGAGAAATGGACAGCAAATTACCATATATACCTTACATGCATATATGGCAAGTATACGATTGTGAGTATGCAAATATCTTAACTGACCAAAGTACAGTTTGCGGAATACCACAAATACATACTATGCGTACTTTACAGAGTGTATTGAGAATGGAGAGTGTTCTGAAGAACTGATTGTGTATTTTCCTGCTGGTTTATTTTCAGGTTCATAACCACCACCGCGATGTCTGGAAGTCTTCCACTTTCTTTTTTTCTTTTGCGAAATCGTGAGCTGTGGAACTTCTAGTAAAGGTCTTTCTGGGAGATACGAGTGATGTAAAGCATATTACTTTTAAAGGCAATGTGCTTTTATAGCGTGGGTTATATCTAGATCATAAGTATAACACCAATTCTAATTAACTTAACTTTCATTTAATGCATCTATTATGTGACATAATATGCCGATTTATAAATGGCGGATTGTGTGGATTTTTATAATTGTAAATACTCCAGTCATTATATACATTTGGAAAAGAAAATGAACCGAGTAAGCCAAATTTTGGATATTACGTGGGGGCGGCTAGAAAAGCTTAAGTTCAAATTGTCGACCAAAATAACCTTGTGCAATTTCCGCCATCTTGAAAAAAGGGTTAAATTCAGTTTTTTCATAATAACTTGGTTCCCCGTTGAGATACGAAAATTTTCGAAGAATACTTTTTTTGTAGATCTTTGCACGATCTACAATTAAGGTCCTATACATTTTTCACGTATCGATCATCGTTATCGAGATAAATGTAAATTTTGATCTTTTTTTAATACTGACGATCATATAATAATAGATATTAATATAATAATAGAGAATAAGTAGACATAGACATAGACATAGACATATTATTTATTACAAACAAAACACACACACATAAATACACAACACAGCAGTAATCAAAGAGAAAAAATTAAATAAAGGATATAAAGAGAGGTATATTATTTTTTTCCCTTTCCCCTTCGGTCCGTCTCAAGCATGTTGCGTGTGTGCTGTGGCTGTAAATGGCCCTGGCTCAGCATTATGCTGAGGTATATAAGTGTATATGTACCAATATAATTAAATATATTTTCGTTAAATTAGTTTTTATATAAAGTGCAATTGGGAGTGAATCATGTTTATCTAATCTTTTGTTACGTAGCCTGCGTGATTCAGCAATGTTTAGATTTCTCAGATAGCACTGACATTTAATTATCGAAATCTGGAGTTAGGAAATACATTCCTGACACTCAAAATATCCATTAAATTGGAATGACACAAAGTGTCAGAGCTCTCGGTTGTCACGTTCGGTGTCGTGAGCACACGTTCGCTGGAATCAGCTTTTTTACTCAACCTTATTGGGTCACTTTACTTGATTTAATAAATTGGGTCTATGGGTCGAAAAAGATTTTCAGTAATAGTCTTTAAATAATTCGTTCATACTTCAATAAGTTGCAATAATATGATTTTTCTTAGGAAAATGTTACTTACATTATTTAACTATACAGGGGATATAGTGCTAATTAAATTTAATTAGGTGATTAAAATTTTAGAATTTCTATCTAGTATGTAGAGTGATATTTTTTTGCAATAATTGTAACTAACTTTATTTATTATTATGACTTTATAATTAATAATTTGCATTTTTTAATATTTAATCAATCTGAATGATTCAGGAGTTCTTAATATTTGGTATTGAGCAATGATAGATATATAAAATATGTTTTGTCGGTACCCTAGAGACAAAAAACGCAAAAGAACGAAGGACAAATTCAAATAAACAGTAAGCACAACTGGAGAAGAGTATCAAAGGATAGATAACAATGGAAAGGGTTAGAGAAAGCCTTTGCCATGAGGCACACCGAACTCTGAGATATGTGACTGTAGTGAAATTATATTAAAGATCACAGAACACAGAGTTTCGGAATATAAAGGATATATTATTATTAATCTGAATGAACTTTCTTTACAAACAATGGATTACAACATTTGTTGTGTTAAATTCATTATTTACATCACTAAGAAATCGCTAGAAAAAGAAACAAATTTAATATAAAAATCGTTGAATAAATTTTAGCCCTTTGAACGCCGAAATTTAGTCTCTTCAGTTTTCAGGGATTGTTCGTTTAGCTCACCTTGAAACTTGTGATAAAAATATATACCCGGGTTAATATTATAAATATTATAGAAAAAAAGCACCTGATATGGGGTTTTTTTTATAGAACAGGCTCACCTGATGTTAAGTGATACCGCCGCCCATGGACACTCTCACTGCCAGAGGGCTCGCAAGTGCGTTGCCGGCCTTTTAAGAATTGGTACGCTCTTTTCTTGAAGAACGTACCAATTTTAGGAGTTGTGGTAGCCTCAGATTTCTGTAGCTAAGAACATAATATTTTTTTATATGCAGGTAATTTGTGTTTGAACGCCACACCGTTGTCTTTTTGGGTCTAAGTCATGCCGGTTTCCTCACGATATTTTGTTCACATCGTACAAGCGAGTATGTACAAACATTTACAGAATTTCCAATGGTGTCTATTGGTCCACAGACGGGGTTCGAGCCTATGACCCTAGAGATTAGAGTACCAATTTTTTAAAGGCCGGAAACGCACTCGCAATGCCCTCTGGCATTGAGAGTGTCCATGGGCGGCGGTATCACTTAACATCAGGTGAGTCTCCAGCCCGTTTGACCCCTGTTCTATTAAAAAAAGGCGTAAAATAAATACAAATATTGTTGCCTAAACGAAAATTTTCCTTATATCTATGAGAGCCTTAATTTAAAATTGTGAGGCTCATTAATTCCTTTTAAGAAGTAATTAATATTCAGATAATAAACGGGATTTTGGGAAAACAAAGATTTTCTGCGTAAATTACAGCATCTTTAAGTTTTGTTTTTCTATTTGTATACCGTTGTGTCCGACTTATGTAAGCTATTTTAAGGTTTTGGTATATGTTTTTTATGTTACAGAAGGCTCATCTGAAGTTGATTGATAGCGCCGCCCATGGACACTCGCGGTGCGGGCTTTTTAAGACTCCTTAGAAAACTTTCTGATCCAGACACAATCAAGATTGTGTAATTGTGTATCCTGCATTGTGCCTGCCGATATTATCTTACTGCATATCGGTATGGGGTGGAGCGGCAATGTCTTCAATGTTGAAAATTGAGCGCACCCAAGTTACCATTCCTATAGGAAAACCCATTTCACTACTCAACTCAATATTGTACAACGACACAACATTTTAACTGTTAGAAACTTATACTTAATAGCAATATGCAGACGTTTTTTTAAAACAAAAATACCACATCAAACACAGCCAAATCTACAAGAAACCCAAAGAAAAACACAGGTTATTTGGACTGGTTGAAATGGCCTGTGATTCGATAGTTAGACGGAACCCTAGGTTAAAGACACCACCCCAGGGAAGGTGGTGGCGTTATCTCCAAGCTATCGGGCAGGCTCAACATGATAATTCAAGGTTTGAATGAATCTTAGCCACTTTGAGAGGAAGCGAGAAATGAATAAGACAGAACAATATTCAATCCTGATTTATGGTTATAAAGCAATATAAATACTTGTTACCTATTCTCACATACATAATATTATTATTGTGGACTGTCGGTGTATCGCATCTTCAGCAATTGAAATATAGCATAGCCAATAGCTGTGTCAGTTGGTCAATGTTCGAATGAACAGTTGGTTAATATGTTAATTAATTACGTTACCCAATAATAGCCCATAATGTCGTGATTTAAAAAAATACCTCACCGGCTTTCGTATGATAAACATCATTAAAATAGATTTTAAATGGAATTTTTGTTACAATTTAGTGCTATCAATAATTTCGACAAAATGCTTTTAACTTATTTTATAAGCCTATTAGGCTGAAATACATTTCTAATAATTAAACGGCTCAAATATAAGAGGCTTTCCTTCAACTTTGATTTCGTTCCCTCTGAAGCAGTCTGGGTCAAGCGCACAGACGCTAATTGAAGATTTAAATTGGCGCCTGGTAGATAGTATCGGTGACCCCAAAGCCGGTTCTTTCCTCGCACAACGAAAAGCTATCGCCATACGAAAATGCAACCCAAAAATTTACGTCGTCATAAATAGTACTTGTTGACAATATACTACGTTCGCGCGAAAGGCTCAAATATATAAAAGATTGACAATAGAAATTGTAGTATGTCGCTCGAACAAAAATCAGGGCACAGTAGACAGAACTAATAAAACAAAGAATTTATTTGAAGTGAAAACACACGGGAGTATAAATAGAACGTGTGTTTAATGTCGATTAAACGCTTGAATAAACAATTGGCAATTCCTATGTTTAGGTATATTTCCCGGTAGTAGGAGGGTAATGCAATGAAGTATCTGTGAGCGCAATTAGTTTTAGTTGGCAAACGACATAAGTACTTATCCATGCTACCTAAAGATTGACAAAGGGTGTCAGGCACATAAAATGTCTGTGCCCCATCTGGTAAATTCAATATTAAAGTATGTTTAATCACAAATATCAGTTTTTTTTGTAACAAACGCAAACGGGCAGGAGGATTACCTGATATTAAGAGGATGAGCGAGTGCGTTGCCGGCCTTTTAATTGGTAAGCTCCTTGCTATAAAGACCTTAAGTCGAATTGGGTCGGAAACCACTAAACATCAGGTGAGTCTCCTGCTCGTTTGCCCCCTGTTCTATAAAATAAACAAATAAAAAAAATGCTTAAGTGGCTAGCTGGTTCTATATAGTGGTTAACAAGCGCTTAGTTGTTGAACGACGGAACAGATTTTTCTTTATTGGACTTAATTATCTATAAAAAGCGTTCTAGCAGTTTATTCTCACACGTACTGCAGTATTTCATTATGTAGAATTAATTCACCGAAAACAATTCTCATAAAATTCCATTTAAAAAGTTCTCGTGTGCTTTCGTTAACGCTTGACACGAAAAAGCTTGAAAGCTTTGTTTTATAGTTTAACTAGTTTCGTCCGCTGCTTCGTATATTGTGAAGCAATTGCATGATTTTTTGTGACCTTCTCTACAATATTTTTCTTAAAAATAATCAAATAAACCTTTTTAGGTCTGGGCCTCAGATTTCTGTATCTGCTGTATCATCAGATCACAGGCAAGGTGTTTAAGGCACACGACACACACACTTTTTATTTTTTTGGGTCTAAGACTAGTTTCCTTACGATGTTTTCCTTGACTGTTCGAGCGAATGTTAAATGCGCATATAGACAGAAAGCCCATTGCTGCACAGCCCGGGATCAAGACTCAATCTCAGGGCCAACACTGCTCCTACCACAAAAAGACTAGGAACTCAAAAAATACTCAACACATGTTTGTGCTGTTTTAAACAATACATTTTTGTGTTTCTTAAGTATGTAAACCAAAATGCGGGAGACAGCTAATGGCTTAAGTAAATTTTAATACTTTCGCTAGGCTGTAAAACAAAATATGCATAAAGAAATTGTTAACATCATAAGAAACAATTTAATAACCACTATTAGAAGCGGTCATCAAATACATTCTACGCACGCTAACTGAGTGCTGTTATTGCATTTCGCAAATGTTATTCACACTCAAACTGAGATATGGCGGTGTTAGGTCGAATGGTTCAGTGTTGGAGCGAGAATTTTTGGATTGCATTGAATTTTGTATATTTGTATTTCGGAACCAATTCGATTTCGGGTCTTTCAAAGAAAGGTATTTTTTGGCCGTAAGCCACATGCCTGTCTGTCCGCTGTTTAAAAAAAACACCATAAATATTTATAATAATCAGTAAGTCAAATCTTTGTATTGTATAATTTATGTTTCAGAAATTTCGTCTATCCATTGATATTGACTTCGTCATTAGTGGGCTTAGTGGGCGTCACAAAGGCTCAATAATCTTACAATAATCTTACAATATTTAATTTCTAATACTAGAATAATTTCACTATATTTGTTCTCTTATAACAGTTAATTTTAATTGCAAGACATGAATCAATATCATAAATTAGATTAAGTTTTCGTTCAATTAATCCTACTATTTTAACTGATATATTTTATTTACTAATTTTACTTTCTTATCTTTGGCTGGTGATTAAGCGAGCGAGGCCGTCCATTGAATTTGTGGCGACACCCACAATCAATATGATGACAATTCCATACGATAAGATATAGACATATAACTTCTCAGCCATAGATAGGATCCACCCTTCATCCCCAAATTCGTTATACTTCAAAAGCCAAACTAATTCCTCAAGCCAATTAACCAAGCTAATTTCAATCCCGTTCCGAGCGGCTAGATCTCATGGCGATGCATAGAGATGTGGTCACTCTGCATCTTCTACCGCATTTATTACGGAGAGTGTTCAGAGGAGTTTTTCGAATTAATACCAGCAGCGTCACTTAACATCAGGTAAGCCTCCTGCCCGTTTGCCCCTGTTCTATATATCTAAAAAAATTGTATATAATGAAATACTTCGCAACAAATCTTATCTTCTCTAAAATTTTAGTTACATATGTTGATAGATATATACCATTTTAATCAAATAAAATCAAAATATCTTTATTCATTTAGGTAAACATGTACACTTATGAACGTCAAGAAAAACAAATTAAATTAATCGTAAATTTTACATTTACCACCAGTTCGCAAGTTTAATTTTAAATAAGTTGAAAGGCCAGCGACGCTTTGGCGATCCTTCTGGAAGCCAGTTTCCATTGGTGGTGTTATCAATAAACACCATCCTCATGCCCATTTGCCCCTGTTCTTAAAAAGAAGGTGTTTTCCATACTCTGTAAAAACTCTAATTCGACTTTATCTATATTAATATGTATGTATGTTGAGAGATTTATTTTAAATCAATATTTTGAGAAAAATCATTACGAATGACCCCAATTTTCATTTATCAGGCTTGTAATAAAAACAACAGAATTATAATAGATAGAAAATTACCTTCTTAAGAGAATATCGCCTGTCGTTAATACTGTAATAGGGCTTCTTAAAGGTCAAGCGAAAGGTCAACAATTAATAAATCTGATAATGCCTTGTTAACTTTTAATTAGCCTTCATAGGTCACGCTGAGGGGAAAACTGCGAATACAGCTAACAATTTAAGTAGATCAATTTCCTCTGTAACATAAAAATTTAGAAAAATAAAATGTATTACATAAACGTGGCGCCTAAACCTCTGGGAGATACGACTTGCAATTGTTCAAAGAAAGTGTATACTCCTTTGTCTCAACCGCTAAAATGGATGTCCTAGGCTGCGATGATTCTTTTTGGGCCTCCCGTAGACTCGTTTGCTCTCTTATTTTATAAAAATAAAAATATTAGTATTATAAGTAGGTTACACACCGTAGATTTTTATCGGGTCACTCGCCATATCCTTCGTAGTTTCTGTTCATGGTCATTACGTAAGTACAGTTTCAACACAGCCGGTTTTTTTAAACCCTGTAGACACTAAATTTTAATAGATAAATTACTTACTAAACTCTGTCAAGGCGTATATGACATATCTACGGAAAACGCGGATAAAAACTTAATTAAACGAACAAATGAAGATAGGAGCCGAAATCGCAGTCTGAGGGTAGTTAAATAATTTTCAATTAAACAATTAAAACAAAAACGACCAAAGTTAAATCGGAAACTTATATCATTAACAAAGTTAATTAAGAAGCTCCCAAAACTCGCAGAATTGTACATTATATTTAAGTATTGGATAAGTATAGACAATTGACTTGATTTTGATGATAAGTTTTTGTATAGAGAAAGCCATCTTGAATTAAGTCAAATCGACGAACCTACTTCCAAAAGATTCGCGTGGGTGTTACCTGCCTTTTAAAATAACTTAATCATTTTCCAATGGTCATTTCGTAGCACCCTAAGTTAGTCCAAATATCAGTCAGCCAAGAACAGTTATAGTCTGCCTTCTGCGAATATCACGTCATTTCCGGTAAGTATGAGAGTAGTGGTAGAATATGGTGGAGAGTTTATTACCAGTTCTTCTCTTCCGTAAGCCCGTGATTTGAACTGGAAGTAAATCCAAAATATGAAACATTTAATATGTATTTCTTTTTTCCGACGTTCATAAGTGTACATTGTGTTACCTATATGAATAAACCATTTTGACTTTTTTGTTTTATGTGCGCGAGGTTTCTTTCTCTGTACCAGAGCTAATTTCCGATAGAAAATCTATCAACACCGAGATTTGAACGCACGACCCTTATGAATGCAGTAGCTATACTGTTGTTATATAAATAAACAGTAATTTAGTTGTTGTTTTATTAGAAGAACTACGTGACACAGTTTAAAAAGTAAGTGTTTATAGCCCTATAAGAAGTGTTGCCAAATTAATTTATGTAATACTTATATACTATTTTTTTACATTACTGGTATAAAAAGTACAAAAACGATATTAATTTAACACCACACGCTACCAAAAGTTACGTTCAGAATAAGTTTTAAAAATTCACTATACTATGCACCTTCGGGACTCGCGTTGAATGTAGTGAAAATTGCGCTAATTCTAGCATAAAAATGTAAATTTTGAACATTTTCTGTGTTACAAGGTAATTAGATTGCAAATGCTAACTTGGGTAATCTCAGTTTGTTAAACAATAGTTTGTTTGAGATGCTAAAATTTTGCAAACTGACTGGCGGTTTCTAGATCGAAGTTGAAATATGACAAAGTTTTAAAGATAATATACATAATCGTGAAATGATATCGATAAAACGTCAATTAATTCATGCGATTGAAGTTTAAATTGATTTCCTTCCAACCAATGTTTGTTGTTTGGGCTCCAAGCCGTCTATGCTCATACCGTCGCCGCCTAAATTACACGATACCTATAAGAGAGGCTGTATGGCTGTAACATCCTTTGATTTACAACATTATTCATCTTAGGAATGGTCGAGTACTATAAATTGAAACAAGACGAGACTTACAGTTGTACTGCTATATACTGAAAGTCTTTCGAGGGTTGGGTTGGTGGGCAACCCACATGTTCTCCGATAACTCGGTTTCTTCCTAGGGGAAGGCCAGGGTTGTTTGCAAGGACCAGAACCAGTCTGTTGCACTAATCCCCGTTAACAGGGATGTTGAATACTGAATGCTATCACGACATTTACTTGATGGTGACGTTTAGTTTATGATGGTGGAGCCTATTTTCAAGGCTTCACCATCACGTGTATGTCAAATCTATGCCACTCCTTTACACCACGGGCCTAGTGAGAAGACAAAAAGGACAAAAGTCAGTGTTAGTGCACTTTAGTATTAAGTGTTAAACAGTGAGTGATAAAATAGAACACAAGAACAAAGTGTCTTCCCTTTAGTAGAGACTGTAAGTAGTATTTTTGGACACTACGTTAGGATAAAAATCCTTTTTAGCAAATTAGGTTAGACTTAAATTACTTATTAGTATTAGGTTAGGCAAGATTGTAATGTTCCATGATGTCTTAGAGAAGACACATGTTTAAACAAAAATTGTTTCAAGATTATCATATAGGCTTCGTACTATAACGATAACCAAAATTATCGTGATTCATGTGCACTTTTTCTTTTGTATGTGTACTTTTTTAGTTACTAAACTAAAACGGGAACAAAAAAAACTATTTTTTTGTTCCCGTTTTAGTTTTGTCTATATAAATATATGTACTATGTATGGCATCTTGCTTACCTTATCTAATTAACAAAAAATCACAGTAGTTACCTAGTTGGCTCGAAAAATATACTAAATAAAATATTTACATTTATTTAGTATATTTATATTTAAATGTTTTATGTATTCCGTAAATAATGAAATATTATAAAACAACAGTGTTTTTCATAAGTAGTCAAGCAGTCCGTAATAAATTCTGATGACTGACATTTAAAAGATGAAAGTAAATGCCCTTAAAAGAGTGTTTATAAACAATTTGTAGTCAGTAAACAAATGTTCTTGTAAGAATAAGTGTTTTGATGTTCTTCCAGGAAACGTACAAAAAAAGATTTAAGTTGATTTACACAATATAAAAAAATGTCTATTCTATTATCTTTACTTATTTCTGGAAATTAAATTATTCATTTGACATTAATGTGTAAACATAACAACCTGTGTGTGGGATTAAAAAATAAAAATTGCCAATAATTGTGACATTGCAATTGTCTTTTTCTTGACTTTACTGCAATATCTACAAACTGATTTAAATAAACAAAAATCAACTCAGGAATAGGATAAAAAGTTAGTTGTTATTGTTGTTTAATTCAAATTATTATTTATTGAAACGTTCTTGATTATAATTTAATGTTTAATCATTTTTTTTTAAATCTAATAGGTGATCAGCCTCCAGTACCGGACACACGCCGTCGACTTGTTGGGTCGAAGACATGTCGCTTTCTTCACGATGATTTATTGAATGCTTACATAGAAAATAAGTCCATTAGTGCACAGTCGGGGATCGAACCTACGACCTTAGGGATGAGAGTTGCACCCTGACGCCACTGGGTCCACACTGCTGTATTTTAAATAATATTAATTAATAAAATAAACAATATTTTCTTGCTACTTCAATGCTAAACAACGTTATTCCTTAGAGATTTAAATATCTAACAGATAGTTTTTTTTTATAGAACAGTGGGCAAACGGTCATGAGGCTCACTTGATATTAAGTGATACCGCTGCCCATGGACATTCAACGCCAGAGGGCTCGCTGCCCATGAATTTTCAACATAATCCACTGACATTTACACACACATTTATTTATTTATTCTTATATTCATACATAGATACTGAGAATTTTAGAAAATTGTTGAATTTGAATTTTGTATATTTAACACTGTATGAAATGAAACTGGCTCGTCTTTTACCCAAAAACAAACGACGGTGCCTGTCAGCCGCTGAAGTAATCTCCAACTATCCTATATTATAACGTATTAAACATTTAACATTTTATTACTTCAAATTATTCTAGTACAGAATTCTCTGAATACTATATTTAATTTATATAACATGTACATTTAACTAACGCGAAACAGAAGAATGTTCCACCCTTATTAAAATTAAAGCAACGTGATTGAATATTCTGTTTCTGTAAGGTTTTTCGATAATAAAGCGAACATTAGCATAATACGTGGAAAGAATAATAACTGTAATAGGTCATGAAATGCGTGAAGGGTGTGGCAACCTTTGGTACGCGATGTATTTCAACAAATAGATTACCGTTTAAGATAATATACTCTTGTTCAAAATTGAGAAATTCAAATTTTACATACGTTTAATTATAACTTAAACTTAAGAAGTTGTTTACATGAGTACTTACTACACATTAGTAATAGAGTCAAATAAAGTCTAAATTGAAATTTTATCTTACTTTTTTATATATTTAAAAAAAATGATTGGCCTATTAGATAGGAGATGTAACAGATAGGCCGAAATATAAAGATCAAACTGTCGTTTTGATTATAATTATGGCTACGAATAGTTTAATTACATCGTAGCAAACTACATATTTCGTAACATGTACGTAGCAGTATCTACGATGCGTAGACATAATTGCTTAAAGTTTTAAATTAAAAAAAGGTTTCTCATATCTTCACAATATTACAAACGGTGTTAGGAAGCAGAAACGCGGGGACCGGCGGGCCTGACACACGCCGCCTCGACCAATCGGTCGACTGATCGTGCAACTAGTCCATAACGATTGTGTTGTGTTTGTGCATTTTCTATGTAAATCGTAAGTATATTTTCAACGTAGTATTATATGCTAATTGATTTTAAATACTGTATATATAGAGGTTTAACAATTCCGATCGGTAACAATTGGCTACAATTTGCTGCATATTAATTACTTTGTAATCAATTTGTATGTGAAGAAAAAGAGTCTGTTTTAGGGAGTTAACAAATTGAGAAATGCTTCTTTTTGTTTTTAAATTTATATTTCACTTATACACTCTCTTAAATCACATATATATCGCTTTTAATATAATTTTAATATAGATTATTCTATGGTTAAGAATAAGATTCTGGTTTATGGGTTTTATCGTTACTTAAACGAAAAATGTAACTATTTATAATACTAGTAAAGGTGTTTATGTAAACCATTGCATATTTAAAGTACCTAATTATAACTTATGTTCAAAAATATTTTAATAAATCACTACATAGTATAAAACAAAGTCGCTTTCTCTGTCCCTATGTCCCTTTGTATGCTTAAATCTTTGAAACTACGCAACGGATTTTGATGCGGTTATTTTAATAGATAGAGTGATTCAAGAGGAAGGTTTATATGTATAATAACATCCATTAGTAGAGAAGAACTGTTATATTTAAGGTTTCTAATGTGATGTCGTAAATAATTACATTTTTTCCGCCTACATTGCAAACGCAGGCTGAACCCTTCGAGTTTTATCAAAATCATGTACTAAGTATTGTACATATTGAAAAGGTCTACAGAAAAGTCCATGATAGTATATGTCTATCTCTTATGGATAACCCACAATAACTTTTTTTTGTCATTTACTTTTTACGACAAATAATGGCTAATTTCGAAGCTAATTTCGAAGCGATTTTAACCAATACAGCATTAATCCTTAACCAATTAAATACCTTGAATACATTGTTCATTTAATATGGATCTATACAGCCCACAGCTTATTTAGCAGCGATCGAACGCGTATATTATCGGAGCTTTCCAGCGACAGAAATAACAATATATAATAAAAACCTGCTTTTCATCAGCATTGCACCCGTGCGAAGCTGGGGCGGGTCACTAGTCTTACATAATCTTGACTTCAGAAAAAAAAATAAGGATTTTTCTAAGATATTCTTATGAGTCACATAAACTTGAAAAACTTAGCCTAGGCATTGCTTATCACATAAATATGCTAAAACTCATTTGTATTCAGATAGGGAATTCAACACATGCGCCGAATTTTTCTAGAATTTTTCTTTTGCTTACAAGAAACCTTTTACATATCGTTAGGAGTCACAATAGGTAAACCCAATTCTGACTTTATGAAGATGTTTATGAGTGTATTTAATTAAAGTTGTGGAAACACTAAATTCGTCCGTTTCAAAAAGTCCTTTTTCGCGAAGTAGCAAACTCTGGATTCGACTCACAGACCTTCCATGAAAGATACTCCAACTATTCAAAGTTAGAGTGGTCTCCGTCCTCAAGGGCCAGCAACTCACCCATTAAAAATAGGCTGTCCATGGGTTGCGATGACTACTCTTCATGGGCGTCGTATGCCAATAAAATCAACTTAGCATTTCTATGAGTAAGTACCATGTCTCTCTATCTCTTAACGCCCAAACCCAATAATTAATCCACTATAATAATACTACAATAATGAATTTAAAGTTAAGTCTTGTTCTCTTATTTTCTCAAATACATATCAGAAAAAATAATATTTATAATTTATATATACCAAAACTGAAAATATAGAAAATAAAAATACTGTGCAGATAGAATATCAAACACTTACATTGCATTTTATAACTCTTTTAAAATGATGCTTATGAAACAAAGAAATCCCCAGAACAATACGACATTGTATGTCGAATAAATAATAAAAAGTCTTATTCAACATTAACCTAGTAATATTTAAAGAAACTTTATTGACTGATGATTTTTGAAGTGAAACTTCTTTAGGGAAGGCAGATCGAGAAAAGATACACGTTATTGGTTTAGTAATAACATATCAGAACTTATGGCAATTCTGTCGCATAATGTCTTGTGCAGTAAACACAAGTTGCAAATATAGATATCTATATTCACACCGTTTTTATTTGTATATATAAATACATGGAGGGATTATATACAGGTATATATCATCTATTGGGGCTTTTACATCAGTAAATTACTAATGTAAAAGCCTCAATAAAAAAAGTGAAACTTCTTTGTAAATTAATTTTTTTTTAATAGTTTGTGTCTTACTACGATATCATAGTGTATTCTTCGTATTCTTTACGTTATTTTTGAATTGTGATTACATGTAAAGCAAGGTAGTTGCAACCCCTTCAATAAGCATTAATTTATTAACACTTCCTTACCATAAACACACATACAAAACACACTGTGATTTTATTAGGCAACAGGCAGGCTAATAAGCGATTTTTTCTAGGCAACCCCAGTATGAAAAAATACTTTCAACTTTTTTTGCCGCTCACCAACTCTATGTGAAACCAGCTGCCCACTAAAATATTTCTGAACTAATTCGAATTTGATTAGAGTACTTTCCAAGGGCGCACTAATTCTTAAATGGCCGGCAACGTACAAGTCCTCTGGCATTAAGAGCGTCTATGGATATAAATCACTTAACAGCAGGTGAGCCTCCTGACAGTTTGCCCCCCAGTAAAAAAAAAATATCTACTGAGGGTTAATACAGGAGTGCTTAAATAAATAGCAATAAACATGCTCTCTGAATCACTAAACACTTCTTTTATTATAAAGTTTTATTAGTTTAACTCCCAAACCCAATAACCTATATCTATCCTTTTTTGACCATCTGAGATAGACATCTTAATCCAAATATTGTTAAAAGTATGCCAAAAACAATCGACGGATTGTAATAGCCATCTGTCGATACAAGCTATCCATGGTAGGCCGGATCGGTGTATGTGGATAAACCTTTATATGAAAATGACAGTTCAACTGTGGCAATATCCTATCTTAAGATTTTAACATACACCAGGTTTTAAAACAATTAAAAAGCTATTTGATATGATTTAAAGATATACATGTATATTTTAATATTATTTGTACGGTTTTCTTTACTTTATTTTGTTTATATTCATTATCAAATATGAGTGTAAAGAGGGAAGAGATTGCATTCTATCCGTTGCCAAAAATGGATTATCTAAGTAGGGTTTGGTATTGGGATGTAGATGGGAGATCGATCGACTGTCACTGTCTGATACTAGATTAATTTCAATCTGAGATTGAGGATTAATTATTGGGTTCGGACGTAAAACTGTCTGCTGCAGTGTCTTTGCTGTATATTTTTCATAACGACATGACCTCAATTGCATCGCTCGCGTAGCAAGTGTGCAATTTATTTATATAACAAAAAAATATAGTGTATTTCCTTTATGGAAGAAAATTTTAGTCCTTTTATAATAAAATTTTGAATACCTATATGACCTTTATTAAAAATCAATATTCTGTTCTGGTCACAGTTAAAATTTCCAACACATTATTTTATAATATCACTGTTAGAAGTTTGAACGGGGACATTAACAGTTTCAATGTTTAGCCATTTTGAAGAAATTCACTCTTGAGTATCTTTAGAAATCTAACGTTTGATAGATTAACTTAGTACTATCATATTGTTAAGTCAAATTTGTTCAATGATAAGTAGTTAATATTATTGTGTAACACACTTAACACGGAATAAACAGACTATAGATACTGTTTTAAGATTTTTTATTCTGTAGAATAATATTTCTTAAGTTTTGCTACTAAAAAAACACCTCTCTTTAAAAATGGAATCAATATAAAATGCTATGTATTTTTAGGTTTTATCTACAAAAAGGTAAATCTAAATATTAACTTACTCAAGCGAGCTAATACAAAAATAACAAATATTTCAATATCCTGAACAATATATCGAATTAACTTTAATTACTTTATTTGTTTGTTTAACTGGCATCACTGCCTATTCATTCCAGGTTTAGAAAACCTTTTTTATTAAAATAAAATGTTATCTTATTTTTGCGTTTTTTACTGTTTGTGATGAAAACGTAATTATCACTCGACGTTAAACCACTTTAAATGTAGAGCACCGCATTTAATAAAATGGATACATTCACCAACAAATAAAATAACACTCGTATTGAAATTGAAAAAGTGCCGTGACATTTGCCATCCCTGACATGTCAAAAAATGATTGCTGTCAGAATTCTACGGAATTATAAATCGGAATAAGTATACTTATATAACTAGAAGACTTCAATAATTTTTACACCCATAGATAGTATTTAATCTATTAGACACTACCGGCGCAGTTGGCCTAGTGGCTTTCGCGTGGAACTTACATTCCTGAGGTCGTAGATTCGATCCCCGGCTGTGCGACAATGGACTATCTATGTATGCATTTAAGATTCGCTCGGCGAAATCGAAGGAAAACCTTAGTCGATATCAACTCCGGGAAAATAAATACAGATAACTTTTTCTATCTTCTAACTTTCGTGATCGTCGGACGTCAAGGCAGAATACAAAATACCATCCGTATCACCTTGATGTCCGTCGTTCCACAACTAAGCGATTCTTGAGGCAATTTCTACCACGCACCACCACGATGTGGAAACACCTGCCTACTGAAGTATTTCCGAACCAATTCGACTCAGGGTCTTTAAGAAAGAGCGTACCGATTCTTAAAAGGCCGGCAGCGCGTTTGCCAGCAGTGTCACTTAACATCAGGTTTTAATTTATTAGTACAGGGGGCAAACGGGCAGGAGGCTCATCTGATGTTAAGTGATACCGCCGCCCAAGGACACTCTCGATGCTAGAGGGCTCGCGAGTGCGTTACCGGCCTTTTAAGAATTTGTACGCTCTTTTCTTGAAGGAAAGGTGAGCCTTCTGCTCGTCTGGCTCCTGTATCATAAAAAAATACCTTTTGACATTCAACACCCCTTTGTCTTAAGTCACAGTGACCAAGCACGCGAAACGTCGGAAAAAAAAGTATGTAAAATAATTATAAATTTATAATAATTCATAACTTCAAGCCGTTGAAAAAGTGTTTTCTTTAAATCTGTAAAAGCTATTTTATATAATAAAAGACGATACTATCGTGAAGCTATTCTTCAGAACATGTAATCAATATCGCAAGTAAAGTATTAGCATAATAAATTCACCTATGCGAGACTTCTGGCTATGGGCGGGAGTATCACATCATTAACATCAGATTAGCCTTCTCCCCGATTGCCTATTATAACATATAAGTAACAATATTAATAGGAGCTTCTTCGTCTTTTAAATCAACTTAATTTTGTCGTGTTAGAGCGCTCTAGTAAATTGAATTTGTGTAAATGGCCTATATTTACTTTTCGGATAGACCTAAGCACTAAACCGGCTTAGTCGCGATCTAGAATTCTATTGGAAGACTCTAGGTATTTTTGCGTAACAAAGGATTTTTCAAAGCTTTGTATTATCCGATCAGTATTGAATTACAAAGAGGAAAGAATTTGGATCCACTTATAGTTGAAACTTGATGTTATTTTCTATTCAAATTATATAAGTTTACATCTACAATATTCTTTACCTATAAAGTAATAGTAATAAGTAAAAATGGAAGGGGATTTCAAGTGCACAACCCCTGATTCAAGACTTAAGTTGGCTTCTATTAGATAGTACGGATGACCCCAGAGCTGGTGTTTTCCTCAACAAAAAATAATCGAAATACACCGATAGAGTAAATGCCTATATTCATTTTATACATTAAACTTTATATAAAACTTTAGTTAATACAGTTCTTAAATGAATAAAAACGCAAATTTTTATTTTTTCATCACATTTTTATAAAAGCAAAATATAGTAAAATAAAAATATATAATAAATAGACTTAGCTAATATCAATTTTTAAATGATTGTATGTATTGGGTAAATATTTGACCACGATAGCTTTGGGAAACGGCGAGCTATTTAAAAAGTTATGTTAATAATATGATAACTCGTGTATATCCTTTAAAGAATTTAAATCTAAGGCTTGTTTCATCCATTCTTAGCAAGACAAACCGAACGCTCGACAGAATTGATGTGTAATTCTAATTCACAATAAATAAGGTATAATAATAATACTCCTAATTATTATAGTATTCCCTTACAATATATTAAGCCAATCAAATGAAATAAATAGTTTTAATATCATTTATAAAATATTAAATTTGTATTCATTGCCAGTTCTCCAACCTGCAAGTCAGTTTTAAAACACTTTCTTATAAATGTTATTTAAATTAAATAAATGATATAAAAACCCAGGGCCCATAGCAGGGCTTCAAACCAACTTAGTTAGAGTGTAAATATTCGTATCTTTATATATTTTTACGGAATAAACTCAAAAGTACTGGACCTAATTCAGAAATTCATCGCCATTATAATGCTTTATTACCAATGGTTAACCTTAAGCTAAAGTTATTACCAGGATATTTTAAAAATAAATTTCTGACCATAAGAATCCGAAACAGGCTGCAATAATCATTTAGATGAAAATAAATATATCAAAATTTAAAAATTACTTATTTTAAAGGCTACGTAAAATTTATACTGACAGTTCTAATTAATTATTATCGTCAGCCTAATGTTACCCAATATTGTTTCTAGTTAACTGAGCCTTTACTATGAAAATTAACGTTTCTATTTCTATTGTTAAATTAAATATCATTAAGTGTTCATTATAATATGCTATATATATTATAACAACGAATTTGATGAATTGTTCGAAAAAGATATCAAATTGATTGTCACCGATTCGATAAGACGCAACTTTTATGAATTATTATTATTATTTATGCTTTATTAATGACCGTACAACGATTGGCTCGTTTACATTTCTCAATATGAGTATTTGTCGTATAGACAAATAGACAAATAGGGCCTCCTCCATATTTTGAATGCGGTACAAACAGTTAACCACAACTCAGAAGAAATAATTTAAATAAGTCTTAAATTAGAAAATAATTCAAAATAATGCAAAACGAAGATTTACGAATATCCATGATTGTTTAATCATGTGGTACGCTTGCGGTGCCTAAAAACGTCCTTAATTAATACAGAACTAAATATTTAACCCTTACCCACATTATCCCACTGTTCTTCTTTGATTAATAGACTTAGAGTCATTGGCCCAGTGGTTATTCACGTCAATCTCTATCATGACGTTCGAATCATGGCATCAATGTATTTTTTTTATTGATACGTACGCTTTTAATAATGTACGCAAAAACATCGTACGGGGTAGCATGTTTTGATTTGAATTCAGCGGCCTGTGTTCCATGCAGATGGCAATGAAATAAGGAATTAATTGTTCCTGTTTAATTTTTAATTTTTATTTTGCATTCCTACTGCTACCATAAATTATATAAAACAGAAAACAATTATACAAACGATATATATAGCCAACGATGATTTATAAAAAATACAAACATTAAAATCAATCAAAATAATTAAATACAATCGAATTAGGTTGTGTGTGCTGTGTGATGGTTTAAAAGTGGATATACACAAGAATGTGTATGTCGAGTGTGCTCATGTAGCAGGTGATTGGGGGCTATGGATATCCTTTTAAGCATATTCTGCAATAGCTTAATCTGCCTTGACTTGAAGTTGGAGTATGGAGATTTTTGCAAGGTTCGTGCTGTGAGGAACGTCAAAGTAAGCACGATAAAGCAGCATACTTTATTTATCGACCTCAAGGTACCGAAGGATAATATCACAATTTCGCTTGTAGACGAAATGAAAACAACTATTTATTGTATTTTGTTTAAATTATGTGTGTTATGTTTCAAATCTGTGCATACATAATGTAGGAACATCAATATGAAATTAAATTTTTGGCGCACAACAAAAGTTACCTGGCGTCTGTGTGATATAAATCTTGAACTACAAACTTCCACGTCTTCCAGATTTTGAGGTTAATCTTTGGGCTTTGTGCCAAAAAAGCGGGGATCGGTATCTTTTGACTCCTGAATCGACGGAATGTGTACTGTGAATATCAAAGAAACGAAAAATTTTACGTGAATTTACTTTTTAAATGAAGAATGATTTTAAGCTTTACTAGAATTTGTAAATTTTTAAATCAAATATTATTTAGTTCCTTAAATAAATCCATATATTTATTTACACTTCGTGATCATAATAAACAAAATTATTTTATATAAAAAAAACACAAAAAAGCAGGTTACATAAGTTATTAGGTCCGGGTGGCCTGATCGCTAACAAGCGATTTCTTCCAGGCAACCCTAACATGGAACAATACAAAAAAGAAACACCTACACAGAGAAAAATATATTTAATATTTAACTAGGTTTATATATATATATTTATTTATTTATTTATTTATTAATTACAGACATGGCTAAACTCACAATAAAATAGACTATAATATATACAATACAAAATTAATTAAAATAACATAAAACACAGTTTATTCTAACCCCTAATACTCTCCAAGTATACCCTCAAATCAGAGTACACTGCCGCCATACGCTCACCAAATAGGTCACTCTCCGGTGAAGAGTCGAGAAACCCATTTAGCATCGAGAGTAGTCGAGGAATGAGAGCTTGTTGACGCTGGACAGTGCGAGCCGAACGCACAGCAAAGAGGTTATGCCTCCGGCAGCGGTAATAATTGTCCGGAACGTACAGTCTGATGATTTCCCCCATCAAGTATGCGCTTTCCGTTTCGTTTTTAATAACGTTTAGACCAAACCTTACCACAGCCAAATCCCTACGAAGCTCTAACGAATTGTACCCCAATACCCCCATCAGGAACTTAGTAGGGTAGAGGTAAGGAAAAAAATTGTACCTTCGTTTGTACAGGTTTCTAAGGAACTTCTTTTGCACCCTTTCAACCATATCCCCATAATACTTTTCATAAGGGGACCATATGACGCAACTGGTTTCAAGAATTGGCCTTACCAAAGATGAATATAGTACCCTAGTGGCAGTGTCCGATAGACCAACTGAATTTCTCAGGACAAACCCCAACCTTCTAAATGCAGCATCCGTTATCATCCGAATATGCTCAGCAAATGAAAGGTCAGAAACAAACAAAACACCCAAATCGCGGACTCTGTCTACGCGCCTAATAACTTCAGATCCTATGCTATAGTCGCAGAGTATTTTATTCAGAGAGGCACTAAAGGTTATCACTTCACATTTGTCATAGTTGAGATGGAGGTTATTTAATTCACTCCAATGTAGCAGTTCATCCAAATCACGTTGCATACATAGACAGTCATTGTCAGTCTTAATCTTTTTAAAAATCTTAACGTCGTCGGCAAATAATAGCACTTTGGAATATTTAATACAGCTCGGAAGGTCGTTAATCATTATCAAAAAAGTTTATATATATTATATATATATATATATATAAACAGGAGAAGAGATCTAACTATAAGATAAACCTTTTATTCAATTCTATGAAACAATATAAACCGAATTAATATAAATGCGAGAATCTTAACCGAAGATATAAATAATAATAAATGTAGATGAAATTGACACTAATTCAAATAATAAAACAATGTGGGAAATACTAATTTTGCACGGTTAAATCGTTTAAAAAAGGTAAACTACCCTCCGACAGTGATTAAGTGTGAAGCAACATCAAAATGTTGCAGTGCGGCTGGCGACGCGCCAAGCGTCGCACGTGAGCGCAGAGCACGGATCATCTGGTTCGTTGACCCCACGAGAAAACTAGCCAAGCCTTGCTATTTTAATTTATCCTTGTAAAGCATCCTTTGAAAAATACTTATTCTTTTAATTTATATTATAATTATCCCACAGTCGTACTCTTAAGACAATATTTTTGTCGTCTCTGGCTCGTCCTATTTTTAATGTACTCTTTGCAAATACTATTTACAATTCAATTGTGTATCTTTTCTTTGTTAAAGAGGCATTATTATATATTATGACGAGTTTTATCTCTCAAAATTTTCATTACTCAAGTTACGTTAACCAAAAAACGTAAATTATTCGCCAAACGCTTTTCCTCCTTACACCTTTAACGACTTAAAAAAAATCACTAGCGGTTATAAATAGGTAATTTAGTTGTCTTAAGGAATCTCTTAAAATGATGCTGAAACGGAAAGTATTCTTCAGTAACAGTAGTTTAATTATAAAATTCAAATGTTCGAAAATAATTGTCTAATACACAAAGGGAATCAAAAAAGAAAATAACCTTTTTTTCTGTTTAAATTATCATTATAGAGTCCATTATTGTAAATATATAAAAGAAAGTCGTGTTAGTTACACCACTTATAACTCAAGAACGGCAGAACAGATTTGGCTGAAAATTGGTATGGAGGTAGCTTAGAGCCAGGAGACGGACATAGGATACTTTTTATCCCGTTCGACAGCGTTCCCGTGTGACTTGACATGAAACGTCAGTCACTATAAAACGTGGTATAACAAAAAGGAATCAGACTTGAAATAAGAAAACGCAATGATAGCTATTGACGTATAATGACAGCTATGTAATGACAATTTGATATTTGTAAGAAATCAATATTCAAATTATTTCTATTAAATAAATAATTAACAATTATAATGTAATGATAGTGCCATTGCCCATTCGTATAAACAGTGAACTATAAAAATCGGTATGGTTGAAAATTTGAGTTTTCAAAGACGATCGAATCTTTCCCGACAAAGCCGTAATGCAAGAAGAATTCGAAATACTGCAAATGAAAGGACTGAAGAAGAACAACAAATTGCACGTGAACAGCGCCGCGATAGTAGGTATGGCTCGAGTTCGTGCTTCTCAATCACGAGAGCAAATATGCAACCTATGTACTAAAATACAGAAATAATAATGAATGATTAATGTAGGTATTTAATTTTTTTGTATTTTTTTCCAATAAAAAAAAACTGCTTATTTATTGCCATTAAGGCGGAACAAAGTTCGCCGGGTCAGCTTGTTGTAAATAATAAAGTTTTAGTTAAAATCATTTTAAAATTCTAGAACTCATCTCTAAACTAAATGCATTTTGTATGCATACTCCATAAAATTCTTTTAAAATAACAAAACCTAACTGAAAGATGTGTGAATTTTCACAAGAAATTCTCTCGTATAAAATACTCAAAGAAGCCTTTTAAACGCCCAACAAGTAAGCACGTAAATAACTATTTATTTTCGTACTAACTAGAGCTATTAATTTTGTTTATGAGCTTAAAAGATGGTAGTGCATTGTTTACGTACCTAGTTGAAAGTTTAATTACCATTGCCCAGTTATTAATGTTCCGCTGTTTTTAAATTTGGAACACATCTACGGCCTTTATAGGCAACTAGCGACTGGTCACCAGTTTGGGCTTGTTATCCTTATATCTCTCATATGTATGTATTTTAGCAGGTCCTCCGGCTGTTTTAGTATTTGAGTATAAACAAATCTTGATTCCTTCCCCCTTTCTTCATTCTTTTGCGAACTAGGGAATTCTGGAACTAACTACACTTTGTTTAAAATACTTTATGTTACACTGTTTGGTATAGTCCTCCATTAAACAATCCGGATGCAATTAGATACATTCAAAAATCTTACATCTTTATAATATTAGTATTGACAAAACATGGAATTGTAAATAATGTTTGGTAGCGTAAATTATCTAAAACTGTTTGGTGTGGAGCCAACACAGTCATTAAGAATGCAACGCTTGTACATATGGAATTTATTGTTAAACTGTATCTAAACTTGTTTGTTTTTATAAATAAAAACAAAAATCTTTGCAAATACTAGCGGACTCGATTTTTTTAATAATATGATAAAAGCGTCCAAATCCTTATCACTTATAAAAAAATACACGTTCACACACATTACTTAGGGTCCATCAAGAAAAGAGCGTACCAATTCTTAAAAGGCCGGCAACGCACTCGCGAGCCCTCTGGCATTGAGAGTGTCCATGGGCGGAGGTATCGCTTAACATCAGGTGAGCTTCCTGCCCGTTTGCCCTCTGTTCTATAAAAAAATTACACTCACTCGCACCTGTACACTCACTGTAATGCCAAGTGTTACGTGTTGGATAATGCTTTTAGTTTAAAAGTATTGGGAGAAGTTCTTATAAACGGTTTTAATAAATAAATAAATAAAAAATCGTAACATGGTGATGGAATTAACTATAGTTTTGGAAGTTTTGTTATGGAAGAAGTGGGAACTAGATCACAGGTATGTTTTACTTAAAAGGATTCCCAGATCATACACATTTAAATTTATTTTACATGAAAATAGTCAGATCTTACAAATATACCCAAAAAATATATTAGGTGACTTACAGCCATAAATACTAAGATGGAATCATAATAAATGGCTCAATTATAGGAGTATTTCCTCCAACTTCGATTTCGTTCCCTGTTGCGTAGAGACTCTTGGGTCGTAGAGTTCGATTTCTCACCTGGTACACCTGGACAGTACTGGTGACGTCAAACATGGTGCATTCTTCGCTCAACGAATAAGTACCTTAATACAGTAAGGGAATGCTGCCATCGTTTCAGCCTTAAACGAAAGAAACCTTAAACTTTAAGGTACACAGGGACCAAACCTATTTAATTTTCTTTTGATTTAATTTTTTTTATTCATGTGTACTCACGCAAAGCAAAGACAAAGACAAAGTCTTAATGGTGAGAATTGTATTTCTCAATTAAAATTCTTTCTGAACGGCGTAAACTTATTATGTACTTGTGTAATATGAAACAGGTGGATACATAATATAAAATATCGCAGCCAAGACTTAAAAGCTATCTAGTTTCAGCGAAACACCAGTGCTTAGCAACACAAACTAATTTCATAAGCCGTCGACATAACAGGGCGTTGAGACACAAACGGTTTTTGATAAACAAACTTGTCAACATTCAGTTTTTAATATAACTGTCGTTTTACTCAGTAGTCGTAGTAAGAAAAGATTATGTTATGACTTAAAATATGCATAGAGCATCTTAATTTAATAATATATGAATTAGGATAAAATATTGTATTCTTATAAAAAACGGTGATATTTTGAGGTTATATTATAGTATTGTCTTTTATGAACATAACTTTAAAATTTTCCGACGTTTCGCGTGCTTTACGCGGTAAAAAATGTGCGTGTTGGTATAAAAGTGTGGCAACCATTTGCTTTAATAATTCAAGACTTATCCTCTTTTTCAATAGTATTTGTCATTCCTTTTATAAACATTATAAATTTATCAAAACATGTTCGTGTCTGTGGAATTTAAAAAGAGTATTCAAAGGCCGATAACACATCGGCAAAATGATTGTCCATGGGCGTTGAAAACCGACGATCATCGACGTCCCGTAGGCTCGTTTGTCCTCCTATAATAAATAGCAAGTTTTTACGTCGTCTATAACTTTTGCTTTGAAATATAGTTCGTTGATAAACAGCCTTATTGAGCTAATTTCATAAGTTGTGGACAGGTATCTCTCGTAAAATAGCGGTACGTTGTCCGTGGATAATTAGAAGCACTTGCTGTCTAGTAATACTTGGCTGGCAAAGAGATTTTGCATAAGTTATTAAATAAAAAAATAGGTGCTACAACGCTTGGCCTTGTTTATTTTAAAATAAATTCAAGCCTTCGTGTCTGAAAAACCTCATTAGCATGTGCAATGCTCCTAGAATAGTATATGTTTGTTTGCGGCCTTCCCTGAGTTTCCACGACTATATAAAATAAGTTTAGTGTGTCTGACATATTCACTTAGAATCGATTTGAATGAAAGAAGTAATATGTTTTATATTTGTGGGTAGTTTATTATACTGCTGTCCGCCTTCGTAGGTTAACATTTTTTTGCCGTAGTCCATATGTATTTTAGGTAATGCAAGATAACTGGTTCGACGCATACTTCTATGAGTCACACGTTCCACTTCTTTTTATAACTTTTTACTTCTTATAATGATTTATAAAGAATTTGTCACATTCTAGGCTTAGGTTCTTTAGATTGTTAATTATCTGTTAAATATTTAATTTAATTTGTAACATTGAGAGGTAGGCTCGTAAGTTTTGTGTTGTCATTTGAATTTTTAAGGAAGAATTATAAAGGAATTAAATAATATAAATGCTTTGAAGATCTTACATTTAATGATTAACAACATAGAGAAATTGAAAATCAAAGAGGCGTAACTGAATTATTTTTGTTACATTGAGAGTTTGTACAGTAATTTTTTTTCACCCAACTCAAATCATCTCATATATCAGATTTTATAACTTTGATTTCATGATTTTTCCGCAACTAGCAAGTAGAGAATACAAATCCAATCATTTGTTTTCTCTCCGTATCTCGTAAACTATCAAACTGCGGAAAGTGTCGCCCTTCTCCACCGAAACACGCACTCCCTCGTTTCCAAAAGGCCGTTGGGTGGTTGACGTGATACTAAAGTATCCTTTTGTATTGTTCGGCCGATCTATTAATATCCTTATTGACAGTTGTCAAATATTTAATACTTTTAACTCATTACATACTTACTCATATATTAGTATAGATATAACTCGAAACTCGAAAGAATGGTTATTTTATCAAATATACAATTGCATATAATATCAAAACAGCCCCAAGTCTATTAAGCTTTATAACTTCACAACAACGCATAAAGGAGCGTTCTGCATAATCTAATGCTGGGAAAACTTTATAGAGAAGCGGCTAACTCGGAATTTCCCGGCAGTGAAAATATTTACTTCGAAGGATTTAGTAGTGGGAAGGTTGGCCATGGGTTAGCGACCAACGCCATTAAAAGATATATATTTTATTAGTAGTAGGATTTCTGTATTTGTTTAATACTACCTCAAGGATCAGAGTCGCATGCTCCACTACGCCACCACTGCTCTGCCAAAACACTCATAGCCCGATCTTAATATTGATTCATATATATAACAAAATATATTACTATTTAAGAATCATTGAATATAACTTTAGATTCAAAATATTATGTGTGGCCAAAACCCGTTGTTTATCTTTAACAACCGCGCCTTGGAAAAACATAATGATTTTTTTGGTGATTTACATTATCGTATACGAGTCATTATTGAGCAATTTAAGTAAAATAGTTTTTGAAAATTTAACTAGGTGGCAACACTTTATATGAAGGTTGATTGTAACTAAGTGTTCTTGCTGTCATTCATCTGATTACCAAATAAAAGTTATATTTGTGCTAATTACTATCGTTTCTTTGATAAACGACCCATAATCCTTCAGGTTATGGGCCCAGTAGATTCTGCAATTGAAAGTTTTAAGAAAAATAGCAAAGAAAAAGTTACAATCGTATTGTGAAGAAATTGACAAAATAACCTCAAAATGGATTCAATGCGGTCAATAAACTTAGAAAAATTTGATGGAAATAACTTTAGGCAATGGAAATTCCAGATAAAGTGTGCCCTAAAAGAAAAAGGGATTGATATTTCAGTGCCTAAACCGGCTGGAAATAATGTTGAATGGACAAAGAATGATGGCATGGCCATGTTTATTATAACATCTTCGATGGACTTTAAACAAATAACTTTAATAGAAAATTGTGAAACTGCTAAGGAAATAATGACAAAACTTGAATCAATATACGAACAGAAGAGTGAATTATGTAAAATGTTGATCCATGAAAAGTTTTATCAGTATAAAATGTCTACAAATGACAGTGTAGCTCAACACATTTCTAAAGTGGAATCATTGGCCAAGCAGTTAAAAGAAAGTGGCGAAAGTATTAGTGAAATGGCTGTGATAACAAAAATACTTGGAACACTGCCTCATAAGTATAGATCACTCCGTCAAGCGTGGATGTCTTTGGATCCAGAGCAACAGACTCTTGTCAATCTCACTGCTCGTTTGTTAGATGAAGAAGCTAGTTTACAGTGTGAAGAAGAACAAGAAACCGCTCTTCTTGTGGCTAAGAAAGGATGTAAAAATAGCCCAAAACAAAGTGAGCTGAATAGAAATGCTAGTAATTCAAATCAAAATAAAAACAGTAAACACAGATTTGAATGTTATAATTGTGGGAAACGAGGACATTTTTCTCGAGAATGTCGTGCTCCAAAGAAATCCAAGTATAGAAAACCTCAACAGGAAGGTGCAGACTTGTTAGCGTTTAATGTAGAAACCAAATTCCATGAAGCTGAAGACAATGTGTGGATTTTAGACAGTGGTGCCTCTGCACATATGACCTATAGAAAGGAGTTCTTTGTAGAACTATTGGAATGTAACCAGAAATCATTGACATTAGGAAACAAACAATCAGTGGAAGTGGCTGGCATTGGCAAGGTGTTAATAAAGAGATGTGTCAATGGACAGTGGGAGAACAGTGAACTACATGATGTATTGTATGTTCCGAATTTGCGACGAAATCTGTTCTCAGAAGGTGTGATAATGCGTAAATCATATATCATTATCAAGAAAGACTCTGGTGCATTCATTTACAAAGGAAATGACTTGGTAATGTGTGCAACAATAACAGAAAATAATTTATACGAATTGAAAATTAAAGCTGTGGTCTCAGATACATGTAACTTAGTTCAAAGTGATCAAAATAACATTAAAATGTGGCATGAAAGACTGGGACATGTTAACCTAAAACAAATCAAGAGTATGAGTGCTGATAATGTGGTAGAAGGCTTGAAACTGAATAACAGTGATAAAACTGATTTTGTTTGTGAAGCATGTGCATATGGAAAGCAGTGCAGATTTCCATTTCACAAATCTATACGAGGAGAACTACAGCCAGGTGACCTTGTATATAGTGATGTCTGTGGACCTATGAGTCATACATCTATCCAAGGTATGAGATACTTTATATTATTTAAGGATGCTGCTACAAGTTACAGGCATGTATATTTTGTCAAACATAAAAGTGATGTGATGGACATATTCATGAAATACAATGCTTTGATCAAAAATAAGTACATGCATAGTGTCAGAATATTGCATACTGATAATGGAAGAGAGTATGTGAATAAAACCTTCAATGACTATCTCAGCAAAGAAGGTATAATTCATGAGTGTACTGCGCCATATACACCAGAACAAAATGGGCGTGCTGAAAGAGAGAACCGTACCATTGTGGAGAGTGCACGTTCAATGTTGTACGCAAGGGATGTGTCACTGGAATTATGGGCTGAGGCTGTGAATTGTGCAGTATATTTATTAAACCGGACTTCCTCCAGCCAAACTCCTAAGAAAACACCATTTGAATTATGGAACGGCATCAAACCTCATATAGGCCATGTGAAGGTGTTTGGAAGTATTGGATATGTCCATATTCCTAATCAGCTAAGAACTAAACTTGACAAAAAGAGTGAGAAAATGATACTAATTGGGTATGATAATAACAATTACAGGATGTTCAATCCAGAAACCAAAAAGGTTAAAATATCAAGAAATGTAATTTTTGAAGAACATAATGTTCCAGAGATAAGGAAGAATATTACACAAATATACATTGACGATGAAGTGAAGACATTAGGACAACAAAATCAAATGCAAGAAACAAATGTAGAGGATACTCTTGTGGAAACTTCATCATCAGAGAATGAAGATACCATGTTGAGTTGTAATAGTAATGACCCTACATATGAACCTTCTCAAGAATTAGATGATGATTTAATTCAAAGCAACATAAATTTGAGACCAAGGATTAATAGACGTTTTGAAGCAAACCTAATTGAACTGTCACTGCCACAAACGTATGCTGAAGCAATGAAAAGTCCACAAAGAAACGACTGGTTGAAAGCTATTGATGAAGAATTGCTTGCACATGAAGAGAATAATACTTGGACTCCAGTAGAGAGGTCTGGTCAACGTACGCTTACTACAAAGTGGGTTTTTGCTATAAAAAAGGATGAAAATGATCAGGTAAAACGGTTTAAAGCTCGTTTATGTGCACGCGGATTTAATCAAATAAAAGATATTGACTATCAAGAAATATTCTCTCCAACAACGAGATATGACTCTATAAGAATTATCCTTTCTATTGCAGCTAAATATAATTTAGAAATTCAACAGTTTGATGTAAAGACTGCTTTTTTGAACGGGTATTTGGAAGAGAATATTTTTATAGAAGTACCAGAAGGAATTTCATTTAAAAATGATTGTATCCTAAAACTTAATAAATCACTGTATGGACTTAAACAGGCGTCTCGTTGTTGGAATAGAAGATTCACTGAGTTTTTAATAAAATATGGTTTTGTGCAATCTCAGGCTGACAGTTGTGTTTATGTAGGTATTTTCAATGGGGTGAAAGTATTCATAATAATTTATGTTGATGATGCACTTGTAGTCTCTTCCAGTTCCTCAATGATTAAAAGAGTTATAGAATATTTGAAACAAACATTTAAAATAAAAGAATTAAAATTGAAATATTTTGTGGGAATGGAAATAGAGAGAGTAAATAATTGTATCTGTATTTATCAAAGAGATTACATTGAAAAATTAATAGAGAAGTTTTGTATGAGTGATTCAAATCCTGCCAGTACCCCTGCAGATGTAAATGTTGTTATTTCAAAGAAAATGGATGAAAATATTATTAATTTTCCATACAGAGAAGCTATAGGGTCCTTGTTATTTTTGAGCTCTGTTTCAAGGCCTGACATTTCTTTTGCTGTAAATGTTTTGAGTAGATATGTAAACGATCCAAGTCAACAACATGTAAATGCCATTAAACGTGTTATTAGATACCTAATAAATACTAAAGATTTATGTATATGTTATGGAGAAAGTAGTGATCTCACTGGCTATTCGGATTCAGATTTTGCAGGTGATGTAGATACGCGTAAGTCTACTACAGGTTATATTTTTAATATGAATGGGGGACCTATAACATGGTGTAGCCAGAAACAGAAGACTACTGCTCTCTCCACAACTGAAGCAGAATTTGTAGCTGCTTGTGAAGCTGCAAAAGAGATATTATGGTTACAGCAATTATTATTAGATTTAGGTGAAAATATTACATCTGTTCCATTGTATGTTGATAATCAGAGTGCAATTAAGTTAATTAGCAATCCTGTTTATCATAAGAAAACCAAACACATAGATGTGAAATTTAATTTTATAAGGGAAAAGGTTGAGTTGGGTGTAATTAAACTAAATTATATTCCTAGTAACAGTCAATTAGCAGATATGTTAACTAAAGCGTTACCAACTCAAGCTTTTATCTATTTAAGAGATCACATTTTGTTTTTCTTTTCACAACTCTAATTTCAGTAGGAGTTTATTTTTTTTATATTTGTACCTAGTTTAAATTTTAGTGGGAGTATTGAGCAATTTAAGTAAAATAGTTTTTGAAAATTTAACTAGGTGGCAACACTTTATATGAAGGTTGATTGTAACTAAGTGTTCTTGCTGTCATTCATCTGATTACCAAATAAAAGTTATATTTGTGCTAATTACTATCGTTTCTTTGATAAACGACCCATAATCCTTCAGTCATCAATCATACATTACATCTGGGGCTTTATAATTTTTTTTTATAGAACAGGGGACTGTAGATACGCGTAAGTCTACTACAGGTTATATTTTTAATATGAATGGGGGACCTATAACATGGTGTAGCCAGAAACAGAAGACTACTGCTCTCTCCACAACTGAAGCAGAATTTGTAGCTGCTTGTGAAGCTGCAAAAGAGATATTATGGTTACAGCAATTATTATTAGATTTAGGTGAAAATATTACATCTGTTCCATTGTATGTTGATAATCAGAGTGCAATTAAGTTAATTAGCAATCCTGTTTATCATAAGAAAACCAAACACATAGATGTGAAATTTAATTTTATAAGGGAAAAGGTTGAGTTGGGTGTAATTAAACTAAATTATATTCCTAGTAACAGTCAATTAGCAGATATGTTAACTAAAGCGTTACCAACTCAAGCTTTTATCTATTTAAGAGATCACATTTTGTTTTTCTTTTCACAACTCTAATTTCAGTAGGAGTTTATTTTTTTATATTTGTACCTAGTTTAAATTTTAGTGGGAGTATTGAGCAATTTAAGTAAAATAGTTTTTGAAAATTTAACTAGGTGGCAACACTTTATATGAAGGTTGATTGTAACTAAGTGTTCTTGCTGTCATTCATCTGATTACCAAATAAAAGTTATATTTGTGCTAATTACTATCGTTTCTTTGATAAACGACCCATAATCCTTCAGTCATCAATCATACATTACATCTGGGGCTTTATAATTTTTTTTTATAGAACAGGGGACAAACGTGCAGGAGGCTCACCTGATGTTAAGTGATGCGCCGCTCATGGACACTCTATATGCTAGAGGGCTCGCGAGTGCATGTAAAATATTGTAACAGAAATGAATATTATTTATTTCTGTTACAATATTTTACATAGAAACAGTTATACATACAACGACCACTATTAGGCGTTGACTAGTGTAAGTTATCGTAGAATATGCTTATTATATATATGCTATATTCTTAATACTCCTTGTATGAATATCATTGAATAACCAGCATTGTACATAACCTCACTTCCACACCATCACACAGCCGAATTAGGTATTATGTACATAAAATGTACTTGAATATTAATTATTCCATCGTTGTCTATATTGCTTTGTCTAGTTTATTGTATATAATTTATGTTAGCTGTATGATGATAAATAAAACAAAAAAATATTTGTTTCCAGCAACTATTGATTTGACACTTGATTTGAGAACTGGCAGTAAATGTAAAATAAGAAGCATTCAATGTATATTTATTTGACTTTTATAAGTGTACAATATGTTTCATACATGAATAAATTAATTTTTGAATTTGTAGTAATGCAAAAAAAGTCCAAGAAACATCAACAATGAACCGCTTATAGAAATATTAATGAGCTAAATACACTTTCTACCTTTCAAATACGTGTCGTTATTTTTATATGTTTGGCGTATATAAAGGATTTTGCCCTATCCTATAAAATTCCATATTGCATGTCAAAATACAACAACATTTTTAACAAACTACAGTTATACTTAAGGAACATCTTTCTCTAGAGTTATATTTGTCAAATATTTAATATCTTTAACCTTATATTAGGTTACCTATATTATATTATAGCAACAATAGTAAATACATAGGTATTAACACAATACTAACTTTGACAGAATGCGTAGATAGAATTTTCCCTTTTTTATGTAATACATTTTTCTGTTAAATCAATAGTTGAGAAACCTGACAAGTTACAAGTTAATTAATTCGTATCGGTATGCTTGATCTTGACATAACTTTGATTAATGGCCTGTAAATTACAAACATGTGGCACAAGAACAAATTATCGCAATATAAGTGATGTTTTAGAAAATCATAGATTTTTATTAATTTCAACTTTCGCTAGAAATCAATATTGTGACGTCGTAAATCTGTTTTTATGTCCATTTGAAGTGTACTAACAGAGCAGTTGTTACATTGTTACTTACATATAATCTTTTGTTCCAGGTAAATAATAAGGGAAGTGGATATCAAATGGGAATTAATGCACTTTCGTGCTTTCTTTTAACTCTGCTTATCCAAGCATCAGAAAGCGACTGGCTGAACTGTGCATACATAACAGAATGCCACTGCAAATGGTCTTCCGGCAAAAAGACCGCTTCCTGTGTAAACGCCGGCCTAACTCAAATACCTCGATTAGCCACCGACGTCCAAGTTCTCGATCTTCACGGAAACATTCTGAGAGAACTGTACGAGGACGCCTTTGTCGCCACGGAATTACTGAACTTGCAGCGGCTAAACTTAAGTGCCACACATTTGCATTTCTTGCACCACAATGCTTTCAGAGAGCTCCGTATTTTAATAGAATTAGACCTTTCATCCAACGAACTGACTCAACTTTCTCCTGACACTTTCAAAGGGAACGACCGTTTAAGGCTCTTGGTCCTAAATGACAACCCTTTGAGTCAATTAGTTGCGGGGCAATTCCCCGCTCTACGACATTTGAAGAAATTAGAACTTTCACGTTGTCGGCTGAGGAAAGTGCACCCCTCTGCCTTCGTGAATCTGCGGGCTCTCGAAACTATATACGTGCACCAAAACCATTTGTCGTATCTCCATCCTGATACGTTTAATCTTCCCGTTTTGAAGACACTCACTCTTGCGGATAATCCTTGGTATTGCGATTGTCGGCTGAGAAACTTTCACGAATGGTATCTTAATAGTAACGTAGGCAATGAAGAATTAGTCTGTGTAGGACCACGTAGTAAATCCCAAATTACATGGAGAGATTTGGATAGTGAAGACATGGCTTGTCCGCCGACCGCCGTAACCAGTCCCTCCGTCATAAGAACAGAACTAGGCGCAGACATCTACTTCGGTTGTTTGATCAGAGGTGATCCTATGCCGACGGTGTCATGGACGTTTCATCTAGAAGAAATCACGAATAACTCCAACAGAAATAGTGAAATAACGATTTATAGATACCGCTTCAGGCACTTCAACGAGTATAAAGACGATTTTGTAAATAAAAGTGCACAGTGGGTGAATGTAACTATAACTAACATTACGAGTGAATTCGCTGGAGAGTGGAAGTGCACCGCAAAAAGCGTAGTGGGTGAGGCTAACGCGTATTTGACAATATTTTTGCCTAAAGCTAGAATGGCGACTGCCCGGAGTGCGCCGGACTATTCCAACATTTTTATAGCTGCTGGATCTATGTTGGCAATGGCTGGAACTGGGATAGTAGCTACGTGTATTTGTTGGAAAACACGCCGAAGAGTGCCACCAAGTAGAAGCTTCACAGACCAAGAGAAGAACCTCATTGATACGTCATTTGCAGCGAGTTGCGAGCGAACCAGTACAGAAATGGGATCATACGGGTTTGAAATGTTCGAGCGGTCAGTCTCAAGCGAAAATTGTATGGAACCCGTTCATATAACGATTGAAGGACCTTCTGGAGGCTATCCTCCTCCCCCTGCGGAATTCTCTTTACCGGCACCCTATGGAAACATCCTCATATCGGTACAGGTGAAAGGGCATGGAGATAAGATTCCAGATTTGTTAGGCGGAGGTTCAACTCTTCCAAAAAGGAGTAGGACTTGTCTTTTACGGCCAACATACGATAATATGGGTCCAAGAGTAACAGCTACCGGCAGTTCTACGTGGTCCTTACCTGGAGCGAATCCAGGGGATCTCAAGGAATCACTAAGAGATAACTTTTCATCGGAATTCACTGCGTTGTAGACATTGTTGTAGTTAGTAAGTCCCAAGATTTGATATGTGATTTACTCCTAAATTTTATTTTGTATGTCAAATTATAGTAACATTTTGAAATCAGTATAATTTAAATACTCTCTTTTCGAATGTACATATTATATTTAGAATGTAAATAAGTTTATATTAAAAAGACGCTTTAAAATTTATAAATAAATGATTTTGAAATTACCGTTTCAATTTTTCCTATACTTTTAAGTTAGACTTAAAGTATCTTAATACATTATCTAGTGTTGCTTCCCAAAATTGTTTTACAAAACGATACAAAAATACAATATACTTATTAATTTTCTGTCAAAATATCTGTATAGCACAATTTTAAGTAATTAGTCTTTGACTAAGTTCACTACAGCTTTAATTAACTTTGGAATACACAATAGTCATGGGCGGATCGTGAATTTAAGGGACTTTGGGCGAAGCCAGAGGAATTCCCCTGTAAAAGACGAAATCGCGAAAAAATACACCGAAAACAAGCGAAGGGAATTTGCCATTCCGTTCAGGTTGATTCAAATCAGGGATAACAATCTTACAACTGGTTTTTTTTTAATTTCAAATTTTTTTTTAATTCAACATATCACATATTGTTTTCAGAGGAGATTGGGGCCCTGGGCAGCCCAAAAAGCCCTTAATTGGATACGCCCGATCCGAAATTAATTAGATAGTATTGAAAAATGAAAATAAGTAAAATGGCTTTGATACGAAATTTTTTTCTAATTATATTATGTAGATGATGCTTATTAGTTTTATTGAACAGAGGGCAAATCAGATAAAATTAAGTGCTAACAGTTGCCGACTTTATAATGGAGCCAAAAATTGCATGAATATATTCGGCCGCCCCTGATAAAAGTTACAAAAACAATTTCTGCTATCTATGGTAATAGAAGTGTTGTTACTTTAAATAAGTTTGAATTACATATTAGAACTTTACTGAAACAAGATGGTTTTATTTGTATTTTAAAACAAGCAATGTACGTATAACATTGTTTGAAAGAAATTATTAACGCGACATATTTTAAGGTTTTTCGAGTGACTATTGGAAACTTGGAATCTTATTGTGTGTGATTATTTATCCCTTCAGTACTTGCATGATCAAAAATCAATAAAACTATGTCAAGATACAAGAATCCTCCAAACTTTTCAAGTCTCGAGATTTATCAATGACATAACCTGGCATAACCACGATAAAACAAAGTAAAGTAAGATCTAGTAGTTACTTATATGATTTTATTTTGTTTTTCTGAAGATCAGTTACGTGATCACCCATTTGTGCCTGACAAGTCCTTAATTTTGAGTCTCGACTTTCCTTACAGATTTTATTCCTTATTCTCTGAGATACAAAGATAAATCTCTAGTAACAGGATATAACGGCATATCCTAGGGGTTGTGTGACACAAGCACATACCACTAGGCCAACACTGATGTAATTTAAAAACGCGTAATAATTAAAATAAGTATTCTGAGAATTGGACGTATAAAATTTTATTATAAATGAAAACTGTGCATAAAATTAGGAGATTTAAAAAAAATATAATTAACATCTCTAAAAGTTATTGATTAAATAATTAAATCGTATCTCCTCACAAAATATAAATTTAAATATATTGTTTTTTTAAGGAAAGTAGTAGGTTTAACTCTCTGGGAAACTATACTAATATCAACAAAGACATTAAAAGGAAACAAAGGGATAAGCTAGTTAACACATTAAATCTTAATATTATTATTAAAGATAGATTTTTTACTAAAGAATAGATAATAAAGTATAAAGCTAAAAAAATTAAATTGTAAGGAATTCAGAATCGTTGAACAAGAAAAGCAAATATGGTCTAGTTTACTTAAATATACTTTATCCAACGGTAATAAATGCCATTTTTTTACACAAATCGATGTTTGGATGGCGTTAATATGATAACATTTCAATAGATTGGATAGATTTTCAATTTCAGATCACGATTACTGATACAGCTACCAAAACGTCTAATCACTTATTAATGTAATAAATTTGCAATTTAATGCCTTTTAGTATTTTGTAGTAATTTATATTTTGTTTAAAATGGAATGTAATTCTTTATATTTCATTGTGTGGCGCCAAAGATCCAATAACATTGACAAGTGGGACGGTTAATAGAATTAATAGTGTCGCATTCCACTTACATAGTTATTTAAGGCCCTATGAACAAGTGGGGCTACAATCATTTTAGGTCTCGGCCTCAGAGTTCTGAATTTGTGTCATGATTATTTCGCAATCTAATCGGCAAGTAGAAACATCGTTAAAGCCAATGTAAAATAGACATATTCAATGAATATTTTATAAAAGCAATTAGATCAGTAGACAACAGTTTTAATATGAAACGTTTTTAGAGCGTCCAAAATGAGGTAACCACTGAAAATCTGTTCAAAAGGATTTCAGAAAATAATTTATTTATTTATTTATATTGTACTCCTACAGCTAACACAAAATACATATAATAACAAACAAATACACCGAGAACATAGCCACAAACGGAATACATGATACATTATAATAAAAAGATTTAAAAAAGGGAACAAACAAACAAGGCCGCAGAGCAGGCGGAAAATAATAAACAACTCAAATATTGATTTTGTTTTCTATGGAGTTGAGACTCTTGGGTCGTGGTGGGTTCAAGCGCACAGGTGCTAATTAAAGATTTAAGTTGGCGCCTGACAGTATCAGTGACCTGGTGCTTTCCCCACTCAAAGCATAAGTATCGCAATACAGTAAGAAATTAATTTTTAAATTAGTTTTATTTTTTACTATTTATTATTACTATGTAGGTTGGGAATATTGTAAATACAATATTCAATATAATAAATATATATTTTTTTTATAGAACAGGGGGCAAACGGGCAGGGGCTCACCTGATACCGCAGCCCATGCGTTGCCGGGCGAAAGTATATTCATAAGACTTAAGATTAAACATCAAAATGCATCAGACAAAGGTAAAAACATAACAACGTTTAAAGGATGATTTCATCTCGTATTTATTGCAATACATTTGGAGCTCCAAGGGTACTTTTTACCTAATGAAATGTGCTATCCAGGGAAATCAATGTTAAGCCTTAAATTGCCTTCATTTAGAATTATTATTTACAATATTTTAGCTTCAAAACATTTTAGATGATACCTTGGCGCGTTTTATACTCATCTCTTTGTTCATTAATGAATTTCTGTTCATTTTTTATCAATTTTTCAAATATCATTTATCAATTGAGCGTTTTTTAAGGCAGTTTTTCCCGCATACCACCACTATGTGGAACCTAGAGTGGGTAGCTCCAACTGAATTTCCGAATCAATTCCTCTTAATGTCATAAAAAAGAGCGTACCAATTCTCAAAAGGCTGCGCCATTGCGAGCATTCTGGCAGTGTGTGTCCATGGCGGCATCACTTAACATCGGATTAGTCGCCACGGACCCATGTCAAATTGCCACACAAACCATGGCTAGAATCCTCAAGGCAAAGGGTGACGTGCCCCGAAACAGGTTGGCTTTCTACGTAAGTGCCCTGGCACCACTTGGGAGACATAAGACTTTAACTAAGTCATAATATAAAGCCTACTTTGAAGCCTAAAAGACATATCAAGACAATGACGGTAACATTTCAATTCATACAAAATAACGTCGTTGTATAAACCTAGTTTACGCGATTCGCATGTAAAGTACGAAGGCTGTATCGAAATTGCAATTTTCTCACCCAACGCTTTCACACATTTGTTTTTCTTATTATAGACTTTTCCGTTGTGCAAATTTACATACAGTATTTTGCTCATATTTTGATGGGTTGATTTTGTTTCGTGTAACAAATTGTGCAGTTGGGTGTATGTGTACAACTTCTGAATTATTCACTGGAGAAATCTCTAATTGGTCTGCACAAAGTCATAATTTTAAATTACTAAAACGATATTTAACATTAGAAAGTGTTTAATAAGACCGCTTACAGTCTCTTTTCGGTATTTAAGTTAGAAAATACTTCAATTAAAGTTTCTATCACAAAATGTTTCACGTGAAATAGAAAATTGGAGTGCCAATAAGTGCAATAGTTGAGAACTTGCGAAGCCATTTCTTGACTTGTCTCTTGGTTTAAAGATTAGTGTCACATTGGATACTAAATAAAACAAGATGTTAAAGGCAATGTCTTAACATAGTCGTTGTATGCTTTCTAAACTAAAATTGCCTGGCTTTCAAATTTGCGAAAGGGCTTTTGGAAATGCCCCTCATAAGGTAAATCAGATGATAGAACAGAACAGAGTTGGCCTAGTGGCTTATGCGTGCGACTCACCTCCCTGAGGACATAGGTTCGATATCCGACTGTGCAACAATGGACTGTCTATGTGCACATCACTCGAAAGGTGAAGGAAAATATTGTTAGGAAACCGGCTAGCCTTAGACCCAAAAAGTCGACGGCGTGGGCACCAACTTGCCTATTAAATTGACAAATTTAATAATCATGAAACAGATACAGATATTAAAGCACTAAAAGGTTTTATCGCAACTGATTTATTTTTAGATGATAGAACAATTTATGCATTTATTTGATGAATTTAAGCAATTTAAAGGAAGTAGGATCAACGTGAAATCGTCTTTTTATTTAAGTTAATTATATGACATACTTGATTTAATATTGTTTAACACCAAGATGAGGCAGCGAGTCTCTATCGCGTTCGGCATCGTAGTTCTCCTCGCTCCAAGTCAAGTATGCCACATCTGCAACTTTGGAGGGTTACTTGGGACGGCTGCAGCCGCCACACCTTCCTTGCGGGTTCCAATCAAGCGTATGCTTGGGGATATGATTGGAATCTCGTCGCAGAAGGGACAGGACAGGAGATGACCCATCTGATTTTAGGTGACGTCATTGCGAGTGCGTTTGTCTTAGACAAGTAGGTAATCAGGCTTCTATATTGTTGTCAATGTTTATCTTTACTTTACTAGTGTGAGCATATAGAAAAGGTAATTTGATGGCCGGGATGTGAACCTACGACCTGGGTTAAGACCGAACATTTCTCGATATTAAAAATTTCTACTCTAAATGTTAATGTTGATTATGTTTGATTAATTGATACATTTTGAACAAAAAGCTTGTAATGCAGCCCAGTTAACTTTAAAAGAACCAAATAAACGCATGTCAAAGAACTTCTGAGAATGCATCGAATGAAAATGAGCGACACTCAACGCTTCATTCACCCCGTCCACGGTTCATTGTTCACAAATAACGAACGAGATAGTCACGGCCTTTTCATTCACTCAAATTTGGTTCAAATTAAAGTTTCAGGCCTATCAAGATACGGAACGATAGTTTCGTTAGGTAGACATGAAAATCTAACTTTTTGACGCATCGAGGGCATTCCGTACATTCGTTTTGCTATTTGACATAATAACGCTTACAGACCGCTGCTCAAATTTCACGTACAAATATCTTTATTAATTTATTTTTACTTCAAAATTCCTCTTAATAATCTGTAATTGAAACTGTTTTCATTTAATCCACGGTAGGTTTAAAATCTTTTTTTTTAAACTTGCTATCGGTTAGAAATATTTGTGTAATATTTTTGACAATAATAAACTCATGTAGTGGTAGCACTGTTTTGTGACAAATATTTGCTTTTATTAGTACAACGGGAGCCAATTGATTAACAAAATCCTAATTAATAATGACTAAGTTTTCCATAAATAAACACCAGATGTTACCGCGAAGCCAAATATAATTTAAATGTAAATTAACATTTGTGGTTATTAGACAGGTAGTAATAATATAAAGGAGAATAAAAAAAAAAAAGTGTATTTATGTAGGAGTGGACGGATATTGGGCGTCTGCGTACACAAATGCTAATCAAAAACTTAAATTACTTAATTAATTTCGCTATGCTAGAAGTAAGGGTGCTGCTACAGACGTAATTTTTTTATTTATATATTTTCCGTTTTTTATTATAGCATACACATAATTGTTCAGAGAGACTTTATTTCTTAAAAAATAAAATGCTCCCTTATGTTTCAGAAACAAAAGCTCTTTGCAAGTAAGACGAGTTTGTTGTCTTTATTTTATTTTTTTTTCTTCGGAGAGTCTTTGGACCTGTTTGCGACAAAGTAATTGGCGTTACATGATAAAATATATGACCATCGTCACATCGTTGACGCTGCCAACATCGTCTTATTCATAAAATACAACAGGCTTACTGAACACCTGGTGGCAAGAGAAAACTCGGTAGACCAAGGCTGCGTTGGGGGGATGGATGGACTCAAACTCAAAAAATGAATTGCGACGGCGAATACGAGAGGAGGCTACGGCCTTCATAATGATGATGACTAAATTATTTAAAACAACTTTTTCGCCGAATTTGTATTACGTACGTGTTTAGCAACGCTTTTTTTAATTTATCAGCTCACTACCAAATATCAAGAGCAATCAAATTATTTGGTTTTTATGAAAAAGAAAATACATTTTCATGTTATTAATTTTAATAACTGCGCTTCAATAATCACATCATAAATAAGTGTTCAAGCAGCTATTTATCTACACTAATATTATAAAGAAGAAAACTTTGTTTGTTTGTAATGAATGGGCTCATAAACTACTGGACCGATTTAAAAAATTCTTTCACCATTCGAAAGCTACATTATCCACGTGTAATATAGGTTTTATTTAATTTTGAACAAAAATAGGGTTCCGTAAGATATTAGGGTTTTTCGGACACAAGGTGTAAAAAATCAACCAAAAAAGTTAATTATTTTGCGTACCCTGCCTAAATATTAAAGATAAAACCATAAAATGTTCTAAGTAATTGTAGATCTTATAAATATCTACAAAAAAGTCCGCGACACACTATACCTATCTATGTCGAGTGAGGCACAATAACCATAAATGATATACATGGCAAAACGACGTTTGCCAGTTCAGCTAGTCTTTTATACATATGTGGGTAAAAATACATTTAAACTAACTATTAATTACTAGAATACTAACTAGCTAATTAATGACTAGGAACTGTATTTGGGAACAAATGATTATAATCTATGCGTCGTGTGTGTGTTGTGCTTTTCTTCAAGGGCTCTAAGTCGAATTGGCTCTCGAATACATCGGCTGGCAGCTCGTTCGAGTGGAATTTCGTCTTGTCATGACGCAACGCGAATAGATCAAGCGGCTAGGAAAGTGATTCAAATTGCTTTAAAATAAATACGGTCAAGTGTTATTGGATTTCTGTAGATTAACATTAATTATAATATTTCGTTTCCAATGAATAACTAATAGAAAATATTGAAAATATTATGATATACCCGTCCCGGCTTCGCATTTTTTTAAACATTTATTGTAGATATTTATTATATGTTTTTTTTTAATATTTTATAATCATATTTATTACACCTTAAACACATTGTAATTATAGAGGAGATCCTTATTTTTCTTGCCTATATTAATCAGTCACAATATAGCATTCAAATGGTGAAAGAATTTTTAAAATCAGTCCAGTACTTTTTAAACCATTTCGTTACAAACATACAAATCTATCCTTTTTATAATATTAGTATAGATAGTTTCGCTTACCAAAGGAAGTGATATAAAATATTTAGCATCCAAAAACCCATGTTTGGATCGCGTGGACAGTTGTTTCACAGCACCACCATGGATAGTGAAAGATGGAAGCAGGTAAGATATTGAAATGCTCTAAAACTGGGTAAAAGGTACTTTGGACGGATTTGTATGAAACGATTTGTTTAAGTTTAAAATATTTAAATTTTTCAAAGCTCTTGAATAGCAGATTCAGTAGATTGAAAATAAAATTGTCTACTTCCGCATTAGGTATAAATATCCGTGAAATATCCGTATGAGGATTAAATCCGATGTCAGGGCTGGTACTAGCCTGAACGTAGCTGGTAAAAACGATGATTTAATAGGTAGCATACAAATCACTCCTACTTAACATAGAATCCTTTATTATGATATAAAGCAGAAATATAATAAAGTATTGTATTTTATATCAAATAAAATCATAAACATATGGACCTTCTTAAAACATTATTTCAAAATTTTATTGTTAAATTATTAATTAATAGTATTAACTCGATAGATAGCTCATAATTTTTTTATCATGTTCAATTTAATAGTTTAGATAAAAAGTGGACTTAAAAGACAATTATAATATGTATGGAAAGGATTAAGGGAAGAAGGAGAAGAGGGGAAAGAAGGTAAATAGAGGAAATAGGAGCGGTAGCAGGAAGCGAATGAAGAAAGAGAACCATAGACAGAGTCAGTTGCAAAACCCTGGAGGAACCTTTACCTTTGAAGGGGTTCCGACCGATGGTACTGCAGGTAGCTGAGTTATATATAGGACAATAAGAAAAATAAAAAAATTCATTTGTGAATTTGTGATGAGTTTAAATAAAACGGGATTTTATAATTATTTGATGGTTGTGTAATACAAGACATTGGCTTATTAGACAAGAGGATTACGAGCTGTAAATTCAGATAAAGCGTCACCCTTCTCGCACGGACGTCAGCAACCCTTGTAATTAAATTAATCAATTATATATTAATTATTAAATTATTAAAACAAAATTATACCAACTCTTCCAAATTGCATTGTCAACCCTACGCCACGTACATGAATTTGAACGTAGCTCCGTTTTGAATTTACCTTTGCCATTTCATCCTTGTAAAAATATCCCTCCTTAGGGGTTCAACTTTGAAGCGGTTTCAAAGAGGCATTTCTCATAACTAGAGAATAGTACCGCCAGGACCCTTGCTTATCTGAATGAAGAGGATTTACGCTTATTGCTTGAGATTCCTTTTCATATTTAAATATACATTTGTCATGAAATAAAGTTAGTAACAAATCAAGCTTTTTAGTAGCACTTTGTAATGCATTTTGATAACTTACAGTAGCTATATACAAGCCTCCAAATCAAAAAATCCTTGTTCTTTACAGCAATGTCAAAGTTCATGGATCATCAATCAGCTTCATGCCAAACGGGCATGCTTTTCTGTAAAGAAAATCACCATATTAATATCCCGGTATAATTTTTTCAGGACGACCACCCGAAACCTGGTTGGTAGCGAAGCAATAAATGGAAGAATTCGGAGGAGGTCTTCACTTCGTCGTACTAATATTAAATACACACACACATAGTAACATAAACTTAATATAGTTTTTTTATAAATATGAGAACCAGGCACAAATTTTCCTAAATAGCTGTAGGGAATTTAACAGCGAGTTCTGAATTGTGGTAACAATATGTAATCCCAAGGTAATGTGTATTCAAGACACTTTGATTAGAAACATGCGCTGCTAAAACTAGATGTAAACCTAATTAAACTTTCATCTGGTTCCACGAAAGCATTAACTGCACCCTGTGGGTTTATTTTTAACTAGATTTTGTCTACAACTATCTCGATTTAATATTTGATGTACGCGAGTACTATATATTTAAAACTTGTAAACGAGGATTTTAAAATATTTTTTTTATTGGACAGCCCCTCTATCGTGCTTCTTTTTTACGTAATGAGGCAAACGGCCAGAGGGCTCATGTAATGTTAAGTGACACTGGACACTCTTGTTGTCAGAAGGCTCGCAGGCTCCTTTTCTAACTTACGGGACGCCCAAAAAGTGCAGTCATCGCAGCCCATGGAAACCAACTTTAGTCGGTGCTTTGTCGGCCTTTGAGAAACGAGTAATATGCTGTTAAAACAATTCGAGGTGGTATAACACGTGAAACGGAGTGTGGAAGAAGGAGGCGGTGGTCATGAAAGCAATATGGTGGTATACTTGGGATGAATAATAGAAGTGTTCTAGCAAACCTGAATGTGTCTTGAGTTCACCATTCCAAGGAAGGTTTCACTAACGATTTTTTCGGATTCTTGAGTAAAGTAGGTTTTTGCTTTCTTTCTATTATCCTTTTCAAGAATCAGTCAATAGAAAGTAATTTTTGAATGAACAATCAGCCATATAATCATGACCTTATATAAATTATCAAACAACGAAATAAATGTTTATGTTGTGTAAGTTATTATGTCTTAAATAATATTTGAAAAAAAGACTGATCAGCCGCGAGGCTAAAGTGTACAGGCACTAATTAAAGATTGAAGTTAACGCCTGGGAAACAATACTGGTGACTCCAGGTCTGCTGCTTTTGTAAATATCGCTATACAGAATAAGTATCGCTATACAGCAAGAAATTTCAGCATTAAGGGTACGCCACAGGTAGCATTTTTTTTATAGAACAGGGAGCAAACGGGCAGAAGGCTCACCTGATGTTAATTGATACCGCCGCCCATGGACACTCTCGATGCTAGAGGGCTCGCGAGTGCGTTGCCGGCCTTTTAAGAATTTGTACGCTCTTTTCTTGATAGACCCTAATTCGAATTGGTTCGGAAATACTTCAGTGGGCAGCTGGTTCCACAAAGTGGTGGTGCGCGGCAAAATCTGCCTAGAAAAGCGCGCAGTTGTGGAACGGCGGATCGAGGTGATACGGGTGGAATTTCGTATTCCGCCTCGAAGTCCGAAATTATCTTTATTTTCTATTTATCAATGTATTATTATTGTTTGTTACTATGTTAATGTATGCTAAAGAACATTGTAACGTTTGAAGCTAACGAAAGATATCGAAATTCAAAAAACAAATCTCACCTAAGTCGAATTACGTGTCAAAAACACCCACAAAACAGGTCACAAGGATTTTATGCGTTGTAGGATTTACTTTATTATCCGCGTAACGGAATTTTAAGGTTCTATCTGTTTTTACGACAAAACTTAAGGCTTTCACCCTTAAGATTTATAACATTTATTGGAGAACTTGTAATAAAAATATGTCACTATTGTATTTCTGTATTCATATTATTTATGAAAAAAATATTATGGCATGACAATACTAAAACAAGTAGAATAAGTGCCTTCGATTTTTCTTATTTCATTGATCAATATTTTATATTTCTTTCCCATTCAACTTTTGTGTTTAAGACAGGCTGGCTTCTTTCTGAATTATATCTTCGTGCCTACAAGTGTAAATTGAGCACATAAGAGATGCGGGTAGGCACTTGTTTTTTTTATAAGCAACTGCTTATAGACGATAGTTATCAAGTGATCATAAAAATATCTTGACATAGCATTATTGTAATATTATCTGAATAAATAGTTGATAGGTGTTGCTAACACTTGTAATCATTAAAAGTCATTATCGATTTTTTATCCACATAAAATAAAAGGTGTTGGTTGGGCTGAATCTTACAATTCTTTTCCTCTGGAAGAGGGTGTAATGTCCATCTCAATCTACAGAAATACACGAGCAGTCAAACCACTGGCCTGAAAAGCCCAATAGCTCACTTCAATATTTATTCAGAGTATCAATAGTGCCCGCATTGTAGGTGTCACTACAAGCTGTATCTGGTAGCAGTAAGACTGGGAAACATATTGTTACAACATTACAGCAAACAACTAGTGGCTCTTTCGCCTTTTAAAGCCTCAGGTTTCTGTACATGTTTCTTAATAGTGTGTGAAACACACTGTTTTTGGAACTACCTGGGTTTCCTTGCGATGTTTTTACGTGTTGTCCATGTGGATAGCAAGCCCATTAGGCCAACGATTCTCTGTAGCGTGTAATTTTTAAATCATTTATATTATGTATTAACTATAGGCATAAAAACCTATTTGTAAAATGGAATATCTGTACTTTAGCACAATAAAACAAAGGAATTGTTTTAAATTCAGCCCATTACCAGTGCAGAGCCGAACAAAAGCTTGTATTTTACAAAGCAAGAAAAGTTACAGTTTTTTTCGTTATTGCAGTACCGTTGCCAAATGTAACGAACGGTTTGCTGCACGTATCCATTTAAACAATTACTAGATACAAAATAGTTAGGGCATTTTAAATATTGCATTATGTACTAAGAGTAAGTAAATTTTTTAAAGAAAACACTTTTTTACTGGATTGAAGCTACTATTTATTATTGTAAACTTATAATTATTTAAACATAATTTTAAATTTAAAAAAAAACATGAAGATATACATAGCTTCAATCCAGTAAAAAAGTGTTTTATTTAAATGTGTAAAAACTATGTTAATAAAAGACAATCTTAATATATATATATTTCTTGTGTGCGTGTGTATGTGACTGAACTCCTCCTAAACGACTGGACCAATTTTGATGAAATTTTTTGTGTGTGTTCGTGGTTTTTTTAATTAATTAGTAGTTCTTGATTTTGGAATGTTTTACATTGGATCCGACAGACGGCGCTACCATCGCACTGTCAAATTTTAAATAATATTCGAATTTTAATTTTAGTCTGTCCCGACAGTTAGCGCTGCGATCAAATTAAAAAAAAGTTTTGTTGTCATTGTGTTATTGTAGACCATGTGCTGGATCGTTAGATATTGTCATAACATTTGAATAATAATTTTCATCAAAATGGTCCAGAATGTTTTAGCTTCTGAAAAAAAGTTTGAAATTTTCAAATTAAAGACGTATAGACAGGACAACGTCTGTCGGATCCGCTAGTACTAAGTAAAATTTTCATTAATTCATTAATTGAATAATTGATTGCTTCAGCGTGCAACTGTTATCCCTGAAGTCGTAGGTTCCATGCTCGGCTTTACATAAACGCAAAAAAGAACGTCTTGAGGAAACCAAGCATGCCACCCAAAGAGTCGATACAGAAGGTTGATCACCTGCACCTATTCGAAATGATGATACGGAACAGGTGCACAAAGAATCGAAGACCAGATATTAAAGGTAAATTTAAGAAAAATATATGTACCAACTTGCTTTAGATCCAAGTTCAGGTTCACTATCTTTAAAATAAAATAAAAACATAAAATACGTTTATTTTGGAACATAAGAATATCATCATGGTATCACGTCATTAAATTCGAGCCTCTTGGCATCCCTACTCAACGGCAAAGAAGACAGAGGGTGTTGGCCGAGAGAAAAAGCCGGCGTAAAAAACTCTCGGTACTCTTTTTAAAAAAAGCAAATCATCAACAATTCTACAATACTTAAAACAAATATAGCAAATTAATTAGAAGTAGCCTGCCCAGCACTAGTCCCAGGCCCATTTATCAACTAGATAATCACTTACTTTATAGTAAGCCTTTTTACACAGCTTTTCTTTAATACATTTCTTAAAGTTACTAATAAGATACACAATACAAACAACTTTGTAAGCCATATTCTTTATTAAAAAGTTAATTATTATGTAGGGCAACCTAGCTAAAATAATAATATTCTCCAAAATTTATAAACATAAACATGACGCTTTAATAAACTTGAGAACCTAACTTTGTTAACTTCAAATTATCAACACCTGCCTCTGAATTAGAACTAAGTAGGATCCTTACATTTTGAGATCAAATTTTGAAGAACCTTGATAAGAAATACCGCGCTCATAAGTACATCTTCGTAATAAGGCTGGGTTAAGAAGTTACGTTACGTTACGTATGCTATCTGATTATATCTGTTAATTAATAAATCTTTAACTCGGGAAACTAACATAATTAAAGAAACAATATTCATATTTCTCCAAATATCCTGGTGTCTGTGTCATAACTGTAAGTAATGTTTGATTTAAAGGCACACAAACAAAACACCTACAGACATAGCGAACACACCACATACAAAAAACTTATTATTACTTATTTAAATTTTAAATGAAAATAACTTATACAATTTTTGATCTTTATTAAATAATATATATTTTCTAGTTGGATTGCGAGAACCCCTCAAAGGGTGAAGCCTCTTCCAATATGTAGCTATTGCAGACAACTGCAATACCTCTAGCTAGCTCGAGCTTGATTCAGCTACGAAGGCAAGCTAAATCAAGCTCGAGACAGCCGTAATGCCGCCAGTTTGAGCATCTTTATGTGTCTTATTATATTAATTCATTAATTTCTCATTGACAAGTTCTGATTTTTCTTTTATTTTTCTGTATATATAAAATGTATATTTAAGACCAGCAACTTAATAAAGGATTTTTTTTTGTTTGTATATTCCAGCACAATTACCCACTTAAAAGATTCCTGGTATGACAATTGACCTATTCTGCTTCAATAGACCTATATTCATTCACTGATAGTTAATTACATTTCTAATTAGGTATTTCGTGATAGCGAGGACTATTGCGTCACATTTTCCTCTTCCTGTTGTTTCTTGAAGCATTTTTCAATTATTCTGCGTATAATCAAGCGTTCGTACACGTAACTACGTGTATAGTGTTCATAATGTATTTAACAAGTGTTTTTTGCGTAAATAAATATACTACCGGCACGTAAAATTAACATAACAACTAACTAATTTAAAAAAGTGTGTGAATAAAGTACAAATGTCAGAAGTGAAACTTCTTTATAAATTAATTATTACTAAGGTAAAAGCCCCAATAGATGATCGTGTACCAGTATATGATCACTCCATGTATTTGTAGGAGTAAATACATATTCACACTGTTTACACACTGTATACGTGCTAATGATAATATACCTAAATAAATACAAAATTTGCGTTTACTGCACCGGACGTTAGGCAACTGAATTGCCATTTAAAGTTCTAATATGTTACTACTTAACGAATGCATCAACCATAGCGTGTATACTACCATATTTTTTCTCGATCTCCCTTTCTCACTCTCTCTCAATCGTTCTTAATCGCTCTTTCCCTTTTCTTCGACAAAAACTCTGCACATCTTCGTGACGTTTCATCCGTAAACAAATAACCTTATGAGCCTCAAGAAGTTTCACTTGAAAAATAATTATTTTATAGAATTTGAGTTATTATTGCCTTCCATTACCATACTTATTAAGATTACCTTTTCATCGACGCATATGGTGTATGTGCCTTTTGCCTTATAACTTTTGTAACTGTTTTTTTATTTTTGTTATTTGTGTTTTTGTATAAGGTGATAAAGGATAAATAAATAAATAAATATGTGGAAGCAGTTCAACGGTTCGTCGTATGTTCCGTTTTAACATTACTTTTTAGTTATCCTGTCTTTTGTCTGTTCTTGTTAACCCAACCAAAAACTATAGAATTATAGAAAATTGCGTGCTAACGTGGAGTTTATTCGGATGCTGGGACACGACCTACGTTTAGGTTATGTTTGATCCAGATTTAAAGTTAAACACCCTTTTAATTGTCAGTGTTGGCTCATCCTTGCTCGTAGGTTCGACCCCCGTTATGCACCAATGGACTTTCTTTCTATGTTTATTAACATACGCTCGAACGGTGAAGGAAAACATTATGGTAAACAGTAAACTTTTTTTTTGGATTGCCTTGCCTTGCCTTGAACTAAAAAGTCGACGACGTGTGTGAAGCTAGAGGCAGATCGTGCCTCTGAATAATGCCTATTACAATGACAAATGATCACTATACGACTACCAAGAAGCGTAAATGTAAATCCTGACTATCTTCCATTATTTGGATTTGCATACATGTAATATTCATCAATTCTTGATCAGCTGGTATTGCTCTGATCTGGCTTATTAGTTTAAATAATTAACTCCCGTTCAGACGTTTACCAAAGTGTATGTAGTTGATATTTTAGCACAACGCTTTAAGTGGCATATGTATTCATTACTTTTGAATTTTTGTGTACCATTTATAAAATCATCTATACGTATAACTTAATGTAATTAGATTTAACATTTTTTATACATGTTTGACTAATTTTATTTATAAAACAGAACTAACGGGCTGGAGGCGCACCTAATCTTATGTGATACGGCCTCCCATGGACACTCTTAATGCCAGAGGGCTCGCGAGTGCGTTGCCGGCCTTTTAAGAATTGTTACGCTCTTTCCTTAAAGTTGAATTGGATCGGAAAAACTTCAGATACTTCAGTGGAGCTGGTTGGACGGCTGGTTTGGCATTCCGGTGATGGGCGGCAAAAACTGTCTTGAACACTACTCAGTATCAGGTATCTGGTTCGATTTCCGTTTAGATCACAGGTTATAATTAGATTTCTGACCACCACTGTTCAGTAATACGTGACCTTCTTATATGGCACAGTGACATGTTTTAACCCGAACATTATCTTGAGCTGAATATACTGAACCATGTCAAAAATAGCGTTATAGCGTATGCTAAAGAATGTTTTTTATTAAAGAAAGATGCCTTTAAAGCTGAAGCCAAAACCAACTGATAAAAAATAAATATTCACAAAGAAAACCGGATACAAGCAGTGCCAAGAACAGTCTTGAAGAAAATTTCTTTCATTAGTAAAACACAAAAGACTGTGTCGGGCTGTATTTTTTCCCACAAATTGCCTATAAATTTTTATTACGAGCGTTGAGGTACAGAGGTTTTGATAAATAACCTCGTAATTATTTCTCATGGTCAATTTTAGGTTCTTACTTCGGGCCAGTTTTATTTGCTTTATTTACTCCAACTGTTATTTGAAAATATAACAAGAAAGCATATTCCAGTAGTATTTACAGGCGTCTTTAAAAAATCAACTTTATTTTATAGAACAGGGGGCAAACGGGCTGGAGGCTCACCTGGTGAAAATGATACCGCCTCCCATAGACACTCTCAATACTACAAGGCTCTTTAAGGAATAAGTATGTACCCTAATTTGAAAGACCCTAAGTCAAATTGGTTCGGAAATAGTTCAGAGTACAGCTGGTTCCACAAAGTGCGTGGCAAAATCAGAAATTAGAAGTGATACCGATGGTATTTTATTGCCTTGACGTCTGATAATGAAACTCAGCTGCTGGTATTAAACCGAACAACTCCTCTGAAAACTCTCCGTGGTGAATGTGGTAGAAGATGAATCTTTGCTACTCTATATAGTTTGAATACAATGACGTCATAGTATTTTTTAGTATGTAGTATAAATATAATATTCTAAAGGTAAATTTTAACTTTAGATGAAGCCGTCTAAGTTTCAATAGAATGCAACATAGATAATGCACATTGTAGGGTCTATAAATCGTGTTATTTTTACGAGGCGCGTGAGACACTGCGATCTGACGGCTGGGCGATTTTATTGGACCATTATATTTCTGGATGACCCATTATACTATAGGTACAGCGATGTGGTATTTTATAGACTTACCTATAAGTTCACATTGTCAGAACGTTACGAAAGTATATTAAACAATAATTCCAAAACAGAACACACACTCTTAGATCGAATTTTGGGAATTTTGATCATCACAGCCAAAAAAGGCAAAAAAGTCCACAAAAACTACATATATACTAAAGTATATTAAAATAGCTTAGATTTTTGTGAAAAAAAATTAAAGTTTTGTGTTGAAATGTAGAATTGAAGTTAATTTCTTGTTTAACGCACTTAAAGCGTAGTATTTAGTTTTGAGAGGAAATAAATATACACTTAGAAATTTGGTAATTTTGAATTTGTAAATGTTAAATGGCAGCCATTTTCTATCACTTAGTTTTGGAGAAGTTAATAAACTATGTGATAGAAAAATATGTTTTATAATGAGACGAAAAGAAAAAACAGGGTTTTTTTTATTTACTGTCAATTAATCCTGCACCCCTCTTTTTAATCGCCAAGTTTTTTGGTTTAAACATTTTTTGCAAGGAGATTGATACAAAGATTTGTACTTCATCTACAGGAGGAATGGTAAAATAGGAGAACACACATTCTTGTGGAAACACCACTCACATACATATTTGAAATTACTAATATTACCGCACACACAAATTGAAGTCCAATCAGTCACCAAAAACGGGTGCTACCGTTGATGAGTAAGACATCGACCCCCTCGCCATATTTTAGGGAGAGAGATGACGCAACGCATGGACGCCAGCGTCATAGAAGTTGTAATAATAAAAGGCCGAGCTGGGTAAAATAAAAATCTGACGTAAAATTGATTCTTTATTTAGGAAAATTACATAATTTTTATAAATAGGACAAGTTTCCTCAGCCATTAATTTCTCAAATAAAACCGCTAACCAACCAAAAGATTTATTATGATCCAGGAACAAAGTTGGGTCTCGACATCTCGTGAGGGTAATGCCTCAAAAATGTTAATAGTTCTTTACCGACTTATATTGAACATTATAACAGATAAATATATCTTATATATTATATAAAATTCTCGTGTCGCGGTGTTTGTGGTTAAACTCCTCCGAAACGGCTTTCCCGATTCTCATGAAATTTTGTGTGCATATTGGGTAGGTCTGAGAATCGGACAACATCTATTTTTCATCCTCCTAAATGTTAAGGGTAATCCACCCCTAAACTTTTTTTTCAATTTTAGATTAAAAAACATATAACCCCTAATTTTCACCCTTCTACGATCAACCCCTATTTTTGATTATTAATGGTATACATGGCAAAACGACGTTTGCCAGGTCAGCTAGTAAAATATATAAATTTAGCCTTTGTTCTCTGCCCGTTATTTAAGTTTGTAAGGAAAACAAGTTTTTTAGTGAAGACTTAATGGTCAGTTTGGGTTCTAACATGGGTTATCATCTTATGTACTATCAAATCAGTATACATAAACAGCTCCATCTCTTGGCGGTTTCATAATTCCCTAGAGAAATCTGCACTCAATATTAAAAGCAAACAAAAGTAAACAATCTGCAGAATCTAGTCTAGTTTCATGCATCGTTCAGCAACGTCCTAAGCAGTTACAAACTTAGTTAAAACTCGGATATTTCACGCTCAACTTACGTGAATAGTTGAGCTGTGGTGCGCCGATCCCACTGCAGATATTTGTTCTAAAATCTGGGACCTTATATGTAAGGTGTAATCTTATCTTATAGACTTTTCTTTCATTGGGCCAATAAATACTTATATGAAAAACATCCTAGGCTTTTACTTTCAAATATATTATTTAAAGAGCAGATTTCATTTATGTATCATGAGGCCGGAGGCTCATATGATATTAAATGATATCGCCGCCCATAGACTCTCTCAATGCCCGAGGGCTCGCTCGTTGCCGGCCTCTCAACTACCACTTAACTGATGGACCCTAAGTAAAATTGGTTTGGTAATCATCGGTGAACTACTGTTTCCACATTGTCGCTGCAATATTGTAGGCAATTTTCACATGTGTATAGGTATTTACAGGTTTGAAAGCAAAAATTTAACTTACCTGATAACATATTTCGGTGTTTAAAAACGAGACTGAGGATCAAAATCAATGATATTTCAGGAACAGAAGGCTCAACCACTTGTTAACAACGTCAAATTATCTGTGAAACATATTATGCCCATTCGCCCTTAATCAGCGCGTCGACATTAGTACAGACCTTTGGTGTTTCTGTATTTGTGAGCTACCAATATTAATCGCAGCCTTACAAGTATTTTAGAAAGAATAAAACTTTATTTGACACAATAGAATCCGTAGTTGACTCAGTAGACAAGTAGAATTCCCTGTATTATGGGCAGCCAGTCCCTTCCTTTACATATATGATATTTAAACTATTTTTGTACAATAAGAATATTTTCTGTATCATATTAGAACATGCTAACAAGATATTGTTTAAATATTTTAGTAAATGTAAGTAGTGCGATTTTTGAATTGATAATTTTGTTTTTAATTGAAGTGGTTAAAGATGAGAGGGCCCCGGAAGGACAAAAAGCGTAGGCCTAAGAAAGTGCGATTTTTGGGTTGCTATTAAGTATAATTGTCTTACAGTTAAAAGTTTTGTTTCATTGTACAATTTTGAAGTTGAGTAGCGGAAAGGTTTCCTAGTAGTAAAGACATAAACATTATTGCCGTGCGTCTGTAATTTTAAGATGAATGTAATTTACTAAATAACAAAGAATTATGAAGTTTTATCTAACTATTACAGTTAAAGAATTTGTGATTGTGTACAAGAAATCCAAATTATGAACTTTACGTGAACAATTTGATTCGATTTGATTTTTTAGCCCGCACATATAACGACCACTATTTAAGCCTTCACTTGTTTAAGATTTCGTGGAATTTTAAAGGAGTACTAAGAATATCCATAGCGCAAAATCACATGCATCATGGACATACCCCACACCTTTGCGTTCAAAACATCACTTTGACACCATCACATATCACACCCAAATTAGGTATTACTTAGTCTTAACTAACTACTATACTCTTAAGTATTGAATATTTTTTACTGATTTTCCCTTTGTTATGTTTGAATGTTATTGTGAATATTATGAATTCCATCTCGGGCATCTGTAATTGTTTGTTTTCATATATAAATATTTTGTTAGCTCTAGGATTACCAAATCATTAAACAAATAAACCAGTTTGCAAAGAAAAACAGTCGAAAGAAACCGTTTTGTTGTGAACGCTGCCTTAACGATGAGTGATATATGATAAGTTCTAGATAAAAGTTCTAGAACTAGATAATGCCTGCAAAAAGTCAGCAAAAGAATGTCAAACTTTTATCTTTTATTATTACGAGATCTTTGTCGTATCATCTTTTTCTGTTCAAAACTCGAAACTTGCACGGAAATCATTTCGTTTTTCTCCAAAGTCTGTGCAGCGTCGAACTAGTGGTTTCAACATGTCTCTCATGACTCTCATTCTTGAGGTGGTAGGTTCGATCCCCGGGTGTGCACAAATTTGAATACAAAATTACATGCATATAACTTAATTTTCTTTTATTATAGTATATAGTTATTTTTATTTTATTTAAAAAAATGTATTTTAAATGTCTATTGCACCAAGCTGTTGAGCAACATAAATATACCTACGTACATATAATAAAACTCTAAAATTGACTCTATGACATGTACCTAAAGTAGATAAGGATAGAGCAGCGAACAGATTTGATGAGTTAACTATTGACATGGATATTATGTTTGGCACGAGTGTGGTGACTGAAAGAAGAGTTTTGACACAAAATTATTTCGATCATGACGAATGATTCATCGTCAAGTTATTACATTTTCTTTTTTCTTCTTTGTTCTACACTCAAAATAATTGGCTTCGTTAAGTTTCCTTTTTATTTAAAAAAAAATTATATGTGAAGATTTTTAATTGACCCACATTGTGGTGAACTAAATATAGATAAAATAAATAAACATACATATGGCAAAACAACGATTGCCGTTCGTTGAAGATATCAAAATCTAGAATGATTCACGAGAAAGGGATAAGTATATTGTTATCTAAGGGATCGTAAATTAATTAAAAGTAGTCTGTCTAGCACTAGTCCCAGGCCCTTTTATCAACTATATATAATCTAGATAATCTATAACTTTATAGTAGGCCATAATTACAAGGCAGAGATAAAAGAGCCTCTGGAATTTTATTAAAGAAACGTATCGCTTTTCCCAAACAAAATATTACTATGAATGTACGAAAAACTAAGGGGCTAATTTATTACTGCCCAAACTGACTGACAATTTATTGGCTACAAGTGGCTAAAAGTTATAAATTTTGGACCATTTTAACTTTTATAGATACAGAATTTCATTAAATTCCACGTAGCACTTCATAGCATCGCATTCCGTAAATGAATAACATTGTGACAACAAAATACTATCGCAGAAATAAAAGTTAGCTAGATTGTTAAAAGTTTAATATTCACGCTTAAAACTGTGTGATTGAACTCATAAACGTGATGTGTCGACTTTGTATGAGTGTAGCCTCTAGGGTGGGTTCGCACTACAGGATTATTATAAAATTAAAACTTTTTTTCCAAGTATAGTCGTTACTTGCATAAATGTAAATAACTCTTATCTAAACTATGAAACAGATTTTATCAAATCTTTGTTTTTCCAAACAAATACTCCTGCGTTTTCTCCAAAATCCAGCCACTTTGTTGGCTGAAGTGCTTCTAATACAATTATGTCTAGACCTTCGCCCCTTTAACTTTCGGAATAACCTAAAAACCTTTTTCCCCTATCGATTGCCTACTCTTTTGCCCCCTGATATATATGTAATATTACAAATATTATGTATCTTAAAACATATTTCGAAAGTTCTCCAAATGTCTAACTTATATATTTCCTTATTTCAACTGTTGAATATGATCCGTTAAATCAAAATGCTGAAAATAATATCGTAATATCTTCGTCGTTGCAGCTGCTTATTCAACTGTGGCCACAGTGTATTTGAAACAGTGCATAATATGATAACAGATTCCATTAGTTGGATATCTTTGAATTTATTTCAAAAAGGTACTTGATATGTTAGTTTAAATTAAATTAATTTATAGGTATCAAATAAAACATATACGAGCTAAGGGATCGGATATAGAAAAATGAAATATTTATTCGTTTTCCGATGCGTTTAATTGCACTTAGAAAACCTAATTAACACGGAAATATACGCTAACAGACACATGATCACTAATCACATCATAAGCTTATTTAACAGTTTCACTGTACTTGATCACATTTAACTTCATTATTACCTCTTTTAATATGGTAGTCTCTCTTTATTAAGTATAGTTAAAATTAGTCATAAGTGACATTGCAGCTTGCTGTAATCATCTCTAAGCTGTAAAAAATCTAAAAACATTTTAACACGAAAAATTAATAATTACAAATATTAAATATATTATAGTTAAGATTTGTTACATATATTTTGTTATTGTTAAAAATAATATCATTGATTCCTTAAGTTCAAAGGCCTCATCCAGTTTTTTTCCAAATGTACCCATGCCTCTTGAGTATGTGCCTCTTTATCTTCTATTCACATTCTTTAGGGCGTCAATTTCACCTTCCTTCCCTTGGCCATCCATATGTGCCCTACATATTGCTACTCCTGTTTTAGGACACAATGTAAATTATTATAACTTTTATTTTTCGGCTTATTTTTTCGCGTTTGTATAGTTGTATTGTTTCGTTGTTGGTATAGCGAAATATACTAATTTTATTATTTATATTGGTCAGTAACATATCCTAACAGTGGTTTGAATTAACATTATAATCGTGTATTTATTATATTCCAACTGTTTAAATAATCCTGTGGACAAACTCGGTTCTAGCATTGAATTGAAAGCGCCCTGGGGCTAGATGCATATTAAAAGCGGATTCAACCATAAATAATTTTTATTATTTCGTCTTTTATTATCCTGTACATCTTAATATAATTAAACAAATTCAAATTGCGAAGCTTTTTACTATATTGTAAGTTATTCAGAAAGATACTATATTTATTATGTTATGTAATTTTTTTTTATTTAAATAATAGCTGTATGCAGCTGGTAAATCCCTCTTTTCCTCGATTGATGATTTTTGTAATCAGTGTTAATACCGCATGGTAGTCTGTGGATTAGATGTATCATGTGGTGTAGCGGATTGACCTTGAAAAAGTGTATCTCCAAGCACTTAATTGTCTATGGTTCAGGTGTAAATGGTAGCCTGTTTTATATTTGTGATAAGTAAAAAAAAAAAAAAAAAAAAAAAAAGTATTTTATTGAATCACAAACATTAACATACATGTAAAATTGAGGTAGCCCCAGTAAGTTAAATAATACTTGTGATGGAGCAACCTCGCAACTTCCCTTAAATTATAGATTACAATGTTTGGACCAAAACAACTGAAATATGACTTGACAAACTTAGTTACAAAATATATTATTTTTCTATTTATTTATTTTTGAATTAAAAACTAACTAAATTAAACAAATAATAACGCACGGTCTTTGCGTGCGTGCGTGTGAGTGCGTGCATGTGTGTTTGTGTGTGTGTGTGTGTGTGTGTTTGTGTGTTTGTGTGTGCGTGTGTGTGTGTGTGTGTGTGTGTGCGTGCGTGTGTGTGTGTGTGTGTGTGTGTGTGTGTGTTTATCTGATTCTCGTCAAAATTAATTCTGTTTCTTCATATGTGATAGTTTTCAACCACCCAATTACGGTATTCTTACAATTATATAATAACATCGGATATATATTTAATTTCTGATTCAGTTTATTATAGATGTAGGCAGCCTGTGTAGTATATTGACGTTGAGCAAAAACTGTGTGCACGCGTGGGGCGTATGCTACAATATCTTTACGTCTCTTCTTTAGTTTACCTGGACTATATGGTAGTGTTTTGTGCATACGTAGGGTGATATGCAAAATGTATAATTTTCTAACGCTCAATAAACCACTATTTCTGTAAAGGTCATCGGTAGAGTATCTATATGGTTTGTAGTTCATTACTTTAATAAGGGCCCTTTGAGATCTCTCTAAATCTAAAAACTTAGTTTTAGTTGCTCCTCCCCATACGGGAATGCAGTATATTATAATAGATTGAGCCAGGGCTAGATAAACTTTATTAAGCAATGACGCGGGCATGACGTAGCGTAAGTTTTTAAATATCCAAATAAGTTTTCTAACCCGGGCCATAATTGTTTCGATGTGTAAGTGCCATGATAACCTTTGGTCCACTGTAACTCCAAGATATTTGGTAGAGTTGACACGTTCTATGGTCTGACAGCTACAATTCTGGGCAATCGGATCACCACACCTATGAATCCTAACTCCAAAGTCGTAACCCGGCTGAGATCTTTGATTCGCAGTAAAACATATAAAATTTGTTTTATTAACATTAAGTGAAAGTAAGTTGGTATTAAGCCAGCCAGCTACTTCAGCCAGACCTAGTTCAGCTGCGGATTTCACAGCCATCCAAGTTGCTCCCGTGTACACAATCGCGGTATCATCCGCGTATGAGTAGATCCGTCCGCCATTGCTCCGAATATTACAAAGGTCATTTATATATATCAGGAACAATGTCGGGCCAAGCACGCTTCCCTGCGGGACGCCATATTCCACGGTTTCTTCTTCACTTATCAAATTATTAATTTTAACTTGTTGTTTTCGACCTTGTAGATAACTTCTAAAAAGGGAGAGAGCTGTATCACGAATTCCTATGGCTTCCAGCCTGCGCAGAAGAATGGGAACGGAAACGGTATCAAATGCCTTTTTAAGGTCCAAGAATATTGTTACGCATTTAATACCTCTGTCTACATTATCAATTATGTCATTAGTAAGTGCAGTCACGGCATCTTGTGTAGACAGGCCCTTCCTAAATCCGTATTGTGTGTTGGATAAAATTTTGAATTTATTTAAGTAATTGACCAGTCTATTGTTCAGTAACTTTTCTAATATTTTAGAGATACATGGCAGTACGGATATAGGACGGTAGTTATTGACGTCGTTCAGGTCCCCACTCTTATGCACAGGCGTAATCAACGATCTCTTAAATACGGCTGGAAATATTCCTGTTTTGAAGCAGGAATTAGCCAGCTGGCTAATGAGCGGGACAATAAAGTCTCTGGACATTTTCAAAAACTTTGTGGGTATACCATCCCAACCAGGTGCGCTCCCAGAATCGAGACCCATGAGTATAGCATCCACCTCACGAGGACTAGTCTCAAGAAGAACAAACGAAGACACCCGAGAACAAATGTCTGTAGTTGTTGGGTTACCGAAGTTAAGTAAAATGTCCTCAGCTAAAGTTGACCCTATTTTAACAAAGAATTGGTTGATACGGTTTAGTGAGTCAAGCGGATTCGGAGTAATATTCAGTAGACATGTATTTGAGGATTTGGGGGTTTTAAATTGAGTTACTTCATTAATTTTTATCCAAAGCTGTTTAGGATTTTTAACTGAGTTAGCTATTTGAGTTTTATGAAATTGTCGTTTAAGTTTTTTAATTAAGTTTGAACAGAAGTTACGAAAGCGTCTAAATGTTATTTTTAAGATTACGTTAAAAGGATTTTTCTTTAGTTTAAGTTGCATTTTATTGCGAAGTTTAATACAGCGTAGGGCTCCTAGTGATATCCAAGGTTTAAGAATTCGCTTGCTATTAGAGATTGTCTTAGTTTTAGTGTTACAAAGTAATATGGTTTTTATTTCATGGATAAATTTATTAGCCAAGGTCTCCGGATCATTGTAAATATTGAAAAATGACATGTCTGAGTTAAATAAGTCTTTACACGCGTTTTCAAAGTCAATAGAAGTTGAATACCTATGGCAGTTTCTAGTTACAGTTTTTTGTGCTAGGTTTAATACTACCATGGCATGGTCCGTGATAGTTGTAGTCAAGACAGCCACAAAAGCAGAGCTCTTAAGTTTATCGAATTTCAGAAAAACATGGTCGAGGCAGTTCGACTCTCTAGTAGGTAGACAGTGCCCGGGAAGCAGCCCATGTCCTGCCAGCATGTTTAAATAATTTAATCTATTGTGACGCTGTTGTAAGGATTCAGACTCTCTACCTATTAGGTTGATGTTTATATCCCCAGTTATTATAATATTCTTAGGTGTAGTAATAGTATCGAGATAACTATTTAGGGAAGTTATGAAATTATCTGCACAGGCGTGTGATGGGGAACGATATATACCTATAATAACGTATTCGGCGATAATTAGCTGTATAGCCGAGGCGTGCGAGAGTGAAACTTCTGTTACCCGACAGAGATGGTTGTTTTTTATGTATGCTACAACGCCATCATTTTGATTGAGCTGATTTGTAGTATGATATGAAGAGTAATTACGGAGGAGTGGTAAGCGTTTACTATTATTTAGTCTGCACTCTGTAAGGATCATTACATCCACATCATGATTCATTTGCTGTAAATTTACCTGAAGGTCGTCAAAATTACTGTAAATACTTCTAATATTTTGTGTCAAGACAGTGAAATTATTTTGCTCAACGTAGTTCCTAAATTCTTCGATGTCAATTATTTTTGAGTTACTAATTTCTGTATTATCTAGTTCCCATAAGGTGTTTAAATGATTATCCATATTCAGTTACGCGTGCAGAATGGCGTAGCTTGCCCTTTACTCTATTGAATAATTGCATGTAAGTACCGTTGCAGGATAACGATGTTTTGAGAGTACATATAGTGCTATTGAGACAGTTAAACTTATTGTGTAAGAGTGTGTATGATTTTGTGTATGTGTGTTTAAGTGTGTATGTATGTCCGTAAAAAAGGGATTTTACACTGAATAATACTTTTAGATACCGTAGATTACAACTTTTTGAACTACTGTTACTTGGTTTATCAAAACAATGTAGGTTAATTATAAATGCTAAAACTTTAAGTATGAATAGACTAATAATTATTTTCTTAATACTAATACATGCACAAAAAATAAGCGATAAGAATAGTAAGAAATAAAAAGAAGTTTCACAGTATAGTCACGTTTCCTGTAGCAAAAGGTGTACCTGGGCTTCGCTGTTAATGAGGATAACCCGAGAATTTTCATCTTTCTTGACGAAGACTCGGCCATGTTTAGTCCAGCAGAATTTGTACTCTTTTGATTTTGTAAGGTCTCGGGCCAGGAAAAATAGTCGGGCTCCTTTTGATGTTAACTGTTCCGATATAAAGACAGGGGTTTCTTCATTTTTGGTAAATCCGAGATGTTTAGCCTGTATCTTTGTTTTATTTTTAATATTGTAGCTCTTGACTTTCAGAAGTAAATCCATTTTAAGAATAGATGAGGCTAGTTCGACAATTATGGGGGTGTTATTTACCCCAGACTTTCTACTCTGGATTCTGTAAATATCTTTTATGTCTTGCTGACTCATATTAAAATTTACAGATTTTGAGAGACACAATACCATATTAATTAAGTCGTCTCTATTTTCGTTTCCGTTCTTTGGCACATTTTTAATTTCAATACATGTCTTCCGAGTTGTCCTTTGCAGATCCTCTATTTTATCTTCTAGGATATTAATATACTCCCTATCTTTCTTAGTCTGTACCTCTAGTGATTCTATCTTCTTCTGAAACTCTTCTTGTTGAGCAAACAAACGCGTGATTGATGTTTCTATGTTACTGTTAGTTAATTGCATTTCCTTGAGATTGTTATTAATTTCTCTAAGTTCTTGTTGCTGAGTCTTCGTAAATGACGCGAACAATTCTTTCATGTATAATTTAAATTGAGAAAAATCCGAAGGTTCAGCGGGTGAAGTATGCATTTCCTGTTCTCTTTCTACTCTGCACCTTTTATTGACCCTACTATTTCGCATGGAAATAAAATTCGGTGGTGTACTTTCAATACCTGCTTCATTTATGTTACTGTCAGATAACGACTTATTTAACTGTGTTGCGGACATTGTACCAGGGAATAATGCACAGCAAAGTAACCACTAATGCGTATCTTACAACGGGCCAATTAGTCACAAGGTAATTAGCGAAAGGGGTGTCGCTAATTAGGTAATTATCCAGTGGCGCTTGTGAAAGGTGGAGCTTAGCGGTGAGTGGTCGCCTTCAAGGTCACGTATGACCAATAGTTAATAATTAGGTGTGTTACCCGTACTTCTTGTTCGCTGCGCAGGCGCTGGTTTGTTGTCGCCGATCTCAGGTACCAGGGTGGCAGGATCGTTTCTCTGTCTACGTAGTCTTCACACGTTGGGTATCTTCACACGCCGGTTACCTCTTGTGATTTTATGCGCTCCTATTTTCTTCTTTGAATTTAGTGTTACCAAATTTATAATTTAATATTTAAATAAACTTTTACAAGGGGTCCACTACACGTCTACACCTATCGGCGGTCCGGGGGAAGAGGGAGTACATTTAGCTATTGCAACTATAACTTACTTATTAGAAATTAAATTCTAATTAGTTATCTCCCATGACCACAGCACAAGTTATATTCGTTTTCAACTTAAATAGAACCAATTATAAATAATTTTTATTGTTTATTTCTTCTAAAATTTGTATTTATGCTAAGAAATGTTTTATCAAATTTCGTTTGGTATTTGGTAAGCACAAGTGTTTAACTTTTTTTCATGAAGTACTTATATCACAATCGGCGGTAGACATTTAGTTTTTAGAGACCCTTCTTAGTCACTAAGTATTGGAAACCGCAAACAAAAAATCACCTATGTATGTGTATATTATATCTCTTTGCGCTAAATCGATGTCAGTCAAAGAAGGATGACAATCGTCGACTTTGACACAAACTGGAAATGGTTTTCCATCGTACTGGTGCAAGGATGAGGAGTAAAATTATAAGCTGAGTTTCATCATCGGACGTCGAGGCAGAATACGAAATTCCACCCGTATCACCTCGACGTCCACCGTTCCACAACTGCGCGTTTTTCTAGGCAGTTTTTGCCGCGCATCACCACTTTGTGGAACCAGCTGCCGACTGACCAATTCTTTAAAGGCCGGCAACGCACTCGCAAGCCCTCTAGCATTGAGAGTGACCATGGGCGGCGGTATCACTTAACATCAGGTGAGCCTCCTGCCCGTTTGCCCCCTGTTCTATAAAAAAAATAAGCTCCGTCGCGTGTGCACTAACTATAGACTGGAAACTGAACCACATTTTCTTTACCATAGTTATTTAAGCATCCAGTGTTTAAATCTAAATTAAATAACTGTGTAATATTAAAAAGGTAATTCAAAGTCATCGAATTCTTAAACATATTTTCAAACAATATTTCGTATTATCATATAAATGTATTTTATACATTTTTAAAATATAATAGACATATAAAAGACAATTTGCGTAGTGCGCGTAGACCCCGCCAGTTATACCGACTATAAGTTTTTATTACAAAGGCCATCACCTCTGAGAGCGACTATATTTATCTAACTGCGTACAAGTCTCTTAAAATCCAACAATCTTAAACCTAACAAATTTATTTCAGATCGTTTTATTACTTTATGTTCGTTAAGATACCAAAAAAACACTAGTTATCTAGCAAATTGCAAAAATATATTGGCGTCAATAGGTGGCGTTACTACGAAAACATGACATTAGACATTTAGGACCTGTTTCACAATGTATGGATAAAATGCCAAATAGCTATGCAACACATAAATTATTCGGAAGATAAAAGTTCAGAAGAAATTTCGCGCTATCTGACAGTCGTGAAACGCAAAAATACTGTTTATCCTACCAATAAGCAATAAATAGCTTATTTGGAACTTATCCGGACATTGTGAAACAGGCCAATACTATTAAATAAAGGTCTCACAGACCACGATTGTAGTAAGGAAATGGAATGTATTAATCAAATCAAATCGTTTATTTGCTAGAATAGTCATACAATTAACTTTACATAAATTACAAAAATCCGCCACATATAAATAGGCATGCAAATGTCATCTTAAATTTTATTTATTTATTTATCTATATATTTATTTACATAAATACATTTATTATCCTTTCAGACATGTATGTACTTCTGTTCATGTTCATATTTTCTACCATTGTTTATTCATTGGTTTTATTCATTATGACACACTTATAAATTATGTAAGGAATGCCGTAGACAAGTAATAATTATGATTAATAATTATGAATGACAAGACTAGTTATTAAATCTTACATTTAGAAAAATGACAGCGCAGAGTTAGTTAGACACCAATATTTGTAAAAATTCTTATCTAAAAAATACAACGATTTAAACGTTAGGCTTCTTTTTCTTGTTTTTAGTAACATCTGAAGTGATATTCCCCGCGTTAATTTTAAACTTATTATCTAGTTACTCATGGTAATGCCCGTATATAGCAAGTAATGGTAAGAAATGAATTACTTTGGTGGTTTGGCCATGTGGAAGGATGAATAAGATCAACCGTGGATCGCAAGGTCGGATCGAGTAGTCCTTGTTGTAGATACGTACACAAAGTCCACCACCTTTTGAAAGTTCAAAAATAGCATAATAAAAAAAGCATAATTGTCATTAAACTGGGTGAAGCGAGAGAGGACCGTAACGGACAAGGGTGTTATTTTTTAAAAGATTTTATGTGAACTTGAATAAACCCTAAGAAAAAAAATAAAATAAAAATAAAACAAATCAGTCGCGTTTCAACCTTTTAAGGTCTGAGTGTTAGATTTCTGTGTATTTATCACCTTTTGGCTGAATGATAATGCGCACATAGAATTAAGGTCCATTGTTGGACAGCCGGGAATTGAACCTAGGACCTCGGAATGAGAGTCGCATGCTGAAGCCACTTTCCCAACACTGCTAAACACAAAGACAATGCCAAAAGTTTTAAGGCCCTGCCGCGCATCGCCGATATGTGGAACTAGTTAACTATTGAGATATTTTCGAACCAATTCGACTTAAGCTCGTTTAAAAAAGAGCGTAATGATTCTTATAAGGCCGGCAACGCCCCGGCTCCTCTGGCATAGTGAATGTCCGTGGGCGGTTGGGCGGTATCACTAAACATAATGTAAACAGGCAGCAGCCTTATTTTATAAAAACATAGTTATCTCATTATACAATAGCCGTTTGCGTGTCAAATCACTAAAACTTAATAAAGTATCATTTAAAAATTAAGTTCACACTACTGAAGCGATCTCAAATATACAAAGCGCTCTCTTCACTTCATTTTATGCAAATTTTATTCTTGTATTTTCTAATTAAAGAGTTTCTTAAGTAAATTATAGTGAACGTGTTTAGTTTTCAAATATATTTTACTGAGCGCTGACTAGTATATAAATGTTCTTGCTAAAATAATTTAGCCTTCGGCTTGTGTGGTTGTTAAAAATAATAAGACTTAATTTCTTTTATCGCGTGCTGTAAATGACGTCATTAATGGCTGTCAATTTGTCATATATTTTGTCAACAACAAAAACTTAATACAATAGTTCAGGGACTTTCTTAATAATTAAATTGTTATGTAGGAGCTAGGATGTTTCTTAATTTAGTTTAATAATAATCTAGATGCAATCCTAACTTTGAAAAGTCGTGACCACTATGCTACTTAGATAACCATTCGTCACTAGAACAGCAATGAACAAACATAAAGAACTTTTGATAGAACCTGTAATGACCATGTTATTATTTTTACTATAACGCACGTTTATTTTGCGTCACGAAGATGTGCAGCGTTGCAGCGAGTAGCGAATGAGACAGAATCAGAGAATGTGAGAAAGGTAGATCGAGAAAACATACATTTCATTCACAACATTGGTTGATGTATTCGTTTAGTAGTTACATTTTAGAACTTTAGATGGAAATTCTGTCGCAGAACGTATTGTGCAGTAAACGTAGATTATTTATTTATTTATATTATCATGAACACGTATACATACATACATATAGTGTGAAATGATTATATATCTGACATGTGTACTTTGTTCGCACGCAGTTTTTCTAATATTATATCTCATTGAGAATATAATCCGTAGAGCTATCTTTTATACTAATCCAATTAATTCATGTTTTCCGCGCGGCGCGACACCGCAAGGGCCATACTCGCATCGGCCATCACCCTGGTTTGTAGAGCGCGGGTAAATTGTGTGCAATACTTGCAAGGATGCGTCAGCGTCTCTTCTTTTTAGAACCATGAACTCCTGTTTTTCCCCGCTTATGCGTTGCACGAACGTCAACGTGGATGGGTTGCAGGATCGACCTTTCTGGCGCTCACCGCTTCTTCTTTACGATGCACGACGGCCTCGCAGAATTTGTAGAAGATTTCCCACCTGCCGTCACTATCCGTGCTTGTAACTGCTACTCTAACAATATTATCGAGAAACTAAAAACAATAAACCGATTGACCCAAAGCGTTTACATGATCGGTGACATAACATTGTTAGCATTATGGTAAAGTAATGAGATCGTTCGCATGCATTCACTAAACCTACAAATGTGATAGTAGAAGGCTTCACCAATATTACCTGAGTCGTAAAATTTGCCTTCATATTCATAGAACCTTCTTCATATGTCACGACACGATTATTTATATACTACTTTGCGAACTTCGTGCCGCCTAACAGTCAGCTGAACTTAATTTTGATTGATTTTATGAAAGTTATACACTAAATACAAAAATAAATATAGGTACTACTACTTTATTAAAATAATCAAAACAATCAATATTCATGTGAATCCTTTTCCATTGCGTGACATTATTCTACATTCTAAAAATCGTAAATATATAAAAATCAGTCCAGCCATTCTAGAGTTATCAAGCAAAGTAATTTACAGACTATATTGTAGTGGTATCATTTTGTATAGGTGTAATATGTTCTGCAAATCTTACGAGGGTGTCTTTTAATGTTTTGTTTAACATAATTTATTTTAAGTTTCTGTTTTTTAATATTTTTGTACTCTGTCCAGTATTGCACCATTCGTAATCATATATTGTTCACTTAATCAGGACATGTATAATATCTCTGTATGTAGAGGATTTCTGTCGATCTACATTTATGGCACTGCTAGTGTTGTAGGCATAACACAAAGGTAATTTACTGTAGCCAAATTAAATCAATGCATAGATCGCTGGGCGCTACAACCATACATAAGAGTAGTTTGGATTGAAGCCTCCTGCCTCGTGTCATCACCGTATGAGCCGTAATAACCTATGCCACATACAATGCTTTCTCCAGACTCCTGGTAATAATTCGTTTGCCCTCTGTTCTGTTTAAAAAACGTTTAGGACTTTATTTTAATTGTATGATGTAAAGCACTCAATACGATATCGTCCTCTCACAGATCGAAGCGGTTATGCACACAATCTCTGTTATCCTCGGATTCGATTTTATGAATTTTCTCTGTAGCTTCACCTTGTTAGCGTATGATAGTTGAAACTACTTTAAGTGAATATGTTAGCAAAAGTAGATTTTATTATCTAAACAAATACTGTAAAGTCGACTGATTCTTTTGAAATTTTGTTTGCATATCGGTTACGTCTGCAAATCGAACAATATGTATTTTTCATCCCTTAATTTTATTTTTTTATGTTTTTGACATAAAAAATTGTTTTTTATTTACGATAGCATACTTATTCACGTATGTATTTACATACAGCCCTAGTTTTCACTCCTTTACATATATATACTAGATAGCTAGCTACAGCTAGTCAGGGAATGCTATCATCAGGATCCGAGTAATTTCTTTTCTACCAAACATATCTCTCTCTCTCTCTTTAATACGATTAAAAGCCATCCTGTTATAGATGATTCTAATGTTAAATGTGATTGAGTACCTAATGAACTGTGAATGAGAATAGATTACCTCTGGGTTAACCTTCGATTAACAATGAAATTCGCCAAGATCCCATACATTTTTACGGCCCGTTATCTCTTAAATTTACTCTTGGATTATAACATCGTTAAAGTACACAAAACTTAGAGGTCATATTTTTCAAGTAGTTAAGTGTTTAACCAATACGACTGAGAACGGAAAGAAAATACTGATCGTTATTCTAATTATATATTTATATTAGATTTAAAAATATCACAAATTACAAATACATAAGTTTGGACTCCAAATGACAAACTATGTCATTTGGAGTCTCTACTCCAAAGAGAACAGATCATAAAATCAATCTTATATCTAATTTAAATATTATGTAAGTATATAAAATATAACGTTCATTAGTTACCATAATTAAATATACAGTATTTACAAAAATACCAAATTTATTGATTTTTTTCTCAAAGATCGTCTTTACATAATTTTCTTCAATAATTTTTATGTATCAGTTTCATATTACAAAAATACGTGATGTTCAGGGAAAATTAAAGGAAGTACGAATCAACATGCTGCTTGCTGATAAAGATGAAAAATTTGGTTGTATTATTAATATTTTTTTATTTAATTACAATAATTAATTGTTGCTGTTTTTACGTGGCGAAGAGTTTGCAAATTTTAAACCATTAATTTTTTACTCACGTAGATAAGTGTACATTGTGTGACATGAATAAATTATATTTTATTTTTGTGTTTTTATCCATATCACATTTGCCCAGTATCCGTATGCGGCAAAATTTATCAATAAACAAATGATAATCAATACTTATATTGGAGCCGGAAATTTATGTTTATGAATCCTATATCGCTAAACATTTCCAAATAAACACCTCAAGGCTTCGAGGGATGATGCTAGGCTTATGTAAATGAGAAACCGAGATGTCTGCTAAAGATAATAGATCCATTGCGAACGGACGAAATAATACTTTTGCTGTCCAAGAATACTTGAATAAACTATTTTCGCCCAATATCCTTCGGTAAAGATAGCTCTGAGTATAGGTCGTTAGCTATTTTTGATATCCCTAAGTATATCATTTTATATTAGACTTTTATTAATAAATTAATATAGGACACAGGCTTTCTTCTGGACATGGGACGGTCCTTCAGATTGATCTCTTTAGGCGTCTCAGCGTAACCCATTGTTGATTCAAACTCACAATGGGTTGAGATGCTTCCACCTTGCGAGCAACTTGCACACAATGAAATAAAAATGGATTATTACACCTAGGGTTCCAACCGCAAAGATCCCTTCTTATACACATAATTTCCTGTTACGCCCTTTTGTCCATGACATGGTAAATAATAATACCGATTATAGAAGCTAGACCTTCGAGTTAAGCTTTGAATATGTAAATTAAATATTATGTTTATAATGAATCAATCAATTCAATTGAATTATAAATAAACATTATTATATTGTCTACATATTATAGTGACGCTTATCAAAAATTACGGTTCTCCAACTTAAAGTCCTTCAAGAGAAGAGCGTTCGTACCGTTGGCAACGCACTTGTAAACCTTCGAGCAGCGAGAATCCATCCATGGCGGTATCACTTTACATCAGGTGAGCCTTCTGCCCGTTTGCCCCGTTTGTCATAAAAAGTTGATCCATCGTTATAATACTACATTATTCCTAAATAAATACATATAATTCTAAAACATTTTAAAACCCTGGAACCGAATTAATTTGTTAACGCTCTGTCGATTTTAGTATTTCTAACAAGCCAATTTGAATCCTATTAACCTTAAAATAGCCGAAACTAAAGTCATTATTGTATAGAATTTTGTTTAATTCCAAAGTTGGACAAAATATTTTCAGAGTTAATGATCCGAGAAACTTGTAAACTTCACTCAACCGTTGAGATTTCTGTTTTAAGCTCGGATTTTAGGTTTCTACGACTTTACGTACAGTTATGGTTAAATTTTGTTTTATTATTACTGATTATTAGCAAATTATATGAGTAGGGATGCCTACAGGTTCGAATTTAATGACGTGGAATAAATGATACTTTGATAATCTTATGTTCCAAAATAAACATATTTTATTTTATTCTTGTAACTTTGATTTTATTCCCTTTAATAATTTAAGTTGGGACCAGGTACACAGTACCAGGTGGGCCCAGAGCTCAACTGGGAACCGAGATGCTGCCACAGGGATCAAACATTTTAAAATATTTCAGTTATCTAATAATGTATATTTAAATTCTATTATTACTACATAAGTAAAGAATATTGTCAATATTTTATTAGCATCCTTTACAAAAATATATGACGGACATATCATCACTCCATCGATATGAACATCGTCATTTAGTGGGTTTTTAAATTTTAATGGGCGTCATTTGGGTAAAGTGCGAACACAAACGGTACTAATAGTTTTATTTCAATACATTTATGTTTTCGTTATAACGAGCAGTGGGTTCAGGGTACCGATCTCATTTTTAATCACAATCTTCTAGACCCAACTCGGTCAAAAGTCTCATCACCACATTGTCCTACTGTCCTTTAACTTAATTAGTACCGTCCTGAGCACAGTATCCAAAGATAAGCGTCAACCAAACAAAAATCCTCTCGAATTGAATAAGAATACGTTATATTACAGAATAAGTTATATTTTTCAAAAGTAAATCTCAATGGTTTGCCAAAGCTGTAATACACATAAATGTTTAATTAGCTAGATCAGAACATGTCCTGATAATCGCAGCATTCCGTGACATATACTTCGAGTGTAGAGAAGAATAAAGAGAATAAATGTGACAGAGAGAAAGGACTCAAACTCATCTTAAATTTGACATGATAATATCTAATTAAGTGTCAGTCTATAGACAGTTTATAAATGCAAGTAATTTTAACAATACGCCCACGTTATGACATACATGTTGCCATATTAAGTCTGATTTATAAAAATACTAATGGCACTAACCTTCACCAGAGAACTAGCAAATCCAAAGGTTTTTCTATATTGTATGTTTGTATGTTTAAAACTTCGTCAATTTGGTGCATAATACGTATTTTATATATATTTATCTATTGTATAGGATTTCCTGTACAGACAATATTTTATATAAATAATTTGCAAATGGTATACGTCAAAGTTTGAGGAAGACATTAAAGAACAAGGTTATTTTTAAAAGATAAATTAAAATAAAACTACTTCAAAATGCACTAAATACGGCACTAATCGTATTGTCCGATTCTTGGGTTAGTGAAGATGTTTTTAGCTATGTTAAAACCTACTGTACATATTATGTCACGTTAAAAAGTATATAAAGTAAGTTTATGCTATGTAATTGTTAAAGAGAGTGCCTGCGTTTGTGTACGTATAACTCCAACGATTTAGGTAATAGCCATGCTTATAAACCTAAGAAAGCTTGAGAACAAAACGGCCTTGGCTAGTACATTCTCCCTCAGGCAAAAGTGCAAAATTATATGTAGTGCTTTACGTGATGATTTCATCATAATATTGATAAATGTGTGTAATTTGTCAAATGCTCTAATATTATGCCAGCAGATTTTCGTTTTGTAATTTGAGGTTTATCTCTGTTTGTTGTTGGATATATTTGGCTTAATGTTTGTTATTATCCAAATAGTCTAAATTTCAGCCTGCTAATTCCATCGTCACTAATACTTCAGGTCTTTGTTAAGATCCTATTTGTTCTATTCGTGGGCCGAGTATAATTTAAATTATTAATAATTATATATATTATATGTTAATTAAGATAGATAATAATTCGGGATTTTAACTAGCAATTTACTATATTAACAACATTCTCTCGTCAATCATATTTTTTTTGGAATTTGATTGCATTCTGTTAAGAAATTTCATTTTTCGTATTGATAAGTGGTTGTAGTTTGTTTGTGAATTGCCAAGTTAGTCGTTATGTATGACATTGTGACAATTGACTCATTTTATTTTAAATTTTCAACATGTTAACAAAATAGTATTTATTATTTTATTAAAATTTGATTGATTATTGGAGTAAAATATATGGACTTGGCTTGTACACACATTAAATTTAATTTCGCTTCTATCGATCGCCCTTGATTCCAAGATAATTAAATGTATGAAACGAAAAATAATGGCGTTTATAATTGGTGTGAATTATAATAAAAATATAAAATTAAACCTTAATTATTGTTGATAGCTAAAAAAACTAATATTAGAACTAATTAAAAGGACTCTGAAACATTTTGATTGTGACTTTGTAACTAGAATTGAGTAAATGTTTTTCTCAAATAATCCACGCGATAAATATAGTAATTTAGCCAGAATCGAAGGCTTATATTGTTACCCGCTTTACATAAAAATCTGCTTTCTATCGAAAACACATAAACATTTATTATTTTTTATCTGTGCGTGTGAAATAAAATTGCATACGCTTTTCGCGCCTTTATCTAACATTTTTAGGGAGATAAACATTTCTCAGTTGTCCTCATAGCAATGTAGGCTAGAAATTCATAATGCTAGTAACTATTTATTATTTAATTTTATATGCTAGGGTCCACAGCGTTAATGTCGAGGCGAACTTCTTGACGCCAACTAGAAGAATTGTAACACTAAATAATATTAGATAATTTAAGAGTGCTTTACAGAGAAGTGGAACAACCAAAACGCAAAAACAGAGTGTTTTCGCCGTAATTTCACTTTCATAGTTAAAACTTGCCGCTAAATTTGAGTTACGCTTCTCGATTTCACATATGAAAATCGTACTAAGTGCTTAACTCTAAAATTACTGTAACAGTGAAAACTTAACTTGTTGATGTTAGTAAGGGTGATATGAAAATCGATATCTTTGTAAGGAAGTTAAAATAAAAAATGTGAGCCGTCACGGCACGCCTGGCTGATGTGAAACATCGACATTATTTTGGAAAAGTAATAAGCAGAAAAGAACAGACTGTGATAGGAACTAAATATGTCATAATGATAAAATATAATATAACGATATTTTTCCAGACTTTCATAATGTTTATTCAATAAATATTTTTAATGTAAAATTTTCTACTGCATTTAGACTGTTGTATATCATATAGCGTGGTGACGCGTCGCCACGGCATGCGTCGCCACGCCAAAAATCGGTTTTACGTGCGGAATTAACGATATTTTATTTATTTTAAATATGTAATTGGTGGCAAAAGGGCAGGAGGCTCACCTGATGTTAAGTAATACCGTCGTCAATTGCCAGAAGGCTCATAAGTGCGTTGCTGGCCTTTCAAGAATTGGTACGCTATTTTATTGATGGACCTTAAGTCGAATCGGTTCGGAAATACTTCAGTGGTTCCATATAGCATATTATGCAGTCGTTCTGCGTCATCATCGATACGCCTTGTTGCAACTTATAATGGTGGGCATAGATCTAGGCAGAAGACGGGCTGGTAGGAAGAAGTCAGGGTTGCAAATCGCGGGAGTGGACCGGCATCACATCCGCTGAAGTTCTTGTTAGACTACCGCCATTCAACATTAATGTGAAATCAAAAGAAAAATAAGTAATTCAAATAAGATATTACCAATTTCCTTTTTAACACTATATCTTTCCCAGATGCTATAGTAACTAAACCATAGCTTAGATACTCCCACGAATTTAACTAACTACCAAATTTCAGTTAACTATAACAAAGACAGGTACGTCACTAACTGAATGATATACTAAACACTCGCTAAACGCAACTTGGGTGAAACTCTGGGCAAAGTTTATAACTATAGTGCAATTTATACCGTTACTTCGAAAACTTACTAATAGTTGCTAGTTTGTTTTACCAGACTATCGTGTTGTTTTCAGGGAGAGATTTAATAAGATACCATAAGAGGAGATTATTTGTAAACATTTATTCATTCTTGTGAATGGATTGGTGACAATTGGACAATGATGTCAATATTGGTTTATAGGCGATGGCTCAATCTAGGATCGTACTAGCGAAATGAAACTAAACTTTTACGTGTATGAGATTACATTTAAACAAATTTGTATTTGTTTCACATGTGCAATGCAGTACGCCTTCGAACGACTTTGTTTTTGTCTTAATTGTAAACATTGTTTACCTTTTATTTTAGTTATAATTAGGAATCACCATCCCGGTAGTGAGCTGTTCTGGCAGATGAATCTGAAGTGCAAGGTGTGGCTGTACGTATAGTCTTGTAAATAATTAAAACAAACAAATATATGTAACGTATTATATCCGACTTTCAATTGCATTCTTGTCAATGCCCCTTTTGACCCCCGAACAATTGAATAATTCCTCCTTAATTAAAGGTTTCCTTAAAAAATATAGATCATAACTAACATAATGGCAACTTATTTCTATTTATAGCTCTAAGATGGACGATTACAAACAGTGGCGTCCTACGTGATGAGGAAGACGCTTCTCGGATTAGGAAAATATCTTGGTGAGATGACAATTATATTGTTGTTTGTAATTTATTATATATCGTTGTATATTAAGAATACATTTGTTTTATAAATAATCTGAATTGTTACAAAGGTATTTATTTCCACAAACAACTATACAGTATTTAAAGAAAACGCTTTTTTACCGGATTGAAGATATGTATTATTGTAAACTTATAATTATTTTACATAATTTATCCGACGTTTCGCGTGCTTTACAGCGTGCATGGTCACGGTGACTGAAGACAAAGGTGTTGAATGTTGTTGACAGCTGTAGAAAAAGTTACATTATCTATATTTATTTCCCCGGAGTTGGTATCGAAATAAATACAGATAATACAACTTTTTCTATTCAGATGGTTTTAAGGGCAATATTATATTCATAATAGGTTATTATTGGCAAGACGTTTTTATTTTTACACTACATTACAAGTGTTTTAATCTATTTTGAGTTTAAACTAGGTCCCCTAAAACATGTTTGTATAATATAAATCGTAAATATTTTGTTTATAAAATGAAAAGTTTGTCAATTAACTATTTTTATAAATATATTGGGTAAATTGTCTTGATATCAATAGACGACAACTCCCTTGGTAATTCAGCTACAAACTCCCTCCACTTGTAAAGACGTAAAGTGAAATTGTTTTGGAATCAACAGAATACCATGAGATTACAAAAATGAAGTGAGTGTGGAAAGGATCCACTGAGCTAGTTTTTGGAATTACCGACAATATCTACCAAGGAATGTTGAATTACTAGCCACTTGTAATTTCCATCCTCGGCCTAGAACGTATTGCTACATTCTAAACCTACACAGTATCCTTTCTATAGTTTGATGCCCTCTGCATACTATATAAATTCGACCGAGCCCTCTATGTATGGTTTAAGCACTCGCCCGGTACCGCAAAACCCTACCAAAACAGAACAAATTTTAATTAAATTAAAACTTGCACTCTAACCGGGATTCGAATCCAGTACCCCACAGTCACATACAAAGACCGCTATGCTATTAGGCCCTTACCGATACTATCTACCAGACGCCAACTTAAATCTTTAATTAGCGCCTGTGCCCAACGGACTCTACTCCAAAGGGAACAAAATCAAAGATGGAGCAGAGACTCTTATAATTGGAGCGCCTTTCTATGGCTTTCAAACGAATGTAATAATTGGATCCAAATAATGGAGTTATAACTAAATTTCATAAAAGCAATTAATAAGCTTACTGATTACTATTATATTTTAACGTTGCTAACAGGAAAGCAATCACAATTAAATTCTGTAATAAGTGTTAACATAAGATATATAAGCGACTACCCTGGGCAAACTGTATAATGTATATGTACTCTGCAATGTTTAATCATTCGCATTTTATTGCTAAATATAAGACTATTTAATAAGTTAAAAAAATACAATATTATATTTATTAAGAAACAAACAGAAGAAATATAATGTTAAACCAGAGTATTTCATGTATCCTCCTAGCAACTTTTATACAGATTAATAATATTAATTTTATATCTTAATATATATATTTCTTGTGTGCGTGTGTATGTGACTGAACTCCTCCTAAACGACTGGACAATGTTTTTTTAATTAATTTTTAATTTATTAGTAGTTGTTGATTTTGGAATGTTTTACATTGGATCCGACAGACGGCGCTACCATCGCAGTGTCAAATTTTAAATAATATTCGAATTTTAGTCTGTCCCGACAGTTAGCGCTGCGATCAAATTAAAAAAAAGTTTTGTTATCATTGTGTTATTGTAGACCATGTGCTGGATCGTTAGATATTGCCATAACATTTGAATAATAATTTTCATCAAAATGGCTTATTAAAAATTGAAATTTTCAAATTAAAGACGTGTAGACAGGACAACGTCTGTCAGGTCCGCTAGTATATTATATATATGTACAAAAAAACAGCAGAACCGTAGACAAGCAGAAATACAATATTTTGTGCAATGTACAATATTTACGAGATGCCTAAGAAACTTAATTTAAATTTATTTTTCAATGAAGCACCAAGCAGCAGAGCAGTGATGGCCTCGTGCCTTCAGTGTGTGACTGTCAATCCTGAAGTCGTCCTTTCCATGTGTGCAGTTAACTTTGGCAACGATGTAAAGCATCGTGAGGAAACCAGCATGCCTTAAACTCTAAGACATGCCGGAAGACAGAAGGCTGAGGCACCTACATGAATATTACTTTTACTTTTTTTTATGTATATTTTGTCTAATAAAGTTCTTTCTTTCTTTCTTTCTTTCTTTACAAAATATGTTCATTAAACAAATACAAAATGTAAAAAAGACCTAAGAATATAATAAATATAATAAAGCACTACTGATTCATTCATTCAATAATTAATTAGACATTATAAAATATCTAACTGTTTAAGGACTGTTATAATTATAAATAAATCTACACTATTTCTACCTACAAGTCTATTACAAGATAATTGATTAATTCTTTTAAAATGTACAATAAAATATATTATTTTAAAAACGGTCCAGTGAGACCTTGTGTTTTGACTCGATATTTACTCAAATTTATTAATTACAAAACTTGTATCGAGTTATTTTAAGCAATAATAAATAAACAATAATCATCTGCCCATTGTAGTATTTCCGAACCAATTCGACTTAGGCACTTCAAACAAATTGTATACCTACCAAAAACCTGAAATGCAGTTTGGTTGTTTAACGATTTTATCTCATTAAATATATCACATAAACCTAAGACACACAGATTAACACATGACAGATTAAATTTTGACACATGACAAGAACGGAGATTATTATCCTTTAATATTACACGCAAAATACACAACTAATTCCAATCAAAAATTTCTAATCTCGTCGCGACATATAAACAACAGAGATAGGCAATTTTCAATATAGAATATTTAGTTTATGCTCGTAATATCTCCCGTTTATCGGTGGATATAAAATTTTATTTTACCTTAAAATATCGGTAACGATCTAACGAATTTCATAAATCCTAACCGACTGAATGGAACTTTAATTTTTAGAGATTTTTATTTCACGATTCGCTTGATTCGATGTGCCAATTAATTAAATAAATATTTATTTACTGGATATTCTCTTTTAAAACTATATCTCAATACGAGGATTTATATACGTATAGCAAAAATCAGGTTATGTTGGAATCAATATAGCTTGTTTGACCGCAACGCAAACCTGCAATGTCACATAATATCATCGAGAGGTTATTGCTTATGCTTGGCTAATTTAAAATATATTGAACATGTAAGTAAGAGCAATGTCTGGAAGTTGTATGTTTGAACCAATGAATGTACTTTCTGTTTATGTGCGCATCGAACACTTGCTCTTGCGGCGAAAGAAAACATTGTGCAGAAACCGTACCTTTTTTTAATAGAATAAAGAAATCTGAGACCAAGACCGCAAGAGTAGTGGCGCCTCAAAATTTAATTTAAAAACCGTACCGTATTTTTACCGTAACGAGTAGCTTACCCGATAGCGCTTCCCATGAAATCTCAATGCCAGAGGGCTTGCGATTGCGTTGCAGGTCTGTATACTCGACGCATACGGACTCGCCACCAAATGTAAACTACGAATGGTTTCATATTTCAGCCATACAATGCGGTGAGAACTTGGAGAAACTGATCGTGGTAAAGGAAAAAACACATGTTCGTTCACCAACCAGATGAAACGATCAAGTGAAAGACTGATCGTCCAAAACGGTACACATGTGTGTAAACAGACTGTCTGCTCCAGATGTTTCCTTTCTGACCACGATGTTCAGGCATGAGCCAAGGAATGAAAAGAGAAATGATTGACGAAGCTATTATAAATATAGATACCATCCAATTTGCTGTTTTGTCGTTAAGGTTAAAACGATGATAAACTTTGAATAAAGATTGAATGTTAATTTTTGTGCAAGAGGGGTTAAGCTTTCTAATTTAAGTTGGTTCGCTAACGAAAACAGATTCGAGCCTCGAATGAGACTTTAAATTGGGACTGTGTAAGTCAAAAGAGGATATCGGTTACGTCCTTAACTAATGAATGAATCGTTTCTATGTTTGAGTACTTACTACAAAATAATATATTGTTTCGCCGGTAATCGAACTAAGCATCTCTGACATTTAAAAAAACCCTGACCTAATATCGATTAGGTCTGGGCCTTTTATTTTTTATCTATCTCTTCATCATCATGTTTCTACTAAAAGACAAGTAGGTGATCAGCCTTGTGTGCGGTCATTTTTTTTCGGATTACTTTTTCCGTCTCAGTTCGAGCGAGTTTTAAATGCGGAAATAGAAAGAAAGTGCATGCAGGTGCTGAGCCTAGATGAGAGTAGCATGGTGAGGCCAACACAGATTACAAAAATTAAGATAAAAGAAACAACAATGATGAATAATGAATAGAAGTCTAAATCTAATCCGCGTACTGCCTAAATTTACACCGCAATAACAGCAAGTTAAAATTAACTTCAAACTTTGACTTTTGGCGCTTTAAATTATTGGATCTAAATTAAAATTTAATTTAGAAGATGCTGTATTTTTTGTATGAATGCGTCAGACTCTTTTGATATAGTCATAATTATCCAACAAACCCTGACAGTTAATATCTAATAAATTAGAAAATAAAAAAAATAAAAAGATAAAATAGTCTTTATTCGAGTACTACATACAGTATTACATTAAGTCCACGTCATGTTTAACATTCCACGATTTTTTCTCCAAACTATTATTGATTGAGGTTGATTCTCAACCTCGCAACCTTTTGTCAATCTTACTCAGGTGTCACTTTTATTCTATCTTTCCAGGTTTCTGGTGGGCGTCCTATCTTTTTATTTCCAACACAAACGCGGGCATTGTGATCAGCCCATTTCCATTTTTTTTTGGAATATCTAAAGCTTCGTATTACACATCTTACCGTCGAAACGAATTATATTTAATATATGTTAAATATTATTACTCTTAGAACAGATATTTAGTAAGTGCAAACCTAACGCAATTATATAGTTCTCAATTTAATATAAGTGCATGTTTCTATTGCGTACCCTACATTTGCCTGCACGTTCTATATTTTTATATCTAAGCCATTGAATAAAATTTGATTAATAAGCGTTTTTTGGCTTAAACTAAATGCCGAGTTGTGAATAATTCTTGTCAAAAGTATGCAACAAATAACCAGGCAAAAAATCACTGCATAAATCATTGTATCGAAATTTGTGTGTGACGTCAGATAATGTGAGTCTGTCAACGTGAAATTGAGAAATGAACGCCCGCTAAGATACAGGTACAGTTTATCCCACATTTAGTAGCAAAACGGAAGGATTAAGAACACAGAGTATATCTAAAATATATAAAAACAAGTTCCATAAGTTATTTAGGCAACGAGGGGCCTATATAAAGGCCCAAAAGGTTGCAGGGCCACTGCTTTTGTTATTTTTATTACTCAGGTGTATAATCCGTTATCTTAATATATATATTTCTTGTGTGCGTGTGTATGTGACTGAACTCCTCCTAAACGACTGGACCAATTTTGATGAAATTTTTTGTGTGTGTTCGTGGAGATTCGATAATGGTTTAGATTCACAATTTTGTCCGCTGGACAATGTTTTTTTTTAATTAATTAGTAATTGTTGATTTTGGAATGTTTTACATTGGATCCGACAGACGGACCATCGCAGTGTCAAATTTTAAATAATATTCGAATTTTAATTTTAGTCTGTCCCGAAATTTAAAAAAAGTTTTGTTATCATTGTGTTATATCGTGTGTGACCATGTGCTGGATCGTTAGATATTGTCATTACATTTGAATAATAATTTCCATCAAAATGGCTTATTAAAAATTGAAATTTTGAAATTAAAGACGTGTAGACAGGACAACGTCTGTCGGATCCGCTAGTTTTTATATAAATATTCATCATATTTATTATATAATAATAAATATTATATGACTGGAATATAAAGACATAATATCTATAACTAGTGTTCCATCGTCGCTTGGTGTAGCATTTTAGAGATTAATATAAATATGAAGAATGCCATGACACGTTAAGGCTACATCTGGTCAAGGTGGATTATCTTGAGAGAAAAGTAAACCGTAGACTGCGGAGCACGCCAATGTGTTTGCGCAGAAGTGATGAGAACTTGGAGGAACTGATCCTGGTAGGCAACACAGAAGGCAAAACATCGCGTGGCCGTTCACCAACCTCATGCACCTACGTGCACCTACGTTCTACGCCCTTGATTTGAGAACTGGCATATTTCTTTTTTTTTACGTTCATAAGTGTACATTATGCTAGCTATATGAATAAATGATTTTTCTTTTCTTTTCCTTTGGTCTTGTTGATTACAACGCGTCAGCTTCCGACTGTCATTGAGAAAACATTCTCTGCATAAAATAAATATTTTTTACAAGAAAATATAAATATACCTATATGTGACAATTTCGCAACTGAAATCTCTAGACTGTGGATAAAGTTAGAAAATCTGGTAGCGACGTGTGATTGATAGAACTTTGCAAAAATATTTTGTGGATATTTTTAAAGATTTGCCGTCATTTTATGTTATTGTCCGAGAATTGAAGTTTGCCAGAGTATTTTATTTCTGTTTTTCTTAGAAGGAATACTCGCGGTGATGAAGTTGTTTAATATCGTTTAAAAATAGCTAAAACAACAATTTTATGACAGAGCCAAGTACAACTTACGTTTAGAGGGTAGATACCTACAGCATATTAGGGAAATGAGAGAGTGGCACGGTGCAGAGTGGAATTGGAGGAGGCATATGCCTTAAAAAGGGCACACTTGATTCCTTAATATAAACGTCAATGAATTAAAAGGCTATTATTTTTATTATTATAAGACAGCGCCACCTTGCTTGTCTTCTCTAAAATTAACTACTATACCGTATATTTTGTATGTAATTTACAATAATTCACACTGCACAAGAGCTTAACGATCTTAAACAATTTTTAAGATTTGAATTAAATCTCTTAAGCTGTTTGCTCACAATGATTGTGTTTCCATGATTTCGACACAAGTGAAGTTAGCGATATTTACGTTAAGTTTGACTAGTTTATAACTGGTCAGACATACACATACATATATAACTACGGATTAAAAAAATACCTACTTATAGATAGTCTATCTATACTATAGATATAGATTCTATAGCAATAAGTGGACTTCACGCCAAATATTGTTAGACTACAATATTGAGAACCTAAATATCTAGGACCTAGGTTTTACCCCTAAGATGTCTTCCAACTACGTTCTTCTTACCAAAATAAAAAAGGCGGTTATCTCTTAAATTCACGTGTATTAAAGGTATAATATTGATAAAAGAAACTGTTTTAAGTTCTGAGTCATTTTTGTTCTAACTAATCTGAAATTATCGTGATTCATGTGTCCTTTTCTTTTTCATGTGTCCTTTTTCTATTGTTGTCCATTTCACTGTTTACATATTATGCTTTAATTGCTTTGCTTTATTTCATTAGTTTTATCTAAATAACTATATGCATTATGCAGTCCTAAATAAGCTTATTTTTCTCACTGTCTCTTCTTGCCTGGAAGACATAAATAAGCCGATTTCCGTCCTTTTTATTTATTAACTGTATTGTAACTGTATTTCTGTGTTAATGTATCGAGATATATTCAATAAATAAAGGTAGTGAATTGTGCTCTCTTTATTTAATTCGAGTAATAGATACTAGCGTAGAAGTACTCTTTAGAAATAATAAAAATTGTCATTATATAAAATAGGTTTAAATATTCATCATGGCCAAATGTGATTCATTTCAAACATTCTTTGAGCCTTTTTCCCCGAATCGTCCCTAATTCCGGTCCCCTCAAAGGTATAATAGCCTATTAAGGCACTTTACACACGATGGTATAAAATTGTGAGAACAAGGCGATAGCGCGATGAAACCATAATGTCTGCAATTTGCCTAACCCGGCTTTTAATTAGACGCCAAAGAAACCGCAAGAAACGATGAGTTACAGATTCTGGAATATATTCTTATTTCTATACAAATTGTTTGCGGAACATTCATTAGATTCCTGCTTGAAGGTGATTCGTATTTTTCACAATTTTTCGATTAGTTCTTTATGTCAGAGGTAATGGATATCCAATTTTATTAAATTTCCAATAAAATTAAATCAGTGATAAAATAAATAAAATTAAATATCAGTTATACTTTTTAGGGTTGGGCCTCAGATTTTAGGATTTTTTTCATGATCTGTTGTCAATCACATAGGCAAGGTGAGCAGCCTCCCGTCAGGCACGGGAGGCTGCTCACCTTCCATCTCACTGAGGCTGCTCACAGGCCATCAACTTTTTGGCTTGACTACAATTTTTATAAATAAAAAAATTACTTAAGATTAATAATTAAGTCATACAAAACCTTTTTCATTACATGAACGAAACTACCACGGCCTTCATAAAATTCGTTAGGTCAGCTTCCGATTTAGTTCATCATCGTAAAGTCTAGTTAAAATTAAAGAGAAAGGCCTGTTTTCTTATTTGAGTTTTTTCTCAATTAATAACGCCGCGGCCGTCGTGGCATTTGAACAAGTGAATTTTTAATTCCTGTAATTTTAGTGAATCAGAGTAGCGAACAAAAAGTATAACAAAAGAGCCTGAATATGATTCCTGGCATCTTTCGAGTTGCTTCACACTATTATATAAGTAAAGAGTATATTTGATTTAACGTGTAATCTCGGGAAATATAGTATAGTTTTAATGATACAAAAATGTGTGTTCAACCCCTGCCAAGGGTTAAAAAGTAGAGTGAGATTTCTTTCTCAAGTCTCTTTCAGTAGAGTTTTTTAGATTGGATGATCTTTCTTTTTAACTATAGGTATTCCAGTTCCTTTACGATGTTTCTCTTCGCGGTAGTATTAGTAATAAACAAACAAGTGGCATCACAACGTTTTGACCTCAGAATTTAAATATGTTTCATATGCATTATTTTTCTTAAAGTCTCGTGATCAATCTTATGTGCTTGATAAACGTTGGTCGTGTACGCAACCGTACGAGCGAACGATGTAGCTATGATTCGAACACAAGACCAGGGATAAGAGATGCCTTCTGAACCCACTAGGCCAACGCTGATTTAGGAGTGTAATATAAAAGCAAAATTAATATGAACAGTTATTGGAGAAAAAACCTTAAAAGTTCAGATAACAAAGAATTGAAACAAATGTGTCAATTCGTAAAGCAAAACAAAACATGGCAAAGCGAGACGAGCTGTTGAAAGTTCGGAAGTTTCCTCACTCGTTCACTAGTTCATTCGCTCACTCGTTTACTCATTCATTCGTTCGTAGCTTACAATTCAATAAACACGGTATAAGATTGAAATGTTCAAGAGGCAACTATTAGTTATAATATTTACCTAATCTTGCTTTAGGTAATAAAAATACATGTTTTAAGCATTGGGTGCCTTCACAAATATTAGTAGCAATCAGAATCATTCTTAAAAGCCAGGCGACGCATTCGCGAGCCCTTCGGCATTGATAGTGTCCATGAACACTAAACATTGAGTGAACTTCCTGCCCGTTTGCCCCTTTTGGTAAATAGGTGTATGAAGACAGAATAGGATCTGATATTAGACGAATTATTGGAAGTAAACTTGTTCTTTTGAAGGCGTTATTACTCATACAAAAAGACTATCAGAGTACTTGGCAATGTTCAATTTACTTTCTAAGAAAACCTTTTACTTATTTCTTAGTTTACTTGTCTTAATATATAAGCTTTTGCTCTGAGCTTTTCTTAGACTGTAAAGGATTAATTAATTTTTTAAATGTGTCTGAATGGAGTCAACTATAAATATATACGTTGTATAGTGCACTGAATGATTTTAGATTTTATTTTCTTTATAATATGGGAAATGCCTCACTTTACAATACACCTTGGGTGAGGCCCAGGTTCGCCCGAGTGTTGTAGGAAATTTAGCAAATATAATATTTATGTTCATATAGCCATCCATTAAATACAAATAAAATCGTTTACTTTAGAGAGAGGAGATATTTTTATTTTTGTAACAAATAAACTAAAACTTTCCTTGACCTATTTTAAGTATTTATTCACATTTAGAATGCTATGTTAACCTGAGCAATATTGAATATTTTTTTATTTAAATATATCTAACTGAGCAGACAGATTAGAAGAGAATAGTTTAAATTTTTGGAAACTGCAAAAAAAAAATCTACTAAAATTACAATAGTACTTGAAGCCAAAGAATGTAATAAAGTAAAATTCTGACGAAACTATTCCACAAATGTGTTAACAAATGTATTTCGTACATCGATTCCTGTCAAATATCATCGTCCCGTGATTTTTATTTACAAACGCCTACAAACAGAATCGCAAATTGTGTACACAACATTATAGATATCCAATAGTATTTACGAACTATATTCTTGCTTATTTCTTTACCAGGAAAGAGAAGATTTATCGTAAAGCCACTAACTGCATAAGGTGTTAGATAAGCTTTGCTTAGTACATTCAGTTCAACACTTAACGTCAGATGAGCCTCCTGCCCGTTTGCCCCCTGTTCTATACAAAAAACACGACTGTGGGTTCCTGTATGTTGCACCAGGTTGTATTGTTATTGTTACGCCATGGCTAACTATTTAATCACCTAGAAGTAATCACTGCCGTGTACTGCTTTCAAAAGAGTGGTGATTCGATCATAAACATTGCTCTTGTAACGCATTAAGTCTGGTTTCTATTGCTTTTGATATGATAACAAAAAAAATTAGTAAAAAGACATCTCAGAAGCTACATAAAATGTAATAATGTGAACAAAAAACCTGAGCTGCAAGAACCATCAATTTGAGAGCTGTAACGAAAATATAATTTTAAATTTAAAATAGATGAACAAAATTTTAATTTTGAAAATACAATTTAATTTTTAAATGTAATAGTGAAATACCTACCATTTAAATTAAAATTTAAAAGCTGGCGTCATTACTGGTGAGCCTCTTGCCCGTTTGCCTCCAAAGTGATGGATTTTGAAAGAGTTCGTGATAGTCAAAGTCTAGGTTTTTAATCTTAATTATATAAGGCAACAAAATATATGAAAGTGTCAACAGACAACATAACAGTGCTTATAAAGTAAGATTTGGAGGAGCAGGTAAACAAACTAGACAGAAACCCAAATGATTCTAAAATACGGCAATTCAATATTACTATTCTTCAAAAACAGCTTGTCAGTCACAGCATAACCAATTAATTGTTTCCAGTAGAGATACAGTATTTATTCATCGAAACGAACACCGAAACGACAGAAAAAAGAACGAAGATCTGATATGAAGACGGGCACTCACGACACGGAATAGTCGTTTAGATTTTAACAAACTTTTAATATTATTGATCTAGTGCCCTTAGAAGACCGGCTTGCTCAAAAAGTCGACTGATCACCTACTTGCCTATTAGGTTGACAAGCGATCATTAAACAGATACAGAAACCTAATGCCCCAATCTAAAAAGGTGGTATCTTTTTTTTGGATAATATAGCGGCACTACTTATTAAACAAAGTTCTATACAACATCTATCTGTGTTTCTATTATGTATATAAACCTATTAATGCAGAAGACAATATTTTAATAGGGCTTCGATAGTACGCGATTTAATCAATTTCAATAAAGCTAAAACTAAAAGCACATCCATGTCGTAAGATGATCGATATAGTGCACTTACGACTTGTACCTAATAGAAACAAACAGCTTTATCGACATTTAAGATTTATTGCCTTTGAAATTAATGTACTTTTACAAGAATGTTAAGATTGTACCGTTTGACAATTCGTTTTTGACTTACAGTTTCAATATCAAAACGTTAGACATAGCGAGTTTTCTTATTAGAAGTCTGTGCTCTATTGAATAAATAAATTTAGTGTTTGAAATATATATATAGATATTTTTAAACAATGACTTGTAAGATTTAAAGTCTTTTGTCGAACTCATGCTTTAATTACGAAATATACAGTACGTATTTATTAGTAAATAATGTTAAATATAATATTCATAAAACCCTCGATTAAGTATATTTGTTGGTAATTTGTTATATTTACACCATAAACAACAAACAAATTTAAACTTTGATTTAGTTTCCTTTGGGCCTTGGGTTTAAGTCCACAGATTATTAAAGATATATGGCGCCTGACGGTACCAGCGATCTCAGAGTAGGGGCTTTTTTCGCTCAACAACTGTCGAAATACAACGAGGAAATGTCAGCACTGCCACAGGCTGTATGCAATTAAAGCCTTAAATTTGTTTCTATTTTCTATATAATAATTAAAAATAATTATTATTATTACTATGTAGGTTAGGTAGTTGTAAATAATATAATATTTGTGTGTTGGAATAAAATATTTATTAAATAAATTATTCGAATACAAATTGCCTTCAACATTCCAGTAATAATATTATTGAAAATTCGGTTAAATTGAAACGATATTGCAATGATAAATAAATTGTAAAATTGTTAGCACTACTTCGTTAAAACACTCCAAACGCGCGGAAGGCCCTCACCGATGCATATTCATGTGAGGGACAATCAAAGGCCTTTTTATGGAACGGATTTTGTGACACACAAGACGAAAGTTTGCAGAGCAAAGCTCCTTTGAGTCAGCAGTGTCGCGCCAAGTTTATCATCAAAATATTGTGCTAAAATCCAGCACTAATTTCTCTGTCCGCAATTAACACTAGCTCCTACGAGTACATACGCAAGGAAACCGATAAGTGTGTACCAGTCAGGTAGATCACTCGTCTATATAGAAATATTAAGGATTTTGAATAATAAAAACGGATTTTGCTTTAAAAAAAAATTAACAAAGAGATTTAAATGTAGCACATGTAATGGGTTTTACAAAATAAACTGTTGATAATACACGCTTTTTATTATAGAATTAAACAGCAGATGTATTTTAGGATATGCCTAAAAAGGTGATTTCTGTGAATGATTTCTGTTATTTTTTATTTTAGATTCTTAATTCGTGAAACAAAAGAACTTTAGTTGCCCCGCCGTTTGCTTATCTCCTCACTTAATGTCCAAGTGGTATTTGTGCAAAGTCCCCAAAATATACAATAATAATAATAGTGACTCCACGATTAATTACCACCGCCGCTATCGTCTTAAATACTGTATATTCCAAGTCCGGCTCGTTTTCTTGTTTCCGGGCAATATTAGTGAATTCGTCTATAATAAATAATTAAGATCTTGTAACGAAACTAGCTACAGCTTGGTAAAATTCTCAGTATCTTTTTAGTTTTAGTTAGTGTTTTGCGCGCAGACGCGTCGATCCGTCAAGGCAATGTTTTCGACTTTTTTAATCCTTTAGTTCAGTTCAGACCGTTGTAGGGCGGCCCGTACGGGTCACATCATTAATGGAGGTTCGTCCTCGCTTGCCATCGGCGCACGCGCAGCCATAGAATAAAATGTAGGAGGATCATAAATCTCTACGAAAACGTTCCAATACTGCTTATATCACAATTTATCGAACATCCATGTTATACTCTATTAACATGCATTCCTTTGATTAATTAAATTTGCCTTTAAAATACAACGGTGAGAGCTGTAAGTCACAGACCACACAAAAAGAAGACAAATTGCGCTATTTGTTCGCGATTGTCCGCCCGATACTGTTACCCGTTTAGACAAAATGAACAATGCTTCTGATACAACAAAACATGTAAATGATTGTAAAATATTACAATTTTATGCAATTCAAAAATTTGCAACAATTTTTCACTTACGTCACGCCTTTTTTTGTTTTATTATTTAAAATCTAATTTCATTCAGCCGTTTATGTGAAACAAGCTAGTATTCTAACTCTTATATTATGTCGCATTTCTCATATATGCATATGCTTTAGTCAGTACTTCACCCCGGACATAAGGCGCAAATTCGTCCCCACATGGAGTACTATTCCCACCTCTGGGCGGGAGTTCCCCAGTACCTTCCGGATGCCCGTCTTCAACGACGAGTGGTTCAAATTTTTAAAAGGTCGGTTCCGTACTCGCGAGCCCTTTGGAATCGAGAGTAAGCATCGGCGGCGGTATCAAAAATATGATTTGATACGAATTAACTTAATTAAACATTTTGTTATTTCTAAATACCCGTTTTCCTAGAAATAATATGATGAGTAAGAACGAAACAAAAGTTTTATAGAACTAAATGAATATAAGACAATGTAAGTTCCAAATAAACAATTGCGTTGTTCTGAAAACAAAGTTTTTTATTGTAGTACTTAGAAGCACACTATACTAATTACATTATTAAACTAAATTCACACTTCCCTTCCTGAAAACAAAGAAACGACATTTTGTACGCTTTTCACAATTACATAATATTAAAAAACCTGAATGTATTCCATCGTGGTGACTTTGACCTCTGTCACTTCTGTCAACTCCTTTGCTTTTGCGTTTACTGGCTGCTAGCGCCATCTGGCGTAAGTTTGCATAGTACATAGTCACTGTTTTACATACCAAATAAATAAACCTTTACATACATTTAATTAACTTTATTACAAGTTTAAAACACATTGGATTATAGTAACTAATATAACACGAAAAAGGATTCAGTTCTTCACACTACTCTAAAGAAATTACCTTTACAAAAGTGCAGTTTCAGACATTTTAAAGGCTTCGTTAACAAATGGACATAAGCGATCAAATAAAATTAAGTTTAGATATTTCACTATAATCACGGCTATTTCTGTCTTTATAATATCGAAGCAAGGCAACATAAAAATACCCACAAGCTTCCATTACCGTATCGAGACGACACATTTATGGAGGTTCGTCTCGAAATATTAGGGTCCCTTTAAGGGGACACGTGAAAACCAATAATGGCACGCCTTATAGCTCGGCTGACCATTTGAGATCATGCGCCCCGGAGATACAGGAATATTGATGGATAATTTTAGTAGGAAAAATGTTCTGTATATTTTCAAAGGAGTACGGAGGTCGGGCTAAAGGATGCGAACGAATAAAATGTTCATAATAGTTAAAAATATTTTACTAAACGCACAGCTCCTGCTACACAGTACAAGTCGTCGGAAATATCTGCGAACCTGGCTTAATGACGTCATACAAACTGGAGAGATAGCAAAAAAATTGAAGATGTAAAAATAAAAAATATTTTATTTGTGTACTTATTTTTTTTGAGTTTTATGTAGTCCTACCCATCTTACATACAGCACTAAATAGGTAGTTTATGTAATATTTCACCAAACAGAGAAACAATAAACACTAAAATGCGATTGCGTTGGCAACGGTACTGGATAGGCGAAAACGGGACGGGGTGCGGGGAAGCGCATTCCAGCGAGGTTCGCAGATATTTCCGACGACTTGTAACTGGGTGCGTTACATCATCTATCCATACAACTGCTCTACTATAGAACTATATGTGCATTAAAAATACATACAATATCCGTACAGTACTTCGCAAATACGATAATATTAAATAAACTAACATATACATACTATTGAATACACAATATTGCTTCTCTGAACTCACTCTGCGAAGATATAAAGATGTCAATAGTGTCTGAGACAGCGTTCAGTAGGCAACGTCATTGTTAACAAAATCTGTGCAACAGACTCGTTCTGATTTCCCAAACAACCATGGTCTTCGCAGATATTCCCTTGGTATAAAGAATATGAGCTCCTGGAGAACACTTGGGTTGCTCACCACCCCCGCAAGACTTTAACTAATTAAAGATTTCAGTCGGCACCTAACAGTACCACCGGTCAGTAGTCAGAACCACCCCAAAGCTGGTGCAAGTACAAAGTTGGCAATTACACTATTAGAAACGATCGCCGTAAAGTCTCAGAGTATAAGCAAACAATTAAAAGCAGTATAACTTGAGTACAATATACGATAATGTAACCACACATTACATAATCCTTTTGCTTCTCCTGCTATTGTAATGTGATACAGCTTAGATCTTTGATCTCTTCGTTTCGCATCTTCGTCTTCACATTATATACTAATTAAAAGTATTAAATAAAAATCTTATATGACAGAAGAAAATAAGGATAATTGTAGACACAATATCTTATAAAAGAACATAATTTGCGTCCCACAAGGGTCTATACTGGGTCCACTGTTATTTTTAATATATATTAATAACATTCACGAGCTCGGTTTACATGGCCAAATCACTCTCTACGCTGATGACACCTGCTTATTTTATTTCGGTATAAATATCCAGACTATGGTTGCTCGAGCTCAGTCAGACCTAAATTCTCTATATTCTTGGTTTCAACAAAATCTGCTAACCATAAATATCTCAAAAACATCTTATGTAATATTCAGAGCAAAAAATAAAATCATTCCTATGTTTCAACCGTTAAAAGTTCAAGACGTTGAAATCACTAACAAAAAATGGGAAAAATATCTGGGTCTTAGAATAGATACATATTTAAAGTGGAACTTTCATATATCACACATAATTACCAAACTAAAATCACTTATAGGCAGATTTTGGTCAATATCAAAATGTATTCCTCAATCCGTACGTCATTTAATTTATAATTGTTTAGTCAAGCCACATTTCATATATCTAATTGAAATATGGGGTACGGCATGTAAAAACATAATTTCTAACTTACAAACACTACAAAATAAATTAATAAAATCATTATTTAGATACAATTTTTTAACACCGACTAATAAAATCTACCAAGAAACCAAAATTATGACAATTAAACAACTGTATGTATATAGCACCTGTATTTTGATAAAAAAAATTTTAAATAACTCTATCCATAGCTGCTTGTCGTTTAAAAAAATCAAACACACAACGACACGCAATACTCGTCGAGCGAGTTTGCTTATCTTACCGAAGCCGCGTACAAATTATTTGAAGAAATCTATTAGGTATGAGGGTGTGCAATTATTTAACCAATTACCATCTCAAATTCGCAATATTGGAGTGTTTGACAAATTCAAAAAGGCATTAAAGATGCATGTTAGAATGAACATAGCTGACTAAAATTGTTACGGCTAATGGCGACGTGTATCTCGCTCGTATATACTATATACAAATTAATATTAAGTTTCTCATGTAAATAAAATATTTCTGTTTTTGTAATGAGAAATAAAGTTCTTTAAACATTAATTTGTGACTAAACGAATGAACATGAACGGAATAGAATTATTAAATATTAGGCTTCTGTACGCATTTTTTCCGCATCGTATAATATTATTTATAATTTTTCTTTATAAGCAGAAAAATCCAATATTAGCCGGGGTTTTCAATTAGGTTCAAGTATCGAATAAATATGTAATACTTTAATAGTTACGCGTGGGTTTTTAACAAAAAACAATGTTTCGGTCAATGTACATATTTTTCATCTCAAACATCACACATATTACAAGGAGTACAATCAGATACCAGATATTCAAAATGACATGAGCAGTTAAGAAGGCGCCACCAAATTTATGCAACTTCCTCACAATCCAGTAGCCCGTGACATCGCAGCATAACCCACAAGTGACTCCAAGGTTTAAAAGGCCGGCAACGAACTTGCGAGCCCCCTGGCATCGAGAGTACCCATGGGCGGCGGTATCACTTAACATCAGGTGAGCCTCCTGCCCGTTTGTTCAAAAAAAAAATCATCAAAAAAATTGATGGATCCGCCAGGCATCCGCGAATGTACACTGTAAATACATAATTATTTAGAAATACGTGTCAATTAAAGATTAAACCTACGTTTCACCTAAACCGTTATCTGTATACTAAGCAATGATGTCTTATGAAGGATGTATCATGAAATGACAAAATAATGACGTCAGCTAACGTTGATTCCTGGCGAATGATTTATGTTCGTAGTGATTATTTGGAGCATAATTAGATATAATTGTTAGGCGTGGCTCAAACATTGAAGCGATGCGAATAAATAACATGATAAATCATACAACTTATAAACTCAGTTCTTCAGCCATTATTTTTTAACCTATTTTTTAACTTGTTTAAACTATTGGGAATCTTAAAAAAGTATTAAAAATATCCATTCTGGTAAATCACCTGCATGATGAGCACACCCCACATACCTTCACCCCAACACACATTTAGGAATATAGACGAATTAGGTATTACGTATTTACTAGCTGTTATTGTTTTTTTTCTTTCGTAAATATTGGAATGAATGTTTACTTACTGTAAAATAAATAAATAAAATATGTTTATTTTGCAATATAAGATATATGTATCACTTATTAAACGTCATTAAATTTGTATCAGTAGACATCCCTACTAATCGGCAAAGAAGACAGAGGGTGTAGGCCGAGAGAAAAAGCCGGCGTAAAAAACTTTCGGTACTCTTTTAACATAACAATCCATAAAACAACATCAACAAACCATCAAATATACCAAATTAATAAGATGTAGCCTGCATAGCACTAGTCCCAGGTCCTTTTATAATTAATCGTTAACTTTATAGTAAGCCTTTTTACACAGCTTTTCTTTAATACATTTCTTAAATTTATTTAAAGGCAGAGTTAAAGAGCCTCTGGAATTTTGTTAAAGAAAAGTATTCCTTTTCCCAAAAAAGAATCAGTAACTTTAGCTAGCCTAGTATTTTCAAATATTAGCATTGTGCGTATGTTCTATTTTAGTAAACTAATCACTATTTTTGTATAAGTACTATATTATAATATCATCTTTGGCTATATTTTTACTATAATGGTTTCTTATTGTTTTGATTACAAAATAAATCACCACATAATATCTTGCATAGGTTTTTGCATCACCATCATTTGGGATTTTTTTAACACACATTTAATGAGCTTAATTAAATTAACTGCGTAAGATAGGCTTTATATATTTCCAAAATACTTTCAAAAATCAATATCTCAGCCGTGCGAAGCCTTTGAATTCGCTAAAGCATTTTGTTTAAATCTTTCAAAATAAGGCATGAAATTAGCGAAATTGTTGTTAAACAAAATAGCGATTCCCTCAAATTACTTTTACGACAAAACCAATATTGTACCGCCCATTCTATTGACCCCTATTTTATCGCATACTTTGGTGAGAGTTATATTTGATCCGCCTTTCTCAAAGAACATTTGATGATTCGCATGATTTACATTACTGAAAGTTCTTAGCATTATGGACCAATTCAATTATATTAGCATTCAGCTGGATCTGGATGGAAGGACGAATCTTAACTTAGCGCTTTTAGCGACAGATCTAGGGGACTAATCAATTTGTCAGCGCTGTAAAAAATATTGTTGCTAGTTAAGTTTGGTGGCGGTTTTTGAATGTTCAAATAAATAAAGCACCTTCTTTGAACTGCGTGTCAACTGGATTTATTCGTTTAAAACGTTAAGTTATTTAAGGATTCTTAAATCTATGTGACACATCTGTTACCTATAAAGAATAAAAGCAATGTTGGCCTATTTTTTTGAGAATGTTTGATTAAAATTTGGGAATGTATGAAAAACGAAAGGGCTAATTGATTACTACCAAAACTGACTGAAAGTTTATTAACTACAAGTGTAAGATGATTGTTAACATTTAGTTGCACTTTTGATTATTAACTAAAATACATATGTAACTTACTAATTTTAGGTAACACAACTCGCTGCACTGGAATTTAAATCTAATATCTATAAACTTCACTTATAATATTCTTAATTAAATACTTTCTTGTACGAACACGACAATGCGAGCGAACGAATAGTCGAAAATAAAAATAATATCGCTGTCTCCTACACTTTGTACCGAATAAACAGAGACAAATGTTTGGAATCCGAAATTATAATGCCAGTCATTATTGTGTTTACACACCGTGAACTATGTCGCGTTGTCTCGACTCAATGGATAGTTAGAATTTGCTATATAACAATATCACCTACATTGATATCTCTACCTCAATGGAGTACCACAATCTTTTTTAAAAACTTCGAAAGAAGACGACTCTTAGTGATGATTGGAGGTTCAGAAATCAGCAGCTTTCCATATTTGATTTCGATTTGTCACCGAGACCGAAATTGGTTACGTAATCCGAACCCTTACGCACCATAATTCCTAAATCCTATGAATAAAGAAGATTTGATATTAAATACACTGTGATAAGTCAATTATCAAAAAATGTTAATTACTTATAAAGTTATCATCACTTCACTACATAGTATAAAACAAAGTCGCTTTCTCTGTCCCTATGTCCCTTTGTATGCTTAAATCTTTGAAACTACGCAACGGATTTTGATGCGGTATTTTAATAGATAGAGTGATTCAAGAGGAAGGTTTATGTGTATAATAACATCCATTAAATAGTGGAAAAGTACTGTTATTTTTGAGGTTTCTAATGTGAAGTCGTAAATAATTACATTTTTTCCGCTTACATTGCAAACGCAGGTTGAACCCTACGAGTTTTATCAAAATAATGTACTAAGTATTGTACACATTGAAAAGGTCTACAGAAAAGTCCGTGATAGCATATGTCTATCTCTTATGGATAACCCACAATAACTTTTTTTGTCATTTACTTTTTACGACAAATAATGGCTAATTTTCGAAGCGATTTTAACCAATACAGCATTAATTCTTAACCAATTACATTAACCTTGAATACATTGTTCATTTAATATAGATCTATACAGCCCATTACAGCTTATTTAGCAGCGATCGAACGCGTATATTATCGGACCTTTCCAGCGACGGAAATAACAATACATAATAAAAACCTGGTTTTCATCAGCATTGCACCCGTGCGAAGCTGGGGCGGGACTCTTGTAACTAATAAGTTATAAATAATAAGTAAAATCGTTGGTCATGCTATGCATTATAATTAAATAATATAGGGATGAACCAGTGAGACGAACAACCATTCTTTACATGCTCCCATGTCGCCGACAGTTGTACGCGCTCCACTTGCATGGCGAACATTACACTTTACAGTAATTTATATAACATTTTTATTAAGGAGAGGCAAACACATAATGCCAGAGGGCTCGCAAGTACTTCAGAAAATATCACTTATACATTATTAATTATGCGTAAGTATTGCTTAGTTTTGAAGTTAAAAAGTGGATTGCGATAACATTTCTTTTGATAGGTCTTGCACTAACTTGTTGGTTAGTCGAGGTAGTGGTCTCACATCTTGTGAATGCCCCGCTCATTTGCAATTTAGTTGTAAAAATGTAAAGTCTGAATTAATATCCATATTACGTCTATTTCACTTTAAGTATTTTTTTCTGCGCAATTTAAAATTAAAGCAAGCGGCTCCATATAGATGAAGTATCGAAACTACGTTTATTAATTAGCGCTAATTCATATTAAAACGGGTAAAGATAAAATTTACTGGTTTTTCATAAAATGTTTTAATAATTTGCTCGAAGCCTTCAAAGCGAGTTTAAGTGAGTATGTAAGCCCTTCGCACGGATTTTATAAATCTTTTGATTTTATATAAAAACGCCGAAAACTAGAATATTTTAAATATTGCTCCGTTTAATAAACAGTATATTAATATGTTTACATGTCCTAGTTTTCAGCAATTATAATAAGTACCTAACGATTTTAAAATGCCGGCAATGCAAGCTCTTACGGCATTACGGCAGCGTTTCTACAAAAAAAATCTAATTTCCCATACACTTTCTATTTATTTTTACACGGCTAGATGATTATTTTTTTTATATATATTTTGTAAATTATTTTACATTACATAAAGGGAATTTGTGACATTAGTCCGGTACTTTAAAAACCACATACAAAAATATAACATTATAATATTAGACTGAAGATATGAGTTAAAATTGGCAATTTGTGTAATATATGCGTAATAATATACGTTTGGCAACAAATCATCCGCGGATATCGTGAATGTATCCAAAATGAATGAACGCCATTAGTGCAGCCGGGGCGTGAACGGGACTGACTCTCACACCGACGTCTTCCATAAAACCTATTCTATATGAGTGCCACAAACAAACAACATTCTTGTCTTTATGGTAAAAAGTGTCAACAGCTCTTGCGCTTTTTTAGACAGATACAGGGCCGAGTCGGTACAGTTATTATCGAGGTATCGATCGCTGTATGCGCGCAAAAAGTTTGTATAGAAATACCGTATAATATTAGTAACTAATAATATTAGTAACTATAAAGTTACTAGTATCAACACACGGTATCAACTATATTTCGCTGTATCTTTATTTCACTGGTTGTATCCGCATGTTATGGAACTGCATCGGCTTTTATATTTTTTGTTTGTACGTCAATTTGTATCATGTGTATGTTTATAGTTTTGAGGACCTGTATTGAATAGTATAATAATAATATATAAAAAATTGTTACTGTGAACTTTATCTATCCTTTTATATATATACTTAACCAATTATGCTGAATTAAAATACGATTTAACTCTAATTGAATAATACTTGTCAGGTTCTCTACTCGGTTGTCAGCGTAACACTTTAGAGTCGAGTGTAACTCCTGTGTGTCAATAATGCATTGGATCCTGATATGGGGAGGCTTTGTTAATCATACTCCAAGTCACTTGTATCCTGTAAAAATAGGAAAACGGACCTACTTGTCAGTAAAATATTAAATACAATTCAGTTGCCAATACAATATTTATTTTTAAAGAAAAGTGATCAAACTCAAAATATCTTTGTTCATAAAGGTAAGTACACTTATGAATGTTGACAGAAAAGATGTTTAATTGATTCTAAATTTCCATTTACCACCAGTGCGCAAGACATGGCACTAGGCTAGGCTAGGTACAAAGCGTAGTTTTTTATATTGGAGAAAATTCCGAGGATTAGGATCATTTAAGAAATCGTCGAATTTATAAAAAGCTTTGTTGATTAATTTAGCGAGAACAGTCAAATGTACCTGACAAATGTAGATTTTGTTTGATTTCTTGCTGGTACGGTGAATATATTGCACCAGTATCAAGACCATTAAAAAAGACCATACACAGTTTAAAACTTTTAAACCAATATATCAAATCTCTAAATTAATTATGTTTTTTATTGTATCAGTATTTAAAAGTAAGGCCCCATTCATCTTCAAGTTATGATTTCCGGAACATGTTATTAGCAGCGTGTGCTCCGTTGATTGATGGATTCGCCCAAAAATAGGGCCATGTATTGTTGGATTCTTTAGTAAATGCAATGTTATATGTAATGTTGGTCATATCTCATTCTGAGTGTGATTTATCGAAGGATTTTGACAATCAATTTCTTGTATTGTATTATTCATGTTTAAGTAATCATATAGCATTCTCTACTTTGTTTCTTATTAGTTTAGCAACAGCCTTCAGCTAAATTATATGTTATTCTAGATATGTTTGTAATGAAATCAATAATTTGTATTCAAAGACACATAAAAAAAGTTATTTGGCCGTCAAAGTACATTAAACTATTAATTTAATTCCCAATTTCCGGTTAATATCAAACAAAACTCTTCATTTCTTGAATTACATGAAGTTAATTACGTACGGTGTTGCTCATAAATATTTTTTTTATTTCTGAAATTTTTTCTGTTTTATATTATTATTATAATTGCTAAAGATTCTAATTCGGCTTGGCGAATGGCGAATACAAATGGCGTAAATCAGTTTTTAAAATTATACAGAAATATACTCTTTTAACCTTTCTTCTTTGATTGAGGGGAATGCATTTCCGCACAGAGTGTGGTACTTGCTCTAAAAGCTCGTTAAACCCCACGGTTAAACAATAAACATCACTGTTGGGGTAACTTGGGATCGCGTAAGCATTCCACCAAGAGACTCCGGGACTGGCTGCTGCAGCAATCATCTTCCATTACATGGATATCGCCTTTCAAGTATTTACAGTAGGGTTGCAATTTCTTGTACCCAATACGTGATACGACGACATGTTCTCGTCCGCACATTTTTCAAGGCAGTTCTTGCCGCGCACCGTTACTTTGTGGAACCAGCTGCCCTGAAGTATTTGCGAACCAATTCGACTTAGGGTCCTTCAAGAAAAGAGCGTACCAATTCTTAAAAGGCCGGCAACGGGCTCGTGAGCCCTCTGGCATTAAGAGTGTCCATGGGCTCACTTAACATCAGGTGAGCCTCCTGCCCGTTTGCCCCCTATTATATAAAAAACATACAAAGCTTGGTCACATCTAACAGATTTGGAGTACCCTCAAAAGTACACCTGCAATTCTGGAAATATCCATACACTTCAGTAAGATATTTAAGTTTTGCAAAATAAAGATTCGAGCGAGAGAACAGTCCCTCGCAGAGAGATAGGTTCAGCTAATACTGGGTCATTATCAAATGCTCAGTAGGGAATTATGGAAAGACAGCTTTTCCATATTTCCATTTAAAGATAATTGTTAAGAACGGTGTGATTGAGGCCGTGCGGGAGGCGTCACGTTTTGACCGAGCGGCGCTTAGGCCGTTCCACGGCTTTACACTACATTTCACACCTGCTTTCACAATTTAACTTGAAACATGGCATTCATCTACGCAGATACCGTTTATTTAAATGTATTGCATTTAATTATTCATTTAAATAATAGACTAGATGTTGTCTTTGGTCGTGTTAAAGCAAATATAATTAATAAACAGCACCTACAAAAGAAATTAAAAAAAGACGTAGGTACGTCTTAGTTTAATGTTTTTTTGGTTTGTACTCGATTATACCTGTAATGAAGGATCTTTAATAAAAATCTTGGAGCCATCACAGGTTATCAGTGAAATGTATATTCGATTATATAATATACATTCTGCTTTCAATCGTTGTAGAAATGTTTTTATTTTAATATTTAGTAAAATTATTACCATGTTAGAGTAATCGCTGTTTATTTAAATAAAAATTAAAACTAAACATTTAAGGAACATTTCGTCTTACAAAAATTAAAGAATTGAAATATAATATTATGCTAAAAATAGTAAAACATTTCCATTTAAGTTTAAAGCGTGTATATTCATTCCACTTTTAAAATGCAAAGTGATTGTGGAAAATATTAATATTATTTATACATCTCTAAAGGACGTTGTGAGATTGAAAAATATATGAAAAAGCCAGTGGCTAAAAAGTGCCTAAGATTTATCTGTTTCCTGATCAGTTTTTTCTTATAGGTAAGGCGTACATTTTTAGGTGTAAGCATGCCGGTCCAATGGTTCACAGCCAGTTCCAACGTACGACCTCGGAGATGGGAATCGTTTCTTCAGCCAAGACGTTCGTCTGCAGCCAGGTACCGTTTAGCCTGCCAATCTCCTTTATAACATTTATATATTGCCTGCCTGTTGAAGCAGCTGTAAAAGTGATTTGGTTTTCTTATTTTTATTTCGTGCTTCATCGTAAGCACGTAAACAGCATTAAAAGCATTTTTATTTTATTTATTCTCTCCATATTCGTCCATAGTCCACACAAAGTGCGTTTTAAAATTAGCGAAGAAAGGCCAGACTTAAAGCTGAAACAAAGTACAGACGTGCTGTTACCCGTCTTATTGTTTCAACTGAACGCAGCCGCTAATGGCTGCCTCATAACTAGCGCGAATTCTTCCGGGCGTTTTCTTTTCAACTTGAAAGTTTTAAGATTCTGTTAGAAAGACTATTGTTACGATACATTTCTATAAGAGTTTGTAGCTGAATATTGCTAATCTCGTATTGATTCAAGATTACTTCTTGGAGCTCACACCGCTTTCATTTCTTCACAACAACACCAAATTATATTTCTGTAATTTAACCATAACAGAAGCAGTGTTATGACTCAATCATTTATATATTATGTTTCAATTAAATTCTCTAAATTATATTTGTATGTTTACATTCTGATTAAAGATTTTCAAATGATAATATATGGACAATTTATTGAAATGTTCTTCGGCCCAATCAGCTAACTTTTTGTATCAGGTGACTCTTAGTATTTATTATTATTATTTTATTTTTAAAAATATAAGAATTTATCATAATATATATCTTCTCATAAAATTGCAATGCTAGCGCACTTTGAGATGTTGTAGTTGGAGAACCGCAGATTATTTGATTATTACGTTTCCGAAGAACGCGTTTTGTCTATTTTTGATTACTATTTTTTTGTTTTGTTAAATATTTGTATGATTCTTTGTGTATGTCATATTTGCCAAGAGCTTTTCACATTAAATTATTTTATTTTCTTTATTATTTTGTGGTTCCTTCACCAATGTAACAGTGTGCCGAGCGTTGGCAGGCTTTCATCATCAAAAAAAAGGCTTAGCTCGCGTATCAAATGTAAGGTCTAATATCAAAATTCTGATCTGACGATTTTTGTAAATAATTGTATAGTGAATACATCCTGTCCTGATAAAGTTAAGCATCTTAACCTGTATAAAACCTTAAAATCGATACATATTGGGCACAGAAGGCTAATCACCTACTTGAATGGAAACAGACGCACATAATTTATTACTAGATAATTCGTAGCTTACGTAGGCGTTATAGTAAGGCATACTGCTTAGCTAATTACGCCGAGACTTGTACCACCTAATTGATTACTAAAACCTCTATTGACCTACTTACGGCGTTCTTTAAAATATGCTTCCTCGACAACTTTCTTTTACACTATTAGCACCTCCTTTATACTAACGCCAATTCTCTTAATTGAATTATATCCTCCAATTTTATAGTTAAAGCAAAAATATTGAATCTGATTTCCATAATAATAATTGCTGACACAAAAGGGAATCCAAATGGCTTAAAAATGTAATTTATGTTAGTTTCTTTGTCATTTTATGTCATTATATTTTTATTTATATAATATGTCACAGTAAAACTTTTAGATAGTTTTTTGTAAAATACCACTTTTTGAGACCCTCGTCATCAGTGACAGATCACATAAAGTTTTTGATATTATAATTAAAGCCTTTTAAATCGTAGCATTTAAAAGTACCAACCTGTCGACAATACATGATGTTAAAATGACAATAGCAGAAATTTATATTATTCTTCGCATTCTCTCTCTCCTTTGCTGCTATGTAGCACTCAAAACGTCTTACGTTATTCACATAATAGTTATAATAAGTGGATAAATGAATATATATATATATATATTATATATATATTATAAAATATGTTTTGCTATACTATAACGACTATCAGTGGGAAGCCTTATTTCATACAAAACAGTACAAAGCGAAGTTTGCAACTACTCGCTTATTTGATTAGTGTTTATAAAGGAAGAAGTTTATTTTATAAAAATGGATAGTTCTTGTCTTCACGTCTCTGTATTTCTAGAACTTTTGTTCAAATCAGTTTTCTACCTTACATTGAATTGTAACTATTTTATGTATTAAAGATGTATAATTATTTATTTATTAATTTATTTAGTACTCCTACAGCTAACATAAATTATATATAATTACAAACAAATACACTGAGAATATAGCCAAAGATGGAATACATGATACATTTTACAACAAAATTATTTATAAAAGGAAACAAACAAACAAAAAGTATTTAATACATTTAACTAATAGTTTAACTAAATTGGTTGTGTTGTGTGATGGTGTAAAAGTGTGGGAATGTACGTGATGGTGTGTATGTGGGGTGTGCTCATGATGTAGGTGATTTTGCGCTATGAATATTCTTAGTGCACTTTTTAACCACATTCCGCGATAACCTAAACAAATTAAGGCCTAAATCGTGGTCATTGTATGTAAAATTCATTGTCTTAGAATACCAAAGTAATAACGTACCAGAGGCTATGCGCTATGTTTTGTACATTTATTTCAAATAATTTTTTTGATTATTTCAGACTAGGTTTGCAACTCAGAGAACATGCCCTTTGATTGTCATGTGACTATAATTGGCTTCTCACTTTTTTGTCTAAAAATATAAAAGAGCAAATAGAAATTTATAAGGTTCGATAACCATCGCCAATTCATATTCTTTGTAATTTTCTCAACACCAAATTCACACAACGTAAGATGAGTTCAGTTTAATGGAGTTTTGAATGGGCCCGAGCCGTCGATAATGCTTACACATAATTAATCACAGCCTGATGGATGATCTCAATGTAAACAAGCGAGCTTTTAATATTCAAACGAATTGCTTAGATACTTTAATATGTCGATTTTTTAAGATCAAGTGAAATAAATTAATAAGTGAAATTATTAATTAAATAATATTTTAGTTTAGTTTACTTATTTCAAAGTAATTTGAATTGTCTTTCGACACATTATTTCCAAGGGACCCTGAGTTTCTTAGACATGTAACACATAAAGATCCAGATAATATAGAAAATATCATCGTGAGACTGACAGGGTGGAGGCACTATACCTCAAACAGCAGGTAATATTTATCATGATGATCAAATCATTTATGTGTAAATAGATTTATTAGTTTAACATTTAAGCCCCCAATTTAACGTACCTATACGTTCAACGTTTACTACTTTTTATTAGATTTGGTGAGTTATAAATATGAACTAATATCAGTGATAATTATATATTCATATTTTATACAAAACCGTAATTTAAAGAAAAGATAACTTTTAATTTACGCAAAAATTATAGGAATGATTTCTGCTCAAATCTTGTAAAACTGTAAATCCTAAACAACAGTTTCTCTTCATTTGTGCAAAAGATTAAAGAAACGCAATTGAAATCGAAAATAAGCCGTGCTCGGAACAAGCTTTTGAAGAGGCTTTACGGGTAAAAGAGAGCTTTTAGTGAATTAAACCGTCAAGGAGGCATTCTCCCGTTACGTTACCCTATACCGTTCACGAATCTACTCATTTCAGCCAGAGTACTTTGTGTATAGATGTTTTTGAATGATAATGCTACCCTCACCACGTAAATAGAATAAATCAGTGGCACTAAAATATTTTTAGGTCTGAGCCTCAGAATCCTGAATCTGTTTCATGGTCCTTTGTCAATCTAATAGGCAAGTAGGTGATCTACCTCCTGTACCTGACACGCCGTCGATTTTTTCCCCTCTAGTGCAAGCCGGTTTCCTTACGATATTTCACCATTCGAAGGGAGCGAAAATTAAATGCGCACACAGATAGAAAGTTCATTAGTGTACAGCCGGAGATAGAACCTACGACCTCAATGGTGACAGTTGTACGCTGAAGACACTAAATATATTAAATAATAATTGTTTAATTCCATAAGACTGGTTCTAATTATAAAATAAATAATTATCAAATATTCATCTGGTGTTATAAAACTTCGGCCTGTTTTGGCGATGGTTAGACAAAGTCGGGGTTCAATCTTACATCTCAAATTTGGGAGTTGGACATCTTAAGTCCAGGTTCACAACTTAATCAATAGAACTTGTGTCATATAATTTTATATAGCACACAATAAAATATTATAATTTGACTGTCTCTAAAATGAATTACACTGTACCATGTCCATTATTCCTCTCGAAGCCGCGAAATTGGTATTGTCACTAAGATTAGTCTTCGATGTAGAAAGAGATCTCTTTAAACGTAAAAAAACACGAAGAGAATCCGTCTTGTAATGTTTCGTCTTTAGCAAATTTGTTTCGAAATTAAAATGATCATGTCATTTCCTTGTTGATGGGTTCGCAAGGTTTTATTCAAAATAGATTAAAATATCTTGCACTCGATCTTAGTGATTTAGGAAATAGGCGATTGATGACATATTATTTAATGTATTATACGTATAATATATTAATGTAAGATGATTTAAACTTTTTTTCAAAAATTCTTTGTTTCAATTAATTGCTAAAAATAATATATAGTGATGTTCCTTAAAAAGCATACTTTCAAACCGAGTATTGACTGAAATAAGCTTTCTGAAAGAGTAATTAGTACCTGTTTTTAATTAATTTAAAAACAAACATAATACTTATCTTCAAATACAACCTTTTACCCATATTGCTTAAGAATGATGTTGGAGAAAATGTTTTGCATACCATATACATGCATATGGAGAGATATCACTAGCAGAGCAACTTACAGTGATCATCTAGACCTTCAGCGATGGAGAATACGACTGGATAGAAGACTGGACAATGTATCATTATAATATTGATTTATATTTGATACAATACAATTGATCGTTCTTTCAAAATTAGTGAAGATTGTATAGATAATAACAAAAATAGCCTAGAATTTGTATTTAATTATATTTTAACGATAAATGTATAGAGCTTTTCAGCCTTCCCTCAAGTTTAATATTAACAGAGCGAATGGTTTCAAAATTAAATCGGTAAATCGGTAATTATTGTTCGGTTAAACTATAAAGTTCGATAAAATTACGAGAGTGTTATAGCTCTATCTAGTGCGTTCTCCTGCCCGTCCATCGGACCGATTTTAAATGAAATTTAGATAAGGATCTCTCAATATCTTAACGTAATTTGGCATAGCGTTGTTAATAATCAAATCGCTACAGCTATTGTATCACACAGATACTGGTAATTATTAAAATAGCGATATTTTAAAATTAACAGTCTGCAATTAATTCGACAATAATATTATTATTTTTTATTTATGAATTATTTGATACAAGCCACCCTGCTGCTAATATTATGTCTTAACTAACTAAATTTAGAGCCACATTTATTTAGTGTTTCAGTTTACACTAAAGAAACACTTACATACACTTACAGAGAACATGCACACAAAAAACACAATGTTCATGAGAAGTGTGCACAACATTTAAACATTAGAATTATGAAAAAGAAAAAAATGACAAAAAGTAACATAGCTTAACTTTGCAATTGATATTGTTACTATTAGTAACATTTTTTAATTTAATTATTAGCTAGGCGTCTAATACTATGTTATTGAATCATAAAAATAATTGAAAATCGTGATCGGTTACTCAGTTATTCGTTTGCCGATTGTAATCAGATTATGAGGTGCTTCAGGGAATGCTGATATGCATCTATGACTCTCTGCCAAGGTTAAATTGACTGAGTCAGCATCTCATCTTTGGAGGGGATCTTAATACATACTTTGTCTCAATGGTCGTTTAGTTTTTTTTAACTATATCCATAGCAGTTATGTTCAGAATATAAATACATTTGATACTGATCCTTTTTGGGCAAGCCGTAGGCTAATCCCCTCCCCCCATCATATAAAGTAAATAATAACATGCAATATTGTCCTTGACCTAGCTACTTCAACACAGGGTGTGTTTGAACTACTATAAATTATTTTCACATATATAGGTATGTGCTCAACTGTGAGATAGTGGCACAATTCATTGTATTGAAAAGCAATATCGAAATTATGTCACTTAATTTCAACAGGCGTTTTTGATGTATTTGTTCAAATATACATACTACTTGCACTTTAAACCAATGGAATGAGGAATCTATCTATTTTATTTAAACCTCAAGCAGCTCTAAAGAACTTATAAAATGTTCAGTCCTTTGTATCTTGCGATCGAATAAAATATATTCAACTAACCATCTGAACACAGTTTCATACCCACCTACAACAATTCTATGTTGCGTCTTTGAGTGTACCACTGACAAGTGGGACATATGGAAGAACATTATGCTGCCACTCTCACGTCGCCTGACGAGAAGTTACGGTACGAGTACCTCGGCTTCCTTATCTATTCCATATTCTCAATTCGCCTCTTGAGCAAACGTACGGAATGGTTGAGAGAAACGGACATTGAATTGGGATTACAGTTTCATTCCTTCGGTAAATAGGGAATCCTTCAAATATTCATAAGCGTCAAAAATCAACTCCAGGGTTGCGTAATTCAGCTTTTGAAGATTTGGATCTTATTTCAATTTTATAATGTCGAGAATTGGCTGGGATTAGGATATATGTAATGATTTATTTGAATATTTTGTTTTTTATAACACGTTCTTGTTCAAATAAATATATTAGTACCTGGATGGCCGAGCTTTGCTCGGTATTTTTATTTTTTTATAAATTGTGTTTTTGGAAATTATATATAAGTACGAATTACATACTAATAAAATGATGAAATATGAACAGTATAGAATATATATGCTGGAATAACTTTAGTGTTGTTGTGTCCTTAAAGCAATTTAAAAAAAATAGTATTATTATTCGCCGATAGATAATTATAGAGGAAGATTCATTTTTCAGTTTAAATTGGGACTACTCAAACACCACCTTTTTGTTATTTTCTATCATTTATTCTAGATACTTATACTTATGCTAGATCGATTTATCGCCCCCGAAACTCCCCGTATACTAAATTTCATGAAAATCGTTGGAGCCGATCTCGAGATTCCAATTATATATATATATACATATATACAAGAACTGCTCGTTTAAAGATATAAGATTTCCAAAATTCCAATTAATGATACAAATTCATATTCATACAGATGAGCTCCCTGCCCGTCTCACGTCTTAAATATTTCAGTAAATAGATACAAAGTGTACTTTAATAATCAACCAAAACCTATTTATAATAATGTAAAGATATAGTAATCCTTATTACTAGAGGAAAACATACTTGTAGTATGAATAGTGAAGCGATGTGTAAAGTGTACTCGCGTGTGAGCATGTTGATCTATCTCCCAACTTCAGTGCCCATATATTATTCAGAAACTTTTGCCTACGATAACCGTTACGAGAATTTAGGATAAACTTATTTAGAATATTTATATGTTAATAAACTATTAATATCTTTTGTATAATAATAATCTAATAATTTTTCAAACATATATCAAAGAATTTTGTTTGAATAACCGTTTTTAATAACTGAATTTTTCAGTCTGATTTATGTTCTCATTTTCTTTGCTAACTTAAGATACTTTTAATTAGTTTATAACCGAACTATCCAAGGAAAATAATAAACACATACTCGTAATATTTTTCCCATGTACACCTTTACCGGGAAAATATAAGAAAATATTTCACGAGGAAATTCGTAACTTATTGTGTTGATATCTGTTGAGGCCGGAACTTGTCTTTTTGGGTCAATGGATGATCTTGGGCCAAAAATATGTAATAAGTATATATTACGTATAATGTAACACAATATGTTTTGGTACTTAGTGGCTAGGTTACATGTGGCATTTTGGCATTTAAAAAAATGGTATTTTGTAAAAATAATATATACCAATAAACTCATTTCACTAGTTATACAAGCAGTGTAGATTCAGCGTGCGACTCTCATCTTCTGAGGTCGTAGGTTCGATCCCCGACTGATCACTAATGGACTTTCTTTCTATTACGCATTAAACGTTCGATCGAACGGTGAAGAAAAACAACATCGTAAAGAAAGCGTTCGTTGTCTTAGAGACAAAAAAAAACACATCAGGCACAGGAGCCTGATCACCGTCATCATTTGCCTATTAGATTCACAAATGATCAGGAATCAGATTAAAAAATCTGAGACCCGGATCTCAGGAGGTCGTCGCACCATTAATTTATGACGAAATTCAAACTAAAATAAAACTGCTCAATATATTACATATACGTAGTTTCAATCATATCATACGGATATCACTGCATCAGTAATAATTATATTATATAATTATTATTGATGCAGTAATCATATCCGTATGTAATATACTGACATTAATTTGAATGAAACGGTTAAGTGCCAAACTTTGAACTGCCATTGAATACATTTAGAAAATGTCAATATAATTTGTAATTTATAGAAATAATATCAATGCGGTTTAAAACTGCGGTATAAAACTAAAATTCATGCTCTTACAAATATTATTTGACCGCAGAGAAATAATTGCTGTCGTCATTGTAAAAATTAAATTATAAGTACAATTTAAATAATACATTAAAACACGGTAATTGCAAAATGTGCGACATTAACGAAATTAATGATTATTGGAGCAGTTGTGTGTCCGCAAATATTATGATTTTCATAAACACATATTTCAATTTATTCTTTTAAGTGTCCATTATAGGGTTTTACATTTGTCAGAGTAATATTGAACTATCGTCACTCAGTCATTATATTATTTATGGCAACGTATTATTAATAATATGTAGATAAACACTAGCATCTTCAGTTCAAAGAGGCTGCAATAATTACTTTCCGCGAGCTTCTTCTAGTCAGCCTCTACTCGGTTTGGGAGAAAGTTTTCAGGTTTAAAGACTACTCCTCAAATGTGTTCTTGCTTAAAATAAAAAGGGTCGCAATTCTTGGTACATTATAATGGCCAGAAAGGATTTTATAGGGATCAATGAGATTTGTTCTCAATCGCCTACTTCCTAACTCAGAACGATTAATGGCTTTCAGACACTCATTATAAGGTTTGTTCCTAAGTGCTCTGACATGCATGTATGTTATGAAATTATGATCCCTAATGCTGTAGGCCTACTCTAAAATTGCAATATGCAGAAAATATTTTAGTGAAGTGAATTAATAGTGTCGTTCTATTCCGTTCGACAGGAGCAGGGCTTGGGCCGACAGTGTTACGTCCTCATCTAATAAATATTGTTGCCCTAATGTTGCAATCGAATGTGCTGCCCACTAAACCAGACACGCGATATTTTTAATATGAGTTACCAAAGTAAAACAGTATGAGAACTAAGTATTTTATTATAAGTATTATATTTTATTTTTTACGTATTACGTAAAAAAGGTAAAATAACACATCAGTAATAAGCGTCATAAAAATGACAAGGCATTTTTAATAAAAGCAGACATTTAAGCTCATTTAAAAACTAGCTATCTCCCCAAGTAATCCAATTTTGTCATATTCACATAACTCGGGACTAAAAGCCAAAGCGTTTGTGACCAAAGGAACTAAAGGTATTTTATAGACGCGCTTTTTAACGGTGAACAGTTGGCCTAGAAGGTTCATCTGCTATGTAAATTTGAATTTATTTGTATGTATTTTTATTGACTCAACATGATATGAATAAATAAAAATAATAACCTTCATTATTTCATCTTTATCTATATCTAATTTTATTTAGTAATTATTTAGTTAACAATACAGAAATACTTTTTGTTTTGATGTATGGGTGTTCCTGACCAAAGAATATTTTTGTATTTAATCTTTGATAGCATAGATTTCTGCCTCATTTTGTTTATCGTTTTTATTAAAATGTGTTCTGACATACGGAGGTTGCGTTTCATAATTTAATCATATAACATAGAACCCCTCAGATATGATAATTTAATTATGATATTAGTTGGCCGTTCGTGTATATACCGCCTTAATGTTTCGTGAATAATAGCTGGCGTACGTAAGCGAAAATTGAAATGCAGGCAATGAATTACGCTGCGCGGATTTTTTCTTTGACTTGTACGGTTTTAATTGCAACACAATATTATTTAACAACGCGAAACCGTTATTACTGCAAAGTTTCGAAAATAGAAAATATTTTTATAAAACTATTAATTAAAACGTTTTAATATAGGAGCAGTGTTTGATAAAATCGTATGACTCTGCTAAAAGGTTAATGTGTCGAAGGTTGGAGACGGTTTTTAAAAATAAAAAATATATTTGCAATTCACACGTGATAGAAGTGAAAGCATCAAAAACAAAGTTTTTATAAGTAATCATATTATTTAAATTAAACAATTTTCACTATCTAAATTTATCTTTAAAAACAGATATTTTAATGATAAATTTTAATTTATAGGTTTAATATAAATGTTTAATTTGAGAAAAACTAAAACAACGAAAGTTTGAAATTCGATTAAATGAAAAAGCGGCAGTAAAAAGAGGCTGTACAATGCCTCCTATCTCATTTTCCCCCACGTTAAATCTTATGAATATATGTTTCTGTATCTTTTTACTGTCGCTTTTTCCGTTGCATTCGGTTTGAAATCATATCGATTCTAAAGACGTTTCACTTCAATACCTGCTGTTCAGACAGACATTCTGACACACAAAAGAGGAGGACCTGAGGCCTGATGTAGGTCAAGATCCTACCACTCTAAAAATAATAATAATTTTAGTTTATACCTGTTACCTGATAACGTATATAAACTGTTTTTTATTATTATAATGTTATTATATTATTGCTTATGTTTATGGTAACGAAGTGTACAATTAATATATGTGGAAATTAACAACGAATATAGGAAGTAAACTGGTAATAGGTATAAAACCTAAGCTTATTTACTCCCTGATTGCATTTTTGAAAACCACAAAATGCAAATCCAAACGCAAATCATCCGAAATTGTTCCGCAACTTGGCGATTTCAATTCTCATTTCACGTTTTGCGAAGTTTTCGTAACGAGATCTCCAATTTGATCAAAATCAATTTTGTGATCTTTGCTTGTGATAAATATTCAGTGAACTACTTTGGGATGGAATATTGCTTGCATTTACTTTTATACTGGCTTTAGTTACACTTTCAAGGCACGGTTGTGCACAAATGTTTAATTCTAGCTGATATTCATAAGGAAAATATCGCGGGTAAACCGTCTTAGATCACAGAATCGTCGAGTCAGACACAATAAACTGATCAACCAACTTCCTCTAAAAGGGTGGTGCAATAAAATTTCTGCCTGGAATGAATGACTGTAATGTTTTTATGTCATAATAATCTACTTAATAATTTTAAATTTTTTAAACAAGCTTCATCAACGTAATAAATTGATTGATGAATCTTTAGAGGATTTGTATACATATTTAACCAATATGAAGTATGTACTTTAAACACAGAAACATTCTTAATCTTAATTCTTAACCTACAAATAAATAATAATAATTAAAAATGAATAAATTTAAATAAATACAATTTTAATGCTGGCAGCATTCCCTAACTGTATTGCGATACAGTATTATCTATATTATCTTAATATATATATTTCTTGTGTGCGTGTGTATGTGACTGAACTCCTCCTAAACGACTGGACCAATTTTGATGAAATTTTTTGTGTGTGTTCGTGGAGATTCGGGAATGGTTTAGATTCACAATTTTGTCCGCTGGACAATGTTTTTTTTAATTAATTAGTAGTTGTTGATTTTGGAATGTTTTACATTGGATCCGACAGACGGCGCTACCATCGCACTGTCAAATTTTAAATAATATTCGAATTTTAATTTTAGTCTGTCCCGACAGTTAGCGCTGCGATCAAATTAAAAAAAAGTTTTGTTATCATTGTGTTATTGTAGACCATGTGCTGGATCGTTAGATATTGTCATAACATTTGAATAATAATTTTCATCAAAATGGTCCAGAATGTTTTAGCTTATTAAAAAAAGTTTGAAATTTTCAAATTAAAGACGTATAGACATGACAACGTCTGTCGGATCCGCTAGTAATATATATATTTGTTGAGCGAAGAAAGCGAATTTTTAAATGAACGCCGCCTGTGCACTGAAACCCCTCGGCCGAAGAATCTCTACTCCAAAAAAAAAAACAGAATCGTAGTTGGAGGAAAGACTTACCTATACTTACACAAATATATATTATTTTTTATTCATATTTCAAATACTTCTTTCCAATAATTGTTCCTATGAAGCGGTTTGATTAAATGGACTATCCCACACAAATAATATAATAGTATTCAACCAAAGTGAACTTAATATTTTATTGTAGAAGCGAAACGATTTCACACATTCATCGCGAAATGTAGAAATAATGAAGCAAGATCGAGATTCGTATTCCGCCATTTTTGAATAAATCATGGCTCCCTCGAGACAATTTTATTCAGCCCTTCGCAGAAAAACTGCTTGTTTTAAGTGAATTGCCGGCCCTTGGGGCTTAATTGAACTATGTTTTCGTTTTCATTGGGAGGTGAGATTTATGTGCGGGATATTTTTGTATTACCTGAAGCCCAATTTAATGGTGATACTGTTATTTTTATTAGGGCGATTTTTGTCTCTATAATTTATATTCAAATGAAATGAAAAATAAATACGTAATAAAGCCTCTCTTTTTAGTGTATGTATTATTTGAGAATTAGTAACGCATAATTCAAATGAAACAGCAATATTGTAATAATAATTTATTACGAAAGATAAACTTGCCTAAATTTATAAAATAGAAAAATTTACTTTAACAATCAAAAATATAAGCGAGATGAGGTTAACCCTCTGAGGTTAAACTCAGGGAAACAATGTGGCTAACTGCATTTTACGTGTACATTTTCAATTTGAAATACACAGGCTATAAGCAAGCTCAGCGCATCTGGAGTATTATTCCGAAATAGAGGAAAATCGCAAAATTCAATTGCTTCTTGGGGTAACAATTTCACTTTAGGACTAACTGTATTTTAATAAATCAAATCAAGTCAAGTCAAAAATCATTTATTCATACAGGTAACACTATGTCCACTTATGAACGTTCAGCCATCGGTCCCCTCGCCATATTATAAAGAGATCGACATGTGAACTTGGCTACATAAGAAAATAGTAATAATACTAATTATACTGGAATAATTTGATAACTGAATGATTAAACGTCTAAATGATTTGATTTAGGCGTGGACTACCCTTAACATTTAGGGGGATGAAAAATAGATGTCCGATTCTCAGACATACTCAATATGCACACAAAATTTCATAAGAATCGGTCTAGCCGTTTTGGAGGAGTTTAACCACAAACACCGCGATACGAGAATTTTATATGTAAGATTTTGGCATGACTCTGATGTTCCAAAAATGAACACAAACGGAATTATAACAACTTTTAGCTACTCTCTCAAATACAGAGTTTACACACACAGCCATTCACATACTTATATAATATTAACGCTAATAACACAGAGACTCCCTAGTCTTTATATTTTCTTTTTATTTTTTAAACCGAAACTATTATCATTAGATTACTTAGTTTGATCTTAAACCAAATCATGTGTAGGACACTCATGACTTGCTTAGTAAAAGGCTCGTGCGGTTTTACAATTTTCATTTAAGAATAAGTCCGCAAGAGCTGTATTGAATACTAACAGACATACTTTATTGGCAATACCAACTGGTAATACGCATTGTGAACTCAATAGAGATAACTTTAAGAAAATATTTCTGTGGTTTTGGCAAAGGGATGATGATATTTTTGATGAATTAAACATTTAAAATCGTCTTATGTACGTTAGTGCAGATTATTTCTAAATAACTTAATCTCGGCCGGGCGTCTACCATCGGAATATTCCGCAATCGGTGGTGGACGCACAGGTAGCTAGCTAGGTAGTTGCCCCACTGCGCTAAGAAAACTCACTTCAAGAAAAGAGCGTACCAGTTCTTAAACGGGCAGGAAGGCACTCGCGAATCCTATGGCATTGAGAGTGTCCATGGCCATGGTATTACTTAGCATCAGGTGAGCCATCTGCCTATAAAAAACTACCTTCGAGCGATCTTTGCAACGTTTTAAGGAAAAAAAATACATGTGGTAAGCGCAAAACTACATAAATATATAACTACTAGCGGATCCGACAGACGTTGTCCTGTCTATACGTCTTTAATTTGAAAATTTCAAACTTTTTTAATAAGCTAAAACATTCTGGACCATTTTGATGAAAATTATTATTCAAATGTTATGACAATATCTAACGATCCAGCACATGGTCTACAATAACACAATGATAACAAAACTTTTTTTTAATTTGATCGCAGCGCTAACTGTCGGGACAGACTAAAATTAAAATTCGAATATTATTTAAAATTTGACAGTGCGATGGTAGCGCCGTCTGTCGGATCCAATGTAAAACATTCCAAAATCAACAACTACTAATTAATTAAAAAAAAACATTGTCCAGCGGACAAAATTGTGAATCTAAACCATTCTCGAATCTCCACGAACACACACAAAAAATTTCATCAAAATTGGTCCAGTCGTTTAGGAGGAGTTCAGTCACATACACACGCACACAAAAAATATATATATTAAGATAAACTATTTTAATTAAAATTATCATAAGGACAAGTAATAAACTACAATAGAGATATAAAGAAAGATAAAGAAGGTGCTAAGAAGATAGAGCCATATCTTTCTATTACATTCCTTATTTTCAAGACATATAAAAGAACGTTCGCAATAGAAAATAGAGTACCGAGACTTTTTTCACCGGCTTTTTCTCGCGGCCTGCACCCTCTGTCTTCTTTGCGGATGAGGAGGGGATGCCTACAGGTTCGAATTTAATGACGTGGAATAAGTGATACCTTGATGATCTTATGTTCCAAAATAAACGTATTTTATTTTTTGTATTTTTTAGAATGTGAATGGACTACTAAAAAGTATCCATTTATATAAATAGCCTTTAAAATCGATTCTTATCGATCAACGTAAATGTTAAAATATTCCTGAATAAATTCCTGTTAAAGTAATTACTGAACATTAGTGGTTCAGCTTTCGGAAGTTAACAAATACGCTACTTATCAACTAAGTTAATTTAACTTTGAGAATATCGTTTACGTAAACAAGAGGAGTGGCGCTTTCACCGTTGCAGTTACAATATTTATTTAATTTAAAATAATGCTGACAAAATGTACGGATATCGGTTGGGAACTGAATAATAAAATATAATCTTTATTTTATATAAATATGTTCAAAATGCACTAGAAGTATAAAGTAAGTCAAATGTTCATTAAATCACCTACCGGAGTCGATTCCAAAGTTTACTAGTTCGAAAAAAAAATATTGTTTTGTATAGCGGACTAGAAAGACTTTCAGCCATTAAGGTGATGCTGATGAAATAGTTATACCTACTCGTACTTTGCTGCAACGAGGTAGGAGAGGCGGACCCAACAGCTCTTCAGAGACGCAAAAACTCTACGTAGAGAGAGAGAGAGAGAGAGAAATAATGGAGATAAGATAATATAATATCAAAGAATACTAAAAAAGTATGGAGAAGGTGCAGTAAGCAAAAACTTCTTGCAATTTGAATATTAAAATAATGAATGTTCCAAAAACCTGTCCACGAAAGTAGTTGAACAAAACCACAATTCTTCATAAAATACTTGAGAGAATTGTTACTGCAAGTGCATAAATCATATCAACAACAGTCACCGCCTAGTTCTTAATGACTATAGTTTTTAGCCTCTGGTATAAGGCATAAGCGTTCATTTAAGATATTATTATAACCCAAATATTATATTAGGAATATATAAGGAAATTACATGCAGGTACGACTCAGATGTAAGTATATACTTTGATTTTGTTACTTTTGCTATGGGGCCGCGGGGTACAAGTGCCCGGCTAAATAAAAGCTGGCACTTTCCTCGTTCAACGAATAAGTATCGCAATACAGCGAGGTAATGTTGCCGCCGTGAAAGGTGTTACAGGAACCAGCTAACTCAATAAATTTTTTTATGGATTTTATTATGGATATGGTATTATAGATGCCTAAATTGCAACTAATATTAAATTTTAAGGTAAAATAATACAACAGAGTACTCTCTGGCGTCTTCCACTTTTAAACTAATCAGGGTGCTATTGACATTTAAAAAAAAACAATGATAAATATTTATAATTTGAAAAATAATAAAGTTTACAATATCGTTTCACACGGAAAGTATCTTGAAAACTTGGGAATAACTTAAGATGTTTAGTTTAAGTTTTATTTTCCACATAATTATTGTATCTTAACAGCTATTACTAATACGATAGAACTACTCAATAATGTATTATAATACACCGATAATTATAATAGTAAAAATACATTTAATATGTATCCATATACATAGATCTTATAACAAATAACATAAGTAGCTCTTGTAAACGTAGCCATAGTACAAACAAATAGGTCTATCTTCAATAGTTTTGCTTAACAGGATATTAATTCCGTACCTTCAGACCTTGCGCCAAGCATCTGTCGGCTAACAAAGTTAAGTCCTCGTCTTCTTTAAATTAATCCCTGTTCAACATCTAGAGCGAAATAAAACTACATTAAGATAAAGCACTTTCCAAAGTTCTCTCTGAATTGTGGTCACTTTAATTTAGGATTGCGTTTATTCTTCTTTAATTAAATTGTGATCTTGAATCTCGCAGCGACACCATTCATTTCATTTGTCATCCATCTCAATATTCGGTTTGTTCACGCCATACAGTAAGTATGTACTCCTATTTGGCCATGCCCTACAGCTGATTAAAACATGTTTTAATGTACTCTTCCTTTCCTGGCGAATCCTTTTAGGTCTCTGCAGTGAGGCTATGGAATTCACTATCCTCTTAGCTCCTTCTCTATCTCCCTTCAAATCTCTACTGTACAAGCATTGCCTGTCATTCTCAATTGTCTGTCTATTCATACTAACTGATCTGAAAGGATTTTATTTTTTATTTTAATGTGTATTTTTTAACTTCTTGCCCTTACCTTTTCTTATCTAAGTTTTTTTCTCAAAGTGGTTGGCTAGACAGCGATAGAATTGCTCGAAGGCGATATTGCCGCCAGTTGCCCTCCTAGTTATATAATAACATTTATTGAACTGTATTCTGTATTACGGACAAGAAGTGTTTATAAATAAATAAATGCTTTTTATATGTTAGTCATTTTATCTCATGTCATCTGAAGTGAGGTAATAAAAAACAAAATACTTGGCTTAGTCAAAAAATAGCCAAGGATTTCTACATTTGAGAACTAGCTGTAATCTATGATATATTTTCTAAGATTTTTAGCTTATAAGTGTATATAAGTTGATGAGGAAGATTTCTTTCCTTCACCGCACATGTTTTTATCATTATCTGCCTGTCTTTAATTTCTTTTTCAAATAAATAATAAGTGTAAATGTGTGTAATGTTTGTAAAGTCATATCTACTTGTATTTTATCATTTTCTTTTAATAAATATAATTAAATTTAAATATAATGTTGATTGTAGATAGAAAAAAACATCAGTGTCAACAGTGATTTGTATTCACAATTTATTAAAAACATTTCATCCTTATAATGAATATAACCTTTTGATATTAAACTTAACAAACAATACGCCTATTATTTAATTATTCATTACGGATCGCTTCAGGTACCTTAATGGAATGGAAACAAACACATACAAAACTATGTTAAATTTTCAATGAATTAATTCTATGGCTCCATTGCGTATAAATATATCATTTTGGAATGATCGAATTTCTACTTAAAATTATTTTATATCTATTTAAGGGTTTTTACATTTATTTTATTCTGCACTTGTATCTGTTTTTAGAGGCAAGCAATAGGTTTTGTCAGATGCTTAACGATCGTATGTAATGGCGAAAACCGGCAGGAGGCTTGTCTGATGTTAAGTTATACCGTCCATGGACCCTCTCATTGCCAGAAGGCCTAGAGGGCTTAGTTGAATGGGTTCGAAAATAATTCAGTGGGTAGCTGCTGTCACATAATGGTGGTGCGCAGCACAAAACTTGCCTTAAAACGCTCAGTTGTGGAACGACGGACGTCGAGGTATTTCGGTTGGAATTTCGTAAAATGCCTTGACGTCCGATGCTTCTACTTATGCTTAGCTGTAGATATTAATCCGAACAAATGGAAAGAGATAATGAAATACGAAGTAAATTCCATACGGAGTTTTAGTTACGTGATCGCCGAGGTTGCAACGACAGCGCCTTTGTAATCAATGGAGAGAGAAGTTCGTCGATAGTTTTTTTAACAATCGCATACTGTCAGGATCGGTATCTCTATTGGAAATTAAATGGTTGCTATTAGATTTTTTATATTTCTTGAATAAAGATATGCAAATAACAATAATTCAAAATCTGCACAACAGCTCCCGTACCAAGTTTAATACACTTAAAGTTATAAACCGGATCCTTTTACATCTCCACTAACAAGACAGCAAATACGTTCAACTTTGCAAATAGTCGTTATGAAACTGTCTCACTTTGAAAGAAGCTCTCGGCTAATAAGTCACATTTTGTCATTTCGTACTTAATTAAAAACATAATTATTATATGATTATATGTTCAACAGTTGCGTATTACATTTTTTGGGCTGCTAGGCTTTAGTAAACTGTCATTAGTGATGGCCAGACGATTTATCAAATCCGGCTTCAGACAAAATCACTTTTCGAAAGGCGTGGTCATTAGATCGTGCTACGTATTTGTATACTCAGATTACGAGAACACTGAACACTGCAGACTATCAAGTGTCAACTACGCTTCATCTGCTGTCTTCTCGTTATTATTGGCAATGCTCCTCGAAAATAAAGCGGATAACATAAGTTTTGACATAAAACTTCTAATGCGACTTTCAACAAGGTTGCGTTAAACGATTAATTCTCCTGGGAAGAGGAAATAGAAAGAGTTAAATGTATTAAATACTTTTTGTTTGTTTGTTCCCTTTTCTAGTAAAATGTATCAGGTATTCTATCTTTGGCTATATTTTCAGTGTATTTGTTTGTAATTATATATAATTTATGTTAGCTGTAGGATCACTAAATAAATAAATAACCTTGCTCAGGAAAAAATTAATCAGTAACACTTGTACGTAAGCGCACTTGCCTCAACCCTTCACTTAACATCAGGCCAGCCGCCTACCCGTTTGCCCCCCCTTCTATAAGAATAAAATAAATAAATCCTATGTCATTTCCACATTACGAAGTTTCACTTCTTCACGCACTATTTTATCATGTAACAGATTTTAAACGTTATATTTGCTGAACTGATCACTGGTCGACGCTTTGAGACTACGTTACTTTGAGGATTGAAATTCGTAGAAGCGGGAATACAGACTATGAATCGTTGCTATCATGTAAAATTCTCTTTACACTACATACTATGGCCATAGATAATTTGCGTCAGTGAGCCCCGGGCGTGAATAAAAATGTTGTCAAAGCTAATGACACTTGCTCGTTTGTTTCGGAAACCCGCATTTCGCTTTTCCACTGATTTTTCTGTTTTCACTATTTTTTCGTCGCCCTGATCGAATTGAAGCAATGGCGAACACTTTTTTTATTTATTTGACAACAAACATTTATGCGTTTGCATTGTCATTATTTTAATTGTTTGATGTATCAAGTATTTAGTTTTACAAAAGTTGAAGTATCAATTGACTAGTTATTTTACTGAAAGGAATATCAATATTGATATTTAAATAACTTTTTTTCATCTGGTTGTATATTAAAATATGTAAATAACGGGTTACGCTCTTTCAATTGTTATATTTTAAAAAGGCTTTGTATATACATTATAGTTACAACTTTGCTCAAGAAAAAAATAATCAGTAATACTTGAACTATTAAATAATAGAAAACTATTGGTTTTTGTAAGCGCACTTGCACCCTTCAATTATAATATCTTAATAATCTCAACAATTTTTTTTTCAAGATGATGTGACAGTTACGTAAAAGTTTGTATCTGAGACGTGTTAGTTTTCTCCTGGTACTTTCATTCGATCCTTATTTTTTCACATCCGGGAATTGATCACACGATCCTACTGTTATCTTTCCGTAAACATGACGCTTATGTGGAAAAAAAACCGTTAACACATACATACACAACAATAACTTAGATTGACGTTTACAAGTGATACATAAACAATTCTCGACTTAGATTGACTTATCTCCGCATAATCCAGCTTATTATTAATAGAGATATTAAATCTCCGCAAAAAGCTCACAAAAGTTTTATTAACTGCTCCTAACTCTAAAGCTCTGATGTCTACGTGTGCAATTACTCTTCTGATGCATAATAACGGCCAATAACTTCGATACGAATGCAATATTTCACTCGAGCTTAGCAGGTAGCCGATTTATATCAGACCACGTGTGGCAAAGTGGCCTAGATGCTATACACTGATTTACGAGCCTCTGCGAGACAATTTAAACCAAGTTTATTGTCAAATAGTATGCAGGTAGCCTCGGGGAATAGTAGCCAGTTAGGTCTGCGAGACGTTGACAAAATCGCGCCGTGAAATAGACAAATGTATAAATGAGACCGTGTTTTCTTATTATGGTTTTTATTAAAGTCAACGTGGACAACATACGTACCCTTACGTACGCCAAAAAATTACCATAAATCGTCCAATGGTCCAATGGTGTCCAAAAATATGTGTGTGTACCAAAGTACACAGGTAAGAAGTGAAACTTCTTAACGACATATCATTTTTCTACTATTTGCAACTTCACGAAAATGGGGTAGATAAGGCTTAAGCCTTAAGAAAAACAATTTTTTCAGTCATATTTATTAATACTTGCTAATTTTAACAGATTTATATACATTCACTGATACTTACAATCAAAAAGTGAGGTTAACCTCAAATAAATATTAAAATCATGCTCATACGTGTTGAATTTATAAAACGAAATGTATAATCACTCTCACTTTTCTTGTAAATTCACTTAAATTTGAACAAGTCTTTTTATTTTATCACTTGCAAATTAATATATTGTTATTCTAATTTAAAACCAATCTTCGAAACTAATATATTGTTGTTATTATTATCATATATTACATTATATTCTTTACGTCACTATACTAAACTTCGATTAAAAAGCAACATGGCGCGTAACCGAAAAACGTGACGTTTTCTTACAAAATTTATCCCATACGTCGATAAAGAAGTTTCACCTCAAGAAATCTCCACCACTCCTTTTAATTGTTAAAAGTACTAATAATATAAGAAAAATTGAGCATTTGCTTCGGCACGCGAATTTCATTCCAAGGACGTGGGTTGAAACGCGGTCTCGTTCTCCGTTGGGACACAAGTGTTCTATTACATTAGTCTCATACACATATCATTAGATTGGCTTGTTTGAATTACCTGCCCCACGGGTATACAAATTAATAAGACGTTGTACTACTTAATCAAAGAGACTAATCAATCATTAATACGTCACAGAGATCATTAATCAATAATTGCCGGCCACGTCCTGTGGATTGTAAGGAAATGTGGCCTTAAGATAACTTTCTTAAGTGTGAACATACACCTTTTAATCGTAAATATTGCAAACTACATCTCGTAAGTGGGTTCCTTAAGGATGTTCTATGGTTTCTCTGGCATATTTCCCAAGTGCTGACACTGTCCAATTGTAACTCCTACTCTCACAATGATATTGGGAGAAGCGTCCTCGCCCCATTGCCCGTCAAGTTGAGGCTTCGGTTCCAGCTTCCTTACTAGGTAATGCTTCAGAGTGTGGAGTTATCGACAGTGCCTTCTCACGCCTGACTGTACTGTACGAATTGGTAGCTGAGACGGCTCTGACGCCTCCTCATCTATTGCTGTAGCTGTGTTCTGAACACATTGATGGTGTAACACCCGGCGTTCACGCCAGCTAGCCAGTTCCTCCACCCACGTTAACACAATCACTCTAACATACAATTGGTTTATTAGGTAAATTCCACATTTAGCCACTGTGAACCTGAATACATTTATTAAAGTAATTAATTACGTTTAAAGAAGTTGGATAATTGAACATCAGTTAGCTAACCTCTCTCAACTCTTTAATTAATCTCGATTGAGTAATGGCGATGCATGTCGATACTGTGATAAATAGACTTTTGCTCCGAGCGTCTGAGACATCTATCTATCTATACTAATATAAGGAGGAAATATTTGTATCTTTGGAACGAGTAAATTTAAAATCTATTAGAGCCATTCATCATCATCATTATTCATGAACAATCCTTTCCCTATAAAATTACTATATAGGCTATAATATTTATATTTAGCCTTTTTTTAAAACAAATATCACAAATTACTTAGTTGTGGTATGCTCTGTTTGATGCAGACTTAACCTGTGTTATTTTTTATTTTTTTCAATATTTTATTTGGGTTGTCTAGAAGCTTTTAGCTGTCCTGTTTTGCTGGTTTGATTATAATCAAATAATTATTAACGTCCAGCTATGCGAAGCCATGCTATGCATGCTGAAGCTATGCGAATGTAATGAAGACATTATAATATCGTCAAATAAAATTCCATCAATGAGAATTTCGGTAAAAGGCAATGTCGCTAATATGAGTTCGCATCGTGATAGCGTGGCAATATTTCATCTCGTAATATATGTTTTCGCGTGATTTTCGACCAAATGTGCGTTTCGTGTAAACCATTTGCGGTGATGTATAACTGTCTTTATTGCTCCGTTGGTCACGCAGAATTATTTTATTAGGTTAAATATGATCACTATAACCCATTGTAGTTCCACTCGATTACTAAAAATCGCACAAATGTTTCTCTCTCAATTAACTAATACATCTCCAATAATTTATTTAAATTAAAAATTTATACAGAGGAGATTTACAAATATGTATAGTACAGAAGGTGAAAGGACAGTTTGAGTGATCGTCAATGTTTCGATTCGCTCTTCGTTAAATTCTGTACTAGCCGAGCTGGTACTGGGGAACTCCCACCCAGGGTTGAGAACAGTACTCCATGTGGATGGCGAAGCCGAAGAGTTTAAACATAACATCAAAGCGACCACGATCGCTGGAAACGTTTCATAGCATAAACCCACATTAGTTGATCATTAAATATATAAATTAGTAAACCCTCATAAAAACAAATCTGGTGAACCCGTATCACTTTGACAGATAATTTAATTCGCCACAAATATAATTGTGTGTTTCACACCGCTATAAAGAACGCGTTAATGTTAACAAAACTATTATATTTACTCGGGTTTTAACGATAGGGTTGTAGTTATTAGAACATTAGGATTTCATACATTTGCTCATATCTCAATGGTGAATTCGGTATTAAATTGATATAGTTTAATTTTGACTCAAAGCTTAGCATAGTTTTTTTTTCAATAAAATAGACATAGTAACATTATTGTATTATATGTTTTTTTAATGAGATAAAAAGACGTAACGTAATCTTCCCTGCAGTTGGGTTTCTTATTTCTGAAAGTCGTGATAGTGTCGCTGTACAATTTCCTCTACTCCGGTCTTTATGCCTGAGCGTCTGGATGATGGTAAGACCTTTAAGGGTCTTTCCATCATCTGGAAGGTCGCGCATGCTACTCACGGTAAGTTTTTCTACATTTTCTGGACCTCCAAGTCTTGCTTGGCCAGAAAAGATTACGATACGTTGGAAACAAAGTGTTCGAAGAAAAATTAATAATAATACATTATAATTCAAATAAAATTCTCTTTAAATTGCTATAGTTATAGGTGAGTCAATCGATTACAAGTTGATTTGTTGTCTAGCCTCGCTGTTTTCAATATCTGAGAAGTAAAATCGGATGCAGCAGAAAATTTTAACACTGACTAAGAAATATTAATTGTATGCCTTATAAGCGGGAAGTAAAAAAATATTATCTATACTAAATATACCTTTGAAGTCACGAATGTATGAGTTGCCATATTGAAATACTTCACGAGAGTAAAAAGTTTTCTGAAGCCAATCTTTTCCTCGACAAATTAAATTCCCGCTACTCAAATAATCTCGTTTGCAAATTCTCATTAATATTTAAGTGGCTTTATTAATATTTAATGTTTAAAGGTGAGGAGATCCTTATTTAATTAAGTGAATTCTTTACTTTTTCGACGAGTGTTTTGTACTTAGATATTATACGAAGTAAATTGCACTTTCAAATTACAAATTGTTTTTTACTCTAAGCGCAAATAACTTTTATAAAAATTAAGAAGCGTTGTTTAACTGTTGCCATATGTTACAGTAGTTCCTAAGATAAAAGATTAGAAGATTTTTTTTTCGCTAAACGAAACCTAGCCGCCCGCGCAATGTTCGAATATATCTCGGGCACTGTGGCGCTATTTCCTACATGAATTGAGAGATCTGCTAAATTTAATAATCAGAGGTGTCACTAGCGCCTATCCTTCTCCATAACATTTGTATTACAATTAAGACAAAGTAGTACTTACATTATTAATTTAGGTAACTCAAAGGTGTATTATGAGAAAATTACGAAACAAGTCCTCATTAATTACAGAACCTATCAAATCCCAAAGGTGACCTGCCTTTTGTTGTCTTTGTCACCAAAAGGAACTCCAATTAGGAAACAGTCGAGCGAAACCTTTTGAGCTTTTGCTTTTGTAACAAATTGACACTAAATTCTTATTTCTAACCGACTTCGGAATACGCGCTATTGTGTGACTTGGGTATAAGAATATTAAAATAAAATAAATCCCTGTAAATTATTTTCTCCAAGATCTTCCTGTGTGTGTAACACACGGCGTCATTATCACCGAATTCCAAAAAACCGAGCTTGAGTCACAAATTAACAAACTACCCGAGGTTACACATCAAACAAGCGTACATTCAAATAAAATAAAATTTAAATTTAAAAAGCTATAAAATTGATACAGTAGACAGTTAAAAATGTACACCAATATACTCATGTATGTAAATTGAAAGTGAGGATCTGATGTAGTGGAAATGAGATGCGTCGTGGGATTTGAGGTCGCAGCAGTGCAATTGCTTTTTTGCTATATATGCTGACATCGTAAACATTTCCTTCGACAGTAGTCATCTCGATAAATGATATGAAAAAAATCGTTAATATTGTGAATATTTTTCAGCAAAACTGTAATATACCGAGCGGGGCTGGTATATAGGCAGTCAAGTTCTGTAAGCCAACAACGCCACAGTTTTTGACTTAATTTAAATAATATTGTTTTCTCAGTTCGAGTTCAGAATCTGGTTATAATAAGTCATGTCATACAAGCATTAAATATGGTAAAGCGAATGCTTAGAATGGACGTGTCCGCTCCACGCGCCTGTTGACATCGCGTAAATCAAATCCATTCGTGTCCATTGTTGGTCGATGTTATAGGGATGTAAGATCTATCGAGCTTCAATTAATTAATTAAGATTTCCTTCGTTTCATGATTATTTGTCAATCTTATAGGCTATTGGGTGTTGAGCCTCCTCTGCCTGACAACCGCCGTCAACTTTTAGGATGTAAGCCGGTTTATTTACGGTGTTTCCTTCACCGTTAGAAGTATAGAAAGAAATCCCATAGATGCACAACCGGCGAACAAACCTACGACCTCAGTGATGAGTCGCAGGCTGTAGCTACTAGTCCTACTTAGCAGTTTATTTAATTAATAAAAAATCTATAGTATCAAGAGAACACCTCAGAACCGCAGAACTCATTCTGCGGTTCTGAGGTGAGCCTCAACTGTTAAATCCAACTACTGATTTCCTTTCTTAGTAAAGTCCAATCATGCTTATCAAAAATCAGTAGTGCTTTTAGTTTTTTAAAGATTTTTAAATAAATAAATAAAAATGTGTCTAGTCATTTTAAGTACATATGCATTAAAATGTGTAAGATTTGGAAACCCTTTTAAGTAAAAAGTAGCTGTTTCAGGGTTCCCAGCTCTTCCATAACAAACTTAATTCTAAATTCCTTAAAAGTACTTAACGTATTTCGTGCAAAGTCATAATGAGTCGTTAGTTTTGTAAAAAGTAAAATTCAAGTTTTTGGAAAAAATTTTAAATACTCCAACATTGTGCATAAATTAAACTAAATAACTAACTTTGTGGATGATTGGCATTAGAGATTAACCAGATATTTTTAAACTGGCTGAAGTTATATGCCTATAATAAAATAAAATTTAGATTAAGGCAAGTACAAAACATTGAACAATTTAACAGATTTAACAGCAAGTTAACATTATTTACATAACGTATCTTAAAAGTCAACGAAAACCTCTCACAACAAGTAAACAGAAAACAACTTTATATTACGATTAGAACCTTAATCCACCTACTCCAGGAAACGAGATTTGCGCCTCCTTACAGGATATGTAGCTTACTGAGTGATGTCGACTTGTTTTCAACTCTTCTACTGCGTCATTTAAGAAACAATTATACTTTTCGTTGTTATAATAAGTTGTGTTTTTTTTTGTTTTCTTATTCGTGTTACTGTTGCATATATTATATTATTTTTCGAGAAACCGTCCAATACTCTAACGCTATATTTAACTTATCTCCTTTCGTTTCTATTTGAGTGATGTTTTCGTATAAATAAACAAACTTTTCAATATTATGGACCTATCTTGGAATTGGATAGATTTTTTATCTTTTCTACTATAAAGGTACTCCTTTAAAAAATAATGTAACCATGTAATAAAAATAAGTAAGCATAAATTAAAAGTAAATTAAAATAAAGTTAAATATTTTGGTCCCTGTGGCAGTTTAGCTGGCGCTGGCATTTCAACCCTTAATATATAAATATTTTCAGCTTAATTTAAAGGTTACATTCACAATTATAACTAAAACACACCTTGTGACGAAGATTATGAACTAAGAAAGACAATGTATGAAAATATGTAATGTGATATTAAATATTCATCAATCCCAATCATTCTAAATTATGAAATCTTTTGAATGTAATGGAAACGATAATTTACGAAAAACGGATATCGATAATTGGCATCACTAACCGGGAGTTCACAATGGGCTGGCGTCGAATATTGAACAAGAGACAGTCGGATGAAATCCGTGGTCATTACACATTCAGGTCTACTAATACACGAACGCAATATGCTTAATATTTGTTAACAACACCCACATCACTATTGTTCGCACATATAAAGACATTAGCTGACCCGGAAAACTTTGTATTGTCATTTATATTATCACATAAAATTGCTGTTGGTGGTAGCAGTGTGGCGAATGGTGTACAGTTCCTCTAACCCAAAGTCTAGTCCTACACTAACCACTGAATTTGCACATATCCTCAGTGGGAATTACCTTGATAGACAGATAGCACGTATCAGTGAAAGACATCATCGCAATAAGCGCAGATTGTGTCGCTACTGAAGGTGATTATTTTATGTAAAAGAGGGGGTAAAGAGTAATTTCTTTACAAGCACTGTGACTCACTGAAGTATTTACGAATCAATTTGACTTAGCGTCCTTCAAGATGGAGGGAAAGAGGAGCTTGTTAAAGGTCAGCGACGCCCTTGGGAGCCTTCTAGGGCAGCGATATCAGTAAGAGTCTCCTGCTAGTTGCCTCCTGTCCTCTAAAAAAAGATCGTCTTCTGTTTACTGTTATTGTTAAAGTCAGGTCGGTGATATTGAATTCTTCCAATTATTCAGTTCATTGTTAATGGAGTTAAAGACAATTTCTTAGATAAATATATGAAGTTTCCTTTGAAATACACATACACAAGCACTATTATCACACAATATTGTCACTAAATTAAGGTTGAATAGAAAAAAACTGATGATTGTCCAAATATGATTTTGCATCTTATTAAACAGATTTGATTTTTATTCAGTGAATCTCACTGTTCTACAGTTTAAAAACCGCACAGTTAGGAAATATATTTAAATATATTTGTAGCGGATTCAAGCATAGACTATTTTGTCAATAAATCTTCTGTTTGATTTATTCACTCACTATTTTGTCCTTTAAAAAAACTAGATTATCTTAAACTATTTTTCTCGTTTTCCTGACAAAAATGAACCTAAAATAATAATTATGTATTTTAATAGAATTGAGTAGGCCTTTGTGATTAAATTTTTTCATAATGAAATGTAACAAAATAGATAAAAATACCCGACCCTTAAATGTAATTTAAAAACTAATAAAAAACTCGCAATCTTGCAGTCAAGGTCAATCCTAGGTCAAAAGTACTTATAAACCACGAGTATGGTGAATATCTTCAGAGTGGATGAATTGAGTTATGTCAGGACCGATGAATACCTCTTTCGGGAAAAGGCGTCAATGGCTGAATAAATACGCAGATAAATTATCAATAAATCAATTTTTTTTAATGCTGAATGTTTTCACGTATAGAATTTCGTCTAATTCAACTTTAAAAAAACCCTTAAAAAATTATAATTACATAAAAAAATATATTATAACCCTAATATAACACCGTTACTTAGCTTCACACAGATGCATCTTCATTTGCCTATGATAGGTATAACGAAGCATTGTAATGGTGTCAGAACTTTAGAACAGTCTCGTAGTTTTTGAGTTTATTCGTTACAAACAGGCATATATTTCTTTATAATATGAAATACATATACCTTTATTTATCTTTTTTAGTGTAAAAATAAATAAATTTCGTTACTACATAATGGTACACTGCACCTTGTGCATATTGCAGGCGGCATATTTGCATGCAAATAAGACGTCGCCGGCTCTTCCACTGGACATTGTATTAATTAGTAATATGAAACAGTATGAAACTCATAACGCTTTGATATTGTTGTGTTTACATGCAAATTGCTGTTCAGTTTGCATTTTATTGAAAAGAGAAATGAGTACAAAATTAAAGTAGATTTTCATCCCTTACATCTAAAGGCTGAGATAATAATAACAGAAGGCTGTTCAGATTAAAATGAACATTCACCAACGGCTGACACGGCTCACGTGCTCAAAATTTTGACAGCTGAAGGTACTCCATATACCGACAGCTCACAAGAATAATTTATTTGTTTATTTAATTTAAAAGACACACTAACGAAACACAGGGAACACGTGACATAAATCTGCTTCGCATGTACTCAGAACGTCGTTGAATGAGGACAGAGATCTCTTTAGAGAAGCATAACAACCGATGCTTGTCCTCACTGCCCCAACGTAAAAAAGGACTGAAGTGTTCCTTGTGTTCCTCTTCAAGAGGAAGTTCACTTGATTAAGACATTAAATCTACCAACTTATTTAAAATTTTGTAAACAAGGATAATGTCGATCAGGTCCAGCTCGGTATGATTGCAAGTGAATGAAAGCTAGTCCTCTCTTTTATACTCGCATTTATAACTATAATGTAAATGTTAATGTTATTATTTAATTGGCATAGAGATTTGGAAAATTGTTGATAAATTCGTTCGATTCTGTCAACATGGACAGAATATTGAGGTTTCCAAACAACAGTACTATACTATATAATACTGTTTCAAAATGCTAACCAAAGATTTGAATAGTATGATTTTAGGCTAAACTTTTTTAAACCACTATAAACACACAGCATTATCGACTATTGCATTATAATGAGGTATAAACCATAATTTATCGAGTATAACTCCTAAATCTCTCAGGGACCTTCAGTCGTGGTATTCCGTCAATAGTGTATTTAGAAGGGACTGGTATTTTTATAAAAAAGTAATTCGTGAACATTTTGTGACAATTAGAACCATTTTGTTAATATGACGTATGTGTGAATAGGTGTAATAAGTATTGAAGACATTGTTTTAGAACAATAAATCTAAAAGATGTGAATAAAATAATGGTTATTATTATTATTTTAAAGCTGCTCTTTCTCCAATCTATATTTAGCCGAAGGAGATGAGAGACTATTTACACAAGTAGCATTTCAAACCATCCATCAAATCCTTCACGGGTTACGAATCCCATCCGGTCTCTCTTATCTTCATTGTTTACAACGGCCAATACTTTGAAAAGCCGAGAAGTTAGAATGTATTAAAGTTGTTCGGTAAAGTACACACAAAATCGTTTCTGATAGACACTAAGATTATGTTACAATTAATTGCATATAAACAATTCAAAACTTTTTACACATGTTATGTTTTGTTAATATGTCAAACGGAAGAAACTGGCTGGGTGCTAGCACACATTATTTTTAACTAAATGTTCTGTTTTATTATGTACAATAAAGTTTTTTTTTATTTCATTAGTTTCACGGCGTTTCAAAATGGCTCCACTTTGGTCGAAAGATCAATTATATTTGGCGCCGCCCGTGTCGACAATTTGCACTTCAGGTTCTTGCACTTTGCATCACAATCGGCCATAACTGGATTTCGTTTAGATTTAGTTCTTCTTTAACATGTGATGTGATCATTGTATAAATGTAAAGAAATAATTATGTTTCTTAACTTATTATTTATCTATTTCATTTAACAGTTATGTTCATGTAATTTTTTTTCGTTAGTCTTGGGATGTATCTGTTAGTCATTTTAATTTGAATACGAAGTTTTTGTAGTGAGTACATCTTGAATTGATTATAAAAGAAATAGAATAAGTGTGATTTTCAACTGAAATAACAAACTCTAAATGTTGTATCTTAAAATAAATATTTTTGCAACACATTTGAGTTTTACTCTCTATTTATATTTTAAGGCTTTTGGTAAATCATAAAGACTGCACAATCCGTTTGAGGACTTTCGTTAGTGTGACACGACAATTATATTTATATTTATTATGTAATTAAGAATACCATTAGAGATTTCTATTGGACATACGTTAGATAAGTACAACGATATTGTATGGTGTTGCTATTCTAAGAAATCAAATGACATCGTGTTCTTTTATTACATGATCTCCGACAATAATTTAGATTATTAAGGCTTTTGATATGTTTCAAGCTGAATATTGCTATTAAATGTAGGGGTTGAAATGAATGCTATAATTTTTTTTAGGATTATATTTATTTTAAATATAAAAAAAAACTTAATATTAAATTTAATACATAGAATGAGCTACAATAGCTTGACTTTTCGGTTCTACATTTCAGAAACTTATTATTCAAGGGTAATATTTCCACATGTTAAAGTGAAAAAGTAATCGCCTACAAAAAATAATACAGTTCCGGTTGACATGGGATGTCCCTCGACACTCATGCATTATGTAGGACAATTGTTTTGACAAAATATGAAAACACATTCACTACGAATGTGTTCAATTATGTATTGTATGTAACGAGATTTTCTCTTTATTGTTACAAGCCTATATTTAAACATCACAGCTCTAGCTTTAAAAACAATATTTACGCTGCATTTTATTCTATAGTTATTTTTCAAATGCATTGGATTGGTACTACTACATGATACAAGGTGTAATTTGTTATCCTGTACCAAAATAACTTTATCTTAGCTTTCGGGTATGTATTGGTAATTTTAAGACCCATCAGACCCCGTATCGCTCTTTTACAAGCAATAATTTCCCATATATAAGCTATTTAGTCGCAGTTCAGCCCCATTGTATGGTTGAGAGTACATACTATATAATACGAGTGAAATGAGCAGGAGACTCAACTGACAATCGAAGGTTTTAAGTGATAACACCGTCCAAATATACTCACATTGACAAAGGGCTCACAAGTGTGTTGAGGGCCTTTTTTGAATAGGTACCCTCTTTTCTTAAAGTACCTAAGACGAGTTGGTACGGAAATATTTATTTGATTTAACATTTGACTAAATGCGTTCTTCTGAGTTATAAACATATAGCATAATAACATACCGTAATCATAAACGCTTTTTTGTAACAGTATTGAAATGGCAGGCAAAGTGGAGATGTTTTTTCCGACTTATTTTATTAACACAAAAATTATTATAAATGTATAGACAAAACTGATGATTTTTTTCTAAAATAGTAAATATCTTTCTACAAAATTACGGGAACTGAACAAATTGTTTCATTTTTGGTAAACCTTACAAATTACGGTTGTTTGTTCTTTGCCTCACTTGTTGATTCCCTGCGCCGAAGATAAAATATAGATGCCCCTTGCGTTATTTGTTATATTTTAAACCGTCTTCCTAAAAAGAAAATTATCAGGTTCACATGTAGATACATAGGTGAAATGACATTTAATTTTATTAGGCTTTCGTTTGCGTTTAAATATTTGTTTTCAATTTTTTACATAAGTATTAGTCATTTTTTTAATCGTTCATCGTTTTTTAGGCGGCCTGCACTGAGTTTTATGATCATTTAGGAGGCGTCCATAAATTATGTGAGGTGTTTAAGGGGGGGAGGGGGTCGAGTCAAATCTCATCTAATCTTACGTTGGAGAGAGGGGGGTCTCGGCAAATATCACGCAATTTTTTTTCTGATTGAAACAAAAAAGACTTTGTGATTGCTTCGAGGCACAAATTAATTCCAAGCGTGTATGCTTTGCGTGAAATCCAATGAGATGGGACGACCAAAAGCTGTTTCATACAGTCCAAACTTTGTCCAACTTACATAGCAATACAATAGTGTTTGCCACAGGTGGCCAAGTTGACTCTGTTTACACTGACTTCTCTAAGGCTTTTGACAAAGTAAATCACCATCTGCTCTGTCATAAGTTAGCGTCACATGGTATCCACGGCAGTTTATATAGATGGATCTGCTCATACCTAGACTCTAGAACTCAGTTGGTTGCGTTAAAGGGCTTCATCTCTGCACCTATCGCAGTTACATCGGGAGTACCTCAGGGTTCCCACTTAGGGCCATTATTCTTCGTAGTTTTTATTAATGACCTTATTCAACAACTGTCCTGCAATTGTCTCTTATATGCAGATGACTTAAAAATATTTACTTCTATTACTAATTTAGATGACTGCTTAACATTACAGCGTGATATCAATACCGTATCACAATGGTGCAAGACGAACTACATGTATTTAAATATAGACAAGTGTTTTGTCATATCGTTTACTAATAAACGAAACAAAATCGTATGGAACTACGTCATAGATGGTCAATTAGTTAACAGATCAGATGTTGCAAAAGACCTAGGTATCCTGTTCGATGACAAGCTTTCATTCCGTGCCCACTATAGTCACATCACGTCTAAAGCAAACCATCTACTGGGTTTTATTCTTAGATCCACAAAAGGTTTTAAAAATCCTCGTAGCACCTTGTACTTATACTTCAGCCTCGTAAGAAGTATATTAGAATACGGTAGTCCTATATGGTCGCCGAATTATAAGGTGCACATTGACGATATTGAACGAATTCAGAGGAAATTTCTCAGAATTTTATGTTATCGTATAAAACCTGGCCGGTCTAACTTAAATTATTGCGATAGACTCCTGAAATTTAAAGTTCAACCATTAGAATCCAGACGCATAGTCTTCGACTTAGTTTACCTTTACAAAATCACCCACTCCATTATAGACTCTCCCGAACTACTAGCTCACATTAGCCTTAACATTAGATTTAGTGCCCGTAGAGCTAACGAAGTCAATTTATTTTCCCTTCAAACTTATAAGAATAACATCTCTTTTTACAACCCTTTGACCAGGATGGCTCGTCAATATAACGAGATGGCAAAGAGCAACCACTTACTTGTGGACATATTCTGTCGCAACATCAATAAATTCATTAGTGTCGTTAAAGACATCCTCCATCGTAGGTTAAGTGCTGACCCTTGTGGTCCTGGTTAACGTTACGTTAAATTGGTGTCGAGGAACTTATTATTATTATTATTATTGTTTTTTTTTTACTATGTTACCTTTGTTAGTTATGAGCCTTTTATTGATGTAACATTAATTTTGCAGTGTGCACATGGTTTTACATTAGAATCCTGTTCATAACTATTAGTTTTAAGTTTATTTTTGTAAAGATTATAATGTGTTTTGTGCACCAAATAAATAAAAAAAAAAAAAAAAAAAAAATACGAAGTGGCAAGCACTCTTCGTCAACTGCAACTAGTCACGCTCAAGACTTGGGCACTCTTTTAACAATTGAGTCTTTGTCCAAATTTATAAAGAATATAGACAGCAAAGTTAAACCTGTTAAAATTAAAAAAAACACCTCACGTAATTTATGGACGCCCCCTTACTACTACAAAATTATTATAATTGACATCATAAGAAATTAAGTCTACATTGTATATTAATATAATTTAGTTGGTACTAAAATACAAAACGTCTTCGCCACAAATTATTGAAAACATATAAAAACGAAACAATAATTATTATAAATATAATTTTACTCCTCAAACAGCTTGAGCTAAAGTATAAACTAAACATTATATAAAAAACATACATACATATATGATTTATTTTATTTATTTCTTTATTGTATAAATAATCTTAAATAGTAGAAGTTGGTGTGGTGGAAACATAAACTGGACACAGTTTATCTGTCCACCAGGACGTCGAAAATATTTAGTTAATTATAATTAACTTAATAAAGTGACATAATATACAACAAAACACCTTTACCCTCAAAAATTGCACAAACAACGCACTAAAACAATCGAAACACCGCCGCTTCATACATAGCCGATGCAAGAAACCTGTTCTTGACGAGAATTCTCAATCGACTACAGGATGTGTTCTAATATTTAAATATGAATTAAATGACGAAGTCTGATTTTTGTTATGCGTAATTTATAATTGTTTGCTTTATGTAATAATTTTTTAATTTAAATTTAATATTGTTTCTAGTTATATTAGTAAATAGTGTATCTGATAACGAGTTTATTAAATTTGGAATAATATAGTCTAATGTTTTTTTCCCATATAAATTATTGTATTTGGGTAATAGAAATGCATTTTTTAATTTTCTACGTGTTGATTAGTGGTAGTGAGTTTTAATTGTTTTAAGATAATTTTCTGTAAAGTAGTTTTCGTTTAATAATACTAGCTGCACTTTCTCTAGTATAGGTATAATTTTGAAAAATGCAAATAGCTTTCTGTAGTCCTCTTTATATTGTGATTTTATTTTTATGGGAGCAATAGTTTTTAAAATACGTAATTGTAATGCAAATATTTGATTTAGATAAGTTTTGCATGTTCTCCCGTAGCTTGAGAGTCCATATGTTATAGTGGATTCGGCTAGTGCTTTGAATAGCATTAACAGAGTTTTCAGAGGTATTTTATTTTTTATTATAGTGAATTTGGCAAGTATCGCTCTTAGCCTTTCACAGACAGAATTGATTAAAACATCACATGGCTTAAAAAACCAACCTAAAGGAAATAATCACATTATGCTCAACTGTGATGCAAAGTACAAGTACCTAATGAATTACAAATTATCGACACCATATAGAATTTCCGCCAATTATAATTGAAACCTTTTTGATCTTTCGGCGAAAATGGAGTCATTCGGAAAAGCGTTTCTAATGCCATCCATTCGAAACAAAGCTTTTAATACCGAAGGCATTTCCCCTTCAAAGCCGATTGAAATTAGACCAATCGCCAAATATCTCTTTACGCATCACTTATTCAATGTACATTTGAAATATATTCACAACTCTTTATAGATTAATAGAATAAAGAACCAGTGTCGCTACAACTTCTCCGTCTTGATATCAGATTTCTGTATGTGTTTTTTTCCTCGACTTTTCACAATGTTTTCGTTCAACGAGCGAGCGAGTATTAAATGTCCACTGGTGCAAATCAGAGATAAAAAGCTGAAAATATATTATTCATCAATATAGCTTCCGCGTCATTTATCAATCAACGGCCTTAGGCATTTACATACAAATAAATGCTTGTTTGCAATTTCTTAAGGTAACTTTTATTATTGTACTTTTAATAAAATCCAGGATGTAATACTGAACGATGGCCAGATTTATGAATAAAAGTGTAATGTTACTGACCTCAGCGACATTTAGCCAGAGTAAAACCACTTCATTCCTATCTGCTTACACAAATACTACACCACAATAAAACTTTATTACCCATCGGCCTAAATGTTCTAATTAATAACAAAATATCTGCTGGCTTTATTTGGCAGTCCATTTGTTCACAACCGCCTACTGTCAAGCATTTGAAACTTCGTCTTTTATTGTTTAAGTACAGTAATAAGAGATTACAGAAGTTACAAGATCTAAATTATTAATTAAAAATAAATCTAATTGCACTATTTTAATTACAGTATGCTGTATCTGTGACAAGCGTAAACAAAATATGACAGAGACCGAAAAGAGATTTTTAGCTTAAAGAATTAACAGATTTATTGTTTGTATCAAACAAATGATTTGGTATGAAAAATTAAACAATTTTTTAATGGCGACCTTATCAGTTCATACACTGTTACAAATTAAGATAAGGTGAGCGAAAGAAGTGCAAATCTTCATAAGACGACATAAAACAAAGCATACAAAATGTATGTATATACAGTGAAAGGGAGAATAATACATAAAGACTTCATGAAATACAATTATTTCAGATCATACGATGAAGAAGCCAAGCGGAGAAGGATGGAACGTGAATTACATCACTAATTCGCATTATTGATAATAATAATTGTAAAAAATATCATATCATAAACACATAAGAATTGTTTTAAAGAAATTAATAACCAATATTTCTGCCAAAATGATATGACTCGTGTAAATTGAATTATTGTAATATATTATGTAAATGCGTAAAGGGCTGCTTGTATTTCTCTAGAGAAATCATGTCAAACACACACCACGTTTGGGAGATTTGGTGCTTGTAATACATAACATAACATCATAAAATAATTATACATAATCATTGGAACTTCAAAAATAAAACCTAGTATTGTCATTTATTAGCATAACTTTTACACATTAAAAAAAACTTTTTCAACTGATTGAAGCTAATATGTACCTATAAGTATTTTGCATAGTTTCAAGCCTATCCGACGTTTCGCGTGCTTTACAGCGTGCATTTCACGGTGACTGAAGACAAAGGTGTGTTGAATGTCAAAAAGTATCACAGCTGTAGAAAAAGTAATATTATCCGTATTTATTACCCCGAAATTGATATCGACTAAAAGATAAATGGATTTTCCAGACACCATGAGTCAATACATAACTTCAATCCGTTGAAAAAGTATTGTCTTTAAATAAAACCTCTGAAAACCTTCAAAAACAGAAAATGTTAACGGTTCAAAACAGATCACTCAGTCCACAATACCAATGTTATAAAGATGAATTTTGTTAGTTATAACACGCCACGCTATAGTCTTATAATGTAGAGATATATTATGTATAGTAGTTGCTGTTCAAAAATCCCCCGCTGATTATGTCCATCTCAAAAACTACGATATACAATCCTTATACACTATAAAATCTTCCTACATCAAAACATAACAGTTTTTGTTAAGAAGCTGGAGGCTTCCGAGTACTGAAATATTCTGACAGATATTATTTATACGATATCGTAGTAGAAATTAAATAAAAACTTAATCGTAGTAAGAAGTTGTTATAAGTTTGCAGTTTATTGGAAAACCATTAGTAGAGATATACTGAAGGTAGCTACTATTGTATTAATCATTATAATTATACAACAAACACCTTTCTCTGTCTGCCTGATATTTATAATAATATAAATATGGCAGCCGTGCGTAAGTTCCATCTGTATAACCAAGTAGGTCATAGTTGCCTGACACACATCTTCGATTTTGAGTTCTAAGACACTCAGAATCAGACGTCTTTATGAAAATTACAAGAACTACTGCTGTGAAAAGCATACATGGAAAGAAAACCCCATTTTTACCATGTGTCTATTTAAGTTGTTAATTTGGTTTGAATTACCTAAACTATTGCTCAGAAGATAATTGTATAATAACGTCGTACAAAGGTTCCATCTGCCGCAACATCTCACTTAGTTAAGCTCCTTTTACAAAAACACGCTTAACATTTCACTTGAAACATTAACCGCGAACCCTCTATGATACCCTGGTAATCCGGGTCCAAAAATAACAGCCTAATAATTGTATCACCCTTGCGTTTCAATAAATTATCCAAATAATCGTATTAAGAAAGAATGTTTTGAGGAGGAGTCTTTCTTTTGATCGGTCCATCTGGTTGGTGAATAATTATATCACGCCAATGATCTTTTGCCATCTGTGTTAACAACCACGTCTAAGTTCTCATCGCCTCTGCGCATTACATTTATTTAATGCAATAAGTCAAGCGAAAATATTGTTTACACATAATAAACATCGCATCGGAAAATAATAGTTGAAGAACCATGGTCTCTTGTGTAACCGTAGATTATTATACATTTGTGTCAACTTTCATGTTTTCACTGATATAAAAACGACGTCAAACTTGTAGGTATTCAATAAAAGGTGTCAATTTGACTTGTGTATCATTTTATACAATTTGAAAAGTTGTATATAACAGTAGAATAATAATAAAAAGAAAATAAAAAGTGTGTGTGTTAATCTAGGGAGAGATTTTGGGGTTGACTGCCGAAGTTAGTAAACTTCAGTAGTAGTAGGCCTCGAAAGTTTACTTACACTCACCAATATATCAGGACCTGGATGGTATTTTTTTTTATAAATCGTGTTTTTTGGAAATTTTATTTAAGTACGAATTACAAACTAATAAAATTAAGTTTATTAAGTTTTTATTTGACTGACATCTTTAAACGAGCAATTCTATGTTTAAGTTGATAAAACACAAATAAAATGACATAGCTAAATCGATTTATCGCCCCCGAAACCCTCTGTATACTAAATTTCATGAAAATCGTTGGAGCTGATTCCGAGATTCCAATTATATATATATATACAAGAATTGCTCGTTTAAAGATATAAGATAAACAGTTCAAAATAGGACAGTTAATAAAAAACTACATAATGTCGAGTTGGACATACCTAATGTTGTTAATAGAAATGTAATAGTAAACATACTAAAGAAAATATGAATAGTTTTGATTCCTTAAAATATCCAATTCAACTGCGAAATACCTTTGCCTACATAATGATGTACTCACATAATATTAAAAATGTACAGGGCACCGAGACACCGTTCGTGTGATTTTTTATATCCTTAGAACGTGAATAATTTGGGCTCTGATAAATAAACAATTTCAGATACACCGTTATGGTACCAGAGGGAATTACACGTGCCTGCCATATCTCTAGTTTTCCTCTACTTTCTGATATCTGAATGGAACTAGCATTAAAATATGAACGTTAAAGTTTAACATTATAATGGTTTCATTTCCTTTGAGATTTTAATAAATAAAATCAGAATATGGTGCTTTACTTGTTTAATTAATGAATTTCCTATTCAGCTAGAGTCACAGCAGCGAGGACTGACGACAAGGCAATCAAATAGTCCTTTATTTAAATAAAAATGACTAAGCGCTGACACTTACGCTATTGCTCCGTACATTAATAATAATGACTTTGAAATAGTCTGTTTACGCATAGATCTAGACATATAAGCATATCGAATAAACCACTAGCGTTAACAGTTAAAAACTCATCAGACTCTGTGAATAACAAATGATGACAATGTCAGCTCAAACCAGCGCCATCCCTTCCACACATTATATAGTCAATAAGTAAAATAATTCTTTATTGTTCTAATTATGTTTATAAATAATTTCACCTTGCCTATCACATGTAACTTATTATAGTTTATTAAAACGATGAGCGTTAGAAACATAGAAAAGATATCATATTGGGAGAATTTGATTTGATATTCAATATTCTTCCTCCGAGAGAGAGGCTTCAACATGTCTGTCCGGTGAGCTATTGAGGTCTGAGAACAGGAAAGCGTCGCTGGGGGCCAAATTGGACAATAGGGAGGATCCAATTCATGAAATGGTGTTATTGTTTTGTAACACGGTGCATTGAGTTTAGTAAAACAGCACTTTCTACTTTCAAATTTTTGTGAAAAATATTATTTAGCTTGGACTACATTAAATGAATTAAAAGCTAAGCAGAGCAATAAGACACATGAATAGTTTGCCTAATAAATGAATAGAAGGCATACTGTTGTAAATGTATTAGCCTATTGTGTGCGATACGCTTCAGTGCTCAGCAAAAGGGTGCCGATTGCCTCTAATGGAGCATATTTCGCTTCATTCAATGGGATCAGGGAATAGAAAATTGTTGCTCTAATGTCTCAGGTACGATACATTATTTTAAATGATTGGGAGTATGGACTTCTTCTTCTTAGTATTAGATACGAATGTTAAAATAACGGGATGGAATATGTAGTTTATTGGAGAAAAGGCTGTAGCTGTGTGGATATAGTTTTATATTTATAGTTCTTTTGGCACGTTTAGGGAATTGATGAAAGTAAATTTTTAGTATGCGCGTGCACACCTAAAAACAAACAGCCTAAACAATTTGACATACTATTAGATAAACTGTATAATATTGGAATTCGTGGTAACACTCACGAGTGGGCCAAATCGTATTTATTCAATAGACAACAGCAAATTGAAATATTAAAAATAATAAAATTTCGATCACAAATCAAAGCGTCAATGCCTCAAGGAAGCGATGCCTTCTGATTTTGATCTATATAATTGAAGTTCCAAAATACTGCATGTATATTGTTTGCTGGTGCCATCTCGATATTAATATCAGTTAAAATAAATGAGACTTAAATACAATGCTCCACTTGACAAATAATAAAACAGTTAGCAAGTTAAGAAGTAATTGCATGGAAATAAACTGAAAAAACAAAACTAACGGTATAGATGCACCGCCGTATTTACATGCAAACAATTTTAGTTAATAAAAGAAATACTGACTCCTTCAAGCCTCATTTACCTAATTCTTAATGGCTGTATTGTAAAAGAAATGTTAGAGTATCTGGCCTTACTTTTAGCATTAAGACGGTTATCTTCTTTAGTTTTTATTTTATATTACGTTTGTTGTGATGTAAATCATGCATTGTTTTATCATTAAACATTATCCTATTTAAAACCAAATTTATTTTATTGCTTTTATCGATTGATTAATAAAATTTGTTATTAATTTTTCGAAAAAAATGTTACGCTTTTTGTAGTAGGTCACGAACATTTGTCGATTGTAATGTTGTTATATTATAGAACTTTTGATACGAATACTTATTGCTCTTTCTTTTTGATTCTTTTGTACATTCACTACAGCGTGTTTATCAAACAAATATTTTGATAGTTTGTCAAATTGCTTCTTAAATGAGCATTATTCGTTGCTAAGCCAACTCCGTAACACATAAGTAGGATTTCGTGTCGCTGGTCCGGTTGAATAACTCGCGAACTTTAACAATAGCTGTTCAAAAGTTACAATTTTTCCCTAAACTGTCGCAGAAATGGCAAAGTTTTCGTAGCACCACTTCATATCACCCCAATAATAATAAATCTTATTAAAAAGTATTATGATGTAAGTACTTAAAAAGAATCTCTTAAAATATAATCTGTATTCTCACATTATAGGAGAATGAACCTATTAAAGCGAGTTTGTTGTATAAGTTCTCCAAGTAATCAAAATTCTTATGTTTTAGCATTTTCCAAAAATATAACATACCTATACGTCGAACTCGCTTTTTCAAAGTCGGAATAACTCATATAGATTTCGTATAGTTAAAGTACTCATTATAAAATTCTCTCTTTCATTATGTATGTTATAATAATTATTTATTATAACAATGAAATATATAATTATTACAATTTTCTTAACCCACATAGAAATAATAATAATAAAACGGCTTAACTGAACAATTTCTTTCCTCCAACACCGATTTCGTTCCTTTTGGAGTAGCTGTAGTGCACAGGCGTTGGTGACCCAAGACCTGGTGCTTTCCTCGCTCAACGAAAAGGTATCCCAATACAGCGAGGATATGCTGCCAGAATTAAAGATACACATGTGCCACAGGGATAAATCTTATTAAATTTCTTTTAATTTTGTTTTATAATTTTTTATAAATAATATTGAGATTCGAGTAATATATAAGTGTAATATTGATATATAATATTAAGGACCTGGATGACCGAGCTTTGCTCGGTATTTTTTTATTTTTATAAATCGTGTTTTTTGTAAATTATTTTTAAGTACGAATTAAAAACTAATAAAATGATGAAATATGAATAATATTTTTCGATCTTACCGACAGAATAATAAAAAAAATTGAACTGGTTTTTATTAGGTTATTAATTTAAAGAATGAAAAGTCATGAGTGTGATGGAACACGAATAAAATGAAACTTTCTAGAAATGATTCCTAGCTAGATCGATTTATCGCCCCCAAAACACCCCGTATGCTAGATTTCATTAAAATTGTTGGAGCCGATTCCGAGGTTCCAATTACATATATATATATATATATATATATATACAAGAATTTCTCGTTTAAAGATATAAGATAAGATAATATATACACAAAAAAATAAAGTACACAAGACGGGGCACTGACGATACACCGGACCCACGCTGTGCACCACCTTAATATTCATAAAAGATTTAAAACGAAATAAATAAAATAATTCCGAAAATTATTATTTATTTATAACTAGCTTTCGCCTCTGTGAATGCCGTAAGATTCTTTGTAAACTTTAAAAATAATTCAATTTTAGACAATTTATATTAAACCATAATAGATAATTCACCTAAACCTGTCTCGGGAATAATACAATCTCAATTAAAGAAAAAATATTGATAAAGTCAGAGAGGCGGATGACGGCTGTATTTAATAAAAGGTAATAATTATAAACCCAATTCACAAAATAATTTCTAACTTATCTAGTAAGCTGATCTGGTGAAATATAACCCACGTGCCAGCAACGTCTGCTTCGCTCCGTTCTATATCTCTATGAATTTCCCAGAAATATTGATAGCACGCTGGAGAAATTTTATTGGCTCTGTGATTTATGACACAAACTGTACAAACCTTTAAAAATATGTTTAGCATTTAAATTTGAACACAATTTTATTATTTCTCTTGAATAGTACACTTAACCAATAGATTCCTGTAGATTCTAGGTTCCAATATCTAGTATTTTTTAAATTTACCTGTTTATTTTGAAATAAAATTATATAAACAAAATATGAAATCATTTTTTTCCCCAAGAAAACAAAGGCAAACCAAAAAATGTATTTGATACAGTCACGGCGACATAATTAAATCTAAATATATATAATCTAAGTATGTATGTCAAACAAAAAATACAATTACGATGGTTTAACAGTTAGTGATTGCCTATCTTACATTCGATTAACCTACCTACTTCAAATCCCCATGGATCAATGACTCAACGAAATATATTTACAATAGACGATTATATACTATCGACATATTTGTATGTTCGCAGAGAGAATTCACAGTAGCGATATTGTGTATATTATGTGTTTAATTTGTACATTATTATATTGTATTAAATGTTTTTCGTCATTATCGTATTGGCATAGGCTGTCAAGATAGTGTGTATATTTGTGAAATAAATGAAATGAATAAATATATGCAGACGAAGTACAAGTCAGGTCAGAAGGGCGAAGTAATTATTTGATTAAGATTCACGACGGACGCGTTAATTTTATTAAGTCTTTTATACCGTCCATCTCAAAGAACTAATGGACCATTTTAATTTTATTTAATATTCTTACAATTAAATTAAATTAAATAAATTAAAAAAATGTGAGCCGTCACGGGACGCCTGGCAGATGTGAAACATTGATATTATTTTTTTAAAAGTAATATGCAGAAAAGAACAAACTGTGATAGGAACTAAATATGTTATAATGATAAAATAAAATACTAAGATTTTTTTCCAGATAACGATGACTATTTGTTGAATAAACATTATATTCATTAAATATTTTTAATGTGAAATTTACTACTGCATTTAGACTGTATATCATATAGTGTGGCGACGCGTCGCCACGGTATGCGTCGCCACGCCAGAAATTGGGTTTACGTGCGGCTATAGATGTTTCACATCAAAATAAATTAGTGTAGCTTTTTAGGTCTGGGCCTCACATTTCTGTATCTGTTTCATGATCATTTGTTAATCTAACCAAAGTAGGTGATCAGCCTCCAGTGCTTGACACACGCCGCTGAAAACGTCGGTTTCTTCAAGATGTTTTCCTTCACCGTTCGAGCGAATCTTAAATCAGGGAGATTGAGAAAGCATAATAAAGAGGACTCATTACAACGGCATAATTATTAGTTTTGCTAAGACGAAGGCCATGTTTATAAGTTACCAGACAGTCCATATAGAAAGCAAAGTAAGAGCATACCTATAACTGGACATACTTATACGTATCTACATCACAATAAAATTAGATGCCACTGCACAAATATTGTAATAGTAAATAAATACAGGTACCTAGGCTTGTTTAGAAATTTGAGGATAAATACGTGTTCTACTTACGGTATTCAGCTAACTTGCTTACACGCCTAAATAGATTATACACAAAACATACACAAAGATCTTATATATATATATAAATATTATAACCTCCGTTCTAGGTCGGATAAAGTGAAGAAAGTCCGAAATACCTATATTAACTTTATATAAATATTAGTCATCGTTTCAATATAATTAAGAAATGATCAAAATAATTAAGAAACTTCAACCGAATGAACACGGGGCAAACCACTAGTTTGAAATGAAATACTATCTGCTTTGACCGTTTCACACGTACGTGCCAAATAAACCAACCAAATGAAAAAAGCAAAATAAAGTAACCGGGGCGTAGCACTCACGTAGCGACCACGAATATTTGCTACACGCGCTACGAGATATTTAAAGCCTTCGGAATTCGGATCAACATTGAGTTTAATCATTTACAAACCATATATTATATGTTAAAGCAACGGATACAATACATTTAATCTTAAAAACATAGTTTCCTGGTTCATCCATTTAAAAAAGTAAAAATCATTACGTATTATTAGAAAGTTGTAAGTAGCCTTGGGCACAATAGCTTTCATTACAAAAAAAGAGGCAGTTATTTTGAGGCAATGCAGGTCTTTATTTGGGCACGTCGCTCTTGCCTCCGTCAATATCCCAGCCATTTTTTGGCAAGCGGCCGGATGTGATGTATTTGATCCCTTGACGGGAAGGGACGGACTTTGCTGGACGCTACTTGAGTGGATACGTTAGCTCCTTCTAACCTCCCTCGAACAGACACAAAAGCTAACTCGGCCGCTGAGCAAGCGAAGGATAAAAAACGGCAGCCTGGTGACATGTGGCCACATATTTTTATTTATTAATAATAATAATATTTATTTGCTAGAATATGATACAATAATGATTTGGTGATACAATCTAATGTTCGCATATTCTTATACACATACAATGGCGTGCAAATTCGTCTTAAATTGAATTTTACATAGATATTACATTTGAGTCATAATATAGTCAATCCTTGTAACATAACATATATATATTGTAAATAATAATATAATTATTGATTTTACCAATGAAACTTTTTGCTTTATTCGTAATAGTCTTTTATATATTTGCCACTGAAACCTCTATTTAAATTTCAATTATAATAAATAACAAAGGCTGTATAAGAACAGCCATGTGCTGTTGAGCAGGTCCCGACAGTTTTATTGCGAACGCTAAAACACTCATTAATACGCATTTTATTACCGCACAGTTGGAGCCTTATTCGCGTTGCTTTTTATTGTTGTTATATTGTATTAGGTTCTACTTCTACTAGAATGATATACTTAACGCGAAATATATTTAATTAAACTTTTATTTGTTACATAAGTTTATTACGTGAGTAACATAACACGCCGCTTCGAGTGCATATTCATTTATACTGCTGTTTAATATGTATACCTATACATATTATTTTGTGAAGTATCACCAGACATGATTCTCGTTCAAAATCTTATATGATTATAGGGTGATGTGGATAAACAATCTTAAACCATTCATGTTATAATTGTAAATCTTTATAAAACTGTTCATTATTTTTTCATCTATAAAGTGACTGGTGACATGATTTTATTATTATCAACTGAACTATTCCATGAATTAATAAATACAGTCTAGTATTTGAATTACCAGTAATTTAATACACTTGTATTTATAATTAAATTGTGTATTAGATGTTATGGACATTAGATTTAAGATATGGTTCACGGAAGCTTTGCTAGAGCATATGCTCTAGCTGATATCAGCTAGGAGCAATTGTTATCAGTTACTGACCGGTTAGTCAGAAGTATAGGTATATATAAATAGGTGAACTGTAGAATAAAATATAAAATTTTCAACATAGTCTTGGAAAAATGCTTCCGTCTCTTAAATTGAGAATATATCTGTCGGAGGAATAGAAAACTCGGAAACAAGTGAATTTTTATTGGTTTCAGTATTTAATGGCGTCTGGCTTACCGTTTATTATTCAATTATGGCTGTTTCTCCAATCAATTGTACGCTTGTTGTTTGAACCACTCAATTCTGCTAAACATTTCCCAACAAACGTATTTCATTGGGTATATGAACTGAAATTAAAATTTATTGCTTGCATTCTATCCCTTCGTTATAGGCAAAGAATGAAATTAAGGAGATGCTCTTCATCTGACGATGTTTTTTGTTAAGTATGTGTATGCAAGTACGAATTTGAATGAAACATAAAATTGAAATTTTTCTGTTATGTAGTCATCGAATGCAATACAATATTTCATATATTTTTAAACCCTATTTCCCACATCTTCAATCTTCAATATCCGTTACAGATGTGCCTCATCTGTCAAGTGGAACATAATCTTTATATCGCTCGTTGTGTAACGTCGGAGTATTTGGTAATATGAGAAAAGGTTTTAACTGTATTATTAAAAACTTTGTTTCTAGACTTATGCTGGTGGTAATAATTGGCCAATTACGAAGAAGATGAATTTTGTCTGTAGTGCTATAAGTGGACTTTCTCCACCATAATTCTTATATTCTAAGATTGGCATTTTGAAATTTTCCCTAGAATGCTAGAAGAAGGCTAGAATTGGAAAGTCAAACCTCACTATCTAAAGTTGATATGTTTACTTTTTAAATGAGCAGTAGAGTAATTAGCAACTCGGCACAAATAATATTTAGATATATCTTTTACATATTAGCAACCACTAAAAACTGAATTCGTCCAAAACTAATAATAGAATTACCTCAATAAAATTTAATATAATATATTCAAGCTAAATTCGACCAATTTCAATGATTTATTATAATCTGAAGCTAACACAGACCCTTTATGCAAATACTATTATTTTATTCCGTGAAATATCTTATTATTATCATCATTTTTAGACCAAAAAACGAGTATTTTTCTATTTTTAAACACTTGTTTAAATAAAGATGTAATACACTAAAACATGCAGACCGTACACAATGCAGGGTTAAGCCTGAAGCATGCATCTGAATGTTTTATTCGTATGAACACAGCGAGCGGCATCCAATCCCTCTCATTTGCATACAACACCCAACAAAATCGTTTGCATTTTATTAAAACCTGTATTAAAACATCTTGGCTTTATCGCGACTAGCCAAAGCGTGTTGGTAACAATTTTTATTTACTAAAACTACAAAGTGTTGAACTGGGAGTGCCATTTTCTATGTAAAGGTTTTGCGATCATATTTTCCTTAGAAGTAGATAACGTTGCGAGGAAACCAGCATCAATACAACAAATACAATACACAGTGGACATAAATATCTCTTACAAAAATACAAATCTTTCCTCTTCACAATATAACTATAGATTTATTTCACCTCGATGAAAAATGATTTTACCCTATGAATGCTATTTCTATACATTTGTTTCCGCACTACATTTCCCTACATATGTTTTAGAACTTCTTCAATTCTCCCTTGCGGATAATAGATTGATATACTAGATGGATAATTACCGTTTACAGACCCAGTTTTACCAACGTATTTGTAAGACGATATATCTCATCTCGTGGCAGTATTAAAACATAATACGAGTGCACTTCTCTCAACCATTTATCTCTAAATCAATTTATCAGAACATCCACACGAGAAAACGCACATTTATTATCGAAATGGACACCCTTTTCTCTTTTCTCTGCATTTGTTCGATAAATTTTCAGAAACTCAAGCCTTAGAGTGTTTTATTGTAGCTCGCTTTATTTATAGTCTGTGGAAGAATTTTCACGCAAAGTTAAAACTGTTGAAACTTTTGAGGTAGAATATTATCTTGTTTACGAACGGTTTTAATGGAATTCAATATTTTATTGTTTACCTTAAATGCAGATAACAAATTTATCAATATAATTGCACTTTTAAACTGTTTTTTGATGAACATTTAATTTAAGCCAGATATTTTTTTTATATAACACTATGGTTAACTTTAACGAGCATTTATTTATTTTATTTCTGAATAGCTGATCTGCAGAACGTTTAACTTAAGTTCTTTTCTTGGTTAAGACCACAAAAATTTACATTTTTTTTATTGACTATTAAATATATTCATTTTCATATGCGTTTAAACAATATCGAACTTTGAACTTCATTAGAGATAAGTCATATACTCTTTAACTCCCAATAGCGATCTCGATTTCACTGTTGAGTTTTCGATGCCAGAATTGTGGTATCAGCTCTCCGGACATTGATAGAACTATATCGGAATTAATCAATTAGTGCAAAAGACGTAAACAAGTCCACGTACAATGGACGTTCCACTTCCAGCCATCTCTCGACTCACCGTCATCATGAACCATTCTATAAAAATTCCTCATGTATTCGTGTACTTCTATAACAGTTTTAGATAAAGATTTTATTAAATTTTAGATGTTACGTAGTTATATTCCAGCTGCCCACTGAATTGTTTCTGAACCAATTCCTTGTCTTAAAATGTCAAAATAAAAGTCTTAAAATTTTAGTGTCCATGGGCGGTATCACTTGACATCAGGTAAGCCTCCTGCCCGTCTGCCTTGTGTTGCATTAAAATAATAAAAAAAAAATTTTCAAATTTCTAACTTCTAACTTGAAATACATGAAATGTTTTAATAAAAGCAAAATCAATTTTCAAAGTATCAGTCGATTGACCTAAATTTAAAGTTAATAGCATTATTGTGCCGCTTAGAAGACAGTTTAATCCGAAATGTTCAGTTATTTTTACGAGTTTCTGCTCTTTGAGGAAGCCACTATTATTGACAGGGCCGACAATGATTACTTTTTAAACATTATTGGTTTTTTGATATTATTTAACTATTGTGATAAAAATAATGTAATCAGTGAAGAGTATGTTTAGAGAGCTTTCTTTTATTTTAAGGAACTTTCTTTCATCTGTTTTTCGATTAGATGAGAAAGCAAATTATATCTGAGAATGAATTAAATATCATCTAAGCCACGAAAACCGCCCTAACATGTTTACTAGTTCTTTTAAATAAACCTCTTCATCGAGGTTATTTCTCCGCACGAGATCACGTTAAATGAACTTGCTGATTTGATTTGACGTCCATGCAACAGGTGGTGAAAGGAGGTTGTATTTCTCAGTAAATTTCCAATTTGTTACATAGTTTGTTATTTGTTTATTTTGTAAATGTACATGGCAAATATATTATTTGATTCTTACGCTCCTGTGATGATCTTGCTGCTCTTGACAATACGAACTCATCGTGAGCAAAGGTCATATACTATGTATATAATCCATATAATAATGCCAGTTTATGTATTATTTAATACATATTAGATAATACATATAACATGCTGATTACTTATTAAAAAATAAGGTATCTGGTATCCAATAAAGTGTCTGTGACACAGAAAACCTTATTTTTGACTTTGTGTCTTTCAAGATTCTTTCTGGCAGTGTACTTGCACTTTTGGTGTGTTTCCCTGTACGGCGATGTCACAAATCACTAGTGAGTACATGGGTGGTACATATTACTTTACTTCAGAGTTTCAGCCATATTATATTAACACAGCCCTAACTTTGTATTGACCGTATTTTCACGCTTACAAACAAAGTCCTAACTAAAGATTTCTGTTAAAGATTTGTTTCAAAATAAACAAACTATCTTTTACCACATTTAGATCTGTAGACATTTACTTTAATACTGTGAGATCCTGTGAGTTTTGTATTGATTCCCAGCTATTGGAAGTGTGTTTAAGTTAAGAATTAAAATTTCCTTTTAATCGAAATGTTTTTGTCAACCCAACCCGGAAATTTAAGTTGAACCTTTGCCATCTGCAGTGAGATAAGAAAGCCACTGGATATATACTACTATAAATAGCATGAGACTGAATTCAACTGTAGACTCGTATGTAAATATATGTAGTATGTATGAGTGTTAATGTTTTTAATATCGATATATATATTTCAGTCTATACAAAAAGTTGCAATAAATAAATACGATGTTACTATAAGTACCTGTCGTATGGCTAAAACTTCTTGGATTCAACATACTATTGTATGTTGAATCAACATACTATTGTATGTTGAATCAGACAAAATAATAACAATACAGACATTACAACATACTATTCTTCTTGTCACTCCATACTTAAAATGTATTCGTAGCACAGATTAATGCGCCTAATTAGTTTCCTCTAATATAAATCGGTGTAGTTGAAATGTACTCAACTTAACTCAACTTGAACACTTTCCATTTGGGAATTTAACCCTCAATTGGAGCTTTATTTACTTTTAACAACATAATCAAACATAGTTTTACGTTACGTTTAGGAATTTCAACATTTACTGATTTGAGTGTTATTTTATGTTTTTTGTTAATAAATACTCGTATTTTATAAGAAATTACAATATTTAGTATATTCTTAATCTACATAGTAGATAGGTAGTAATAATAATAATTAAACATTGATAATTGGAAATTAAACCCAATTTAAAAATATTGGTCGGCATTTCCTCGCTGTATCGCGATATTGATTTGTTGAGCGAGGAAAGACCAGCTCTGGGGTCGCTGGTGCCGTCAGGCGCCAACGTAAATCTGTGCACATGTGCACTGGAACCTCACGGCCCAAGAGTCTACTCCAAGGGGATATGATAAAGATACTTGTATTTAATAATATATTATTAAGAACAAAGTAACATTAAATTTAAAAAATCGTTTGTTCAGATATTGATTTATTGAAAGAATTGAACAAATTTAAATTTATAATTGTAATGGTTATTTTGAAATGATAGATAGAAATAGATAATAATATGTCCTTTAGTACAAGGTGCAAGGCCGTGGTATAAACACGACCAAGAATTACATCATTCCAAATACGGACCCTGATAACGAAACTGATATTTCTAAACAAGACATATAAATCTCCTATTTGCGATGCAATTTGCTTCGTACAAAGTATTTCTTAATGTAAAACGTGCTCAGTCGAATTGCTGAACTAACGCACATAAATTCTATTCGCTGGGGCCCAAACTGCAAGCAGGCTCACTGCCACAGGACGATAAAAACAGTTGCTAGATTTACACTATTTTATTTGTCTATCGATTAATTGGCGCTTTTTTCTCTGGGCATTATATTTATGTGGCTGTTACGTAGTCAATTAATTTTTAAAATAACAAACGTGATGGTAAAGCACTTCGTTACGTAACGCGTTACGATGGGTATGCGGGTGAGCGCAGCGTTAGTCGTATTTCACCCAGACGTTTTTCTCTTGACAGTAAGGATGTAACCTTAAACTATGACCGTTTTTGAAAGTGATTATAAAAATATAATAAATGAAGCAATTGATCGACCTCGAAACATTGCAGAAATTAATAGTTCAAGTTAAATTAGTTTAAGTTTTCACTTCTGTCAGGCTTCCCGAGTCGCACATATATTTTTTTTAATATTAGATGTTTTTCTCCACCGCATGAAGGACTGTTAACATATGTGTACATATACAGTAAGTCCATTGGTGCATAGCCAGCAATTAAACTTACGACCTCACGAATGAGAGTCACATGCCGAAGCCACTAGAACAACACTTTTTGTCATTCAATTCAACTATTGCAGTTATGTATACATTAAAGTTCTGTTGTATTTCCAGCTCAATATTTCCTACAATATTTTTTCCTATATGTTATTATTAATATCTGTATAAAGCCACAAATAAAATCCTTCGTGCAATAATGTTGTAAGTAAATTTTCTGTCTTTGTTTCATTCAAACTTTTTAAAGTTTCTTCGCTTAACATCTTGAACTCAGGATCTTGTCTTCGCGATATGCCTTCACTTAACTAAGTATTGTCAACGAAGACGCATCGTAAGACTACGTACATATGATAATTCCCAAAGTGGCAACTGTTGTACCCGTTCTGTATTACAGGAGCATAGCTTGCTCAGTCTGAATTAAACTTATAAAACATTGGCCGAAGTTTCATCTTTATGCACTAGTGCTTTCCCTGGCTCCGCACAAATGTGTGCAGGGTGACTCACTTTAAATTCCATGCTAATTAATGCAGCTTAGTGTCTAATAAAGTCCTCGAATTATTTTTTTGCCATTTTAAACATGAATATGTCTCTTTAAACTTTTATTTTTAAGAAGGAACAAAGTTTTTTGTTATATCAGTAAATTTTATGCCTACGTTAGCGATATATAAAACATCTCATCCATTAAAAAAAATCTACAGTGATTGCACATACATATTATAGGCTAAAGAATATTTTCAAAAAAGTAAAGTAAAATTAATATCGCGTACGACGCCAAGAGTCCGCAATACCATATATATAAAAAACTAGTGACCCGCCCCAGCTTCAGACGGGTGTAATGCTGATGAAAAGCAGGTTTTTATTATGTATTATTATTTCCGTCGCTGGAAAGCTCCGATAATATACGCGACATATACTATATAGACATATACCATCAGGGACTTTTCTGTAGACCTTTTCAATGTGTACAATACTTAGTACATTATTTTAAAAAAACGCGTAGGGTTCAGCCTGCGTTTGCAATGTAAGCGGAAAAAATGTAATTATTTAAGACATCATATTAGAAACCTCAAAAATAACAGTACTTCTCCACTATTTAATGGATCTTATTATACATATAAACCTTCCTCTTGAATCTATCTTTTAAAAAAAACATTATTACCTACTACGCATTAAATACCCGTTGCGTAGTTTCAAAGATTTAAGCATACAAAGGGGCATAGGGACAGAGAAAGCGACTTTGTTTTATACTATGTAGTGATACTGAAATTTTCCGAAGATGGCAATAGAATATCCTACGACCGCGGGTGGAACTGCAGAGGACTGTTTTATAAAAACATTCTATTCAGCGTGACAAAATTATATTTATCCATGACTTTTATGAATAAGGAAGGGACACAATATATCAAAATCCACTATTAAGATTAAGCTAAATCTATTTATTAATTGTATTAATAATTTAATACAGATTAAAAAGAAAATTAAAACTAATTTAAAAGTTTGGTCCCTGTCGTAGTGTACCTTTAATGCTGGCAGCGTTCACTTGCTGTACTTGTTACGATACTTTTTCGTTGAGCGAGGAAAGCACCAGCTCTGGACACCAGTACTATCTACCAGGAGCCAACTTAAATATTTAATTTGCACATGTGCGCTTGAACCAAGAGTCTCATCTCCTAAAGGAACAAAATCAAAGTAGTACTATCTATCAATCTTAAATTTCATTAAATATGTAAGTATATATAACTATTGTTCTCTAATGACTAAAATATATTCAATCTTATTACACCCATTGTATTTTAAGTCGGGCAACTGATCTACAAAACGGTTCTAAAAATTCCGCGACGTCATTAAAAATATTTTACATTTCTTAATGTAAAACGTTCATTACTCTTAAAAGTACATGAACTTGGCGCAGTAAATAATCCGCAATGTACAAACACCATTAAACATCTTGGGTTTGTGTTTTGTTTTTTCTCGCCAACCGTCCCGCTTGCTAATTGTGATGAATGGACCACTCTTAAAAACTACTTTACATCACGCGACCACGGCACTTTAATAGAACGTTGACGATTTCGAATAAACGATTTTATACTACATCGTACGGCATAAAGCATATTACATAGTTTTATACGGTTTATACGAACAAAAGTTAGGAAAAATTTTGATAACCGCTTCATACAAACATTAACACTTACTATAAACCCCACTTTATGTTATGTGCGACAAAGCTGATCTGCAAATAAATATCAATACAAATCGTGTCGGAGTCGTCCGCTTCAAAGAGTCAATGGAAAATCCAGAAGACTGCGGCGTGAGAATTAGTATCTTGGTTAATTTATTTAGCAATTAAATGCTTCCTCTAAAAGCCTCCAGCACGCTAACCGACTGCGGTACAACTAAACTAAACAAATATTTATTTCACTTCGAGAAATAGAGCCGTATTTACTAAATATTCTGAAATGAATTTGCTCTTCTATGAATTCTTGAAACAAGCGGAATTAACTACTGTTTAATAATTTCTACGAAAGTCTAGTTTATGTTAAGAGTATTTGTTGCTATTTTAATCCTGTTGTTTTATATTAAACTCATCATTTTGTTAGACTTATAAGTAAAATCTTTGCCAAGTTATAAATGATGTCTCTTCGCTTATAATTATACTCTTCTATGCATACTAAAACAGCCTGCTTCAACTATCGTAATTCTATAAAAATCTTGGAACATTCTTTGTGATCATTGTCTTGTATTACTTACTTATTTGATAAAATAGTTTTGGTTTAAAATAAAACTATAATAAGTCACACAACAAAATGCATAATTTTGTGTTCTTGCGAAATTGATCATTCATGATCCGCATCCCTCTAAATGCTACAGATATTATAAACTAAATTAATAAAACATAAACTTACTAGGTTCAGACTGATACGAGAACATCGTAAACGTGAATCCTTTTTATCAATTACACAAGATGAAATTATCTAGAAACGGTAAATGATTCTTCAGTTGAATATTCAATTTATCTGTTCCGGTGAGCTTCCGTGTTTTTCAACTTCCTTTCAATTAGAACTTGATTGAATTATAATTTCCAAACTTTTGTTATTCTCTCTTGTTTTAAAGCTTACATTGTCTTCTCCTCGGAGGGGTTTCAGTTCATTTAAACAAAGTTTTATAAATGGGCAGAGAGGAGCATATCAAATTATATGTGTACTATCCATCTCACATGTCAAAAGCATATTGATTTTGACATAAAATAGGAAGAATGTGGAGAAAGTCAGTGTAAAGATATTTGTAAATGTACTTGCATGTTCGTGTACCGTGGAATGTAGGAAAGTTTTTTCAACAATATCTGATTTTCATATGTACAAAACGATTGAGTTTTATAAGAATATCAACATATACTATGGTAGATAGAATATATAATACGGTGTACCTTTTCTACAATACTTAAACTATTATATTTGTCTGTTGCAGTCTATTAGCTTAATTAGCCGTTTTATCAACTGCCTAGTCTCTTTACTTAACAGCGTAGCGCAACTAACGGCCTGAATGATGTCCAGCCATTTGATCAAACAGCTAGGCACGAGTTGGATCGACGACGTTACATTACTTGCCTAACCTGTTAATTTCTATTTAGTTTCACTTGCTGCTACCTACTTCCAATAACATGTGTTACTCACAATTACTGTCAATAGAGCATCGGAAAAAAACAAAATTGATGATATTTTCCAATGTTTTATGAAAAATAGTATCGAAGAGTGTAATGACAATAAGGGAAAGTAGTCAGATATATTTATTTTTTCTGTCACATGGTCGTACGAATGGCCTAAGAATTTTGTTAGTAGTCAGTTTATTAATTATTATAACAACCCCTGCGGCTGAATATTGCAAGCCACAAGTTAAACGCCGTTGATTAGTAAAGAGTCTAGGCTGTTGATTTAACGGCTAATTAAACTAGTTGACTGCGACATGTCCATTACCATTAATTTCATAATAGATTTGGCGCTTCGATCGTATCCTCCTTTCCTAAACAGACTCCATTCTCACGACATTGCTAAGGTAATTAAAGTTAATTTGATTGAAGTGTAAATAGTTTGGTGTGTATTTGTAGGATCTATTGGAGTTCAATGCATGGCTCAAACATGATTCGTCCTGAGCTGTTGAAGTCGAATATCTACGGAAATTAAGGACACTGCTTGGTCACCGAAGTATTCCGGAGACTCAAGAAGGTAAATGGGGATGTCTGAATGTGAAAACAAAAGACGACGAGGTCGTGTTCTGTTTCTTTTACGATAAGCTGTATATAATATAGCTAGGCCATCATGACACCTAAATTTTGGTTGTGGTTTGAGGTTTCTACAGATGAAGAAACACATTATATGCAAAAGTATTAGAATATTTTATTATAATTGGGTCTTAATTTTTCCGCAATGCGTTTTTGAGGCTTTTATCCTAAAGCCAACGATTTTGTTTGAAAGTAACGAGCCTTATTAAACTCTTAATGGGGTCATTCAATTTCTTTTCCCGGAATTTTCGTTATTACCGTGTAATAACACTTTATGTAACAATTTTTTAATGTTTATGTAGCGCGAAGTTGGTTTTTGTTTCAGTACTGACGTTTTCATAATTAGGGTTTATGCTTTTCAATAGTTCAGATGGCTGTTATTGGTATTCTTCATAAATTAATTAATTTTAACCCAAGTTTATAATATGGTTGCAACAAGAAAAATCTTTTCCATTAATTTGTCAAAAATCTTGTATAATAAAGACATTTTGCTACTTTGCAAAGTTTAAATATAAATCTGACAACAATTCCTCGATATAAGTTAATCAATATGGATTTATAAGTAACTTTGTCTAACAATTTGAGAAGTTCACTTCTATCGAGACAAATGTATGGCTTTGATCTTCGCGAAATCGTTTGAGAGATCATTATAAAGACGGTTTACATAGTGGATGTGTGTGTACACTGTACTATAGGAATTCTCAATTTTAAGATTAATTTAAAAAGATTTATATATTTTACTACTATAATTTGTATATATGACACATATTTCCACATAAGGAGGATTATAAAGTTTTTATATTGTGATAACAATAAATATAATAACAAAATTTGGAAATTTTGGTTTTAATTTGTGGATCCTCCTCAAAGTACATGTGTAATAAAATAACCAACAAATTAATGTGGTTAGTTGTACCACATAAATAGAAAACCTTTACTTATTTGAGTCAATTTTAAAATTTAGTTTAGTTTATTTCAGTTATGTTACTGTGGTAGATTACATGTTTTTGTTCCTACTATTAATATCTTTAATACTCATATTGTTGTATTTTATAATAATAACCCATAATAATATGAATGCAGGTACAAAGATTAAGAAACATTCATCTGAAGGATAATATGTGTCAAAATCAAGCTGATGCCGTAAAGAGAGAACATTAATGTGATATTAGTTCGTGAGCTCCTCAAATGAGGCAGTTAAGTCTCCCTGGATCAATAATGCGTGGTGATAATGCCACATTGTCTCTGTATTATGTAGTTAATTAATCGCATTTAATACGAAAAGTGCAAAAACAGGAGCAGATTCAGATTTTTTTATATATTCATAAGGCATACTAACAATATATATATACATATATATAGTATATGTGCATACAGAAAGTCATAGAGAAATTATTACACCAAAACAAAGAACATGAATGTACAATAATTATAAAGATTCAAGACATTACAAAATAAAACAAATATTGTAAAATATTATTATATATATTAGACCGCTCTAGAGCAGTCGGTCTCAAATCAAATAAAACCAAAAATCATTTATTCATATAGGTAACATATGAATCGCCAAGATTTTTTTATTTTTTTTTATTTTATTTATTTATTACACTTCGTTGCATTACATAAAAGGAAAAAAATAAACATAATTTAATAAAAAGCAAATGGCGGCCTTATCGCTTTAGAGCGATTTCTTCCTTCAAGATTTTTTTACACAATGTTTGTAAGGAGCTGCAACCATTACACCATGTTCCATATGACTCGACTGTAACATGCGGTCCGTGTATGGCCATATAAATCTTTGTACGGAGTACTTAAACTAACTTATAAACTATTTTCACATGAAGTGTCTGAGGGCGTCACAGAGTACAAATCTCAGATAAATAAGATTAAGCTGTTCCCCGGTGTTACCGGGATAATTTTAAATAATTCAAAGAATTGTATTAAAATAGAATCTAATTGTAAAGCCAAAAGACTAGACGTCTCTGAGCTATTTCCTGATCGCGTATGAATTCCAAACTCATTGAAGTTAAATCAAAGGTGGAATCCAAACAAACTTATCTGAAAATGACTGCAGTCGGAACTTGACGGTTATGCGCTCCGTGGCTCTCAAACTTTCACAATACGTTATATTATTGCGTTTAACTCTGAATACTAAAATATATTTAAGAAAAGCTGTGTCGAAAGGCTTACTATAAACGATTATCTAGTTGATAAAAGGGCCTGGGCGGGCTACTTCTAAATAATTTGCTATTAAAATAAGTATTGTTAATTGATGATTTGCTTTTTTAAAAGAGTACCGAGAGTTTTTTTCGCCGGCTTTTTCTCGCGGCCTACTGACTCTTTGCCATCTTTGCCGATGAGTAGGGATGCCCATTCAAATTTAATAACGTGGAATAAGTGATACCTCTACCTTATATGCCATAATAAACACATATATTTTTTTTTTTTTTACCATTCTCCATTGGAGTCCTTCCATGTGAAGCATACCGTTACAGGTTGCAAACCGAATAGGTACTTACGATTAAAAAGGGCAGAAACGTTTAGGAAAAGTGAATAAATGTTTTAATTGTTTTTGAAATATCAGAGGCGCAGGAAATTTGGCAAGTATCCGAGGTAGGCGTAAGAAAAGTTGACGTTTCGTAAAAAAAACTTTGTTTCTCCAAATACTTTTATTTTGCTAATCGGCTGCTGCGGAGTAGACAGCTTGTATAAACTAAATCAATCCAACGTTGGCGCCTTTGTTTTTGTATATATTTTGACACTTTGGAAACCACCAGAGCGACGTGCAAAGCCTGCCGAAGCAGCCTCTCAGGGTAATTCCCTAAAAACTTGTAGCAGATGTCAGAAGCAATATTTTGTGCGACAAAGAACACAGAATGTGTGAATTACGCTCAATGGGGAAATCAAATGTTTGTATCATTGTCGCGAGACTTCCATTTCACATCTGTGGAAGTAGATTGTTGGAAATGGAGTAGATACGAAGAATATTTGGAGTATTTTTTATATTTTGTTCTATTCTTTCAAAAGAGGACAGAAGGGGCACCGCTATTTATTTGCATACTAAGTCATAGTTTCGTTTATTACTTCCTTTAAACTGGGGATTTTGTTTTTTGTTGGTGAACATGTTCATTCAGGGGATCATTTTAATAATAAGCGAATACATAAGCCTCCCGGCAGGCCCGTAGTTGAACAATGATAAGCATATATTAGTCAGTCTACAACTCCCAAAAGTAATAAAACTTTTAAGGAAACAAAGAAAAAGAAAACATGATTTCATTAAAAATAACGAGAGAATAAATGTACGGCGAAAGTGAAAAACATGAAGAAAAATTGTGAAGTCGAAATAAGGATAAACAGAGCACGTAAAAAAGTCATCAGAGGAATTTTCATCATAATAACTGGATTCCTCTTAAAAAATGAGGCTAGGTGAAAGGGTGCGCCCATGAATTATTTATGACCGAATCAAAGTCTTTATCTTTTCATTATCATTGGCGCCTCATCTTTATATCCATTTTGAAAATGCAATTTATTCAACTTATAACTTATTTAACTTTCTAAGGAAACATGCAAACACACTGCCAGAAAGCTCGCGAGTGCTTTGCTGGACTTCTAATAATTGTTATACTTTTGCCTCGAAGGACTCGAAGTTGAATTGGTTCTAAAATACTTTAGTGGGCAGCTGGTTTCACAAAGCACCTGGAAAACTTTTTGAACAATAAACGATAAACTTCCTCCAACTTCTGCTTAATTTTAATTTTGAGGAGCAATTTTCGAATCACTACAAGTGCTCAGGTAATCAGTATTTAAGAAGTAGTATAATACTAGTTATTCCAGAGCTACATCTGCATCACCATTCAGTAAGGAATCGTTGCTAAGGCTGACAGTGACATGTCGCTATTTAGTTAATTGGCCTCCGAAATGAGAATCATCCAGTCCCTGTCCTATCCTACCTCCCCCAATTATCTTTATTTAGTTAAATTTAATTACAGCTTAGATTAACATTATCTCAAATTTAAAGCATTCTGGTATTAATTACACTAATTATATCATTAATGTTAACTGGATATCACAAGGCCTCACCGAATGAGGACACCAGTCCTTGAGGGCGACCCGATCACTGATCGCTGGACCGATCCAGTAAATCCCTTACAGGTTACCAATACAAAGGCATAGGGTATAGGCTGTCGAAGACAGAAAAGAGTAGAGGAAGTTGTGCGGCGCCACTAATATAACCATTTGAAAAGAAGAGTGAGTGAAGAAGAATCTCAAGGATAACGCATGCTATACAAAGAATTTTGAATCGCAGATTTTTTGGGCTTCAACGACAACGACATATATTTAATACTTATCAATCAACAGCAATTCGTTTCATATGATAAACGTTTTCATTAAATGATTTCCGATGAAATACATGAATGTTTGATGTTTAAATATTTATAAACGGTCGGTATTATCGGGAACTTGAATTGTGTTTCACGGCAGATGAGTGTTCGCGTCCAATTCACACCTTTATTCCAATGATGCCATCGTTTTATTGCTTTATGTTCTTATTTAAACTTAATTCAGTATATAGGTATTACTTTGAGATTTTTTAAATATATAACAATTTTTCTTTGCTCGGCGAGTAAGTTTTAAATATTGGTTTGTAAAAGAACTTTTGTTCTTTCAGTACTAGAAGCTAAAAATTATTAAGTGATGCGAATTGGTTTTCAGGCTACAAAAGCACATATCTAGATTTGGCAGGAGGCTGACCTGATACCCATGGACATTCATAATGACAAGAAAGAACATTAAGTCAAATTAGTTCGGAAATATCTCTGTGGTCAGCTAGTTCCACATAGTGATGGTGGCGGTATAAAAAGTCTTAAGAAATGCTCAGATCGTGGAATTTCGTGAACACTTTCCATGATAAATGCGGTAGAAGATGCAGAGTGACCCCTCTCTACGCAACGCCAAGGTTATAAAAACGCCATTGGTTATAATAACGAATTATCGCGTCGAGCGCTCCTTTAGTAAAGAAGCTCAAAGATAATATTAATTTAAAATTCAAATTTAATACTACATTTTATGAAGGCAATTTATTTGCCGACTAAGAACAGTTGCGTTTGTCAACTACTACTCTCATCAACAACTTTTATTGCATTCCTTTAAAAATAAAAGATTTTCCGTTCTAAGAAAAAAATGGCAAAAGTTTTCGAATTCAGCTCGGATTTAATTCTGATGAGCTCTTCCGATATTAACATAACAATAAGTGGATTTATGGGGTCGCTCTGAAAATCGTATTATGAGGTTTTTGTGGTTTGAGAGATAAGACGTTTTATAATTATTACGGTTTTACGCAATACTTTCTTTCCTTTACGAGGGCCTCATTCCTTTTCGTATTAAGTAATGTTGTATTTACTTTGAAAGAAATCTTTATCTACTGGACACGCGTGCCCTCCAATAGGCCACATCGCACTGAACTTCAGTGAGATGGTGGGCAAAAGTCTGTTCGGTTCAATATTAAAAAAAACTTGGAAGGTCTCTAGATTGTTGTTATTGGAGAAGCGTATTCCTTGGCCATACCTCTGAGTAACCTTCAAGATGGAATAAAACTTGTTATCTTTTTATTTTTAGTTATTATTTATATTATTAGTTATTATTAATAATTTGTTTTTTGTTTTATTTTTGTTTCTTTTGTGGCGATTTCTTTTGTTCCTGTGATATATTGCTTAGATTCTAATGTAATTTATGTGTATGTGTAAGTGTGTGAATTTAACATGTGCTGTCATATTTTCTTGTATTTTTTAGGCATACACATTGCTTAGAATGTATATATAAATAAAACGCTGTTGTGTGATATGTTTCCGCGATAGTGGTACGACTGTCAGAACAGGTGCCGATTTCAGTAGCTCATTACTTTTGAGAAGTGAATATATTCGAAACAGATTTTGAAAGAGCTAGAGAAGAATGTTAGTTATTTTTATTAGGTAGTTATTAAATTTGTTAGTAGTTTGAAGTACGTAAGTTAGTCTATATATTATGTTTATTGCCTACCATCTATGCTGTAAATAAATATACTTTTCATTAAAAACAAGTATGGCAATTTCATTCAGACACATCTTTTTTGTGTATTGGTTAGATTTAAAGTCGGAAATTAGCAAAATCCGGCAACCTGAAATCAAAGAATCAAGCTGTCATCTTTATAAAACCTCTAACCTTTTATTTATCTCTTTAATGACCTTAATATATCATCTATCCTTATGTAAGTTTTTGGAAGATACTGTTGATTGTGTTATGATTTTAAAATAAAATAAACATTATTATTTTTCAAATTTTATTCACGATTAAAAATACACATTATTTGTATTAAAACATGTAATTCCATAAAAAACCTCAATAATAACAAACATTTGAATTTGTATGCCCGACTCTTTCACCGGAATTTTGGCAATCATAGAGAGATAAAACCTATTTCGAAGAACCTTTTTCGAAATTCGAAAAAAGAAGTACAACTCCCCAGCGCCACTATTTGATTACCTGTGGTCCGATCTGTCCGCAACTAAGTTATTCTTGGGGTACATTAAAATCACATTACTGCTATGCTAACGAGCTGTTCGAGTATATTAAAACGTTTAAAACGATCTCACGTACTTCCTAACAGACTGCTTTTATGTTTCAATTCTAATTCTATTTAATAATGTGAAAAATACTGTTTTCTCATGGTCGTGTACGGTCAATATGTTTTTTGTTTATTGACAATCACATTAAAATATTTTTAAGATTATAGGTATTTTCGAGGTTCCGCTATAAATAGAAAAATATAAAAGGCCACTAGCGGTCCGTCGCGACTACTGGACTTTTTCTTAAAGCTTTGGAAATTAATTTAGCCTATGTTATTCTGTAATGTAGCTTTCTTAAAGTGAAACTTTTTTATTCTGGAGCATTTTTTTGTTACACGTTGATTTGATACAAATTTCGACTTAATATAGTATTTAGATATTATGTAATTTTTCAGAAGTTTGCTTACAACAATATAGTCTAACAATGCGTTTGAAAATTGTAGATGTTACATAATAAATAATTTAATGAAAATCGTTAGTAATGTCTTGGGCTCAATACTACATGCCTACTGACATACAGTGTCAAACAAAATAAAAGAAAAAAAAAAGAAACTCAAAGAACTGAGGACAAGAAGGTTTGTTCGTTGATTCGTTATTCAAGAGTCAAGGCACATAAATATCTGGAACATCACTCACGTAACTTGGTTGAGACAAATTTTTGACAAAAACATTTAAATAATCTGTCATCCTTCAGCTTCGTGCTTGAAATTGTAATTTTGCCTCAAGAGACAAAAGAATATTGATAATAATTTAAAATTATAAGATGTATTATAAGAATTTATTATTGCAATAGTGTTTTGTTTCTAATAAATATTATTTCTATAACAAGACTAGCAGACTCGGCCAAGCTTTACTGTGGCTAAGGTTTTTGTTATATTACATAGTAGTAAACTATTCAAGGGAAACTGTAGGAGAGCTTATGTGAAACGTTGGTACTTTTAACACAGCGCCATTTGTTAGAATTGTATCAAATAATTTGCAATACAATATAATTGCGACTTTAATCAATAAATAAAAAGATTAAAAAAAGATCTAAGCTAGCCTATCTCTTAAGTTGGACCAGACTGCACACGGTGTGCAAATTTGAGTGATATCGGTTCGGTAGTTTAGGAGTCAATCGCGGACAAACACACAAACAGGAGATTTATATATATTAAGAAGAAGAAATAAAATTCTAAATAATGTTTATACCGAATTATTATTTAAAATATCTCCCAACGTCTCTTTATCTAATGCTTTATTATCTAATGCTTGCACAAAATAAGCAAGCGGTCTAGCCAAATTCTCGGCTGTCATCTTCGAATTGAGATCGAAACAGCTATCTGTCTTGTTTAAAAAGCAGGTAGGTAATCAAACCTATCCTTTAATCCCTAAACCCTAGTCGGAGGTCCTATATTGGACTCGGTGTTTATTTTATGTTTTATTTTTAACTTTATTTTTATTGTAAAGGTCGCCGGTAAAAGACACCGGTCAACTATTTGGGGTTCACCGTTGACCGGCTGCTCTCCATTCGGCACCACGTCTCCAGGGTAGTAGGGAAAGCCGCCGGGCGAGGATATGGCGAGATCTGTGGATGGAGTGCCTCGTGGAGTTCGTCGCGCGAAGTGGCGAAGTGGCAGGGACAGTACTAACAATACTAGACTAGGTACCAGGGCAGCAACTACGCTTCGACCGCTGGACGCCGCTGCAGCCCTCATCAAGATCTAAATGCCCGCACCCATACCGGCCTATTATTAGCAGGGCTTGAGCGAGAACAGGACCTGAGGGGAGCATACGCCTCCCAAGTGAGCGATCATCGGATCGTCGAAATGTATTACTGTACTCCATCCACATACACACGGGTGTATCTCACAAAATCTATTTTTTTTATATTATCCACCCAATGGAACCTTGTCTAATTGAATATTATAATATTTTAAATGCTTCATTTAATTCATTTCTTATAACAAACATACGAAAACTCGCCATTTAACCGTCAACATCACGACACGTTTCCTTTATTTGCCGTATTATATTGAAAGCTTATTTTTACAACCAATGAAACACGAAAATTGACAGTTGTGACGTATGACATTTATTAATGGCGTCGTATTGTCAACATGGCGAAAATAACCTTAAATTCGCAGGCACATCATTAGCGCAATTTATGGCTTTCCCGCCAAAATAAAATAACATAAATACATTTTAATCGAATATATTTTTTATAAATAGCTGTATATTCTCCCTTCATAACTCATGCACAATAATGGGGCGGCCGCGTAAAATAAATCATGGCAAGGTGTGAACCATTGAATGTCGTGCTAATGACATTTATAAAATGGCGGACGTAAACCAAATTATGTAATGGTGCATTGTCTGCAAGATTTTCGTGAAACAAAAAACAATTTTTGCTATATCTGCCCGAAATTATACAATTTGGCTAAAGTTATCCAATATTGTAATTTATTGCATGCTATATAAAAACACTCAATAAATCTCAAGACATATTGCCAAAATACACAAAATCTTTGCGATAAAACCTCTGGAAGCTAGTTAATATCTTTATAGCATTTCATTGGTTTTATCTAATACTAGTGACCCGCCCCAGCTTCGCACGGGTGCAATGCTGATGAAAAGCAGGTTTTTATTATGTATTGTTATTTCCGTCGCTGGAAAGCTCCGATAATATACGCGTTCGATCGCTGCTAAATAAGCTGTAATGGGCTGTATAGATCGATATTAAATGAACAATGTATTGATGGTATTTAATTGCTTAAGTATTAATGCTGTATTGGTTAAAATTGCTTCGAAAATTAGCCATTATTAGTCGTAAAAAGTAAATGAAAAAAAAAGTTATTGTGGGTTATCCATAAGAGATAGACATATACCATCGCGGACTTTTCTGTAGACCTTTTCAATGTGTACAATACTTAGTACATTATTTTGATAAAACTCGTAGGGTTTAGCCTGCGTTTCCAATGTAAGCGGAAAAAATGTAATTATTAACGACATCACATTAGTCCTCAAAAATAAAAGTACTTCTCCACCATTTAATGGATGTTATTATACATATAAACCTTCCTTTTGAATCACTCTCAACAATCTATTAAAAAAACCGCATCAAAATCCGTTGCGTAGTTTCAAAGATTTATGTAGTGATATAATAAAGTGATGATGACTATCGTATATAAGCAAAAGCTGGTTCATTAAATGTTGTTTAAAACGCTCCGGAATATCTTTCAGGCCGCTTGTTGTACGGCGCTGTTTAGTTGAAAACCTAGGCTGTTAATTGTAATGCTTTTTAAGCATTAATACAGTAACATTCACATAAGCGCAACAGCACATAAGACTGTATATGGAGATGTAAGGTAGCATAATTTTACTTTAAAATAAATGTAATAAGTGAAAAGGTAAAAATAACAAGGGGGGGTCCGATCTTTGATCTTGGTCTCAGATATCTTTTTCTTGATATTTGTATGACAAATCAGATGTTTTCCTTCACCGTACGAGCTACTGTTAAATGCACACACAAAAATCCGATGCTCTGCCAGGGTTCAAACTTAGGGAGGAGAGTAGCACGCGAAAAACCGGGTCTACGTCCGGTCGACAGTTTTGTAAGGGACGTGGGCACTAGGCATTTGGACTCCTCCAACAACGGACTACATCAGTCCACTCAAAATTGCAGGCTGAATATCTACCTCACATTTCACCTCTCTTTGTTAATTTATATTAAAAGGCAAGATATAATTTCTAAATTAAGATCATAATAAGCGTCTAGGATAGCTATGGGTGGTCTACAGAAGGCGAATTTATAGTTTCAATTTCCATTTTCTCCGTTTACATAACTCAGTAAAGTGTTAATTATAATGAGGGACTCTGCAAAGGTAACTCTGACCCGAGTCAAGTATTTGATACTTACCCGAAATTTATGATTCAAATACTGACCACCTAATAATTGAAAACAAATATTGTTAAAGAATTAATTCCCAACACTAACTTAATATTAATTCAATAGACAATCGTAAATAAAAACTGTAAAAAAATATATTCTGAAAAATGTAACATATACATAAATAGGATTTTAAAAACTGGCGTTATAAATCCTTAAAAAGCGTATTACAATGTCAATATTTTATTAAAGGCTTTTCGTTTTATCTTCGTAATTTAATAAATAATGATAATAACGGTCTGATCTCTGATTATTTCGGGGTAAAATACACAGGGATCGATCTATAATTTACTGGTATCCAGTTATTATACTTTTATCATACTTTGACAAAAAAAAAATGATTTTATTATTATTATAAGAAATTTTCTTGTCAACATTTAGTGAATTGAAGACTTGCATTTTTTATTATTTAATAATTGAATTCTTTGATATACATCTAATATATTATCAATAAAATCTATAAATCAATGTAATAATAATCAAAACAATGATTGAACCTATGTTTGAACCATGCACAATTTTTTTGTCTCAGTATTTTTATTTAATCAATGTGCTCTGTTGTGCTCCGTTCTTTTTCTACTACTCCTAACTCGAAAATGTCGTCTTGCTTCTGAATTCCGTCGATATCCTTATAATCACACCTCATAATACGAACATCCTTGTCCAATCCCATCCTCATCAACATTAACACGAAATATCTGAAATCTAAAAGTATGCTGATTCTACTATACTAATCATAGTAGTAAGTATACATTATCAATAAAAAATGAATAAAATAAGCAAAACATCGTTAAGACCTAAATAATGTAAATAAATGAAAAAGCTAAAGTCTGCAAATACAGGGGTCTAGGCTCTGAATATGATTTTGTCCCATTCGGTGTCGAGACCCTTGGTCCGTGGAGTCCTAGCGCGTTGAGGCTTTTTAGGGAATTATCAAAAAGGTTAGTCGACATCACAGGAGATCGAAGAGCTGGCAGCTACCTCGCACAAAGAATTAGTCTAGCTATTCAAAGAGGGAACGCTGCTAGTATCTTCGGAACCTTGCCTAAAGGGACTCCTTTTAATAATATTTTTTAATTATTATATTAAAGGTCAGTTATTAGATATATTTTTATCTATTAGGTGATGTAGTTGATATATTGTTGTAAATTTAGAATTAAGGTTTGTTACAGTTTCGTATATTTCAATCACAACCCACATAATGATGGTGATAGGTTGTTAATAAATTAATGTATTAATGTACATGTACTAGAGTTTGAACACACTTTGTAGAAATATATGTAGATGATACGAAGTTCATCAGGTCAGGTAGTATTAATATATTGTTTAACATATTATATTGATATTAATTAGTTCAACGAACTAAGAAACTGGCTACCTGAACTCATCCCTAGCCAGGAGTCTTGGAATTTGATATTCTTAGTGATATTAAGCTTTTTATATACATACTTTATACATACTTTTTATATACACATACTAGCGGATCGGACAGACGTTGTCCTGTCTACACGTCTTTAATTTCAAAATTTCAATTTTTAATAAGCCATTTTGATGAAAATTATTATACAAATGGTATGACAATATCTAACGATCCAGCACATGGTCACACACGATATAACACAATGATAACAAAACTTTTTTTTAAATTTCGGGACAGACTAAAATTAAAATTCGAATATTATTTAAAATTTGACACTGCGATGGTAGCGCCGTCTGTCGGATCCAATGTAAAACATTCCAAAATCAACAACAACTAATAAATTGAAAATTAATTAAAAAAACATTGTCCAGCGGACAAAATTGTGAATCTAAACTATTCCCAGATCCCCTTGAACACACACAAAAAATTTCGTCTAAATCGGTCCAGTCGCTTAGGAGGAGTTCAGTCACATACACACGCACACAAGAAATATATATATTAAGATAAACAATATTTTATTACTAATCGATTCAGGTTAGGTTCTCCTTAAGATATCAAAAAAGAAGGCAACACAAAGTCTAGTTAAAGCTGTAAAGGGTACATATTGGCATACAATGGCCTGACTTCGACATGCGAAGCACGCACCAATGAGAAAGGAATTCATTTGTAGCGGAAAAGTTCCGGAACGTTCAGCGAACAGTCTACGAAAGTCAGATAAGGTATTTGAGGCACACTGCATTTGGCGTTATTCGGGTTTAACTAGGATGACATACGTCCCAACCCAATAATTAATCCACAATCTCAGATTGAAAACAGACCTTGAGAGTCGATCGATCACCTATCTGCATTCTTATAACCAAACCCTACGAAGACAATCCATTTTTCTCTCTTTACTTTCATATTTGATAGTCAATATAAACCAAATAAAGTAAATAATATTAAAGCATACATATCTATGTTTCAAACATATCAAACAGCTTTTTAATTATATCAAAAACTGCTGTAAGTTAAAATCTTAGATAGGATATTGGCACAGGTGAACTGTCATTTTCATACAAAGGTCTATCCACATACACCGATCCGTCCTACCATGAATAGCTTGTATCGACAGATCGCTATTACAATCCGTCAATTAGTCATAGTCATAATATCTTTATTCATTTAGGTAAACATGTACACTTATGAACGTCAAGAAAAACAAATTAAATTAATCGTAAATTTACATTTACCATCAGTTCGCAAGTCAAGGGCGTAGAGCGCGTAAAAAGAACTGGCAAGAAACTTTCCGCCACTCTTTTCGTTCGCCAAGTTTTTAATACAAATATATTATACAAATATATATAATTGGTTATTGGCACACTATTATGAATGTTTTGATTAAGATGACTATCTCAGATGATCAAAAATGGATTAAGATAGGTTTTTGGGTTTGGGCGTTAGGGACATTTAGGATAAAACTATACAAATAATACTCATACACCCTTTGCCTTAAAACTTAATTACTTCTTAAAAACTCCGTCATTTCGATGCTACTAGGCGTTCACGTATCCAATGAATTTCTGTTACTCGCTTATATGATTCATTGCGCGACACAGCTCGCAACCACAGAGCGCCGTCTACGCGCCGATTAACCCCTTTTCTATAGCAAAATCTATTATTTTTCGTGAATATCCATTTTGCTCGAAGATCTTCGCGAAATCCTCATAAAAATCGTCACATGTACATTTATAGGAAGTTAAGGAATTGTAAAGGTTACCGACCCTTTCGTGACGACTTTATTGCTATTTATTTATTACCTTTTGCCTTCAAAGGGTTATTTCGTTGGGCTCGTTGAGTTAACAAAAGGATTTCGAAAGAAACTATTCCAACTCCACAAATTATTCATAATATGCTCTGCAGATTTATTTCTTAAAAAATTATTAGAAAACGAAAGAATTTTTTATCGCTCCAGTAGTTTTAGCATTATTTTGGCCTAAACGATCGAATATTTTTAAATTATAATATTAATATTATGACGTAATTAGTTCATCTACGCCAGAACGTTCGCAGGTAATTCTTATGCCCTCTAGACCGCTCCCGCCGCCCGCATATTAATCATTTTTATTAATATTTTTAAATTAATTGATGATGAAAAACGGTGTTTTCCTCCAATTATATTATGTATACTGGTATTATTAGGACTAAATATTTGTATAGGAAAATCTCACATGATTACGTGGGGTAATATAGCAGCAGCAGCAGCGTTTTACTTCTTCGTGTCAGTTTGTCACGTGTCTTAAAACTTTTTTTCTTAAACGATTTTGTTTCTCGTGTACAGCAGCAAATCAATACTAAATCAATTCCTCTATCGCCTTCCTTTAAGCCTCTCAAACATTATAATAATCATCAAAATAATTTAAATCAAAGCAGAAGATCTTGTAGGACCTTAAAAATGGTTTTTACGATCTATTCAAATGAGTCAATTAGTCAACTCGAGATTACGTCAATCCTAAAGCAAGCCATCGACTCTATTTTGTTGGAATAACCACTAGTAAAAATATATATTTGAATCCATTTATATATTTTGTTTTTGTAGAATAGGGGGGCAAACGTGCCTACGGGCTGCCCAAGAGGGACATAGTAGCCCATGGGCATCCATTTAGGTAGCTGCGTTGTTGTAACAATTGTTATTGTATAATTTTAAAGTATTTGTATTTGCATAACTTTCGAAACAACTCGGGCAACTCTTAAGCAGATCAATTTCAAACAAACATAAAAACCGTATCAGTTTCCTTAACACTAAACTAAGAAACTAACAATTTCTTGATTCACAAACTTTGCTTAAAATTGTTCTGCATCAGATATAAGGCGTATAATATAATATAATATAATACTTCACATAATTGAGGTAGTTATGAAGTGAACTGGTAAACGAGCTACGAAAAACTCAATTTACTAACGAATTTAAAGCATGGAGTGTAAGGTATAGAACACAATACGACTACGGCGGGTTACAAAGGGCAAATAACTTTGCATTTTTTATAACGCGCCTTTAACTTTTCGTGAAAGGCAAGCCCTGTGATGATTACGCAAACAGGGCCGTATCCTACGAACAACTTATTTAATTTTAGTCAATACAAGTATGAGGCAATGTGACAATAATTTTTCTATGTCTGCTTGTGAAGAGTTATGTGTGTTGAGTCTAACCCTTCCAGTGTCTTCTTAAACACATTTAGGCATAAAAAAATATAGCCATATAAATAACTATTGCGAAATAGTATTTACATTTTTAATTAATATTAATATCATAGTATGTCACGTCACCTGCCATCGCGTTGAGAATTCTGTGCTCGGATTCGTGCCTGTTGAAAAAGCGAGAGTACACCTCTTTATTTTCCCCTCGCTCATCTTTGCCTAACTCAGAAATTGATGGATAAATATTTTTATGGACTCCAGAGATGAATTTTCTCGTATGTTTTGAATCTTTTTTACTTTTACGTTGGGATGTTTAAGCTTTAACGAGATTAGCTTGTTTATTATGTGCCTCCAGGAATCGTTTACAGACCCGAAAAATATTATTCTTTATGATTTCACATTTCGCATTACAACTTGGAGGCTATAAGAAATGTAGAATTCAGTTATATTATTTTTAGGAACATTATTTTGTGTTTTTAATCGAGAGTACAATTTCCAGTTATGATATGTTTATATATTTGAATTTCAAACAATAAGAAGAATTGAAGAAATCGAATATTATAATCGCCATTATTGACCGACGTTTAGTAAGTGTATTTTCTATTAAAGAATTTCCCAATGAAAAAGGCCTCAAATGAGAAGCTGTCTTTATTAAAAGACTTATAGTAAATAAAATATAGAAATGAGGTATACCCGAAGGAAGAATTATCTGCATAGCCAGTCAAGCCAATAGAGAATTCCCATAAGGACATGATTATTTAATTAGGTCGATTCCAAAGCACAAAAAATAGGGCAGTATGTTATATGTATAATGTAAATACATAAAAATAACAATTCAAGCGTATTTGTAGCTTGAATTATTTTTTTGTTGTGAAAATAGGTCGGATCACTGAGTTTTCCTCTTAGCGATGTTTGAACGCCAGAAAGATTTAAAATGTTTGAAGGTCCTCACGTTGAGTGGTCATTCAAAGTTCGACATCAAATATTATTTACCCACTTCAATAGGTTCGATTCCTGACAAAAGAGGGCAGGAGCCCATTCGAAAACCTGTTTACATGTTTCGCCTTTGATTCTTGTAATGTTTACAGGATTAAAAAGGAATCGGGTCATACTGTAGCCAAACATTAAATAATAAAATGTTATTCATGATTAGATTAAAAACTCTTCAGCTTTATAATATTAGTTTATAGTTGAGTAAATTAAATGGATTCCCGAGTAATCTGTGATTTTAATATAGGTATGTGAATAAAATAGAGTGAGGAATGTCCATTTAAAGGCGGTGACTTGTGAGCTTCGTAATTAGGTCATTAGGGGCAAGGCCGATGTCGAATGAACGACGCAATCCAACCAATTCACACGTCGTGTCATCCAAGGAAGTTAATTTAAACTATTTTTAATTTCTGCCTCATTACATTAAATATCCGAACTACAAGACAAGATGGGGTACATTAATGATTAGGCTGTACTGCCTTCTTTGGAGAAGAGGAATGGGCAGGGCTTTCTATTACAATTATAACTAATCACTTAAAAGGCTAAGCCATAATATGTACTAAATTTATATATGTTTTTAATTATAAAAGTTAATTATTATTTTCAGTAAATTTTAGTAGGAAATTAAAGACCTTCCAATTTCATTTTATTTATTTAAAGAGCTTAGTATTTTACAATAAATTTAATATATAAATTAAGTTGTTTATTTTTATATTTTTAACTACATTATTATTATTTTTATAATTAAACGAGATTTAATCAAATTAATACATAAATGTACGTTTATAAAGTAAAACAATTTTTAAACAAACAAAAGCGCAATCTTATAGTAATGCATAATTAAACAAAAATAATGAAATAAAAAAGAATTTGTACCGGCTTAATTAATATCTTAATCATACATTAAACAATTAAATTAAATCCTTATTTTCTTTTTCTTCTCGCTTCCATCACAAGTAATATTCAAATCATTCAGCCTGTACAGACTCTTACCGGAGGTAAATATGAAATTATTATCCAAATCAAAGGTGAGCGACCCAACGTCGTCAATAAAGACCGCCTTGAAGATCCTAGATTCAGATAAATTCTTCTCTATAATAACCTTATAGATTCCGTCCAACCACCATGTATATATCACATCGTGCCGATCGACGGCTAGTCCTCGAAAGTATGGGTTGTGACTCAACCAAACAATTTCATCTCTCTTACTAGCAAAGAGGCCATAAGTACTCAGGCATACGGTAACATAGTCTTTATTGACGACAAACGTTTTCAGTGGCATAGTGTGTTCGACGATAACTTCGAAATTGTCCCCTTTCTTCTTAACGACTCGGGAGTCTCCATACGTAACGAAATAGACATTTCCCTTGTAAAATACACTAAGTACTGTGTCACCGCGGGAGCTGTAGGGTGCAACTTTGTCGACCTTTGTGTCTAGGACGTATATGCCATCGCCGCCGCCCAAGTAAACCAATCCATTATCTTGGTCGAGATCAAATGTACCGAAATTCATGATTTTCCCGACAGAAACGACCGAGCCGTTCGTCGGATCATCAATATTTATTGAGCCCACTTTGTAATACTCCGGGTCGGTGATTCTCGGCTCGAAACTGTAAAATAGGGTGTTGCTGGATCTTAATAGCGCTAATTTGTGGATCACTACGCGATTTCGGAACGGTGCGTCTATATCGAAGACATATGAGACGTTGTAACACGTGCCGTTGCCTCGGACGCATGTCGGGCAGGGCCCTTGCGAGGCTACCAATGATATCGGCCAGAGGATCGCAAACAGCATCTTTATGTCTGAAAGGAAATCGTTCATTTTTAAACAATCACAATAAATTTATAATATTTGTGTCTTAAAAAAACTTTATTTAAAATTTAATACGTAATTCTACCAGTACATGTCAGGTACATAGTTGTATAAGTAAGGTTTGTAGCTAACAAACCTTCACAGCTAATATTCTCTTTGGGAGATGTTTATCAGTGGATGAAGTAAATGTGTTGTCAATTATAATAATCAAATTCCAGAACTTATGAACTCGGATTGAGAAGTGAAAGCTTGTCAGGTAGGTCGGAAAGTTTTAGGTTCAAACCACACATTGCTAGTTGTATTGGTTACGTTAATACAAACCACAGCGGTTTTAAAACTAAAATATAATGATTTAGATTATATTATTATTCGGTAAAATAAAAAATAGAGGAAGTTTTAACACACAAAAGTAACATAAGTATTTTACTATGTTAAACTGAGTAATAACGAAGTTCTGTCAAGTTGAGCATTTAAGAACATCCAATAAGCAGATTCCATTAGCGACTCTATACAGGAATACAAATCACCACTAACCACTGTACATATTGTAACCACATAGTGACCACTCGACCTGCCGTCACAACAACAACTGCATGGTGCCAGACTAATACTGACCATGAGTGGAGCACATTAACCTTCGCTGTTAAGGTGATTACACACTAACAATTACCCACCCGTGATCAAGCAGTCTATTCCGTTTTGTGCCTGTTAATATGAATTTCAATGGGTGTATCAAAATACCCATTACTTGAAAAACTCTATACAATTCGTGATATTGCACCTTATGTGGTATGTAGTTCTAGTTTATATCTTTATTTATAAAAGCTTGCCAAAGCTCGGCCCTCTGATAAATTGGTACATGAAAATTAAAATAATGCGCAAGCAATCTTAAAATACACGAACTGATAAAAAAGGTAAATTAATTTCAAAGCATGAGGGGAGCAACTCTGGATATCCAGACCTAGCTGGTGTATTAGAATACTCAAACTACAGACATCGTTGGGTTTTGGACAAAATGCGTTCTTCTTTTATATTTCCTCCTATTCATGGGTTTAAAGGTTTTTTTTCTAAATACCTAGATTCATAACTGGTATCAATGACAAACAGACCACGTACCTGAGTTGATTAAAATAGACGTCGGCCCACACTCCACACCTATACATCGTCTAGTTGTATTTGTGACATCATCACATACCGACGAAATTATCTAAATCTCTATCCCTTACAGAGATATGTGTACATTGCATTATTCAGTAGGAAAGCACTGTTTTTAAAGTGATCAATGGCTTTTTACTCATAATTCAGATATAAAACGAAATCACGAATAAAAGACTATTAATGAAAGGGCACGCAATCATTTTTAACGATTCGTTTATTATAAAAATATCAATATTAAGGCATTAATGATTCGGCAAAAATGAAATATTAAGCAGACCTACTATGTTTTCTAAATTCTTCATGACTTATTTATTATCAAAATAGAAAATAAACTGAAACAAGTTTGCAGAGTGGAAATTTTGTAAAATCGTTAGCTTAAAACATGTTGAATTGGCTGCCCTTTTTGCGCTTTCTTTGAAGATTAGACGAAATTAATTGTTAGAGCTCAAGTTTATCTTTATTTTACCCGAGACTAGCACAAAAGGTAAATTTAAATCATCTAAATAGAAAATTGCGCTTTCTAGAATTTTTTCAATTTAATTCACTTTTAATCCTTAAATTGTCACTTAAAGAATCATTCCGTTGACGTTATACAAATATTTTATTTACTTAATCTAACACTGATACATGTTAAAAAGACAAGAAGGAGAGTGGGAAATGAGTAAAAAACAAAGTCCGTGTTTTATAAATAAATACAAAATTACTAGAAAACCTTTGAATCTTTTCTATACATCAATCAATCAGATAATAATATTTTTTCGGCGAAGCAATCGGAAATCGAGCCTTCTGGCCATTTAAGTGTTCATGAGCGGTAGTTTCACTTAAAATCATTCGTTAGCCCCTTTTCTATTAATAGATTAATTCAATTTTGCTTTATTACAACTAAATAAGGTTATTTTACGACAGGAAGCCAAACCGCGGTTAATAACCATCATAGAGAATTCACATTTAACCTAAATATCTAGACATCCAGCTATGCAAGTCTAAACTAAGAGCTATATTAACTGTCTGCTCGCAAAATTACTGTCTGAGTACACACGAATGTATTCACTAAATTCTTTAAAGTAAACGGACTTTGAAAAGGTTAATGCACCACGCCACGTTAACTTAATTTAAACTAAACTGTGGATAAAAATTTAAACCAAACTTGACTGAAAGATGTTTGATATTTCATGACGCGATGTAAAATGGAGCTTATATTTTATTAACTTACAAAATTATTAGTGTTCATCTAAAACGGTGAGTTTCCTAAAGTTTAAATAGCATTAAGTGTATTTATTTCTATGTGGTCTATTTGGGTGAACAATTATATTGAAGAAGAAAAATACAGAGTTGTAACGCCTCTAGATTACTTTGGTATTCTAATTAAGCTTCTCTTGAATATTGATATAGTGTTTAAACATATTTTGTTGTCGATGATACAGATGGAATTGTGTAATCTGCCTCGAAGTCCGAAGATGAAACTCAGCTTAAATAAATCCAAACAGTCCTCTGAACACTCTTCGTATGAAATACAGTAGAAATGCAGAGAGACCTCACTTCTCTACGAAACACCAAGGCATCAAGACAATTTTTTTTTTCCGAACAAATGACTGGTCATCGACTTCGATTCGCATCGCTCTACGATAAAGTAAAAGGAGCTGGTACTGGGGAGAGGAATCTCCCTTTCAATCTAGAGGTAAGAACAGTACTCCATACGGGGTAGAACTAATAGATAGTTGTAAGCGGTAGTCCTGATGGAAATGCCGTCTCCCCATGTTGAGCACGCAAATCTTCTTGGAGGCCAATTTAGCCTTTTCCTTTAAGTGAACCGCGAAACTGAACGTTATTAGATTTGTCAACACCCAGTATTCTGATGCTGGCTGTAGCTTTAAAGAAATTGTCTTTAAAGGAGTACAATGGGTGTTTTATTATTCTGTCGTACCATAAACCGAGGCATAATTGAGCTTCTCCCAAAAACCCTTGCTTTTTGGCGACATCCAAAACTGGCATAGAAAAGTATTGTAAATATAAAATTATAAAGACATGTTCATACCTTTGCCCTATCTTACAAAGAGAAAGGCAAAAGTATTATTCAACGGCGATGAAGCATATTTTATTCAGACACACGCAACAGGCCAAAATCCGCGAATCCTTGTTAATATTAAATGCAATCAACTTAATGAATAACACACAACATTTGTGGGTTACAAGTGAAAAATACAAATTACCAACATTCGTCAACTCGAGTGAAACCTTTCCGCAGAGTTTTCATGTGAAAATTGAAATAAAAAAATGAGAAAAGCGCGGAAAACTCGACTCGAGGCTTTTACGTACGATTATTTATTCTGTGGGTTTATGGCGCGCACTTTATTTGACTCCAGGTCTCACGTAAATCAAAAGCATACGCTCCTTCGTCTCGTGGTGTACTATAATTGTTATTATTACAATTAATACATACAGCAGGACTCTAAATCTGCTTTAGTAAGTTGCGCCAGCTATGGATTTATTTTCTTTGGGGTAACGAGAATGACTATTGTTTGATGTGAACCTAGGACCTCCATTTGCGTTAACCACCAAGGCAAAGTGCAAAATTTATCTAACATCTTGTTATATCGGATACAAATTCCATTCATGACTTTATGACTATATTAAAGATTGGCCTCAGAACCAGGCTTATTACAAAATGTCTTCATTTCTCCCGGAACATTTAAATTGTCTTTTGATGTCGAAAAGCCGACCTAATTTCAACATTTCATGCATTTTTCTCCATTTTCACAGTTATTAGATCAGCCCTTGATCGTTTATCAAAAATATCTTGACTTTATTCATGCATTTTGTTTCCTTTATTGTTTCCAAAGTGTGTTTTCAACTACAAAACTAAAGTGTATATTTTGATTGATAGAATTAAAAATATTTGTACATTGCATTGTCCATCGTTGAGACATATAATAATAATAATACCTAATGTGCTTCTTAAACATACAATTATATGTCCATATGGTTATTATGGAATTTCAATATTTTTTAAAGAAATCATTATGCAGCAGCATTAGCAGGTTGATTTATTTAGCCATCTACAATATATACAGTAAAACTTGTCTCATTCACAGACTATTAATGTTTCTTCATCTCGATTCCCGCCACAAATGCTGAGCACAAACCATAGAGCATCTTAAAACAGATTCTACTCGTATTGTTATTCAAACAAAAACAAAACAAACAAACAAAATCAAAATACGTTCTAAAATATATTAGGTACATTAGATAATAATGAGGGTGCATTATTAACTTAATTAAAACTTAAATTTATATATTATATTTTTGACTACCTGTCGTAGATTCAAAGCGATCAGCATTTGCTCCTGATGTTGGTTAAAATGCGGCCTCTCGGGAAGCATGTCTGTCCAGGAGAAGCCTATTTTGTCGCCGCTTGAACGATTCCATGTATTCCGTATACTTACTCTTTAGGAAAGATTGAGGACGTACACTTCAGCGATCGCAATCGTGAGGTTGGCACTTGGGGATGTCTACAACGAAGAGGTTATTCTTGTAGATGCCCTTTAAAAGTGTATGACGGTACAAGCTGTGTTGTTCTAAAGAAGTTCATGTAATGCTTGTTGCATTTTATTTCATACAATTATAATACATTTATAAAATACAGAAATAGGTATTTCCGAATAACGATACATTGAATATTGGGCGAGAATGGCGCCGTAGGCTTGGTACGGGGTTTGTACGTCGGTTATACGCCCACGGCTCTACTCTCCTGGCCCAAATTGCAAGTTATTCATATTTCTATATTTTTAACATAAAACTAACTACAACTTAAAGATTTTTTATTTGTAAGCGTATTCCTCTGATGTCTGAAGCCGTAAGTTTACAGCCGCGTGTTCTTATAATATTGCAGTCAGATATGTTATTTTCCTTCACCCTACGAGCACGTACTTTATTACTCAACTAAAGAGGGGTCCATCAGTGTACAGCTGGGGTCTACTAATAAAGTCTGTTCCAGAATGAAAAAACGTAATCACAATCAGTGGCTGTCGCGGAGCTTTTGCCTTGCGCCTGTCTGCATCCGATCGACGATAGTATTCTGATTCATTGAGCGAACCTTTCCAATCATACGCTCCTAAATTGCGTGTCTTAGCTATCGTTGCTTGTCACTATATGATGTGAGCAAAATGAGCTTTTGTATTTGGGATGGGAACTCAGCAGTAGCATCTCGACGCGACTAGAAAATACTAATAACTTTTGTTTGTTCATTGAAGATCTCCTTAGTAGCTAATTTACCATATTGTGATAGGTACTTAATTATTATATCCCTCTCCTTTGCCAACGCAAATTTAGACGTCCTACGTCTGAATTCATTGCCGTTTATAGAGTGAATATAATATTCAAGAAAATGACAGCTTTTAACAATAATTTAACTCTCTTATCAGTTTTCTTTCGGTGTTTCAAATCAGTAAATTGGATCCAATAAAATAATAAATTGCAGTAAGTTATCTCTTAAACTAAATGTATAACGCAGTGAAAGTACTAAGTTAAACTTTCTTAATAATGTCAGAATACATACAATAATTATTATTATTAAAATGCGGTTTTACAAAAATAGCGCCATCTAGTGAAAGATGGCGCAACTATCGTTCCAGTCAAATCTTTATAAAATATTATATTCCATGTTCGCAATATACATAGATTTTTGCATTAAGTAATAAATGGTATGATGTGATTTAAACGAGGCAACATAATTAAACAAGTTTTATTAATTATACTTGGATATATGGTTTGTCAATAGGACAAATTTGACAATCTATGTAAAACATCAATGTTTTCAGATTGATTGACATACAAGAAACATAATATAAACCAAAACATGACGGTGAGTTAAAGACTAACAGCTAAATCTTTGTTTTGTTCGTCGTATTTGTGAAATATTTGTGGGACAGACAACTTATAAATATTAATTGTTTCCGCTCAAAACAAGGGATACCTAACATCATATAAACTTAACAGGATGGATAGATATCTTTAAAAAAAATTAATTTCTAAAGGTAAATTTACCAATGTTTTCAGAAATTAATTTGGTAGAGGAATTACAACATGCAAGGAATCTATATTCTATAGAGAAGGTAACTGACAGAGAATTGGTGTTGGTACTGTTGGGATGGAGTGAAATAAAAAACATTTGATTTAATTTTTTGGATTATAATATACAACTAAAACAATGTAGTAATTACTGCTGACTACAGTTTAGCGCTTATCATGCTCGCAATAGTTTTAAGACATCAAAAAATAAAATAAGTACAGTTAAAATATACTAAAAACCTATTGAAAGGTCTGAGCCCCACATAGAGGTAGTTAATAACATCTACTTAAATATTATTTGCAAACAAATATTTTTAATTAGATTAAGTATAGAAAGTAATAGTTATAGTAAATGAAATAAAAAGCTTAATAAATACCTAAACTAATGATGATGATTTGATAACAATTAAATAATGATTTATTTGTCATTTAAAATATTGTGACTTCCTTTATCTAGATGCTGTGGTCATTTAAACAAATTACATATTTTTCTTCACAGGTAATATTACAGGAACCACAATAACCAGGAATTTTACATTTTGGTACTCTGAAATTATTATGTGTAGTATGTAATTTTAGTAAGTAAGTATAATATAATATACTTTTAAAAATATGAATATTTACCAAAAAATTGAAAACTATGTATGATCGAGAATGTGTCAAAATTGGTTCTGATATAAAAATGATAATTTTAATGCTTCAAATAATCATAAGGTTTACCTCAATTCATCATTTAACAAAAAAAGGATTACATTAAATAGAGCAAGTTATATTATATATCTATTATTCTTTGGCTTTGAGTCTCGACTTTCTACCTGCTGGCTCGGATGCTAAGGTAAAACAATATTTTTAGTTTTTTGAAATTAGTAATAATAACAAATTTATCATGTGAAAAGTTTATAAGGTTCATTGCAATTTAAAAATATTGTAACAAGGGAAAATATCCTTTACTGAATATGTTTGAACACATAAGCACTGCTGAAAAACTTCCTTATTTTTAGGATACAAATATGATTTTTTTAAATTATATTTATAGGATAACGAGGATTTCATTTTAACCAAAATCTATTTCAGTATAAGTACCAATGGGACTGCAATGGCTGCCAATGGATCCATTTCATCATATCAATTTGAGGGTTTGATGAGTTTTCCTGGAAGTCAGACCATGACTTTGAGAAGGTATACTGTTTTAAAATTATCTTTTTGTAGATGTGAATTAATGGCAAAAAATAAGTTTTGTAAAACAGCGGGGGAATGCTGCCAGCAATAAAAGTACACCGCCACAGGGACAAACTTTATAATTTCATAATAGTCCTATCAGTTTTTAATTACGTAGTATTATCACTATGTAAGCTAAAAACACTCAAAATAATCCATAAATTCCTTTTTTACGAGTTATTTTGACGATATCTTGGAATTGCCTGTTCAACTAAGCAATAGTTTCTGTGCTCTGGAAAAATAATTGTCGATTTTTCTTGTACCTACTTATTACCCGATCAATATTCTGCTTGATTGTAGACAATATTATCTTTAAGAAAATATTAGTTTATTTTCTGCTCCCGATTTCTCTCGAAGCCAATTTGCTTTAATTAAGCTAAAATCCTTTTTTAATATTTCAGAATAGAGAGAAAGATTTACACGTGCTTTGAAACTCTCCCTACGGTCCCCGTTCGTGGTGACGATGGGCGGCAGCGGTGGCTGTAATTTGGGGTGTATATTCTTTTGCTTTTGAATATTTGCTTGCTTATCTCTATACATATATATCATTCTCGTGTCACAATGTTCGTTCGCATATCGCTCCGAAACTGCTCAACCGATTCTTATGAGATTTTTTTATGCATATTCAGAAAGTGGGAATCGGCTACTAGCTTACAAACCCCTAAGTGATTTTGAATTGATTTTTTTTTGCTGTGGACAAAAAAAATAGAATTTTCATGAACCCCTTATTTTTTGTTTGTTAGTTAAGAAGCTATAATTTCAATACTGAGGTTTATATAGAAAAAATACACAGAAAACTCTCTGGGGTAGTGAGTAGTAAGCGAAATGTTCCACGTTGGTATGTACTGAAAAGGTAGACTTGGAAAAGAGAAATGAAGTTCGCGGCGGCAGCTAGTTATCTACACTAATATTATAAAGAGGAAAACTTTGTTTGTTTGATTGTAATGAATAAACTATGGGACCGATTTTAAAAATTCTTTCACCATTCGAAAGCTACATTATCCACGAATAATATAGGCTATATTTAATTTTGAACAAGAAAAGGGTTCCGTAAGATATTAGGGTTTTTCGGACACAAGGTGTAAAAAAATCAACCAAAAAGTTAATTATTTTGCGTACCTGCCTAAATATTAAAGATAGAACCATAAAATGTTCTAAGTAATTGTAGAGCTTATAAATATCTACAAAAAAGTACAAACTATACCTATCTATGTCGAGTGAGACAATAACCATAAATGATATAAGTACATGGCAAAACGATGTTTGCCAGTTCAACTAGTATATAATATACTGATATCTGTTACGGTGTTCCCTTAAGCTGGCTTTATAATTAAGTCTACCTCTGCACTGCACTGGTCAAAAACAGAATTAAGTTTATTATTTTAATAAATTTTCTGTTTCTTAATCAACATTAATATACGATTAAGAAATTTGTATTAATTAATATAAATAGAAATACATTAATTGCTAAGGGTAACTTATATGGTTATTTGAAATATTTTCAGATCAGATCCAAGCAGTGGCGAAGCTACCTCGGTGGCTACTAGTGGGTCTTAAAGGTGAGAGACCGGGTGGGCGACACCCCCCTTCTCCTAGGCCACTGGATCCAAGGTCTGAAGCGGCAAATGGCGATTGCAGCGGGTTAACATCAGGGATTTTAAAAGTAATTTTGAATGAAATTATATTATCCACTTCATTGTATTCTCTCTATGTCCGTTATAATATGTCCTGTATGGGCCATTGGGGTCTTAAAGTGCTTTAACAATAGAATTGAACTAAGAAAGTCCGAGCGAATAAAACGTACAAGAATTATCTGGAAAGACATTTCTGGATAAAAGCAACAAATTAGTTTTGCAGCTCATTATATTCTATTATTTCATTAAAATAACTAAAACATATTCAAAGGTATGGAGTATTTGCTGTACACGTCCTTTCTCCTATTTCCCAGGGTCAGGTGCCAAGCGGAGAGTCAGGAGATGTCAAAAGTTAAATAGTTTATTTTGACATTTGGGAGTTCATTCTCATCAGTGGCCTTTTTTACCAGTCTCTGTTTTATCGTCTTAGTTTAATCATAATAACCTTGTATGTATATGTGAAAGAAGAAATAAAGATTATCTACTATTATTATCTTTAACTATTATTTTAAAATGACAATGGACCCAGAATTCTAGAAGATTAAATGTTTTTGACTTATTTTTGCCACTTTTATTTGATTCCGTTTGATTTGTCAAAAATCATGATATTGTCAATGGATAGAAAAACAATTGTATTTCATTTCACGTACTGAAATTAGAATATCAGTTAAATTTCGACAACAAAGAAATAGCCAGAGAATGGAAATCGTTAATAATAAAGTGGAAGCTCAATCGAATCCAAAATTTGTAGAGCATTGGTTGATTTTCCAGCCACATGCCATCATCAGTGTTCGTACCGGATAGATGACATGTTGGACGAAACAATTGCTAAACGCTAATGAAGTGGCAACTTGTTTCTTTTCCTTTTAGAAAAAAAGGGAAAATTTCTTTGGTGCAGCTCATTTTGTATGTATTGTTAATAAAATATATAATGCACAATTAACGACATAAATCATTTTTTAACTTATCAATTTGTAAAAAGTCACGATTACATTAATATCGATAAATTTTGTTGCTAATTGATTTTTTTTTTGTAAAGGGATCAATGAACTACCTATGAGATGGCAAAAGTGCATAGAAAACAATGGTTCATACTTTGATTAAATTAAATATATTATATTTAAAAATATTCGATTTTTTGTTCCTCCCATACAAAACGCCAATTTCATATGTAAGGACCTAATATTATGATGGCCGACTACTATTTGAGAATCATGCGAGATTGCCCAATATCCATGTCAATTTATTGCGAGTAAATAGATCAAAAGATTTTTTTTTTTATGTTTCATGCCATAAAAATAGAGCTTATAGAAAAAAAAACGGTTACATTTTTGATTTCACCATGTAAGACAATAATAGATTTTGGTCAGAGAATTGAGCAGGCCAGAACCATAATCGTATTGTGTTGGTATCGTTTCTTTGAAAAGGGTAATTCTACAAACGAGGCAGAATTCTTGGTATAATATACGAACTTTGTTGAAAATTATTTTGAAGGGAAACAAGAGAAGTTAAAATTCAAGGGCGTTATTCCTTACGTTTTAAAATTGTAACATATTATATAATAATTTTAAAGAAAAATTCTCTCTTTATAGACGTGGCAATTGCCGAAAAGTGTCAGTCGTGAATTACACCCACTTTACTGAAAATGGGTTCCCAAATATCATACTTATAATGAATAAACACATTTTTTTTTTTTTTTTTTAAATTTATATAACCAGACGACGGCGCTCTCTTCGGCGCATTAATATTACAAAAATTGATATTGTTAAAAAGTAAAAGTTGTATTTTGGGGTCATGATAATAGATGGCGCCAGATGAAAAATAAATTTTGTCCAAACGCGATATTGTGACATGGAAACAACAACGTAAGACATCGATGATTATCTATTACGTCTTCGACGAGGTTAGGTTAGGTTAGGTTAGGTTAGGTTAGGTTAGGTTAGGTTAGGTTAGGTTAGGTTAGGTTAGGTTAGGTTAGGTTAGGTTAGGTTAGGTTAGGTTAGGTTAGGTTAGGTTAGGTTAGGTTAGGTTAGGTTAGGTTAGGTTAGGTTAGGTTAGGTTAGGTTAGGTTAGGTTAGGTTAGGTTAGGTTAGGTTAGGTTAGGTTAGGTTAGGTTAGGTTAGGTTAGGTTAGGTTAGGTTAGGTTAGGTTAGGTTAGGTTAGGTTAGGTTAGGTTAGGTTAGGTTAGGTTAGGTTAGGTTAGGTTAGGTTAGGTTAGGTTAGGTTA